>NC_134276.1:68702911-69971590 GCF_949628215.1 Phalacrocorax aristotelis | reverse complement strand
GGCTAGGGGGCCGCTTGTCCTCCTTCTTTAGCCGCAAACAGTTAAATCCAAACTGACCCTTTTTTTTTTTTTTTTTTTTCCCCTTTTGGCCCCTTGAAAGTGCTAAAATTGAGCCTGAGTTGTAAAAACCCCAAGGCACATTAAAAGTTCAGCATGTGCTTTTCCCCCCCCCCCCCCCCCTTTTTCTTTCCCCCTATAGGGTTCGTCCCTAGGAGGGAGAGGGGAACTTGGAGAGCTGTCCGAGCTGTGCAGGTTACTGAGGAATCAGGGGGTCCCCCCTCCTTCCCCCCCCTTCCCTCTTTCATGGTTTTATTTTCTCCCCCTGAAAGGGGGAGGATAGCTTGAAAGGGGGTGGTCGAGGGGGGTAGGCATTTTCCAAATGTGAGTTTGTGATGGAGGGATCTCGCTCTCAGCAGAGCACTTTAAAACGTAGAACAGCAGAAAAAAATAAATTCCCATATAACAAATCCCAAGGGAAGAAAGGCATTGAAGTGAGAACCTGTGAAGACTAGAGTCCCCCTGAAACTCAGGTTCACCCAAGGCTTTAGCAAAGTGTTTTTCTTCTCTCCTCAATGGTTATAGGATGAGTATCACAAGGCTACAGCATAAATAATCGCATTCCCTTCCATTTTGCATCTCCCTCTCTCTAACAGCGTTGAGATTAAAAGCCAAAATCTGAGCACAGCCCTTACAGAGTGGTTGAATTGCGCCAGTACATATGTTTTCCACTCACGTGTTGAAAACTGTACCTTCAAACACAGGCTTGTTTCTGATAGCTTGCATTTCTTCAGCTACAAGGGGGGAAAAAAAGCTAAACAGAACTTTTCTGAATTGTTCCTACTGCGCACATCAGCGGGGTGAAAAGGCAGCGTTACATCAGCTCGATACCTTCACCGCAGACAGGGGAGGCTTAGCAAGACAAGCTCGCTGGCATACCCGAATGGAGATCTTTGTTTTGGACCTGGGATGGTTCGAACCGATTCGACACCAGTACTGAGCACCACAAAGTGTTTGTTTCGGGAACAAACTTTCCTCCACAGTAGCGTGAAGCGCGTCGCTGCTCCTCGATGCCAGAGGCCCGGCCAGTCCTTGTCCCCTCACTGCCCTTCTTGCGAGACGCACGATATGGGGGAGAGTTTCTACCCACAGGGATGGTGCTTTCAGATCAGGCCGCTGCGCCATGCCCTCCAAAGTCCTGGCACGGGGTCCCAGCAGAATGATTTCTCCCTCAGAAGGAGCCTAAGAGAAGGGGGGAAAATGGATTAGAAAGTGGAAACCAGCTGGGGACTGTTACCCTCACTGGGAGTAGGCCTGCTCTTAAACACAAGGTCAAGGCACCGAGAGAAATGCGCGTGAAATGACAAAGGCAGACGCTGTTTCTTCCTGAGGTCCACGTTGAGTGGAGAAAGCCAAAGGGTTGTTGGCTGTCTTGCATCCATCCGGGGCCATCCTTTCAAATTGAAATGAATTGATTGAAAAAAGCAGGGACTGGCTAATGGGGAACCGCATGGCTGCTATATTTGTGTGCATCAATCCGAAATTTAAACAACTTGAGGCAGTGTGGGCTGTATAAACGTTTTATATATAGTAACCTTTTTGTTATTAGTTTTGGAAATGCTTGGTGCGACTTCCCTGCCAGCGCTCCATAGAGCTGACTATACAGCATTCAGTCTGTGCTACAGTCGAGCGGGAACTGTTTGCTCAACAACTCCAGGCTCCATTTCCAACTGGAGTACTAATGTACACCCTGAGCTGGTTGTAGAAACCCAGGTAGTGCGACGTATGTAGGCCACTTCACCGAGCAGGTGACTCAAATGCGAAGAGCGAGCGTGTAGCTATAGGGGAGGTGTGGGCTGGAGGGTCTTCTGAGTGAGTTGGTTTGGCTGTGTGGATTTTTTTACCCTCCCGGTGTGGGAGCCAGTGAGAGCCAGAGGACAGGGACATCCTCTGAAGCTAGTTTGGGCCCATCTCTCCACCTCCCCTCCAAGTTCGAGATGTGGCGAATATTTACCAAGTACAAAAGAAATGAGAAGTGCTGGGCATTGATCATTATTATATCCCTTCCCTGACAGCAAATGGGCCCAGGATAGCACAGCTGAAACTAATCTTTCTAAAGGGGGGGGAAAAAATGGGTTGGTGAAGAATTGTGCTGGAGAAACATACATTTCTTTCATCTTCTGTGTCTGTCATTGAAAACAGGGGTCCATCTGCCGAGTGGGACATTTCTCAGAGAAATCTAATAGATATTTGTTCCAGAGTCAACACTAAAGCCACAGACCAAATGTAAGGTGCAAGGCTCTCCATTCGTTTCTCTTTCTCTCACATGCATCCCCACACACGTGCAAACATACACTCCCTTCTCTCCCTAAAATAATAAACCATCCTCTCCCCAGTTCTGCCGCCTTCTCTGTTTTATGCAGATACATACTCAAATGTGTACCAAAATTCTTAACTCAGTTTGCTGAAATCGCCTAGATAGTCGAGGAAATTAAACTAAACAAGGAGCTGTGTGAAATGTTGAACTTTAAATACCATCCGCTACCTCGAGAAGAAGAAAATGAGTCAATAAATGCTCAGGTTTCTGCTACGTTTAGATTATGGTAATTAAAAGAATTATTTTGCTAGATTTTTATATTTTTTTTTTTAGCGTGGTGAGAATTCCCTCACGCTCTAATAGGGGCTGTTTGAAAATAATGTTCTCTCCCTTTTGATTTTGGATTGAAGGACAGGGTTACGAGGTCTCCCCTAGGTGTTAACGGTGGATACAGACGTGTTTAATCTTACGAACGGTACGTGTATTTCTGTGACTACCAGACGAGATGATAATATCATTCTCAGTAGCTCAGAAGAGGCACGTTTTACCTGAAGAACTGGGCTTGGGCCGGATGCTGCTGTTGTTCTGGGGCTTGGGTTTGGTTTTTAATTGTGCTGCCTATTCTCTCAAGTCCGTATTAATGCCATAGAGCACGGCTGAGGCCGGGCCTGAGTGAGCCCCGTCATTAACAATAGCATAAACAAAGGAAGGGGACCAGTTACCTTGACATTAGATGCCCGCTTTGTTCCCGAGCCTCCAACTGCATCCTGAAGCCCATACAGGGAAGCATTGCCTACGGGAATGAATAATCCACTCCAGCTATTGTCCCAAATCCCCTGCAAAACAAAACAACACAACCAAAACAAAGATGACAACACACCACACACACACACACCCCCCCCGCTCCGCACGGAGCCTGCGAATGGTTTCATCCCCTCCTGCCTTTCCCTGCGTTTCCCCTGGCCACTCTCATTACCCACCCGCGCGGCCGGCTCCAGCCCACGGGTGCGTCCCACTCCCCGCAAACACCCCTGACACCCGCTCACCCCCCCCCGGTTCCCCAGTTCCCAGGGGGAAGGCGTTGGAGGTGGCTCTCTCCCCCCCCAACCCCCCGTCGTGCCCTGGGAAGAGCGAAGGGGGAGCGAGGGGGCTGTGCGCTCCTGAGCCCGGCCGGATACCCCCACGCACCTGGGGGTCTCCCTATTAGACGGGGCGGTCCGGCGTGGGAGGGGAGGGGGTCTCTGCCCCCCAGCCCCCCAGAGCCTCCTCCGCCCCCCCGGCCCGTTCGTAGGCAGAAGGGATTCGCCCTCTCCCCGCGGCGTGGGCTGGCCCAGGGGCAGCGCGACATCCCCACACACCGCCGTGGGGGTGTGAAGGAGAAAGGGGTGGTGGGGCGAGCGTGTCTCTGTACGTGTGTGTCTGTGGGGCGGGAGGAATCTCCATTGTCCTTCCAGCTTCACCCTCGCGGGGCAGTTTTCCCTGTGGAGGGGCCCACCCGGCTTTGCCCTCCCTCCCCACCAGACCCCGCTCCGTAGCCCCCCGTATTTGGCAGAAACGCCCGAAGCAGCCCCCCTGCTCACGCCCGGCCGAAGGAACCCGCGTGGGGTGGGAACGTCTCTTTGCCGAAATAATTACGTTCCCGCATCCAGTTTTCCCTTCCCCTACAGACCCACGCTGGCCGTCGGGGCAGAAGGACGGACAGAAGCCCCCCCAAAGTTTGCGGGGAGGTTGGGTTGACCCCATTCTTCGCCCCACGGGTGTGGGAAGAGCCGGGCCACGCCACGGCCGCACTGCGGTGGGGTTCGCCCCACTTCGGGGGGGGGGGGGGCAGCTTTTGTTCCCGCTGCGCTCGGAGGGGAGCAAGTGGGAGCCCCGGGAACCCCGCGCCTTCCCCTGGCACTCCGGGAGAGGATGAAGGAGCCCCGGTGGCGTAGCCCGAGGTAGTTGGAGGCCTTAGGAGACAGTTGCATCGGTCCCAGATGCAGCCAAATCCATCCTTGCAACATGGGGGGGGCGTGTGTTTGAGCGGGGGGGATATAAGGGGTGGCGAAGGGGGCATTTGGAACCCAAAGCCCTCGCTTCAAAGGTTAAGAGCTTCCCCATCGAAAGTTGCCAGACGCTACTGAAGAGCTGAAGGGGGGGGGGGGGGGGGCGGGGGGAGAATATCAACATTACTGCAAATTTCAAAGCACTGAAAATAGCGCTAAGAAATCCTGAGGATCCGCCACGGGTTCTTTTTTTTTTCCCGGGACATACGGATTAGGGGAAGCTTTTCTCGGAGGTGCCTGTGAGCAAGGCCAGCGGGAGCCGCGGCTGCCTTTGGGGGCCAGCGGGGAGCCGGGGGGGGGCGGGGAGGGAGGGGAGGCTGCGGGCCTGGCTGCCACCCACCCACCCCACTCCCGCCCCACGCACCTGCAGCCTCCGGCTCGACTCGAGACCCGGCCGCTGCCGGGTCGCCATCCCCGCCCCCCGGGCCGTGTCGGAGGCAAACCTACCCCACAAATCCTATCCCCCCCCCCCGCTGGGGGCCGCGGCGGCCGGGCAGGGGCCGGCCCCGGCAGCCCTTTATGCGCAGCGGTCAGCGGCCGGGCTGTGGGTTTGCAGCTGCATGCAAATAAATCCCCGGCAATAATCTAATGCGGGTGCGCTGCCCCGACGACAAAGGGCATTGGTGGGTTTTGGTTTTTTTTTTTTTGCTTTCTGGGGTTTATTTTGTTGACCACCTAGGTCCCGCAACCAAAGGAAACAAATAAAAATAAAGAGGGAGGGGGACAAAGTTGGTTAATACGCATGTTTCATCAAAAGCAGCCAGCTTTTTTGACAGAGGAGAGCCGGGGATTTGTTTATTGCACCTCCGCGAGAACATCACCACCCGCCCCAGCTGGAGAAAACGATTCCACGCGTGACGAGCAGGAACGAGGCGTCCTACCCACCCGGCCGCCCGATGCCACCTTGTTTGTTCCGTCCCCACGTGGAAAATGCATCTCTTCCCGCAATTTTCATTGAATTACAGCTGTATTCGATACGGGACGGGAGGGGGGATAATTTTGTACACTATCTCCTCTTGCAGGTAGAAGTTTTTTGTTTCTGCTGCTCGCCAGGAAAGGTCTGTTTGCACGTATAGGGGGAGGCTTGTTCGGTTTTTTTGCTTGCCCGTCTTAAGGAAAATCTGAGCAGAGTCAATGGGATAAAGGGTAAAACACAGAAATTTAAAAGAGGGTGAATCTTTGATAAAGAGCTGGAGTGGGATAAGAAAAAAAATGAAACCTCAAAAAAAAAATCCCAGCAACCCAGTTCCAGAGAGGACGGGAGGGAGCACAGTTTCCCAATTACCATCCTGCGGGCTGCCATAAAAGAAAAATAAAATAAAAATTTTCACACTGAAGGCTGGGACAGGGGGGAAGAGTTTTACTTTTGCGAAGCCGAAGTCTGTAAGGAGAAGCAATCCTTGGTGACACCCGGTGTCCCCCGGGCAGGCTCGCTCCCCCGCTCCCCCCGCCCCCGGGGCCGCCGGAGGCCCGGGAGCCGGTGGGGCGCGGCTGTGGCGCCCAGCGCGGGGGGGACCCGCCGCTCTCCCTCCCTCCCCCCACTAACTTTGGAAGGGAGGAGGGTCGTTATTGCTATGGAAAAGCCCGTGTCCCTGGCAGAAGAGGGACAGCGGGGCGTCCGACCCCCCCGCCGCCAGCTGCCCCCGGGGGTGCGGGTGGTCGGTGCGTGGCCCCCCGACCCAGCCGGAGCCAGGGCCCGCTCTGCTTCCACGTTTCCCCCCTCGGGGAGGGGATGCTCCTCCGCGACCGCCGTCCCGGGCACAGACGGGCCTCCCTGCGACCGGCTGGCCAAACGGCGGCCCTCGCCAACCCCCCCGCCCCGCCCCGGCCCGTCGCCCCCGGGGGCTTTCCCAGACTTTGCCCAACTCTCCCAGCTCCGGCCTTGCCCTTCCCGGGCTCCCCGCACCAAGGTGCCGCCGGCGGCGGGGGAGCGGCAGGGCAGGGGGGCGACCATCCCCATGGTATCCCGGCTGCCTGCCTGCACTGCCCGGCCTTTCCTGCCCTCGGCCGCCCCTCTCTCCTCCCTGGCAGGCAGAGTCCGGCCCAGCTGCTGCTTGACCCCTCGGGGGGGGTGGGGGGGAAGGAGGAGGGGAGTTTTCTCTCCTCCCCTCAACCCTCCCGGGCAGGGGCTGCAGCCAGGCCCGCTGGGGAGGGCTCAGGCTCCGCAGAGGCGGCTTCGACCCCGCTGCCCACCCGTTCATTCCCCCTTGTCTCCGCCGACAAAACAAAAGCTCCGGCCCAAAAGCGGCCAAGCAAAGCCGGCACAGCAAAGCCCACGCCCGCTGCCCTCTCCACAATGCGAACGCCGGAGGGAAATCTCCCTCCGGGGGCTTGGCTCCTAAGCCCGGGAGTCTCTTAATCTTTGCAGTTTTCGCCGGGAGAAAGAGGAGTTTGGCACCTAAGTTGCCCCCTCGCACCTCTGCGTGGCTCGACGCGGGCACCGGGACGAAGTTGCGCCGGTTTCCCGGCAGGAGAGCTCTGGGCGGGGGGCTGGGGGCTGGGGAGGGCACCCCGGAGCACCCCCCCTCCCCGACACCCCGTACCCAGCCTCCTCGCTTCTGAAACTGCGTCTAAAACAGCAGCTGAAACACAATTAATTGTAACTGATTAACATGGATTAGTTTGGCCTCCAAAGCACTCCAAAGTCAATTCAGCAGCCATAATAATAATTAATTCATTAATAAGTACTATTGGTGCTTCATGGCTATCGCCAGGAAAAAAAGTTTCCCTGCGAAGTACAGGTGGCAGGGAGTGTTAAAATGAAAACATTTGCATGCAACTTTTTAACCAGAAGGGAAAGCACTTTGGTTATATTTGGAGACATGTGTCTCACACATTTCCCCCCTTTTTCGTAAACTATGTAAGAATAAACATTACAGCTCTGGGCTTTTAATTTCTCCAGATGGAATCATAAAGCACCTAGTAGATTTTTTTTTTTATATACCATACAATTGAGGACACATGTCTGCTTTTCCCAACGAGGACCGACAAGCAACTTAATTTGAAGGCATAACTACTGAACCACGTTTTGAATAACACACTCGAACAAGTTCACTTTAAAAGGCAGGAAACCGCTAAGAGCGCAGCACTGAAAGTTGCTCCTTCCCACTTGAGCTGCAGCTGAAGATCGCCCGTCTGACCTTCGCGTACACTCTGTCGTCTCCTACACGTACAAAAATATACATGCACATATGCCTGGCCGCGGGGGGAGAGGGGGGGGGGGCTTTTCCGAGGCGCCCCCTTCCCCGGGGGGCTCCCCCCGCCCGCTCCGGATTGAAGGGGCCGCCCGGGATCCCACCCCCAGGGCGGCGGGGAGCCCCTCTGATGCGCGGAGACAAGGGAGCTCTCCTCGTGTGTGTGTGTGTGTGTGTGTGTGTGTCCCTCTCCCGGGCCCACGCAAGTGCTTCACCCGACCTCCCGGCGCTCCCCTCCGCTCCCCGCACCCGCACCCAGCGGAGGGCGAAAGGAGGGAGGGAGCCCCGGGACCCCACGCCTCGGCTAGCTGCGGGTTATGCGCATGCTGAGCGGGCCAGGAGCCCCCGGCCTGGGGGGAAAATAATACGAAAAAAGGGGGAGAAAAAGTAAGAAAAAAAGTTTAAAAAGGTAAAAAAAAAAAAAGAAAAATAAAAAGAAGAAGCAAAGAAAGAAAGGAAAAAGCAAAAAAAGTAAAAAAAGAAAGTAAAAAGTAAAAAGGTAAAAAAAAGAAGAGGAAAAAAGATTAAAAGTTAAAAAAGTAAATGAAAAGTAAAAAAGTTGAACAGTAAAAAAGTTAAAAAGTAAAAAGGAAAGGAAAAAAGTAAAAATAAAAGACAGAAAAAAGTAATAAAGAAGTAAAAATTAAAATTTAAAAAAGTAAAAAGAAGTTTTAAAACCCCAAAGTCCAAGGACAAGATTTCTTACCCTAAATTGTATGATCAGCTGGAGTTTGGGTTGTTTTGTTTTGTTTTGGGTTTTTTTGTGATGGGGATGAACAAACCAGCCCACTCCTCTCCCTAACTACATCCAGCCCCCCCTCCCAGGCCCCCCGCCCCGATTCTGACTCACATGCGCTCAGTGGAATGGCAAGGGGCCGCCAGCCGGAGCCCCGGCAGAGGGTGCGTTTCACGCGTGGGTGATTTACTCCCCCACAGTGCGGGTCCCGCGTGGGTGCCCCCAGCCCCGCGCCGGCCGGCCACTCCGCGTTACACACGCGTCAGGATCAGTTCGCTGTCTTAAAGGAGAACTTACCCCACCGGGAAGCTCACGGCCCGACGGCGTGGGGCGGCCTGTGGGTCAGGACAGCCCTGACCCCCCTCCCGCGGTGTTGGCACGCGGGGCCGGGGAGAGCCGGCTGGGGGACCGGCGGGGGTACCGGCGGCGGCTCGGTCACCGGCTCAGTAAGCGGCGTTTCGGTGGGCCAGCGCTTCCAGCCGGCAGCGCTGTGTCCCCGTGTGTCACCCCTCCGCGGCCGGGCCGGGCGAGGGGCAGAGCCGCGCACCGTGGGGCAGTCCCGCTCCGGCGCGTCCCCGCGGCAGCCGCCCGCCGGCTGCCCGAACGCTTGCGCCGGGTCCCGAACCGGGGGAAAACGTGGGAGTCCGAAATAAAATATAAAAAAAGAGAGGAGGGGGACGCACTCCCCCACAGATGTATGGAGCAGTCACCCAGCAGAGCCCGCGCCGGCCCCGCAGGGTGCCCGAGCAGCTTTTTGGCAAGGCGAGGCAAGGCGGCGGAGGGACGGGAACCTGCGAGCGGGTCCCGCCGAGCTCCCCGGATGGGCACCGGGCCACCACCCGGCAGGGTCCCGTCCCTCCCCACCCCGGGAGGAGCTCCGGCTCCTCCGGGCCCCCGCTTGCCCCCCGCCTTGCCCTGGGGGTCTCCGGGGCCCGAGCCCCGACCGCCGCCGCGCTTACGGGCGTCCCCGAGGGCTCCCCGCGGGAAGGGGCACCCCGCCTCCGGGCGCCGCTCCCCCCAGACCCCCGCGGGGCCGGACCCGTGTCCCGGACCATAAGAGTTTCCTTTTTCTAATTATTATTATTATTATTATTATTATTATTATTATTATTCCCCCCCAGCCGTGGTTGTAAGGTCTGTAGCGCCATCTAATGGGGGCGGGGGCCGCGCCGCGCCCGCCCCCCCTTCCCCCCCCGCCCGCTCCTCCCGGCGGCCTCCGGCGCCCCCCGACGCCCTCACCCCTCGGAAACGCCGAGCCTCCGGGTGTGTGTGTGAGGGTTCATTTGCTCCTTTCTTTATTTGCTCCTTTATTTCTTTTTTTTAAGCACCCTGATTTCCGTAAAGGCCCGTCCCAGGCTGCTGCCCCGGCCCCCCCGCGGGTTCAGCGGCACTGCCGGGGGTGGGGGGGTGGGGCGCGGGGGCCACCCCGGCCCCCGGAGCGGGACGGTGGGGAGAGGGGCTGGGGTGAGATTGCCCTCGGGAGCCAGGGGGTGCCCGTGGCAAGAGGAGGGATGCTGATCCTCCGCCCAAAAGGTGCAAAAGAGAGGGATGAATAAGTCCAAGCGAAGCCAGACAGACCAGGGGGTGGGTGGGATGAGGCCCTCCCAGCCCAATACGGAGGCTTTCGGGAGCCCCTTTGGGCAGAAAGGGGTACCAACACGGTACCCCTTTTCTGGGAGGTCAGGAAGGGCCCCGACCAGCTGCTGCACCTTACAAGCGAATAGGGCCCCGTTTCTGCCTCTACTTGGGTGTCCCAGGAAGCCAAAAAGGCAAAAATCCAGCGTTCACAGCCAGAGTGACACTTATTTTGGGAGGCAGCTGGCTTGGTCACCCCAGTTCGTTTGAGGCACCAAGTGAGATGCCCAGATGAGGAGCCTGCTCACCCAGGCCAGTAGCGAGGGCAGCGAAAAGAAGCAGAGACTCTGCAGCATGTGTTTGGGCTCATGTAAGATCACAGGCAGGCTCCACAGGTGCCTGCCTCTCTACGGCTCTTGCCGCCTCCGAGTGCTCAAGTTAGAATTAGAGAACACAGGCGCTTCTGCTGAACTAGGATAGAGACTTTTTTCTTTAGGTTTGAAGTTTGCCTTCATTCTGCTTCTGTATTTCTGTTACAGACACAGAATACAAGCTCCATCTTCAATTGCACACACCAATTTTGCTGTGTTTACCTAGGTCTTCTGTACATGCATGTTGGTGGTGAGTCCCAAAGCACAGAAATCTTTCTGTCCATGCCTCAAGTCATAAAATGGTAGCATAGCCTTTGGCTAGCAACGACCATATCTGCACCAGCTGCTCAGACTGTATTTATTTTTCAGCCCAGGTTGCCCAATGCCCTCGGATATCACTTCTGGGCGTGGCAAATCCTACGTGACTCAGGCGGCCAGGTTACATTCGCCGGCAGTGATTTTGTCAGGTTAGGTACCCGAGTGCCACTGACACACATCGGCTCTGACGTTTACCACTACTAAGGCATTTAAGGCCCAGCCCAAACAGAAGGTTTAGGCTATGAACTCCTGTGTGAGGTCCTGACTTTCTCCAGACACCAACACAGAGGCAAAAGCCCAAACAGGAGTTACAAGTCTAAACCCCTTGTTGTACGTGGACCTCAGTCTTAAAGCCCATACTAAAATATTTAGGTTCTAAATCCTGTTTTAATTTGATGTAACATCTTTGCCCATCTTTAATGGGACCCACACTGGTTGGAAATGGGGTTCAGCCCCCTAGGTTGCCTACGCCTTCTGAACAGAAGAACGACTAAATATGTCAGAAAACCTCTACACCTTGAAACTCGTCTCTGAAGTCCCCTGGCAGGTGGAAGCAGACCTTTTAGGTGCTCTTTCCTGCTGTATCATACGCAGCAAAAGCTTCCTGCACACCAGAAGGCATCCGAAGTGCAAGGTGACCAGGACTTTATCCTTTCTGATTGTGCTGCACCGCAGGCCACTACATAAACCAGACAATTAAGTGCCGGTAACGACTGCCAGATCAATTCTCTGCTGCTCGGTCAAATTTTATCAGGTTTCGCATTTTCAGAGGTGAAAGTGTGATTCATAATCCCTGTCCCATGTATCTTCTGACACCTTAGGAGCACTAATAATTAAGAATAACACATACGTATTCCAGCATCAAAATAAGCCTTGTAAATGCAAACTAAACTTTGCATGACAAAAATGAAGTAGAATGCTGTCACTGAACTGGTTTTACAGACAACAAATTTTGAGGTGTGTGTCCTCAGACAGGAATAGATTTTCTTTCTTGAGCCTGGGAAAGCTCATTTTGTTCCAGGATTGGAAGGAAGGGCAATTTCTGTCTACACTGAAATAAGAATGCATTTGCAGGTGTATGGACAACAGGCAACCTCTGCTAGTCAGACAAGGATGTCTCAGAGAAGGCATGAAAAATCAGATGCACTCGGTTCATTAGCCAGCTATGAAGAGTTAAGCTACAGAGGTTTATGACTAGATCCAGCGAAAGATTTGCATGTCTTAAAAGTCAGTTGCCTCAGTACTGCACTGTCAAGTGCCTTGCCCTGAGCCTGGTGTCCCTGATGCTGTGTTCAGCACCAGGGCTCACCGCACTGTGAATGGAGAAGCTGGGTACAGACAAATCTTTTGTGCCTTGCCCAAAGCCATGCTGTCTAGCAGACAGGAACAGCAGAGAAGCCCAGGCTTGTGGTTACATTGGGAAATGTGAGTTGTT
Organism: Phalacrocorax aristotelis; assembly: GCF_949628215.1. Classification (NCBI taxonomy): domain Eukaryota; kingdom Metazoa; phylum Chordata; class Aves; order Suliformes; family Phalacrocoracidae; genus Phalacrocorax; species Phalacrocorax aristotelis. The sequence continues at coordinate 69,959,599 of NC_134276.1, read as the reverse complement.
GGTTTCACCGGAAAGAATAATTTTAAAATAAGGAAGGAAGAGTTCCTCCTCCACTTCTATGTGAAGAGTGATGGAATGACAGCTGTCCAATGTCTTTCAGATGGAGGATTCCCCATGCTTGTTCTTCAGGCACCCCACAGGGAGCGCAAGGCCAGAAGGATGGCAGATGGCCCATTAGCCCATTTTGCTGTCACAAGTTCCAGCTTAGGAAAGGTCCTCCTGATGTTGGTGAGGGAGACCTACTTTTACCTCTACAGTAGCAGATATTAATTTGTTTCTATCAGGTAGGACTTAACATTATAATTCGACCTAAAATATGGCACCTATTTTCCCTTTACTATATAATCTAGAGCACCTTGGGGTTTTCTTTGTCATTCAAAGAAGTTAGGCTTTGGTTCTGAAATTACTTCAGCGTTGTGAGTTTTCTCATACTCAAAGGATGAGAACAGCTCCTTGAGCTAACTCAAGGTGATGCGTTTCCCAGGTCAGTCCATGGAGGGCCATAGGCAGGTTCAGCTGTAGCAAGTCCGAGGCACCTTTCGCTGTGCAACTCACGGGGGTCAGCCCACCCTAAGCTTTTTGACCCCGAACCTGCTGAAGCTGTGGCCAAAGGTTTCTGTTCCTCCAAAGTCCTTTTGCTGAGCCATTGGTGAATGATGGGCCGCTTTGTTTTTTTCTGGGGATGTTGGTTCTCATTCAGCTGAAAAACCCTCTGTCAGCCCTCTCTCATTGTTCTTCCCTTTCCAGTATAGAAAGACAAGGGATCAAACTCTTGGGGTTTTCCTAGCAAAGCAAGGAGCGCATAAAATGCATAAGGAGCAAAATTCCTTTGTACAAAATCGAAGCAGCTTCATCCACATGAAGGTATTTCATTAAAATTGGAGTAGTTTTCAGAAGTGGTAGGGAATAAATAGACTCAGTGGGTGCTCAGTCCCCCTGTAATTCACGACCCCTTCATGTAGATGCCAATGTTTTGACTTGGCTGACTATCTTTAATATTTGGGTTTAAAACTCTTGGCCTATGTGTTCTGTTTCCTCAGGGCCCTCTAATCTTTTTTACCATAGAAAAATCTTAATGTTTTCAAGGTTCCACCTTGCTAGCAATATGGTTTGAATCAGATACACTGCACAGAGACTATTTTGATTTTTAAAAAGAACAACCTTCTGGGTTTTTTTTCTGCAGGTATGAATAAAAATCTGAGAGATCCTGTGTTTAGAGCTTGCCTTCTCTTGATGGCAGACAGCATGAGCACTGTGATATGGATCAGTGATACAACATGTTTTCCTTCATTAGAAACACAACCTAGACATTAAAAACAGCCTGCTGAAGAATCATATTCATTTAGTAATCATGTAATTTCACAATCAAGGGGTTGCTATCCCTCCCCTCCCTCCTGTCCCCCCTTTTGGACTGCCCATTTATGGAGAACATCTGATACCAATAAGTTTATGATACCTATTTCTAAAAGCAATGCCTGCATTTCAAATGTGGCTTTAGCAGTTGAGTTATCAGATCCAGCGCTGACTGCAGATGGGATTTATCTGCGCTAACTTTAGCCATATACTGGTTAATGTGTAGGCCAAGTCTGGGCTCCCTCTGTATTCAATGGAGAAAGACGGAGGGCGATGCGTGCCAGCTAGCTTAGGTACCTATTAAAGGGGGGGATGAGTCACCTTTTGAAGTTGCCTGTATTGCTCAGTCGATTATAGCAGGAGGCCAGACAGCGAGCTTAGTTAGAGCATACCTGACCAGATGGCTGACGTTAGGGTAGATGGATCCTGTCCTACCTCTCTGTAGGCAGCGCAGACAAGGACGAGCTGCCTTCAGCACTGTCTCGGGACTCAGGACTAGTCAAGATGAGCTGTTATTACTGAGCGTGAATGTGCTTTGCCCATAACAAACAACATCTCTTGAATGGGCTCACTTTTAGAAAAGGGGTCTGACTTTATACTCTTGCCAGTGGCAAAATGCTCCAGAAAAAATGACCCCAGCCTGCAGCTCATTTGATCAATTTACAGTGATGCTGACTGAAATGCAGTTTTGCTTTTGCACCCCTTTATTTTCCATCGAGGCTGTGGTGCTTCTCTGACACATGAGGTCTTCTATTATTTTTTTTTTTGTGACAGGGCGAGTTGGACCCTTGCTTTTGTTCCAACATTTTCTGCATAACTGTGTGAGTCTAGGAGCCAGGAATTAAAGGAAATGCAAGCAGCATTAGACTGGTCATAACAAACAAAACAAAGGCCTCCAAAAGCCAACCCAAAAGTTGGCAGGAATGGATATAGGAATACCTTTTTATGTGGTTGCGCCTGGGTGAAATACACCCCTTTACCCATGGCTGGAATACACAGCTTATGCAGAGTTAGATCTACACTGTAATACACTCAAACTTTTCTCTCATTACCAAATTATTGAGACGCCATGAACTGGGAGGTATGAAGGCAAGGGAGCTGCTGTGCTGGGATGTGGTGGGAGAGCCTTTTTTGTGTGTTTTGCTCCAAGGGTTTGTGTGTCAGCTGGAGCCAGGTGGTGGTGGGATCAGTCACGCCTAGCCTGGGAGGTCAGCAGCCTGAGACAGCCTGCAGCACTGGGCTGGAAACAAGCAAGTTGCCAGAGCCACAGTGCAAGACGGGGGCTGGACAGGTGAGCCTCTAGAGCGTGACACAGGGAATGGCTGATTAACAGTGGCAGAAGCAGAAGAATAACCAAGCACCAGTTTCTTCAGAAGTACATATCTCGGGGGACCCTGTCACGTTTTTGGAAAATTTCACTCCAAGGACCTTTCTGGAGAAGAAGCAGAAGCAGATGGATACCGTGGACAGAGCAGAAAATATCCACCTGCTCAGCTATAAGAACCCCGTATGTATTATCCCGGTGAAGCCAATGGATAATTTCCTTTGGCCTCTCACAAGAGGAAGCCCAAGCCCTCAGCTCTGCGAGTAAGTTTAGCTTCAGACTGGCAAACAGCAGCACTGCATACATATGAGATGGTGTTAAACAAATGTCCTGGGCCACTTTGTTTTCACTTTTGACATTTGGCTGGCAGGCAGGTAGTGAGAGGGTCTTGTTCTCTACATAGGACATAGCCCGCCTGAATATTTCAGATGGTAAAGTTCAGCTGACAAGTCTGAGAAAAGTGTTTTAAATTTTACATGAAAATCCATGTTCTTCTTCTTTCACCATTCAAGCTACTGAATATTGCTCAAACTTGGAAAGTTTTTTGCAAGATTTGGGTCTTTCTGTTTCAGTTCATGTTTGGCAAACCAGCAAAAGTTTAGAACTGAGAAGCAGCTAAAAGATTTATCAAACACTGAGGGAGACCTGCAGTCTTTTCTCATCACATAAATCTCTCCTTCTCATCTCTCCCTCAGATACTCAGCCACAGTTAGGCCCACCAGTCCAGAAGAGACTTCATGGACTAGCAAGACCTTCTCTTATCACAAACACATAGATTCGCTGTCAATGATGTCTCAGGTTCAGTCTTAAATGCCATTAGATTCTTGATGTTCCCTCTCCCCCACGGCAAGACTGATGACTCTAACAGCTAGGAAATATTTTCTGATTTTGCTGATTTCTTGTAGCTAGCTCATATCTTCTCAGTCCTCATCTGTTTTTTTTTTTTTTCTCTTTTCCAGTTTAACAAGCCAAGTTATTCAGGCCTCTTCTTATTTCCCCTTGGTCAAGTTAGCTGTGTTTCTGCCCAGTGCTTCCAGCTGGAATCGAGCTTTCCTGCCCATGGGTGCTCAGAGCTGCACGCAAAGTCTCATCAGGTTTTGTGCTAAAGCATTTACACTTTCCAATCTCTGTCTTGCTGGATTTTAGTTACCTCTTTTGAAGTCTGGATCATACTGTACCATGAGGGTCACCTTCAATAGCGTGGCCAGGTATTTCTGCTTACTTACAAGTTTGGAGCTACTAGGGGAAATTGTACTGTAGTCCTAACTTCAGGTTTTGTTTTTTTAATCTTTACCTGTTTTCAGAGTCTCGCTGTGCTTTTCCCTGCATTAATGATATCTCTCAATGTTGCATCATCGAAAATTTAAAAGTCTGTACTTATGATAATTTATGAAAATATTAAACAAGATCTGTCTCAACTTTTAGTTTGAAGAGCTCTCCTAATTGCTTCTCTCCTGCCCTGTAACGCTTTTCTTCAGTGGTGTCTGTATGCTATGAGCCAGATCCTTATTATACATAGAGTTTTTCTGCAGAACTCCAGCTAACAAATAACATCTTCTGTGCTACTGTATCAAATGATGTAATGAAATGCAAATAGACAGTATTTACTGGAAGACTTTGGTGTGATCTTTCCTGTCACATTTTGGTCTGTCCTCTGTTTAGCACCCGGTCTTTCTTTAAAAAGACATAAGCTAATGTACTAGTACCTCCCTTGAAGTGGTTCTGCAACCAGGCTTTCTCTTCTGCCTGTTACGCAGATTCCTGAAACTGTTGTTCTCTCAGACCTGTAGAAGCTCCAGGCCTCTTTCACATTTTAATGCCCAGACTCTGCAACCCATCTGACTTTACTAATCAATTCCATGAGTTTACCAAACTGTGCCCTTTTGAAATGCAAAACCTTATTAACAGACTCATTTATCTGTTCCATTTAATTAGGAAGTGTCAGTCCCTGACCACTTGAGCCAAGGTCATTTTTGCTGCAATCATCAGTTATGAAAACCAAGTCTCAATCAGCATCACTTTTTACTGGTTCTGCAAGAATTTTATTAAGAAATTTGCTGACTACTACATCCAGAAGTATCTGGATTCTATCATCATTAGCGGCATTTGTTCTTTGATCCGTATTCGGGAAGGTAAAAATTTCCCTGCATGATACAAACCCCACAGAACTCGTCTCTCTGATGGCATTACCGGTGACTTTGCCCATAAGCAGAACCAAATCAGGGGGCTTGCACTTTCCGAGTACTGTCTTTTACTGGCTTTCACCAAAGTGATTTTAGCTGGAACAAATTCTGCTTTCCACATGCTATCCTTTCTGCACCTCCTTTGCAGTGTTTCCTATCATTAATGCACAGTTCTCTGCCACCACCTTCACCTTTATCTCTGCCTTTCTGAATAATGCATATGCTTCGAGACCAGTGCTCCAGCCGTGATTGGTATTCTGCTGTGTTACTGGTGTATACCTGTCCTGCCTAATGCCCTGCCAGCTTAGTTCATGCTCTTCCCTCTTTTGGTACATACATTGTTGTTAAATATTTCTGTATCCCATACCACAGCTTTGTTAAGACCTGCTCCTGACACTCACTGTACTGCCGACTTGGAAGTAGTTCTCATCACAGTTTGCACGTTCTTTCTTCTTATTCCCTGCCATTCTGATCACTGAAATGTCTTTATCCTTTGGCATACCCTCGTGTACCTAGGCGTTCTCCTCTGGTGTTCTACGGGCATGTGGAGATTATTCAATTCTTTGACTCTGTACCCTTCATTTCTCAGTTCAAAGCTCTGCTTATCAGTTCTGCCAGACTTGCTTCCAGAAGGCTATTTCCACAGTTGCTCAGACAGAATCTGTCCTTCAAAAAGGGTCTTCTTTCAGTAAATACATCCCAATGGTCAAACATTGCCAGTCCTATCTGTTGATCTTCCTCAAAGCACCTTTTTTTTATGGCCTAGTTTTTATTTCCTATAGCATTCCTATAGCTAGACCCTAATGCTCTTTTAAAATTAGCAATATTTAAAATGGAGAATTGAAAAATAATAGTGACATTTGCCCCAAATCTCTGGTAATACAGTTCTAAAAGCAAACTCGCTCATGCAAGCAGCCAGCCCAGAGAGACAACTGAGATGCAACCAGAACCAGCAGTGAATATTCTGTTCGCCCCTCAGGATTTCTTGTCTACGCAGAGAGTTTTGCCATCCTTGCTGTGTCAGTCAGAAGCATGAAAACAATTGCCTGAGGTAGACAGAACAATATCAGGGGAGAAAAAAAGAAAAGGTCTTTTTGCTGGTTTATTATTTTGTTCATCAAAACAGTTCCACTGAGGTGGCTCTGCTGGTATTATATTAGTGTAGCTTTGCCGGCAAGCCCTTTCACGTGTAGTGAACAAGGTGTAATGGAATAGCGGAGAGCAGGGACTACACCGTGTCCGTTCTGGTTTGGAGGGAGGTTCAGTGGGGGGTGGCTTTAGGACCACACCAGTTTTCGGTAGAAATGAATGTGTGTGAGAAAGGGCAGGAATGGCCCACATGGAATTAAAAAAGGCTACAGCGGATGCCCTTGTGAATGTCCTCTGCTCACAGAACTTCCTCAGGAGTCAGCGTTTCTGAGCCGTGGGCTCAAGACAAGCTCAGCAGCCACTTCTGGCAAACTAATATTTTGATTGTGTTAAGCTATAAAGAACTACCTAGAATGCGAGTGACTTGAGAACAATGGCAAATATGTAAGAAAACAACAGACTTAATTGTAAGTGAACCTGAAGAAGTATGGTAGTGACTTGGGAAGACAAAATGCATCCAAGGTTCATTTTCCTTCCTCCCTTCCTTCCTTCCTTCCTTCCTCCTTTCCTTCCTTCCTTCCTTCCTTCCTTCCTTCCTTCCTTCCTTCCTTCCTTCCTTCCTTCCTTCCTTCCTTCCTTCCTTCCTTCCTTCCTTCCTTCCTTCCTTCCTTCCTTCCTTCCTTCCTTCCTTCCTTCCTTCCTTCCTTCCTTCCTCCCTCCCTCCCTTCCTTCCTCCCTCCCTTCCTTCCTCCCTCCCTTCCTTCCTTCCTTCCTCCCTCCCTCCCTCCCTTCCTTCCTTCCTCCTTTCCTTCCTTCCTTCCTTCCTTCCTTCCTTCCTTCCTTCCTTCCTTCCTTCCTTCCTTCCTTCCTTCCTTCCTTCCTTCCTTCCTTCCTTCCTTCCTTCCTTCCTTCCTTCCTTCCTCCCTCCCTCCCTCCCTTCCTCCCTCCCTCCCTCCCTTCCTCCCTTCCACCCTCCCTCCCTCCCTCCCTTCCTCCCTTCCTCCCTTCCTTCCTCCCTTCCTCCCTTCCTTCCTCACCCTTCCTTTGCTTCTCCTTCTCTTCTCTTCTCTTCTCTTCTCTTCTCTTCTCTTCTCTTCTCTTCTCTTCTCTTCTCTTCTCTTCTCTTCTCTTCTCTTCTCTTCTCTTCTCTTCTCTTCTCTTCTCTTCTCTTCTCTTCTCTTCTCTTCTCTTCTCTTCTCTTCTCTTCTCTCTCCTCTCCTCTCCTCTCCTCTCCTCTCCTCTCCTCTCCTCTCCTCTCCTCTCCTCTCCTCGGCTCATATTTCTGTGAAATGTGAGATGACACAGCTGATCTAAACTCACAGTAAAATTTGATAGAATGAAGTGCAAAAATGTATTGGCACTACAAACAGCTTTGTATTGTAATGAATTCAGAACTGATGGGTGAATTAGGAAAAAAAAACATGGTATTTCTGGAAACGCCAGCCCATTTTTTTAATGCAACAATTCCTGTTAGTTAAAATATCACTTACAGAGTCAAAACAGTGTAATTTTGTAGATGATCACCATCATAAGCACATACTATAAATATTGAATAAAGTTCTGTGAAGAAACAGCCCTCTTGGTGTATATATCTCTGGATTATGCCTCTACATTTAACAGTATATTAGGTGAAAGGAAGTGCTGGCTAGCCACTGGAAACAGCGAATTAGGGGTGTGTAATTTCTACACCTGGTTCAGTTCCCAATTCACTCAGTGGACTTCAGGCAAGTGATTTCAACTCTTTGTCTCATTTTCAGTATATGTAAAATTGGAAATATGCTAACATTTATCTGTCCTTCTGGGCCCATAGAGGGTTCCTTAACAAATCTGTAACACACTGACGTAGGTGTAAAGCACAGTTGTTGAGTAACTATGATCAGCACAGGAACGGACCTGGAAAGACTTGAGGAAAGCTGGCCATTAACCACATTTCTGTCAACTATCTGTATGTACTCAGAGACCACCCAGCTTAAAAGTGTCTGAGGAGCATGTTTCAACCAGGGCACTGGCTCCCAGGGCTGCAGCTGGGGGGATGTATGGTCAGCCAGGCGATGTGCTGGTCTTCTCCCCTCCTGTCTGCCTGAAGTGAGGCTCTGGGCAGCTGCAGACTGCTTCCACCTCGTCCCCGTACCCCGCTTTCTGCTGCCCAACAGCTGTACAGTTAGCTGAAGAGTGAACAGCAAAAGTTCAAATTGGAGGCTGAGTCTCTCTTTCTTCAACTTAGGGTTAGATTTGCCCTTGCAGCTTGATGGAGCCCATTTCCTAGGGGTGACCCCTAAAGTTTCCAGCAGTAGGATTTCACTCTGCAGCATTTTTCCCTAGATGAAACATGAGGTCTTTGTTCTTTCTACCTTTAAAGGCTCAGGGAGAGAATCCCAGAAGAAAAAAAATCCATCTAGCCATATTAAATACAAAGATACCACCTCTGGCTCAGCTTGTTCTCTAACTGCTAATCACTAGAAGCTAGGAGCATGTATCGGAGAGCAACAGCTGCATTTTTTTGGTTTTGTATTTTTGCCTAAACATCTGCTATTAGTCACCATCAGAGGCAAGAGTCTAGAGGGACGTTGGTACGATCTAGTATGACCATTCTTATATTTTGGTATTATGTTCTGATAATTTGGCTGTATGCAGCCTCAGGAAGCCAAGGCATGGTAACGTCTGGGCAAAAGGGCATGGATCAAACATTGCTGTCAAAGCACATTCACTAATATTTTGGAATAAGCACATAATAAAAATGATGAAGAATCCACCCTTCAGCTTGGCTGTTTGCAGCAAATATTATAAGGGTATTAAACTAAACAATGGCTTGTACTCATCTGGCTCTCCAGATGTTTTCTATGACTCTTATTTTCTATCAATCAGTTAACCATGGTTTTTGCTTTCCTTAGCAACGTATTTCCAAATCACAATCAAAGAAGCTAACGGCAAATAATGAGGGCTAGATTGTATTTGATTGCTGCTAGTTGCTCATGGGAAAGGAAACTGCAAGAAGCACTGCCAATCCTTCACACTGGCAGACCGGCCAGGAACGATTCCAGCTCCCCTGACTGCCCCACCAGTGCGCTCCACGCCAAAGGGGCTCTGCAGCGGTCGCGTCTGACGGGGAGGCCCTGTGGCTAGGGATGGAGGGAGACATGTGACTGATTGCTGTACAGGACAGGAGATACAGAATAATTTATTTCTCTTTCTACTCAGTCCTTTATTACAGCCTCCCCAACTCACTCATAGACACAGCAGGCTGCAGTCATTTAGAGTTTAGCGGTGGGTGTTTTAGCCTGGCTCCATAAGGAAGCAGAGCTCATATAATTGCAGTGCACGCGCACGCTTGTGCGCGTGGTAGTCTAATAAATTTTGAACCCATTGGCCAATTGTAGCTGAACCTGGCAGAAAGGTAGAGGTTTCTGAGATAATCAAGTGAGGAAGTTTTTGTGAAAATAGAAAGCTGAAGAGTTTTCCTACTAACGGGAAGGCTGCAGCCCACGCACGGTTCTTGTTTGACATAGAGAGAATCCACCTGGGAGAAAGACTGGATGTATGTGAAGGAAAGCTTCAGTCAGAGCTTAGACCTTATTAGATATAAGGGAATCCACTCCACAGCCAAGGCTTCTCTCCCCTATGGATTCTCCAGTGTCTGATAAGGGCAGAATTCACACCCCAGCAACAGTATAATTCATTTAAAATGTCAGTCAGCCATGAAGCACTAACTCCATTGGAAACTAGGCTTCCAGAATAATTCTGGTATTCATGGAAATACTTGTTCCCTCATACACTGCAAAGCTCCAGGAGGAATTATGGGTGTTTCTCTATTGCTTCCAGTCTCCAAGCTAGCTCTCGCGGAGCTATCTCAGCCCAGCAGTACACTGGGTCTTTCTAGCGCCCACTGCCTCTAAAGGTTTCAGAGAGGAAAGTTGTATTTCACTACTTTCCTTAGAGCCAGGCTCATCAGGCATAACTTGTCTGAAGAACCTGATTCACAAAAGAGCTCCCCCTTCCCTTTTAGGCACTGAAAAAAAAAAAAAAAAAAAAGGCCAGCTTTCTCAATGGCTTCCTGGCCAGAAAGGATTGCTGGCTGCTGAGCACTTGTGGAAAAATGCTCTATTGAGAAGTGTAAATGAGAATGGAATCTTTCTGAAAATCTGGATCCAGCTGGGGACTATCGGCACTTGAAAATTTGGCCCTCATTGCTTTTGAAATACTTAGCTCTTAAATGAGCAAAATCAGAAGTGACTTTTCAAAAGCCTCCTGCCTTCATTCCCCCTTATTCCCAGGTAGCACTGAAAATACTTGTGGTATTGATGTCAAGCGTTACGCTTAAACCAGGAAAAAAAAGAAAAGGACACATTTCAGTTGGCTGAATGCTCAGATTTCCTCTAGATACTGTTTTAATAACAGACTCATTAGGAAATTCCCCACTTATTTGTATTGTCTTCCCATGTTAGAAGACAGAATGTTATTTCTTAATTTCAATATTATTATTGAATAGGGATAGCTATTCCCAGCAGAACGAACAGATTATTTCGGTCCACTCGGGGATCAGCATTATTTCTGGCTGCTACGTTTCCCTGGGAGTGAATGCTAATATCATGACAGGTATTTGACAGTGGTATTAAAAAAAAACAAGGAGAGAGACATATCAAGTCATTCGATTAGTGATAAAGAGGGAGAGGGAGATCAGCACATGGAGACACATGTGAGTTCTCTCGTCAGAGAGAATCCCATGTAAAATGGAACAATTCTGATGCCTGATCTTGGCAGAATTTAAGTCGGTGCCAGATTTGCCACAGATCTGAATGGGAGCAGGGCCCCAGTGACAAAGAAAGGAAAATTTATTTCCCATATAGCTACACAGTGTTGTTTGACTTCAATAGGTGTTGCAAATATATCCCGGGAGTTAGACTCTTGCTCTGTTAAAAGTCAGGGTTGCAGGAGATTGCACTGAGATTGCAGGCAGGAAAGATCAGATATTACATGAGCAAGGAGGAAATACAAACCTCACAGAATTAACATATATTGTCACATTCTATTAAGGTTTTCTGTAGGGCTAGATCAGATTAAATGCATTGAATCCCAGTCATCTTACAGCATATGAAAATATTGTCATGGATAGAATTTTTCATTAGTGAATAAAATGCAGAATAATGAACAGTAGACAAAAAAGAGAGAAGATGTAAAGCCAATCAAAGGAAGGGCAGATGTTTAAAAAGTCTTTTGCTATTCAGGATTGTGATCCAACAAAAGCAATTATGTTTCTGCTTTCTCAATTTCAAAACAGCAGAAAAGAGCTTTGAGGTTTTTCCAGTGCTTATGGCCTATCTCCACACCGTTAACTGAACAGAAGGTAACATAATACCAAACATAGCCAAAGGCAACTGATTCCATGCAAAGCTTATAATTTGGGACATCCAGTGAGTTAAAGGGGATCATAATCAAGAAGGAGAAATATATATATATATTCAAAAATTGCCAAAGAAATCCGTAAGAAGCCTAATTAAATGCTCTTACAAATCTGGAAGAGGAATCATAAAAAGAAAACTAAATCAGTGCCTACAGGTGGAAATTACACTAGGTAACTGCCCTCTGAACCCATGAAAAACATGTGTGGAATTTTGTCAAGGAATGGTTGGCATGTGGCTGCAGAAAGCCAATGGGCTCTCTTGGCAAGGTGCTGAATATTCTTTCTGCTCAAAAATCTATCATGTTATTTTTTAATGGATAAATATCAGAGATGTAATTATAAATACAGTCCACCACACTCCTCCCCCAGTATCCCTAGCCATGCACCTAAACAAAAGTCAGTGAGGCTGAATATGGGAATGATCAGTGAATGCAGCATATGTATGGCCCAAAATGCAATAGAATGGAGAGAAATGTGACAGATAGAGGCAGACTGATAGAGAGGGAAAAGATTCAATGCCACTCATTCTGCATTGTGAGAGAAACTCTTTCTTAATAAAATACTCCTCCTGTATCACCTGATGCACAAGGCTGCTTGCTACTCAGAGTGTGTGTACTGTGCCGTAATAAAAATTGTCGCATTCTGCCCTTTGTAGTAGTCACACAACTTATTAATGCTGTGCTGTTGAAAGGGGTCTGTGGTTGGACACAAGGACAAGCAGCCACAGAATAGAAAGCTGCTGAAGTTGGTGGAATTTTTGCCAGGGACTTCAGTGGGGCTGAGATTTTGCCCACACAGTTTGCCTTCTCCTTCTCTGGCTCTTGTTCTGCTGTGCCAGTCAGAAAACACAGGATGCTTCCTGCCTCCTCAGCTCCCTCACCAAGGGAGCAGGAAGCATAAAGTCTCATTTTTGCAGGTAAGCAGGCAGAAATTCTTCAAGGCACTATGAGATGACCCCGGGCATGGTCCCAAACTGTCTTTTATGTGCCTAAAATGCAACTTAGGCAGAATATAGGTGCATACTGAGGGTCACACAGAAAATACTGCCAATCTTAATTAGGCGTCTCCCAGGCACATATGTTGCTGGGTGGGACTTCCTTAGGTGCCCAGTACAGTCCTACTCTATGTGTCCAGCCACTCCTACCCACAGCCAGCTCAAGTAAAAAGGAGTGTAGCTTTCCTGCAGTGGGAGGAACTGGGGCTTGTTTTCCCCTGCAGCAGAAAGCGCTAAGGTACAGTGAAGGCTAGAACAGAGTGGGGCAGGACAGGAGGGTTCAGGAGAACAAGGCTCTTGGTCCTGCCAGGAAAATAAAGAAGCAGAGGCACAAATTACTGCCCCAAGACTCAGGCTTCCACCTCATTTTCCTGGGCTCTGGCTGAAGCAAAGTAGTGCTATTGCTTTTTTGTTTGTTTATTTTGGTTTTGGGTTTTTGTTTGTTTGTTTGTTTGTTTTGCAACAGGGGACAGAAAAAGCAACAGCCTGCTTGTCTTACATCTTGAACTAGCCCTGCTACAGGGCTACATAGCTGACCATTCCCATTTACTTTCACAAGCTGGGCCCTTCCTACCTCATATGCTATTCGGTCAGAACCAATGAGGTTTGCCCACAAGGTGCACAGGACCAGAGTGTAGGACCTCTCTGGATTTTGACAGCAATTGAGAGCCCCCCCATTTTTTTTCTGGGGCACATGATGTTAAATAGACGCTTTTGAACCTGAAGCTGTGTAGTGGCATTAGCTCAGAATCAGTTTACAGTAAAACAGTTCCCCAGCTGGCTTGGGAAAAGGACAAAACAGGCTCACCTCCACCTGCAGAAGGCCATGTCAGTATAGTCTCATATGCTCTTGGTTTCAGCATTCTCAGTCACTTCCTTTCAAAGGCGACAATTGCTCTCTACCTTTTGTGCAGTTGCCTGGCAGCTGGAACACTTTGGGAAATAAAATTTTCAGTTCTTTTTAGCCTAAGGTATGGGTTTGAAGGTCTCTTAAGGAGACTGTCATTGTGAGAGAAGAGGTAGCAGGGGAGAGGACCACATCATACTTCACACTGAAGTGAGCCATGGTGCAGCCGAGAAGTCAGGAGTCGTAGAGCTAAATACACTGAAGGCGAGGTACTGCTTTTGCATTGTGTATAGACAGGCATGGACTGAAAATCAGGGTTTAGAGCTTCCCATTTTCAGTGGGAATACTCATTACCTGCACCACTCGTAGCACTCCTTTCTATTCCCTCTGTCTCTATGAGCTGTGACTTCTGGGCTGCATAGTGATCCAGATAATACAGAGAAAACAGAAGCACTCTCTTATCACTGTTCCAAGTCTCACCTAAATCATTCTGAGGAGACCTCCTCTACATTGTTGTAGAGTCTGCTGAGATAGGTCTGGAGTGCCACTTCTGGGGCATGTATTCAACAGGTTACTAGCTAAAAGCAGTATCACCACAAGCCCCATCCCAAAGAAGAACACAGATGAGCCACCCCTCTCCACATGTGTGACTAAGGTAGCTAAACACAGGACAGCCCAATTCAGCTGACGTTCAAAGACACACTGAAGTGCAGCTCTGATGGGGAGAAAACTCCCCTCACTGGGATTTCCTTTTAGCTTTGGTGGCACACTTAGCTTGCTGTGCCCATTCTTAGGGTATGTTTACATTGGTGGGTATGAACAGACACGTCTGGTCCATCCATTATCCATGCCAATTGGATATATGGCTTTCTGGTCCGGGAGATAAGGCTTGTGAGCTTAGTGCTGTAGTTGTATGGATACACAGCTGTGGGACCGGAGCTGGGTCACCATACATGACAGAAGCAGACATATGTCTCACCGTATCCTTCTACACATGGTTACTTTCTAACTGCCAGCTTTCCTCAGTCAATGTCTAGGGAACTTAAGCTTTATCTTCCTGCATGTTACCTATACCTCAGCCCAAGCTTGTGAATGAACTCAGGAATTTACTCACTGATGATCTCTAAAGCCAGAAGGCCCATAGTCTCTAGTCTGGATCTTCAAACTGCTGGGTCAGTGGAAAGGCAGTCTGTGTGGACACATTCAAGCTCTATCAAGAGCCAGCTGTTAGCACAAGCAAAGTGAGAGCAGTGGCTTAGACTGACCTTTGCCCAGGTTATAATGGGCTATTATACTAGCCATTTAACCAGTGTCTTGCATCCTTGAAAGCCAGTCTGTCTGGTGACACAAAGTGAGAGGTCAGATTATGCATCAGGGAACCTGCTGCTCCTCCCAGGACCCACAGTCATTCCCCCAGTTGCCCAGTGACAGCAGCATCCAAGTATGGCTCTCCGATGCATTTCACTGCTTCCCTTCCCCTCTCATTGCTGGAGTAGCCCTGGGGACCTGCTCTGCTTTCTCTCCCTTTGGGCAACAAAGCTGGATTCTGGGACTCTATGAGGCACCTCTCAGTCTGTCCCGTGCACAGTGTGGTATGCTGTCACACTCCAAATGTGCCAGTCTCACAGAGGCTCGGGCTGAGAGGCAGAAACAAATATCTGAATGTTGGTGTTAAAAAAACAATATAAAGAAATAGCATGTTAAGGCTCCCCCTCAGCACATAGTTGCCACCTATTGCTGAGATTGGTTGACTGTGTGAACTCTCTGTCCCCGCTTCACTCCAGAGGAGCAGGCACCCCACTTCCCTGCCAGCCTGCCTGACTGCATGCTGCAAAACAGATGTGCTCCTACTGTCAGGTACAGTGTAACAAGCAGCGCCAGTTGAGAAGTCATTTAAAAAGCCATCCCTTACTACGTCTCAGCTAATAGTTGGTGCTTTCCAGTGGAGACACGTGCTTGAGTACGTGCCATTTTGATCACAGCACCAGAGGGGTCACCAAGCTCATCAGGACAAATCCATAGGCAAACATTCAGTGTACACAGAGCTTTAGGTGTCTTACTCAGCACTGTGAATTTTGATTCAAAAGCTAAGCACCCTTTTCCAGGTATCAGGTAGCTGGGGTGGCAGCACTGAGGGCTGCTATTAGATGAGCTCTTCTGACTTCTGCTGATCAGGGTTAAGATGTGCAAAGCACTCAGCTCTGCCCAGAAGTTTGTCCTCTTTCTCCCTTTCACCAGAGGTTACTGCCCAATCAGTTTTGCAATTTAACTCTTTGTCTGATTGCTCCTTGACAACGACTTCCGTAAAATGATTCAGGTTAAAAGAGAAGAGCCTTTGGACCTGGCCCCTTCCGCACAGCTTCTTGGAGTACCCCAGCCAATCTGCAAAAGGAGCACACGGTGCAGCTCTGAGGGACATTAAGAGCTGCAAGGGAGCCTGTTGTAGCTTTCTGTTTCTGGGATTCTTGCTGTACTTTAACAGGTTAGCTGCGGCCCCCATGAGGGTCTTGGAAAGGAAGAGGGAAAATGCAGAAATACTCCAATGGCACCCCTACTCTGCCCCCACTAGGCTCCTCTAAATGGGTTCTGCGGGAACAGATGGCATAGGAATTGGCTCTGTCAGCTTTGTAAGAGCGAGGAACTCCCTCGTGCCAAGGGAATCCTCGAATGGGGAGATTGGGCAGCTCTCCAGCTCTTCCGAAGTGGGTCAAAATGATTTAAGAATCTGGCCTGTTGCTGCCTCATTCCCTCTGTAAATCGGCTCAAAGAGAGGGGATGATGGAGTGGTGAGAAGGCAGAGAATAAAATTTCAGAGAGGATCAAAATATGCCATTTTAGCTTTTGTATGTATAAACATGCATAATATGACATTTTGTTTAGACAGTTATTTAAAAAGAAACTTACAATCTTTTTAATTAAAATGAATGCAAAGGAATAGGCTATAAATATGAACACAGGAAGGTAGGAGTTGACAGCACGCAGCCTTCCAGACAATCTTTTTTCAGTTGTTACGGAGTATAATAAAATTTTGTTTTCCTTTGCAATTTTTCCATAATGTTTATGTTTGTTTTAGGTAACAGATTAACTGTAGGTGACATTTTTTTCTCATATATCATGTCATGTGTCGGAAGCCCTCATTTTACAGCTAGCGTGGGAACAGTGAATGAGATTATAGGAGGAAAGAGAAAGAGAGCGAGATGGCCACGTGGGAAGGACATACCTGAATTGTGAATGTGATACTGTCTACACCTATACTGCCGTTATTAAAACACCGCCAGCTCCAAGACTCATTACCTTACCTCACCTCTGCCATTCCCCTGCTGTCTGCTTTGCTTTACCTCTGCTGCCTGTCCACCTAACTCACAAAATGCTAAACAAGTTTTGATATTTACCTGTTTATGATTAAATTGCAAAATAATCTGCTTAGTTCTGTTCTAAATTAAGGTCTGCATTAAATGTCATAGCATTTATCTTTCATAAAATGAGACAGCGAGGACACTAATTTCCTAGGTACTCAATCACTGCCCTGTACCACTGGAGAGCGGCTCAGGGAGGAGCGTGCCCGCCGTTCGCAGCTCACTGACAGCGCTGAGGCGGAATCATAAAAGTCAATTAATCATTAAAAGCTGTTACCAGCCCGTATTGAACGCGCTCTGGCGCAAAATGTTAATCAGCCCCACATCGATACCATAAATTCCTGCAAATTGGAGCGGTCGATGGCACCGAAGCCTGGTGGATCAATGGGAGGGCGCAAGGCCTCTCCGCCGGGCCCTGCCAACATGGCCGCCGGGCAGCCGCCATGCCCCTCCCGGCAGGCCAAGCGCCCCGACGTTGCCACGGCGACCACATGTCGCCCCCCGGCCCGGCCTGCTGGGGCCCAGGCGGGTACCGATGCATCACCGCCTTTGATGGGTCTGTCAATAACACTTAGCAGGGGAGGCAGGCCCTCCCCGGCGCGTGTGTGCGTTGGGGCGATTTAATCGCTCAAGGCACTGTGTGCCTCCGCATACGTGCGGGGCTAAGCAGGGCCGGGGGCAGCTGCTGTCCAGGGACAGGATGGGGTGGCTGGCGCCATGTGCCATTAACCTGGGTGCTGCTGTTGGAGGAGTAACCCGGAGCTCCATGGGTTTGGGAAGTGTTCTCTGCTGAGTTGCAATACGTTACTCATGAACGGCTGCGGGGTTGGTCATTAATCCCCCCGGGCCCTGGGAGTGTGTTTTCCTGTGGCCTCTGGTACACTGCTGCCAGGCACCCATAAAATAGCACCGGAGTGCCCGGGGCACATGGAGATATGGGGAGAGGGTAAGGTCGCTTCTGCTTTGGCACCTGCCAAATACTTTTTCTCACATAACTGTCACTACCCTGACAGTATGCAGAATAAAAGCAAGCTGCGCCTGCAAAAGAGACACTTTTGTCCTTTCTTTTTCAAAGCATCCATACGTGTTTGGGTGTTGATTGTGGCGAGGCACCAGGTTACATCTTTGCCGCCCCCAACCCTGGGGCCAGGGCGCGCTCCCAGCCTTCCCACCCAGACATGCTGTCTAGACTGGGGCAAGTGGAAGAGCTGCTGGCAGAGAAGTGAGCACCATGGGAAGGACGACGTCTCCAGCGGGAAGAAGGACTTGGTCCCCCGAGGCCACCCCTGCAGTGCCCCTGCTGCCTTCTGCTGCCACCTCTCCTGGGAGGCCAGAGATCCCTGCCTGCCATCCACAGGGCTGCTGAAGGCTCAGCTGAGCCCGACCCATTTATCTCCTGCTACTGTTATTAAATCTGACCTGCAGTGGGGGAAAAATAGCATTTTTAGGATTGCAGGATATTAAGAAGCCTCTTTAGAGATGAAAGAAATGCCGGATACTGTTACTCTAGGGAAGGATTGTGTTCCACCAGTTTCATTGTCATTTAACGTAGAACATAAAGGTGAATGCTGAATAAAATAATACCCATGTTGATTATTTTAATAGTCTCAAAGTATAACTTTTTCCCTGGACTGCAGTTATTTAATCCATGTGCTGTACATGCACTGGCAGTATTTTGTACTTTTCCACGGTGCTGATATGATGGTTCCATTAAGTTCAGTGCTGAGAAGCTATTGTGTATATCTCTCGAACAATCATTCCATACTCTACAGAAAATGGAAAATATACAGATCCACAGACATGCTAATTCCCAAGATTTGTACATTTTTAAAGTTTAATAAAAAAGTTCATCTTATTATTACCTGAGTTATAGGAAACATCAAAATAAATTAGGAATCCTACTGCAAAGAAATCCCCTATTCAACATATTGAGACAGGATGATGTTATGAGTGTTCAGACAAAGGTAATACAGTGCCTCTATTTAATTGCCCTGACACCTTGCTCAGTTCCTCCAGCTATACTCTGAGAGCTAAAAAACCCCCTCTCATTGTTATTAATTGTATTCCTTTTTAAATGTAATGTCATATCGCTGCGGGCTGAGCTAATGAAACATACCCACATTACCAAAATAGGCATATTTCTTTTTGTACAACACATTCTATCAAAACTGTCTGCTAAAGACATTGTGTTAAAGACCTTTCATAGAGCAATATAAAGAATATCTCAGCTACTCCAACATTTCTATTACATGATTATTAAAATGCCCAGGAGGACTAAACAATATAGTGTCGATCCAGTTATCATATAAGACTTTAGAAATATTGTTAATTCCTGCCACTGATTTATGTTAATACTAATGCTAGATTACATGCTATGGCTACTAAACAGCCACCGCATACCAATTCACACAAAGACAGTCTCCCTCCTCTCTATGTGAGCTGCACTCTTCTGTTATAATGAGAATCTGAATTATTTATCTCTCTTTATCCTACAGTAGTTCACTTGACCACAATCACTTTTTTTCCCTGTTTCTACTGCACATCAATGCATGTAAACATGACACAATAACAACTACTATCTTTTCCTATTTCAGCCACTTTAAATCACATGAGATCAATCAGAGGATGGAAGTGAAAGTATTGTGCAGTGCTGAGCAGGAGGAGGGAATGAGGTTGCCTAAATGCTGAAATGACACCCCCAACCAAGCTGCCTTCAGCATGTTTTAAATACAGGTCCTGTGTAAATCACAAACTGAGAAATACAGAAGACTTCCTCGCTGATGGTTTCAGCTGACAGTGGTTTGTCTCAGGTGCCGTTGCCTGCAGCACGTGCACAGACTCCGTTACCTCTGAATGTGACTCCAGGTAAAAACAACAGCATAGGTAGGATCACCTACTGGTCCATTTTGGGTGTTCATGTAAGAAAGCAGTGTTCAGTTCCATCTTCTTCCTAATCAAGGGCAGGGATGTGGCCAAAGCTCTTCTATGTAAGAGGCGAATACTGCATACATGAAGTTATAGAGCAGTCTGTGGCATGTCTGTGGAAGTATTTTTAACCTGTCTATAACACTTGTTCTGTGGTCATTGGTTTTGGATTTATGCATTATTTGTCCAAAGGCATCTGGTCCCCTTCATACGTGGCATGCCTATGCTTCAGTTGAATCCCCCATGTGATACTTATATGCTGCAGCCCCACTGCCTGCTATCTCACTCTGCACTTTGGCAGGCCTTGGCTCATCAGGAGGGTAGGAATCCAGCCCTGCTGAATTAGTTCTGAAGATCCTTCTGGAGACCTCCTTGGGGAGGGCTGGTTCTCCTATTTTCAGAATAAAGAAGCTCACACTACATCTGGGATGCTATTTCAGCAGGATACCAGCATATCTCACCACTGCTTCCATGCCTTTTGCAATCAGCACTGAAAAGTAAGATGTCCTCGGTCATGGCAGCAATCCTACAAGTATCAGTTTGGAGACATGTGGGTTACCACTGCATACTGCTCTACGACCTAGGCTCCAAGCAGAGTTAGAATTCACACCTGCACACGTTGCTTGCCATAAGGAGTTGCAGACTGCCATTTTACCTGGTGGCAGGACTGGTATAGACCTGATCCAGGCTGCCAAGGGCCCATGACAGCAACAGAGGAGTGTGCTGGTAAATGAAGGATGATCAGCTATGGAAAGAAGAAGAAAAATAGCATTCATGGAAATCTGAGCCACATCTCAGCTGGTGAGGAAGATGACAATCATGCTGAGGAAGGGATTGTAAAGGTTATTTGGAAACTGACAGCCCACATTACATTTACTAAGCAATTTGAAGTGTGAATGATGAAAACCATAAAGACTGTTCACAAGGTGGCATCTGCCGTTTGGAAGACTCTTGTGCTGTGCTACCTGTAGGTATTGGTTACACAAAGCTTGGACTCTGTCAGGGCCATTAGAGGACCTATACCACCATTTTCTGTATTCTTGTCCTCTCAGTTACACATCATTTGAAAGGCATATTTTTCCATTGTGCTTTTAGCTGTTGCTGTTCACAGCATTGTTTCACGGCCATTGCCATCAGCCAATAGGATATATAAGACCCCGTTGACCCTAGGATATATAGTAACTCTTCATTGCCAATTTGAGCCACCATATAAAGAACTTCAGTTTTCACCAGACAAACTGTGGAGTGGAAATAGAAGGGTAGGGTTTTTTTAAGATTTTTTTTCATTTTTTTCTAAGAGGAAGATGGTGGCCTTTCTCTGTCAGGCTTGATACCACATTCTGTACAATGCCAGCAAGACCACAGGGGAGTAGACAGGAGAAGTTTGGAGGAGGAGACTGAGGTGGAGTCACACCCTGTGAAATTGCATTCATTTACCCATCAGAGCCAAACGAGTCAAATTGTGATGGATGCTCTGCCCACCCGTTCTGTGCAAAGGCCTTGACTGCAGCTGAAAGTGCTGCAGTGCTGTATGCTTGTTGCTTTGAAAGTCATAAACTCTCACCGTATGCAAGCCTTGGTCCCACTGTCTACCTTCTTCAGCTTGTCCTTGCCCTTGCTCACTCCTCCTCACCTGCACCTGCAGTGAGTAGCCATCACTACACCATTATCCTAGAAAGACAATGGGAGAATAAATGCTGAAGAAAGAAAAGTGTGGGGCTTTGCTGTGAGAAGTGACTGATGAAAAGACAGAAAGGGAAGGGAAGGCAAGGCAAGGCAAGGGAAGGCAAGTGAAGGCAAGTGAAGGCAAGGGAAGGCAAGGCAAGGCCTTTAAAGTCATTGATTAGGCAGAATGGTTTGTAGGTAAGTGTGACTGTGTGGAGGTTTGAAACCACAGAGGTGGGTGTATGTGTGCCATTAAAAGCAGGGTCTTTGTAGGACTTGAATCTCAACAGAAAATTTTGTGGTGAGCTCTAAAATGCTTCCTTCACTGGAAGGAAGTGAAGTGCACAGGACCTTTGCTGCTGGGCAACAGCAGAGAGGACCTCGGAGTCTGGCTGTAAAATCTGAAGCTGGAGACGCTGTTGGGGTCTGCTGCTCACCTGCACTAACTCTGTCTTCACTTCTTCCTGCATCTGGTTTGCTTTGCGCACATTTGCTTGGCAAGCTAGGGATGTCTGCTGGCTGATGACATGCAGACGCCTGAGGCTGGAAGGGAGGGTAGCAGGACATCTCTGACAGGGGAGGGGAAATGAGCAAGGAGGGAGCAGAAGTGGCCCAGAAACAGTGCAGGCACCCCAGGGCCTGTGTCCATGGGGGGACCTCGGTAGTGATGCTGACCACGTGCTCTGACCAGCTCTGGTCTGAGGAGGTGATCACACTGAATGGTGTGACACTGACCCATCACACCTGGCCAACAAACACTCTCTTTCACTCAACCAAGGAAGCCTAGCCCTGCACTATTCAGTGAGGTTATTGAAATGGTGCCTCAGAGGTGGACATTCTGAATTCCAGTTAGTTGAAATAGTTAGTCAAGTTCAGTAAAATTCCCCAAAGATGGTATTTTAATTCAGGAAAACAGAAGGTCAGATTTTATGTGATATAAATTAGCCTAACTCCAAACCCTTCTGTATTGCTGTATTAATTTCTATTATCTGACAAAATGGTTTTGGTTACACTGGTTACCATGGCAAACTGTTTTTCTTTAGGGGGGTAGAAGTCTAGAGACAGACTTTAACCTTCATTAGGCCAGTCAAAACCTAGGGTAATCCTAGTGAGTTTGAAGGAGTTACACCAGATTTACAGTGTAAGAAATTAGGTCAAAATCGAGTTGTAAAGGAAGAGGCCATTTAGCATCTATCAGAGTTGATGAGGGCTTACTTTGTAATACTTAAAACCACTGGCATTTTAGTCAGATAGGGAAGTGTACTCTGAGAGTCCAATTTAACAAAGTCTAATTTCAAAAACTGAAGCCCAGTTCTCCTAATCTGAGTGACTTCAGATACATATGGGAATATCAAAACATGATTGCCCTGAAACTCAATCTTCTTCTTTTTAATTAAAGAAAGAATCCTAAGTCACCTGAGAATCTGAAAGATACTCTAAGTATTTGACACTCAGAAGAACTTTTAACAGAAAAATTACGAGGACAAGAGACAAAAGCTACCATCGATAGTAAAAGCAAATTTAAAATAAAACTAAAGATGCTCTAATAATTCAGAAAAAAAAGAGCTAATCAATCCTGATTTGCAAATCCTTCCTTCAAGCCAAAAATAAACCTATTGCAGGAATTAATTTAAGTTACAAAAAGTCATGACTAGATCTTCAACTGATGTAAATCAGCAAAGTTCCACTGATTTCAGTGGAGCTCTACTAAGATAGGTTAGATGAGAATCTGACCCTCAATTGCTTTGTAATTTTTTTCCCTAATCAACAAATGAAATATAATTTTTAAGTTAACACAGAATCATATAATAGAATCACAGGATGGTTTGGGTTGGACGGGACCTTTAAAGGTTACCTAGTCCAACCCCCCTGCAGTGAGCAGGGACATCTTCAACTAGATCAGGTTGCTGAGAGCCCTGTCCAGCCTGGCCTTGAATGTTTCCAGGGATGGGGCATCTACCGCCTCTCTGGGCAGCCTGTGCCAGTGTTTCAGTTTTCATTGTAAAAAATTTCTTCCTTATATCTAGTCTGAATCTACCCTCCTTTACTTTGAAACCATTACTGCTTGTCCTATTGTTACAGGCCTTGCTAAAAAGTTTGTTTCCATCTTTCTTATAGTCCCCCTTTAAGTACTGAAAGGCCACAATAACGTCTCCTCGGAGCCTTCTATTCAGCCTGTCCTCATAGGAGAGGTGTTCCATCCTGATAATTTTTGTGGCCTCCTCTGGACCCACTCCAACAGGTCCACGTCTTCCCTGTGCTGAGGACCCCAGAGCAGGATGCAGCACTCCAGGTGGGGTCCCACCAGAGTGGAGTAGAGGGGCAGAACCACCTCCCTCGACCTGCTGGCCACACTTCTTGTTATGCAGCCCAGGATACAGTTGGCTTTCTGGGTTGTGAGTGCACGTTGTCAGCTCATGTCCAGCTTTTCACCCACCAAACATCTGTCTTCAGCCCTCGTCATTCATTTCATAACCTGATGTTTCTTTTGTAACAGATCTTCTAATTTCTCTGTTTAGCAATTTTAAGGGTAAGACAAATCGTTAAGAAATCACTTTTTTTAATCAAGTTGTGCAACCTTGATAAAGTACATCTTGTACTATACACAGCACCACCTCTTCCTGACTTTGAAGGAAGAACTGGACAATGCTAAAGGATTAATCTCCTTCTGGCCTAATTTCTCTGGTATCATTCAGACTAACACACATAGGAGTACATGTGCAGTCACATGCCCTGTATTGCTTGACAGGCTTTTTTTGGAACACTTTTACTGGGCACATCCTCCTTTTCCATTTTTGAGGTGTGCTCATCCTCAGGAACATTGTATTAAAAGAGTAGAAGTGGAATAAAACTGAGCTAAATAGATCACACTGATATTAAAACCCCTCCAATCCCTGCAGGCAAAATCTGAAAAAAAGCAGTGCAGGCTCCAGGCTGCTGCTGTGAGCACTCTGCAGAGTCTCGTGCTCCCATGGGGCGAAGACTGGTGCAGACTGTGGTTCCTCAGATGGTTCCTCAGTGCCAGGGCTGGTGCCCTGGCCAGTGCTGGCCCAGCTGCCTGCATGGCCAAACAGTGCACAAGGTGGGGGAAGCAAGATCTGCTTCTCCCACCAGATCAATTCCCTGAGCTGCTGTACTTCATGGCCATGTAAACACCTGGCAGTTACGCGGAGCTAGAAACGAGTAGCTGAGGGGCTGGGGGGTCAAGAGCTACCTAAGGCCATCAAAATAACACCAAATTTGTCACCAAATACGAAGCCACACAATCTGCTACACAATCTGCCACGCCATATCACACTAAACTTTCAAAAGCAGTTCTACAGCCTGAATTACAGACCAGAAGCAAACAGGAAGCACAGACAAATGGTGGAGCTCTGGTATCCTATGCCAAACCAATTAAGCAGTCAGGCCCATCGGTAAAATTGTCTGGAAAGAAAACAGCTTTGTGCCCTTCCTGAGTACAGCACAAAGAGAACTGGGAATAGTGCGGGGTTGGAAGGAGACCCAAGCCAACCAGCAAATTGCAGTGTGCTGGTTACACTGATTTCTGTCCCCTTGCTCCCCTTGGTTTTACAGCTGTAGAGGTCCCCGGATCACTTCCTAATAACTTTCTACTGAATGTTATGAAAATAAACCCGTGTAGTTTTTCTCTTGTTGATAGTGAAGCTTTTAAAACTCGGGCATCCAGAAATGCAATTGTATTTTGTGCTGTATTCTTTTCTGCTTGCAAGTGTGGTTTATGGTCATAGCAATAGTAGGAGAAGGATAGAATGTCCCTTATCTATTAACCATCAGGCTGCCATTATGGATATTAAACGGCTTCCCGACTGCTTCAAAATAAAAAGCACCAGTAAATATTTAATGCTATACAATAATTAGAAAAGTCTGGAATTGTCTCTCATTCGTTAACCTTAATCATATCAACCTGTTTGCATACATTAGTGTATCAAATGCCAAAAGCCTGCTGGAAACCCATCCCTTTGCCAGCTGGTACATACTGTATTTGACCAGGACTCCTTTTTGTATGGGAAGCAATGAAAGAACATCTACAGTGGTTTGACAAAAAAACATGGAAAACAGCAAACACATCTGGAAGTTTCTGAGAACAAGCACACACACTGTGTGTTCATTTATTTTCCCACAAACAGGGAGACAGACAAGAGGATGTAGCCTGTGAAAGCCATGCTTATGTAGGACAGTATCTTTGGGGCGTCATATTATATTACTGCAGAGAAAGCCCACGTACTTCCAGTTTTCACCAGGGAGAGCAACTATCTTTTAGTCTGAATACACGGACTGAGCCACAGAGGTTGACAAGGAATTTTGTTACCAAATGTTCGTTACCCTTTGAAGAAGTTCTGTGCTTTGCTGCACAGTGGTATCATTTTTTTTTCCACGGGAAGTGAAAAGAAATTCGGTACAGTGGAGGAGCAGATCAGCAAGCAAGGGGCCCAGAGTTATGCCCACAGATGGCCTCTGCAGCCCCTGAGGGGGAAGAGCAAAAGGGGGGATGTCATCGCTGCCTGGCTCCGTACACATGCTCCGAGCCACATGGGTGCAGTCAGTCACCCTGTTGCATGCCTTTCCTTTCCTCAGCTGAGTCGCTTTGTGACTGAAAATAGAGTAAATTCCACATTAGGAACTTTCTCGTAAGACACAACACTGGTAAAAGACAAGTGGGGTGCCGCATGATATCATTAGTGCATTTTAGTCTAAGGCTAAATTCAAACACATGGGCTTAAATGTTCTTATTCTTGCCCTTGCAGTCTTGGCTCTTTTAGCCTCACCCACTGGTTTTGTTCTTGACCAATATGCCAGCAGCTATTTCCCTTCTATTGCTGCTTTTTCCCCGGGTAGGTGAAGTGAGGTCTCTCTTAGCGCTGAATTCTGCACTAAATAAAACTCTATCTTTTTAATAATGTCTTCACATTGTCTCAGGGGCCACGCACACAATTAAGAACAATATGAAGTTTAATTAACACAGGATAATAATAAGGGTATGAATGTCACAGTGAACTCTGAGTGAATACAGACCCCCACAGTAAATGGTTTGGGAACTGGAGTGAAAGCCAGCTGCGAACACTCAGGTCCCAGACACCCAAGTGGCATTTCAACACCTGACCTCAAGTATCAAGGTACTGGAAGGGAAGAAAAAATGACTGCCAAGCAATTAGGACTCAAAGGCTACCGATCTTTATCGGATAATGCTAAAACGGGTGATGGAGGGAGTGGAGCCCAGGCGCTGAGCACTCTGAATGCCTGCAGCCTGCCCACGGCACCAGACATGCTTAAATGAGGGTGCTCTCGTGTGGGGCACCACAGGTCATGTCCAAGGGATGTTGCTCAAAGGGTGCTCCCATGCTAGTCACTATGATGGTCACAGGCATATCCTTTAAATGGCAAAATTCACTTCTCGTCACATAAGCTGTTGCTTATCTTGCCAGTCCATCCTATGTATGCCTATGTCCAGAGTGTACCCTGCAGTCCCAAAGCACCCCCAGGCATTGTTTGAGAATCCCAAAGAGTACACATTAAGTAGCATCACAAGTACAATTTGTATTATCGGGGTAAAAAGGCTACTGCAAAATGAAAAAGTAGTGGAACACAGAAAGGAAAGAAACGACTGACTCCAGTCCGTGTTTCCATTAGGGGAAAATACTTACTTGCTAAGACTTAGATAAATCTTTGTTTCAAAATCCAAGTACAAAGGTAGACATCTGAAGTGTGGTTAAAGTATTTCCATTCCCTTGCTTCTCCTGCCTTTTCCCCTCTCCCCAAGGAGCCAACACAGCTCTGGCAGTTCACACTGGCTGAGAAATGGGCTTCTATTCCTTAGACTGCAGTCATGTGAGTGCATCTTCTCATTTAAGCTCTTCCATTCTGTGTTTCTCTCAGAGGCTGAGAAATCTGCTTTTGGGGAGAAAAAAAAAAAAGAAGTGGGGAAGCTCATTAGCAATTTGTTTAGAATTTGAATGTCAGCGTAGTCACTTATGTCTAAGTGACTGAAAAATGTATGCGAGTCCTCTGACTTTCAGCGAGAGATCCAGTGTTCTAACATCAGAATAAACAATATAATTACTGTGTGTATGAAGACATATTGGTCTCCGTATAATGAGATATTCAAATCTGCTCTACTTGAATCAGATCACTGAGATATATTAAACACACATGGCGAAAGAATTCAGTGTAAGGGTAACCATGTGTTCTGCCAAGTCTTTCTGTGCATGAATGGGCTGCCAGGGCACCATAGGCTGCAGACAAAGTACAGGAGAGCTGTGTTCAGAGGTAGGGAAATGAGTTTGCGAAGGTATTTCCTCTTCATTCCCTCGAACATGCGAGTGTCTCCCATTTCTCTTCCTCTTTCACAGGCTGGTGCACCTCAAAAGCAATTCCACCAGAATTTACTGTAACATTACTGTATCATAGTTTCTTGGTACGGTTTATTACTGTGTATTTATAGCACCCAAGAGTGAGCTGGCTGCCTGAGAGGGGTAGCGATTGCGAGGGCTATTCTCACTTTCAGTTGCAGAATTGTTTTCACAAGTTTGCAACGTTCTGGAAAACATGCCTTCTTTTCCAGCTTCACTGCAGCTATTTTCAAGAGGAGGTGCTTGAACTTGCTGGCTAGCGGCAGCGTGTGTGTGTGTGTGCCTGATAGGTGCTGAGGACTGATTGACACATCAGAAAGCCGAGGCTTGGGCCCCTTGCTGTGCCTGAGATCATGTATTATGTTGTACGATCAGGAGCAACCATTGTCAAAGCAGAAGATGTCAATTTTTTGGCAGTGTTATTTCAACATCCAGATGCTATGAAAAACATGGTAAGATGAAAACAGTAGCTGTTTTGCTTACTCGTAGAATTGTCTAATCGTGGATACCGTAGCAGATTGAGTTACGCCCAGCTGCCAAAACAGACACGGAGAATGTTTCTGTGGGTCATGGAAAAGTCTGAGCGCCAAAGCATGCTGTTCCTTGGGTGGCTGAGCTGCTGCAGAGACCTCGGTGTGACAGATCAGAAAAACACAAATGAATCAAGGCCATGATTTCAGTCTTCACCACTCACAAGTGAGTGTGTGGTTATATAGACAAGTTTCCCTGCTGAGAGCGCTGACTGATTATAAGGGAAATTTTGTCTTGCTTTCTGTTCCCAGGGCATGAGTGACATATATGATGTATTAAATATGCTTCCCTCTGGGTACAGCTGCTCATATGCCTGTTGGGTACACGGGCATTTTCAGAGGATGCTTCCCTTTTCCATGTGTTGATGGAGCCAGAACTTCAGAGTGTCAGGAGCAAGCTGGGAAGGCTGGAGGAGTCCAGTCCTTGCTCCTCTCTTGGCAGCTGCCATGGCTGTGTTCTGCAGAGCACTTACCAAGATGAGGATGAAAATTCACACGGAAGACAGGTTCTGGGGAGAAAACACCCCTTCATGTGGCTGCCAGTGTACAAACCTGGGAAGAGATCTATCAGGAGAAGCCTGGCAATTTTTAGGCAGTGAGAACTCACTATTTTGAAGCAGAAAAGAGAGTGAGACCTATCTACCTCTCCAGGGAACCTCAGCTGCCAGAGGAAAGGTGTCAGATAGATGTGGTTACCAAATCCAAAGTTTTAGAGGCTTCAGTGGTAACTAGGGAAGGGGAGAAGGGGCAGAAAAGATTTAATGGGAATTGCATATGCACAACATCTCATAGAATAAAGCTCAGGCTTTGTATTTTATTTCACTTAGAGATGAACTGTAGAGTTTATTTTTGCAGAATCAGTGACGTAAAGATGCAATTTTAGAAAAACTAAACCATGGATGGTTCCTACCCTCTTTTGTTTCATACAAGTCTTTCAAGTCTATAGGAGGTTTCAAATACTAAGCCAGGATTCAAATGCCAAGCTCACTTTTTAATTCATGTTTAAATTAATAGCTCAAACATGTAGAACTAGACTACTGCAAGAACCTTTTTCACAGCAATATTCTAATATAGCTGATCAGCCATAACCCTATACTGCAACTTCAATGGAAGGAAAACCTACACTGTGTTTTAGACTGAAAAAAGATATGTTCTGGCTTTTTAAAAGCAAATGTAGTAACATTTAGTTAACATAATGGTAGATTTCTTCTTTCCATGAGGCATGAGGTTGCCTTTTAGTTTCACCAAATCTATCTTTTAAGGGTCTGGAAAATAAAAAAGAGACAAAAAAAGCAGATAGTTAAGCTGGATAGATATATTGACTTCATCAGACAATGTTTGTCTGGCTAAAAACTCCTTTTCATCATTACGAGAGTCAGTTCATATCCTCACCCTGTGGAAGTGGTTAGCTTTTAATTCATTCAAGAGATGCTATCAAAAATGAGGGAGGTATTTTTTACAATCCCAAACCCAAAATAATACTGCTAAACAATACATAATTCATATCTCTTCAGAATTCTGAATGTGGTCAGAAATAAATAGCAGCACAGGCATTTAAGAGCTATTCTCATTGAAAAATGTAATTAATTGGTGTTATCCACAAAATATTTCTTGGGGGGGGGAGCAGGGTTGCTTTAATTACAAGTAATTGTTCTCAAAATCATGCAGCTCATAAGTTTTGCAGGCTAGACAGTGATTATGCATCAATACACTAATCTATCACCTTCATTATTTTAGTCAGCTGGGTGTGATCATCAAAGTTTGGAGTGTAACCCAGACGAGAAACCAGACATATCTCATGCTTCTATTCTTTCCAAATCAGTTTGTTTTAAACGAAAAAATTTGCAGTGGTGATGCAAATTTCAATGCTTTTGTTTCAAATGAAGACAGTAAATTGAATTAAAATCTCCACTGTATGTTATTAGATGATGACAATGGGAAGGATGTTCTTGTGACGCATGATAGCCTGGGGGGCTCAGGACCCCCCAATAATTCTGTGTCCTGCCACAGTTTGCCTTCGTGGACAGGAGTTTTCACTTTTTGCAGTTTGTTCAGACTGCCTAGTGAGTGTACTGGGAATCTGCTGCTGAAGACCAAGCAGGCTGACCAGCTCATTGTGCTCTTCATCCTAGACACCATAGTGGTGTGATGCTCACATCAGCCACCTTTAGGTGCCCTGCCACCACAGAAGAATGACCAAACCTGCTCCCAGCTCGGGAATGCAGGGAACCTTAAACCATTAGTGTTTGTGCAGCTTAATACTGGATCTACTGAAATGAAAGTAGCTTCCTAACCACAATTTGTCATTACTATTATTGTTATTATTATTACTAGATGAATGCAGAGCTGAGTTTGTTATTAATTGAGGCACTGCTCATCCTAGTCTTTAGTCATCCTTACCCGAGATACCACATAAGCACCCATGTAAGTCAAAGTTAAGCAGAGGATTAAGTGCTGTCCTGCATAAAGATGGCTTAAGTACATGTTTCCCAAATCAGTGCATAAGCTGTTATTTTACTACCGTCTCTGCAGTACTGCTTTTTCTACCTCATTAGAATGAGAGGATGCTTGTATAAATTCCTCATATTGACACACAAGACTATGCCTGTCTCCCTGAGAATTTGGAGATTTCTTTCCTTTTCCCCCAAATTAATAAGTGCTGTCACCTGCATCGCTAAACACCAATTTGCTGCTTACCGCTAACAAGACCTCCACGTAATGTAGCTAACAGTAGTATTTCAAAAATAGAGCTCTCCTGTTCCCAGCATATCTGACAAGAATACATTAGAGGCACCTGTCCCTGGCATCGATATTTTGTTTTCTCTTCTTTTACATGGGAAGGAAGAAATCTAAAGCACTGAAATTTTCCTTGAAAGCAAAGCAAATGCAAACACAGGAAACTCTCTTCCCATCCTGCATCCCCTCTTTCAATCCTCTCCAGCCACAGGGAAATTTTCAAAAGTAAGTAAACGTTAGAAAAATATCAACTTGGGTAAAAACGTAAAATTATCTCTTTGTTAATAATTGTCATTTTAAAACCATCAGGTAGCGGGAAAATTTTAAATTACATTTGAAACTATGAGACTGGCTCTGTGCTCACTGCGCCAAAGACATAAATACTGTAATATACCGCAAATATACTGCAAATATCAGCAATCTTAAAACAAGTCCATCTGCCTGGGTCAAGACCGGTAACAATGGTACAATAAAAACTCAGGACCGGGAAAATCTAGATGTTTCCCACCTCAAAGGATGTGAAGCAGCGCAGTACGCTTCCGTATCCTCTCTATCCTCTGTTCGAATTGCAAGAGTAGTTCCATAGACTGTGAGACAGGCTCCTTCAGCCCTTAACTTCAGACGTCTGTCCCGTATATGCTGACACCCAAGGTAGATTTCTTGGATCCCTTCAGTGTCAATAGAGGGAAATAGTTGTTCTGAAGACTCAGTTCATCTGGTTAAATGTGAATGTCAGCCCTAGGAGATAATGAATAGAAATGCCTACTTCTGTGTACTGACTTCAAAAGGAGCCTTAAGTGATGTAAACATCTTGGATGGAAACATCTGTGTTTAGTTAGCTGAATCACAGGGTGCTAGGTGCTCAGGTGCATCCTCAGACTTCACATGTCCGCTCAGCTTCTTCTACTAGGCTCTACCTTCGTCCATTAGCATTAGTTTTATTTGGATGTCTCTTATCAGAAAACAACTGATTTGTGCTTTTGTGCCTGTGACAACGATGGCATAAGCTGACAAAGTACTTTCGCACCACGAATGTCTCTCCTGTTTAGGGCGGTTTGTGAATTCTTTTCAGTTTTCCCTAGCACTTGAGCAGCAGATTTGAATAATCTTAGACATGGATTTAATGCTAGATCAGATTCATTGCAGTTCCCCTTAAAAATAGCTAAAACGTTCCACTGACCAACAAGGAAAATGTGTTGAGTCTCTTTAAGTGTGCTACCATGAAGCCAGCCAAGGCAGTGCTGTAAATCAGTAATACTAATTTCAATGAAATCCATTGACAGTAGCTTAGAATATAGATGTCAGATTGTTTCCTTTCTTATTCACCTGAGAAATTAAACATGCTATAAGAAAGAAGGGAATACCCAAACAGCACATTTGTGGGTTTTTTTCCCTTGTAATTTTTTGGTGTTGCTGTCATGTGAAGAAACAGATAATATTGCCTCGTTCTCCTTACTATTTATATGCGATTTCAAGTAGGATCTCTTGTCTTGTTCAATGTTCAATCTCAGCCCAACCCTAGGTTCAAATAATGACCAACCATTTATAAAAAGAAGCAGCAAAATATACTGAATAATCAGACCTACCAAAAAGATTGTTTAACACTTGCTGCAATTGCTTACCCAGTTTTGATTCTATTTCTTTATCCATGTCTCTGCTCAGCCTTTTAGTAGGATTTCCATATACCTATCTTTCAAGTACCTGGCAATCCTAAGGCACTGCATAAACCTCAGAGAAGTAGCTCAGATAAATCTTTATAAGGTAAATATGTAACAGAGAGACCTCAGTCTGAAGTTTCTTTCCTGCATGCTTTCTTGAGTAAGAATCTAAATGTTGCTTGAAAAAGCTGCCCCTTTTTAATGAGGAGTTCACTTTATAAATAATAAGGTTGTATCCATTTTCTTTTACAAAGTTAGTCATCTTTTGACTATTCCATCTGCTTCTAGATCATGTAGTAATAAGGAATAAAGGCACATTATGGACCTGATTTTCCAAACACTTACCTCACTGTACACCAGAAGTAACTCCCCTGTAGTCATTAGGTCTGATTTCTCTCATACTTCATTCTTGCCTAGCTTCCAAAAAAAGGGGGTCTGGGGAGGGGGGGACCTGGGCTGGGCAGTTCTTCTGTCCCTCTCTTTCTCAGGCTGCTTTAAGCTGTGGCTGTCCCAGGAGATCTCAGGGGGGGCACACTGGCACTGAAGCGCAGCTGGGGCACATGGACCACTGGTGCCTGTCCCTTCATTCTCCCCCAGCCCACCAAGACGTCTTCCAGAAGACAGCTTGGAAAAAGGGTCCAGCAGGCAGCAGTGGCACCATTTTTACATGGGGCAGGCACAGAGGTGAGAGGGATGTTGGGGTCAGCCCCTTGCAATGCCTCCTCCCAGCCTCACAGCATTGCTGTCTTCTGGGATCACCCCGGTGGAAAACAGCACTGAGCGTAAGGAGCCCCAAGCCTTTTTTAAACTCGTGTACATGTTTTACGGTTACATTAAGTCTCATTGTGAAGAAATAATTTCTGCCAATTGAAATTGGCGCTATTATGGTCAGTAATCTTTTGCATCCACAGTTGTTAAAGAAAGCAGGTTGAGTCTTCACAAAAACGTTAGTTTCCTGGGGAAAAAAAAGCCGCAGTGAAGTGACACTTTGAGTATAATTAAAAACTTTTCAGTTGATTTAACAGTTCACTTTAGGCATTTTTTGACTGTGGAAATAGCAGTGCTTTTAAGATAATGAACATTGTATGATTGCTAATGAAATCCACATATGCATACATATATATACACATGCATATATATATAAGCGGTCTTTATGCTATGCATTTATCCATCTACATACATATATGCCCCTCTTAGGTTTACTTAAAAAGAAATCAAATGGGAGGGAAAGCACATTTTTCAAATGTGGCTCTAATTGTCTTTTGTGCGTGTTCTATAGATCATTACTGACTGTTTACAAACCTTGCTTGGAATGGCTTTACAGCAATAGAGAGGGTAACATATCTTCATTGTTTATAAAATGACAGCTCCTAATGGACCATATTAGCTTTAACACAAACTATTAAATCCTTTTCATTAAATTATTCTGTGCTCTATTTTGGAATCTTGTTAGCTCTGGGAAGTAGGTGCAAACTCCTAAGGAAACATGAGCACACATTGAGACTATTACAGATAATGTTTATTAAATAAGCCTCTGAGGATGTTTTTCTTGGGTTGCTCTCAAGCATTTTGAAGGAGTCATGTTCCATGTTTGAGGTCCCATGTTTCTTCCTCTTAAACTATGAGCAGCTGTAGCACATGACCTACTTCTGTAGAACCCTGTAATGATTTCCTTCCTTCAGTGGCTTCAGGAGTCCCTCTTCTGCCCTGTGAAAAAAGGGACAAATATTTTAATCCAAGCAAAATGCTAAAGCAGGTTTTGTTGGTTTCAGGGAAGAAACTCAATACAGCTACATCACCAAGCGTAGGCCTCAAATTGGAACCATCTGGCCCGCAGAAGCACCACGAGATCTTTGGGGAAGGCATGGATAGTTTTGCCTTGGGCTGTAACTCATACACCTGCAGAACGGGTAGACATGTTGGCAGACAAGCTGGACTCGTACAGCAATACAAGCCTTCTCTCACAGCACTGTGGCAGTGCCGGAGTTTGGAAATTACCCTGACGTGTTTAATAAATGCAATCACTGTACTGCATGCTCTCCAGATAGCAAATATTCAGCTGCACTCGCTGTTAAGTTAATTCAGACAGGTCTGCACTCCAAGGCCCATGTCTTTTTGCCCTTCTCGCACAGACAGTCCCTTTGAAGGCAAAATAAGGACAAGGGAAGGAAGACAGTAAGCACAAAAACATGCATTACATCTTAAGGCTGCCTCTTGCAGGAGGTAGCCTCATGTGATATTCATGCGAATTGGATTAGATTGAGAAGATATTCTCGTTGGTAAATATTACAGCTCCTTGGGAACACAGAAAGGTAAAAGAATGCAGGTGTCAGTGCGATCTGAAATAATTCATCCACCTCGGTGGGGGGTTTGTAAAACCTCTAGGCTGGATGCTGGAAGAAAGAGAAGCCACACACAGACTCTGAAGGTTGCGACTCGGGAAACTGTCAGAAAGAGGCGGTGTCCGAGCACAGCAGAAAATGAAAATGCACATCACAGAAGGAGGAGGACATATATCCTTTGACTAGAATGTTATTAAACAATTAGGATCACAGGTTTTCCCGGAGCTCCACGCAGTGCCCGGCTTTCTGCCTGCAGCCTGGCGGATGGCAGAGCAAAAGACCAGACCGTGACATTTGCACCTTTGTGATCTGTAGTCACAAATGCTATTTTGCACCTGCAAATTTGTGCCCTGACCCTGCGGGTGCTCTTCAGACAAAACTCCCAGCAGTCCCTTGGGGCTAAAAGGTTAAGGCCCGCATAGTTGGACATCAATGCGGTGTTATTCTCCTTTGAGTGCTATAACATACACAGCATCCTAGGCAGAATTTCTGATGCCGGGTTAGAAAGTATCGCTGCTCACATCATGCAGCAGATACGCTGGAGAGGAACAGGTTTTCTCTAGACTTCTCCGTCTGCCTAGAAATCGCACTGACTGTATCAGCCTTTCCATTGGGAAAGCTTACACCCTGAATCTCAATCCGTTCTTTCCTGTACTCAAAGAATTCCAAAGAGAACATTTTGGCCCACCCCTGCTTTCAATGTACTCTATATTTCTAGCATCTGGAATCATGTACATGGGCTATCCCAGCCCTGAGCCAGGGAATAAAATAGACAGAATGTGTGCAAAATCCCAGTCTAGTCCTGTGAGACGCAGTACCCCGAGCACTGCTGGCTCCTGTTGTCTTCTCTTTAGGAGGTGCTGAAGTGTTTTCAGAGCCAGATCCTCAAGGCAATTTTCTAATTGTTTCACTAAGAGCTAGGCTGGGGTAGGGACAAAGGAAGACTATGTGCAGTGTGTAAAAAATCAAATGCAAAGTCTCTAGCTCTCCTCTCCTGCACCTCCCAGTAAATGAGAGGCAGCTCTACAGAAGCCGACAGAATAGTGCCAGGGTAAAACAGATGATGGAGAGAGCAAAAGCAAAATATTTTTTTCCTGAGATCTATAGAGACATTATGGAGATTTTGAGGACAGTCAATTAAATATAACAGGAGTAAAGGTGGAGCTATGTCAAAGGATACCCCTCTGAAATGGGCTTCTTAGTTCCCTGCTCAGTCCTGTCTGGTTTTGGAAAGGAAATCTGATGTTAGGTACTGACACATAAGAACGATGGGGTACAGTATGTATTGCTGGAGACAAACTTCCTTCTGCAATCGTATTTGATTTGCTTTTGCTTTTCACTATATCTTGGTTCACCTCACCTCACAGCAATTCCTCACTGCTGTCCATGCAGCCAAGGTAGCTTTGCCTACTACACAGCTCCAACAGTTTCCAGTGCCGTTTCAGCAACAAGATGAGAGTTAATGAGGCTCAACACACTTCCTACCAAACTTTATAGGGAAAACCCCTTGAGTGAGAGCAGGAAATCCATCTTGTAAGAATTACAATGTGGTCTCAGTTCCTCAACTAGAAACTGAAGAGAATATTGATATTTTTCAAAATATCAAATAGTAAATGTGGGGGTTCGTCAGCCAAATTTCCCTTCGGTTCAGTGGGGCAATTCTTCATTTCAGTGTCATTTAGATTTCTGAAATAATTTATTATATACTTCAAGAATATTGAAAATTTCCTGAAGCCAGATTCTGCTACCTCGGTTTATGTAGGCTGGGCATAGGCAATCCCACTGCTACTAAAAAAAAAGTGCTATTTTCTATGAGGAAGGCTGGGCAGGATCAGACCCTTCCTAAAAGCCGTCTGAAAGATGGGGAAATGCAAAAGGGCCCAGGTTTCAACAAGTGCGTTTTGACAAATAACTAAATTACCTTGTGATCCCAACCAGCAAACCAGTGAGGCTTACCACAGCCTTGCCGAGTGCCTTTAACAAGTAGAAATTCCCTCACCACGTTCTGGGAATAACAACAACAAAAAAAGGAAACCTTTATGAGGGGAAAGCAAACTCAGCTGTGAACCTGAGAGGCCAGGTAAAAGGATATGCAAGCACATAAAGAGAAAAGCACTTTCCCTTAGCAAGTCTTTTCAGTCATCTGGCTCTTCCCGCTCTCCCCGCCCCAGTCCCAGGGGTGATGGTCCTCGCAGCACACTTTTCCAGACACACACCGAACCTGACACATGGGCTGCAGCCGCAAGCCAAATATCTGCTTCCAGATGTGCCTGCTGGTCCCAGCGGAGCTGGTCCCCCACCCCACATGACCTGCCAGCCCATGACCCAAGGCTGGCAGCTGAGCTTTCCTGAGGTACCCAGCAAATAAGTGACTGCCCAAATCCTGAGCCTTCCTTAGCTCTGCCCCCACTCTGGTTTCTAACAGATGCCCGAGAGACGTTCCCTGCCTACATCACATTTCACAGCGCTGACTGTCCCCTCCTTGTCCAGACACAGGTGTTTTCTTCTTGTGGAATCCCCAGGATGGGACAGGAGAAGGAGGATCCATTTTAGACACAGGTCCCATCCCTGCACGCGGCCAGGATGAGGCCAGAACGTGCATCCAAATCCAGAAGCCGGTGAGCGCTCTGGGGCCCCATGATTTAGATGTCGTTCAAGTGCCGCTAGAGGAGTCATGCGTGTGCAGTTTACAGAAACGGAGCTTTTTTTATGAGATACTTTTCCCTTTCCATCAGTAAAGGCAATAGAGAGCTCTTTCTCCTCCAGAGCTTCAGGCCGTGGAGTTCATTTTGAAACGCATGCAGTCTTTTGAGATTGACGGAGTTCCAGCTATTGATTTTCTTGACTTGTTCATAAGTTGCTATTTACCATAAACATCTTGATGAGAAAATTAAAAAAAAAAACAAAAAAAAGAAAAAAAGACATTTTCAAAACAACAGAAGCTGGGGAGATAATGAACCAGACACAACTTTAAACAAGATATTTTAAAAAGCATTAAACCTTCCTTCCCTTTCTTTAATTAGTGGCAAAAAAGAAAATATTAAAAACCCCCAAAACCAGAAGGGTGATAGGCAGCTTTTATTGTTGAGTTCATTACTGTGATTATTTTGGGAGAGAAGACATTTTTGTCTTAATTCATGAGCCAGAAATGAGCTTTTTGGAGAGTGTAGTAAAAAGATCTCCTTAAAAACGAATGCAAAAAGATGACTTTGCTAGAAAATTCCAGCTGGTTCAGCCATATCCAGATGCCTGAGAAGCCTGATTATGGCTTGATTCTCAGCCGCCCTCATCAAAGCACGGCCAAGACAGGGAGCTCCCAGGAGCTAGCGTACCACCAGCAGCAGCACAGCAAGCAGAGGATGTGATGGGCTGGGGTGCCATGAAGCAGGGGGTTTGGCTGTGACAAAGGGCTGTGTCGTGGCAGCCCGAACGGTTAACACAGGGGCACTGGCTTGCTCCCCTCCAGCCTGTGGAAACTGGGGTGCAGCTTGCAGCCCTGACGCAGGCTTTGCTAGTCTGCCGGCCGGGGGTCCCGCGCTTGTTTGTCACTGCGCTGCCCTGGAAATGGCAGCAAATGTAACTCTCCCCCTTCCCCTCTCCCCAGCCCCGTGCCGGGGAGAGCTGCTGACAAGTTCACCGGCAGTGAGGGCAACACATGAAAGAAAACACACAGCCGACAGAAAAACGAAATGCACATGGCGGGGAATAATATTTCATTTGTGCAGTAGCGGCCCTGTGCGAGCAGTGTAAATAAAGCAGGTTACTGAGACGTGAATATACCACTGTTTATAAATACTAGCCCTTCTGCCCGGAGACGTGCGTGAGGAGAGCTGGACACTCGTGAGGTCACCCCGCCACGTTTTATGATTTACATAAATCATGTCAACACCGCTAGCAGGAGCGGCGGGCGAATGGGGCCGCATGAAGCAAGCCATTCAGCCTCCTGTCACAGGTCTTAAAACAGGTAGAAGCTGTTAATGGGCCCCCCAAATCTCTTAAAATGCAGAGGGCATGAGGGATAATCCAGCCAGGGAAGCAAAGCATGCACCCACCCTGCGAGCCTCAGCCAACAGAGGCCTTCCCGGGCTCTGAGGAGCAGAAAGCCAGCCAAAAAGCGGGCACTGGCAAAGCCCCGGAGCTAAACTTCTTATTAATGTTCACCTTCACAGAGGGCAGTGTGTCCCACTAAGCAACCGCTCTTATGAAGAAAAATGCCTGAGCTGCCTGGTGAAGGTGAAGAAAACGCCCCACGGTTGCTGCGTGCAGGACCCTTCCTCCCCTTATTTACCAAGTGCATGGAAAATTTTTCTTTTTTGCCAGAGGAATCAACATTCCGGGACTGAACGGAAGCCCCATGGTAGGTTTGCCTTCCATCCGAGTGCCTGTGGTTTGGGGGCCGGAGAGGGAAGCAGCGTGGGGACAGATGCAGGAGAGCGGCACGCAGTTTCCCGTGAATTTCCTTTCGACTCCCTGGGAGCTCCATGTCCGACCGGGATCACGCGACACAAGGCCAAAGCTGCGGCTAAGGATAAAAGTGGCAGAGAGAGTTTTCCTTTTCCTTGCCATTTTGCAGCCGTGTATCGCTATGGGGTTGTCCTCATTTCGGAGGACAGTAGTCTCTTTTGGTCCAATTTGCCCAGCTCTGGAGGCAGATGATGCCATCAGGGTGGGTGCCTGAAACACTGAGGATCTGGCTCGCAGTCTTTAACTCTGCCCAAATTTCAGCTCTAATAACATGTAATTATGTAAAATAATTGTAAAAATTACAATTACACATGAATCGTGTATAATTATGCAAAAGAAATGTAAGAAATATAAAAGCAGTACAAAATCCTTATGATACATTGCTGGTATATGGACATGTACTATTCACTACTCTTAAATGCAAGTTGATTTAGAAATATTACTTTGACGATAAATCAACCGTGTTCTGTGCAATTCCTGTTGATCTACAGCTGTGACACATTCTCAGGGAAGAACAGATGCAAATATTAGAGAAAACTGGGAAGTGTTCTGGGAAATGTTTTTCACTGGAAAATGTGGATTTGTCAAAATCAAAGCCTTAGGGAGGAGAGGGGAATTTTTAATGAATATGCCATATTCAAATACAATTGGAGAATGTTTTTAAAAATGATCAAAATATCCTCTTTCTATACTTTCAAAAGAAAAGATGTAATTTTTAGACTGAAAGTAAGCTTCTGTTTTGAAATCTAAGTAAATGTAGACGAGAAACACAGAAAAAAATTACTTAAGTCAAAACACTTCAAAGCTTACCAAAGACCAACATTTCAGACCTAACTTCTTTTTGATCTGATCTAAATTTCTATATTTTATTCTTTATATTTATTTTTTTTCAAGATCTGCACTTTTGGGGCCAATCTGACACAGGAAAAGTTCTTGTAGTTATGCAAAACACGATTAGAACAGAAAAACATTTTCTTTCACCTCCGCTCATCTGTAAAAATGTGTTTTCAGCAGACCACAGACAGATCACGCAAGCTCTAGTATCTTCTCCAGAGAAGCTTTGCTAAGCTGGAAACCAGGGGATCTCAGTCCTTCAGACCCAGCTCTCTCCACCCCTGGGGACCAGCAGATAATCCCTGCTCTGCTTCCCCAGTCTCATTTTGGACCCCAGGGAAAGCTTTTATTTTTTCCCAAAGGAGAAATGTGAAGTTTCCCTGGTGGTTTTCGCCCTCTACGTAGAGGCGGCACCACGGTGGGTCCCTGCCTTGCACGGGGTGTGAGCTCTGTGTCCTAGTCCGGCCAAGGTCACAGCTTGGAGAAGCAGGTACCTGTTACTTGAAACGAAGCCCTGGCTAAAAACCGAAAGATTTGTTTTTTGATACTTTGCCTTCCTGATGGTGACTTCTTTTCAGGGGCAATTAAATGCTAAGCATCGGTCTGTTAAATTTAGTGGCAATTTCAGCTGTAGGCGGCATCAAGTCAAGGACAATTTCAATTTCAGGGCAGCTTTTATTTCATGTTTTGAAACTAAGAGTGCTTTCTATTCAAGAGCTTTTGTTTGAAATAATATAGTCTAGCCTGTTCCTCCATGGTCCTGATCCCCCGTCTCAGAAAGGACCTCACTCACAGCCAGAATCCTACTGAAAATCAGGTGTTTTGGGCAGGGAGAATGAAGTGCCCTAAGCACAGACTGGGATTTTCTGTGAACGCCTCTCTCAGTGTGGGGAGGGTTATTAGGATCCAGGGGTTTTCTCCCTTAAAGTCCCCCAACCCAGCCCCATTTGCAAGACCCTTTGGGAGAAGAGTCATTTGCAGGATTCAGCTTTGGTTGCAGACCTGGATGAGATCTCCAGCTGTTTGCAAAAGTATTTCCTTCGGGCATATCATTCGGTTCCCTGTGGGAGTGGCCGTGCGTACCAACTCGTACATGCCTGCGTAGCCATACTTCATCTCTCTACAGGGAAGAGCTTTCCTGAGCTGCCTTCCTTAAGACTCAGGTTTTATATTACCAGGTAAATTTCCTTTCAGCTTTATTTGCATGGAGCAAGAGTGACATTCTGTGGCCAGTTAGATTTATGGCAGCGCTCTCTCGCTCTCTTTTCTTCCCCTCCCATAAATACCTCAGGGTATAAACCATCCTCTGATGGTCTTTTATTTTGTTTGTGGCTTCTATCATGCTTTGTGAGAAATAAAAATAGAGGAATTCTCAAACACATTTCTGTGGCATAAAATCCTCAGGGGCTGCTTTACCACAAATTCCTGACAAATCCAGACGTCTATGTACTGATTATTATTTTATGAGAGCAATGCCTGATCGTAATGTAAGTAACCAGAAGCATGAATAGACTACGACACGTTCCTCGGGCTCCGCTCTAGCTGGCTCAGCCCATTGTACTTGGAAGGGATGAGGAAGCCATGTTCCAAAACCTCATAAAAAATAAAGTGGAGCGCTGTTTAAAACAAAGCAGTGGGCTTTTTAGGCACTGTGTGCTCCAGCTAATACACCAATGACACTAAATTGAACTCATTTAGCTGTAAACATGATATTACACTTGACAGTTTCCAGTGGTAAAACACCAGACAGTCCATGCTGAGGAGAAAAGAAACAATATGCAAAGAGCGAAGCTCATCACCAGAGCAGCCACAAAAGGGCCAACGGGGGGAAAAAAATTCCCAACAAAACCCCAGCATTTTTCAGTGGTTTGGAGTCATAACTCAGTTCAGACACACACGGTACCAAAAGCGACCTGCCCGGTTTAAACAACGGAGAGCAGGCGCTGGAGTTTATGTTGTTCCTCTGTTTATTAAAAACGGATGGGAGCACTTGACAGAAAAATCAAACTTCTGGTCATGGCTCATTAATCTCTGTTGTATCTGTCAGATATGTGTGTCTAGAGTTTCAACAAGGCTCTAGAATCAAGATTATTGCTGAGCTCTGTTGTTTTTTTTTTTTGAATGAGGGGGAATGCTGCCAATCACCCTAGGCGAGAGGGGAGCACAGGGCCATTGCCATAGCCCTTTGCAGCGGGCATCTCCCTGCCCTGTGGTTTGGATCTGATTTCAGAGGCAGCAACACCTCTCTCCCCTCCTCACCACAACCTGAGTTTTGGCTGGCTGCCTCCCCTGAAAACCAGACTCACTGCTCACCACCAAAGCGCATCCCTGTCAGTGTTAGGGTGGTGACGAGGGTGATCTGCAGCAGCGGTGGATGCTCCTTCATCCCTGGATTCTGCTCTTGCACACACAAGTGTTAATCGCATTAATCTGCTGAAGACAGTGGAGCTCCTCCAGTGTAAAACCAGGGTAAGTGATGGGCTCAGCAGGCCTAGAGTGGGCTCAGCAGGACTGAGACAAATATGGTATGAAACAATTAGCTGCAGATGGTATAGGAATCTCGTTTTCTGGAAATACAGATTTTGCCTGGAGATCTTTCTATATATATTGGATTTGTCAAACTGATAATGGCTTGAACATTTGGAGAGAGAGGATAACCCACCGCAGGGCCAGATGCAGCTGTGAGGGGGAGGATGGAGGATGTATATTAGCCCCAAAATGTGTCTGTCCCCCCATCACATCGCCATGCCAATCCATGGCAGTGGGAGGATGGACGAGGCCCTGAGCAGAGCAGGGCAGGAGCTCACCAACTGCCTCCCTGTATGCCATTACTTCCCTTATTTGCTCTGGACATTGCTCATTTCATTTGCTCATTCTTTTCTTCCCCCCTTTCTTCCTTTTTTAATTATCAGTGATGCTGTTTCCAGAGCTAGCAAAACTGCCAGGCACTTTAAGGATGAGGCACAAGATTTAGCTGCTGCTTCTCGAGTGCAAAACAGAGGCACTTGTGAGCGGAGGTTTCCAGGTCTGTCAGCCAGAGGACAGGCTGGGGACTCCTTTCAGTCCTGATACCGCTAGCAAGGGTTCTTCTTCAGGCACTAACAGTGGATTCACACAGCACAAATATAGACACAGACAGAAAAATATCAAAGATCTGATGTTTTACAACTGCAGGTACACCACAGCCAGGCAGCTTGACCCTCACTGCTCACAAACTGCAAACGGCAAGAGCGGGACCGTGCAAAAGGTGTGTTTGCCAGCTCCCTTCTCAATGAAACACATGGAGTTTCCCTCGAGGGGATGTCTCTCCTGCCTGCCAAAGTCTGTCCTCAAGATCAGCCTTTCCTGCTGTGCCAATTGCAGGCTTGCAGGCATGGCTGCCGCGTGGTGCTTCAGATCATATGGAAAGCCATACTCCTGAGGATGCCCAGGCGTGCTGGAGAGCCTGCCTGCACGGCAGTCAGCTGGACCGTGAGCGGGCAGTAGGCAAACGGCAAAAAGCAGAGCTTACCCTTCTCCATGCATCAGCTCGCCATTTCCGAGAAGCGCAGGCATAGCCCTGTGTCTCAACCGTAGCAGAGCTTGCCCACGCAGAACACTTCCCAAAACAATTTTAAAGACCAGATTTATAAAGTTTGACCTATTAAGAAACAGAATGTCCTATTAGATCTTAATGGACAGGGCGAATCCAGCCGCCCACTAATCTACCTGCAATGTGGTGGACTCTTCTAATCCCAAGAGTAAACACCCGTTGTCATAATGCTAGCTCCCATCGCTTAGAATATTTTCCTAATGGGATTTTAGGAACCTGGATTATTAGGCTTCTTGATCTGTTCGTACTTGCAGACATGTGAGCAGCTATGCTAACTGGTATAACGTGCTGTTGCTCAGAGAAGCCTGTGCAGCTATATATATATTTGCAGCATTTCTGAAGCTTCTCTGTATTTAACACTTAATTTTTTTCAATAAAGCGTAAGTGACGTAGGAGCCATTTTCAACAGTCACATCAGCACTTAAGCCCAGATCCTTTAAGCTATTCAAGTACTTGGATATATATACCTCGGCGGGTTAGATGAGCAGCTTCCACTGAAATCTGCCCCCAGTTCCAGCTTCCCCTCAGTTGCTTAAGTTGTTCCTTTGGGATTTAGATACCGAGGTGACAGGTACCTAAGATACACAATAGCTGGATGACATGCATAAGGTAAAGATGGGTGTTTGAACACTGTGGAATGCAGGATCATCCTTAGCTGAGTGACAGCTCAGGAAAAGGCCATGTGGCCCTCCTAGGCATCTCCTGGCCACCAATAGCCCTGGAGTAAAATTGTCAGGTGGGAAGAGCTGACAGGGGCCCTCGAGGCTGTGAAATTACTTATGCTGATACAGAAGGCATGGCACAGGGAAAATCTCCATGCTAGTCAGCCTTCTGGGAGCTGAGCTGTAGCAGTGAGCCTCTCAGCAGAGAGCACCACAGGTCAGCTTGGACATAACGGGGAGCAGAGAAGGGACCCACACACCAACCTGGCAG
Source organism: Phalacrocorax aristotelis (assembly GCF_949628215.1). Taxonomy (NCBI): domain Eukaryota; kingdom Metazoa; phylum Chordata; class Aves; order Suliformes; family Phalacrocoracidae; genus Phalacrocorax; species Phalacrocorax aristotelis. Next base: position 69,915,008 of record NC_134276.1, on the reverse strand, counting down.
AAATACAGGTTTGTTTCATTGAAATACAGAGTGGGGACATTTTTAATAGCAACCTGTGAGGGAGCTGGACTCATATCCTCCAAAAAGCTGATGCAACTACTGCCAGGCAGGCAATAGCTGAGCATCCTTGTTGGGCTGTATCACTTCCTAACTCTGCACTGGTCAAACAAAGCCACAAACTACGAACCCAGGATTTATTATCTTCTTCCATCCTTTTGGGTGCTAGCTTATATCCAGGAGACATAGAGTAACCTGAGGTTACAGACCTTCTCCAACTCTACTCCTGTCTCCAGGACAAAGAAGATACAGGAGACCTTGGTGTCCCTTACTTCATGGTGGGGCAGCAGCATTCCTTTTCTTCTTGAAAATACTTTGTGTCTCCCTGGAGAGAATCATGGAATCACAGAATGGTTTGGGTTGGAAGGGACCTTTAAAGGTCATCTAGTCCAACCCCCCTGCAACAAGAAGGCAGGAAGTTCCCTTGGGTGGTGTCATTTGGTGCTGCTGTGTACCACGAACACCATTTTTAAGCAGCCGCCGTATCCTTTGCCTTCATGGTATCCTTTATGCTTTCTATTGCTGGTGATTTTTTTCACACGCATCTGTTACTTGAACAAAATAAAATGCTGTTTTCAAGTGTGTAGATATACAAAAAGAAGTTACTGCTAGTTTGCTGGGCAGGTTAGTGGAAAGCAATTACAAATGTTTTTATGCTTAGCAAAATATGGCTGAAGATGTTATCTGCTTTGAACTGCAAAACCAGAAAGTACTGCAAACCCTTTTGTTATATGAGACAATGTGTCACTGAATAAAGAATCTCTTTATGAAGGGAAAGCTAAAAAAACCCAGTGATATTACATTCAGTTACACTGAAACTGCTACCTTTCCCTCTGCATCTCTGCTTCTACCATCAGCCATACAAAGCCCTTCTTCTTACCACAGAATATATCAACTGCAGGTCTCCCGTTAACTCATGTGTGAAATGTGCTTGATACCAAATGAATGGATGATCATAAAAACAGCGTTCCTTTTCCCTGGAAACAAAAAACAGTGGTGATACGTATTGCTTCTGTTTTCAGCCAAAGACTATAGTACCAGATGGCTAACACAACCATAACAGCTAGCTGCATCTGGATTAAAAAGTTCGGATGGTGTGAGCTAATCTTTAAAAAATGCCAGATAACTTTTATCTCTTTAAATCATGTTACTGCTCAGTGTATTTCCTGCTCACACCATCCTAGGATGGCTCAAACACGCCTTAGACATGTTCATTAAGCATCATTAAACTGAACGAAAGGCTAGTAACTATCTCTGTCAAGTCAGAGGTCAGCTTTTGGGATACGATCCAAGATCCACTGAAAGCAAGGGAAGATGTCTCACTGATTTCTGTGGCCTTTGAACTAGGAGCCTCGTGGTTATTTCCCCTTGTCCGCATCTATTACGGCTGCAGATGAAACTGGTTAAGGAAAAGAACAGAGAAGACAACTCGTCTCTTTGGATAAAATGACTTGGCTTTTCATACTTAAATGTACTTTTTCCCATGAAAGCAAAGACGTTTGGGCAACAATGTTTGGCTAGCTATGTAACCTGAATACTGAACAGACAGAGAAGAAATACATCTTTTTGCTCTATATGATTGTGAGATACCAAAACAATAATTTGTGGGGAGGCCCTGGGCTTAGCTACAGTTGCTCGCATTGCAACAGTCAGATATCGTTTCAAATTACTTTTAATTCAATACCTTTCAGATCAGCTAGAAATGAAATTCCTACACTGTTGAATGGGAGAGTTGTTGGCAAGGGCTTTGAGAAAGAAAGCATTTTGATTTTGTGAACAGCAAGACCAAAATCTGTGGGTGATGGACTAGGTACAGAGGGCATTGCTATCTCTCTCCAGAGGCTGTGCTGGGCTACCAAACAAGATTTTGAGTGCTAGCCCATGGGTTGGCTTTGTTTTTCTTTCCCCTCCCATTTTCTTTCCTGTAATGGTAGCAGTGTAGCTTAAAAACTCCATAAAACTTCCACAGTGTCTCAGACATTCGATGGGAAGAGTCACACCATTACTCAGTGTTTTGCGATGTTAAAATGTCACAAGCATTCAAGTATTTTTGATGCGGGAACATCTACAAAACTGCATGACTTACTCAACCAGGGCAAAAAAGAGAACAGCCTTGCAATGCCTTATGCTGTTTCTTGAACATTGGCCATCTTAATGGGGTCAGCGGTGACATTTGTCTTGAAAGCCATCCAGTAAGGAGGGAAGTTCTCACACAGCCTTCCTCACAGATGGTGAGACCTGCCAGCAGTTTTACGGCTCGGCAGTGAATGGCTTTGCAGCTGTACGGGCATACCTGCTGGAAGGCTGCCCAAGTGATACAGCCAACACGTGTGTCAAACCCCCCCCGGCACCGCTGGTGGGTTCCTTTGTTTAATCTTCCTCCAGCAAACAAAAAGCGACTTGGCTTCAAAACAATGGGAGGGAGGGAGAAAAATAAGGGCAGAGAGTGCTACTGAAAGATTTAGTTAAAGTCTATTCTTCCCTGGTATTTTTTAGAGTAGGGGTCAATGGTTTCAGTACAACAGGCTTGATTCACTGCCTGGATGAAGCAGATGGGGCAGATTGCCAGGCAGCGTCTTCCAAATAAAAGCTGCAGAGGGCAGCTTTCACTTTTCTCACAAACCAAGGGGCCATTATAATAGTGAGAAAGTGGGACCTAACCCTACTCAGCCTTCGCTTCCATCTGCTCCGGAGAATTCTTCGTGCAGCGGTTTGGGTCAGAAGGGCCACCTGAACCAGCCCTCTCGTCCTCCACCCGCGGCCTGGAGCTGCAGTACAGGAATTGGCCGACAGTCTGCCTGCACAGGGAAGTAGAGCGATTGCCTAAGACCATCCAGCCATGCTGTGTTGTCTTATACTGTCACCTGGAGCTTGCATTATACTGCAAGATGAGGTGCTGCACCAGTAAATCACAAAAGATGCTCTTGGCTAAAAGAGGAGACAGTCTAAGCATGAAACTAGAGACATCAGTGGGAACACACACATTGATAGGGAAACACAAAGAAAGAGTGAGCTGACGTTCAGTGTCGTGGTCAGGAGCCAGTTGCCTGACTGCTGTTATGTGTGTTGCAGGCACCATGATGCTTTCAAAGCAGGTAATGAGGTAAGTTTACAGACATCTGCTGGGAGTTCCTTCCAAGAGAAAGCTTAAGCGAAAGGGTGAAAACGCTTATTTGGAAGTGTGGTAAGTGGGCAGTAATGGTGGTTTCATGGGACAGTTAGATGGAAGAGTCAAATAATGGCAGTGCTGATAGGTCACAATAGACAGTGAAGATCCAGGAAAATGGAAGCAAGCAGTTTATATCAGTTGCAATACAGGAACCAGAAGAGAGAAGCAAAAAGATACAGTCAAGCTGTAGTCTAGAAGAATTACTTTTTCAGGAGAAGTCAAAATGTATTTCAGTGGCACTCAGCTTTCCATGATTTGGCTGTCATGCTTGCACAACCATTAGCCAAGACTCCTTTCCCTTCTCAAACCTGGAACAGACACTAAGAAATCCCTCAGTGACCTGACAGAGTAGTACCTGGAATTAAAACACAAAGACTTGAAGTTTTCAGCATCGGTGGTCTCTGATCGTCACTGTTAGTCTACAGAGGAGCCTATGTTATGTACTTTTTCTAGATTTTTAGAGACCCTGACTTGGAGCTGCTAGCACGCAGGTTGTTTCCCAAACTTTTCCACAACTTGAGTTATGAGTATGCATAGCCATAACAACATGCAGATCTGATGAAAAAGAATTGTATAGATATCTATCCCGTGTATGGGAAAGTGTGAATACATTTTTCTATGTCTCTTTGGGCAGATATATTATTATACAGACTGACAGACAACAGATGAAAACAAATCATTCCACATATTTTATGTCCAGAATATTTCACTGTCAGTAATCTGTATTCCCATAATAACAATTATTTTTTTATTCACTGATTCATAACTTTTTCAGTTCTCTCACACCAACATTTGCTTGTTTCTCGAGTCTCTGAACGAACAGAGCGTAACTGCTTTTCGTATGTCCAACATCTACCATTGCCTATGCTTTCAGCCATGACGTTTCCTGGACACCAGTAAAAAGCATTCTTCTGCACATATTCGAGAGCTTTGCCCTCATAAATCACAAGCTAGGCAGTTAGTCCCCATGTAGTTCAGTGCTCTACTAATCCAGAAGAAAACTACATTTGGCCAAGTCCAAAGGGATTCTAATTTGGGACTCCTTTTTTCCATGGGAGTTATGTATGGACCAGACTACAGATATTCAGCCACAACATAGAAAAAAAAGTGCAACCAACATATACAAGGCCAGGAAAAAGGAACAATGATGGAGGAGTCTGATCCTATGGCCCAGGGACAAGGATGCCATGACTGGGTAAAATCATCATTTCTGTCTCCTGCCCTGCCCCTGCACCTTATCATCAGTGTGTAATTCTTCAATTATCCCTGAACTGCTGTGATGAAACTCTGACTATTTTGACTTCAACTGACTTTGAAGAACTGGGTCAGAATGCGTGTGTGACAGAAAATAAGCCGTAACTATAAAAGCAATAAAAAACGCAGAAGGCGCTAGTTGTGCAATATAGTCCCATTAACATATCACACCAGAAATCTTAATTTTGGAATTTCCTGCAGCAATTTTAACCATACGGTCTGCACATTACATTTTCAGTCCTCTTTGTATAACACCCGGGGTGGGGTCAGCAAGTGTAGCAGGAAGTGAAACGTGGGCTTCTGGGCTTAGTGACTTTAACCTCTGCTGCCTGACCTTAAAGATGCCAGTCAGGAGAGTCAGAGAGTGCCAGCGTGGGTTACGGTAGCATATTCTTTCGTTGTCTGCTACTCGCACCCTTATTTTCACAGCAGAAAGGGAAGATCAACAGGCCTGAAGGAAATTGGATGTAAGTGTTCCTGGACTCAAAAATAAAATAGTAAGGCTTATTTTGGGTATTAAGACACATATGCATACACGGGGGTTGGGAGTGAGGAAAAGAAAAATAATCAGCATGGGTGTTAAGGAGAGAAAAACAGTGTCTGCTTTGACGGTTAGTATTTGGTGCCCTCTTCTGCACCCATCCATATTTTTAAAGTTCTTTAGAATCAGGAGAAGAGCATCTGTCTGTCGTCCATTTCTACATAGCAGTTCTTTGCTGCTAGGGGCAAGGGGTCATCCTAGCAGATGTCAGCCATCGTGGTGACGTGAAAAGTAAAATCTTTTTTTAGGTGAGAGGAATGAGTTTGTTAGTAGAGGATAAAAGGCTGTGAATAGAAATTAAAAAATATTTAACTGAGATTTCATTTATGACATCTAAATTATTATATTAATAAAAGTAGATTGTATTTTGATTGTGACTGAATAAGAAACATACCATGTATATAAGGTATATAATCAGTTTAATCACATGCTGATCCCAGGACAATCTCATCCCAACATTTTATGAAATTACAAATAACATATAGCACACACAATTCTTCATAGTAATTTAAATGTCACTTTGCTAAATGAACTTGAAGACAGATTTGCACTTCTTGAATGCAGAATCATTCCAATATTAATTTCTATTTTTTCCATTACTGAAAGATAATTTTATGCTAGAATTTAAAATACTTAAATCCAAAAGCTCCACTAATTCTGCTCTCAGCTTTTGAGCTTCAGCAGTACCAAATTCAATTGGCAAGCTAACATTGCTAACTACCCTTATCTTTCTACCTTGAACTTCACGTTATCCGCAGATGCACAAAGCATTGCAAACATCTTACAGCAGTTCCCTACCAGTCTGCCACAGCCTGCCTGGGCAGGTCTTGTCTCCTGCAGGATTATTCATTTATTTTGAAGAGGGATGATATAGAGGTTATCATTGTGCCAGCTCACAGCTCCTTCACTGAGAACCGAAGAGAGCAATATCTAAATCATAGATGTTGTTACGAACATGACACGCCTCAGGTTCCTGTACAGCAGTCCACCTGAGCCCTTGACCCAGGGCAGGGTTGTTCAGAAACATCATCTGAGCAAGAAGCAGAAGACTGAGGTCTGGTTTTACCCTCCCAGGTATGTCTCTGTTCCTGTTTATTGCTGGTTGACTTCATGAGAAGAAATCCATCTGACATTTTAAGATTTACTTTCTTGGATACATAGGTTTGAGCAGCTGCTGCTAACCTCCCCTGCAGTTTTGAAGCCAGTTTGTTTTCAGTCAAGCTAAACCTTAGAGCCAAAACTGTCAAACTTGGGTGACTACATTCCACATAGAGACGTGAAAGCAATTGGCCAGATTTTTGAGGCTAAAAAACTTTCAGAGTTTGCATCAACTCAGCACCTCCAAAACTCAGGCCATACATCAAGCGAGCAAACAGGCATTTAGATTCCCAAACATAGATTCCTGTTTGGAAAGGCTGGCTAGCATTTTTGATTTCCTTAAACAATGAGCTGCCATGCTTACTAACCTGTCCTGCAAACTGTTACCTTCTTTCCTTTTTTTAAACTTTGGGGTGGGAAGATACATCTTTAATGTAATTACTAAACTTAACACAGATGTCAGAGGATAGGTAGAATGGGGTATATCATAGAATGGGGCTTAGGAAAATATGCAGACTGCCACTCTGAGCAGACACCTGACCTCAAAAGCATGCGCAGACACAGTGCACCTAGGCGAGCTCATCCCAAATCTGACATATTATTGCCCCTAAGCAGGTTTGAGCAATACAAGGTGTCTTGCTATACCAGATGATCTGCGTCTGATTGTGCAGCACTACAAAACCCAAATGCAGGAGCATCTCTGCAAAGCTAGCTTTACCTTAAATGTTGCCCACGTTTAACTCATACACAGGACCCTAACTTCAGCGTGGTGAAGCCTGTAGCACTAGCTGGCTGGCCCGCTAATGGCTGCAGTCGAACAATTGATCTCCCTGTAGCAGGGACATATGTTTGCTCCATGGGAAAACTTCAAGGATATACAGTCCTTCAGTGCCTTCTGCTCATGTAAAGAGGTCAGCCTTTTCTTACAAACAATTAACTGGGGATGTTTTGTTTTGTTTTGTTTAGCAGCTTACTCCAGTAAAGAAATCCGTAGGATGCCCATCCACAACTCTTAGTATTACACACAAGCATAGCACGGACAAAACAAACTCAAGTGTTATTTCACAGTGTGGTTGATTCATGCAAACAGAGCTAATACAAACAGAGTAAGTCAAGCACGGATAATTCACGTTAACTCTTCAGTGAAGACACATCCATCAGTGGTGCACGGGGAGTGACTTTACCCTTGCTTTGTTTTCACTTAGGTCGCTAATTAAGAGAAGTGAATCTAAACAAGTTTGAACTGGATTCAAAGTGTCAGCCTTAGAGATATTTTCTAGTTGGCACAGATCAAATAAAATTAATTGATGTAAACTTTTGGAACTTTTCTAGTGAGGATAAGATCCTGTGCAGAAGCAAATCTGAACACAGGCTGCAAAAACAAGATTCCAGAGCTTACAGCACCTCTTTCTGTGATGCCTTTTACTTTTATATCACATGACCACCTGTAGCTAAGTGGAGCTGGCCATCCAACAAAAGGACCAGTCAGGTCACTGAAATATGGAGTTGCCCTTTGCTTGTATTTGGATAACTCTGATGGATAAAACACTGTTCAACATTATTCAGGAATGACATCAGACGTTTTGCCTCCATACACAAAAAAAATTGCAGTCTAGACTGAGAGGAGGCTTTCAGCATCCTTGCTTTTTTCCCAATTCTGCAGAAAAAAATCTCTTTGAATTCATTATTAAATGAAGCCATTAAAAAGTACTAAACCAAAGCTGCACTTTAAACTCAAATAAGGATGAAGTACCAGTGGAAGGAGGAAGGACATTTTCCTCCTTTTACTGCCATACCTACCGTTTTTGAAGGTGATTAACTGTTGTATGCTCTAATATTAAAAGGATTTTTAAAAGGCATTTTATTGGGAGGATTCCTGATTTAAAGAGGTGCTTCAGGAAGTAATCAGCTGTTTTACTATCCTGTTGAGATAGCTATTTCTCTGCCACCGTAAGCTCAAGTAATATTCATATCAGTATAAGCAAAGTTATGGCATACAGTCTCAGAATAAACTGTGTGGAAACTGACTTCTAACATTGTATCATCTACATAGTAAAAATATATGCCATTAATAGAAGGTACTTACAAAGACAACAAACAAATATTATGGGTAGGCTCCCTAGGAGAAACAGGCTTTATCACTACGCCATCATCATATTCCTCTAACCTAATATAACAAAAATAACTCTGATGAGTCAGTTAAGAACATGGTTTCAGAATAAAAACACTTGAGCCTTCTTTTTCAGTGTGACAGTCTATGAACATCGGATCAGCTGCCTCAGCCTTTAAACCGCTTGCCTCGTGTCACGCTGCATCAACCGAAATGAGCAGAGGGACTTGTGCTAGAAGTCTCTTCTTTAAAAAGGAGGAGTCTGGCAGGGGGTGAATTTCAGAGGTGTCTCCCCGAGTTCGGAAAGCATTCCCTGTAACAACTTGTTTATCCAGGCTTTTTTTTGTTTGAGTCTGTCCTCAGAGATTTCAGAAGCTAGTTGCTCTACCAGGCCTGACAACAAGGCTCTGAAAAAGCCCCTTTTAAACTCTAAACATCACGTAATACATCAAGAAACAAAAAACTCTAGCAATGTTCTCAGTCCAAAGGTCGCGAGGAAACCACTCTGACCTGCTACCTAACGTGACGCAGCACTGATCAAAACACCACTGGTTCCTGATGAGAAGCAGCTTAATTCATCTCACTGTATATCTGTAGTATTCTACTTAAATATACTGACAAAAGAAATAAGCCCAAGAGCCAAAGTGTCTATCAGTGTATCCTGAGAAAATAACTCAGATCTTGTCTGAACAGGATGAGCTCTGGAAGCGTGTGCTGCCACCCAGCTCCCCATGGACCAGGACGAATGTGACTTCACCTAGAATTAAATACCTCTGCACCTCAAAGCGGGACAGGCATGCCCTTCTAAGCCCAGGCCACCCAGCCTGCAGCGTGAGAACATCACCCAGCAGTGACAATACCTGTGCAAAGGGACCCCAGTGTCATCATGAAAGGGAATCTTAAAGTCAGTAGAGGTTTTCTCCTACTTATGCCTGAAACCAGGGCATAGAAGATCACACCCCTTGGCCTATATCTACTGCAGCAGAGGGCAACAGAGATGCAGGCAGAAGGAAGGTCTGGACTGGGATGGAGAAGGAAGGAAAGAGAGTGCCTGAGGGAAAAAGAGAAGGAAGCACTGCTCTCTGCCATGCAGACCACAGGACCACACTTGGTGGGTTTGGTTCAGCCAGTACTCATCCTCTAGCAGAGCAGTGGACTTCTTAAACCTCCGCTGCATCTTGGGGCTGAAGCAACGTCAGGCCATGCCATGGTACCTCACAACACTGCATGCAGCCTTGACAGGAGGGTTCACCTGAGACCTGCTACACCATTCTGGAAGCTGCTGTTGGCTTCAGCGATGCAAGAGATTCTTGGGACACTGTTATTGAGCCAGTCCCCACGAATATATATGAATAAATTAAACAGAGTCAGGGAAAGTTCCTGGACAGGGGAAGTCCATCAGCTATATTGTAAAATTACACTGTTAGAATAGTTCCTGGCATAGCTTTGGTTTGTGCCAAATAAGACTTTGCCAATCATTGATCAAGAATTAGTCCAGCCCTGACACCACTTCCAGCAGGTGGTTTGGATGTGGCTGCCCTTTGCTGAAGGGTAACAGCTTTATATATATAGTCACAAGCCACTTTGTGACAGTTGTGCCAGAACAGGGCCCCAGGATGCTTTGCCTATCACCAAATGTAGCCTAAGCGACTTCCCACTGAAGACATACTTGGCCTCTGCAAAAATTCAGGACCAGTTGTGAGATGTGGTTACCCAAAGGTCTAGAGACACTGAGAGGGTGGATGATGAGCCAGACCACTTCACTCGCCCTCAGAACTCCAGGGCACTCTGGCATGCCTCTGGAGGGCAATACCTTGTCCGCATGTGCTGCTTTTTGCCTGACTTACATTTGCCAATGAAAATGAGGTAAGTATCGCTTTTGGAGGCTACCAGAAATGGAAGCACCATGGGACCACTGCTCTTACAGGCAATATGAAAATGAAAAGGATTATACATCTTCCCACTTGGGTGATAATTTCCATAGCTGTAATTTTCAGATGAGAGGGTATGTCCTGATGCAGTCTAAACTTCCAGTAAACACAGATATGGTTGCTAATAAATATATACTGTGGCCCCTAGAAAGTATAAATCATGTGCCTTATCACTGTTCAATAAGCCTCCTGGATTCCTTTTATTTAATTAATCAATGCACAGGGAGATTTTTATTTTAACATCAAGTCACTCCTTAACTATTAGAGCTCCCTCCCTGGAGACAAATATCCCCAATTATCATAATTATCATATAGTTTAGCTTCTGCATATTTTATATTATGCATTTAACTTTTGGCATCATAAAATGGGAAGTGCAAAGTACACACAGTACGCCTTCCTGCACAATTTAACAGTAGCATTACCTACTTCCTAGCTTTGCGCACTTTTTGTATTTCTGACATGGAATTACGCAAACACTAGTCATTCTTCTCTTACAAAAGTATGAGAAAGCATTTGCTTCCTTCAAAAACAGTTGCTATAAACCATTCCTCCATATGGTAACCACTCAAAAACTCTATACTCAATTTTTAAAAAAAAATCCCAATGAAATTCCTGAAATCATCGTAACAGGTTAGTTTGTGAACTCTCCTTTCAGGGCTGACATGTATAAAAACGTCTCAAACGAAAGTCTTCTCTCTATAGATACATTCATTCAACTTGTCTGACTTTCTTCTCATTTATTTTTAAGAGGTAGGAGCTATCTCTGTTACAATGGCACTGACATACCAGGACAGCTCCCAGAAATGATAATGTATTAGATGCTTTCCAAGAAAGAATGGTTCTTCTGCAGCTTCTAAGTGGTGGCCTACTTGGCAAATGAGTTATCTGAGAAAGTCGCTTTCTGAATATACTTATTCTCCTTGTTATCTTCAGAAGTTTTTCTGGATATTTACTTCAGGAAAGATTGGACTGTTGGAAATTTAAAGATAATATTGCCGCTTGAAACATCAGATTGCATTCTTTAAATAAGTTAAATATAATTAACATGTATTTTGTACTTTTGATATTAGATGCTTTGAAGCTCTGGTTAAGCAACCTAAGGATGTATTTAAGAATTTTTTTCTGTGCATTTATGAAGAGAGCTTTTATTCTCAGTCTTGTTTGTTTAGGTGTTTTGGACACACACTATAACTTCCTTTCTGCCATAAGCTCTGTCCCACCATCATCTGTTCATTTTTACTCCTAAAGGTATATTTGGAATTGTCACTTAAGAGCAAGCCTATTTTGTCAACATCCTTCTCTGTTCTATTTCATTCAGGCCTGTTTCTTTTATTTCTACATCTTTACCTTCATTTCTTTAAATATTAACTTAAAAATTCTTTACATCTTAACTAAGAAAAAAGACATCCTTATCGGTTCATGTTAGAATTACTCATAATGTACTAAATATGCCATTGCAATGAAAGAAATTTAAAAAACAGATTTTGGTCTAAATCAAGAAAATCTACCATAAATAAGGCCATAACAGCTTGTTATCAGAGAGTGAGAATATTGCTATGGCACAAAGGTTTTTAGATTTTTCCAAAGAGAAGTAAAACAATGAGATAGTGGTATTATAAGGAAGAACATTCAGATATGGAAAATGGAGGAATGTTCAAGAATGTGGTTTTGCTTGGAGCTACCCAAAATATTAGCATATTCCAACAGTAATGTTTTTATAGATTAAAATCATAAGTATAACTGGCAGTGTAAGGAGAAGTTATTTAGAGAAGATGAACAATCTTCTTATAAAATTGGTTTTGATTCTTTGAAAACATTTGGCTTCCATCTGCTACAAATTATAAAACAAGCACAGAATAGGTACAAAAGAGCGAATATTAATTACTCTCTTTATTCTTGTCTTTGATTTATGGATGTGATCTTATTTGTGTTAGCATAAGCTAATACTATATATGTTGGTGTAAACAGCATATTTTTAAGTAGAAAGAGGATACTTCTCTGACCACTCCCTTTTATGGGTTCTCTTCTGGGTCACCTTGTTCAGACATCTTTAGTAGGGTTGTAAGAGGCTGCAAGTTGCATATATGTAACTTTGAAGTGTAAATCAAGTCTTTATTGGCCAGCAGCCACAAAGGTAGCTAGGACTTAACATTTAAGCATTAGTGTGCTCGCCACCCTGACAAGACACCTGATGACTCTCTGCTGGCCAGGCAGGCATCAGTCGCAGGGGGAAAGTCTGACCTCCAGGGCTCCTGAGGATGGTCCCTCAGAGTGGCAGAACTGCCATCCGCCATTGCAAGCTGAAAGTCCCTGGCTTGAAAAAAATGCCATTAATTGATCCTGGAAATGCTTAGGACTCGGCTCTGAAGCCCCTTCTTGGGTTGAATGGCATTTAATAGCATGCCATTAATGGTAACAGCTTTGTTCACCAGGTAAAAATTTCTTTAAAAGAATATGGCAGGAGAATCTTGGCTCACTTCTAAAAAGAATTTAAAGAGAACAGAACCCTCCCATTTTTGAAAATACATTAAATTACTCTCTGCCTTCATTGATGGCATCTGTTTTTCCCAGAGGATGTAACTGTTCTTCAGTTTCTGTTTGCAATTCAGACTCTTCAGGTTCAAAAAATGCAGTGCTATTTATGTTCATTTTTGTTATAATCTTCCTCTCTACATTTTTGTTAATTTGTTTCATTGACCTTAAACATGACTTCAGAAGATTCCTAAATTTTACATTTTTCTGAATACCATATTCCCTGCCAGTAACTGTAGTGCAATTACTGAGTGATAGTGACAAGCTGTTCTATGTATTCTAACAGCTAAAACACATACATTACCATCATCTAGAATTAAAGCTTAACTAAGAGACTTACCGAATATTGCAAAGAAGGTTTGAGATCTGTGACAGTCCTCTAATATTTGAAAGGAGAAGACTCGCTCAGATACGTTGATTCATTTTGCCAGATTTGTCCTACCACTGGAGTGAAAGGCAAAATGTTCATCATCTGATTCCCAGTGTGAAGATGAGAAGGCAAAACTTTTCTCTTACAAATGTCAAAAAATTTCAATTTTGTACATCAAATATTTGCATTAATCTGAGAAAAAAATCTGAAGACCAATGTGTGTTTGTGAACATTCTCAAAATAATTAGAAGCTGCTTGACTATCGCATGCTGGCAGAGTGTAAAAACCTATCTCAATAAACCTAAATAAACAATTTAAAGTAACAATTAAACAACATAACATTTGCAGAAAATTTAAAACAGAAAAAGGCAAAAATAATTTTGTTTCCCCAAGCCTGATCCTCATTGTGAGGCCAACTGTTTGCAGGCTCCAATAAAGTGTTTAAAAATTGACCTGACCACTATCCTGAGTGTACTTTACCAAATAATTCCTCATTTAATTTCATGTTCTTCAGTGTATTTTCATTGGATGATTGGATTCAGTCATTTCATTGGATGAAATGGCACTGGGACAAACCTTTCACCAGAAAGATTTCTTGTAAATAAGTAAAGTACACATCTGTATTTCTTATAATACTTTATCAGCTTGAGTAAGATATATCATTACCAGGTCAAGAAGAAGGAATAGCCTGATGAGATAGGAGGGAAAATCTCCATATCAAGACAAGAATAATAGCCTCATCAAGAAAAGCGGTGGGAAAAGGATAGATCCAGGCGTGTAAGGAATATCTCTGCCAGCTACATCTTTCAATCCTTTCCTTACTCAGATGTCAAGAGAAAGAACTTCTAATATAGGAACAATAACCAAATGCCTAATCATAAAATAACTCTTTGGATATTATTCACAGGAATAAAGTTACTCATTTGTTTGAGCATTCTCAGTATCAGACCTTTCATGACAAATGCATCAAAAAGCAACATTTTCCCCCTGAAGAACGACAACACTGGCAGTTGTCAGGAAAGCACTTTTAAACACCAAAGTAACCTTAATTACTCTACTGTTTAGCCCTCATATACGCGATGACGTTTGACTCTAGTGGGACTGATGTCCTTCTCTTAATGGTTGCTCGTTGCAGAGCTGCTAAACACACAGTCATCTGTTGTTCTTCTACTTTAGCAGAATGCAAGTCCAAGGAAAATGAGCGTATAAAAACCATCTAGACAGGATCTGACCCAGCAGCCACAAGATCAGTGTCACACCTTTGGCAGACTCAGGCAATCAGATCAAGCCTGAACAGGCAGGATCAGTAAGGTATGGAGCTGTCCCTGAAGCATGTGAAAGAGCCAAACACCAAATGATACAATCTATTGCGGACAACTAAGTTAGACTTGCCTTCAACTTCTGGTTCAGTGCTGAATTTATTGGAATGCAGAGGAAAGAGTGCTGGTAGCAGAATCACAGAGAAATACAGAAGAGAGACAAAGAGAAAAGGTGTCTCTCATACCGATCCCACAAAAGATACACGTAGTTGACTCCCCTCTGCTTTTATTTGTAGTGTTTAAAACTGTAGTTTTTTATTTTGAATAGTATCACATTTTCCCTGACAACTCCACTCTAAAAAAGATTTTTTTCTGAAGGTCCCTTGCACAAAAAATTGCGTATTACTTTCCATATTTGCTCAGAACCTCTACATTCCAGCAGGAACTCTTAATGAAACACCTGTTTGATTCTCTTTTTTTAATGTATCCAGAAGAGTGGAAAACTAGCAATCACATCCCAGGGGACAGTGAAGTCCTCTCCCAAGAGATATTTAGCAAGCTTTTTCATTTTGCTTTGATCTAAGTAAACTGAAATAATTTAATGTGATCTGTTTTAATCATATTGTATATCTAAGCACAGACTGACCTTTCCATATAACTTTATAAATGACTGGGAAGGCTTGGCCAAAGAGACAAAATGTCTGGCATGTTTTAAAATAAGCTGGAGCCTACTTACCTCCACAAGGTTCAGGATAATTTGCTGCCAGCCAACCGTGTTCAGTTGGATTGAGGCAGCACATTATAAATGACACAGGACTTGTGTCATCAATAAATAAGTAAATCAGTTTGTGACTATGCTCACAGAAGTTGGAGATTACTTCTCTCTTCCCCTCAAAACCCGCAAACTCTCTCCTGTTTCACCTCCCATTTTGAAACAGAACTGCCATAATCTGAGAAAAACAGTTGCTTGCTGCAGATGTTCAGATTTAGGCTGACATGCAGTATTGGATTCTCACATGTAAGGAGGTGATGATTCAGGCAGTTTCTACTGATACTTATAATAATCTTAATTATGCGTGCTGTTTCATGAATTAGCTCCAGACTGCATCATTTGCCCTCTTAAGTGCTTGCTTTGATGGCTGGAGATGGCAGAGCAGGAGATATCAAAACAGAGACTGCCTTTCTACCTGCAGGTCAGATGGTTGAGAACAGAAAGCATTCAATAGCGCTTCTTAGTCTGCTCCTTGTGATTATTTTCTATGGTTGGAACTTGGCCCAAAGTGGTCAATGACTGACAGGTTCTCAAGGCTAGCATAAAACGCCTGGAGGCAAAACTATTATCCAGGCGCCAGTCTAGCTCTCGTAGAGCAGAGTATTACTTCTGCATTCAGGTTAGCTCTTGCACAGATGTTTGAATGCTAAAGAAGCTTCCCGTGCTTACTTCTCCCTCCAAACGTACCCACACAGGATTATTGCTGGCTAAGCTCTTCTTCTTGTGCAGCAGAATGACAGGAAGGGATCTTTTCCAGGTGTTGCGCTGACTAGCTCTTCAGGTACTGGCACCTACAGAGTAGACCGTAGGTAACGCCTCGTTGCTGCAATAAAAGAAGCCAGAAAGAATGATCAGTTCTGTTCTCAGAACATCTGGGGAAGGCACCTGTGTTATGTTAGATACTCAGTTGTGCTGGACACTTTATAGCCTTGACATCCTAACATAAAGTACCTAAAACATTATAGCAGATACAAAACCATTACTTATTCTCCTAGTTGTCTTAGCATAAAGGAAAGCAAATCCTCCCAAAGTATTTTAAATAGATTCAGTACAGGCACATGAATGGCTTGTTTCTTTAAAGAGTTCTACAGCAGAAAACTGCAGATTATTTTCTTTATTATTTGAATATAATGGTCAGAAAGTAACAGCAGTACTTGGTGGTTTTTTTTTTCCTTAATCCAGATCCAATTTGTCATCCTCTTTCCTTCTTATTCCTGTGAAAGATGCATCGTATGTATTTCTTTAGACTTTCTGTGGAAGCCCTGATGACTCAGAAGCTTCTGCTGCTATGGTTGTTTTAAAACCTGGAATATTTAAGTCATACTTTCTTGTGCTTCATTACTTCAGAGACTGGTCCAAAGCCTATTAAAATAAATTTTCAGCTCTGAATTAGTTGGTGTTTTGGTCATCATTTTCATTTTGAGGGAAGAAGAAATTTAGTTCTAAATAACCACTTTGTCCTCTGTAGAGCATCCCCAGGAAGCATGGAAAAGCATTAGGTGGTGGATCTGCCATTTCCCAAGCTTCAAAGACACTGAGAGGACCACTTTTATTCTATAACTTTTCAGCTCCCATCCAGCTTTCAGCAGGTGAATGCAGTCTCCTGATAGATTAGTTTGTGGCCAAGGTGAGCACGTCCTCAACAACCTGGTCTCCTTGGCAGGAGTATCTTAGTGTTTGGGACCACAGGACTCTGTGGGACAGTGCTTAGTCATTGACCATCATTCACCCTTCATGAATTTTAATCCAGCAGCAAAGGCATGAGGCCACAGCAAAGCACATCCCAGCCTTAAAACCGAAATGGAGCTTGCAGCCTGACAAAGATACAGATGGAGTTCACAACCTCCAACAGCATCTGTAAACTGTACATTGGCAAATCCCTCGTGTTGGCCCAGGGAGGCATGCTCTAAGATGTATTCTCTGGTTATCTGGTGAGGTACACAGGACTTACAGTGTCTACTCCCTATCTGTAAATGAATCTTGGGAAGCATATATATTTTAAAAACTACTGTTTTTTTCTATTTATTCTGAATATATGTATGTCTCCACTACTTAGAAAAGTTTATAAATCTGAACAGGTTCAGTAACGGGAATAGCAATAAATTTCCTTCTTTGTGATGAAGAGATAAAACTACTGCTGCTCTGTGTCTATGGATGGGGAGATTATTTATATTTCTAGTTCTATTTTGGGCTGTTCCAAGCAGCTCTGCTGTACAGGAAAGGTGTCTCTAATCAGCGCTGATGTGACTCAATTGACTTCACTTCATCTCTAGGCCAGTCCTTAGGCCTCTCTTATGTAGCAGTATAGGCACAGCTTCTGGATCTCATGTCAGCTCTGACTCAAAGTTGCTGCTAGGATCAGTAATGACATTAGTCTGATTTCACAGAGACAAAAAAGTCTGATGCAAACCCTAGTCTAAAGAACAGCTCCAAACGATTCTATTATTGAAATACTGAATCAGCAATAGCAACAGTGATAAACATATGGAGGCAAAGCGTATGGTAGACAAATGACAAAGACACATTACATAGTCTAAAAGCACTTGGCAACTAAAAATAGACCCAGACACTGCATTTGGATCTCTTTGGGCTGACTCTGGCATCCATGTGGAATAAAACTATCTTCAGATGCCTCCAAATTACATCCACACAAGTTCTCTTTCTTTCTGAGAACTGTTTGTAATTTCAATTGGGGCTACTCAAGCACATAAATTATGGCAGAGCTGGAACATAATACTGCAGAAAAGAATGCTCCCCAAAGTGCCTTGCAGTGCTCAGCAATACCCATAAGCTGTGGAAAAAAAACAACCCAACCAACACAACCGCTCGGACTGTGAAGAAAAGATGAACCAGATGCAGGGCTGTGATCCAAAGTGTGGTGAAGATTTGGGTAACACCTTCTTTCAGGGAGAAGGAAAGCTGTGGGAGGGAAGAAAACAAGGGACACTGCTTTACAAGAAAAGATCTCCGGCTATTTTTGATTCACCTTTACTGATTCTGAGCTCAAGCCAAACCACTTTCACTATAAAATGAAATATGATCCCTCTGTATTTGGTGTTGTCATGTAAATTTGTTTTATTTTTATATTTGACAAATACTGTTGGAATAATGATTCTTGAAATCTCTCTCACAACAGACTTGATTGACAGCTCCCTAAGTGCTGTGCCTTTTATAGCATAACATAATTGACAACCCTTAGGTAGCTAGCTTATGCAGGCTATGAAATGGAGTGTGCTCGCTCCACGTTTGAAGAAAAGTAGGTGCAATGAAATAGTTGTTATTATTAGCTTTTTAAAATAAAATTTATGTTTTTGCATTTAAGAAAGCGAGACTTCTGGATATATCACCCTCAAGCCTTTCAATAGTGATGAAAATGATCAATGCAAAACAATTTCTATGTCAAAAAGCACACATGTGCCATAAACTATCTAGAAATTACTTAACTGGAACAGAGTTAAAATACTGCTGAATTCTCTGCATTTTTAACATGCTTTTTGTTTTTCTCAAACACATACTGATCCGCTTCTGAAACACAAAGCTTTCTGCCAAGCCACCCTTCTCCAGTGCTCTCCCTAGCCAAAAACTCAAGTTTTTTGTTGAACACTGGACCTGGGTGTTCTTAAACTTCCCTGGGTCTAAAAAGAATCCAGAAATTGCCTCTGGCTAGGCTCTGAGGAAAATTCCCAGCATGCGGATTTGCTGTCTACCATCCTCAGGCTCTGCCACCCAAACACTCAGTCCCTGGACAAGCACTGGCAATCGCTGTCCCTTTCGGCACAGGTGCCCCAGAACTTCAGCCAAAATACTCACAGGAAGAAAGGCACAGGGGAAAGAGAACAGAAAGCAGTTTGTAAGAACAATAGCTTTAGTTCAGAATCGAAAAACAAATCTACTCTTTCATTTCTGTTGAGGGAAAATCCCTAAAAAACATAGGTATCTCTTCAGAAGTGGATTTAGATTATTGCATCCTGAGATTTAACTCTCCTACAATTATTTGCTTTGTCTTTTGATTCATGGAGTCTCCTCTCCCTCTCTGCTACAGGTTAGCTTGTTATGTTGCACAGCAGCAGACCCAGGTACATCCTCCATGAAGTCCTGCCCTCTTCTCCTGCATAAGTTTCTTGTATGTCTAAGCCCAAAATACTGCCTTCAGCTCACTGCAGGTCAGAAGACTTTATAAGGTAAGTATCTCTGCATCTTTGCCCTCTCTTTCTACTCTTCTGTAAGCACCTATCATTGGCCACTGCTAGAGTGAAGCCATCAGGCCTGATGGACCTTTGGTCTGACCCAGTACTGCCATCCTTGCCACCTTTCCATCCGCACCTATGAGGCAGTGAGCTGGAGATCCACACATCTCCATCACTGCCGCTGGGATACCTGTTTCTCAAGCAACTGGTTTTCACACTAACCATACCAGGAACCTGAACTCATGCTGTCTACAAATCCCATCTCTGATTACAAAAGAAAACCCTGAACCTCACTGCAGGACTGTCTGCATGTAGGCTGGTAATGTAAGCAATCAGCAAATTTGGACTGAAGCTCATCCTTAGGTTTGTGCTCAGGAATTTGCATATACTACAGATGTGCCCCTCAGGCTGTCCCCTGACCCGTGCACATGGCAGGCTCAGCCTCGTTCCCTTATTTTGCATTCAGCGATTTTTCATTTCAGAAACGTCAAGCCCCACACAGAAGCACCAATTTTCTTAATGTCAGGCTGTCCCTGAAAGACAGCACTCCAAAGCTTTTATCATCCCAAATTATATGCTTACCCTCATTACCTAGTCTCAAAACAAAAGCAGGTAATGTGCTGCAGGCAACAGTCCCCAGTCCTGTGACTGTATAGATCATGATTAGCAAGTTACATGAGTATACGGTAATCAGGTTCACAATTTGAACAAGTTCACCAAGCTGAACACTGCCCAGCCAGGCTCAGAAAGGGCATTCCTGACACACAAGAGACTAAAGATCCGCAGACGACTTAGCAAAACGTCAGGGTAGTTTGCATGGATTAGGTAAGCATCTACAGTCTGTCAACTATATGCAGAGATAGAAAGAGAAGCCCTTTGGATTTAATCTTGGGATAAGTAGATTAAACATGGTTTTCTTGCATTTCCTTCCACCTCTGTCTTAATAAACTTTTGACAGAGGGATGGGGAATGCAGGGGCTTGAGTACGTAAATAACTCCTGCTCATTTTCACCTTACCTTGGCTTCTGCTAAAAACTGATTTTGAACTGGCAAACTCAGGCTCCTGCCATTTGAGCAGAAGTGGCAATCCTTCCACTAGAAGGAATCCTTCTGGATTGTGTAAGCGGTCCCCACCATGGAAGTACATTTTCTTCAGAGCATTCCCGAGTAATAACTACATGCACTTGCACTTGGCTATACGATCAGTCTAGAAACTGGTCACCCAGGCATCTCTGTAGAAGTGTCTTCCAGGGACAAGCAAGACCAAGTAAACTCCTTGGCAGCAGCAGGATAGTTGGGAAATACACCTGAAATCTGTGCAAAAATCTTCCACCTTGAAGGGGCAGCCATTAATTTCTAAGATCCAAGATCTAAAGGTCCAAGAGAGACACAACATGGCCCATGTCATTAAATGCTAGACTCCACACATACCAAGTTTCCATTCAGCAAGTCATGACAATAATTTTGTAACCTCAGACTGAAACCATGGACTGTTTGGACTCTCATGTCACAGCATCACAGAATCACAGAATCACAGAATGGCAGGGGTTGGAAGGGACCTCTGGAGATCATCTTGTCCAACCCCCTGCTTGAGCAGGCACACCCAGAGTAGGGGGCACAGGAACGCGTCCGGGCGGGGTTTGAATATCTCCAGGGAAGGAGACTCCACACCCTCCCTGGGCAGCCTGTGCCACTGCGCTGGCACCCTCACAGGGAAGCAGTTTTTCCTCATATTCAGGTGGAACTTCCTGTGTTCCAACTTGTGCCCATTGCCCCTTGGCCTGTCGTTGGGCACCACTGAAAAGAGTCTGGCCCCATCCTCTTGACACCTGCCCTTCAGATATTTATAAGTATTGACAAGGTCCCCCCTCAGTCTTCTCTTCTCCAGGCTGAACAAGCCCAGGTCTCTCAGCCTTTCCTCATAAGAGAGATGCTCCAGGCCCCTGATCATCTTTGTGGCTCTCCGCTGGACTTGCTCAAGCAGTTCCCTGTCCTTCTTAAACTGGGGGGCCCAGAACTGAACACAGTACTCCAGGTGTGGCCTCACTAGGGCAGAGTAGAGGGGGAGGATAACCTCCCTGGACCTGCTGGCCACACTCCTTTTTATGCACCCCAGAGCACTGTTGGCCTTCTTGCCATTGAAAACATGCTCCAGAGTGGAAAAGCATTTATGGTTTTTTTCACAGTGGGTATAGGGGCTGACAGACTTAGGAATCTGGATTTACATCAACACATTTCTAAGTACAAGTGGCTGATATTGTATCGATGGCCCTGTTCCTCAAATTTAATTGACAATTAATTATACGTGGGGAATGAAAACCATTCACTCCAGCAGTGCTTTGTTTCTGTAGAGCTGATGGGAGTGCAGGGTGACAACTGCTTAGTGCGGTGAGGACCGATGAGCCCCTCCGCGGCTGAGCAAAGCCAGGCTGTGGGGCGACAGATGGCAGATGAGATTCACCACGGGCCTTGAAGAGGCCATACCACCTCCGGCTTTCTCCACCGCTTCAGCTCTGCTGGATGCTTCTAGAGGTGGGTCAGTGAGACTGTGACCCTAACCCAACCCTCTTTTTTTCTTGTCTTTCGGAGAAACAACTTCTAACCAAACACCATCCCTACACACCCTGTGAATCAAAGTGCGGCTGCTGTTCCCAGTGCTTGACCAGGTGTGCGCAGGAGAAAGACACTCCGCTGTTCTCCTTCAGTGCAGCCTTCATAGCGTTCACTTGCATGTATCCGAGCCAATAAAAGTATTGATGGTTTCATTTTCACAGATGGTAACCGCAAGAATAAATGCACCTTTCCAGGGGGCTTCTCTTTGACCTCCCTGTGTGGGTGACTTCCCCTGCCCACTGCCAGTTTTCTTATACCCTATTTCATATCCCAGGAAGGAAATCGTATTTATGTCTGCATGGGGAATAGCAAGAGGAACCCATGAAAAATGTGAAAAGAGAAACAAACTTGGAAAAGCAGAGATTCACTTCTAGATTTTCCCCTCAAATAGTAAGTGCTCCTAAAGAGACGGCCTCAATAAGTGTAAAGTAGAAGGTTTCTTTAAGCTTCTTTAACATTCATTTCCACTTCTCCTGTGGTACAAAACACTACTGCCAAAATCCAATCACCTCTAAGAAGGGTATATACTATGCAACTTGGGGGAACGATGAATGCTGTCAAGCCCCCAAGGTTCAGCATCCAGATTAACATCACCTTGTGTTGTGGTTTAGCCCCAGTCTGCAACCAAACACCACACAGCCACTCACTCACTCCCCCTTGGTGGGACGGGGGAGAGAATCAGAAGAGTAAAAGTGAGGTAACTCATGGGTTGAGGTAAAGACAGTTTAATAGGTAAAGCAAAAGCTGCACATGGAAGCAAAGCAAAACAAGGAATTAATTCACCACTTCCCATCAGCAGGCAGGTGCTCAGCCACCTCCAGGAAAGCAGGGCTCCATCACCCGTAATGGTTACTTGGGAAGACAAACATCATCACTCCAAATCTCCCCCCTTCCTCCTTCTTCCCCCAGCTTTACATGCTGAGCATGACATCATATGGTGTGGGGTATCCCTTCGGTCAGTTGGGGTCAGCTGTCCCAGCTGTGCCCCCTCCCAACTCCTTGTGCACCTGGCAGAGCACGGGGAGCTGGAAAAGTCCTTGAGTAGAGTAAGCACCACTTAGCAACAACTAAAACATCTCCACATTATCAACACTGTTTTTAGCACAGATCCAAAATATAACCCTATGAAGAAAATTAACTGTCCCACCTGAAACCAGGACACCTTGGAAGGTGACAGTATTGATACCACCCCCTCCCTCAGTGACAGACAACTGCTGCACCTCGAAAAATGGCATTTTTTCCATGGGAAAAAAACTTCAGTGCTCGGGTGAAACATGCTTTTGGCTACGACTCTCCAAAGTAGCGGTGTTGCACAAGACATGCTGCAGTTTCCAACGCTACCAGCTTGAGCAGGAGCCTGGGGTTTAGCCTCCTCCTTCACAGGCGGGTGCAGGGGGGCAGAGCCCACCTCAGAGGACAGGCGCACCCCCCTGGGGCCTGCTGCTGGCCTGGTCCCCAGCCCAGCCTCCGCCACGCAAGTTCGGAACCATCATTTTAAAGGTCAATCTGAATTTTAACAACGCTGATGCGTTTTACCTTTCCGATACATCTTAACAACCCGCTCCCCACCTCCCAAACACCGCCCACCCCACGCCGCGCCAGGAGCCAGCCGGGCAGCGAACGGCCCCGCGACCAGCAGCGCGCATGCGCGGCCCCGGCCCCGCCCCCTAATCGGTGGGGCCGGGGCCTGTGGTAGAGAGCCTCTGTGCAGGGCCGGGCCGGGCCGCGCCGCGGGGCGGTGTGGCGTGCCGTGCCCTCCCCTCCCGCGGTGGGCATGGCGGCGGCCGCGGGGCGCGTGCTGCGGTTGGGCGGCCGTTGGAGCGCGGCGGCGCCGGGCGGGCCGGGCGCCCAGGTGAGAGCCGGGCCGGGCCGTTTCCCCTCCGCCGCCCGGCCTGCGGAGAGCCCGCCTGCTTCGTCTTCTGCCCCGCCGGGCCCTGCGCGGCGGCTCCGTGCGGGGGCAGGAGGTGGGCAGGAAGGTGGAGGCGGCGGCGGCGGGGGGGTGGTGTGTGGGGGAAAGCGGGCGGCGGCGTGTGGAAGCGGCGGCGGGAGCGCGGCCGGGGCGGCCCTGCCGGGTGTCCTTGCTGGGGTGACACCGCTGCGGTCCCGGAGGCCCCGGATGGACCGGGGTGCGGGGCCGGGCCTGCCCCTGGGCGGGCCCGCGGGGCGCCGGGGCTGCGTGAGGGGGCGGGAAAGGCGAGGGGCCGGCGCCGCCTTCAAGGCAGCCCCGCTGTGAGCCGGGCTCGCTTCTCGTCATGCGAAGAAAAAGCGCGGTTAGGCCCCGCTGTATTATACCGCACCGCTGGCATCAGTGCGTGGACCAAAGCCGAGGCAAAAGTGAAGTCTTCTTAAGATTCATGAGTAAGTGGTAGTTTTCTCAGTTGATCATCTTGAATTGTGTTTGGCCAGCAGGTAAGTAGGTAACGAAGCCTCCCAGCTCCCACAGCAGAGAGAGAAATGCGCTTACACAAGTGCAGTAGCTTATGATTAAACAGAATTAGCCTCTTGTTTTGAGAGATACTGAGGTTCAGCTGATTGCCGTTTAATTAAAAAGCTTAGCTGCTGTCAGCATTGAGGACAGCCACCACGTGTGTGCAGTGGTGTTTCATACACCTGTATATATATTTAATCAGTGACCAGCAATGGATAAAAAGACATGCTGGTAACGCTTTCAAGTTACAGAGTAATTTAGGCTAATAAGGGCTGAAGAACTGTTCAGTGACTGAACTAAACCAAACCATAGGGTAACAGAAGATAGATGCAGTAAGGAAATGAAAGGCGATACTGGAAGGAGCAATTTGAACTCTTTGTGTTGGTTACCTCTAGATTACCTTTACCCATTAGGGGTAAAGACCTGGTGCCTGTGTGGGTGGTTCTTCATGCAGCAGTCAGAAATACACGTGCTTCACTTGTGCAAGGAATGAGAAAGAGAATAAGGCTGAAAATACTTCAATGCTTGATTTCATTCTCAGCTGGAATACTTTGTGTTGCCCTGGTTATCCTATATCAAAGGTATGATTATGGCAGTGACTTAGTTTTCCTGGCCGGGAACCTGCTTGAGTTTGAGCTCAAAATGATTAGTATTGTAAATGAGGAAATTATCTCAAAGGAGGAGTCACTATAGAAGGCAGGGCTGGAAGGACTTTGAGAGATCATGTGTTGACTCTGGCCCCCAGAGACGGGATCAGTACCTAAGCCTATAGCTATATATAAATCATCTAACTGTCCGTGAACCAAAGGGTATGAAGGGAACTAATGGTAGGCAGAGCCCAGGACACTTAAGAGACACTTCTTTCCGTTAGGTGTAGTTAACCTGTGGAACTGTTTGATGAGGATGTTCAGGATTCTAAGCATTTATGTGACTACAAAAAGCAACTTAAGAAATTTGGAATAAAAGTCCACTGTGGACTGTTAAAAACAAGATATCAGCGTGTCTTTGAACTGCAGATTGCTGGAGACCAGGAAAGTGTCTTGGGAAAGTTATCACTACTTGTTCTCTCCTTGTGCCTCTGATGCCAGCTGCTGTTGAGGACAGGGTGATAAGTTGATGTTCGCTTGTTCTGACCTGCTATAACCATTTCTTACATCAAGCACTTCTCTGTCCTTACTGTTAGGGAACTTTTTTGTGATGCTTATCCTAAAAATCCCTTGTTGTAGTTTAGTTCATTACTTCTTACCTATCATAGTGGGGGAAACAGTTTAATTTCTTGGGTTTTTGAGTATTTGAAAGTGTCTCGCATTGAGAGAGAAAATGGGAGAGAAACTTTGTAGTTCCACTTCCTTTAGCTTTGACTGAACCACAGGTTTAGTTTCCTGTTCTTCTAATAGGCAAAACATAGAGATTTAGCACACTTTATAATGAAAAAACAAAAGGTCTAGCTTAGTTGCTGCCAGTCACTTCTGATGTGATTGCATAGCTCTTCTCAAAAGACGAGTTCAGAGTACTATATGTGCTATTTAATTTGGTTGGGTTGGGTACTTAATCTAAATCACCGTGGATGGTATATGTACTGATATCAGAAAGAGATGATAGCACTTTGGTGACAGTCTTTCAGAACTACATGGTTGGAACGGAGTAGCTTTTTCTGCAATTGTTAACTAAGCAAGAGTGAAGAGCCTGTTAGTAGTTGATAACTTGTCCCTTGAAATAACTGCATGTAAATTTTGTTCTCCATTATGCACATCTGACGCTTGCCATGTATTTATATGTTTAGAGCTATCTTTTATTTCCATAGTATACAGTATAAGCAAAACTTAATACACAGATTTGGTCAAATATGCACAGAAAGTCAGTTTTCTGGGTGGAGGATATGCAGTTATACAGTTACCTGTCAAGAGACTTCATTTTGAGAAGAAGTTTCATCTGATTAAATACTTTGTGAAATCAGGTATAAAAAGTAATATAAAATCACTTACGCATATTTGCTGACACCTTGTGATACTTCCTGATGTTTTTTACAAAATGCTATGTAAAACATGAATCTGATACTGGTTCACCTAATTAGTTCGTAGGCTGAGTTCTGAGATTACGTAAATATTGTTTAAGTAAATCAATTAAAACACATTTTTGTAAAACAGCACACTAGAGAACCAAAACTCGCCTACTGAGCAAAAAGTAATTCTTTAGAAACTCAGGATAAGTCTGAGCATTTACGTTCTGTATGATTGCTACATAATACATGTTTTCCCTTGTGCAACAAGTGACCACAGGACCGCTGTTGGCATCTGGTATGTCTGCTCGGTTCAATAGCGCTAGTTGTGCCAGTAATCAGAGCAGTGGACCCAGGGCAACTTTAGTCATGCATGTTCATGTGGTTATACAGCTCCAGCTCCACATCTCCTGGTGAAGTTCTACCCCAAAGATAACTTTTTAGTACAGAGGTGTTTGTGCACTGCAGGGTTTTGGAAGAGGAGATAGTTAAGTCCGCCAGCTTATAGCATGGAAGCAGCATGAAGATGGTGCAACTGCATGTGTGCCACATCATTTGTGTCGTCTTCTATCTCTGTAACTATGTCATGTTGTAAAATGGACAGTGTTTTCTCTTGAATTCAAGCCTTCTGTCTCCGACTCCCCTTTCCTCCCATTCCAAAAGTACAGGAAGTTTGATTCCTCTGTTAGTGATACATGTTGATTTTATATACTCCAGTGAACTCCAGTGAAACAAAATGAACAGGACGAGTGAACAGGCAGGTCCTAGTTATTTCTCGTCTTGGAAAAAATACTCCAGAGAAGCTGAAGTTGTCTGAAAATGCTTATTTTTTTCTAAGGCAAATTTTACACAAGCTGATTTTTCTATAAATTTACCATCTCCCTGGAAAATCAGGATTTGCCAAACTGTTTTAATGCTAGCTTGCTCAGGAAAGGGTCAGGAGGGGGGTGTTAATACCAAGGAGTTGTGTCCAGAAGTAAATGCTTTCCCTTCTCCCCTGTCCTGGTGGAAGAGCTAGTTATTTCAGGAGTACCATTAATAACCTGTATTATTTAAAAAATGGTGAAGCTGTTGTCTGCAGTAATGCTTTACCAAATGTGTAAGAAGTGAATACAAACCTCTGATTTCCTCTATAAAGTCAAGAAGCATTCTTTCTTGTTTGACTGAAATGCCAGAAGCATTTAGCTGTGCTTTGCAGTTCTTTCCTGTACCACCCATGAAATAGTACTCTTACCCCAGAAGAGGTGCCCAATACAATAGATATTAATTTGCATAAGAGGCTGTTTTCTAATTATGAACAGTTTGTGTGTCCAGGGACTTTTGATTAGTGACGAATTGAAACTAGGGAAGAATATGAATAGCTTGAGGGAAGGAGGACAAAAATGAGAAAATTACAATAGAAATTGACAGGAATAAGATGAAAGCAATCTTTTTTAAAGTATTCTGTTTAAAGCATAGCAGAGAGAAAGCAATTTTGGGCCAAGTAATAAGGAATCATATGTTCATTAACAAGAATTACAAATAATTAGTTACTATTAAGACAAGTAAGACAGAAGATGAATTGAATTCTTTCCTGAGGAGTGACTAGGAGAGAAGAATAGGGAATATGCACAGATACCTCTGCTTTCCTTACTGTTTTCTAAGGAAATGACCTGAGCCTTGCCTGTGGAAAATGTGTACGTTTAAAATTCTGATTATTTTTCTTTTAATTTTGTATATGTCAATATAACCTCACAGAAAACATGAATATTAAAACAAGAAAAGGAAGGGGAAAACCAGGACTAGCATTGCATATGATACATATAAGCTGTGAAGAAAACGAAGCAACAACAGGCTCTTCAGCACCAAGTTCTGCCTTGGAGCTGTTTTTAGTGGTATGTACTTTTCTGAGGTACATACCGTAGGGGACATATCTTTAGCTACGTCAGGTTGTAAAAGTGTTGAGGGTCAGTTCTTTCCATCTTGTGTGACCTTATTACTGAAAGATTACCTTCTCTATTAAGCCTTATTGAATTCATAGGACCTATCCTACAGCACAGGCATGTGCTAGGCATAGGTTTAAGGCAGGGTATTGTAGTCTTCATTCCAAATTGAAATTTCAAATTTGGTTGGACTGTGAGATGGGCTCACTCCGCCTTGTGAAAACGCACTGTCTGCTCATAAAGCCAAGCCGTGGCACGTTGAAGAGGCTGGAGAGAAGTGTTTCTCTGTCTTTGCTTTTCTGTCCCGCATAACCTATTTTCCTGTGATTCCTTCCCTCTGTCCACAGAAGACCACACAAATAATCAGTTTTCATTCAGTTTGTGGAATAATTAAGCTGCAGAGGACTTTATTTTGTCTCTCCAACATTAGTACTAGTGCATAATATTGGCACTAGCCCAGAACTGGGGCATTACAGCTCTGTCAGTGAAGCTCCTGTTTGTCTGGCAGAGAGCTTGTTTGAAATTAGTCACCTTAACTACTGATTGTCTTGGTAGAAGAAAAAACAAACCTGTGTCCCACAAAGATCAAAAGATAACTGACCCCAGAGTTATAACTTCTGAGCTGGAACAATGCTCAGTGGTGTTTGCTGGTAAGAACTACACCACTAGTTTTCAGATGGTGAACGAGCTTAAGAACCATTCTGACACTGTGAACAAGGAAGGAGCACTTCATAGCCTTCCCAGAGCCTTTAGCAGTGTTTGCAGCCACATGCTTCTGAAGGCCACTAGAGAGCTGCCCCACAGATTCTTTTCATACTTCATTGTGGGATGCCTTTCGGTGAAGACAAACCCTGCTTACTTGCTGATAGATTATTTTCTTTTAAGACTGTATCTGTTGATCAGTGCTGTGTTTTGCTTTTCCTGGATGTTCCTGACACATGATACTACATTTCTTTCTGACAGAAAAACCTTCTGAATTAATTGTAATGTGTGAAAATGACTAACTTTTAGAATGTGTTTATCAGTTTATGGGCATTAAACAATTGGAAGAAAATGGTTTCATGAGTAATACTGCCTTTTCTGACTTACTGTAATAAGGTGTTGAATCTTGTTATAGGTATGAATGGCTTGTTATACTATTCATTTTATTTAGAGCTCACTATGCCAGAAGTATAAACCAAATTTTTCACTTTTTTCTTTTTTTTTTGTTTTTGTTAGGTGTTAAGGCTAATCTATACTACTACAGCAGCGCAGAGGAAAAATGTAGGAGCCTCAGGACCTGAAAAGTACACAGAGGCATTTATTAAAAAACAGATTGAAGAGTTCAACCTAGGAAAGAGACATTTAGCCAACATGATGGGAGAAGATCCAGAAACTTTTACCCAAGAGGATATTGATGTAAGTACAGTTGCTCTGTTGGAGAAGTAATTTACTGTAGAGTTTCAGATATTGAAAGCACTTTACTTCAGCATGAGCCCCTCAGCTCTCTGTGAATTTTAATCAAACTGTCAGAATAAGAAAGAATGCTACTGTACATTGCAAACATTGCAACTGTGACTGTGAATAGAGATTCTACCCCTGCTACTGTATGAGGTCAGACATCACAGTATAGAACTGTATACCATATCTTGCTAAAGCACAGTAGGTTCTTTTTAAAAGTCCTAATGGATAATCCCCTTGATCTGAGGTTATAAGAGGCACTGTAAAGGTTTATGTAGCGCTTCAAAATGTTTACCCGCAATTTGACCTGCTGTGTATATTTAGGTCAGGTTTTCTTCTATGCTACTGTGGTTGCTGGTAATGCAAATTAAGTTTTATAGGATGTTTTACAACTAACACTGTGGTTTAACTTAGAGATTTTAATATAGACACAAATTTAAGTTTGTATCAGTAGCTCCAAACATACTATTTTATTGCCATTCCCTCTGACAACTGACAGATGGGTGGCCCCCTCTTTCTCTGTGTCATTTAGGCTCGTGTATAGGTAGTCTGCCCTTCACTCAGAAGGGTGTTTTGTTGTATGGATTTTTTTAATGTCCCACCTGGCCTTCACTTTTGTCATTCCTGTCTGTCTTTATCACACATCAGAGGTAGGGAGGAGAAATGTCATTTGGTGACATTCACTCTTACGTGAAACTGTGTGAAGTCTCATGGCTGAAGCTTTCTCTGCGCAGCAGCAGCACTATTACTATAGCTGTGGCAGCACAGTATATCAGCAGGTCCCTTAGGGTAGATGAAGTAATGTGGTATGTGCCAGAAGAGAGGTGTGCGTGGTTTAGTTTTTTCAGGGGGAGAAGGTTGTTTGTTGCCTCTCTGTGGCAAAATTCTGTCAGCATAGCTGTGTCCACATAAGGGGTCTTGACAGCATGCTTATGCCGGGAAAGAGAACTACATCTGTAGGTGGTGATACAGGCTGATTTCAAACACACTTGCAAGCTTCAGAACTAAGTTCTGAAAACTTCTCTGAAAATAGACAGCAAAGTAGAGAAGAGACACACAATTAATGGCCTGCTGAGAAAATGGCTGAAATGAGACTTGAGTCTTATCATGTATCAGAAAATCCATAAGGGAAGCTTGACTTCAAGTCACAAATCTGTAGGAAATCAAGCTTTATGAGTACAAAGCTATGCACCGATACTGACTACTTTCATTCAGAACTCTAGCTATCTTCCACAGGCAAGTGCCAATGCAGAGGCCCTTCCAGTCTCAGTGTAGAGTGGGTAAGGGCCTGTCAACAGTAAAAGTATTCATCGACGCATTTGGGTCAGCAGTAATAGCAGCCTCTTTCTTTACGTTGGCTTTCTTATTTCTGTACAGACTGTAGAATTTCCTTTTCTTGTATTTTTCATGTTTTTTCTTACCTTTAATGACCTTTATCTCTTTGAGTTACTTTCTTGTAAAGTACTCATACACGCATCTGCCACCAGAATACCTCCCATGTTAGTACAGTACGATGATGATGCTAATAGTTCAGTTTGTTTGCCCAAAAGGTTAGTGGTAGGAGGATGCATTAATCTGCAGTCTGGCTTCCTTCCCTGATAGGGTCTACGGGGAAGGTTTACGGAAAGCAAGACTGCAGGAAATGGAAAATGACTGTATTGAAGTAGTGGTTTCTTCTTCATGAATCCACAGCACTGTGATCATTTGCACAAAATTAACTGAGGTCCATCATTAGTAAAAGCAGATTCATTCTGGAAATTAGCTTGTACAAATGCAGTGCAGGTGACAAGTATGGGACCGTTTTGCAGACTGTTTCAGAAAAGATGGAGGAGTGGAGCCAAAAGTGTAGTGTTTTGTTTGGTGATACCAAGTATCTGTGGTACATGTTTGATTTCTTCATATTCCATCAGGTGTTGGAAGATACTTAGTGTGTGTAATAGTGTCTGCTATGCATAATTACATTTCTGTTATAAAAATATAAAAGCTGCTTAAGCACTGCCAGGAGAATTATCAAGCTTTACATTTTGAACAGTAATAATTCTTTCTGATGAGTGCATATATACCTACACGTCTTCTACTATTAATCAGTCTGTGCAGTGTATTTCAAAAGTAGACATCATAGGATTCTGTCCCTCACTGGAGTTTTAGGTATAGTTTAATAAAAGCTAAACCTTGTGAAGTTTTAAACAGGAAAATAAGTTGACTTACTTGCTAATCCTTCTGGATGTTGTGGAAGCAGAATTGCTTCTTGCTGATACTTTTATTTAGGAATGAAAAGTTAAGCTGTGCATTACAACTGTATTTCTGGAGGAGAAAAAAAAATCCAGCAAATTGATATATAACTCTGCAGAAGTCTACCAATTGCTTTTTAATTGGTATTATAGACCTTACTCTGAAGCTAGGATGTTTTATTCTCCTATGTGTGAATATGTGCTGTGAAGTTTCTCTAATTGATTTGCTTTGCCCATTCCATTTGATGTATCATTTTTCACAATATTTCATAATTTGTGCTCATTTCTAATGAACAGAGTCGTTAGGACAGGCATGTCTAAGTACAACTGACAGCTAACATTAGGTGCCAGATGCAGTTTATAAAGCTATGTAGAACTGCAGAGAACAGTTTAAATAAATTAGCACCTGTACATTAGTCTCACTTGCTGGTAATTTATAAGCGAATCAGTAGAGATGACATTTAGGTAAGTCATTGATCAAGTTAACAGCTGCATACCCACTGCCCAGCTGGGATACCTAATTAATAGAGATTGCAGTCCTGACCTAGTGCTTTTCCCTGGTTGAGCCTGTAATCCTTTTATTTTGTGCCTTAACTTTAACTTATGGTTGTAGTAAACAGCCCACCTTCATTTCCCACTGTCAGTTCTGTGATATTCTACTTTAAAGCCTAGAAATCTAAGTAAGATTAATACAAGAAAAGCGTCTTAATCTTCAAGACCTATTTATATGCCAGTATTTTTATTACTCATTTTTATTCAGTCACTAAATGCTCTCCCAGATAGGAGCTCATCATAAAGCAATCCTCTTTCCCTGTAGGAGTTAGTAAAACTCAAAAGCTAGAGGTCTATGTTCGTTTTCTCTTGTTGTCTGCCTTATGACCTAATAGATTGTTGTCAAGCAGATGGAATAATTTGAATCTAGAATATATGTTTATCTTCACTAGCATATACATTGTTGCAGAAGTACGCGTAAGGTTATGAAAATGTTAAATGTGGAAAAACTTCCTTCCTCAAAGGGTATAGTTTGTTTCATTGAATTAAGACTACTTTAATGAAAAAATAGGTTGTATTCAGTTTTTTTTAAAAAGTGGCTCAGCACATCTGATTTCTAAATAACATTAAATTTTCGCAATACGAAGTGTTAGAAATGAGAGAATATTGGCATATGTGAAGTGTCAGAAATGTTATTCAGAACAAAATGCATTTCTGAACTTTCTGTTGTCTGCAGGAAGAGTATGTTGTCCAGCGTTGTCCTTACAAGGAATATTGGAGTTTGTTGTTTTTTAAATAGTTGATGCTAGAATGCTTCTTTTCAACTCTTTTTTTTCTCCAGTGGAGCCAGACACTGCATCAGTAATTTCTTTCTTCTTCATCAAAGTCTATCTGAACTGATGACTGCTGTATTTTTTTATTTACTCTTTTTTTAAATACTGTTCGGTGGTTTGAAAAGTTGAAATGAAGATAGAAACAGTCACTATTTCTATCAACAGGCTTTAGCTGTTTTTTTCCTCTCTACAAGCTCTGGACAAGACATTAATTTTTGTTTGAAAATGATTAGTTAGTATAAAAATAATGTAATGTTTAAAAGAATGTGGGTTTTTTCATATAATGCTACTTGTTGGTGGTTGTTTTTTTTAAGTGATGGGGTTAAAATGATATATCACTGAACTCGAAATTTCTTTCTGTCCAAGCTAGAATTCAGCTTTAAATAAACAGTGACAAATGATTGTGAGGTGGTTTCAATAAATTTTCAGTAGTTGTTAGAGGAATTTGTTTTAGAAGGTAAACTTAGGCCTGTCACTGATTTTTTTTGTGTGTTTTTTTTCATCTTTTCTGTCTTCTTAAATAAAAAAGCTATTTCAGAGTTAACGAAAATGGGACATGAAATGTTTCATTCATTCCTGATTCTACCCCAAATATTCTGGAATTCTGGACGCTGAAAACTTTTAAAGAATACTACCAATGTGGTTAGCAGGAAAAACAGCTGTTCCAGCAAACATTTCAATGGCTAAATAATGTGATTCAAGAGGCAAGGTTTAAGAAGGGAAGTGGCTCTTGTGTGATCAAGTTGAGGAGTGGAAGAAGCTGAAACAGCTATCGCTCAGGTGTTTCGTTAAAATGTTACGGTATAAAGTGTCACTTCTGACTTCAGTGTTTGGATGACTGAAGTTTCGTGTATATTTAAAAAGGAATGAGCTGGATTCTTGAGCCCTCTGCCAAATAGGATGCTGCTGCAAGGGAACCCCAGGGTGGAGTGTTTTTTTTCTTTCTATTTGTTTTCTACAAAATACCTTTTCTCACTGGATGTTACTTAGATAACTATCTTTGCACATGTTTTGAGTAATGAAAATTGGTGGAATGTTTTCTGTTTGAGCAGTAGATTTAACAAAAGTGTGAGAAGACACTTGGGCAAGATGTTTGCCCTGCCCAAAACTCTCTTACTTATGGTAGGTTATTTAAGGACTAAACTGTCTCAGTCTCCTTCACTTATCCCAGTATGTCTCAACTCTATTTAAAGTATTGAATTCTTAATTTCTGAAGACATTAAAAAAGAACCCTTACTGACTCAGCGGAACTTGTTTGACTCAGAGTTAGTCTCTGATGTTTGAGAAAGTGAGGGGACAAAACTTCTTGGCTTGTAGATAGAAAAGGAAGTAGGTTCAAAAGTCAGCACGTGCAACATGCACAAGGAAGAGCAAGAATGAGAGTGTGGCAGGTATACTGAATTTGCACAACGTGCCACATAGTGCTGAACAGCTTATTTAATGAATTGGTTTGCATGTTTGAAGGACTGCCAGATAGGGCAGGAATGGGGATGGAAGCTTGTTCTCATTATTCCAACTGGCTTGAATTCAAAGCTATAGCTGCAAGTGAAAGACACTGTGGTCCTGTGGGCAGTATATTGAATCATCCAGACCCTCATCACGTGATGTAACAGGATTCCTTTTAGTTTAACAGGAATGTTAAGTTTACCAATGCAGTTTACGAAGTGTCTGATGTAAACCATCTTGTTACTAATGTGTATTCATTATGATCTGCTGTTTTTAAAGGTGTGACTACTGGGTCTTTTTCTTGTTCCTGCATGGATCAACATTAGAGTTTGAAAACAAACACTTTCAAGTCCTGTAAGGAAATGGCTAAATTTTTTTTAGTAACATAGTAGAAGCAGGCTGTACCCATTCCACTTTTTTCCAGTAGTTCATGTAATTATTTTTGGAAACACCATCGTG
Organism: Phalacrocorax aristotelis; assembly: GCF_949628215.1. NCBI lineage: Eukaryota > Metazoa > Chordata > Aves > Suliformes > Phalacrocoracidae > Phalacrocorax > Phalacrocorax aristotelis. Next base: position 69,879,864 of record NC_134276.1, on the reverse strand, counting down.
TTACTAGGTACCACGATTTTTAATGGCGTTTCTGCTGAAAATAATTAGAATATTTCATATTTAGAAAGTTGTGCTTTACTTCCAAAGACAATGGCAACAGTGTGATTTAACAAATAGAATTGTGAAATAGCAGCCCAGAACCTGTGGAGGCTAGAGTGGGGTGAAGGGATCTCGTATAGCTGAAATGATGACCTGAAGAAAGTAGTTCTTGGTCGTATTCAGCATGTTTCCTTTCTCAGCTAGAGTTCAAGTCAAATTAAGCACTAGAAGAAGGATATAGGCCATGACCCTTAGGCTGAAAACCACTCCTGGAGTGGAAAACTGCAGTTAAATCTAAAAGGGATCTAAAAGTTTCTTGGGAACTTTACTGCTAGCTTTTAAACCTTGATTATAATATTTTAAGAGGGATGTTCACCTGATTTTTGTATGTTCAGGAAAATGCAGAATGGGCAGTTAATTTTCTACAGAATTTTGACTCGAGACATGGAGATTCCTGAAAGGAAGCCTCTCTTCCAAATCTGAAGACATTGTCAAAAGATTTCAGGAAAACATGTCATGGTTATTTATGCGCTCCAGTTGCGGTTTGGAGAGACTAATTCTGATGTCATTCCTAAGGTTGATCCACCACCTTATTTTATTGCTAGTAGATATGGGTGTTGACAATTACAGTTTTTCTGAAATACCCCTTTTCTACAAAACCGAAACACTTGCATAGACAAAATCAGCTTCTAAAAATGAAGTTTCCGAGAGGCAGACTGACTTGCTGTGTAGCTGCTAAAAGTACAGCCTGAGTACACAGCTATTTAAAATTCAGAAAAAAATTCCAAATAAAGTTGAACTGGAGTCTCTTGCATCCCAGGATAGATCCTAATGGGATGTAAAGACAAATACCTCATCCTTGATTACATTTTCATAAAAAGGGAGAAGGCGGCAAGGCTCTACTTCTTTCAATTTTAGAACAACAGAAAAATGAACTTATACAGTGAATTATTACTCTTTGGCTAGTTGTTGTGAGGAAAGCTGAAAGTAGATGTTAGGATTTCTTAATGCAGGGTTTGCTTATGCTTTAGCATGAAAAACGTGAGTATACACTCAAGCAATGTAAAGTAAACTTTTTGGAAGTAGAAGGTCTAAAATGGCAGCCACTCTCGGTTATAAATGTTGAATTGTTATATTTGGCATTTAATAAAGTGTCATAGTTACAGTAACTGTTTTGACTGAGATTCTGGAAATGCTTGTATAAAAGACTGTCTTAAGTACACACGCAGTCAGTCTCAGTATCCTGTAATAAATTCTTTTAATATCTTATATAAGGTGTTTGTTTAACATCATTTGGCTCACAGCAGATTTCTCTATTGTCATCATAATTAATCCCCATTTGTTCATAAATAGGTGTTCGCCTACTGTGTGTATGCATAAAATGCCCATTGACTAACAAATGGGAATACAGTAGTCACTAAGAGAAACAAAATTACCATTTCATAAAATCAAGTTAAGCCTTTTGTTTGCTTCAGAATTCTCAAAATTTCTGTTCAGAATGCCAGTAGGGGATTAATGAAAGTAATAGGTTAGGTCTTTTTACAGTCCATGCATATTAAATCGGTTGAGGCACTGAGAAACCACTCCATGTCCATGGAAAAAATTATCAGCATGTAATAGCCCTGAGGTAGCCTAACCAACAAAGAGCCATTCTTCTTACGAGAAGATTTTAAACTCTGATTTTATTGTAATTCTACTTTTCTGTACTGTCTAATGGAAGTATAAATGAGACCACTGCCAGAGGGGTTTATTTGGGTAGTCCATGTTACTGTACAAGCACAAGTTTTCTATCTCAAGTTTTACTACCCACCGTCTGAAGTTGGCTACACTTGCCAGACCCTGAGATCTGGGTATTTTTGATGGGTAGCTTTTGCTCTTTTGTTGTTAATAACAAATTAAAATAAACAGCGCTCATAAATGCATATTTTTTCTTTATTAAATTATGTTTTAATTACATTGAAGAGGGAGAGTAAGATGATGTTGAACAGAAATGCATGTCATTGGGCACCTTGTAAGGAGCTTTGCCTTACGTCTTGCCAGAATGATTGGGAATATTGCTAATCTACTTTATTTGTTGGAGTCAAATAATACTAACTTTATACATCACGTGAATAGTGGTACGTATTGGTTAAGTAAAAGCAAATTATGTACCTTGTACTTAGTGAAAACAGTGGTAAGCAATGTGTGTGTAATGAATGTCACGGGTTTTTCGAAATTGTTTTAGCAAACCCTTAGGTATCTAAGGAGAAGAAAGATGGCATTTAAGTCTTTCTTCTCTGAGCAATTAGTTCAAGTTCAGCAAAGATTGTAGTGATTCACAGTTGTTTCCAAATGCAACCATCAATGAAATGCTTATTTAGGCTATGTAAAATATCTTCTCCTGCCACAACAAACATGGCTTTTTAGACTTGAGGAAACTATGTCTGTAGAAACTGGGATTCTAAATGTGCAAAACTTTTGCTTTGTCCAGGTGCTTTAAAGAATTTTTACATGCTTGGTCTGTCAGTAGGTACTGTTAACAAGCACTGATATTTTCAGAAAGATAAATTAAACTCACAGTCCTTGAAATTTTAGGGGAAAATCACTGTATAAAAGTGGTCTTTGCACTTGAGTAGTTCTGGTAAGTTATGATGCACACCATAAAAACTAAACTTTGCAGAATAAAGTTCACTCATTCTGATGCAGTATAGTACAGCCTTCAGAATGAGGTTTTCCTTTTCCTGAGGATTCCTGAGGAAATGATCTGCTTTTCTTTTCAGCACAGCATATATGTGGCACTCCTTCTTACTGGTTTGGTTAATACTGTACAAAAGTTATGCAATTTTTCTCTACAAGAAGGTACCTAAGAAATGTTTTGATGATGCTTTTGTGGAAAAGTTACATATATAATCTCTGTTTTTGTTTTCAGAGATGTATTGCCTATCTGTTTCCTTCTGGCTTATTTGACAAACAAGCCAGGCCCATGATGAAGGTAGGATTTTTTTGTTGCATTTCTGAATAACTGTAGCATAATATTTTAAGTAACTTTTTCCTGTTGCTGATGTTTATTTATTTATTTACAGCATCCTACTGAAATTTTTCCAGAGCAAAGGAGTAAGTGTTCAGTTTTTTAAAATTATTTCTAAGTATTAGAATTTTTGCATATGTAGAATTCCTTATTTTCAGATTTACATTTTTTCCTCATGTTCCTATTAACTTCTAAGACGTAAGCAGTAAAAGCTTGATCTGATATTCCGGTTTTTAGGACAAAAAAAATAGTGCTGGGTTCTGGAATACTGGTGGTCTTTTCAGACATCTTGTTAACTGACTATAGATAAATGTTTCTTATTGCTTAAAAATAAACAATAGGTAGGATGATGTGCAGAATCTGTTGAAGTCACAGGAAAACCTTTTGTTGAATTCAGTAGCTTTTTGTCAGAGCTGTCTATCACAGCCATAAAATATTCATTAATACTATTTTAAACCAAAAGTTTTCCTGGCAACTTCATAGCTCTAAAAGCTTAGAAATTGCAGCTCTGAATTTACAAGTTGAGAGAATAGGGTGAGTGAAAACTCTCCCAGTCGTGTCTGTTTTGACCTGAAAGTCCTAACTCTGTGCTTATGTCTATACCGTCTTTGGTCTTGCTCCTGAGACACCGTATGAAATGCCAGTTGTCAGTGATATGCCAGTATGTTGGTCAGTTGGTCAGTGAGAACTTCACTGAAATCGCCAAATTAATTTTATGTAGAATACATAAAAGATAGAACAAAACCTGTTGTCTGCTTTTGACCCACATTTGGTATGAGCTAGTAGCTTGGGTGTGAAATTCTACATTCGCTGAGCTATCAAGTCCCCGATGGACACTTCTGCTTATCAGCAAAATCTTTTCCTTCCTTTCTTCAATTTCCTGTTCCTGGAATTGATACTTGATGTTTTTGGGGCTTTATGTGTCTTTTAGAAAGCTGTCAAATTATCTGAAATTTTGGAATTTCAGCTTCCAAATGGTATGCATTATTTTCTAACTTCATGGTATTGTGAAGTAAAAATTAGAGAGTGAAAGGGTGAGAGTTAATCATTATGCAATTTTTAAAATCCAAGGGCTGTTTTATGGCAGAACTAAGCTACTATTCTATATAATTTCAGGACTAAAGAATTCTTTGAAATGCTAGCTGTGTCCTGAGGAGTGTAAAAACTAATTAGTTAAAGTGTATATCTTTGTATTTACATCTAAAAATAACACTTGCAGTTCGTGTCTCTCTTAAGGCACTTTGTCTTGTCTATGCATTATGTCTTTGATAACTTTGAAGTACAAAAATGTAAATTTATACTTCAGAGTGTTCCCTGAACAGTAATTTCAACAAAACATGCTTTCACAGCTGCATGCGTGGAAATTCATACATTCTACCAGTAGTATGTGTGAGTAAAAGCCCCCTGTATTCCTATTAGAATAGAAAGTTTTGTATCTTTCCATTCCACTTCTGTCTTGAATCCTCCAATGCAGTACATTTGTGCTTATCAGACAGATTCTTGGAGTCTTATCTTTGTCTATAGCTTATAGATAGCTTCATTTGAACTTCACTGGATAAAATGGCTGTGAGTTTCTCCACAGTTCAATTTGTAGAAAGTTCTCAGGTTTTTATTTTTGTTACTTCATTTGGAAAAGATATGTGTCATGTTATAGTTGATCTTTTTTTCTGAAGTTGAAATTGATTTGTCCTTAACATTTTTTAGTGGGGAAAAAAAAACAAAAAACAAACGGGATGTGCTGACCCGTAGGGAACATATATTTTCTTGCTGAACTAATAATGTAAACTGTAGCATAGGTCTTTGTGTTCAAATATCAAATATGTCAACATGAACAAGTCCTAAAATCACCCAAGTACTGAATACACTTGTTACTCGCAAAAAACAATTGTACGAATAATTAGTGTAGTTTAGTCATATTGTATTAATAAAAAGTTTGCCCTGGGTTTAAAGCACTGTTTTCCAGAGCTGTTAATCTTTCATCTTTCACAATCATTATGATTTAGATCGTTAGATCTCAGTTTCCTCTTAATTTGTACTTCTTTCTATTCTTAGATAGATGCTTCTATCTGTAATACCAACTATACAGTCTTTGAAAGTTTATTTGAGATGTACATGAGGGATTCCCTCATGTTAAACAATATTTGGAGATATAATATTAAATATTTAGTTATAATTGCAGGTGAAGATTTGTTTATTAACAAGGTAGTCTAAATCATGACATTTCCAGAGAGGTTGAATACCAGTAAAATGTCTTTGTTCTCTGGTATTTAAAAAGGTAATCAGTGTTATGAAAGAGGTTTATAACTGCAATTAAATATAAACTTTTTTTAGTGAGTGTGTATTGCTTTCTTGTCTAATCTTGCTTTTCATTAGAAATCCAGTGGGGAGAAGATGGCCGACCATTTCACTTTCTCTTTTATACTGGCAAGCAGTCATATTATTCATTAATGCATGTAAGTATGTTATAATCTGTAATAAATAATGTTAGCTCCCAGGCAAGTACATGTTGTTCTACAGATGCGTGTCTGGAGCTCCTGAATTTACTCATGTTTTCACAGTAGGCCATAACTAAATTCAATGTATATTTTTATGTCACAGTATCCATTATTGGGGCATTTTGTCACATTTAAGAGAACACAGTACATAATAGTTCTTGCTTTATTTTTGGTTTGTTTTATAGTTTTGGCTATGTACTGGGTTTGAATAGTCTGAATGCTTTCTTGTAGGCTGTATCAGGTTAGTAGCATAAGGTTAGTAGTGGAGAATGCATATACAACAAAACCAGCTAGTTCTAGGAAAACTCATTGTAGAATAAAAAATAGCTTTTGGGTTGTTTTTCTTCCCCCTTGAAGGGCAAAGCTATAGGAAATGTTATTTGTGCTGACATTTAGTGTGAAGAAAATTTGCATTTAAACTGCTTAATTGATTTTTCAAAGACTGTTCCATTCATGCAAACTTAAGGCTTTTTCTGATAAGTATGGTTCCAGGAGTAAAAGATCTGCATCTGTTTACCTTTATGAAAAAAGCTGTGTCTAACAGAACATCACTAGACCCTAGGTCTTAATATGGATTATGAAAAGACATTTCATATCTATGACCATCAATGGCACAAACATTATCTACTGCTTTAGAAGAGTTTATATAAAGATCAGTGTTTCTTATGTGTACTTACAGGAGGCAAAAGCATTAATAACACATACAGAAATACTTAGTTGGACAATAATTTCAGATTTTGTTTCCTCATTAGATAGTCTTAAAAAGTCAGTTCTATGGTTAGTCTGTTATAAAAAAAAATAAATTGCTATCAAATTCGGTGCACAGCTTTACAGAGTGCAGTGTTTTTATTAGAATTATCTGATATTTATTTGCGTTCTGCGTACCCAAAGGACAAAATCCCCACTTGTCAGGTACATTTATTTCTTTGGGAGAATAACCCCCCTTCTTTTTTTTTTTTTTGTTGTTGTTGACCTTGGGCAAATGAGCTTCTTGCCCTGGCAGAAATGAAATGAATGATAAATGTAGAGTGTGTCTTTGCTGAGTAATGGAGCTGCAGCATAGGCTTTCCACAGAGGTTTTCTCCTGCACAGCCTGAGGCAGCCCGAGGACCCCTGCTGTTCATTTAAATAGGTATGTCAAATCTGCCTCGAAACGCCGCTGGTTTGATCTGTGGTAATATTTGTGAAGGTTCCATATGGACTTGAGCCCCCTGCAGTGCTAAGAAATAATGTACAACGCTTCATGGTGCAGACGCAAATTTTCTCTGAAAAGGGATGCAATGCTGCGTTTTAGCTGTCGGAGAGGATGATGGAGCTGATGCGCTAGGCCTGTCAACTTGTTACACGGATGGGTTGCACGCAGCGAGGCTGTGGAAAATCTGTGCCTTTTAACTTTTCTACTTAATCACGGTTGTAGCATTGCCTTTAGACTGTATGCTACATTAATTCTCTTCCTGCCTTCTGCCTTTCATCCCAAGTTTCACGGAAAAAAGTAAAGCATGCAGGTCTTGTAGAGGAGCCTTATCAAACAGCTGTCATCTGACAAGCCATTTGCATTTGTTTTGGCTGAAACAGAGCAACCCAAGGGCAAGATGTTTTGTTGCATTCCATCATAATGAAGAAATTACAAATTTTACAAGGAGCACAAGTTTATTTTTAGCTCTTTGTAGCAGTTAGAAAGAATATGCAAGCTTGCCTTGGAAATTTCAAAAAGAATAGTGTGGATCTTGTTTCTAACAGCGTGGCAACCACCTTCAAAGAAATCGGTTTGACAAATGCATTTTTCTTTAGCATAGGATACTTGAGTGTTCTTTGACTGTTTCCAAATTTTTTCATGAAGTAGGCTTCTCTAAACCTAAATCCCTTAAGTGAGGTTTAACAGGGTTTTTAGTCAGCCAATTTGAAAGCCACAATCTGCATGAAATTTCCAACATTTTTTTAACCTCTTATTAGACTAATGTGTATTTAAGAAAATGTATTTTTAAGTTTCAAAGCTAATTAATTCAGCTAGCAGGGAAAAAAGGGTTGTATGTTAATACAGTCCAGTGTGAGTAATCAGTCCCATTTGAGGATGTCCTTTAAATTGCTCCATTAAGTCTAAAAAATCGGATAAACATAATATTTATCTTAAACTTGGATTCCATTAATTACTGCATAGACTCATGTGGAACTTGAATTTTATTAATTGCTAGTAATATAGCCGGTCACAGCATTATTTGTGTACTTAATGCTAATAAACAATATTCTCCACTTACTAAAAATAAACTGTGTAGATTTGGATGTATTACAGCTGCCAATATATATGTTATGACTTGAATATTGAATGAACTTTCATATAGGATATTTGCTTTATACTCCATTGTTGTCTTTGTTCTGCCTGTTGAATAAAGTTTAGCTGTAGGGAAAAGGACAATTTATTTTTCTTCCAATACACAAAAGAATGTTTATTGCATGAAACACCATTTCACAAATGTTTGATACTATAGTTGATCATCATTTAACTTAACTTTTTCAGAGTAATATATTTTTGTAATGTGTAGAACAAGATGAAATGGTCTCTTCAGATCATTCCGTCTAGCAAAATAGTAATTTTATGTAACTGTACTTCTAGTACTTTTTTAGAAATATCAGAGGTAAATGCTCTAACAGAAGAGCATTTTAACTCTTGAAAAACCCCAAAGCTAAAAAAAACCCCAAAGTGTACGCTGAAGTCAAAACCACATAAGAAGCAAAGAAAAATGCAAACTGTGATATAAAATCTGGGCTCTGCAGCGTATTTTAACCAAAATGTTAACATTTTTTTCCCCTTAAAAATCTTTTTTCTAGGGTTCAATTTGCTAATTTCTTCCCTACGTTTTTTATGCAGGGTAAAATAAGAATATTACTTTTTTATTTTAAGAGAGCATCCTTGTAGAGATCTGAAATTTGATCTGTCTATTAGAAATGGAAGCGTTTCAGTATGTAGCCAATCTTGTAAAATCAGCTAGTTTGATTGTGTAATAGCTGAGTTTACAAGACACACAGATGTGTACATTCATGAATTGGACTATTGAATCCTGAAGTGGTTAGTAAAATCTTCACCTGCCAGCTTTGAAAAAGCAAGTGTGTCTTCAGAAGCTTTCTTTAGCCGTTTGGGGAGTGAAGATTTGTCAGATAAATTATTGGGCATTACATGTGATTCCTGATTTTGCAAAGGCTCATCCGCGTACTTCACTTCACATGTGAGTGGTTCTTTTAGTCTGTTGACTTCATCTCTAGAGATTAAATACATGCGTAAATTTTTTTTGATACCTCAGACCAAAATTTTATTTCATAAGAGATGCAAGTCCTCTTTCCTTGCCAGAAATATGCAGGAAATTATATTTAGCATTTCTCTTGCACTTGGAAGTATTTTAAAATACTACTTTTTAGTGTTGTTTGACTTCATCTCCTGTGTAAAGGGTTCTTTATATGAATGGATGTGATTACTGTAATTTAAGCAGAACAATTTAAAGAGATCATTTTAATTCTGGGAAGTGCACATTCTTAGAACTTAAACAGGCTGTGGAGTGTTGGTGTTCCTTGGGAATAGCTGGGGAGGGTCTTCAAGAAAACCTTACTGTTCCAGCTGTTGTAAAGCTTTCTTTGTCATTGTTAACAATTACTTTCTGAGGCTAAAAACTAGTGGGTGGCAACCCATATCTCTCATTTTATTTGCCCAGTGTTTATCAGTAGTTTCTGAATATGATGGCAATCCTTAAGTCTTCCTTTAACTTGTGTCATGTTACCTGAAAATACTTCAGTTGCTCTTCAGAAGCAATTCTGACTATAGTCAGCCTGTCCTAAGGTAACAACTGTGATTCCCTCCCCTGCCCTTTTTTAGAGAACTGTGATACAGCTGTGTTTTTACTGAGCTCCTTGTTCATGTATTTGTTGCTGGCCATTCCAATACATAAATGTGTATGCCAGAGTGTAGTGAAAATGATGGGTATTTGTGAGGAGGCAGACTGGAGGCTGCTTTTTTCCAGATAGGAAGGTGACACTCAATGCTTTATGTGGGTAAAAGGTAAGCCAAGAGGGCAGCAGTAAAGTGAAAAACCTCCTTATAGATTTATAAGACCTAGTACCCCAGTACCTCTTCTGATCATCTAACACCAAAATATCTTCTTCATGCCTGTTCAACTACTTCTAAATGCAGAAACTCACGGAGCTCCCAGGAATCTTTAAACCTGTTTCAACGGAGCTCTCCCCATATAGTGGAGGGGCAGCCACAGCCCTCCTTGCCCTTCCCTCTCCTCCCTCCTAGTCTAGAGTGGAAGCTCCGATTCTTTTTCATGTCTAACTACAGTTGCCTAAAAATGGCTTGGTGTCAGGCACGCCTCATGCCCTCTAACCTAAATGATGTCTGTGCTTTTAATATATAGCCAATAATTTTTGCAGACTAATAGTTAGCTCTGAATGGAGCTGTTAAGATTATTAGTGATGTGACATAAATTTTGCCCAAAGTAGTGCTACCGTGTCTTGTTATCTTAGAGATCTCCAGATACATATGTGAGGTTTGGAAGCATTTGAAAAATATAATTATTGTGCTTTTTCTATATGATGTTTCCTGTGCTTGAAGATAATTTTTTAAATGTGAAAAATTTTCCTATTTCTTACCTGGTAGTTATCTCTCAAAAATAAAGGATTTCCGAAAGGGATGCTACTGTAATATATGAATTCTTATGCTGTCTCAAAAGTAGATGATTTTGTACTTCAGGATTTTGTACTGTGCAGTTATTCCAAAAATACTTTTATTCCACTGTGCTGTTAAAAATGTCCCCTGTGACCTGCATCAAAGACTTCAGTGAATTGTCCCTATTTAAATGCTTTGAGAGCAGCTCACATAACAATCTGTTCTTAGTTCATACGCTTTAAGTACAAATATTTTTAGTATATGTGCGGGTGTATTTTTGTATTAGTGCATAAATCAGCTTGAACAGTAGGTGTTTATAACTAAGTGGGGGGTTTTGTTTTGTTCTTTTAAATGTAAACTCTTGCAGAAATTTCATTGCATCCTGTTGCAAATCTCAGTATTACGTTAAGAACTAGTATTTAATTGGTTAATTTCTGGCAATACAGAGCTGTCTCGCATTTCTTCTTTTACTGTTTATTGTAAATAATATAAAGGGAAAAAAACCCAACCATTGTTCCTTGTACCTAGTAATTCTTACACTGCAGTTTCTCTCTGGTATTTGCTAAAACTCATTAATAAGGTATATGATAGTGACTACAAGCTTTGTATTTTCACTTGTTAATGGAAATAAATTATTTGGTGTATAAGTACTTTGTTGTAGTACAACAATGCTGTTTTGTTTCAGGATCATTTATAATTATTTCTCCAAATACTTCTATTTAACTTGTGATATGAATTGCTGTGTAATTCAGAGTATTATATATTACATTTTAGAACCAAATAGTCTCAAAGTTTCTAAACTGAAAAAAAACCTGAAAGTACTTTATTAAAACTGTGTTTCTTCTGTAATATTTTCAGTGTGACTTTCAGGAACATTTTTTCCTTTTGATTTTCTGAGGTGGTAAATTACTGTCACAGCATTGTTTGAAAGTAATAGCATAGCTAAGAATTTTGAGAACTGTTAAAAAAACAAACAAACAAACTGAAAATTCAGCCTAAATACATCTGTAATGTTTGAAAGAACAGATTCTGATTATGGTAAATGTACAATTTCATGTGTGTCCCTATAGACATGCCTGGGTAAGAGGGAGTTCTGACTGATACAGACCACCAGTAAAGCTGATGCTCTAAATGTACAAAAATCTAACTGAATGAAATTATTTACAACCTTAAACCTTGTCCCTATTTTGAGGAAGTCAAACTGAAGTGTGGATGCACTGATAAAATTATTGTGCAGTATGTTTCGGAGTACATGTGTTATACAAATGTAGTTGCCTTCCATACAGGTTGAGAATTTTTTTCAAGCATATGTAAGAAGGCAAGAAACACTGAAGAAAGCCAACAGAATTCAGAATTAATTCCTTTGAACTGTATATGACAATATATATTGTCTAAATGTTTGTTGGTTTAGATTTAACTTGCCTTTTTTTAGTTGTCAGGGCTGTGCTTGTTTTGACACCTCTGCATTTTAAGTGTTTGGAGAGTAAAACCACATAAACATGTTTTAAACAACAAAATTTAAATATTAAATGGAAAAAATGCATTTAAATACTTCATACATTTTAGGAAACATATGAAAAATTGCTGAATGTTCAGAAATATCAAGACCAACTGACAGCTCAAGGCCTTCCTTCTCAGAAGGAAAAAAGGTAATCTTCCAGTTGGAATGAATATTGATACTAGTTTTCTTAAAATGCTTCAATATGTTGTTTTAGCACCCTACCTGCCTTTTATTCCACAACCACATTTGCATACTTCTCGCCTCTTCCTTGTCTAATATTTTTATGGTAATTTCAGGTTGAAAAGCCTTATCTGTAGTGTGTACGTGCAGAGTGCTCACTTCTCACTGCTCAAATAGGGAAACCCCACCTGTTTCTCTTGCTCTATAATCTTTCCCTGTTCTTTTTAATATTCTTTCCTATATAAAAGTTCTGAAGTGTGTTTTGAAAATAAGTAGAGAATATCCAGGATTCTGTGTTTTCTGTATATGAAGTTTTCTAATTATTTCTCTATTAAAGGTTTCTGAAGAAGGAGAGATAAGCTCTTTATAGGAAAACAAGGCCTTTTAAAGTACTAAGTTGCTTATCTGTTGAAAAAATCTGAAGGCCTAAAGCTGAGCTCTTTCAGTGTCTTTCATTAATTACAATTCTTGAATGTTTTTGTTTACCAATATTAACCTGAAGAATATTAAAGTACTTAATTTCACTATTTTTATTCTAATGGCTTTGAACAGCTAAATCATCAAAAACTATAGTAATTTTAGAAAAGTTTATTTGGTTGGATTTGTTTAAACATCACCGTTATTACTAATCGAGTTTAGTTTCTCTTCTTTTTCCTCTTTAACTTCTCTGGTGTGCACAGCAAGCTCTTCAGCTAGTTAGCCACTGGACAGAAAAGGTACAGAACCAGAAGAAGCTATGGGAAATGCTACAGTTACTTTTGTAGTGCTTTAAGAACTGTTTGCTTCTCTTAGGCCGTATTCTTGATTTTTCTATTTTGAGGGTTTTTTTGCAAGGAGTTTATGATACTAGAATGTTAAATGAAGCAAGTCTTTTTTTAAAGGCATGTATACAGAGAGGAAGTTTTGATTTTGGTGTTTACTGCTTTTTCTGTATAGTTACTTTTTCACTGTCCAAGTTGTTTTTATCTTTGTTCTTGCTGTGTATTTTCTAGCCAGATTTATGTGCTGTTCCAGTTGCACATCATGTTGGTTTGTCATTTCTTAATTTCAGCCATTTGTTATTTATGTTAGAAAGAGAACGGATTAATTTGCTGAGATTATTTCAATTTCTTAAATAACAGAAGTTCATGTTTCTTCATGATATAGGTAGTGTCCTATGACCCACAGAGTGTTTTATCACAGATTCATGTTAGCTTCTGAGCAGACAAGAGAACAAATGAATTTAGTTTCTTGGTGCATGCTGCTGAAAAATAACCTGACTCTTTACAGAGCCCAGCCAGTGGATTTACTGATGTGAAAAATGACCTAAAGCTAGTGAGAGTTGAAAGGTTTTTTTCCCTGTTAGGTTTGTAAAAGCCCAGAGAACTTAAAGGATTTTTGAGACATATTTTCCACACTGGATATGGTACTTCCTCTGAGATTAGCCTGGATAATTTATCTCTGAGGTGTAGGTAGAGGCTGAGTGGGAAGGGCTGGTTGGTTTGCGGTTTGGTTTTTTTTTCCCATCCAGAAAATAACCTATTGTGGACGCATTCTGTAATATTAACTGTAGGGTTAGGACCTGATCTTGAACTACTTCAAGTTTATAGCTTTTCACATGTAAAAAAATTCATTGACTTCACTGGAAGTAGCAATATGTAAATGTAAGTATATACTTGAGTCTGTCAGAATTGGAGACTTTTTAAAATTGCTGTTAAAACCAGCATTGTTTCTAAATAAATGTTTCTCATGCCCTGACTCAGAAAAGCATTAAAATACATACTTAAGAAGAAGTACTACTTAAAATCACCTTCAGAAGGAGTGCTTTTCTGAATCACAGCTTCCTTAGTGCTGCTGGAAACATTCATTAAGATTGTTTCAGAAAAACCTGAAGAGGTAAGAAAGTAGTTACAGCTTTGCCTTAAATTTACCTGATAATGTTGGCATGTATGTTTATGGTGGCATTCTGTTCAGTTGGTCATTTCATATCATACATATTTCACAAAGATTTATTTCAAACATTGGTTTTTCTTTGTTAGCATCTCTGTATGAGTCTGGTTTCTTAGAAATTCCTGCTTTTTCTATCATCAGTGCAGTTTCTGTGCTGAGCAGGTCAAGATTACACAGCAGATAGAATATAGTGTGTCATGGCTGCATTAGTACTTTGACTATGCTTACTGCTAGTGGAGTTCTTTGTATTGATCAGAAAAGTAAAGACCAGAGGCAAAACTCTGTTACCTTGGAATTTGATTTTAACATTCTGCCTTTGATTTTGTTCTTTGCTGCTTGTAAACCAAATTTTTCCTAGCAGCAGGCTTTTCAAACTAAGTCTGAAGGAACTGTGTGGAAGATTGCTTACTGTCACGATATTACTCTAGCTCAATCTTGGACTTCAATAATATGAATAATGCGTAATTGATACTTATAGTTTTCATGTGGTTAATGCAATATGTAGAGTTACCATCCCTTTCAAAAGGCACATCTTCTAAAATCGATTAGGCCTTCTCATGTTTACTGTAGGAATGTGATCTGTATTCATTTGTCATGGAAAATGTATTTCTGAACAAAGACTGACTGAATGTGTGGTCCTTTGTGATGTAACTCTAATTGCATGGTTAATTAAAGGGAGAATATATGTGATATTTTAAACAGAAACCTGGCTGGCAGCAGATGGCTGACTAAGATTGAATTGGAAGAAATGTTGTTAGAAAAACTGTCAGATGATGATGTAAGTAATTAATCTTTCTAATCTTAAGGAGGCTTGTGTCTTAAAAATATGGACTCTGGGTGTGTTTTTGGATACTGAAAGGGTACTATGTAGAAGCAGGTGCTCTTCAAAAAGATTTTCTTCCTTCTCGTAAAGTTGGTATGCTCACAGCACTCTCACATTCCTGTTGTCTTCAACAGTGACCTGTGTCGCTTTGTTTTATCTAGCACAGTACAGAGCTATTACGGGTTTTCCATTATCACTAACATAGTTTAGTTTCTCTCCTGGTAACATTATGAGGCCTAGAGCACTTGTTCCTTGTCATCTAATTATGTAGTCAGCAATGGAGTATAGCAACACTTCATAATAGAAATAAATAGTCATTTATTCTAATTACAGATGAAAAATGGACACGGCTAGAATCTCTGTTGCTTACTGTAGAGAAGGGGTGAATGTTCAAGATAGGAAACACAATGGATTTGTGTAATGGTAAACCTGCAGAGGGTTTCTGATTATTTAATCTTAAGGAGGACATGATAATGATAGAAAAATCACTGAGCAGGCTGATCAGAAGGAAGGAGTCCTTTTTCTTAGTGATTGGCTACAGAATCAAATATCAGAAACAAGGTACAAAGCTACGTAGATCTGTGGTCTGATAGAGATATCTCTTGTTATATTCTCCATGATATGAATATGGTGGAAGAGAGGAGGGTTTTACAGTTTACCCAGTGTCCGCAAACTGTCACTGTCTAGATATTGAGTCCTTTACATGCATCTCTGGGCATAAGACTATTCATCCTGATGTCACACGCTTTTTTTCTCACTTAGAGCTTTTTCCTACAGTCCCCTAAATAGCATTAGATTTTGTAACAGCAGGTTCAGTCTATGTGGCCAGCTTCAGCTTCCTTTTGGAAGCTTAAGCTTTTGAACATGATAGTACCAGAGAATATAACACTATTTGTGTGAGCATGCCAAGTATTTTCTCACCTAGAAACAGTGTTCTTCGATCTCTCCTGTCCTGTGGACAGAATCATTGCAAAAATAGCATAGCAGCAACAAGCATGCCCTTTGCTCAGTTGTCATCCAGAACAGTGACGTGGTGGTTTCGTTGTCTATGGGCAATGTGAAAAGGTCTCGAGCAGGTTGTAGTCCGTAAGCGTGTTAGAAATCGCTGTTGTAAATTCTCCATCCTGGTATATCCAGGAGACTTCCTCTGTCTTGCTCGCAGTAGAAGCAGTTATGACTTCACTGTTTTCAGTAGGTCCTGCATTTGCAATGCAACCCACCCTTCCACCCCTCAAAAAAAACCCACACACCAAAAAACCCAACTAAATAAAAAACAACCCCAAAACCTTTTACATACTGGCCTCTTGCATGTAAAACCACAAAGCCTCAGCCTATAGGAGCAAACATTGTTTAAATGTATTTGAAATGTCTTGTTATAAGCTACCATTCTTAGCTGATCAAATTCTTACGCTTTGCCATTGCAACAAAATTTTCTCTGGTCTTTGCATTATTAAATAAAATCAGAGCTGTTGATATTTTTTCCCTTTGCACTCTGCAAGTGAAAACTGTTGGAAGCTTTCTTCATGTAAACTCTCTATAATTTTAAAGTTTTTATATTTTTATATTTCTGCTCTTCAAAGGCTTTACCACATGTCTGTGTCATATTGATAGACAGAAGTAGCTTTCTAAGTGATGTCAGAGTTCCAGGGGCTACTGCTAGATTACAAGAAAAGTATTAATTCTGTGCGGAAGACTCTGGTAACAGAGAGAAGAAAAAAATACTTTTAATAACAGCTTGCAAGTAAAGAAAACTTCAAAAATAAGGTTGTCTGAAACGGATTTTTCATATAGATATAATAACATACCACCTTTATATGCAGTGACCAGCTGTTTAGTGCTCTTGCCAATAATACTTCATTACCGGACATCCCAGCTTTTAGCACCCTGTGAATGGGTTAACACAGTGGTGTTTACTCTTTAATCACATGTTGAAGAACTTTGGAGGGGGGTGTAAGGGGGAAGGAGAACCACACAGTAGCAAAGGATAATTTATTTCAAGAGGTTGCCCTTTAAGTCAAGTATCTCTTGAATTTTTAAATAGCTTGATTGTTCGGTTTTAAAGGAAATCATAAACATTAAAGTAACTCAGCTTGAACAGCCAAAGATAGATAGATAGGTATTTCCTGTATATATTATGAAATACAATCATTTAAGAGGTTCAGTTTAGTGAAATAAAATTATTTCCAAGTCAATGAACATGCTGACTTACTGAAAATGAGGTGAAAATTGTTTCCTTTTGCCATTTTAATAAAACAATAATAAAAGAATGAAGACCACCCCTCAATGTTTTATTTTTAAAAGTGAAATTTACTTCATTCGAATACAATAATCCTGTATTACAAAGAGGTTGGTTGTGCTTTGAATTAAAGTGTCATTGTTGCCTGAAGAATGAACTAGGTATCTTTAGTCACACAGAAAATGATGCATCTGCATGCTGTTCTTAAATCAGCATGTAGGTGCAAAAGTGTCATCTTGTCAGAAATCATCAATAAAAGTGAGGTAGGAAAGATCAATTATATAAAAATAGAGAGTTTTAGCAAATGCAATTACACTTCCATCCTTTAATGAAGTCTTGTTGTCTACAGTATTCAAGATTTATTCAACTCTTAGAAAAAATTGTGACGTTGCCATGTGGTGACATCGAGGAGAAGTATATACAAAAGTTTTCCATAGAAGTTCCTGTGCAATTACAGAAAGCAGTTATTGAGCCCTTGAAGTATGATGAGCGAGGAGTGGCCTTCAGCACCGGTGAAGGTAATAATTTCAAGTTAGTTGGTAATGATGTAGAAGTTTTTTCTTCTTCACGCTACTTTATCGTATGTACAACACTGCTGAATGCGTCGCTATTTCATTTTATATGCCTATGTGTATATTGCGTGTATAATTGTTCATTATGTTATGGCATACTAAGTTATGACATGCCCTGCTAACAAAGTGGAAGTTTCTGGCGCAGAGTCGATCAACTGTTTTTATCTGTATCTCTGTGCAATAGTAGAAGGGTCTGTAGAAGGTCTCTGTAGAAGGGACCCTATTGTGCTCCATGTTGTAGGATACAAAAGGACTTTCACTGCTGGCAGGAGTTTACTTGTACATAAAGAGCAGGGGACTGGGGGAGCACAAACACGTATGGAGAATTCCATGGATGTAAGAGTGTTGTTTAATATATAAGTGGCATGCTTAGACAACTAAGTAACCTTTATCATGACTTTCACAGGCAGTCCAGGAAAGGAGAATTTCAAAGTTGCGAAGAATAAATAGCAAGATATTCGGGTATTTGCAAACAGTTTAGGAAAATTCAAAGAGGGAATTCCTAAATTTCTTAAACATGTGGACAAACCACAGCCAGCATTATGGGACAGAGATGGGAATCAGTCATTCGCACTGAGACAATGGGGATGTTAGAGAGAAGCCATGAATGTATCAGATTCTTCTAAACACAGGCCGCTTATTTTCAGTGGAAGAACACATGATATATGAGTGACTGGCTAGAAAAAACAAATGTAGCAACAACACGGATAGGAAAGTCTGACAACTTTCTGGGCAAAGCATATGCGCATGCACACACTTTATATCTGTGCTGCACGTTGAAGAGGAATTCTAGTCAGCGATGACATTTGTTCTTAAGTAATCAAGTAAATGATAATAATAAAGGTTGCAGAGAATTTGAGGGGCAAAATGGCTAGAAAGCTCTGTTCTAGCTGTGTTGGCTTCAAGATGATGTGACAGCAAGGAGACGTGAGTGCACCAAACTGGGATTTAATCCACACTTGTTTCCATCAGTGTCTTCAGAACAGTAGTTACTGACATTTGATAAACATGCAAGCCATGTTATTTAAGAAAAGCAATCAGATTTTATAAGTTCAAAGAGTCTTTTTTGTGTCCCATCACCCCCCTAAATTAAGAAAAATGTCTAATTTGTTTCATAATTCCTTTATCAGAATTATTGCTTCCTTTGTGCTCAGAAGATTGCTCTTAGGCTTTAAACCATGACAAACCCTCTGTGCTAACTTGCAGCTAATGCACTTAGAACTAACTTTAAGTAGTTATTTCTCAGGAAACTATGCTAAATGATGCACAGGCGTTGCTTATACCAGTATAATTAAAGTGTTACCTTTTCCATGTGAATATTCCTAAACTTCTGTACCTTTGACGGATTTTTATGAAGTGTTTTAATATTACTAGAAACTGTACTTATGGCAAACACAGGTGTTCAACAAACTGTTTTTGTATACTGTGACATCACCAGGTCAAGAAAGCATCCAGATCCACTGAAGTTAGGGATGTAGAGTGTTAACCTCTACCTCCTCCCAATACACATTCCCCCCCATCCCTGCTCCTCCTTAATAGACATTGATTAAAAGATATTGAAAGCAAGTAGTTCATTGTTTGTATTTATTTGCTGCTCTTCTTGATTTTTTTGTTACGTCAGCCTCCAAAAAGAAACAGCTGGTACTGTGTGAAAGTGTTGATATTTGCTTAATTTCTTGAGCACTTGAAGTTCTGCTTAATATTGAAGCCACATTAACAGATTGGTTTTAATTTCTTTAAGGTACAAGAAAAACAGCAAGAGCTACTGCAGTAGTTCATGACAATGGGACTGGAAAAATTACAGTGAATGGAATAGACGTTTTACATTACTTCCCAGTGCTGCAGGACAGGTGAGAGTACTGTGAAGTGCTGTGTTCTTACTGTACTTAAATTATTCCACCAGAAGTCATGGCGCGCAATTATTTTTTGCTGTGGTGTTCCACAGAGTTGATGCTATGTTCTTGTTTCTGTGTAACTATCTGTTTTATGAAAATCAGTCTTGCTTTTCCTCCTAGTTTTCAGGAGTCAGTAATGTAAGAACCGATAGGTAAGCCTTGCTCTGTTTTTCTTGTCTCTCCCTTTCTGAAGGGATGTAAAAACCAAGAGCCTGGACTATTTGGATAGTTCAAATTTTGGTCCACTTAGAAAGGGTTTACAGTTTATTTTAAAAATAAATAACAAACAGTGTCTTTAAGTGTTTCCTGAGAGATTTGCAAATGGTATGCATGTGTAATTACTCTGGCATACAGTAACATAGTGGAAGCAAACAAGGTGAGACACTTCATTAAAAGCTTCGGATTTTGGAGGATGTGCACAGTCTGACACAGCAAAGACTTCTCATAAGGCTGACATAAGGTTTCTCTCCCTTATGTGATTTTTATTTTATATTCTGTTTTTTGAGCTCAAGAATAGAGTGAGAGATTTCTCAGTTTGAATATCCAGAGCTGACGGATCTTGGCATGTATAGATAATTAGCGAAACAAAAGTAATTGTAAAACTAGATTTAAAATACTTGCCATTGGCAGTTTGAATATGCTCCTAGCTGCTTATCTCCATGTATTTAGTTGATATCGGTAGGAAATCAGGGATATGAATGCCTTTGTAAATATTTACCTGAAAGTTAACTATGTTTTTGTATATGCTATGATAAGAAGTGTACATAGCATGTAACTTAATTGTTATATGTATATATTTAATTTTTATTATTTTTTTTTTTAATTTTTAGAGAACAGTTGTTATTCCCTTTCCAGTTTCTTGGCAGAGTTGGAAAACATGACATGGTTTGCACAGTCTCTGGTGGAGGAAGATCTGCACAGGCTGGAGCAATACGCTTAGCATCTGCAAACGCCTTAAGGAGTTTTGTGACAGAAAAGGAGGTGGAATTCATGAGGCAAGGTAGGAATTGAAATAATTTCAGTGTTTCTTAATGTATTTCTGGTAATTAACAGAATTAATACAAGGCTCATTAAGGATCAGATAGTGCAAATTTGAATAAATAATCCCAGTGAAACATTGTATATTGTATGAAAGGGATCTGCATTTAGTTATAAATTGTTTTCACTTGTTTCCTAGCATCCTTTTGTGTACATTTTGGATGACTTCTTGAGCACTTTTCCATCTGTTTGTGACCTCTCTTAGGTCTATTAACCAGCTACTATTGCCTCAACATAGAATCGCAAAACACGAATGTACATTCACGAACAAATAAATCTGGATCAGTCATTAGTGAGCTGTAAGGTACTAAGATTGTATTTCAGTTTACTTGGGTAGTCACGTCTTGTTCACGTTTAAAAAAGTTAACTTAAAACACTAGAGGGTTAGCTTTGAAGGGAGAGTAATGAGCATAAGCATATTACATGCAACTAGCTAGGCTGAAGGAGCTTCTTTCCTCACTTGCGTTATTTAGAGTTTAAAAGTTACCTAGGATAAGATAGAACTTATTTGGATAACCACAGTATTTGATGCTTCTCAGTGATTAGATACTGTTTTAAGCACATACAGAATTATGAACAGTGAGACAGTGAGCTTTTAACTATGTTCTTTCTGGGCTAGTAGGGAGAATACCTGTGTGTATTAGTGGCACAACAGCTGTGATTTTTTTTCACTCTATGGCCATCCATGGAAGTAAAGCTATCTTCATGCTAGTATCTTATCAACAAGTTTCTTTGACTATAGTTTTCCAGTACAGACAAGTATTATTTGTTGGGGGTACCCCTGTAAGCTGACATTGTCATGAGTTGGGTATCTGTAATGAGATCGACATAATTCTGAACATGTTTTGGACGTTGCCAAGTATACTTTGGAAACACTAAGTGTACTTTAAAGCAGTGGTCTCCAGAGTGAGGTGTATGCACCCTGGTGTTGTGCAAGATGATCCATTGGGGTGCATCTAATTTATAAATCAATAAATACACATATATTGGGGGTGCATGCTCAAAAATATTTTACTGATAGTAAAGTTTGGAGACCATTGCTCTAAAGGCTTAAGCAACATAGATATAAAACAATGCAGGATTTTTTAGTGGTTTGCAAAGTAAGATGTGAAGAATGTTCAGTTACTAAAGAAAAGTTAAAATGTTAGAGGATCTGATGAAATTACTTTTCGTGTGTTTTATATTGAACCCTTATCCTGCTAGATATTACAATTCATATGCAAAGTTATGGGCTGCCTTGAATCCCCCACATGTAGTATATCTGTAGTGTTAACTAATAACTGTAAACAAATGGGCGCTTTTCTGTGTTTTGTAGCTGGATTACTAACATATGACCCACGTGTGAAGGAACGAAAAAAGCCTGGTCAAGAGGGAGCCAGACGGAAATTCACCTGGAAAAAGCGATAAGTCTGATTAAAGAACGACAGAATGCTACCAGGATTTCAAAACGTACTGAATTATGATTTAAAACTATTTTATAAATATATTTACTAATAAAGACCTTTTCCATTACAAGTCTTATGTCTTCTGTTTAAAAAGCAACAAACAACTTTCTTTAAATTTATTTAAAATTGTGGAAAATGGTGGTGTGATTTGCCAGCATGCTAAATCTAAAATAGTAGCTTGAGTGCCAGCTTTTCATCTTGGCTCCATTGAAGTCAATAGTGAGTTATGAAACTGTTGGTGAATTATAACTTTTTAAAAGCAGTCTATTTGTTTAGTGACTTGACTGTCTAAACTCTGGAATTAGGCAGCTCCTAAACTGGTATTTGGACAACTTTGACATGCCTCCCTTTTTGCCTCACAGGTATTGGAGGATAAGTGACAACTTCCCACTTAAACTATGGTGGAGTTGAGAAACTAGCGAGAATGGTACTGACAATTGAGGGGATGTTGAGAGAGGAACAGTCACAGAGGGTAACCTTTGCCTGTGGAATCTGTTGTCTTCAGGATGCCTCCCTGGGTTAAGTAGGGAGTGATTCAGAGCAAGTACCTAAATTTAGGTGCTCTGAATCACCCTCTGGAGGAGTCAGTTTTTCTCTTCTTCCCCCAAATGCAGAAAGAGCTGGAGGGATTAGGCTGAAGTTAATCTTTCAGAATACTCTTCTCCACCCCTTAAATCTCAAGGGGCCTGATCAAGGAGGCGTGTTCCAAATATGGCTAATGCACAAAGATAGCATTGGACTCTTTGCCAAATACAGTCATAACTTTCTTTTTTAAAATCAGAAGCAGGAGGTGATGACAGTGCTGCCCACCTCCTGTCTATAATTGTAGCCTTCCAAAATAGATTAGTGGTTACAGTAGTCACCCAAAAGCTCAAGGTTTTGGTTTATTGCCAGCTTCTTTCCTGGGTCAGAGGTCAAATACATAGAGCTTTCAAGGAAGAGTATACCCTTCATCTTTCCCATAGGAACGGGGCTGCAGCAAAGAAAGAGAGTATAAGGTTCATCTCACCAGGAGAAAGCAAAAAAAAATATTCAACTCAGTAGTTTTAATAACAGGGCTCCTTACAACTTTCTTTGATTTCAGTACTTGGAATTCTTCCTCCCCAGCCAGATTTTCTAAGTGCTAGAGTACCTGCCCTGCTGCTTATTTGCTGTAGATCATACAAAAAATATCACACCTCAGGGGTAACAGAAAATGCTAGCAGGTCACCGCAAGTGATAAACAACTGATTGATGTGTATGGGTCATTATTTTCTTGAGCACCATTCAAGAGGGGGCAGCAAGTAAATAGATGTCTTGAACTGAGTAAAACAGAGAAGGTCTGAAACTTGGTATGCATCCTTGACTGATGTGTTTCTGATTCCTTGCTCCCCAAAGCCCCTCTGTGCTTCTTTTTAACTCTTTTTTTTTTAATGAAAGTACTCAGTAAACTTGAGCAAGATTTCTCATTGATAAAGTAGTTTGTCTCAGTCAAAATATGTGACTCTACAACTACCTGAAAGGAGGTTGTATCGAGGTGGAGGTTGGTCTCTTTTCCCAGCTAACAAGCGATAGGATGAGAGGAAATGGCCTCAAGTTGTGCCAGGGGATGTTTAGATTGGATATTTCGAAAAAATTTCTTCACCAAAAGGGTTGTCAATCATTGGAACAGGTTTCCCAGGGAAGTGGTGGAGTCACCATCCCTGGAGGTATTTAAAGGACGTGTAGATGTGGTACTTAGGGACACGGTTTAGTGGTGGAGTTGGCAGTGGTAGGTTAATAGTTGGACTCGATGGTCTTAAGGGTCTTTTCCAATCTAAATGATTCTGTGATTTGTCAAGTTGAATTCAACAGCTAAGGCAATTCACCTAACTCTTTGAAAAAAAAAAAAGTGGGGATTACATGAGACATGTTTAACACTAAGGCAAATACAAAATGGCTTAGTTAGCATTTCTGCTGATTTAACTCTGAATTGTTTACACATAGCAAAATAACTCTATATCATGTTTCAGTAAAAGCTGTGGCTTGTAATAAAAGCATTCAGTAAATATCCATGCTGGGACAGGTACCTAAGGATTCTTTTGACATGCCTATGTAATAAAAGCTATGTAAGCACGTGGACTTAAATGAAGGTGCTTGGAGGAGATTAAATAGTAGAATTTTTATGTTCAGACAAATGAAGATTGGTCAGTTTAACTATATTAATTTTTCTATGTCATTATTGGGCAATAAAGCTAAAACAGCACAACAACTTACAACATACAAAGTCTTTTATCATGTTTTAAAGGATTCCTTGACATTTTTCCTTCCAAAAAAGCATGGGCATGGCCTTTGGTGTTTAGACCCCGCAAAAATTTTAGGTAGGGTAAAGCTTCAGAATTTATCACAACCTTTTAGGGAATTCCCTAGAAATACTATAGTTAATGCTGTGCCACCAGGTCGCTTGCTTCATAGCTGCTTGCTCAGGATTCCAACTATAATTCTGAAACTCAGTCAAAAGACAGAAGCATTTTCAAAAGAAAAAAAATTGTACATATTTTCTACATTTTTCACGTGTATGAAGTTCCTCTCAATCATCTAGAATACGTGTCAGCATTCAGGAGAGAGGAGATGAAGAAATTCTGTTAAAGGAGGACTATTTCTGTAGTGTTAAAGTGGATCGAAAGGTGAGACTAGCATTTTTCCCACCCATTTTTACAGATTCATTAAAACTGAAGTATCTTATGGGAGAAATAAGGAAATTTCATTGGGGTTATGAATTTTCTTTTGTGACAGCAGCAGAGTAGTAGGATCAGATTATCAGTTCGAATGATCAGTTTTCACTTCCCGTTCCTCTCATTCCCTTGCATTCCCAAGGTTATTGATGGAAGCGGTCCTGAACGCCTACCTGCTGCGTCTGAGCCAGGCATCTCAGGTTTGAACCACTCGCAGCGTTGACCAGCTTCTCTTGCCACAGGATTTCAGAAAAGCATCCTGAGTGTGACAGGTGCTCATAGTTTAATGGTTAAAGTATTTTCTGAATGTGGCAAAATAAATAAGCGTTCTGTGCTTTCTGATCAACGTATGTAGTGATTCATCCAGACTTTTATGGTTTTTTCCACCACGTTGATGTTTTGCTTTGAGTTAAGATACCAGAATTGTCTCTAAGACAAATGGAATATATCTGTGGCATCGATTTGTGGTAGTGGTCACATTTCTGGAAATGACTGGAAACCAGTCAGTCAGAAGGTAAAGCTGTAAGGATGTTTCTGTTCCGTATTAATGCTGCTCTGTTACCACAAGATGGAGCAGTTTGCAATCTAATGAAATGAGCTGTTTTCAGAAGTGGGAAGTAGATACTTGGGAAAGAAATGATGATGA
Source organism: Phalacrocorax aristotelis (assembly GCF_949628215.1). Lineage (NCBI taxonomy): Eukaryota > Metazoa > Chordata > Aves > Suliformes > Phalacrocoracidae > Phalacrocorax > Phalacrocorax aristotelis. The sequence continues at coordinate 69,854,711 of NC_134276.1, read as the reverse complement.
ATCTTCCTTATAAATAGTGATTTTGTAACATACTAATACGAAAGTAAGTGATTGGGTTTCAAAACGGTAAATTCAGATTCTTTCCAGGATTTTTTTTCTCCTGACAAAACTTTTAGTGAAAAACAGATTTTTGAAAAGCAAATTTTAGTGAGAAATAATAAATGTCAGTTAATGCTAGTGTTCAGCAATCTCATTGCAATGTATAAGTAATACCTTCAAATTAATATGACAATGTTATGCTAAGAAATGCCAGCTGGTGTGTGAAGCTTGGAAATGGTACAGTAACATTGTGCCAATTGTCAGAATCACAGAATAGTTCAGGTTGGAAGGGACCTTTGAAGATCATCTAGCTCAACCCCTCTGCCATGGGCTGGGACACCTTTCACTAGATCGGGTTGCTCAAAACTCCATCCAGCCTGACCTTGAACACTTCTAGGCACGGGGCATCCGCAGCTTCTCTAGGCAACGTGCTCCAGTGTCTCACTGCTCTTATAGTGAAGAACTTCTGCCTTATGTCCAACCTAAACCTACCCTTGGCAATCTCATATTAATCACATACATAACTAATAAATATAAATACTTAGATAAAGTGCCAGAAACTGGTTTTGGCTAAGGGTAGCAGGCTGCGCTATTGAAACTGCATTTTATTGTACAGTGCCATAAAATGCCTTGTGCATATAGAAATTAATTTTCATTATATTCTGTGATATGTAGATAAGAACTCATGGGCTGGAATTGGAAGCAAATGTATTATTTATGCTCAGATAGCAGCCAGCGGGCATCAGCTGTAGCAGCTTACTAAACGTCCTGCAAAGACATGAACGTGAATTGGTGCCTGTGTACCTGCCCATGAAAAGAGACCAGTATGGGAGGAAAAAAACCTGTCAAAAAATGGGCAATAATGGTTTTAGGCCTCATATTGCTTAGCATCCACCCTCAACCACTCTGTCAGCCATCACCTTCACTGTTACTTTCCAGTACTAAACAACTGAATATTGAAGTCTTTCTGTCAGGCAGTACCAATCCCGTCTGCCATTTCTCTTCTAGTTACCAGCCACATCAGCAGTAACGGGTGCTCTTCTGCTCGGCTGGCAAGGTGCTCATTTTGAAAGAAAAAAGCCTTGTGTGCTCCACAGAGGAGGCCTGTATTTCAACACGCAAAGTCTTTATGGCATTCAAAATGTGTGCCGCCCATTTCTTCGTCATTTGAAGAAATGTCGTAGTCAGGTGCTGAAAATACTGACGTAACAAATAATGTAAGCAGAGTGGCGTGCGCTTGCCACAGGTCCTGCACAGACTGCTACATCATGGAAGCAATTTCAGACTCACAGGCGATGAGCAGGAGATACGTGGTGATACAGTAACGCTTCATTCCGAAAGTGCCGTTTGCCTCCGTGACCAGCAAAAGCAAATTCCGCTCTGTTCCAGGGCTGCTCCCCAATACCTTCCTGCTTCCCTGGTTACACTTCCCCGTAGTAACTGCTGTTTCTCATATGACGTGATGATGCCAAGATAAAGGTGACTGCAGAAGTGGTTCAAAAACTCCAGCATGCTTTGGTACAGTCCTTATTTCAAGTCCCAGAGCAGCCCTGCAGGATTTGGGTTGGTGGTGCCTCTAAAACTTTGACCTTATATATCTTATACCTTGAGTGCTGGATCACATATAGGCAGTGGCAGCTGTAACGCCTTTTAGCTGGTGGAGGTATCCGCAGTATTTTTTTTTGTTTAAACTTGTGTTCGTGTAATGTAACAGAGGTTTTAGGGGAAAATACTGTGCAAAGCAAGAGTGGTACAGATTATTCACTGTTAACAATAAAACCATAAGATTATTGTTACGCACTGCATAATGGAGAAAGAAGAGGTCATTGTGTTGTAAAGGACTCTGTGACTTTATCTTATATACCACTTTTCACACTTGGGCTGAACACCACATACCCATCTCCACAAGCATGGTGTTCACCAGCAAAATCCCCACAGAGGGCTCTTACGCAGGAACACGGATGCCTGAGAAGGCTATGATGTGCATACCGAACTTACTGTGAGACAAAACGTCTGCTTCATTCAACTCCATTGCAAAAGGGAGAACGCAAGCACACCGTTACACAATGTCCTCCCCCCTCAGCTCACGTGCAAAATCACAGGGCAGCTGGGTTGTCAGGATCTTCCGACTTTCTGCTGCATGCCGCCTTTAATGTTCAACCCGAGTTGGACGTTCCCATCTCAGTAAGTAACTTTGGGGGTAGCTGAGGAAGCCCCCACCAGCAACTGCTGCGGTGGTGTGTTGCAGAGCCACATTTGGTGCTGCCATGCCGGCTGCCTGCGTTTACTGCAAGAGGGAAACGAGACGGAAAAGATCTCGCTGAGGCTGTACGGTTCTTGTGGGAACGGACTGCAGCAGTGCTAGAGCCAGGGCTGCCCCTTGTTATTTGCCCCTGTAATTTAGTGTATGTTCACCCACAGATTATATCATCTGCAAGGTAGAGAGGAATTTGTTTTTCTCCTCACCCAGCTGCAGTTAAATTCCTAAGAATTAAAAACCTGTTCTTTAGCGAGACCTTGACATGAGCACTGATATCTCCTGGATGTTTATGAGCCAAGGCCACAGGGGTCCCTCCTGTGTCTTTCAGCTGAGACAGCTCTCTGGTAGTTATTGCTTCTGCTAGGAGAACTGAGGAGATAAACAGGCTGTAACAGTCAGCTTCCCTCACAGAGGTTCTTTCCCTGTGAGAAAGTCACTTTGAGACCTATTCTGCGTCCCCTCCCCAACAGTGCCTCTGAACTCTCTTTCATTTCAAAGGTTAAGCAAACAGGCAGATTATTTTCTCCTCTACATGCATGCTTCCAAGGTTGAAGGACTCGTTTGTACTCGAGTTGCGGAGAACACTTAATGATTTTGTTTCACTAAGGCAAAATGAGAAAGGAAAACGATATTTAGGCAATTTCATTAGAAAAACATTTGCTTCTTTGTTTCTGTAACAGAAAGATTACTGGGTAATCTCTGCTGTAACTGATTGGGGATAGCTGGTTGCATCAGGTATGCTGATGGAGCTAATATTGATGGGCCGAGCATGCAAAGCATACGCATTCCCCTCCGGAAGACTTGTAAGATGCCTCAGACCAGGAACTTGCAGAACAGCTGCCGCATAATGGTATCCCAAGGTACAAAATGAAAACTAGGCAGGAGGCAGGACAGCTCAGAGCAGTAGCAGAGAGTCAGGGGCAACTGAACTTGCTAGAGCACCAAGGCAGCCCACCCAGCTGCTGAAGGCTGGGGAGGTCTGAGGAGAGGAGGCAGCTCAGGCAGTTAATCGCTGCTCAGTGTGGAAGCTGTGGCATCAAGTGATGCAGTGATGACTTCGACCATTTGGGAACTCACCCTTCATTCATGAGGGGTGGCATCCCAGATCCCCCCTACCGACACCCCTGCCAGCAGGTGAGTAGGAGGCAGGCAGCGGGGCTGCCCTCAGCTAGGCGGGACAGAGGTGGGGAAGGGCTTCGCCGAGGGAAGGAGGAACCGCTGGCCGGTGCTCTCACGCTTTGCGCGGGCAGGGGATGTGCCCCTTCCCCACAGCAATGCAGCCGATTCGAATTTTGTCGTTTACCAATAAAAAGGGGACACTGGCTGAATTTCATAATCCACTGTGGATTTGTTTTTACCTTAAGGAGTTTATAATTCACAAACAAAATGCATTACTTTAGCATAAAGTTTATCAAACGTTTATCACCAAAAGTCAAGACTTCACCCTGCAGCTGAATTTGGTATAAATCTGACTGGTTTCTTTTGCAGAAAGCCAATTTAGGAACCAATTCTATGTTTTAATGGGCATGAAAACAGCTCCTCTTTGGTCATTGTAGTAGATTACAGCTTGTAGTCTGACATCACTTAACTGCGTAGCAAATTATCTGAAAATGAAAACTCCTATTAGGACACTTAAAAAAATTCTGTTTCAAAATGACTATTTAACAACCATCAAAGCATCTTTATAGAAATGTCACTACCCTCGTTACATCTGTACCTTTGGTTGGTTTCTTTTCCCCTTTCCAATTTTCTCCCAGCATCTTGCAGCTTGTCTATTATTTGGATGTATAATTAGAAATCCATTATTATGTTTTATGGAGATATAAAGAGTAGGAAGAAAGCTGCGTGACTACTTTTTACATGCAGCATGCAAATTATCCACCTTGTGTATTTTGGCTCTGAATGTTCCGCAGATGTAGTTTCATTTCCCTTGGATCTCTGTTTACCCATTTTTATTGCTAGTCATCAAGTATAGCAGCAGAAAAATCAAAATAGGAGGGGGGAGGGACCTTCCCATAGAAGCAGCTTAGCAAGCCCCTGCTGCAGAGCGGTATCAACATTAATGTGCTTCACCTACACAGCGCTGTGCACAGCCATTACTTATAATACATGGTCATGGAAATGGTAGGGGTAATCAGCATCGCGTGAGAAAATGGTCACTGCCAAAGCTGAATAGTTGGGAAAGTGCTTTGAAGGATATGATTTAAAATGTTCTACGCAGATACTATGTGTACTGAGAAAGGATGCAGCATGGGGCTTCAGCTCAGACCAAGCAAATGCCTCTTTCCTCAGCCTGACTCTTCCAGAAACATTTGTTCTGGTCTTGCCCAAGGATAATACCCCGCTGTCGGATACACTCAGGATCTGATCTGAAGTCAATGGAAATCTTATAGACTTCATGGCCCTTTACATCAGGCCCATATGTTTTTGAGGATTTAAGATCTGACCCTTATCCCCTGTGAAATCCTACCAACGCATACGGCACCGAGCGGTTTATGGGCGGCACTCCCGCCATGGCTTCTTTAGATTTGCCATTCTGGGGGAGAGCGAACAGGGTGGAGGTTCGTCCCTTCTCCCTTTCCCTCCCACCAGATAAAAATGTCCCGAGCCAAGGGGCTCCTCCACTCTCTGAGGTTTGTGACCAGAAAGGTCTGGCGAGGCTCCTAAAGCTGGCAAAGCCTCCGGAGCTGTGGCTGCCCCTTTCAGCACGGCATTAAATGCTGAATGCCCTGAGAGCGCTACGAGCTTTGCTGTGCCTTTTGGAGGCACTGCCACCAAGGTCAGCGCCCCTTGTTGCACCCCTACCGGTGTTTCCCCAGGCAACAGGATGCCTCTAAGAGGGGAGAGGCCTCAGTGCCATGGCCTTAATGCAAAGAGTACTTTAAAAGGGCATTGGATGTTGGGTCTGATGTAAGTGTATGGAAGTGACTCTTGGAGAGATTATAAAAGCACATAATCTTTCTTCTTTTTTTTTTTTTTTCGGGGGGGGGGGGTGGGGTAGGAGGAGGGTGCCAGTGTCTGAGGAGGAGCTGGCTTCACAGGAAAGAAGGAGCCTCCTTAATGGGGGTCTGACAGAGCTGTGATATGGGAATTATTATTGCACACAGTTCAGTGTTCTGTGGTTTAGTGGCTCACTGTAACTTTATGACTATTAAATTTTAAAAAGAAAAAAGAGCAAAGTGCACCTAGTAGGTATGCATTTAAAAAGAATTTTTTTTTCTCTAAATACTATTTGATCTAATTCCTTTAGCCACTGACTGGACAAAAACAGATATAACATCTCTCCAATATACAGGTTTTCCCCCATTCTGAATTGCTGCTGGTTTTACTTAGCTTTTAATTACACTTAACTGGCAAAATAATACATTGCCCAAGAGCATCAGTCTCTTTTAGTCATGGTAAAAGCAGGAAACAGATCCGGTCAACCAGACATTGCCACTTAATAATAAAGTAGTATTTGATCAGTGTATTATATGCATATACATACACATATGCATCCAGGCATTATACACACATATTATGTGTATTAGAAGAAGGGAAGATAGTTTATTCTTTCTGATTAAAAAAAGAAAATGATTTCCTGAGCTAATTTGATAGCTATGCTACAGTTGTGACTTAGGGAAGTCATATAGCCATAAAGACTGGAACGATTCAGAATAATATTGCAGTTAAGAAGTTCTTATGGTACTGGGCTAGGACGTGGGAAATAGTTCAGCTCCTTCTCCTTTCCAGAGCTTGTGTGTGACTACAGAGAAGTTGCTTACTGCCTGACCACGAGCTGCAGGAATGTGGTGACACTCGAACAGTGGGAATGGCACTGGAAGTCTGTTAAGCTCTTGGTCTTTCTGACAGAGTCCGAGCTTTCAGTAGAGAGTCCAAATAAGAGAGTGCTAATGCTTGGCACCCTGACCTTGTCTGCCCATCCTGACGGCTGCTTGCAGGCAGCCTGCAGCTCGTGCTGCTGCCCTCGTACTGTGTCCTGAGTCAAGCCCTCATGTCCGACAGCACCAGAGGTGCTGCTCTCAGAGAACAGCAGCGCTGCCTCCTCATCTGCTCCGAGTTGGCCACCAGCCCTCCAAGGGCTCAGTTCAACAGTCTTTTGGGACTTTTTGAACTTAATATGGCTGCACAGATTTGAGCTGGTGGTCAAAACTGGCCTATGGATTTTTGGAATTTCAGATGAAAAAGAATTGTGTTTCTAGGATTCAGGATTCTAGATTTGGTCTCCAGCGGGACAGCGGCTCAGACCCTTTGCTTCTGCTGCTATTAGCAACACTGGAGAGGTATGATGAAAGGCCATTGCTTTGGGGTGGCAGCAGCCCTTCCTCAAAAACAAGTGATATTCTTTCTCTGTGTCTTCACCTCCCCTTTGATGGTGGCAGCAGCAGCCACACTGGCTCTCCAGGAGCCCCGTGTGTGTGAAAGAGGCAGCAACGCTACGGCCAGTTTGTTGCATCCAGAAGCTTTTTCCCACAGGCGATGCACTCGCTGTGTCTGGGCCTAAGCTGTCCTGCTCACCAGGCGGGAGAAAGTGTCTTTGTCCAAACTGAACATCCACCACGGTCGTAGCCAGGCACGACCAAAAAGCGACTAGGCTGCATTTATGCAAACCTACATACATTTAGACAAGGAGGGCTGCCATAACATTTTAGCCTTACTTGAAGAAGAGAGTGGGACACTGGGGTTGTTGCTTGCGTATCACCACGGCTGACAACAGCTTTATCCGAACCCGTGGCTGGGGACTTAGGTCAGTGCCGTGATGCGGTCTGGCCACGTATAGACCAGAAAGACTCCAGCTCCATCCCGTCCCGTTATGGGTTGTCTCTTGGAGGTCCAACAGCTGTAGAAACCATTTTTAATCACTAGTTTAAGAAGATATATCTCTGGATACATCCAGGGAGTAGATCTGTTGAGGAAGCAGGTGCCGGTTTTCCATAGTTACTTTTAAGAGCCAAGTTGTGCTTTAGTGCTGATTTTTAGTTTTAAGGCAATATTGAGAATTTAAAAACCCTTCTTTTTTATTTTTTTTTAATTTATTTTTTATTTGATCCAGCTGGAGCTTGTACTTCCTCTTTAACTTTTTCTTTTATTATTTAAAATCCTTAATTATCCGAGACAAAATTGGTAAGGAAATCTGCAGAATCTAGGGATTCCACAGAGCTCTCTCTATAAACACTCAGGCTATTCACTGTTGCCAAATAGACATGTGCCAACTCTGAAACACCCACCCACTCCCTCCTTCTGCTGCAGCAAACTAATAAGCGCATTGATTACATTCATTTAAAGAAAAACACTGCTCTTTTAATCCTTACATTCCGCATGCTTTAGATTTCTGATTACGAGAGATATCCTGTTTATCACACATCATGTGGTGAAAAAGCTGCTTGACACACCTCAACACATTAGATATTTTAAAAGAATATTTTATAGGGTACCAGCAAGTGGTAGTAGGAGATAATTATCATTTCCTGCAAGCTGTTGTTGTACTATTTGCAAGACGAACGAGAGGTCTCTTAAATGTGGTTTTTGTAAAGGTCCCTTAAATGCCTTCAATCCCCCCAAACAAAAATGTTCACATGCAGTTTCTCTCTTCCTTCCCTCTCCTCTTTCCCCTGCTCTCCCCCAAATCTGGAAGAACTTTGTTAAAACAAAGACAACCACGTGATGCCTATTTCACTGCTCTATAGAAATCGGTCATTAAGAATGACAATTTTATGGTTATATATAGGTTTATATGTATACATATATTATATAAAAGCAAACACAAAATCATATGCATGGATTGTATATGACTGATAAAACACATAGTGCACTTGAAACCCACTGCTTTAAAGAGTTGAACAACTTGTTTGGTTGAAGACTGGCAGGAGTGTCATGAGTTAGGGGCTAAAGCCTTTCCCAATGTCCCGTGCAGCTGTACGCATGTATGTACATAGACAAGCTTGCTTTCCTCCGGTGGAGGGTTGTGGAAGGTGCCCACCAAACCCCATGGCGATGGAGCAGGCCACCGGTGCTCCCCGGGGTCTGACCCCAGCCAGGTGTCTCAGAGGTGCGGGTGCAGGGAGGGGAGGTAGGCAGGTCCCCAGTGGGGCAGCTGGTGCTGGATGCCACCTGCAAGCATCTCAGAAATGAGCAACAAACTCATATGAAAGCTGTGGAAAACCTTGCTCAAAATCCTCTTCTGGGCCTGTTTGAGTTTACAGCAGTGAATTTTGGATCCCGGCATTCGGCACACCTGAGCTGCAGTGATGTACCAACCACGGCACTGCCTGTACCCCTAAAGGCAACCGGCAATACCATTCCTGATTTCTGAAGTTTCTGAGGCTCCCAACCATGTGCAGAGGCTTCAATGTCCTCTTGAAAACACCTAAATACAGTATCTTAGACCAGGTTTTTAAAAGTATTTATTACTTAATGACTACGGCTATTGAAGCATGACCCCTGTTTGGGATATTAGGTCTCACTTGTCCTTTAGGGCCAGTTGTCCTCCCAGGCTCAGTGGGAGCAGTGCCCCACTCCATCAGCATTCCCATCAGTCCCCAGTTGAGATCTCGCTGAGAAAAGAAGAGCCACAGGAGCTGGTTCTTGCCCTCTGCTCATTCTTGGATGACGAATACACAGCCTGTGCTCTTTACTTCTGAGGAGAAAGGCTGGCCCTGCTTGCCCAGCTCTCCTGGTTTCTTTGAAGTCTGCTGTTCCCCACAGCAACATTTAAAGCATCTGTTGGTGATGACTGCTGTAATCTAATATCAGCCTGCAGTTTTTAACAGGAATTTCGGGAAGGAGGTGGGAAGTACTGGACAGAGAGTCCCCGTAGAATATCAGCTCAGCGCCCAAACTGGTTCTCAGAAACGATATGTAGCGCAGTCTGCACGGCAGGTACAGTGGGACGGGGAAACAGCACTGAGCTGTGGATTAAGTAAGAGCAGATAAAGGGAGGCCCTTCTGCAAATATTATACATGAATATGAATTAATAACAGAAATTATGCTCTGCAAGTTGGTGAGAAAAGTAACTAACTATGCAGCTGCCAGTGGGCTTTAAAAACTTGGTTTTGGAGCCTCTAAGGGAGGCTTGGAGGGAGCGTGCCGTGGAGCGAGGCAGAGTGTGAAGGGAAGCACGCCCGAGTTACAGTCTGCTTCTTGGTCTTGCATTAAACCAACAGGTTTGAGGAGGGTGGAGAGGGTGTGTGTTTGTTAAATGGGGAAAATACCCAGCACCTAAGTAATGAACCAGAATCCTGGTGAACTCCCCTCGCTTGAAATAACATACTTCTGAAGAGGTTCGATGGTAGGATGCCAGCCGTGTTTGCTAACCAGCAATGTCACACAGCAGTGTTGGTAACAGTGCTCTGCCACGATAGTGCCATGCTTAGCTTCCAAGTCTCAGTTATTTTACACTGCTGAAGCTCCCTGACAAGACCTTAACTTTTAGACTGGCAGTGCCCCTGGGAGCTTGCCAAGGGATTAAATCATTGGTAATGATGCAGGACGTTGCCTGTAGACTCCCTGTAGCCTCTGCAGGATGCCTGCATGCAAGAACCATCCTGTACAGCTTTGTTCTCCTTTTTTTTTTTCCAGAAAGGACAGGATATCTGCAGGTAGCAGAGAAATCTGCGTGAATCTGAGCTGTCTTACTGAACTTCAATATCTGGGTTTCTGAACTTGATGCTGTGTGCTACCGTCACAGAGTGCAGAGACTTGTGCATCTATAAAAACAGTTAACATAACCCAGTTAAGTGGTGGGTATGATGTGGTGTGAGTCCTTAAAAACTGCTGTGCTCATTCCTCACCTGGAGTGCAACCTTTAGGATTAAAGTTTGTTTGAGGTCAGAAGTCCTGTCTCCACATCATGAAACTCTACTGCTACGGCTGAAGTAGGATCGATGCTTCCGCAGCTGCTCATTCTTCAGGTTAGTGCCTGTTCATATTTCTCAGTATAAGCATGTATCCTCAGTTACCGATGCTTTTTTGCTAGTTACCTTTAACACAACTATTTATTATTGGCCAAAGCCATGAATACTTCTAAAAAAATGTATCTTTTTTCCCCTTTTGCTTTATTGGCCTTTAAATTACTAAGGGAGATGTCTGAATTTTTCAGTTAAACCCAGCTAAATGTAGATATTAACATAAAACTGTTTGTTTGGGTATTTTTATTCTATATACTTGCAATCTCCATAGCTATTCTGGTAGGCTTTTAAAGGCGGAATTTACTAAGAAGCCTTCCTAATATTTTGACTGCTAACCAGATTTTTTTCCTCTAAGAATAGCTTTTCTAATGGAACAATTCAGAAGACGCGCTATCATCATATCATAATGTACCGTGACAAGGACTGTTCAGCTTTACGTTTTGGCGTTTAATGTATTGTCAGCTCTTCACTGTGTCTGGCAAGGGTGACTTTAAGCAACCAATACTGTAGAGAAGTACTTGATACATTTTTTTGTAGTAAAAGATTCAGGACAAATTGTAGCATATCTTCTCTTGCTGTTTTTAAATTGTTTTTAACACGCATGTTTTCTGTCTGATAACTTCCAGCAGAAGCAAATGGCACCAGCTGGAGACTCTTACAATTCACCTTTGCAAAGCTTCTGTAGACTTTCCAAGATTCAGTAGAGATTGTGCCTGTCCTTGGAAAGAAGGGAGCAACTAGCTCACGTAGAAACCCAAAAGACACGGAAATCATGGCTCTCAGTAGAGGGATTTTGTTGGTAAAACGTAGTTCGCTTCCAGAAACTTAATTGCATTGTTGTCTAAATATGAACTGCTTCGTCATGGGCTTGGATTATATGTCACAAATAAGGAAATTGTAAAGCTAGAAATCACCTGGAATTTTCAAGTGCTGATGAGACGCCCTCTATAGGGCTCGGTAGAAGTTGTAAAAGCAGTTCTCTAAGTCTAAAGGACTTGAAAACAGCTGAAAAAATAAATTTATGCTGGAGAAGCTTGTTCCTCTCACCACATGTTTTCTCTGCTGTTCCTGTTGAGACTTTCTGCTGCAGTGATCCTCCTTACAGGGAGGATTCCCAGAGGGCCTGAAACCTTTCCAATCTTATTGCTTATACACTTTCTTTTCTTGACAGAACAATATGAAATAGTTGACCTTGCCCAGAGCAATATATCATTAAAGCTAAACAAGATGACACTTGTACTGTGTCTTGGTCTGGAGCTGTCTAAAGCACTTTCTGAATTCTGTGGAACAGGAGGAAAAACTTTCAGGCAATTGAAATACATGTGATGCTAACCAAATCATGTTTCTTGTTTTAACATAAATTTATGGGTATATTAGTACACTTGTTTGAAATGAAGAAACTGAGTGGTTTACAGCTCAGAAGCTCATCTTGAAATATTTATGTATCATACAGTATATTGAATTAATACTTGGACTGGATATTTTGAAGAACCTCTGAGAATCTACTGACGTGCTTTTGGCTAACATCTGTGCTTTTCTGGTGACCAGTGGAGGTCTGTCAGGATGTTTTATCCCTCATGTTGGATATCATGTTGGAGAATAGAGGGAGCCCCACTGACATTAGCTACTGTCAACAGCATTTCAGTCAACGGGGGGCCAGGGAGGGCTAACAGAGGCCAACAGGGAAGGGGGGTACACAGCAATTCTCTGGATTGAACACAAGAAGACAAGAATTAATTTTTGACAGACAATAAATCTAGTCTTCTTTTTTTTCCTTTACTTGGGAAGGAATCCCGCACATTGTAGGTCCCGTTCATGCAGTCTTTCTATCCACTTGCCTAATTGGGCAAATATTTTAATGTCATAGTTCTCTTCACCTCCTTCTCCCTGGCACCCCTGAGTCAATGCTTCAGGGGCTTATGCAAGCACTGCTTCTGTTACGATGCTTGTGCCACCCAGGGACCGGTGGCCAGCCTCGGGCTGGCCAGGGTATTGTAACTGTTGAGCTAAGGAGAAAGATGCTGCAACCCATTCATGAAAACATGCAGACAGCGTGGGCAATACCCTACTCCGGGCAGAGTTCTTGTCTCCCCACTAGCTAGGTGGAGCTCCTTTACTTCAGTTCTCCTCTGTGCTTGCACAAGACGGATAGCACTGAGCAGGGGGAATCACAGAGTCATAGAATCATCTAGGTTGGAAAGGACCTTTAAGATCATTGAGTCCAGCCATAAACCTAGCACTGCCAAGTCCCACTAAACCATGCTGCTAAGTGCCACATCTACACGTCTTTTAAGTACCTCCAGGGATGGTGACCCAACCACTTCCCTCGGCAGCCTGTTCCAGCGCTTGGTAACCCTTTCAGTGAAGAAATAACCGCATAAACAGGATCATTCTCCTTTCTGCATGATCTTTCCCCGTGATATACTGGCTGTTACGTATTTTTCCCCATACACCAGAGCCTTACTAGGCTGGAGTGCCATTCACAGCACACTTCCCGCCCTGGAGATTGTAGTCAGCCCAGATGGCTCTTTGTCGCTAAGTATACGTGAGTGCTAAATTGAATGTGCGCTCTTGTCTAATATTTAACAAAGCACATTGAGTTAATGACTAATGTTTCATTATTGCAGGAAGCTTTTAGTACCAAAAGGTTAAGTGGTTCATTTGAATATCGCCCGAGCAGCTTTGCCTTGTCGGGATTTTTTTTTTCCCCTAAAGTTAATTTGCTATTGTTGTGATCAAGTCTGACAAGTGGTGGGTAAAAGCAAAGGCAGGTTATGGGGTTCTGTTTCCATGACATAATTTTACTGGTATTTAGCAAGTTAGATTTTACTCAGCTGAACATCTAATTTGCATGGACCCTTATTCAGGGATGAAAGGACTGTTCTGAGCATAGGCCATCTTCCGCTGGGAATTATTTGCATCAGAGGCAAAAGGCTTGAGGGGAAGTGGTAGAAAACCGGGCAAAGTTAATGGAGCTAGAAGAGGTTACCAGAGCTACCAGAAGAGACTTGCTATGCATTCACACAGGTAGGGGAGTAGGCTTAGGAATTATTGTTAAATATAAAATTCTAGTGGTTGAATGCTACTAGCAAAGCACTACGGAAACAAGTTTTTCTACAACAACATTAATGATATAAGCCGCTTGAGACATATGGTGATAAAAAGCTGCCATGTTGCTTTGTTTATGCTGAGCTCTCAGTTCTTTGAATGAATTTTTTCAGTGAAAAGCGTATTTCTAACAGAGGGGTTCACCATGTCTTTTTCAGTCTAGTTTGTTGAGAAGGGGAACACACATCAAACCCACACATTCCCGCTTTGCTGCTTTCCTGCACAGGAGCAGTTTATGAAGCTGGCTTCTGAACCGTGCAGGAAAAACATGGCTGTTGCAATTAATCAGCTTTTTTTCTTCCGTAGTCACTGTAGTGACTTTGCCACCCTACGGCAGAGTGTAACGCTAGATGTTCGCCTGTGGCTTTGCAGCACCGGCATTTTTAGCATAAGTTCTTCTCAGGTCTCTGCGTTCCGGTTGTCTTTTGAATAGATTTGGATACTTTTCATTCAGAACCTTCAATTCAAAAATTGTTTTGCTTCTGATTAATGATAGCCCCCTATAGATTTACCTCTCTGGAAAAGAGCTCTAGCTTAGTACACCAATGCTAATACCAAGAAAAAAGCAATCAGGGGGGCTTTGATTTTGAGATAGTGTGCATGGAGTTTCTTTTTTTAACTAGTTCATTATTACAGTTTCTATATCAACTCTTTAAATTGGGCAAGCTTCTTTTTTCTAAATAATCTAAATGATTTTTTTTTTCTAAATATTTTTTCTAAAGCCATGTAAAATAAGATGACTGTTTAAATAAGACTTGCTTGCAACCGAACCTGAAATGTTGATAAATTCAGGTACCTCCTGGTTACATATACTTGTTCAATATGTAAGACAGAAATGAAACTTCTTTACAGCTTTCAATTTGAACAGTCTGATCTCCCTCAAGCATTGGTAGGGAGGGTATCCAGGAGTCAGCCTGAGAACAACTATGTCTGTGCACTAGTATAGGGGATCTAAATTAACCATCATCAATTAATCTGACACACCTGCAGACTTCTTAGCCCTAGCACAAAGTAGTTTGAAGTCCTTTCGTGGGCTTCCAAGTAGCTATTTAGGTGTTCCTGCGGCGGAGTGATGCTTCTGTCCAGGAACGCATTTCTGCAGTGTTACAGTTACAGGAGAATTATTGAACTCCTTCTTCCCCCAGAAACAATCCTGATTTTCTTTTTGTTTACTTTGCAGTCCAAAGCTGGAAATGTTTCCTTAGACGGTTCTCAATGGCTCCCTATGTGTCTCTTAAGCACAGTAACTAGCTTAAAATTCAGCCTCACTTTTTTCGATGTTTCAGGAGTCTGGAGAATTTTGAGGTAAAAATATTTTAGCTCAAAGTACTTGAAGGGACTACTCTCTGCAGGAAAAAAACCTGACTGCTGTCATGCCAAAGACCTGCCCTTCCCAAGCCCAGACCTTTACCTCCCTTAGGGCAAAATCTCCATGACTCTTAACAAAGCACTATAATGTACTGCTTTTCTGTGTGCTTTGCTTATTCAGGGTTCTCTGTACATCTCAGCATCAAGATCCTACAAAGGGATCAGCCCTCTTATTATGAGTTTAGACCAAAAGTAGGCATGAGGAAGTACTTCTGTAAATGTGCTCTAATTCATCCAAAGGCATTATTCTCTAAGACCTAGTGAACAAGATCTTACGGGTTTGGCTTGATTTCACTCCTTTTTCAATACAGTCTTTTTTTTTTTTTTTGTAACAGTATTTCCTGCCTTATTACATCACTAGATCCCTGTTTCTGGTGGTATCTTGTCACCTCTGACATTAAAAAGCAAAACACATATTTTAGAAAGCCTTCTCAGAACAGGGTTAGGCTGCCAGGCAAAGTACATGATACAAACCGAAGCAGCCTGTATTGAGCATCACGGTGAGTGCGTACTTAGAGCCAAGACACTGTGCCCTATTTAAAAGACCAAGGAACAACTATTTGTTCACACCCTCAGGACTCCTTCAGGAGAGACACCAAGGAAAGGGTGACCAAAAGGTACACCCACAGCGGAGCACACACCTCCTCTGCCACAGAGCAACGTAAAATATAATGTCTCATTTCAATAGACGCCTCACATTTCAATGTCTGCCTCCCAGCCGTTATCGCTCAGGGATGCAGCGGCACCCACGCCAGGGCAGCAGCTGTGCCCGGATGCAGGCAGTGAGGTGTGAGAGAGCTTCTCTTAACGTGCTTATCACTCCCTGTGCTGTCTGAGGCCAGACAATGCTGCACTGAAGCCTGAAGCAGTGCTGGAGTCTGTTTGCTCCATGGAGCTGAAAATGTTTGCCCATTGGCACTTTAGAGTTGCTAAATTTGTGTCAAAAGCCAATACTTTCATGCTTCTGCAGGTCCTTGCAATGCTCAGCTCCATGTACCCTGCAGAAAAAATAAGTTTCTGTGTAGTGTCTCATTTTCCGAAACAGGTTTTCTCAGATAAGTAATTTTTTTTTAACCTTTTCTTGTCTTTTAAACTGTGAAAAGCCCAGAAGGTTGAAGGAGACCTCAGAAGCCACTAATGCTTCTCTTATGTGAAAGCAGACTCTCTGAGCCTTGCAATGTGATCCATTCCTTGACCTTACACTCACTGAAAATAGGGAATTTTGCAGTGCTGAGTAGCTATATATAGTTACTTACTATAATGTATTTCCATAAATGTACCTCTCTAGGATCTGAATCAATGTAACGATCTTCCCAGAGTCCTTCTGGTTTGAAAGTTCCCTACTTATGTCTCATTGTAGATGTTGTTTTCTGCCATTCCTGGGTGTATCTGAAGTTTGCTAAGTCTCTTCTAATTTTGGCTGTTTCCACACCTTGGATGTTAATATACTAAACTCAAACTTTTAAAAAGAAAGTTAAAAGGACTAATGTGCCAGTGCAATTAGGTTTTAAAAATAAACTAAATGGACTGCTTGAATAACTGTGACAAGAGAGGTTTCTAACGAAGAGTGTGAAAGGAGTGAATGTCTGGGACAGACACGGCTAGAGATATGTGTATCACCTCTTCCAAGACAGACAAAATGTGCTCATTGGGAAACCCTTCAGCTTATAAGTAACCATCAAAGAACAGTCGGGAAAGTGTCCTAATGTGAGTTATTATTGGGCAAAACGTGGTCTATAGACAATACTGGGATACATACCTTCTGTGTGAATCAAAATAGGCCTCAGTGGTAGCCTGGGGTGGATTTTGGCTTCTCCAGTGCTAAACTTGCAAGGCCTTAACTCCTCTGCCAGCAAAGCGCTACAGCTCCAGGTCCACTCATGTTTCCTTTCTTATCTTCAATTACTGCAGAGATGCAATAGACATTTTATGTGGTGGATACCGTGCATTTTTTCAAGGTATTAGAGCTGTCCTGTGGGGACTGCTGCCCCAGTTTTGTTTTGCTCCGGTGCGTGTTGGGGTCATAAGTTTTAATGGTGTGAATACGGAAGCCTCATCCTTACCTGTGTAGAAGCTCACAGGAACTGCCAGTGCCTTCACCCCATTCTCTGAAACAACCACAGCGCGAGCTGCCTGGCAGCACCTCACAAGGCCAAGAGGCTTGCACGTGGTGGACCCCCATCTCTCCGACAATCAGGGTGATGCATTGGCGGGCTAAAACTGCACACCCACAGCAGGTCAAGCCTCAGCCACATGCTGAAGAACTAATAGCATTTTGGTCATTAATTGGCTGTACAGACCTAAACCCAAAACTTCTCCAAAGTAAATGCAGCACAACTGGTAGCCTCAATGTAAAGACAACATCCTTCTTTTTCATGCATGTCAGGGCCCTGCCAATCGTTTTTGCCAGAAGCAAACTGAAAAAGGTCAGTGATGAAGCGAAGCTGCCGTGTCAGTGGTTACGAGGCTGGCTTACATTCCTTTGCGTCCAGTTTTCACCACTGCAGTCACGCTTGATTTTCCACGGGCATATATCTAGCCCTAACCTGCTGAGTTTTGTCTCTTACCATATGCTTCTCCCCTTTAAGCACAGCGTTTCCTATAGGACCTGTGCCTAGTGCCTATTTCTAATTACTCTGTTTCAGTGGTATTTTCTGGTAGCAGGCGATGGACCAGCCTGCCGTAGGCAAAGGTGCTACCTGGCGCCCACGGGGCGTATCGCCTTCGCTGCTCTGCAGCCAGACGAGCACCCTGCTCACTCAGTCGCTTCAGCAGATGTGCATGATTAATGGATTATTTACCTTTTGCTGCCTGATTATTATTTTTTCTGCCTCTAACCTTTTCACTTTTACAAATTTATTTTGACTTTGAAATTCTGGGGATTCCACTTATAACCTTTATGTTTATTAGTGAAGTAGCTATTATTAGACTGTTTTTCCCCCTCTTTCTAATTCTGGAGATTAATTATATTTTTCTTTCTGCCTTTTGGTACAGGTGCAGTAATTAAATGACATTAAGTCTGTTTCACGATTATTAAGTAGGCTCATTATTGTCCTTTTTGTATATATTTGAAGTTGTAAATAAGAAGTCACCTTTCTAATGAATCCACCTGATAAAACTTTGACATATCATTGAGGTAGTGATGCTGTGGCTGTATGAAGAAATGTCTCGAGTTAGGTGTAGACCCTGGCCTTTTCCAGCAACCAGCACAGAGAGGTCAGGGTGAAAAGACAAGCATAAGCCTTGTAGGTGGGAGGAGCCGAGGGGAGGAGGGGAGGCTGGGAGGAGAGCAGCAGGGCAGAGATTCCACTTGACTCTTAGGGGCAATATTTTCAAAGCCCCAGAGGCACGTGGGTGCCTCCAGCCAGAAAGATAGTCCTAAGAGCTGAGTGGGCACCGGGGGATACTTGCATAATCTTATTTTTCCTCTGCCTTTCCTTTTCTTTCACCTTGGCTTTTGTTCTTTTCCCAGTTCTTTCAGCTCCCTCCAGCCTTTTCTCTGGATTTTTTCATGCCATTTCTATAATTTACCTGATAAGGCATGTTGTGCTGGTTCCTTCCTTAGTTTTCCTTTGGATTGCTTCTCCTTCTCCCTGCCTTTCTGACTGCTTGTGCACACTGACCAGGCACCGATGCTCCAGGGACTCTTGGTCTGTTGCAGCTCTTCTCTTGCATTCTCTCTGTAAAAGCCAATCTGACTTGTGCTGAATGTTAAATAATAAATATGGATACTTAAAACACTGAAGTTATTCAGGGCTGAGTGTGTTTTTAAACTCAGGCGTGTGAGCTCATGCCACTTGGCTGAGATCCCTGATATTTTCTGTGGGTTTGGGGTTTTTTCAGTGTTTCTAAAGTACTATTAATGGAAGAATATAATGTGATAATTGTTAAACACTATTTAAGTGGTGGAACACTAGGTACCATATTGATGCAGTGTGCATAATTTCAGAAAGGGTGAATTAATCGGCTTTATGTGTTGGCTGTGCAGGAATGGACCTTGCATGAATACAGACCTCACACTTTAAAATACTGTAATGGGAGACAGAAAACATAATAGAAATGTCCCAAAGGTGAACTAGGGTGAGGAGCAGGGAGGAAGAAGAGGGGCTTCTTAGTAGCATAACTCCACAGTGTTAGTGCTCTTTTCAGCACTAGCTAAGGTGAGAAATTTATTCTCCATTATTATACTAGAGGAGAAATGTACCCATCTTTTGGAAGGCACATACACAGATTTTAAAATTTTCTTGTAAGAAAGCACGTAGAGTGAAAAGCATGGACCTGAATAAATGTTGCCTCCATGTGGTACACATCTCTCCATGCTGAAGTCTCTATGCTCCCTATGCTCTCTCTATGCTGCCAGTCTTCTCTGGATTGTGTGGATTTTTGTGGTGACCTTCTCCAGTGCCATCAGAACAAGCAGAAATGTGTTGCTCCTGAGACCAGGCTGGGTAATTTGATGGAGTAAACAGGTCAAGTACAAGAGCACCTGTCTGCGGGCATCGCCAAGTAGGCTGGATGCTGCGAGTCAATCTTTATATTTTATATACTATTGTTATTGTTCTGCTGTAGAGCACATGGGACTATGTTGGTCTATGTTGGGTCTATGTTGGTCTTCAGTGCATCAGTCTCAGCAGTTGTACTTAGTTGTACGGGTGTTCCCTTGGGTGTCCTGCCTCCCACCAGCTGCTGGGACTTGGCCAGAAGAGGCCACGCAAAGGACAGCCTTGTAAACAGCATGTCTTGCTGCGCAGCTGAGGATGTGGTACGGTTGCCTCCGACTTACGCGCCCTCCGCCGTGCCGGTGCTGGTTCTCTCTCTCCGCAGCACTGGGGTCCTGCAGCGGGCAGAGTTATACTGGTGAGGACTTGCACTTGTGCTGATGCCGCCTGCTTTCGTTACAGCGTGGTTATATTACCTACTGGAAAGTACAGTCAGCATGAGCACAGTTTTAACACCGCTGCCATCAATTTGCCAGTAGAGCGTGCCGATATACAAGGACAAATGAGGTCCTCTTTTGCCTTTGTTACAGTTTTCTGCCCCTCAAATGTTACAAAGAACAGGGAAAAAAGCTCTTTGTATGCCAGAGTGTTGCCAGCACCCTGACAGTTGTGTAAAGCAACAGCAGGTAATGATGCATAAAATGAGCATATCAAAGTTGCTGGTATTTTTTATGATTCCCATTGCCGGGACTACCTGAACAAGACATTTTATAAGTTTTCTGTGTTGGGTCTGACCTGACGCTGCAGGGAGCACACAACACTTGGGTGCCATGTTATACCAGAACTAAAGTATATAGATAAGATGTGATGACATGATGGAAAAACGTGGATAGCATTTAGCTTTTCTTCCACCTCCCTCAGCTTACCTCCACCAGCGATGGAGGTCAGCCCAGATGGGCCAAGAAACCCGCAGCCCACAAAATTTGCTGCCCAAAACTGGCATGTACTTCACCCTCAAAATGTGGTTTAGCCTCAGTCAGCAACCAAGCACCATGCAGCCGCTTGCTCACTCCCCCCAGTGGGATGGGGGAGAGAATCAGAAGAGTAAAAGTGAGAACTCGTGGGTTGAGACAAAGATGGTTTAATAGGTAAAGCAAAAGCTGCGCGCAGAAGCAAAGTAAACCAAGGAATTCATTCACTACTCCCCACTAGCAGGCAGGTGCTCAGCCATCCCCAGGAAAGCAGGGCTTCATCATGCGTAAATTACTTGGGAAGACAAACACCATCACTCTGAACATCCCCCCCTTCCTCCTTCTTCCCCCAGCTTTACATGCTGAGCATGACATCATATGGTGTGGGGTATCCCTTTGGTCAGCTGGGGTCAGCTGTCCCAGCTGTGCCCCCTCCTTGTGCACCCGGCAGAGCACGGGGAGCTGGAAAAGTCCTTGACCAGTATAAGTGCTAGTTAGCAACAACTAAAACATGTCCATGTTATCACCACTGTTTCCAGCAAAAATCCAAAACATAGCCCCGTACTAGCTACTACGAAGAAATTTATCCCAGCTGAAATCAGGACATAGGCCAAAAAAAAAGGTTTTCTTCTTTAGGAAAATGCTATGGAATAAAAAGAGAACTGCCCAAACAGGCTGGGTGGCTTTAATGTTTCAATGTTATGTTGGTGGCATGAAAGAAATGAGAAAGTTCAGGTGTAGTCGTCACCTCTGTTACCAGGTATTACCAGCTATGCTGTCACCCCGCTGCCAGGGTCTCAGGCTAGATCTGGAGGGGCTTGGACATATGAAACGAGGAAGAGCCCAGCTCCCTGTGCACTTGCCAGACACCTGTCATGCTCTGGTGGGGAGGGGTCATTGGTTTGGGGTGGTGGAGATGAGGAAGAATGAAAATCAAGTTGAAGATATCTCACAAACATTATTCCTGTAAAAACTGTTCAGCAGTTAAGCACTGCCAGTCCTCAGCACATTCCTCTCAGCCCAAGTCTTGCTATGAGAGAGTAAAATGAAGCAAAACCTATAGCAGGTGCAAGTCCGTTTCCTTCAGTTCAGAAGACAGGGATATCTTCAGGATTCACGATTTTTGATTCAAGAGATGTGTCTGAGACTTTTATTTTGCATGAAATCAGTACTTGCTATTTATTGTATGATATAAGTCTGCATGCAGCAGGGCTGTCGTCGCCTTAGCTTCCTCAGAATCCTACAGATACAGCTGGGCAGAATTTGGCAGGGCTGATTACAAATGCCTTCAGACTCCTGTCAATATTAAACAGTTAAGTTGACTTAATAGCCATTGGTTTCCCTAGAAAAAACATGAAAGATTACATTTCTGCATAGATACTTCATTAAAATAGTGGGTGTATGAAAACGTTTCCACACAAAAAGAAAAGATATTGCTGCCAAATTAAGAGACCTTGAATTCTTGTGTTAGAGCACAGCTTTGCTCTTTCTTTAAAGCGACACTTTTTAACGAAGTCAGGAACCTGTGTTTATCTTTTCTTTATTTTTATTTTCTAGCGTTTTACTAAAGCTTAATATCACACTGCACAAAGTTTTGATTCAAGTCTGGGGGAGAAAGTGGACGAACCCAGGCAGAGGAAGTCCCCCCAGGCAGGGCACAACCTGCACTGCCTTGAGAGCCACGCAGCTCTTCCGCCAGGGAAAATGCCTGGAGAACAAGGTGCAGCCAAGCAAGGGAAGCAGGTGAGCAATCCAGCCAGGGACCGGCGGGGAGCCAGCGGGCACAGCGGAGACTGGCAGCCTCTGAGAGCAGGAGCAGCGGGGCTTATCCCCAGGGGAGCAAGAAAGGGCTGGGTGGAGCGGGCTTTGCAATTTAGGAAGCCACCAAAGTCTGTTCTGAAGCCTAACACGAAGTTAAAGCCTCATCTGGCAAGACACAAGGCAGGGGGTGGGGAGGGAATTTGCTTGCCAAAAAACCTTCCTCCCTACTCACAGAATGGCAGGGGTTGGAAGGGACCTCTGGAGATCATCTTGTCCAACCCCCTGCTTGAGCAGGCACACCCAGAGCAGGGGGCACAGGAACGCGTCCAGGTGGGGTTTGGATGTCTCCAGGGAAGGAGACTCCACACCCTCCCTGGGCAGCCTGTGCCACTGCGCTGGCACCCTCACAGGGAAGTTTTTCCTCATATTCAGGTGGAACTTCCTGTGTTCCAACTTGTGCCCATTGCCCCTTGGCCTGTCGTTGGGCACCACTGAAAGGAGTCTGGCCCCATCTTCCTGACACCTGCCCTTCAGATATTTATAAGTATTGATAAGATCTCATGAGATTTTCCATTTTAACTCAATTCATGAGGTTTTCCATTTTAAAATTATTCTAGCTCATGCTTGCCTGAAGCCTGGATTTTGCATTCTGAGCTCTCTTGGTGTTTTGTGGGGTATTCACTTTGAAAAAAAAAAGCCCTGGCAGATCTTTTTGACTGCCTTCAAATCCTGTCACGGCCTGGCTTCAATCAAGAAAGTCTTTCCTTTTTTCCTCCCACAGGGAGGTAAGTTGTCAGAACAGGTGATTATTTGTACGAAACACTACACACACTTGTGACTTGGTGTCAGGCAGGTGGGAAAACCAAAAGCGTAGGATATCAAGGTACCAATAATGAATTGCAACTTAACGAGAGACTTCCTCCCTCCTCCAGGATTGTGATTCCTTTAGTTTGTACTTTCTAGTTTTGACCATCATATTTCTATGGCCATTCAGCATTACAGAATGAGCAACCACTGTCAGAAATATTTGCACTCCTGGCATGATCACTGGAGTACCTAGGGGCGATGCACTGAGCAGCTGCTATCCTGAACAAGAGCTTTCAGGAAGGTTTTGAAGGAGGAACACTAAACCTCCTGCTTGACAAATGAGCGTGTCACAACAGGGCACCGAGATGCTTTGGAATAAGATAGGACACGTTAAAACCTAAAGATGGATGAGTACAGAAATGAAAACCTCCTTTCTTCTTTGCAAATGTAAATCCCCAGTGCACTACATTGTTTTAAAAAGCAGATACAAATCCATCCTGTGCTCCTCCCTCCCCATCTTCAACTGCTCGTGGTTCAAGTAGGAAAAAAACACAAACCCTTGCTTCTGTCACACCCTGGCAGCTTTCTGGCCTGACACTGCAGAGTAACCTTGTATGTTACAGGGACTAGAGGGATTGAATCATCTTTGCACGCAGTCTGTGACTTTCAAACAGATATAAAGAACTTGCATTTTATTTGAATATACTTCCTCAGATCAGAGAAGCAAGCACTCCTGAAGCTCTCATCAGTCGCTGTTATTTTCTAGAAATTTCCTGTTTATTCAGCCCTTCTGCAGTATCTGAAAACAAGACCAAACAAATCCCTCCAAGACAGAAGACATTTGGACCCTTCCCAATCTGGTTTCAAGCTTGTCAGCACTGGTCTAAAACAACACAACCAACCTGACACAGGTTGACCCTGTTTTGAGTTGGGCTGGGACAACACGGCCCCCAGAGAACCCAGCCAGCCTAAATTTATCTAGGATTTTAACACACACTGGGGATGGTCAGCTCCCACCCCATGCAAGTACCACAATGGCAAGGCAGTATCTTCAGGAGGTTATTGGCAGCTACAGACAATGGTAATGCTGTTCATGACTGCTATTCCATTTTTAGGTGCTATTATCAGCCTCGTTAACCTATTGAAAACCTGCTGTGTGTTCAGCCATCAGCTTTCTGTTGGCAACCCCAGACTCTTTGACCCTATGCTGTCCTGCAGCTACGGTGCTGCACTGAACTGGACCTTTGGGGCTCATTTCTGCCAAAACTCAGCTATGCTCTATTGGTTATTTGTTTTGGAAGGAGTTGCCATCTGGATAATTAGCATGGACCATTTTCTAACCACTGTCTAGAGGCACTACTAGCTGAAACCCCACGGTGCCAAAGCCACAACTGCTTTTTTTGATGCTTTCTGCGTTGTCTTTCCTCCACTGACTGGATGGATGGATAGGGAAATGCAAACCAGGGCTCTCCAGGGTGTATTTCCTGCTGGCTGAGTTAATGAAGTGATGCTTGTTGCAGTAACGTTTTCCATTCCTTTCAGCATCATGCTGCACTCCAACCTTTGCATCCCAAACACCCTCTAAGAGCCTCCTGAGCACCCACCAACATGCCCACAGCCTTTGCTTCAGCCAAAGGAACGAACTTGACCTGGTAGGGCTGTAGAAACCTTGCCAGGTGAATGGAGACCTGAACTTCAAAACTAGAGCCCTTCACTACCATTCCCACTCTGCTGGATTTTCACCCTGCTGGCTCCCCAGGTACGCAGCGCACAACCTGCCTTCGGCATGCAGCAGATGCCTGCAGTGTTACTGGCACCTGCCTTCCAGGGCTGAGGGCTCACCCCTTCCTCTGCTGCCTGAGCACCAAGATGCTTCAAGAGGTCTGAGCTGAGCTCAGGCATAAGACATCCAGGACTGTCCCCAAAGTGCCTGAATGAGGAAAAATAATCCAACCTATGCTTCTGATGAGAGTCACTCAACCGTCTAAGCAGCGGTTTCAAACAAGTAGCTGAAAATCAGGGAAGAATTAGCCAAACTGCACAGGTTTTGCTTCAGCAAAAAACCCCAATGGCTTTTAATGTGCAAACCAAACTGGAGAATGAGCACATTCCCATTTGTTATTTGGCTTTGAGACATCAATAAAAATGACAACAGTGTCATAAGTTCAAAACCATGCTTGCAACTAAACCCAGGTTGACTGAATGGCATGTAGCTACTGCTCAATGGTCTTTTTGATATTGTTTCTTTACATATTACTTTCAGCTAAAAAATGCAGCAACAAAAAGACAGGTGAAAACATTGTTTGCACAAACTTGAAACAAGCAGCAAGTCCTGATGATTAAACAGCATATGCAAAGAACCAAGTGATTTTTAGCACAAAAGCAGTAAAATATTGAGGTGACAGATTCATTCATACCACAGTTAAACCACGGTTTCAGTGAGGTCTGCCCATTTTATAGTTTACGAGGATAACCACCACCATCCACAAACAGCACATGAGGGAGAAAGAGAGAGGGGTGTCCTTTGCTTCCCTTCCTAGCTGCCTCCCCTCAGAGGTAACACCGGTTTTCTTGGCTTACCACAGCCTCCCTCCGTACCAGCCCATACCACCCTCCCTTTCCTGGGGTTCCCCGATCAGTGGGTCCTATAGCGCCACTGTGGTGGCCCTGGCCCCGTCTGCTGGAAGTGGGGAGAGGGGGACACCTGGCCCTTCAGCCCTGAAGCTTGGTCTGAGCCAAGGCCATTACTCCTGAGCAGCAAGGAGAAAGGTGAGGAACGCCAGCTCCCTGCTGTAGAGTATATAGGTGCCAGCCTCATTTCCACATTGCAGGGCTATAATAATCCCTTTTTCCTGCAGGCATGGGCTAGGCTCTGGCAGTAACTTTGCTTTTGGCCTCTTAAGGTTGGATTAGGGAGCTCTAGTAAAAAAATAAATAAATCCTACCTTGGTAGCACTTGCATCTTAGTTTTAGTAAAACCAAAAATTTAGGAAGAGTGTGCCCCAGTAGAGAAGCTGCAGGTTAAACTCACTTTCTACCTGGTGCCAGAGGCACCTCTGCAAACAGCATCTGCTTTAACTGCTCCCGACTACCAGCCTATGCTCCCAGATCAACACCAGCCCTGCTGAGGTCTTCCCCCAAAATATTTCAGTACTTCTGTTCGTATTGCTCCAAAATGTCCACGTACCCGTCAACGACCAGACCCGCCGTGCAACCACCAGCTTTAATCACGGAAGGGATCGCTTTGGCTACACAGAGGCAGAGCAAGATCTTCCCATTCTGTGATGGCAGTAGCTGCTTTCACCTGAATCTGTCAAAACCCAGATTCAGTCAAGGAAGAGGTAAAACCAACGTAAAACTTCTTCCCCAAAGCAAAACTCGCTAGCTTAAGAACACTTTTTTATCTCCATTAACACCCTGCACTTGCTTAATTCAGCCTTTTTCACGCGACCACCTCTATCAGTCACCCAGATGAATCCTCTATTCACCACTGAAGAACCTTTCTTGTTCACTTGGCCACTCACATCCCAGCATTTATATGCATCTAGGAATGAATGACAGAAACATAATTAAAAGGTTTTTTTATTAAAAATCAACCTATTTATACATTTGTACATTCCACATACCTCTGTTTATGTTCACCAACATAACCATTAAATCAGAAAGCATTAACGGTACAGATTTCCATCTGAGCAAATTTACTGCAGGGGTACTTCAGTTTTGTAATCAATCACACATTACAGAACGTCATTAACTTCTTTTCTTCTTTTTCCCTTTAAAAGTAGCAGCACATTTAATTATCAGTGTTCACAAGGCATAAGCCCCCAAGTGTTGTACAGCAAGAGAAAAAATTAATTAGTAAATATAGGCAATAGAAGGAGAGCTCACAATGAAAATGCATTAGTAGCTGCCTATTGCAAACAGCAGTGTGTTAATGAAGCACCCAGAGCTACGCTGAATAGAGACTGCAGCAAATAGGGAGGAGTAATAAAAGAAAGTTACCTCTTTAAACACTGTACAAAATGCAAAGGACAGACCTTGTTATAAAGATTCAGCAGAGTCCCGATAATGCTTGTGTGTTCAAACACGTAATAAAGGTCTCGGAAAACATACGCACGCTCCATCCCTGCCGCCACCTTCCCACACCTGACATTATTAGGGTTTCACGTGGCTCACGTGACATTTTATTGAACGAGGACAGATGTGCTCAGGAGTCCACCCAGAACTCAAGATTTACCCCTATGTCAATTAAGTGCTAGAAGAGTGACATTAATCAGGTAACAAAGGCTGGGAAGTTTTTGGAGGCTGGGCGCGGGGGTGGCAAGGAGAGCAGCTCTCCTTGTAACCCGGACTCCCGTGCACACTGCAGAGCGGCCGCCCGAAGAGGGCATTCACAGGGACCCGCAGCACGCTCTGCGTAACAAAAGCCAATCGCTTATTTTCTCCAGACTTTGAGATCAGTATTCTTGTATTATCATCAATGTGATAACTTATCCCTTTAAAGCATAGAAATGAAGACCTAACTGAATTCTTTCTCATAAATGTACAGCCATTAATCTTATTTTGAGCAGAGTGACAGATTCTGGACAATTTTTTCTCATTAGTATTTTTCTCTCTTTTTGACTTAAGGGAAAAACTGCATATGATGACATACAGACATCATATGTAATTTTTAGGTGAGGAAGCGTGGAGATACGAAAGAGTAGAAAAGGGTTTAACAAGTGCTTTTTGTACCTATCGGTGACTGTAATGGAGGATGGCTAAAAAAGTTGGAGCTGCAATATTTCTGTAATTAGAAGCTACATGTTAAGCAAACGTGCCTCAATATCTGCAAAAGCATCTGTGTGAGAGATGAAACTCATTTATTATGTCCTGAATCACAGCCAGTCACATTAAAAAAAAAAACAAGGAATCTGCACTACTGTTTTGGTTTTCAAACATACAAAATTGGAGAAGACTAATTAGAAGAAAAAAGTGAGAGAGATAAGCTACAAACACAAATAAATTAAGAAGAAATATTCTGACAGAATCTCCTCTCTCCAAGGGTAGGTCTAAGACACTAGGATTCCCTAACTGGAGAGAAAAAAAGATTGTGTTAAGCTTAAACTCGCAGAACCTATTTAATTTCCAAACTAAAGGACGGCCAAAGAAATACTCCTGTTTCCTGCCTCTC
The DNA here is from genome assembly GCF_949628215.1 of Phalacrocorax aristotelis. Taxonomy (NCBI): domain Eukaryota; kingdom Metazoa; phylum Chordata; class Aves; order Suliformes; family Phalacrocoracidae; genus Phalacrocorax; species Phalacrocorax aristotelis. The sequence continues at coordinate 69,826,877 of NC_134276.1, read as the reverse complement.
CTCCTTCACGTATCTGGTCAGCAATTAACAACCAGACTACCATCACTCCCTCCTTGCTGCTGCAGCCATACCAGAACAACTTACCCACAGTAGCAATGCCGTACCAGGAGCTCAGGTACACGAAACAAGAATGAGCAAACTGACAGTGCCAAAGCCAAAGGAGGAATGAACTCAGGTTCTCCAATGTGAACTCCTCTTACCCCAGGGGCGTTGTAGTTGTCCTGCCTAAGGGGACTTGAATGCAGACCTTTCGCACATTTCCTGGTGATAAAGTGCAGAATAACAGGCACCACTCAGACGTAGGCTGCCATCTCCTCTGGTCGAGCATTATCCCAATTGCTCCAGCGCTGTACGCACACTGGAAAGTGTCCTCCACCTGCCACCTCCCTGCTGAGCTCTTGCCCTACCTCAGCCTCACACGGGTTTGTTCTGCTTTTTCTTTTTGTTACTGAGGGGCTTCCATATTAATTCATCCAAATGAGTTCTAGTATAAAATTTAACAAAGAAAGAGGTAACAATGTATGAATCAAATGTCAATGTTTTTCCAGTCCACATTTCCAGGGAGCTAGAAGAATTAGATCCCCCAAGTTAGGTATCTAACACCCTTTTGGTCATCTATGATTGCAAATACGCTACTTCTCGTTACTCTGATTTCTGTATTTTTTCTGTATGTACAATTACTGTTACTGCTGCAATTTAGGCAATGTACAGATCTGATACAAATATTGAATATTAATTAAAAATTGTGTAGTCTTTTGCAGCCATACCTTTTCATGCAGGAACGATTAAGAACTTCCTGGTGGTCTGGAATGATATCATCTCTATTCCATTGCAACACTAGTTGACAAGACTAAGTTCATCACTACCAAGCGGCTAGAATTAGTCTTAATCGTGGAGGCTAATACTTGTTTTAGTAGCTCCTTATTAGATAGGAACAAAGCACGCTGAGGATGCTTGCAACAAAAGAAGGCATTTCTTATGAGCTGCATGCTACTGTATGCAAAAGGCTCATCAGATCTTTGTAAAGTCAATTCCTCTCTATCAGCAAGACTTTTGAGACCAGGGGACTACAAATTTGTCTATGTCACCATCGCCAGTCGTCTACACAATGTTTTGTAAACCATGAGTATAACATACAGAAGAACCTGCTCATACCAGTGCAGCATGGGAGAAGCACTCGTGCCAGAATTAAGTCAGAAATGCCCACATTTGTCTTTTTTGAAGGTGCCTTTCATGTCCCAGTAGAAAGTGATACAAAATTCCTTACATGGATTTTATTTATTTTTTTAAAAACCAACACAACAGCTATACTTTTCTAATTTCAAACTCAGGACAGAGAAAGATCCAAAGGTCTTTTGCCTCAAAGACAAAGAAAGGGATACTTTTTTCCCCCAGATGTAGTCTGGTTGTCCCTTCCTGGGGGCAGCGCTATGCTTACATGGCTGTTCCATAGGCCAGCCTTTCCGTAACAGGATACCTCTGCCGAGACTGCACCTAGAAGACACTGTGCACATACCACATGTCGCTGAAAGTCTCTGCTCTGATTTGGAATGCTCAAACAGCGAGCAGCCATACTAACTCAACGCATGCTGGTCAGGAAGCTTGGTCTTTATTAGAGCTTTACAGAATTAAAAGAAATGCTTTGACTTTGAAATACTTTAAATAAAAGTCATCATTTTTTAACATCTCTTGTGGGGAGCTGCTTCTTTTAAACTGATTGCTTTAAAATGGTTAAATAGCAATGTGAATACTTATCAGGACAGTTAAGTAAAGGGGTTGTGTTGTCATTTGAAAAACCTTAGTTCACAGAATGTTTGGTAGAGTATAACAAATCCAGTACCCCTGTAGTGCACCTTTGTAGATTTCTTCCCAATTATAACTTCTTTCTGTGATTTTGATTGCACAAAGTCATTCATAAGTAAAAAAACCTATTCTTGTGGAGTTCCAATCTGCCTAAGTTACGTTATAGCAAACATTTAGCACACAACCTGTACACTTGTGTATCAGCTACATCTTTATCCTCCAAAAAACTCTAGAATAAGATCAATTTATTCAACTGTATGTACAGTATATTTGCATATTAATAAATAAATCAATCAATATTAAAGTTAAGGTCTCCTCCCCCATATAAAAGTGACTACAGTCTGACCAGACAATCTGACTTTTTTCTCTTCCAAGCACATCTGTGTGACTGAGGCTATCAGTTTCCACTCCGTTTATTACAATAGCTGTAGGAGTAGAAACCTAAGGACCAGTGCTTACATTTAAATTCTATATAGCGGGGGGGAAGCGGGGGAAGTACTAAAAAGTGCATCAAAAGCCAACAATTTGTAGAGCAAAAATCAAATTCATGATGTGATCCTGGGGGAGAGAATCCAGCCCAAAAGAGGACATGCTGCAGCAAACATTATAACCAATGCACATTTTTGTCTTGATAGTGAGCTGCACGATGCCAGTCTTGTCACGTAATGTTCCAAGAGTTCCATCTTCAGTAGATGCCATCTCCACCTCTACAAATTTATCAACACCACATTCAGTGCAAATTGACATTTCTTAAAATAACTGTTTGCCTTGTCTCCGTAACATTCATCCTTATTGTGAAGAAAAGGCTCATTTTCTTTAACTGTTTGCTACTACGTACAGAAGAGCCTGTATCTGCACCTCTTCATTTCTGGTAGTGAATTTCCTTTTTTATCTACATTCATTAGAAATCAAAGAGATAAGTGGTGATATTTCATATTTACTGGAAGTCTTCCCATTAACCCAAAGACTAGTTGTTCATCTTGATTTATACCTAAAGTAGCTGCACTTCGTTCTTTTTTCCAGCCCACTTTCAATGGGGTATAAGTCATGGGAACCTGTGGGACCGGAACATATTTCAAGTCTGATTGCTGGAGCTGGAAGAGTGATGAGTCACGTTTGAATTCAGATGTCTGTTTGCAGCACAGTGTGTGTGGACCATACCCCCATTTGGGTATCTTACAAATACAGGCTCGCAGAAAGGATTTTGGCACGCCTGACAGACCTTTTTGTCCGAAAGAAGAATTGGGGTTCCTTTTTGCTTAACCTAAAGAGAGGGGAAAAAATCCAAACATGAACCTAGCAAGAAAGGAACGGAAATTACAAGGCATATAACTTCAAACGTACCAAATGGACGAACCTGGTCAATGACAGAGGTAACAGGTAAAGGCAGCAGCTTGACCTATTCAACTTGAAGTCAATTTCTACATTCCTACTCATTCCTTTTCAAGCTTCCTCTTAAGGACTGATTTTTCTTTTTTTTTTCTTCTTTGTTTATTTAATAAAGAAAAGCACTCACACATTTAATGCAACTAAAAACCCCATGCAGCTTCCTACTTGAGGTCACAGGACACCTCCACAGCGAACTGAGCACTGACGCATTTTTATTCCGGACAGATTCTGCTGGATATACTGTCATTAGAACTAAACAGATTTAAGATCTCTAGCTAGGAACAGAAGACAGCTTCACAAGTGAATTTACCACTAACAAAAGTTACTAACAAACTTCTGTTAATACTAAGTGCTGGGTAAACTTTTTTGGAAATTCTGACAAGTCTCAATCTAGTGAAAAAAACCCTAACTCACATTTGTTAAAGTTTCTGAAAGAAATTCATTAATCTGTAAAGCTGATTCACTTTTATTCAGCCCATAAGTTCACCAAAGTTGCTCCTATTTCAAGGACCCCACCTTTTATGCTTTACAGGGAAAGCATAAAAATAAGATTGAATCTCGTAGTCATGGCAAAAAGCTAATAAATGCAGCAAGTACAACTGCCAAGGACATGAAGACAACTTTGTCCTAATTCTTCAAACTTCTGATTATTATATATCAAAGGACTTAACTGTAAAGCTTCAATGTGCCTCTATTTAAAAGAAAAACGAAAAACAAAAACCCAACCTACCTTCTCGTGTTTGTAGATCAAGTTTTCAGCTTGTGCTAACCCAAGCGCAGCCTGAGTCATTCTTTTTGTGTGAATGCTTTGCCTCACTGCTCCAGCCAGGAACGGGGAGAGGAGCTGCACTGACCAGCTGTCAGGCACCAGCTGCAAAACTAGAGCCGCATCAAATTCAGCAGCGTGGCTATTCAGGAGATCCACAGCAGCCATGACTAGTGCACAATCCGAAGCGCCTGGATTCAGATACACTGACAGCAGCATATGGAAAAGCCTCCGTCTGTACTGCACATCTCTGTTCTCAGAGTTCCATATACAGTATTCTTCAGCGGCATGGAAGTCCTTCAACTCGTGGACAAGGATATGCAAAGCCTTCTCGTGTTCTTCTAGTTTTCCATATAAAATTGCACTTTCCATATGAAGGTCTGTGCCCTGGATTTTGTCTGTTAAATGAGAGAAGGCAATGTTTGCTCAGTGGAGAAGATCACTACTTCCTCTCCCAGAGTCAATGCAAACAAGCCCACAGAACTCAACTTCTGCTATTTCTGCACACAGGGTTGCTGGCAGCTATGAAGAGGACAGCTGTTTGTAAGTACAAGAATGCCTAGATGTATGGAAACACACCTCTAACAAGAGAGTGCCACAAAATATGGAAAAAAGAAATTACTAAATAACAAATGATAAAACCAGCGTCACTGACACCTTTTAAATTCTAGCATGTCAGTCTTGCGCACTTCTGTGCACACTGCTACCATGTACGATAAACTGTAAGGTGAAGCCACGAAGTTTTTAATCTCTGCTTCTCTCAACATTATAGAAAATTACAGAACAGTTTGAAGTCCACAGAAGACAATAAAGATCAAATGGTACTTCTCTTTAAGAAAAGGGCACTACAAACCCTTAATTCAGTCTGACGGTTTAAAGTGTCAGTGACAGGCCGGGGAATGGCAAGTTCATCTGGCATTTCAAGATAAAGTAGAAAATCCTCTACTTATTGTAAAGGTGATCAAGATTTAGCATAGCCCTCTGTAAGAGGTACGGAAATACAAGTTTTTTTCCCCAAAATATTTTGGTTATCAAGGAGGAACACACTAGCATGCATTGATCTCATCTTCACGTAAGATAAGAATTGTCATGTAAGAAATCGTGTGTTTTGGAGGACATGGATTTCAAGAGAATAATCTATCTTGTAACTCTTGCCCTTAAAATTTGGTTAAAAGTTAAAAGATGAAAAAGAGCAAGGGTTTCAATGACTGTGTTACACTTGTGCATTATCTGTCATATAATGTTTTGCTGACTGGAAAGGTGAGGGGGTATCAAACTCTGGTAAATTATTTTAGTTGCTACTCAGCTATTTTTTATTTCCACATCCACCGGATTTTTCCATTGTATTTCAAGAAAACATTTCACATCTTTCAGTACAATAACAAGTCACTTCCCTTTTATCCACTGTTCCAGTGAGCTAAACATTAAAAATTAGCCCTCATAAGCACTGGCCAAGGAAAAACTTTAGCTCAACTGTTGCTTGCCTTATACCAACAGCAAGGCGTATGATCCACTTTTCACTAAAAAAGGTGCTTGTATTTTTTTCAGCATGAACCCTGGCCTCCAGGTTGAGAGTGGGTTATGGACAACAAACAAATCCTTGGTAATCAGATTTCTCAAAGCTGGAACTGACATACAGCATTTGTAGTAGACCATGTGCATCTTACCCAAAATAAAGTGAATTCTATAAAGATCAGATTTCTGAAGAAGGCTGCGTAGCTTAAACAGCAATTCATTTCTTTCTGTACAATTATCTGTGGCCACAGACTTCAGCTGAAGTATTGCCTCCAAGTACAGGACAGCTAGATGAGTATGGTACTTTTCTTTCTACAGATGAAAAGAACAAGCTCAGTTTACAAAGACAGCCCCAACAATAACAGTAATGAATATTTACATAATTACACAGACATGTGTTTTGATTTATTTAATTCAAATGGATCAGAAAGTCTTTTGTTCATGCAGATAGACAATTTATTCAGACCAGCTTCACCAAATACACTGTACCTATAGTATGGGATTATCTATTTCCTTAATACAGATATTTCCAAAATGTAGATATGAAACACCTGATTCCTAAACCCCTCTTCTCCTTATATAAAACAGGCTCTCTATAGAGATTTTCTTATGCCAAAATTATTTCCTTTCAAAAGTTCACCTAATGAAAGCCAATGCAGTGAACCAGATCTCTCTCCTTTGAGTACAAGTATGATCTCCACTGTGCCTTCTCCTTTTGTTTCCCTTACAAAATGAGTAATTTTGATCTAATTCAGTCTTCCTCATATTCAGGTACATTCTTTGACGTTTTCTATTCCTGCAATAAAATTTGAGAAAGCCACCAGAGGCAGACAAGGACTCTGAAGGCACAGAGTGTTATCCACTACCCAATATTCATCAAAAATAGTTGATGATTTGGCTGTTTGAAACATTCTCACTAAAGCATTCACAATAATCTATTACTTTCTAAGACCGAATTAATTTATAACTCAGCCTTTACTAGCAGGTAGAGTAAATTTAATTATAAACTATTTTTGTTACAAATATTCTACAAGGCATTATGTTTAACTCAAAAAGTTTGTTTGAAAATATTCATGACGTCAGAAACTAGTACATTCATCCGTCAAGGTGTCACAAATCTTGACATATTTGCAATAGCAACAGAGGGAAAACATTGATCTAACGTGTATTTTAAGAAAGTAAATTAGTGAACCAATCAACAATTCTGCAGCATTCTTTCAATGTTCATTTCCTTGCTTTATTTTCAGGCTAAAGTAACTTCTGTGCTTAAAACGTCTCATATCCAAGTACCATGATGTTTGGCTGCTTCTGCCTTGTGCTTAAAAACCTAAAGGTAGAATACACTGTCACTTAATGACCTGTGAACACACCTCTTGGACATTCAACATCTGGAGTGGTTTGGAATTCTACAGTAAGAGGTGCATGGTTTAATTCTGTCATTCATTGCACAAATCTCTCCAGAAGGACAGAACAAAACATACCTACTTGTAAAATACTGAATTAGCAATTTTAGTATATTGCTGCCACAGTGCAGTAGGATTAGCAGTTGCTCAAACATTTCTATAATCTTACCAGATGGAGGTTTAGGCCTCATCGGTGAAACTGAAAAGTATGCAATAATCAGATATAATAAAAAAACCCAAACAAAACCCAAAACCTCTGAGGTGAAGTAAGCAACTATCTTGCCATCACGAGTGTTGAAGAGTTAAAAATAATGCAGATATCCACTCCTCATCTTCTATTTTAATCTTAAAAAAACCACTCCTTCTCTACTCTGAGTAGATCCGAAAGCTTTCAAATTATGCTTATTTCTTCTATACTTTGGCTCTTTTCAGAGTTGTTCTTCGTCATAGTCTGCATTCTGAATCCTATCCCTATTTTTAGTATTCTTGTAGAACTCACCTCTATTTTTCTTTCCAATACTAGGTGTTCTATATATTTAATACGTGCTTTAGGGTATTTGTTAAGGCAACTGACGATATCATCTGGATTAATATTGTTTTTCTCCTGTTCTTCCAAAGGCCTTTTAGTGAAAATCTGTACACCAACCTAGAAAGAGTTAATCACATTTAGGAACTCAGTGGCAACCATTTTATTACCTTTTTATTTTAAATAATTATTAAATAGCACTGTGAGATTAGTTAGTACATTATTCAGGAAGATAAGCAACACCAAACCCTGCTCAACACCACCAAGATTATAGCACTTGGTGTTTACTGTGATCTCACTCCTATCTCTGCTACTTCAATTCATAGCCTATACATTGTCCAGCCTATAAACCTTGTGCTGTGCACAACCAACACTTTTTTGTGGTAGCAGAGCACAGATCTGTGTCACAGCAGAACAAGAGGCTTCAGCCTTTGCAGCAAGAAAGCCTGAGTTAGAGACCCGAGTATTTACAGCCTTATCAAATGTGATGATATACACAGAGCAAGACACTTCTGGGATGACCAAACCAAAAGTTTAGAAATCTATCGCTGCAGGTAATAACTGAGCTTTAAATTAATGCAAACTGGGCAGTGACAAGTTCCAACAGTGCAGACTGTCTGCTAGAGCATCAAGCATCCCATTTAACAGCATACCCCACTAATGGATGTTACAAAGTAATTTTTTTTAATTTTGGTGGATTAAGTTAATTCTTGTAGCAATGAGGTTTTATCTTGAATGTGGGCTATTTATTCCACATCCTAGTGCACACAGATATCACCTGTCCCTGGAATCCTTTTAAAAAAACCCAGCAGCAGCAGTTAACCTATTAGGTGATTATTCTTTTTTTGTTAAAGATCTGAAAATTATCTTGCTTAATATGAAGAAAACCAGAAGACATGCTGCATCTTTCATTGCACAGAATGACTTAACTTTGTTTTCAGAAGAAAAAGAGGCAATTATCACAGGACTTGATAACAGAGGGACTTAGAATTGTGAAATCTGGAAGTTTTCTTCCATTGATTGCTATTTAACTGGCATTAAATATTCTGAAAAATTGATCCAATTAGCTATCAAGATGGAACAACATTAATGAACACCCAAACACCACTGCAGGGAAATACTTCATATTTCTGATGTTCTGTGAACAGTACACCAAACACAAACCTCTTCATTTTTTTGTAAAACCCATTCAGAGTATTTCCACACTAGATCCTGGTCTGAGCAGAATGTAAGGAAGTCTACTATATATTCATAGAGATCTGACCGTGTAGAATCTTGAATGTCTCCATCAACTATTTTCACCCATAACTGCAACAAAAACACACACAGATTAGACTGCTTAAAACATGTACTAGCTCTTCCAACTCAAAATTTATGCCAGCTACTAAAACACTTATTATTAGCTACTGGTACTTGTGGAATTAGAAAGAGCTCCTAGGAATACCAATTGCAAGGGACCTCGCTAGTTGCTAAATTTATGCCTCCTCTCCATCACAGGTTTTTCTTGCACCTGCCATATTCAACTAATTCAGACTCCCATATCATGTGGGTTCTCATTCTGAGAGAGATTAGCTGAGCCCTTCAGGAGGAGGTACACTAATCACAAAGAAAGCTTTTGATAAAAGTCCTTTTCTCCAATGCATGGTATACTTCGCACGTGTTCTGTGTGTGTAAGGTTAAAAGCAAATGATACAACCAATTAAGAAGAAAACCAGATTTTTTGCTGCTCGTTCATTTTGACTGAAGAACTTTAAGTACCGTGTGAGATTATTTTTATATACATTATAGTTGGAATTAAAAGCTACCACACCTAGCAGACCAGTTTAACAAGACACCTTGCTCCTTGAAACATAAAGAAAAATATCTTGCACATGACGAAGGTACATACTGTTTTTTTTGTCCTTACTGGTTTTCTGCTCAGGAAATTACTAATGACACAACTAACCTGAATGCATTTGACAGTGTTACTGTGGTTAACATACTCAAAAAGCCACACAGTAAGGCAAACTACTTGAGGTATCGGATATGGTCTGAGACATAAATGCTATTTATTGATCAAGAACATATTAATTTTTTTAGATGAAGTTTTGCAGACAGGAATAACAAAATTATTTAGTTTACAGACCACTGCTAGTTGTAGGGACATCAGAAAGGGGGTCCCCGAAGGGATTATTAACCCAGCTGAAACCCACAGATCTTGCAGAGTGTGTTCACTGCCTGTCATCAGATAAGGAAATAAACTCTCAGTTGCTGTCAGTGCTTGCCACGAGAATACAATGCTGCTCTGCTGTGTGTATACAGGCTAAACAGCACAAGATATGTTCCTGAAGTCTCTTAAACACCTTTTTAAGTATCTCTTGATTATTTTAGTGCTTCTATCCATCTTTTAAGAGTACGTTTTTGCTTAAAAAATAGCATACATGCAACTAAAGAGCTGTCATCTTCAGTAAGCTTTTCAGGTTTTTCACATCTAGCATATGAATTTATTCAAGGAAGTCTTGGCATAAGTTTCTCATATATATATATATACACAGACATCACTACTTTTCAAACAGAGAAATTAGCACCTCAGGGTTTATCTTAGAGGTAAACTGGTATTTTGCAATGGTTTACAGATGACAGTAAAAGCTTTATTCTAACCTGAAGCGCTGCAGCGTCCTGACCATTGTAGTGATACAAGAGACCAAGGGCAAAATACCTGTACAGGAAAGAGAGAAAATATTAAAATCCCTAGACTTTCATACCTATTTCATTATGGTTTGATTAGCACAGAATATAACAAATAATTTCTTAGTGACATGTACACAGCCATGTCTACACTCGAACAAGTATCTGTAGGCCCTTTTTCAGAACCAAAGGAGGGAAGTTCTGTCCTAGAAATGTGTCTGTCTCTCCTGTCTCTACAGCAGTTTCTAGTTACTAGCTCCAACTTAAAGTATGTGTCAAACTAGAGATGATTCCCATGCTGTTCTTTGAAGTTTATATATAGACTTAACACACAGCTCCAAGTAATAAATATTCCTCCAATAATTAATCGGTTGTCATTAAATAAAATTTTTTATTATGCTTTTACTTAAAACTCTGTTTTCCTATCAGAAACAGTTTTTTTTCTTTACTGCAGCATGAAATCAAGTCAGGCAAGGAAGAGCTTTGTACAGAAGGTTTTTTTGCATGTGTGCTGTAATAAAAATACAGCTACAGTTCTGTAACGGCTGTTCTCATGGACTATGTTCTACCATTGACATTTGCAAAAGTTTGCCATGCAAACCATACTTACGAAGAGGATTTAACAAAACACCTGAAATAAATGAAACTACGCTAAATCTAACCACAATTAAAGACTCCTCCTCACCACTGTAGCTGCTACTACTGCACCACTCGGTTTAAAGAAATTAAACCAAGACAGAGACACTACGTACAACTGGAGTTTGTATTTTACACATTTACTATCTAGTGTTTTCTGCTTAATGACAGTCAGTTCTCCACCTGCTGGCATTTCCAATTTAAAGTCATCTATAGTCATCTTAAGCAACCTCCTTTTGGTGAAACAGTGAGAGCACAGAAAATAAGATCTCTTTCCCTGAATAAGCAACTACAATTTTAAAGCCACTAGCTGACTAATAGCTTTTACCTAAGGTACTGCATGCTTTAAGGTACCTTTTCATCCTGTCCGAGTATCACTATTGCATCCATTCAACTCTCACATTGTCACAAGGGCAAAACAAGTAAATTTTTTTCCTCCTCTCCAGATTTGTACCGATCCTTTATTTTTGTGTTGGGGACAGAATCTTTCAGGGAGAACTCCGTATTTACCAGCATAAGACAGAATGCACTTCCTTTACCTCAGACTGTCAATTAATAAAATTTCACCAACATTTTTAAATGCTGACAAGTCAGGCCAAGTTGTCTTTTGGACCTGAGAGCACAGAAACTACAAGCATTTGAACATGTTGCTCTATAAGCCAATGGCATTTAAGACAGTTTTCCCTCTGGTCTCAAAGGTGCAATACTCAAAAAATCCACTCACTTTTTGTGTTTTTCCAGCCAGGCAGCACTATCTGTTAAAAGACAAAAGTTCTCCGAAACCAGCAGATCCAGCAGGCTTTCATGATTTGCCTCTGCATACAGCTTGAGTAAAGCTGTGTCGATATCTTCCTTGTAGCCATTTGCAACCTCAGTGCTGCGGACTTCATTCAAGTAACTCATGAGGAATCGTTTGCATTTTGTCATCTTCTCCTGGTCCCCTTGGGTCAGCTGGTTTAGGTCCGCGTACTCATGCAGAGGGGGATGAGACCGTATAAATGAAGAGGAAGTAGGCAACAGGAAGGGGTAGAGAGAGATCAGCTCCCGGACATCAAGCTGGCCGCTTCTGCAATTACAGTGTCAAACTAGATGAAGCAAAAAGAAAGAAAAAGTATACATAGGCACAAAAAAAATAACATACTGGGAATGTGTGTGCACATATGCTTAGAGTCACGACACTAACAGGTTGTCAGTTTCTGAAAGTAATTGCCTTCTATGCTGGAGAAAAGCTATTCAGAACAAATTTGGAGTTCTTTTCTATTTCTATCCAAACTTGTTTATCAATCTTTTTCCTCCTCTAGAAATTAAAAATTCTGAGAATTCGGGGACTGGCCAGCTTTTTGCTTTTGACATCCCACAGCTGTTCTGTGGCACATACGAGAAGCAGCTGAACAGCCTTAGTGCAGTTCCTAAACTGTCCTAGTCTTCCTCCATACATTACGGGAGCTAATGTTCTGGTGGAGGCAAAAAAAAAACGGAGACAGCGAACCCTTCCCGGCAAGCCACAAAGCCTGTGCAAGTGCAATTCTGTAGAAACAGCAACTTCCTGTAAAAAACTAAAGCTTTCAGAACACGTTTGGATGATGAAGGCGTTCTCCCTGACCCTGAAGTGCACCAGATTCCTCCTTTGGCTCACTTCTTAAGGAGGTTCTGAAAACGAACCCGCAACACTGCTTATGCATCTGTCTAACCAGTAAGTAGCAGTCTATAGTACAGGTCTTGGGTGTCCATCTATGTCAGATCCTACGGAGTAACTTGTCCACTTCACATGTGAAGGGAATCTATACTTTATCCATGAGCAAGTTGTAATATGGATATGCTACACAAAAGATTTTGCTTTCAGCCTATATTGAAGAAATTCCTCAAGTATTTGAAGAATGTGTGTTGTGACAGAAGAATAAAATGAGAAGTTTTTTCACACATGGCAAACTACTCCCCAATTTTCACAGCTAGAAGGACTCCTCCTCCTAGGTCTTGCTTTAGAAGAATAGCAAGAAAGCAGAATTTATATTTTATTTCACTGTCAAAGTCATTCAGAATTAATCTTTAAAGATGAGTATTCCTGAAATTAGGAGATACTGTTGCTGGGAAAAAAAAAATCAAAATGAACTGACAGTTCTCTAGAAGAAACCCTGGTTAGTTACTATTTTGTTGCAAATAAAACTTTTTAAAAAATATATTTCTTATCTATCAGCAACCTCAAAAAGACTTTCCCTTCACAACCTTGATTGGAAGGAATTCCAAAAAGAACCAAGTTATAACCATGGAAGAAGATGAACGAGATTTCTGCAGGCAATAAAGTGTGAAACATCCTCACAAGCAGGCTCATCCTTTCCCTACTACTGTAAAGTAACTAAAGCAGTGGTGCATGCCCCGAGTTGTTCTCTTCTTGCCAGAGACACAGTTCCAAACCCATCCAGGAAATATGAATTAGTAGGAAGCATCACCACGTCAACACCTATTTAGAACTTTTTTAAAAAGTACATACTGTCCCTCGGCTACAAAAAAGCTATACCAGACAAGTAAAATTCTGGGAGACAGCAGCAACAGCAAATTTAAGAGAGGCAAGTATCCCGTTCCAGAACCTAGAGACCGCAAAGCACAGGAACAGCAGTGTGAACAACAGAGGACCACAACAGAGAAAAATCTGAACACTGGAAGCCTTCCTCTGAGAAGTTTGAATAACAAGTTCTTCTGATTCATAGACAGCTCCTACTGCCTAAAAAACCCACCTCTACACCAGAAAGGCCAGCCTGTAAACAAGAGTAAAGTGCCCATGTCTACTTTGCAGACTTCTGCAGTTGAAATTTTCTTTTAATCCCTCTTCAGACTTGATATTTGGTTTCGAAATTCTTAGTTCTACATCATGATGGAACTCACAAGTAGATGAGGACTTCTTTTTAAGAGGCAGAATAACCAAGAAGTAGCAAGTTCTGTCAGCGGAGTGACCCAGAACATTTGGGCTTTCAGTGTGAACTTGTTACAGTAACCTAACTGCAGCTTTGGCTAGTCCAACTACTAGTGTAAGTTTAAGACCTGAGTACCACCAGATAAAGTATATTACATGATATGTATTACACTAGAAAATCAACCCTATTTAAAGATTTTTTTTTTTCCCCTTCAAGGTTCTTCACTGATTTGTTTTAGAACAAAAGCTAACCCATAACTTGAATAACAGCAACAGGTTACTCAAAATTAGTGCAGAAGCAAGGAGTCTTGATAAATCCACACAAATTCAATGCAGAAATTCCCTTGCTGGCTATGCAGTCAAGTATTTGGAGATGGCTTACGGCTGAGATGGAGACTACGACTATGCAGATAGATGATGAAGCTAAAAATGCTGTATTTAACATGCCACTTTTAGTAAGTTTTAAAACATTTTCCACCTTCTACAGTAGGTTCTGCATCCTTTCATCTTACCATCCAATTTCTCCTAGATGAGTAGTCAGCTACTTCACCTCTGAATTTCATGGACTCTGGCCTTAATGACCGTCCTTTTCCAAAAGCAGAATCAAAACCAGCTTCCAACTCAGGCTAGCCCAAACCCTGGGCTGTGAATCACCAGTGGTTCTCTCAGCAGGTCTGACTCAAACTCACGTTGTACAGTGTTGCTCTCCCCTCAGCATGGGGATGGTAATTAGCAATCAAGCAGCCTCCTTAAAAGCACAGTATCATCCAGAACAAACTTCTTCAGAAAAATACCAAATACTAAGCAATGACCCCACCTGTGTGAATGGTTAACATTGATCTTAAGGCTTAAGGCTTCTGGGATCTGTGGATGTCTTGTGGCTCTTTCCACCACATTTGGAAGAAACAATTTAGGAGCAGCTACAAAGGGCCTCATGTCTCTTCAAAACCACATCTGAGTCTTCAGCATCTAGCATCTCAGGTTTAGCAAAATATAGCTAGCAACTTATCACAGAGTAGAAAACAGGCTCTTAAGACAAGTCAAGCTGTCAATGTTAAGAGGCAACTTCCCTTCAAGTAATTCTGCATTAGGTCTTTTAGGGCGCTTCATATATACGAACAATGCAACAGGCGGAATCTACAAGTTTTCAGGAAACGTAGGTCTAAATTCAGACCCTTAAATTTACAGATATTAGAGATGTCAAAGAAGCCTGCATGATTTAGCTATTTTGCCTAGATCCCACTGGCTGTAATAGAAGCTTATATTCTTGAATCACATTTAAGAAGCAAATCTCACACCGAGTCCTGCTTATGTCTCCAGGTGTAAGTACCAGCAATTTTTTAACCTTTTCAGTGTAGCAGAGACTTTAGCTATAAGTCTCTCTATAGCCTTTCCCAGGTGAGACAACACCGTGTAAAGAGTTAACATTTTAATTTGTGAAAAAAGAGCAACAAAGTTTAGAAAAGTTCCAGTATCTGGCATGTCAGATCGTAAGCAACATCTAACCAGTGAAAGAGCATAACCAACCACACTGGAGATAAATGGTTTCACGACAGCTACCAACATCTCTGCAAGACATCTGGAATTCAGCAAATGGCCTGCTAAGCATCGCTGTTTGCTGTAACTGTGTGTGAGCCTCCAATGACAGCAATATCAAATAGCAAAAATACAACATATATATCACAACTACATAACACAAACACAATTCCGTTATTGCCTGTAACGGAATTTGTCAGACCAAAGAAGCCCTACTACGACAGCTCACTCAGTTTAAGATTAGTGGGTGCAGCTGAAGAGATTTCTCCTCCCTTGGTTGAACTACTTGAGTTTCAATAAAGCTACCACTTCCTTCCTTTTTGTCAACCTTTTTCATTATTCAGAAGTATTGGCATAACCAAAAAGGAACTTTGCAGGAAAGTATTCCTCTTAAAAGTTTCAGTATTTAAGAACTATGAAGTTAAGCATAAGATCTAACTGTATCTTGACAAGGTTATCCAAGAAGGATTATTGATGCAAGAAAACGAGACCTTTAGTCCAATATAGTAATTTCTCCTGCTAGCTTGTAACTGACAGATATTTTCTGAGGAGTGAGACAATCTCACTTCATATTTGGCCAGAAGTAGGCCCATGTCACACCAAGTTCTTGGAATTACTGCTGCCACTCTGTTTCACTGCTAAATCCATCTTTTCTCAGACAGGTACCAAGCTCCCTTTGGCATTTTAAGACTGAAGTTATTTCTGTCTAACACTAGCTTGAAACACCTGCAGAGCCACAGATGAGGATGGGAGGAAGCGTGTGCTTAGACTGCCGTTATCTTTCACATTTTTGCCTCTGACCATCAGTAACTCTAAAACTAACAAGATTTTTTGAGTGTATATCAGGGCATAACCAGGTATTACTCAAACTGGGTGTGTTCACCAGGTCTGAAAATCAGGGAACCTGGATTCCATAAGGAGGTTTTCAGAGTCAGCAAAATATTCTGAATCACTTATGTATGGATGGCCACAAGAAAAGCACGGAAAACTTATCTTTGCTTTCTCCCCCCAGCAGACTTCAGCTATTTGTGAACAGTTGTTCTGCTTTGGAGTTGCAGCTTTTAGAGGAAGGGAGCTCTCTGGGATGCCGACTCAACTCCAAAATTCATGCCTGGACAGCACATTTTCTCATGAGGCATGTTTCTTTCTATAGAGGAGCGCCCATGCTCCTGCCCATTAAAACTCCTTTGTCAGACTGCTAGTTAGATGGAGGCTGCATAACTTATCTTGGCTCCTTCTGTAAGGTGCTGGGGCTCCCCGCAGGATACATTTCCCCCTTTTCACTGCTTTTAAAAGATCCTCGGGCCACTACCAGCAAGGTGGGCCCCTCAGATTAGACCCCACAGGGAAATATTGCCAGGCAGGGTACCATAAAGGGATAGAAAAGAAGTTGAAGTGTCAGCCATAGTCAAGATAGCTGCAGAGCTGTACAAGCCTGGCCACCTAACCACATCTAGACAACGAAGACACTTCGTAGCAGTACCTCAACAAGTTATTTTACCAAAGCTGGTCACACTGAAAAAAACTGAAAAAAAGGCCATTGGAAAGCCACATGGAAGGGCTTTGTCAGAATGTTGTAAAGGATTCCTAACCATGTACAACTTGTACTACTTCTTCAGATGCACAACACAGCAGCGATCCAGTCTAGTGTTTGGAAGGAAGATTACAGAGAGGAGGAAGATTGCAAGTTGCTTACTAATGTCAAGAATTACAAGGTGATACAGAAAGTGGTTGTGGCCAAATCAAATTGCCACTAATGCCGTTCAGGCCTTTCCTGTCATTACCTAATCTTCTCTCAGTGTACACTGCCTGTTCAAGCCCAGTGTTTCCCATTATCCTGGTAAGCAGGAGGCAAAACGGTGAAGCCCCACATCAGTAGTAACACCCCAAAGCTTTACTTTGCTTGATAGGCTTCCATAAACCCAAGGACAACTTTTTTCCTATACTGTGCACACTTAAAATATACAGCAAATTGTCTACCCTTAATCCTATTCCACAGACTCTAAACTCATTTAAAGTAAATTACAGCAGATAACGAGAATTATTTCATGTGGTCAGCATGGATTACACTAACTCTGGACAGTGTCGCAGCACAGAATGAGGCATGGCTAGCAGAAATGAAATTGTCAGGTAAAATACAGATAATGAGCAGCATTTTTGGAGTACCGAGGTCAATTTGTAAACAAGTGGCTGCTGAAACAGCTGAATCGGGAAGGTTAGTACAGACTTCAAGAATAAATAATCAGTCTTCTGGAAAAGGCCTAACAGACCAAGTGTTAAATTCAGTATCAGCATCCTCAAAAAATTAGTGCAATTTTGTCAGTAATATTTAAGTTGTGGCTAATTTATAAATTGTAATGTTTTAAAAAGATTTTTCTTAAAAAACCCAAAGAAGCCCCCCCCAAACAACAACAACAACAACAACAACGAGAGAACCAGGCAATGTATGAACACCACAGCACAGGCTCAATAACAAAGCCTTGACCTTCATGGACATAAAGTAAAAAATCTCATACACATACAATCCTCAGATTACAGGATTATAGCCTTAATGCTACTGCATGTTAGAATACCAAAAAAACCCAATTGCGTTACCTCTTCAGTTATAAAGTTGTTTCAACATTACTCTGCTTTTACCCCCAAAACCCCATTTTATCACAGTGAACTCACATCTGCATCAAAAAACATTCAAGCAACTAAGTTTTTAAAACCAAGAACACTAACTCCTTATTTAAAGAAGATAAATTAATAAGTTTCTTGTCACACAATTACCTGAAGAGTTCTTTTGCTTCAAGGAACTGAAGCTGTGCAAACTGTATAAAACCTGCTTGCTGCAGGATTCGTTTGTACATTACCTATGAAAGAGAAGGGGGGAAAGAGGTTTATTATATTTGTAAGGAGTTATTTACATAGTGCTAGTCACTGCTGCAACAACTACCTGCCCAAAACAGTGAACACATGATCTTCAACCAGACCTCTCAAGTTACACGCAAAATAAAGCCCTGATCCTCTAAATTCTAAATTGTATGTACCTGAATATACTGAATCTGCTGCCCAGACTCAGTTTCTTACACAAAAGCATGTGAACACAACACTGGTCATGAGTACTTACTAAAAGCAAAGTCAACAAATAGAAAGTTTAAGTTTTCTTATTCAAATAATGACTTATCTGACATCAGTCTGAGTTGCCTCAAGTTTTTGCTCCTGGTATTTGCAAACATAAAAGCCAATGGTCATTTCTGAAGTTCCCCGTCATTCAGCAGGCACAAAAAAAGGAAGACTTAAACTCAAGGGTGATCCCACTTGACGACACGCAGCCAACTCCCGCCCCATTTCACCTCACTTCTACAGCAACCTTGCTGATGACCACATTTCAGACTTCCTGCCATCCTGGTTTTTTTCTTTTTGTGTGGTTTTTAAAATATTTAAATTATTTTTTAAAAATAAAAATACTTCCAAACTAGTTCAACTTATCCAATACGCAGTACATTATGCAATGTACATAAAAATATGGTTAAAAAGAAGAGTACAAGTAAACCATAGGAAAACCTATGTGTTACGAAGTTTTACTGTTAAGTCATGCCTAGACAGAGAAAAATTTACAAGAAATTCACTAGAAAAAGAACACAAAACTACTTTAAATGCTAAGTGTTTATGTAACCTGAAGGATCAATCAGTTACCAAGAGATTAAATGAAACCTTCATGCTCAGAATATTTCCCACAGCAAAAGTGAATTACTAAAAGCAAGGAACCTAAACTGTGCTCTGCAAAGCATCCACCGTTTGCGACAAGACTGGTATTTTGCAAATACAGCTAGCGACATCCACATGGCCTCAGTTTTTCCCTTGAAATTTCTCACGAATATACAGCCTTCTAATGTTTAACAGAATACATGAATGCTGTTATTAATAACGGACTCCCATTTTCAATGAAAATACCTACAGAAACTGCAATACATTAGCAATGTATTCTAGGCAGGAACTGCTAAAGAGTGTCAGGCCTCAAGCAGGGTAGACTGATATTCTAATTGGTGATTTTTCACCTTGATTAAAGATTGTGGATTTACCAAGAGAAAAGCTTGGCTTATGTCCATTTAGTCTGTGTATGCTTTACTAATGGACTATCTTAAGTCTTAAGGAAATACTTAATCATTAGCAAGCCATTAAAAGCTATTCATTTGTAAGGTTGCGGGACTTTTCTTACCTCCCCAGTGTGGGGAGAGAAGGGGAAACAGAGGGAAAGGCTACCTGGCACACCTTTTCAGATAGACATAACAATACCAAAATAAACAAACAATACCTCATGACATGTTTATACTAATTATGGTTAATATGCTTTACATCCAAGTGTACTAAAATTCAAAATACAGTTAAATAAAGCTAAAATGGTATGTAATTACAGTAATAAAGTAAAGCTACCTCAGGTGAGTAATTCACAAAATATCCAAAATATTTTGTATTCACAACTGTGTTATTAAATGAATAAAGAGTAATCTGTGAACTGATGAATACCCGCCTGGGCACATTCTTAAGGATGTTGGTAAAGGATTTCAATCTGCAACTATCTGCATCTTGGAGCACCAGGAAAACTTCAAAATCTGGCCTCAGACTTTCCAGAGAGGGTTGAAGTACAATTATTTCTCACCCTGCTAACTACTATCAAAAGTAGGTTAGCTTGGTTTTTTGGTATGTTTTTTTTTTTTTAAAAATTCTGTTTTCAATCTTTGCAATGGTGTGACCATTAATATGTACATATTTAGTGAATTAGGATCTTGGAATTAAGTTTGAATTGATCTAAGACACTGAAAATACTGCTTTAATTGTACAGCTTAGTCTGTACAGCAATCTTTTCAACTAGAAGTTGAAAAGAGCTCGTTGATAGAGTCTAAGTATAGGCCCAAGGAATCAGTTTTAAATTTGAACTGATTAAGTGGTATTCACTTTCATTTAAATGTTGACATATCTTCACTTGTCTCTTAAATAAGCCACGCAACAAAAAAAGCTATAGAATGTCTACAGACAGGTGCTCTCCCAACTTTCTAAAGATGCAGTGATGACATAGGGAATATCCAGGTTGATTTTCAGCCAACAAGATAAACACTAGACATTAAGATGTCTTGTGGTAAAGATTATAGAAGCAACAGACCAGACTGCCTGTGGAAAATTCAGTATTCTCTTTCTCACAGGTTTTTAAAAATGGGCTAGACCTATATGCCAACCACATACAGTTAACTTTTGTTTGTGACACAAAAAACATCCTGAGTTCTGCCAGACCCGTTTGCCAGAATACCGCAATAAGCTTCTTTTAAAAAGATACTAAGTTAACACTCAGTCAAAATTCAACAACACTGTTTATTGCCCTATCATTTTTGAAGAACCACCATAGGACTCGAACTGCTTTGGGCAAATTATATATTGTTGCCGAATTCACATTTGAAAACTAGCTACAAAAAACAGGAAATAAGGTTTGTATTAGTTCGTATCTGAAAAAGCATTAGAAAACAGAAAGACAACTGGTGAAGCAGCGATAGCTATAGTGAACCCTTAATTGTCTCAAATGCTAGAAAAATCCTTTCTAAAATGATCACCAAGTAGATTGCCAAAAATATTTTTTCTAGAAAAGTCCCGTCGGCTTCTGGTAAGGTGTGGGTGCAGTTCATGTTTTTTGAAACTAGAAAGAAATTAGAAGAAAAAAAAAAGAAAAAAGAAAGATACCTATGCAAGATGTGTGTCAATCTAACCAAGGTCTTCACTACCATCAACCATGATTTCTGCAAACTTCAGCTGTCCTGAAAAATTAATAAGTAGTATTCAGTCATTTCATGGTAGCATGGTAGAAAGGCCTTTGTATTCTTCTACCAAAAAAATGACATCTGTTGAAGCCATCTCCTTGCAACACTTTTGCTTAGCCTTTTTTACCTAGCAGTAATTCTTGATGCTCGAAGACAAAGGAATTTTCATCTAATATGGCAGAGGTAAGTTTGCAGTCTGCAGGGACCACAGGTTAAGTAACAGATTAGAGATACTAATGCATGACCTGCTTCTTTCCGATAACTAAATATTTGCTGTACAAATAATTCTGAGAGAACAGTACTCTACTATTTCAATCCCACTAGCATTCTGCATTACCAGCTTTTTATATATATATATATTTATGCTGATATAATACTGCTGATATAAAGAGAGAGAGCATGCACCTGTGTACGCATGCAATGACAATGCAGTATTGAACTGTAGGAAAAAAGCCCCCATTGTCAAGAACTGTCCTACAACACATGACTGAGTTCAAGTCACACCTAAGATGGCAACAGCCATTGCAACCTACAGAAATTAAAGCAGCATGTGGAAAAGGGGGCACTATCCTACATGTACCAGACAACTACTATCACTCTTGTTTATAGATAAATTATAATTTAAATGTATAATTTAAAACAATATAAAATAATATACTAATATAATAAACAATATACTAATATAATAAATAATAATCTAAATGTATAAATAAGAGCCTTACTGCCAAACCTATGCATTCCTTCCCACCGCTCAATTTAAATGGCAGAATAAGGCCTTGAACTATCAGCTACTCAGGAACCAGTAAAGCTTGCAAAATATTTATCAAAAGATAGATAATAGATTTCTATTAGATATCTATCTAATATCTATTATCTGAAGATATTGCTCAGACAGGAATTAGAAAGGAGTGACTATGTGATCAGTTAAAGTATGCCACGGAAATGTTACAAAAGACGTATGTAAGGCATGTAATTTGGTTGAACTCCATCAGATTTATATTATTTATATTCTACAGTAAAAGAAAATCTGATGTGCTTGTCACAAACCTGTAATGACAGCATTATATATCAGAGGCACACGAGAAAGCAAGCTCAACATGTTACATTTCCAGCTACAGATAAGCTCTGAAAAACTGGACTAATGTCTCAGTGACTAAGCCAAGTTGAGTCATTTTAATATAAGCCAGTGGGAGACTGTCAGTTTAAGCTGGTTAGTATCAGTTTGCAAATACAGCCCAGAATGAGAACAGGCTATTTTGCTTGCAAGTAATATGTTTTCTATTTTTCAGCTGTAGTATTGACTCAAAGTAACAGAACATCCTTAAAAGCATGTTAAGTTTGAAAGAATTTACAATATTCGTGGAAACAGTAATTTCAGGAAGACAGACTTTGTCCACATAAGATATGTGTGAACAGAATTAACTTTAGGATAAAGACAGAAAAATCCTAAATGCGAGAAAACTTAGGAGGAATGAGATTCTGCATCACATATTTTAGATAATGTACTGTAGTTCATCCTGTGGCAAAGCACAGAAAGACATCTCCCACACTACATCTACATAAACCAGAAAGAAATAATTGGAGAATTAGAAGGCATCATACATAGAAGACTTTGCATAGATCATGCATCCTGTCCTCATAGCAGGATTTTAGCTTGCTTCTTCAAACAGATTGCAAAGGAAAAGTTGGAAGCGAAGATGCAAAGCAAAACATTCTGGAAACTGAACTCTGTATTTGCCTAAATACTTTTCAGCTTCAAGTGCTTCCATATAGTTGCACCTTAGGCAAAAGGATGGCCACACTTCTCTGCCTAAGGTTTTTATTTCCAGCAGCCTCCCAGCTGTTCACTCAACAGAGGAGTTAAGGATCAAAATGAGAGCTGATACAAATTTTATTAAATTTAATCACTGCTTTTCAACAGCAAAATTAAATGACAAGGAATTAGAAACTTGAAATAAAAAACAAAACAAAACAAATAAAAAACCCCAAACCCCTTTCCATCTTCCTAAACAAACCAATGGTAATACAACAGATATTAACTTAATGGCAACAAAATGCTCCAAAGTGTAGTAAAAAAATAAACCAGATTTTCTGCAGGTTACAGACCAAATTTTGCTTTTACAAAAAGAACAAAGCCAAGTCAAGTATTTATTCACCTACTTGGTGAGCAGAGGTTTCATGCTACTTTCCAAGTTTCAGTCTCTAAATGACAAATAAGAACAAATACAGCAGAATACGTATTGTAATGTAAACCAGAGGTAGAAGGAAATGAGTGCATATCTCTAATCAACACTCTAATCAGAGAGTTACTAAGATACTTTGCCACACAAAAATCTTAAATATTCAGGTACACACCAGTGTGAGGACTTTTTGTATGAGTTTGGAATTAGGACGCATTTGCTTTAGACTTCCCATCATTTTGCTTTGAAGTGGTACTACTGTGGAGCTTAAGGATATGGTGAGAATCTCCCATAGAAAAAGTAAAACCTAAAAATTCTGATTTTAAATAAAGTATCCTTTTTTAGAACAGCAATAACGAAAAATAACTGAACCTAGTACTACAGAAGAATCACAGTGGATTTTCTATCACTAGTTTTTTGTTACTGGTTTTTAGTTACACACTTAAAAAGAAAAAAAACACCACCAAAACCCCAGCAGAGCAGCAGCATTCAACCTGCTAACGTCACAGCCTTTACAAGCACAAGCCAATCCAGCAGCATGTCTATTTTGTCAGGCTGAAACCATAAAAGGTACTAGGTTTCTCTTCAGTGTAAATTCCTCCCCCACCCACCCCCTCTAGTCACTTGACCATTGGTATACATGGCCCCACTGTGAAATCTATATTTTCATGAAAATTAAAAGGAAGGACAGACCTGAAATTTCTCCTTTGGAATATTCCTTCGAGCTCCTTTTGCTAGAACAAGGGCTTCTTCCACTCTGTGGCTAGCTAGAAGATCCTGAATCTGTTTTTCCAAAGGCAGCGGCACCAAGATATACACACCCTTATTAGTAGCAACAATCACCTTTCCTGGACAGAGCAAACAGACATATTCAGTTTACATTCTCTACAGAAAAGAACCCCACATTTCAGAAATAAGCTTTAATATTTACTATTTAGGATACAAGAACCTAAACAGTGATAAAGTTCCAAAACTCATCTTTGTTGTTACCATATTTACTAGACAGTATAGTTACCTGTAAATTGCACCTCAGAAATACAGACATAATGGTAAATTTATTTACAGGAGATTTTGTTCCACTCTGAGTAAATTAAACTGGCTATAATCTCTCATAATGAGCTAACCTATAAAGGCCACCACTGAAACTACTGCCCTGATTCCAGAGAACAGGGACTTTTTAGCTGCCAGATATTTTCACACGCTTACATTAGAAAACTGTAAGCTGTTCCTCAAAGGCAGCAAGTAACATACAGTTCATAGTACTAGAGCTTGTGCCTCTTCTGGAAAAAAAAAAAATAGCAATGCAATGTATTCCACACTTAAGAGTTCTTAGTTGAAAAACAGATCAAAATAAACTTTTGTATTTTTAACAGTTCTTTATGAAATATCTTCTTTTAAGCCTCTTACACAAATATTTTAGAAAGGAATACAAAGGAACAATTTTTAAGATGTTAGCGCCTTGTCAGGATAGCCAATGGACTTGTAGTTCACAATTATTGACTCATAGCATTAAATTAACATTGCTGCTTTGAAAGAAATAATTAAGTTACAAAAAAAAGCTCTAACCCCACAGACTCCTACCCAACAATTAACTTTACAATTAGAGCACATATAAAGAGCATATATTTTGTCAGAAGTGTGGAATTTTGGGTGACTAAAGTTTTCCTATCACAGTCTGCAGGAATCTAATCAGGAAAACATTTGCAAGAAAAGTTTCAACAGGCAACATCCTTGCTAGATATTTTGTTTAAAAAACAAACTGAAGTGACTGTGCCCATAGCGGCGGTTGTTCCAGAATTACTGAAGCAAAAAAAGCGTCATTCTTAATACCTTCAAAATCCTGTAGAATGTGACCTTCTTTAAAAGGCAGTGTTTGCTTTTGCTGCTGATCCAGCATGCTGTGCACTGTAATGAACTCATCATCAAGAGCAACCACGTAAGGAAAGCACAAAGCCGCTCCAATCACGTTCTCTGACCAGTGCACAGGGGCACGCTGTGAAATGCCGTCTACAGTTGCAAACATGCCTACAAAAAGGGAAAAAGAAAGCCTGAGGCTCAGGCCAGTTGAACGCTGTTGTTTTCCCAATATGAAGTGTAGGTACCAAGGTACAGATGTGGTATCAGGTGGCATGTGATGACAGCGCATCACACCTCCCTGGACCTTACAGACCTGTTGGTTAGTTCAGTTCAAATTTTTTGTTCTTTTTCCTTCACCACAGAAACACCAAAAACTGAAAAGAGAGGAATTATTCAAGTTTACTGTCAGATTTTTTTATAAGAATTATGACATGTACTTTGAATTCATTTCAAAACAGTAATATTTAGTGAGACCCTGCATTCCAACAATACTGCCTTAGTAGGAGCCTCAGACCTGCATTGCCTGACCTATCTGGTAACACAGGCATATTTATTGCTTGTAGTGTCAAATGCCTAAGAAGCATTTTAGTTAACAGTCATTTACTTACACTTCACTTTTGCTACAGCAAAATTGTCACAGAATGAGGGTGCGGCTCCTTGGGACAGGTCACTTCCTGCGAGGCATCTGTGTTTCCAATCATTTGAAAAAAATGCAAAGGCTGCATATAAAGCATATTTTCCCAAAAGCCAAGCACAGTGTAAAGGTTTTTTTAGTATCCCAATGGTATCTCCTATGCTGTCTTCAAAATACCCATCTTAAATATTCAGTTAACTTGTGTTTTTCTTTGCCTCTATCTTTCCTCTGTCTTTTCTGTTGTTCTTCCTTCTCCCAGATTAATAGAAGTTTGACTTGCTTTTGGATCACACGCCATTGGTTCTATTTATGCTACTTGGTATTCCCCAATTCCTCCTGAGCCATTAATTTAAGAAAAACTCCAGACAAAAGTTTTCAGACCTAGTTCAGTAACCTTTTGCCAGCTGAGCCACACTGAAGAACTACTAAACTTCTGCTCTAAACATGAATGCATACCCCTTAAAACCAATATTCTCATGCCATTAAAAAGACACACCATGAAAATTGTACTTCAGCAGGAACAAGCCACTTGACAGCTGGTGGAATAAATCTGAGCTCGAAACAACAGAGGAGATTAAACGATTACATTATTCAATTTACAAAATCTCTTGCAAACAGAGGATAATGAGGTAAGGGTGGCTGGGTAGGAGGACTATCTTGGAGGCGGGGCAAGTAAAACAGACAGTTGTAGACTTTTACAGAACTACAGAGTAGAGACTAAGCTTCTGGATCCTTTATAGCAGCTTTGAAATAAATGATCAGCCCTTTGCCTTGACTAAGGGTGCAACACAAAATTAAAATTTTGCATCTGACTATTAGCAAGTAATGCTCTTTGCATTTTCACTGTAACGATCAGCTTTTCAATCAGAGCACCTTACAGAAAATACTTTTTTTTTTTGCGCCATAATATACAATTGCCAATTTCCTCTATAGATCTTGATATTATTACAGAGCAGAAGTGGCAGGCAGACTGCACTATCATTTTTTAATGCCTTCCAGTTGTTACTGTGTGCTATAATCCCATTTCAAAAAGTGGGAGGAAATTTGAGTTAAACACATACTAACCCGTAGTAAATTCAGGGCTAATTATATTTGAAAAATTAATTATGAAAATTTTCTATTTCTCTGACATTTTCAAAAAAATATTATAAAAACCTGATTTTAAAAACTTTTTTTAAATGACAGAACTGTCTTTTAGGTAAGTTTAAAAAAAATAATTTATGGAAGTAGAAGGGTAGGCAGAGCAATGCACAGGACTTTTCTAAGTCAGTATCTCTCTACATCCCTCTGCTCTCAACAGCTAGGGCTTCTGTGATAGAATGATGCATTTTCTGTCTTCATCCAGCTCTCACCTAAAGAGTACAATAAACATGACAACTACAATCATAAACTATGGCCTTTTTATAGTATAGGAATGAGTCTGATGAAACTGAGATGAAGCCAGTAATCAATTCCTTATTAAAAATGCATACACTATCAATATGTTCCAATAGTTACCCAAAACACAGTTATACTGTTTTCAGCGCCAAGAGATACAGAAATTTATAGAATCACAGAATAATTTAACTCGGAAGGGGCTTCTGAAGGACATGCAGTCCAGCCCCACCACACTTGAAGCAGGACCAACTTAGATCAGGTTACTCAGCATTTTCTGCTACAGACTGTAGATTTTATTCATTTTAAAACAAAAACCTTCTTAGTGAAAATATCTATTAAAAAATGGAGTGAAACTTCATTATTATTATTATTACTACTACTTGTTTAAAAAGGAATATGAAAACTTTCAGTTACCGTAAAAGTTGACAGCATGAACACTGAGTGGGTGAAAACAAGAAGGGAACATGCTGGTTACTGTTGACTACCCTGCTTTATGCACCGTCACCAGCTATGAGAAAAAGCACTGCATAACCTTCTATGAATCATTCTCTGCTTAGTACCTGTGTGCTTGTTTTAAGTCATAAGGCTTAGTTCTCCAACTCCATTTGTAGTCTACTCAATCACTATACAACTGTTCAAACCATGCACCACTGAGAAGTTTATTTTGGAAAAGCAAAAGGAATAAACTAAAAATCAGGAATTTAAGATTTGTATTATTTTACTCATTAAAGTGGTGGAATAGTTAAAGCAGGAAGGGACCTCCAGAGACTGTCTAGTCCAATCTCCCTGCTCAAACCAGGGTCAACTAGAACAGGTTGCTCAGACCTCACCCGGTCAGGTTTTGAGTATCTTTAAGAACAAAGACTCCACATCCTCTTCAAGACCTTTTTCCTGGTTTGACCACCATCACAATGAGAAATTTGGTTTTTTATGTTTACATAGAATTTCCTGTGTTTCAGTTTGTACTGACTGCCTCTCATCCTTTACATTGGATACAATACTGCCAGACGTGGCTCTGTTTTCTTCACCCTCCTCATACATGTTGACAAAATCTCTACAAACATTTTTTTTCTTCAGACTGAACAGTCCCAACATTCTCAGCTTCTCCACATACAAGGTGCTCTGATGACTTAGCTGTCTTTCTGATCCTTCCATGGATTTACTCCAGTATGTCCATGCCATTCAAGGGAGCCCACAACTGGACCCAGTACTCCAAACATGGTCTCGCCAGGACTGAGGGGGAAAAAAATTTGCCTCTCTCAACCTGCCGGCAGCACTTTTCCTAACAGAATCATTTAGGTTGGGAAGAGGCCCTTAACATCATCAAGTCCAACCACTAACCTAACACTACCAAGCCCACCACTAAATGAGGCCCAGTAGGCTGTTGGACTTCTTTCCCACAAGGGCACATTGTTGACTCATGATCACTTTGCCCACCAGTGCCCCCAGGTCCCTCTCTGCAAAGCTGCTTTCCAGCCAGTTGGCCACCAGCCTGTACTGGTGCATGGGGCTGTCCCTCCCTAGGTGCAGGACTTGACATTTCCCTTTGCTGAACTTCATGAGGTTCCTGTCAGCTCATTTCTCCAGCCTGTCAAGGTCCCTCTGAATGGCAACACAGTCCCCTAGCGTATCAGCCACTCTTCCCACTTTTGTACCATCCACAAACTTGCTGAAGCTGCACTCTGCCCCACCATCCATGTTGTTAATGAAGATGTTAGTACAGAGCTCACTATCAGCCCTCTGGTGTACAGGACTAGCGACTAGCCTCCAGCTGGACTTTGTGCTGCTGACTACAGACCTTTAAGCTAGGCTTTCAATGCACCTCACTGTTTCTCTAGTTCATTCTTCATCTGTTTGTCTACAAGGATGTTAGGGGAGACAGTCAAAAGCCTTGTTGAAGTTCATAGTATCACTGTCCTCCCCATATCCACCAAGCTAGGCATGCAACCATAGAAGACTGTCAGGCTGGTCAGGCAATTTCCGTTTTGTAAATCCATGTTGATTACTCTTAATCACATTCTTGTCCTTTGTACATTTGGAAATGGCTTTGGGATTTACTCCATCACCTTTCCGAGGATCAAGGTAAGGCTGGCCAGTCTGCAGTTCCCTGGATCCTTTCTTCCAGTCCTGACGAATGTCCCCTGATCATCATGATCTTTCAAAGATAATAAAGAGTGGCCTCACAATGACATTGACCGCTTCTCTCAAGCATTTATGGATGCATCCCCATCAGGTCCCATAGATTTGTCTGTCCAGTTTATTTAAATGTTCCGTAACCTGATCCTTCTCTACTGGTGGCAGGTTTCTGATGCTCCAGATTTTCCCACCTAGGGTCTGAGGATTCCTGAAGGAAGATCATACCAGTAATGACTGAGGTAAAGAAGGCGTTAAGCACCTCAGCCTTTTTCATGTCCTTTGGCACCAGGTCTCTCACCCCCTTCAGCAGTGGGCATCCTTTAGTCTTCCTTTGCTGCCAGTATGCTTGTAGATGCTCTTTTTGTTGCCCTCCATGGTGCTCAGCAGCATCAATGCCAGATGGACTTTGGCTGCTCTAACCCCATCCCCACATTCTTGGACAGTGTCTCTATATTCCCCCCAGGTCACCTAGCCCTGCTTTCACCTCATTTGCTTCCTTTTTATATCTGAGTTTAGTCAAGAGCTGCTTGTTCATTAATGCAGGCCTCCTGCCACCTATGCTTGTTTTTCTGCTCATTGGGATGGACCACTCTTGAACTTGGAGGAGACAGTCCTTCTCTCCAGGACCATATCCAATGGGATTCTTTTAAACAGGATCCTAAGCAAACCAAAGTCTGCTGTCCAAGCTTGTGGTCTTTTTGCCTTGTTCTCTCCTCTCAGGATCCTGAACTTCACCATCACATGGACACTGCAACAAGGTTGCTCCCCTGACATTCACATCCCTAACCAGGTCCAACAGAACACATCCCCTCACCAGCTCCTCAGTCACTTGTGTCAAAAAGTTAACACCAGTACACTCCAGAAATCTTCTGGACTGCTTGTGCCCTGCTGTGCTGCCCCTCTAGCAGGTACTGGAATGGTTCAAGTGCCCCCTAAGAACCAGGGCCTGCAAATATAGGTTTCCTCCTATTATCTGAAGAAGGCCTCACCTACATCTTCTTCCTGATGAAGTGGTCTGTAGCAGACATTCACCACATTGTCACCCGTGTTAGTCTGCCCTCTAACTCTAATCCATAAACTCTCACCTGCCTCCTCCTTTGTCCCAAGGCACCACACCACACCCTTCTGCTGCTCTCATGTAATGGGTAACCCACACCTCAGCTGTTAACATATAGCTGTGCTGGTTTCCCAGAAAAAGTAAGAGCACTTTCACCATCGTGTTGTTTTGTACATGTTTCTCTGTCTATATATGCCTGAAGTGGGGACTCTTCAGCCCTGTTTGTTGATTACGAAGTCTCTCATCCACATCATCCTACTCTTCATTTGCAAACTCATCTGACAGCCTCCAATCCTACTTTAAATCCTCCTCACCAGGTTGGTCAGCTTGTTCGCAAGAGTACTTTTGCCTCACTTGGCCTGGTGGATCCCATCTCTTCCTTAAACAGGGGCCCACAGTCATAAAAGCCAAATCCCTTGTCACCAAAAGCTGTGCAACCAGTTGGTGACCTGCATGGATCCACCCACTCCTCCTCAAGCTGTTCTTCCTCACCAGCAGGATTGATGAGAAAGCCTCCATCTCCTATATGAGGGAGTCTCATGCTATTATTACTTGCTAATTCCTCCTGGTGCTACTGCATTATACAGGCTCAGATGATTTGTTGGAAGAGCTTCCTGCTTCTCATCGGCTACCAGAGCACCAAACGTATTCTATAGATGCAGATCTGCAAGCAGAGAAGGAGATTTCTTCCTTTTATGAGAAGTCACAGGCTTCTTGCCTTTGCCATCAAAGACTCAAAGGGCAGAGACTCAGCCTGCCCTTTCCTCAGTGCAGTTCAGCATTTGGGCTCATACCTGGGTCCTGGAGAAGATTCTGTTTCCTTTTTGTCACCTCTGATGCTGTGCACTCTGCTGACCTCCTCCTGCATCTCCTTTACTTGGCAACACAAATTCTCAACGAAGCACGCGTCTCCTGCAGGCAAGGACAAAATTTCCCCTGCCCTAGCCTCAGCAAAAGGCACCAGGCACTTCCTTCAGCTCTAGACCTGAAGAACTGCACCCTCCCTTGGGAGCTCAGTCTGAGTTGAGGTCTCTGATGTTTTGGGGTAGTTGCTCCAGCTGGTGCTAGGAAGCATGCCCTGTGCCAATACACAAGGACTGTTTGCTGAAATTTTAAAAGCTTAAAGCCTCTGTACAGCAGGAAATCTGGTTAGAAACATGCAACAAGAGTTTCATGAAATGAAAAACTGAATTTTGCTAAGCATAGTTTCATACATAATAAGAAAGAATTGGTTTTCAATTCTGAATGAATTACTGGACAGAATAAAGATGCATCAAAAATTAAGTTCCTCCTCCCTTTGAAAGAATGAGCTATATGCTAACTGCAAGCAGAGCCAAAGTACCAAATGGCTAAGTCTATGGATCAGCTATGAACAATTATAATGATCAGTTTCAAACACAAAGGTCCAGGTAAGGAAAAAGGTTACATACCCAAGAAACTCAAAGATGTTTTACTTTATGATTACCACTTCAAGCAGTTGATTTCTGCCATTCTAAATTCCAGTCTTAATTCAAAAGCAAATTAATCTACATAAATGTCACTTCAAATGCTATAAAGCCTGATTTATTAATGCAGAATACATCCACCTCAGTAAAAGAGGCTGAATTTAGCATAGACGTTCTACTAACTGCCAAACAAACATGTCTTAACCAATAAGACATACAAAAGCACACCAAAATTAGAATTGAAGACTTAAATCAAGCCTTTTTGAGTCCATTCACTTTACAGCAGAGGCCTACCTCAAATGCTAATGTATACAATGCCTTTATAATATAAAGATGCTCAACCATCTTCGCAACTTCAAAGAGACAAGTGTCAAAGACACTAAGAATATTGCCAAGGAAGAACAGCAAGATGAATAGTACTAATCAAAAAAACAGCAGGGAGAAGAACAGAGAACAAATGATTAAAAATTGTTTAAAATTATTAAAAAAAACAACCCATAAGCTGAATTAGGCAATAAAAAACCATACAAACCATGGCAAGCAGTCTTTTTAAAGTTTCTGAGCTAATACAAGGCAGACTTTGCTTGGATTATGCGAACAATGGAAGTTTATAGCACATTTAGAGCTGCAGAAATGTATTTGCTTAAGATGCCACATATCTGATACTTTAACCCCAGGACAATCTACTTACACAGGGATGTTGGATTTTATGAGTAAAGGTCTTACTGTATAGCTCTCTTCCAGAACACCAGATAAAAGGAAAAGTCAGACTAAATAAAATTCTGCTTTCTGACTAAATACAATTATGCTTTTGAAAGTGTATCTATGCTTCTTAAATCAAAAATGAACCAGTTGAACAGAATCTGGCTTGACATTCCTAAAAAGATAAATAAAGTTTAAAGTAAGAATGGGATCTCCTTAGAAACATGTCAAAAGGGAATACTTTCAGACTGTCAACTCACAAATTTTGACTTTCATAGCACCATTAAAACTATCAGTGTCCACAAATAAAAGCCCACATTTCAAGTAACTAACAGTTTTAATAAGGAGTGGGCAACCAAGACGACTTAGAAAAGCCCTACAGCTGAAAAAACAAGTTCATCCTGGAACATCTTTAATTTGCATACACTGATATTCTAATGAGTGTCTACTTCTTTAAGGAAAAACTGTGGAGTTGATGTACATCTCACATCCTGGTCACAAGACAAAACTTCAACATAAACAACTGATTGCACTCTTGCATCTCCTTGGAATTTACATTAAAAAACCAAAGCCCATGCAGATCCCTGAATTAAGGGCCTAAATAGTTGTGACCTTTGTGTCATGCTATTCCTAATGTGTCAGGGAATACACATAAACTGAGTCTCCTAAGTGGAGTGTCATATGGCAAACAGCATGAAAACATTCTGCCTGTGGTCTGTCAGCTCTAGGATATTGCTGCTTTTCCAAAAAAAGCTCAAGATGACTGACTTTACAGCATATTGTTGGTTTAGACAGATTACAGCAAGAGTAGTCCGTACAATCACCTGTCTATTAGAAAAGAACATTATTTCACACAATCTAACCTTGACTTTGCGATACTGAAACTATCATTTTCTGTAATACAGAGCTGAAAAAATACTATTTAAAAAAATAAGCAGATGGGAGCATAAAAGCTGGGTAGTATCTGATATCTAGTCAGGACAGGGTTTATTTCTACAGAAGTCAGGATACAGTTTACTTCCACTAACATTTCTTACTCGCGCTGTAGTACAACATGCCTATTCATGAATCTGTTACAATCTATAAAAATGGACTTTGTATGAACTCATCTGAATAGCAGCTGAGGAAAAAATTAACTCATTTACACTAATTTAACAATTTTATAGCAACATGGGGCTCCTCAAACCCAGTCTGGCTAGTCACTACAGAAAGGCCATCAGCCTCCGAAGTTTCACTTGGTACCAACCAATTTTTTTACCCTGGGCCACAAGATACTACTACTGTTAGCTGTGTATACAGAAATGAAGCTTTCTGCAGACACAATTAAAATACAAACACTCAGATTTTTGTGCGTTAAAAAAAAAAGGAGAGTTGTAATAATACTCGGTACCAAAAATTTACCATCTACCTTTCTATCTCAACATTCCAGTATAGCCCTGTGAAGAAAATTATCATTATTGTGCACAACACTTAATTAGTTAAGCTTTGCTTCCCAAACTGAAAGAAATTAAGCAAGAGAAGTTAAAAAAATGGCAAAAAATTACAATCCTTAGTCTCACCTAGGCCTCCGGGGCCGGCCAGCAGAAACTCTTGTCTGCCTATCCTTTTCACAATTGGCCGTTTCTCATCACTGCAATAAGGAAATAGATCCTGGGAGACGCCGGTATTATAATTCAAAATGATATACTGTGTAGTAAGGGCAAGACATAAGTAATAACCATCTACTGCCACAGCACAGGGTTGCTCTGGAGTAAACACTTCCTTCACTATCTGGACTCTGTCTTCAAACACCATGAACATTTGAATGGTCCGCCGCTTGACTGAGATAATGCAGACTTCGACACAGAAAGGATCCCCACTCACAGGGTTTTCATTCAGCGCGAATGTCACAGCTCCTTTGATTCTAGCACCAGTGGGGACGGGTTCCAAGTTCATCATGTTAACTAGTGTTATTGTGTTGTCGCAAAGTACGAGAAGCCTGGTGAGGGCAGAGGCTGCTTTCAACTCACTCACAGGCTTCTTCAAGCCCAGGTATTTATGCAGTTGTCTGGTGGCAGCAAAAGTTGTTTTGCCAGCTGTTGAGATCTTTTCATCCAACAGGAAGTGATAGATAAAACAGTCATTGGTTCCAATATAGAGGTTCTTTCCGCAACACTCAATGCATTCAATGTTGATGTAATTTTTGTCTCCCATTAACATCTCCCGCTCAACAGCAGAAACGAGCTTGAAAGCTTTAACACTCATTGTGTCTTCTGGGTGATCTGATTAAAGAGAAAAAAAAAAAACCAACAAAACATACCACTATTTACCTCCACACACATAATCAAATATCAGAGTTAGCAATTTAACAGTCATCAATACAAAAACTTCACTGTTGCGTTTTTACTGGTCTGTATTTCTGACCCAATCACACAAGCCAGAATGAGCACAATATCAACCACAGAAATGAACCGAATTCTATACTTCCCCTTCAAGTCTATTCCAAAGTAGATTCACAACACCACTCGGCTGTTCTGAAGTGATGCTTTCCCCACAAGTGACCAGCATATTACTGGCTCTCTGATACTTTGGCACTACAAGCTGCCAGTGCTTAGTGATTTATAAACCTGTCATGTACAAGCTTATATCACCTGCATATGAAAAGAAACAAGCTTCGGCTCTCCCATTTCTTGAGAAGCCACAAGGCATTCAGTGATACAAGTTAACATCTCATGTTGCTTTACACTCAATTTAGGTCTATTAGTACATACTCTCTTAGTGAAATATCCAGAAATATCCAACTCAAAAAAAAGCTGTTGGTTTGTGGGGTTTTTTTTAATATCTACAAAGTGTCTCTTTCATTCAGTGCTGCTTACACATTCTCTGTATTGGACTACATGCACCAGGAATTATAAAGCAATGGCACACAGCAAATTTGGAAGCATGGTCCACAAAGCATTCATTAAGCTCCAGACGCAACTTCACAGAAATTAAAAGTTTCTCTTCTCTACTATCACAACCATTCCAAAAGTCTGTCTTTAAGTGCTAAGCAGCACTTCTAATATTCACTCTACAAACTATACCTACTGTTTTGCAACCAAGCACAGCCAAGGGACAGATGTAATTTATGAAACAATTATTAGTGTTTTAATAGCAGTCGGTGTAATTCTGCTGTACTCCAGACTTGTGTTATTTTTAAAAAAACCAGCAGACAGCTGTGCTCAACACTCCAAAGAACAGCAGATGAGAAATGGCTGACCTTGTTTAATCACCTTTTAATTTCTCATGACTGGTCTGTAACAACCACTTAGCCAACACAGGGAAAGACACAACCTTGAAAATCTTGAATGGATTTAATAATACATACAATTACTTCTAGTCCACGTGTACAATGGAGATATAAAACATCAAATGAAATTTCTGTGGACCAACAGAGAGACCAACATCAACTAGATGCTCTTGTGAACAATCCTGAAACTATAGTCAAAATGAATTTAGTTTCAAGTTATTACATGTAAAAAAAACCCTTTGCTTTTGCAAGAAAACACTGAAAACCACAGCAAAGATTTCCCAAATGGAGTGAGAGAAGGTAAGGTGCACAACTCTGAAGGAACCACTGGATAAAATGAGATCAAACTAAGAATACAACCAGAAGTAAATCACATTACACAAACAGTAGTGATCTTTTTTAACTTCTGAAAAAAATAGCAAGTTGGCAAAGAGATTTTAGTTTGAGCTTCCACGACATTTTCAAACTGCATCCTCACCTGGGGTGTAAATTAGCGTTCTGACCTTCAACAAGAAAACCCAAACCCAGGAAGTACCAGAGAAATAGCCTAAGGCAAAATAATGCAAGTCTCCGGCAAGGCAGCCCTCCAACGTTATCAAGAGAAACACAGCACATCAAGTTAAAGAGGGCTGCCCAAAGGTCGACTACCAAAAAAAAAAACCCCAACCATTTTTAAGAGCCTGTGTGTAGCCTGAAGTGATAAACCATCCTCTAGAGAGGTTAGGTAGTTTTTGTACCTGAAGTTGTTGACAACTTAACGTTCCTGTAGCCCGAGGTAAAATGTTAATGCATGCCATTGGGAGAGCTATAGAACTTTGCTCCTGACCATTAAAAACCTCCAAAAAACTTATTAAATCAAAGTAGATAAAAAGTAAGAGCATAAAAGAAATCAAAACGGATCTACAATCCTCGAGCCGAAAGAACTAAAAATAGCGTAGTACTACGTAAGTCTGTTAGCAAAGAAATCCAAGCATTCATGCTAGAAAAAAAAGCCGTCAAAAAAGCTTTTCAAAACAACCCGCATCAACACGCATAATCTGCATGCGATTTTTTTTTTTTTTTAACATTTATTTTGTTCTCACTTATAAAAGCTTAGGGGCCTGCGCGCACTGCACAGAAACAGGACCCGCAGAACACGCTGTCCCTTTAAAGTGCAAGAGGCCACCCCGGAGTTACAAACAGAAGTCAGCATGCCATTGCTTAGCTGTTTAGAACTCCGGAAAACCAGATAATGGGGATGTCTGCTGTCAAAAAATAATCAATAGGCAATCAAGTTATCAGCCTACTAAATTTTATTTTCTGAAGGGCACTAATAACCCCGCGGGCACTCGTTTCCGCGGAGAGGTGGAAAGCAGCTCTCCCCCACTTCTGTTAAGTAACACCTTGCTTTGTATTTCCATTTCGCCTGCCGCTGCCCTGCAAACCCGCACCCTGCCCGCCCCGCCTCCCCACCGCTCGCTCACGCAGCCAGGTTCCCTCACCCCACGCGATTAACTGCGTGCGAGACCTACCCAGCCCTCCGGTACGATTCCGCAGACCCGAGGCAGCACCAGCGGAGGTTCAGGGCAGCTTTTGTTTGCGGCGGCCCGCTCCGGCGCCGGGGCCGCCCGCGCCAGCCCCCGGGGAGGACGGGAACGCCGGAGCGACCGTAACACGCCCGCCAGCCGCTCACTTCGCCCCCATCCCCTCACAGGCCCGGGCGGCGCAAATCAGGCCCGGCAGCGCCCGGCCCCCACGCCTCGCCCTCCCGCTCGCCCTCCTCCAGCACCTGCCGCCGCCGCCGCCACACCGGGAGCCGGGCCAGCCGCTTTCAGGCCGAGCAGTGCGATGCGATGCGGTGCGGTGCCGGTGCCGGGCCGGGGCGGGGCGGGCGGCGCCTCAGGGCGCGCTGTCAGCGCCCAGGCCTGGCGGCGCGCGGGGGTCCGCCGGCGGGCGGGCGGGGACGCGCCGCTTCCGGTGTGGCACGGGCCCCGCCCTGCACGAGCGTCACCGCTTCCCGGAGGGGAGGGGCGAGCAAGGCAGACGGGCCGCCTGCACCCAGAGGGGCCGCCGCACCCTTCCGGTCACGTGTCGGGGGAGAGCCCGTCGCCCACGGGTGTGGAGGGGTGGAGCCTCGGCTGTCTCCGCCCACCGAGGCGGGGCCGGGAGTGGGCGGGGCCTACATCAGGGCAGCGCCTACGTAGAGCAGCCCCTCGACACACGTGGGAGGCGGATTTTGGCGGCGGGCCAGCTGCGTCCCTGGGTCCCGTCCCCCGCGGCGCGCTGTCCCCGAAGGGGGAGGCGAGGAAGGGCGGCGGAGGCCCCTTCGCCGGGCCAGCGTGGCCTCAGGGAGAGGCGCGGCGAGCGTCAGGGATGGCGCCTAAGGTGTGCATCGACACGGCGGGGGAGCCGACGGCGAGCCGACCCGGCAGCGCGCGCCGGTCGCCAGCTGGGGGGGGCCGGAGAAACTCTCTGTAACCTCCACACGCACGCTGTAGTTCAGTCACAATTAGTAGCTACAGAGCAGGTCCTGCCCCGGCGTATTAAGGATAAAAGTTGGCAGGAAAAGCAGCTGTTCCAAGGCAAACCAAGCAATAGCAGTGGCGGCGGGTGGTTTGGGAGGAGGGCAAGGAAACAAGTTACCTCAACTGCCGGGTGACAAGATTTGAGGACACCGTGTGAAATATGAATTAAAGTTTGCTTGCTTGTACGCTTACGTGATTTTTAAATATTTTAAAATGTTAATTCATATTCTTAGAAGCGCTGCATATACATACCAATAATGTTGCACACAGTCACGTATGTGCGACTTGTGCTATGCGCATTTTGGTACTCGTGTTACATTACTCGTCGCCCATGCCGCTTAATTCTCTAAAATGCATGGAGTACTTCAAATAACATCGCAGTTTCACGTTGCAACGACAGGGTTAATACGCTGAGGTTCTTATTTGCAATTCCCGCTTTTAAACGTGTAAGCAGATGGCTAACTCAAAAGGAGCAGGCAGTTATTTGACTTTGGAATTACAAAGCAACCTTTGTCATTGCGGATGAAGAGGCGTTCGGGGGCAGTCGTTCCTTTTGCGGGCAGGATTTTAGATCTTCGGTTCGGTGGCAAAGCTCCTGCGCGTAGCGCCACAAACATTGTGCACTTTTGCGCGCTGACGGAGCTGTAATAAAGCACGATCTGCCTCCCCTGCCCGGCGGCATCGGCGCGGGGATGACCTCACCTTACCGGCAAGGCGGAACACTCCTCTCCGCCCGCCTGTCGGCGGAGCCGAGCCGAGCCGCCCCGGGAGGGCGCGCGCCCCCTATGCTGCCCCCAGTGAGGCTGCTCACGTCACACACCGCTTCCCGCTCTAGCACACGATACGGAAGCCGCGGTTGAAGCAGCGCGGCTGCCCGGAGAGCCCGTTCCCGGCCCCTCCGTGCCTGCCCGCCTGCGGCCCCTCCGTTCCCTGTCACGCATTTACCAACGGCGACACGAGGACAGCACCTCCCCGACGCGCCATGACGTCACGCGCCCCGCCTCACTCCCCGCGCCAGCCCCCGCCCCGCGCGCGGCATTGTGGGAGGCCGGAGCGGGGGTCGCTGGGGGGAGAAGATGGCGGCGCAGGGAAGGGGCCGGGCAGGCAGCGGCGGCGAGGAGACGCGGGGTTCGGGGCGGCCGGAGACGGAGCTGCTGCTGCACCCGGAGCTGCTGTCGGAGGAGTTCCTGCTGCTCACGCTGGAGCAGGTGCGCCCGGCCGCCGCCGGGGAGAGAGACGGCACCGCCGCGGCGGGCCCTGCGGCGGGGCGGGGCGGAGGGGGGGGCGCCTGCTGGGCCCGCGGCCCTGCTTGCGGTCCTGTCCTGCCGCCCCACCTCACACCCGCCCGGTTTGTTCCTCCACTTTGCTCTGCGGGGGAGCTCCGGCCCCCCGTCACCGAGCCGGGAAGCTCCCTCCATGCCCTCCTGCGGTGCCCAGTCTTTCTGCGGCCCTTAACGGGTGCGCAGGGAGCGTTAGGGTGGAAAAAGTCAACCCCCCAAAAAACCCCAAGTCGGTGCTGTGCAGGCTAGGCACTTGCTTAGAGGAGGCCTGTAGCGTCAGAGACGTCTCCGTGTTTGCAGAGGGTCTGTGTTTGAGCACTGCCGCTCTAGCTGCTGAAGAGTAATCTACCCAAATCAGCACCTCTGTGGGACAGTGCATACAGTGAAATCATCTGTGGAAAGATGATTTTTACTCAGTTATGTTGCCACATTCACACCCGGTGAATTAAGGAAATGCATCCTCCGTAATCAGTCAAGCTGGTGCTTAAGTATCAATAATGGAAAAAAAATTGAGTTTGCAAGTGGGTTATAAACACTTTTGGGCCGTATGAAGCATCAGTTGATGTGATTTGGAATATTTGTCACTGCCTTGCCTGGAAATTTTAGGTGCATGAAACAGTAGTAATCAAAGTTTTAGGTTTTTGTGTGAGCTCAGTGAAGTTTTGTATGCTCTTGTCCATGTAGTTTATGTGGACAAAAATGGACAGGTTTTAGGCATACATCATAAGTCATGAAGTGGTGCCAAAACTAGTAGTGGCAGAGACTTGAACTGCTTTCAGTGACCTCTAGTTTGTAGAAAATTAGTGGGGTTTTTTATTTTTTAGTAAATTTGGCAGGAGATACCAAGAAATTTTGTTCGCACAACCTTCTACATGATTAAAAAGCCTGGTGGTCTGTTATAATTGACACCTACCTGAGATCTCCCTTTGCAACTTACTGTTTGGGAACTGGGGAAGGAAGTGTAGCTCTATGTCTGCAAGTTTGAACTGTGTTATGTTCTAGTTGTCTTTATTTTTAGGAGCCTGAAGAAAAGCTCTGGTATTGTAGTTGGATTCAGGGAAGTGTGTTTTAGGGTGCATGAAAACATCAGTCATCAACAGTATGTCTGTAATAACTTTTTTTTTGGCACTCCCTGTTGGGAAAAATTACAGGGCTTTGAATAGGGAGGGGCTGCAGGGTTGATCTGTGTGGGCAAAAGTGATGAACTGCCCAGTACTGTTTGCAGCTGGATCCATCTGTCTGACAGTCATGAAAACAGCCCATCACACACCAAAATTTCAAGCAGAGCATCTCCTGGTGCCTGTGCTTAAATGCAGTTAGTGAAGAGTGGTAGCCACCAGGGGTAGGAGACACAAAAAGATACCCAGGAAGAGGCACTTGAGATATGTGAAGAGATGCCCTTGCAGGTAGTGGAAGAAGAAACCACTATGCACTGATCCAAACATCCCATAATTCCCGTTGCCTCACTGAAGGGAGGGACCAAGCATAATCCACGTGGAAAACGAGGGAAGTTGACTTTAGGAAGGCAGGAGACTAGGCTGTCTTTGGCACAGGACAGTCCATGGCCTCCCCACACTGATCACCCCTGCAGCTCCCTCACTTCTGAAACCCCGGCATTGATGCCCAATACAGTACCATAAAGTGGCTTTTGAAAAAAGAAATTATGCCAGTAAAATGCGCGTGATTTGAATTTGTCATAATAGTAACAACCTTTTCTCTGTTCCTCACAGAAGAACATACTAGTTGAAAATGCTGTAAAGATGGACAAAGATGGTCTCACTGATCTCTATATTCAACATGCCATTCCCCTCCCTCAGCGTGACTTACCAAAAAGTAGATGGGGGAAAACGATGGAAAAGAAAAGACAGCAAAATGAGTCAAAAAGTGAGAATAAAAGGTAATTTAGCTTCTATTGGGCTAGACTTGGAGAATTTAGGACAATGGATTTAGTTTAATCTTTGTTTGCCTGATTAATGAAACTTGTGCAGCTCTTGGACATTGTTACAGTTTACAGAGAATGCTGTGTCAGGTCTCCTGTGTCAGAAGTGTTAGGTTCTACTACTGCAATAACAGGAAAAAAGGGAAGATAACATTTGCATGACAAAAAAAAGGTTATTAGTGGTATCTAGCTTACAGTGCTTCTTTTCATAGAATCACAGAATGGTTTGGGTTGGAAGGGACCTTTAGAGCTCATCTAGTCCAACCCCCCTGCAGTGAGCAGGGACATCCTCAACTCGACCAGGTTGCTCAGAGCCCCGTCCAGCCTGGCCTTGAATGTTTCCAGGGATGGGGCATCTACCGCCTCTCTGGGCAACCTGTGCCAGTGTTTCACCACCCTCATTGTAAAACATTTTTTCCTTATATCCAGTCTGAATCTACCCTCCTTTAGCTTAAAGCCATTACCTCTGGTCCTGTCACAACAGGCCGTGCTAAAGAGAATCCCCCCATCCTTCCTATAGTCCCCCTTTAAGTACTGAAAGGCCGCAATAAGGTCTCCCCGCAGCCTTCTCTTCTCCAGGCTGAACAGCCCCTACTCTCTCAGCCTGTCCTTGTAGGAGAGAGGCTCCAGCCCTCGGATCGTTTTTGTGGCCTCCTCTGGACCTGCTCCAACAATTCCATGGCCACCTTGTGCCGAGGGCTCCAGAGCTGGATGCAGCACTCCACGTGGGGTCTGACCAGAGCAGAGTAGAGTGGCAGAATCACCTCCCCCAACCTGCTGGCCGTGCTGCTTTTGATGCAGCCCAGGATACGGTTGGCTTTCTGGGCTGCGAGCGCACGTTGCTGGCTCATGTCCAGCTTTTCACCCACTAGTACTGTTATGTCCTTCTTAGCATGGCTGCTCTCAATCCCTTCATCCTCCAGCCTCCATTATTAGTACATTTAAAAATACTTCATAATGAAGAAAAAGTAATTATTTTTTGTTTCACCCTGTAATTGTTAAATAATAATAATAATATTTATAGTGTTTAAGAAAAGGACCAAAAGCATGTTTAATTATGCTTGCTCCCTGGACAGGCTTGGTCTACTCTAGAGTCAGGGCGTATGCTGCAGCAGTTTTGTGTGTCCAATTCAAAACAGCCATCTACTTTGTGAAAGAAACATTCTGCCTTGTTTTTAGAACCTGTTTGTATTTGATTGGAAAGCAAAATCTTCCTCAGGAGTTTATTTTACTGCATCTCTTCTCCTGACCTTCCCCCTGCCCGAGGCTTTGACTTTGACATGTGATGTGCATGGGTGGCATTCTGGTTTAGCTTCAGCAGTAAATATTAAAGGAAAGGTGGATGGAAATTCTAATTTTGCAGTATTACAGCATGTTGATTTCATGAGTCTGTTTTAACTTTACTGAGGTTTCTAACTGGGAAGAGCTAAACAAATTTATCAAGTGATTTTTTTATTTTATTTTGAGAAATTTTTAGTGGCTAGAACGCTGAGTTATCTTGTTATGTCAGGATTTTTTTTTTCCGTGTACGTAATAGCTCATGGTACCTCGATTTGTTTGTAACTTGCAACTTGAAGATGAAAGCATGAGGTTAGTGTTTGAATAATGAGAAACTGTTGGTGTGCTGGAATAGGGAAAAAGGGATTTTTTTATCAAAGAAATAAAGATAGCAGGCTGGATGTTTTTGAGAGAAGGAGGCAATGTTAATTTTTAGATGGGAGAATGACTTGATCGAGAGTTTACATGTAGAATAAGTTTAGGTACTCATATTTTGGTACACTAAAATTCAGTAATGGTTAAAGCTATGTAGTATTTGCTGGGAGAATAGTAAGTAAAAGGAGATATGTTTAATCTACCACTCTGCTTTTCTTTACCAGTTGCTTTCAGTACTTAACATCTAGCATGCTAGGCTTAGTGTTTTGCTCTGTTGTTAGATAGTGTTAAAGTTTTCCAGCATTTACTGTTATTGCTTGTATTACATCTTCCATACTTAACAAATAATGCTGTCTAGAGAAAATAGTGTCTAGAAGAGTTAATCTTTTACTGCTAGTGTTACTAATGACAGTGAAATGGGAGAAATAGACTTTCAGCACTTTCATTAAGTAAAAGTTGCCCAGAGAAAACGTGAGTTTTAGTATATTCACAGAAAGAATCAAGGAAGTTTGATCATCTTTTTGAATGTTGAAATATTACACTTTTCCTCATAGTTGTGTGCACCACTTAAGGAAAACAGGCATGATGCCATTGTGCAGAGGAGGATGTACTACTTGGCATTCTTGTTTTTACAAACAAAAAATTCCTAGGTGTTGTGAGGCTATAAGTTATGTGCAAGTCAGAGATGGGAGCTAAGTGGTGCTGTTAGTTCGGTTTAGAAGTCAGATAAACTGATGATCGTATGAACAACAGGAGTTTTCTGATGAGGTCCTCTGTGGAAAGCACAGCTTTACAACATGTGCTGGAATTAATACGAGGCTTGGAGCCTTGATCAGCACAGCTCAGTGTGTGTTTGCCTGTCTCTGGTAGTTGCAGATAGGAGATAAAAACACACCGAAATTTAAAAGTCAGTGTTGAATATTGTGTTTAATTTTACTGCTGGTGATTGATGGCACGTCCTGAAAGACTTGTGAGCTGCAGTAACATGTTATACCTCAATAATGCAATCAAATATCAGAGGTCACAGATGATGGTTTATACATGTTATTACTGAATATTTGAGCTTGCAGACAGTCATACCAAATAAAAACAAATGCAGTCTATTCAACTTCAGTCACTTCAGAAAGTATTTGTGTTCGGGGGCAGTTAATTTTGTAGATCTGTAAGATCATCTTGCCTGCTGGAAGAAAGGGGATGGTATGAATCTCAAAATGTATGTATAGTTTCTGAAGTGCCATTGAGTCTGAAGACTCTCACCTGCAAACTCTCGGTCTCCAGGAGCACTGTGGCTGTCCATGATCAGAGCTGTGGCCTTGGTAGAGCTATTCATTTCTCCTTAATCACCTGAGAGGCCGCTTCAGCATCCTCTGAGAACTGCTAATGTGCTGCTAATATTCAGTTCAGTGTGAAACATGGTACTTCTCACCAGTTTCAGACATTCAGAGAAGAGGTGATCACCTGCCTGTTTTGGTAACAGGTGAATATTT
Organism: Phalacrocorax aristotelis; assembly: GCF_949628215.1. Lineage (NCBI taxonomy): Eukaryota > Metazoa > Chordata > Aves > Suliformes > Phalacrocoracidae > Phalacrocorax > Phalacrocorax aristotelis. The sequence continues at coordinate 69,782,417 of NC_134276.1, read as the reverse complement.
AGGATAATGAGGGGGTGGGAGCTAAAACCTACACTCTTCTCCATTTTTAGGGTGCTACCTTAAGTACCAAGGAGCATTTTTCATTAAATTGTCGTCATAATCAGGAGTTGCTCAGACGCCATCCTGACTATATGAGTAATTGTGTGAAACAGTGGAAACCAGATTGCTCATGTAGAGAAGCTTTTGCTTCCTCTAGTAAATCTTGTATTTGTTACCATGTGCTACAAAGTAAACAGCAGGTTTAGAGCACACCTTCCATCCAGCCCAGCCTAAAGCGTGGCTAGAACATTCCTCTGGGATGTAGGAGATGCGCACTGAGATCTAGGTTTCCCAGAGAGTGTCCTGCAGGAGGGGACACGATCCCAAAATGGTTCATTCCAGCTGTTAGCTAGCATCAGTGTCCTCCCTCAGAAGAGTGCTGGCTAACCTGAGTCCTGTTCTGAAGCTTTTAGGCTGCCTTTACTTTATATAAAGAAAGTGAATGTCACACCCAAGGTTCTGTGTTCTTCTGTGAGCCATGTATCTAAAAATTAAATGTGACAGTTCTTGATGGTACGGCATCCAAGTTTCTTTTGGAACTTTCCCAAAGTGTTTCACTGGGAACATTACTGCATTATATTGTGTGGTCATTTGTACAAATGCTACAGTTCTAAAATTCAGTTTAGAGTACATAACAGTCCTCGTAGAATTGCAGTTATTTCCTGACTTACCAGTACTAACCAAGATGAATTAAAAAAAAGAAAAAAATCTCCATAGGAAAAACAGATTTCTTATGTTAAGGAAGGTGACTGAAAAAAGGTATAAAATTTTTTCTTTCACATAGTTTGTAAACTGTCTTTTCAAAAAGGCTGCTGGGGAATGTGTTCCTTTTCAGGAGTGTTGAATAAACTCTCAGACAAAGCCAAAATGAGCAAAAAATATCATGTGTTATTTCTGAAGTGTGTGTCAGCTTTTTAGACTTATCAAGTGAAATTATACCCCTTAGTTTAAAGGATGTGTTAAATACTGCTGTTGTTTCAGTAGTATTTAACTGAAACAACATGCCTGTGTGAATATTGCTGGTCTTGGAAGCTAATCTCATTTTGTAGAAGCTCTCCTAGGAACGGCAGCTACTGTAGAAATATGCCAAAGAGTTGTGTCTGATCTCTTGACAAACAAGTCCCAAATGAATTGAAGGTCTTTCATTGTCTCTGTTAGTTCCGGGAACCCAATGAACAGAAAAAGAGGAGGATTAAGTGATACGCGTTGTTGTGAGCAGATAGTAATGTAGAAGCAAATCTGAACAGGAGCTGAACCTTCTCTTGCTCTATGAGCTCTTAAATTCTGACTCTTTTTTTTTTTTTTTAAAGAAACACATAGTCTGGACAGAAATTGTGCAAGTGCTATGTAATTTCTTAATATGTGAGATTTATCAGCAGTTACTAATCTAATGTTGTTCCAAGTCAAACAAATGGAGTCTCTGCTTGTGGCCTATTTTGAAGTCTGTTGAGATACTTATCATCAATATTGTAAAATCCATTAATTACAAATTAATTAATATATTTCATTGTTGAAAACACTATAGTTGAACTTTTAATCATCTGTTTAATATGAAATGATTAAGCAGTGTGGACTGAAGATTGAAGTTTCTAAACAGGAATATTATATAACTTGATGGTGGTTTGGTTTTTCTATTGGCTAAATCTGTGCTTTCCAAACACTTTCTCTTTGTCATTCTTGAGCAATGCTTTTTTAAAACTCTAAATGTAGAGTAAATTATGATAACTTTGTGCTTTATTTTTTGGCAATCAGGATGTTTTCTGATACTACTGTTTTGATATTAGCTTGATAGTATTCCTTTTTGATAAATGAGTTGCTACTAAATTGTCCAGCCCTGACTACACGTGGGCTTAAAGGCACAAACTATTAAAAACAATAGTCATTAAATCAGCTTAGGATTCCTGTTCAAAGAAAGCTTATTTGAAAAACAGGCTAAATGTTTTCATTCCTTGTCTTACAGTCTTTTGGACTATCTTAACATGATTTTGAGTAAGAGGGGTAACAGGGAGGTTTAGAAGCATCAGAATATTAGATGCTGTCTAGTAGGTAAGGTGGCACATGTTTTCAAAAGGTAAATATTTGAGAAATATTTAGCAGCTATTATCTCTTTAGTTGCTCTGGAAGAGCCACAGTGGTATAAGCGCACAGTCTTTGGTTGTACAGCTTTAGTTGTCTGCCTAGAAAGTTCCTCACACAACCTTCTTTCCTGAGGAACACTGTTCCTCACACAGTCCCCTGCCCCCTTCCCCCCTTTATACTTTGGAGGCAATTTCTGTTGTCTATGTTGGGAGCAGCTAAGAGCTTAAGGTTAGTATTTTGGGATATATTTTTACTTTAGGCAAGACTAAATTAATTTTTACTACTCATGTCTTGGATACGCTATTTTTGGACCACCTAGCTTGTGTTTCTGAGAATTTTACAATTTGTATTTTCAGTGTTACAACGGTGGAAGGTTTACGGAAGCGGCCATTAATTGTATTTGATGGCAATTCAACAAGCACAAGCATAAAGGTGAGGAAGACAGAGAACGGAGCTGCCGATCGCCTAAAACCTCCTCCAGCTGGAAGCACCACCAACACTGTTAGAAGATTATCAGTTCCTTCAAATGCCTCCACATACATTTCAGCCTCCAGTTTATCAGAGGACGCTAAGCTGGGAATGAGGAATAATGAGGCTAAGCAGAACAATATTTCAAAGACTAACAGCAGTGTGTTGGATAGTCTCAAGGTGTACCCTTTGTCTCCGGTAGCAGGAACTACTGTTGTGAAGTTAAAGAGGGCTGTTCCAAAAGAAGAATCTGATTTGCCGGTATGTACGTTCAGTATCTTGTTTTGCAGCTGGTGTGTTTTTTAATTGAAACTTGCAGGAGCCAAAGGTAGGCCCTTGTAAGAGTTTTCAGGATTATTTTATTTTGGAGTAATAGAGTCTTTTTTTTAGAAGCAGGCAAAAGAGTAGCTGGTTTAGGAAAGATTAGAAGGAAAGAAATCAAGTACTTCATGCTCGTCCATGGGAAACTTATGTGTGAGAGAGGCAGCTTTGCAGAAAACATGTATGTGATTTTAAAATGAATAAGTAGGTAGTGCTTAACGTGGTGCTGGTAGCAGTCAAATAAAATACAAACAAAATAATCCTACTGGTAGGTCTGAGAGAAAGAACAGGTATTACAGAACAACATGAACAGCCTTAAAGGGAGGACAAGTGGTCTGTTTTCTGTAGTAGGGAAGAAAAAAATGGTAACATTTGTAACAATTACACTTGAATGGTTGAGCAGGTCAAGCTTTCGTTTGTCAAAGTGAAGGAAGAGATATTACGGGAACTGAAGTGGGATGCTGAGAGCTGTAGAATATATCCTTAGTGGAAGAACGCCATCTGGTTTAAATCTCACATAGGAATTGGCAAGCTAGAGGAAGGAACTGGATGTCAGAATCTGTAGAGCTGCCTAGCTGGTGGGTCTGAATGAAAAGCCATAACAACAAACCATACTAGTTGAAGTGAGAGGCCAAAGGTTGAGTGCTCATTTTGAGCCATGGTGATCCTAATTGGGTACCTAGGCTTCTATATGATGCTGAGAAAGACATGCTGAGATCTTGAACAGAAGGGTGCTGCTCTCAAGTAGAAGACTGATGACTGAGCTGCTAACCATAAAGGTATGTAGTTATCTTCTACATACAGTTAGATTCAGCTGCAAACAAATTTTCTGTAGAGAAAAGAACTATACTACAGATGGGGGCAGAACGAGGCTGACGAGCTGAAGTGATGAGAGAAGAGCTAAGGCAGGATATATGAATCTAGGAGGGCGTATCTTTGAAGCATAGGTAATGGTGCTGAATGTAGCTGCCAGCTGGGGAGATAGATAGAACAGTGGTTATTTTTGACAAAGGTGTGACTAATCTTTAAGGGCTTGTCAGTGAGCGAGGAGCAATGGGTCATCTCCTTTATAAAATGTGCTGTGACGTAAGGATGAGTCTTACATTTGTGTTGTATTCCTGCATAATACAAATCAAGGAAACTTCACATTGCCACTGGAATACAGGAATATCTGGATTAAGTCTGGGCTTCAAAGGAAGAAATAGAAATATCTGCCTTCAGTTGAACTGCAGGGGGAACTTTAGATATGCAGTGTGCAATTACATTGACTACCATTTTCCCAGCACACTAGACCTAACTTCTGTTTTCTAAATATTGCTTCATGAAATGCTTTCTGTTTGTTTCTTTTTTAAAAAATCCTTTCATGAAAGAATGCAGGTAATATCCTTGCTGCATGGATTGGTAGGTTCCGTCAGACTTCTATTAAACGTGTGCACCTATATGTGTGGGTGTTCCGAAAGACAGCTTTGGCACCTTTTCTGAGAATCATGGCTGAGGCCCTGAAGCAGATTTATGGTGGAGATGTGTGTTTCCTACTACCAGTATCACTGATTTATTTTAGTATTTAGAACTCTTCTAAGTACTGGTCAGATCTGAACCTACAGAGCTTTTGAAACTTGCTTAGCATACACCTCACAGCTTCTTTATATAGAATTTAAATGTTCTGTAGACATGATGATGAACACTTAAGTGACGCTGTGTAACCGACACTTGGAATCTATGACTTCTGACGCTTGACTTTCTATCTTAGCCACAATTTACATTGTTCAAGTTAACACCAGTAAGTACAGTCACGCCTTGGTTGATGTTGGTCAGACACATTTGAAGTTAGGCAGGTGTGTTGTATGTATGTTACTTCATGGTCTGAAATTAAAGAACGTGGTATTGAATAATACGTGTTGCAGCCAGGAAGAATCATTACGCTTGGCAGATGGCTGTAGAGTGTAAAGCCTGATGGATTTTCAGTATGACAGTAATGACAGTTTCAAGCAAGTGATTGGTCTTTGCCTTTCAAGAAAAGCTGATCTTTGGGCCTAATACCCTTCAGCCTTTCAGTGGTTGCAATCCACAGGATTGCTGTAAAGAAACTAACATTTAAACTCTTAGGGAAAGAGAGATCTTTGGATTGTGTTCCCCAGGCCAGTGAGTTGCACGATGTTCTCGAGAATTCATATACCTGTCTTTACTCTGCTTGTGTAAACTGTTAAAGCTCTAATTTCTCAGATTTTTTTCTTATTTTAGATGGTGAAAAGTAATTATTTCACTGCTTCAATGTCTGTTGTTTGACTTGGGGCTTTCTTGATTATTTCTTGGGGCAGGGCTTGAAAGATGAGTTCATCTGAGGCTTTGGCAATTATTTAGCTTTTTTTTATACAGGTCATTACAAAGGAAGACCTACTTTTCCTTCTTCATCTAACGTTTTTACTATTTGACAAAAATAAATTGGTTTCCTAGTTATATGTTTATTTTTTCTTACACAATCCCACTTTAACAAGTGTTTTAAGAAGGAAATGTGAAATAACTTTAGAAGCATCTTTTGAAATTTCAGTATGTACCTGTTTCTAAGCTGCATAATTGAAAGATATTTTTTGCATAACTAGCTGTAGGATTAAGAAAAAACAAAAGACATATATGATTTGCAAGTAGTTAAATTCAGTGGCTGTATTTTTATCTTCTCTAGAGAAGTTCTGTCATATTTCGTTTTCTCCACAAGGTGGCAATATAAAGCTGTTGTAGTAACATATAGCTGAGAACAGCAATAGTCGGTACTAGATTTGAACATGGCAGGTTAATTACTAACTTGTACTTGTGCAGTGTATCTAAGAATACTTATATATTTGCTTGTATTTCAGAGTGACCTAAAGCCTACGGAAGCAAAGAAGAAAATCCAGCATGTTACATGGCCATGAAGTAGCTAATGGTGCTTGAAACATACATGTAACTTCCATATTTTCAAACAGATAAGTCATATTTAAACAGTTTAAGTACAGTTCTTTTTAAATCTTACAGGGATTCAGATTGCTGTGAAGTTTTAACAAGTTTAAAAGTTCCCTATTGTAAAGCTGGAGTCATTATCACCAGTCACCTTAAGAGTGTCTACTCTCGTCCACCAAGTAGTTCATTACTTCTTTAAAAGGTGGTAATATTACAATGTACCAACCCCTCCACTTTTAGTTTTCAAGATTATTATAGTTCATCTCCTGCATGTGACTACGATTCACACATACAAATATTTATTTCAGTAAGATTCAGTTTTGTTCTGTTTCTGGTTAAATAGTTAAAATAGCTATTGAGATTCATAGTGATCCCAAGAGCCTTCTTGGCTTCCAAAAGATAATTTGTTTAGATGAGAAAACTGACCATTTTGCTGATAAGATAGTCTGAGACAAATTTTTTTTTTTCCTTTTTGTTGCATGGAACAGGAGCGTAGAATTTACAGTGAAGTTCGGTTGGTAATAAGAGATGAACTATTGAACAGCATTACTTCAAATTGAAGTTTCTCTTATTGACATAAGACAAGAAATGCACAGATGGAAGTATGTTTAGTTAGACTGTTTGATATGAATCTTTGAGAGGAAGTAGTGAATGAATTAGTGCCATGTTCTCTTAAATACACAGGCATATTTTATACGTGCATAAGTGTAAAAATGTGCCAATGTAGCAAATTTGCTTCTTTTCCTCATTACAGTCAGGCTTATAAAATATGGGCAAAACCTGTGGAATGCAGGTCAGTTCTTTGTCAACTTAGTAACAGCTGGAGGGGGACAGGGATAGGAAGACAAAGAATTCCCTTGAGAGCACTAGCATATATAGTTGTACTCAAAAAAACCCCAACGCCCAACCTGTTTTCCCTTCCTTTGACAATTTAAGATAGATGTTGGTTTTCTGTAAAACTTGGTGTTTCCTCTGGATTATTGGTAGTGCCTTAGAAGGCAGAAATCCAGTTAAGTTGATGGAAACATTTTTACTGAATCTCAGTGGCTCAGGGTGAAGCCAGTTTAGATCCATTTTAGATATGGATGGTAAATAATAATGCTCCCAGACTTAGTAAAACAGAAACAAACAAATCAACTTCTGAATCCACTTAGTTAACCCTCTAAAAGAAGCTGTCAGTAGTGATCTGAAAGCTTGTTTACATTTTTAACATTCGTTAATATTGAAACCAAAACTGTAACTTAATTCATTACTGACAGAAGTTCTCCATTCACTGCTATGATATAAAAGGCACTTCTTGAATGCTGTAAAATGGTAAGAATGTGCGTGTTTTGAAATATTGTGTGCTGTTTCCCTTTTACTAAACACTTGTGCAGTTTTTGTACCTGAGTACAGCAAACTTTAACGTAACGTACATTTTGTATGTAAAAAGTTGTCTTTTAAGTAGCCTTATCCTATTTAAATAAATACAATTAAAAGCAAACAAAGTAGTGCTGACTTGTTTTTGTGATGTAATTAAGCTTGTTCTTGTTATACAGTTATATTTCAGTGGACTTGAAGTGATTAGAGCTTAAGAAGAAGCTTAGAGGGTAAAAGGCTCAGTAGCTGCTTTGGAGTTTTAGCAGCAGTTAGTATCATGTGAAGTGCTGGTCCTTGCACTAGTGTAACAGTCTGGTAGGAATTCTGTTTTGTGGGTGGCTTCTTGGCAGTGGTTTAGAGTCTAGGCTATATTTTGTTGTAGTTCCAGTTGCTAGGAGCACGTGTGTTTGGTACACGTTAAGGAGTGATTTGCAGAATTCTACTGGAATAATAGCGTGATGCTACTATTGCGTGGTAACAGTCTTGTTTTCAGGCTGGTGTGCTCCAGCCTTGCCATGTTTCACCTACCTTTCCCTAAAGCTGGGACCGTTTTGCTTTCTGTTGTAGGACTTCGGGGGGGGGGGGGGGGGGGGCGCAAGGTGCAAACCATGCTGCTCTTGGTACCTTCCACTACCCCCTGAGCTAATAGTAATCCTTCTTCTCTCAGCAAAGTATTAGAGCAGAGCTGCAGTGTGCTAGGTGATTGCCAGACCCCAGAGGAGAGAGTAAGTGAGGTGCTTCCACTCCTTTGGGAGATGTGGATATAAGAAGGATTTTCATGGCTCTTCTTTACTATAGCCTTCATCATAGAATGAAGTCACCAAAGGATAGAATTTAGTTGTTCAGTGATACCAGATTAGGGCAGTGTGCACTTCAGAAATGTCAGCCAGCCAAGTTCTTCAAATGGTGTACAGTAAACCAAATCTAATCTGATGCATCTACTGAGCTTGTTGAACTATTGAGAGGAATGACCTGTGAGCACTTTAAACCTGGTACAAAAAGGGACAAATTCAGGAGTGGTGGCAGGAAGTAGGAATGAACCTTCCCTACACAGGTACACACAGAGTAAGTATATTCCTAATTCTTTCCCTCTCTGAAGGTTCCTGTTGTAAGGGTGACATATTACTTTCCTCCTTTTGCTGGATACAAATGAATTCCATCTGGAAGGTGTGCCAGGATCATACATTGCATAACATGGCCATATTTCCTGAAGTTTGCTTCGGGAAGAGAGCTATCTTCCTCTGGATTGTTTCCTCCTGATTTTATTGTCCTGCCAGCATGCTGTTGCTAACAGTTGCCTTTGCAGCATACATGGAGCAGAAATGATGCTAGAGCAAAGGGTATTACGTGTTGCAATACAGAACAAAATAAAGGCATGCCCTAGTATAGAAGTTAAACTTCTGACTTTTGCAGAGATTCAAAGTCTTTTGAGTTGTTTTGACCCCCTTGCTTGCTGGGAACAATAATATTTTGGTTTTGAGTTTAGATCTTATGAACACATTTTTATCAGCTGCAGTTGATTCGGTATTTTCATGCAGCTGTTCAGTTTTGCTGATAATTTTCCCACTGATCTCAGTTAGTAGAAGACTCTGTTGTATCAGCAGGGCCCCTGTGAGGATTGTCCAAACTCCACAGTTTCGTAATGACTGGGTGCAAAAAGGGTTCTGTTTGTATGGCTCTTACATGGAGTTTCTTCGGGCTGTGAAAGCATTTTATTAGTAAATATCTGAGATGTAATACAATTAAAGCACAGTCACAATTTTGTTTTAAACGATTTTATTTTGAAAAATACAATGTGCAGTGTAATGTCAACTAACTGTAATACTGACACTGTCAATCAGAACTTGTACTTCACACAACGATCAGCTAGTCATGCAATAAAAGATGTACCTGTTATGAAGCGCTCCCACTTCAACTCTTTTATCATTATCTCTTTATAGCACGGCACAAATCCTCGTACACTGAAACACCCTCTACGTTCGCAGTCTTTCTACATGCTTGACAGCACACACTTGTCGCATAGCTCAGGAACACTGAGGCGAGACCACAGCCTTATTGAAATTGAATGGTGTTTGCCATTGATTTCGGTGGGCTGAGGGTTTCACCCTGAATGAATTCCATCTATGAATGTATTATGCGTGGCCACTGTAATCCTTGAACTATAACACTTGCTTGTAACTGGAATATTTAGTGGAAGGAAAAAGTAAAAACCAAAAAAGAGTATGTTATGTCAGTAACACCCAAATGGTTTTATATTTCAGGTTTTGCATTAGTTATCATTAGCTGTAGGAATCTTAAAACACCAACACTGCTACTAGAGATTTTGTTTTTCCCTCCAGATTTGGAGAGTTTGAAGAAAAAGATTAGGTAATGTTAATAGTACAGCGAAACAGAGTGGCAAAGCTAGTTCCGAACATCTGTGTATTTCAGACTGTATATTGCAAGCACGGCTTCACCCCTCTCTCCCCACCTCTTAATTTGAGCTTTAAATATCCTTCCCACATTCAGGGCAAAGGATGTCATCCCTTTCCGTGAGGAAGCCGCGACCCACTAACGAGAGAGAGCACTTCTTACAGTTAAAGCAATCATTATGCCACTGCCGTTCTTCAAAGGAGATGTACTTGGTTCCTCCGAGTCCTGTTTGAAAACCAAAAGCATTTTGTTACAAGAAAAGAATAGCACATCAGCCATCAAGTGATTCAGGCTATTTCAGATTCCCCTCATGGATTGCTATGGAGATCGGACATGTAGTAGTGAAAAAATGCCATTGTAACAAATCTGTTTGTTGCTGTGCTGACTTTGCTGCCGACATTCAGTAGCAAGTAATATTTTCATCCTCAAATAGTTATGTTGCTTTTCAGCTAAGTTAGTGAACTAGACTTGTATCACTGGTGATAGACGAGGGCAGAAATGAACTTTCAAGGGAAGGCACTACGATACACAGCAGAAGAAAAGGAAAGCAACTGCCCCTGAACAAAAGTCTGATAGTTCTTTATAGAATGTTTTATGGCATCTGAGTAAATTAATTTTGTTTTGTAAAAATATTGATTCTTAGCTTTGAAAGAGGAGTGCCTTAAGAAAAGAAGCAGGTTAGTAAACGACAAAAAACATTCAAGAGTTTGAGGGTATGGAGGTTATCGTAAGGGGCGTTGAAGTTGTACAGGAAAAAAGAGAAAAGGGACAAATGTCTCTTAGTACTAATTACCTCTTGCTTAACCTCAGAAATGACAAACAATTTAGATATGATGCATTGGAATGACTAGCTGGCAGTTAGTGAAAAGATTTAGTTGGGCATATCTCTTACCTGATGAGAGGGGGGTTTTGTTTTGTTTTGCCTTCAGTAGCAACATTTTGAAAAAACAGTATATGATAGAAAGGACTGTGATACTCAAAAGAGAAATACCTCTTTCACACAGACAGAAAACAGTGCCAGTGGTGTTATGCACTGACTTTTCCAGGAGCTATGCAATCAAGCACGTGTTAGTGAGGGGCAGGAGCAAGGTCAGAGCAATAACAAGAGAGAAAATGGTGCAGATATAATTCAGATTTGCAGTCTTGGACTGTATGGACCATGCTGTTAAATGCTGGTTATTTCATAGAGGACGTTATATTTTTATGCTATGTGTTTTATAGTAAAGCTCTAGGCAGTTGCTCTTTTAAGTACTTTTGTACTTAAAGCAGTATCTAAAAGCCTTGTCATTTCTAAGTTGCTGTCCTGAAAAGTCAGGGAAGAAAGGCGCCATGCTACAGCCCAAGGTGCAGGCCAGTGAGACGCTTTCTGCTGGCAGAGGGACCGTTGCTGAGGTCAGCGATGCCTCTAACGAGTGCAAGCGGAATGACGTACGGAGCATGCAAATCCCGCTACGTGCGTAGGTCTGTTACTGCGTGTCCACCATGTTCCGTGAAAATCAGATGGGACGGAGGAAACTTCAGTTTAAGGACCTCTTCCATTTCTTTTTGTTAGGCACTTGAAAGGCATCATTAGTATTTAATTTTCACACATCTTGAATTCTGTAATGTCTTGAGTCTCCCAAGTTATTTGGAATGAATACTGAACCATTTTTAATGTTAGAAGCATTTCACTAAAGAAAAAAAAAAAAACAACCAAACCCCCCCTGAAATTTAAAGGCACTGGCCATGAGAGACCTACCGCTGATTGGGTTTGTGCATCCAGCACACTTCTTGGCGTAGAGGTTGCAGAAGCAGCTCAGGCAATATGCGAACTCATCCCTGGAGGTAAAGCGTTGTCCAGACAACTGCTTCTTGCATCCAGTACAAACGAAGCACTCCTTATGCCACGGCTGCTCCCGGTAAGTAACGCCTCCTGTAGTGATAGCCTGTTTTACGGAAAGTAGGACAGAAGGTGATTTCTTGAGGATGGCAGGTTTGTATCTTGATTTAGTAGAGAGGAAGTGCGGTGAGTTTTTTGTGTGTGTGGTAGGCGGGAAAGAAGGCTTAACAGCAGCAAAATCATCATTTCGGCTGGAGTTGACCTTGAGAAAAGCATGCAAGTGTTTTATTATAATTTCCTAATTTGTACAAAGAAGCCCCATACTAAAAGTACTTTATTCTCCGTATATTATATAATCTCACTCTGAATTCTCCTCTCTGTTTTTAAAGCTAGTCTCTGTATGTCGCTTTTCATATGCATGTGCCTATTCCTCTCATCTCTGTTCCTGCACCTGTCCCATTCTTCATGGTGAAGGAGCTACCTTATGGGTTTCAACTTCCCTGTTACTTTCCTTGACAAAGACTGTTTTATTTCAAATTTTAGCTGAAGTCTTTGCTTTTTGCTTCTCTGGACTTTGTCTAGGGTTTTTCTCTTATAACAAGTTGTTGCCTACAAACACAGCTCCCCTGATGTTAGGCAAACTGAACTTTTTTTGATCCTTTGAGTATTCCTAAGAAGGCTGTGAAATTGGACAGTGTAATTTCTCTTCCTTTCTTCCCTGGGAATCAGGCTTGTATTTGATCATGCTACCTAGTATGTATAGTCATCCATGTCTTTGCCTCTTTCTCAAGTATTTTTGAGCCTGTTCTCAAATGTACTTGAAATTGGGCACTGTACAGAGATTTTAAGAGCTCCTAGAATCTTCAGAAAATTGGCGGATGGATAGGAGGTAGTAAAGGCCATTAGGTATACTTCAGGTCAAAGGCTGAAAGAAAAGATTAGCCTTTACCTATTTTGTTTTGCCTGTGCAGCAGCAAAGATGCAGTCGTTTCTGGCCAGCCATACGTCTGACCAGGCTGCAGCTTTGCTTGGCTGGAAGGGCGAATAAGCAGGTAGCACACACAGAAGAAAGTCTGGGTATGGTGGGCACGAGTGGTGGCTGGAAGTAAGAGGGTAAAAGGGAGACAAAGAGGAAGCAGTGCCAGTGGGAAAGGGAATTTACTGTGGATATAGCCCTAGTTTTGGTTGTCTTTGCCCAGGCGTATATCCACAGGAAGCTGGGATTTGTTAGTTCCATAAGCGGTGAGATGATTCTTTTCAGGAAAGAATTCTAAAATTCTTATCAGTTTCTGTGTATAGAATTTAGGAAATTCACAAATAAAAGCCTAGAAAGTTGTACTCCTGAGCATATTGAGTTTACGAGTGTTTATTTCAGGAACAGCATTTGCTCTGTGTAAGGCTTATCTTTCTGTCTTGAACTTCATTAGAATATTAAAAAATGGTCAGCGTTCTCTTCCTTCCAGTTGAAATGTTTAGGTATATGCTATATGATGGGTTGTATTGGAATGAGGTTGTTGCACTGCAGAGTTTTAATTTTATTTTGGTTTGTTTGTTTAGGGTTTTTTTTTGGTTTTGTTTCTTTGTTTTTAAATGCATTCTCTGTACGCTTTCTATTCAAAGGGATCTTTGACACGGAGTGAGAGAATTCTCATTGTAGTAAATGCTGTGCCTGGTGCAGGATGGGAACTGAAATTATCTCTTAAAATCGGATGATTCTGAATCTTTTAACACACAGAAGAATAAAACATTCTAGCTACTTGGACGTGAAATGGGATGGACTTCAATCCCTTAGGTTTTAGGTAAGTAAAATAAGAGCACTACCTTCTTGCACTGGACGCACTGCATGGCAAACTGCTTTTCATAGCAGGGTACGCAAAAGTTTTGATTGTCCTTAGGGATGAAACTCTTTGTCCCAATGGGCTGTTGGCAGCGGTAGCAGATAAAGCAGGTCTCGTGCCAGCTGTTGCCCTTGTATTCCATCTTCCGGGTACCTGTAATGAGACCAGAGCATGAACCGAACAACTTCTGGCTGAGACAGATGCAGTTTGTAGCTCTCGTTTGCCTGACGGCCGGCTGTCAGGCAATAAGCAGTGCAGCTATAGAAATAGCTAGAGGCTACTTCATGTTCCTACCAGCTTTGCATGGTATTGGGAACCATTCTAATTTTTTGGAGAGTGAGTGGTGGCTCTCCTCCTATAAAGAAGAGAAACATTTACTGCTAATAATGAAGGCATAGGACACCTTTTCGTGGTATTATTAGAGTTATTCTAACGCACAGAGAGGTTCTGGGGCATTAGCAAGACACCTATAAAAGCTGCTGTTACTGCTAAGTGAAGGTAAGGCCATTCCTCATCAAAGTTTGACTTCGTTCATTCCAAGTCCCTTTTGTTTCTTTTGCAGACAGCTGCAAGGTACCTGGTTAATTCCTGGCAAGCTTCTTGCCTCCTTTCCCAATGAAGTATAGTCGCTGTCTGAGACAAAGGATTAATTAATATCTGTTCTGGGGCCTTGTTCCTGTCCTTGTTGAGGTCCACTATAAATTTGCCATAGTTTCCGGCCCTGAAACAGCTATCCTAAAAGTTTTCCTGTCTCTTGAAACTTTCAGTAAGAAAAAAATTTTCTCTGTCTTCAGTTGTATTTAATCCATAGTTGCAATATGAAAGGAAGAAAAAAATCTTTAAATAATCTTTTACTGAAAAGCAGAAAAGTGCTGTAGTAGTTAGGAGCTAAATGTACTTGTCTAGAGTGAAGTTTTAGGGTACAGATACTGTACTTTGCAGATTCAGTCCATTGTATGACAGCGCTTCCAGGAAATTGGAGATGCCCTATTACATGGACAAATTTCTTTACACACTATATCATTTCCTATGTATCAGCTTGAGTCAAAATATTTGATACGGGCCAGAAGGGAAAACAAACAAATGATGCACCTACAGTTCTGCATTACTCTTGAGGCCTGTAGCAACAAACATGATGTCAAGTGCTTGGAAGAGTGACAAGCGGATCGTGTTGGCTAATGATGAAGAGCCACACTAACTCCTTTGATGCCAACTCTCCCCACCCCCGTTGCTGCAGGGTGGAGTTCTATCATTTTTCCCTTCTCAAGCATTAATTTATCTTTGTTTACGAGGTGTGTATTTTTCTTCTTTTTCTTTTTTGGTCTCATTAAATTCTGCCCTGAGGCATACTTCAGGATTTTTTTTTTTAAGAATTGACTTGCAGGAGTGTAGTAAGTGAACTGTTAATTATCTTTCTCGCCGATGCTTACACGCTTGAATATTTGTGATCCATTTTATTAATGGACACCTTTTAAGAATTATGCCCTCTCAGTGCTGAAAACTTTCTATAGTATACCAAGGAGCAAATAAATCAGTCCCTGAAGGAACAATATTCTGGAAAATGGATATGTGGATAATTTTTTAAAATAGTCTATAATTTCATTTTCACATTTTTAGCTGTTCTCTCTTTGGAATTGTGTTGTGAGTGAAACTCAAGGCAGGGGGAGCACTATTTGTTAGCTGCTAGACTGAAGTGACTGGGAGTTTAGTTTGCAGGAGGACTGAAGGATCAAGCTTGTAATTACTTTAGTATTGGGCATGTCGTGATAATGCTTTATTAAATCTAAATTGTACATTTAGTGGAGCAAAGCAAAGGGCAAGTGTAGCGTTAACAGTCTCTATAAAGGCTGTCCGACCACTTGCTGGTTCTTTCAAAATGAATTATGCTTCACTTGGTGATCATAGTGCTCTGGTGTAGCTCCTGTGCTAACATCGTGTGCTGTGTAAGTAAAAAATACATGCTGGATGTACTGCTCTCCGAACGTGGTGACATCGTGGCTATCTTGAGTAAGACCAGTTGATGGTTGTAAAGCTTCATAAAAATTGATTTCTTCTGTTTCAGATTATAAGAGAAGAAAGGATTCTCTGGGTCACTAAATCCAGCCTCCATTACTACTTTTCAAACTGTAGCTGGCATAATCCGCAAAAAGAGATCCATTTGGTAAATAAGCTCACTGATCATGGGGGTGAATTTGATGAACAGTCTTAAAAATATATATGTGCTATATACATATATGTAGTTCCAGCTTTAAAACCAGCACTGGCTGTTCCCAAACATGTCAGTTGTTGGTGCTGTATCGGTAAAAACAGGTGCGCATGGAATAATAGAAGGAGATGCCTGAACTCAGTCATGAATGGATAGGGGCATCTGCTTTTAAATATCTTTATTGTTTCTACTTATACATCCTGTTTCATCATCAAGCCCTCGTTTTTACACTTTAGGTGCACAATGTTGTGGTTTTCAGCTTTTGTCTAAGATGATTGATGTCAGAGCCAGCCAAGGAAAAATTTTACTGGAAAAAGTAACTAGTAATCATTATGGAGCATGTATGTGGATTCTTCAAATTGCCTTTTAATATTTTATTTCTGGACCAATATTCCTTCCACTTTAAGCCCTCAAATCATCACAGAATGCTATAGGATTGACATGAGCAGATGAGGTTTTAGCAATCTATTACTGTAAGCTCATGTTTCATGTTGAAAAAGAAAACAGAGCTTTCCTGTTTCTTCATATCTTTCTGCTCAGGAAAGACCTTAGAAGCACTGGGACCAATTCTTAATTTTTATGGGAGAAGCTAAATTTACAGTAATTACATAAAAAGCTAAATAATTAATTAAGCAAGCTGTTAAATACACAAGCTGCTTCTGATCTTCAAGCAGTGGAAACCAATCAAGATAGTACAAAGTTGGGATTGGACAGAAAGATCAATTTTAGTTATCCAGTCATCAGAAGGCTTTTAATCAATACTGCTGTACAAAATTATAAATTCCATTAATGAAAATACTAAATGAAATGCTAATTTTCAAGGGTAATCTGCTTCATGTGAATAAGAGTTCTATCATGATCCATTATGAAAATTACATGTTCTGGTCATGGAAATGACTTGGAATGCACCATCAACTGTATTTTACAAATTTCACCATCACTTAGCAGAGATAGTGAAGGAAAGACATTTGTCACAAATGTTGCTGAGTTTGGGCTTGCTATTTAGCCTAATCTTTTCTTAGTCCAAAAAAGTGAGCATCCTAACCTGGCATAATAGTCTTCTTGCATTCATTACATTTGGAAGAGTATTCGTTGGAGTAGCAATCAGTACAAAGTAGGTGCTCCTCTTTTGCAGCAAATGGTTTGTCCACCAATGAATTCTTGCACTGAAAGCAGTGGAAGCAGGTTTCATGCCAGTGGCGGTCCTTGTAAGACAGATCCTGTAGAAATCCAAAACCACAGAGTAAGCAGAATGAATAGTTTATACAACTGGAAGCTCAGAGAATGCAAACACATCCAAATCTGAACCACAGCCAGGAGCTGAGGCTAATTTGCACAGCTCAAGAAAACGTTCTGGTGAAGGTGAACTTATTTTGCTCTGATAACCAAGGACAGCTCGTGACAACTATCGACCCTTTTGCAGTTCGAGGTAACCTTCATTTTTTGTATGTGGCAGAGGAACAACTATTTTCATTCAGGTATTTCCTCTGAGATTAAAGCCCCATTTCTGAGTCAGATTAAAACTTGTTAACCTTATAGGTAGGGTAGATTTCCCCTATTTGTCTCAGCTATTGCTGATTTTTAGGTCATTTCATAGCTGTTCATTGCTGGACAGAAATCCTTTTCCCAATTACTTGCTAGTATTTATTCAGTTCAACAGATTTACACCAAAGGTGGAATTGGTCTCATCTCTGGGGTTTGTTTGTTTGTTTGTTTTTCACTGCAACTAATTTTTACCAACTCTTGTGTTTTGGTTTACCTATGTTTTAAATGTGGATCAGACCGAAAGATGAGAGATCACATCATACCTGCAGCCAGTCATCCAGAACACTCTGGCCAAGGGGTTAGCATGGACACCTAAGTATTTAAAAAACTCCTTGCAGTGGTACTTCTATTATTTAAAACAAAAGTCCTTCTAAAAATTGTGACCTAAAGGGATGGATTGTGCCATTGAAAATTTAAATTAAGGTGGACGAATCATGTAACACTTGAACAGTGTCTTTGGACTTCAAACAAAATGAAGCTTAGCTCATTACAAGAAAGGGCTTCTACCCCCAAATATATAGGCTTCAGTTCAAGGTAGGAGTGTGAGAGGCTAGTATTGTCATGAATGGGGGTTATAAAAGTTTAGCAGAAATAACTTCTAGGTTCTAGCTCAAGATTCACTATGTATTAATTACAAGCACTGAATTAATCTGGTTAACTGAAGGAAAAGAATGAGTTGTAGAATATCAGATTTTTTGACTGTGTAAATGGAAGCATCACAGTGTGTTCAAACATAATCTGGCCTAAGCTGCTCTGTGTCAGTCAGCACAGTCACAGGTAACTCCAAAAGTGCAATCTTAGCCCAGAGAAAACAAAAGATTCTGTGGATTTAGGTTAACCTAAAATAACCACGTTATGTCTGCAGGAGCCTTGTTCTCATAAATAGCTAACAGAAAACATCGGAAATAATTTTGCTGAGCTCAGCTGATGTGTGGTAGCTTGTTAAACTACACTAACTTCAGTCAGAATTTGATGATCCAATAAAGACTTTGTTTGGACAACTGTGCTGCTCACCTAAATTTCTTAAATCTCTGTGAGTAACAAATGGTACCCAATGTGTCTTTCATCTCAGAGGTTGCACTCTGCAGCAGAATATCTAAGCCTCCTACTTTGCAGCTTTCAGACAGTTGTTTTTGCAGCTTGTCTATTCATTTCAGCTAACTTCTTTTGAAACAACCCAGATTTCTGACTGTAAGATTTTAATCTTTTCTAATAGCAAAATGAAAAACTTATTTGGGATTTATTTACATTTGCTTGCTCTTTAAATGAAGCTGAATAGCCTGAATGCGATCTCAGAGGGGAATAATATTTTCAACAGAAAAACACAACATACAGCCAACAGAGTTTTCCAAAATGTGAAATTTGCCTGCTAGAAAACAGAATCACAACAGATCTGTTTTTCTTTCTCTTGTCTCTTTCCCACTTGATGCCTTTCTCCATTCTGCAAGCTATTTTTTATCTGCAAAATTCATATGCTGTTGTCTGCTTTGGTTTTGCCTTGTTTTATTAATAAAACTATACCTTGGAGAAGGTGTGTGCCTTTTAGTAGAGGAGTAATGAAGACAAGGATTAGGTGTCAATGGTTAGGTGTCAAACTGACTCAAGGTTTGGTCCCTGAGTCAGTTATGACAGCAGCTTGTACAGACACTAGCTGGGTAGGTGAAAGTAGCTGATATTTCATCGTGGCAAAGCAGTGAAGCGCAACTACAACCCAAAGCACCCAAGATACAGACTGACTTGAATAATCTTTAGCTACCTTGGATGATTATAACAGATATTGTCATCGAATGTAGAGGGAGTCTAAGATGTCTGGCTTTGACATGCCTGCAGCAGAATAGTAGACTGATGAAATGGGTATTGCTTTCTCTCGCTGAATCTGTCACATCCAAAGCAAGGAAGTCGAAGGTACTGATGAAACCGTTCCTGCATCATGATTGTTCTTAGGTCAGTGTAACAAAGTCACCAGAAATCAGGTTTGGCCTACTGTATCTGTATCTAGCTGGAGCCCTTGGCTCATACATGAGCTGTGGATGTCTTGGTCTGGAACAGATTCTACACTGGAGAAGTTGCATGTGCAAAACTGTTCCAGCTCGTCTGATTGTTAGGCTGGTCCTCAGTTAAGCTGAAAGAGCATTAGGTTTACTCGAGGCGTGTGAGCTCTAGGTTACGCTAGCTGACTGTAACCCAAATAAATCTGTTCCAGCAGAAGGTACAAGTGATATACAACTAATTCCTGTTTATTGCATGGATTTCCAGGAAGAACTAATAAAGAAAATTATTATTGTGGACTCAGACCTGGAGTATATCCTTAAAATATTGATGAGCATGACTTCTCAGCCGCTTTATGCAGCCTGAGGGAATTGAGTCCCTGGTGCGTGCTACATATTTTAACTGTAGTTTTAAATACAGCTTCCTATGTTGTCTAAAAGAAATATGGCAAATGACCCTTTTTGCGGTCGATCTGTGCGTCTATGAAAATTGACAGCCACGTGTTCTTGTTAGATAAAGCACACAGGAACACAGAGAAGAGACTGAAGAATTGCCATAGATTGAAATTTGAGAAGTGGAACAGTGTTTACATATACAGAGACACAAGCACACAGTTGCTCATGGACATGGTCTGTCCTGTACAAGTGTTTTGTAGCTGAAGCGCAGAGAGCACCAGACCAGTTCCAGATGTGCTACTAGTGAGAAGAGAAGGGGAGGAGGGCAATGCCTGTCTCTGCAGAGCAGTGATAAATCCTGCAGAAAAATTTGCAGGGAGAGATATTTAATGTTTCATTCAGTTACATTTCTTTTGAACATGAAGAATAATCCTTCCCTTGTCTGGTTTCATTTGAAGATAAAAAGTAACCAGATTAACAAAACCTGAAGCTACTCAGATTTGAACAGGTGCTTTTCTCAGCCTGATCTGAGCATCAGCCTCAGCTGAAAGTTTCAGCTCAGTGTTCCTTGGAACAACCAAATGAATGGTGGATGTTTCTCAAACAGATGTCAGAGTGTGGGCCAAGTGGAGGTCCTTTGTACACGTATTCAGATGACTATAAGAATACGATGTAAGCAAAACTTAATGCAGATCCTATTTCTATCCAAAAATTTACAGTCATCCCCAAACCCAAATGGGTTTGAAACTTATGTTTTTGAAAAGCCAGTGCTTTTTAAACAATTTTATTTTCACTTATTTTCATGATGTCATCCCCAAAGAAAACTTTGTAAAGAAAACTGTTTTCAACATTGGCAAAATCACATTTTATAGCTCCTCAGTCGTTCTGTGCAGTTTTGATCCAGCATGGTTTACTTGGCCTCTAGGATGGGGCTGCTCGTGACGACTTTTGTTTTTCAAGTAGAAGAGCCCCAAGACTAGAGTTACCAGGTAAGTGGGTTAAGCATAGGCTCCTCATATCCTGCAACTGTATTGTCTTCTACTCTGGCTTTATATGTCTAAGTAAACTTAAGCCATTATGTATTACTTTTTCTCCTGAACTGGCTTTCAACAGGGACCCAACAGGAAGAGGGAGATTAGAGAGATTACCAGAAGAGTAACTGCATATTTTTGCTCATGAATGAAGACTACATTGGACTTTTTTGCTTGCCACAATGCTCTTTTCAGAAGGTTGAGCAGAGTAAATGGGGTATGACAACAAAATGCTGTACAGATTTTAGCCATGTATACCCTGTAGCAAAAAAAAAAAAACAAACCCAAAAAAGTTAGCCTGGCACTTCCCTATTAAAAGCATGTTTAGAAAAGGTAAAAATAAATGATATGCCGAACCCAGCACCTTAAGGGTATGAGAAGAAATGAAGGTACCTGCCTCTTCTACCATTCCACTTCACAACACCTAGTCTGATGTTCAGCAATGCACTGAAAATATGTTGCAACTTGGTATAAAGTTTAAACTTCAGAAATTTGAAAACCAAATATTTTCTTCTTTTCCTGACCCACGTTACTAGAGGCCTTATTTTTGTTTTGTTTAGTTTGAGTGTAAGACCGACCCTTTTGATTAATTTTTGGTCCGCGTGCTTGCACAGTAGCTTTATCTCACAATCCGCTTTTTATTTCATTCTCACATTTTGCGGAGAGTTTTCACCCCCTCCTGCCTGCCAAGGCCAACTTGTGGGCTGCGTTAAACACTGGATTACGGTAGGTATTTCCTGTATTTATGATGGTTTCTGTGCCATAGGCCCCGCAAGGAAACTATGAAAAAAGCCAAAATCAGCCAAAAGTCACACTTCAGCAGTTAAGTAAATGAGAACATGATGGATGGATTTCCAGAAAGAAAAGTGAAACTGTAGGTGTGGTGAGCGTTCACCAGGGATGTAGGTGATGAAATGCCAGTTCTTTTTAGAAAGAGTAAATTTCTATTAGAACCCGTTGGCATATGGATAATGTGTAGTAGCTGCGAGAGAAACATAATCATGTTTTTCCACTGCCTGCCAGTGCCTCCTACTTCTCAGTATATGACGCTTTTAATCTGTCCGTGAAAGTTTCATAAACATCAGCTAGAATTGCTTACAGCTGACAAAATGGCCTAAGTCCAGGGGTGTCATTCAGATACATGTTGTCATTCAGGGTGGTTTTTTAACGCAAAAAAAAGTGTTTAAAATAAAGAACAAATTAGCTGTTACTCAGTTACGTTCACAGTTACCCATAAATTGCCATAGGAAGATTGAAAGATAGTGAAGCAAATTCTCTCCTGATCTGAATTCAGAGAAAGCTTGTCTTCAGGATAGTTGTCTTATGGGGTCTCTGTGCCATAGCTAAAACACAAGGTGAAAATCTGGCATCGGTTTGGCCCTCTCAGAGCCCAGTGCTGTCAACGTTGGAGTATTACTAGTGTCTAAGCAGGCTTAAGTTCAGCTCAGGTGAAACAATGCTATGCACCAGTGCTGATACAGTAGTGTCAGAGGCAGAGAGCTGGCTGTGCCCTTGTCAACACCTCCTTTACTCTGGTGTACTTTGTTTGTTTTTGTACAGTAATTTTCACCCAGAAAAATAAGCATTTAAGATGCCATCAAAGCTAATTCTTGCTTTGCACTCTTAAGGAATTAGGGGCTCCAAATCTCAATCCTAGTCTTTAGTTTCATGCTTTGCAAGTCGTAAGAAACATCCATAGACTAACTACATAGCCGTCCTCAGGAAGGAAGTTCTTCGCAGGGTGAAAACAGGAACATCTCAACTGCATTTGGGTTTTCAGTTCAGCATTTCTCTGTGTAGAGAAACAGCAGTGGCCAAGAAGCGACTTGCAAAGGAGGATCTGAAGTGAAAACTACATGGAGTTTTTCAGGTTGTAATGTGGATGTGAGTGAGGGTGGGTGCCCCTGCTGGATACAGAGGCCTGGTTGTGACCCTTTCTGATAACACCGTCACTCCATTAAGTTTTAGTTCCAAATTTTACAGCTGTATAAAGGCTATGTCGGAACACACAAATAAACACGGGGTCCATTTTGTACATGCAGTAAACATACTGGTTTTATTCCCAAACACAGTACATTTTATCTTCTTTCCTCAGGGGAAAATGCAAATGCAATGTGTGAAAAGATACCTATAAAAATACACACATATATGTCTTGTGTTTGCATATATGTGTGTATTCCTTATGTGTTTATATATCTATGTATATGTACAGTTTAATGAGGAGCAGAAGCATGAGTTTTTGTGGCTTTGTGTTTCATGGCTGAGTTATGCTCAGTCAGAGTGCACAAGCTTCAGCTGAAACTTATCTTGTGGCTGAGGCACTTATAAGGGCTCTCTGAAATATGTTCTCTAGCATCTATTACTGTCATTGAAAAACCTACTCTAGTTTTCCTCTCAGTGGGAACATTAATAGGATCTCTTTTTCTAACCAACCACATGCTTTTTTTTCAGAAAACTTGCAGGAATTTAAGTTTGCAACCTTTTTTCCATCTGTCAGAATTTGGTTAAAATTGGTCAATAGGTTCAGAAGCTGCAGCATAAAGCACGGACAGGCACAAACAACAGTCACAGAAACAAAAAAAGGCCACATTTGTTTCTGGTGGACTTTATAGCTCTTTAAGAAATCTTTATTTACTATCTTATAGTTGTGTTTTCCACATATAGTTCTGGTTCTTTACGTACATAAAATATTGTTATATTGCAGACAATTAGGGGCTTTTTTTTCTTCTGTCTGCTATTAGAGTGTCTCTTGCTTAAAAGTACAGAAGAGCAGTATATCGGATTACACCCACACTCCCTAAATCCATAAATCTGGGTTGAAAAGTTCAGCCTGATTAATTTCTGAATACTTTGTCGGAGATTTGTTGAAGCCGGTCCAAGTTTTTAAATTCTTGAACATCAACACATGGAAATATCTTCTCAAGGGCTTAGAAAGAGACCTTAAAACAAAAGCACATTCTGGAATGGGGCAGAAATATTTTGCTTTTTCAGGTCAGGCCAGCTGTATCTCTTCTCTAATCTGAATATTTATGAGCTGGAGGAAAGCTGGCAGTTTTATACCCTCTTACAGATTACTGCCAGTTCCCTGTCATGACAGTAAAACATTCTCACCTTTTTAAGGCTTCTGAAAGGGACTTTCCTACTGGTTTGGTTGGGATAGATCAGTTTGGAAGAGATGAGATTTATTTTTCCCAATCTGAGTAGGCATATATTTTTATATCTCTGAACTAGTGATAGAGTGGTAGTATCAGTAATAGGGACTAATAGGTGCTTCTAGAGGTATGGACCAGCAATATAGGAAATCAAACATCAGATGTCCTCGTACCAGTCAAGAATCCCATGGCCATGCAATGCAAATTGCTGTTCTAGTGCAAACTCACTCTGTCAGTGAAACTCTTGGCCAACTTTGAACAGGTCAATTTTGTGCAAGGAGGATGTATATTGGGTGAAGTCTGTCTGTAGCAGTCCAACAGACACCTCACTGGATGACTCAAATATCATCTGTCTTCATTCAGTCAGAGTAAAACTGGCATAAACTCCAGTTGTTTTGGTTAATTTAAAAGAAATGCAGGTGGTCATGCCTTATTTGTACCAGGTAGGTGTTTCCAGGTGATGCAGCAGTGCACAGCTCAAGCAAGGCCTCTGCTCTGTGCTTTCCAGTCTTCAGTTGTCTCCACTGTCATAATTCTCTATTTAAAAGGTTAATTATTCTGTGTTCTGACTGACTTATTACTTGGGTCAGCATTGGCCGGATTCTTGTGGTCCATGAGTTGGCAAAATTGTGGTCACTGCAAAGCCAGCAGTAGCTTAGCTCCCTGTGACCCAAAGGTAGCAAAATCAGCTTCTGCCACCTTTCCAGATCCCAGCTGGCCCCAAAGACTGTTGGAGTCTCCTAATGAGTTAGAGATGCTTTCTAACATCAGATCATCAGATCATCCTATGCCTTACAGGAAGAAAGGGGTGTTCTTCCATTTCTATTAACATGCCTGGTAAAGAAGGGTTTGCCAAGCAAAGTGGTGAAAAGCAGATACAGGGGTCCAGAAAGCATGCTCTCCCACCAAAAGAAGCTCCTAGGTAGCTGTTAAGCTGGATCCTTCCAGGTGATAGCACCATGACTGAGAGCTATGTATACAGGCTACTCTGTCAAGATTTCTGTAACAAGACTCAAATCTGGCATACCTTGCAGTCAGCGCCAATAGGTTTTTTGCATTCCTCGCAGGTGTTGGAATAAAGGTTTTCGTAGCATTTCACGCAGTAGGGGCTGTCCTCCCTCAAGATGTACTTCTTGCCAAACAGGGACTCCTTGCAGTAGTGGCAGTCAAAGCGTTCAGTCATGGTGGTGTCTGGGGTCCAACTATCCTGTTGCAAAGACAGAAATAGGCACTGGTCAGACTGAGCTACACGTGACCCAATCCCCCAAGAAAGGTTTACCAATTCCGGTTTATCACATTGTACCTCAATTTTAATTCAACTTTCAGTCAGATAAATGAACACAATAGGAAGAAACCGCACCATAAATTTTGCAGTACTGGGTAATAACAATAACACATCTACTTCAGCTTTCCACTGAACCATCTTTGACCAGAGCCAGTGTTAGAGATGAGAGAGAGGAATAAAACCCAAGTTTGTAAATTTGTGAATGGGATTTGACCAACAGGTCCAAAGCAAGAAGCTATCTCTGTAGGGGATGGAGGGAGCCAAGTACATTAAGAGGATGAGCCAGCTAATCTTCAGAAGGAGCAACATCTTCTCCATAAGGCAAGACAAAGGTTTGCATTGCTGGTAGACTTTAGTCATGCACAGGCTATTGGACACCACTGTTCCGTGCTTCTGCTCCTTCCTTCCCTACACTCTGGCGGTCATTGCCTTGCAGTGAGACACCAACCCTCCTTCTCTGCTCATGCATGGGACTATGGGCACAGTTAACAGCAGGAGATGTGTGGTCAGTGATTGTATATCTGATTCTCCTCTGATGCAGCTGAATGACTTCTTCAACAGCTGTAGCGTACGGGGACTCAAATGGGAGCTAGCTGCCCTGGTTCAGACAAATGTCAAACAATGATTGCAGAAGGGGACAAGCAAGTAGAAGAAACTGCAAATGAGGTACCAGCTTGTCTGAATTAGGGACAACTGCTGTTTGCTCCTCAGGTCTTGTTATGTCTCCAGCGTTTTCTGGATGCACACAGAATCAACGATGACACAAATGCCTTTGATTACTTGCATGAATGTTCATTATTGGCTGGGACAATTTATTTGGGGTTTCATTGGGTTCCTCAGCTTCTTTCTTAACCTGAGGCTTGCAGTGTGTGTGGCACCTGAAATGTGTTTGGAGGTTACAGCCGGAGCAGGGCATAGCTGCCTGCTTAGGAAGGGGAATTTCCCAGGCAGAAAGCACATTCCACCTGGACTGCACAATCTTCACTGCCTGCCAGGCCTCATCTCCTCTTTAAGCCACATTTGATCTATAAAACCTTAAATGTTTTGGGTACTAATGGCTTAAGTGGCTACCTCTGTCTTTCACACACAGGTGACATTTACAGCTGCAGTCCTTTCGCCAACTTCAGCTCTCAGTTTTAAACAAAACGTTGTTACTTGCTTAGTGTTCTTGGCACAAGGTTGCTCAATTCTGGAGTCTGTCCTCTCCTTCTGGCAGTGGGAGTCACCCTTAGGGCATTCTGAAATCCTGAGTTCTCCTCCAGGATTTCAGTTATTATTATCTTTTATTCCCCATAGCTGGGGTTTGATTAAGGTTTTAGGGCAGTCTGAATGGGCAAAGTTTGTTTTGAAGTCAGGAAAGCTTTTTATTTTTTTAAATGCTTGGTCAACTGCTGAATTGTGTGGTGACCAGTGCAGACTAAGGGGTGAGCACTTTTATATGTGTGAAGTATGTAATTGATGGCTCAGCTGCTCAGAAGTCTTTTGAACTCCAAGTAACTACTAAAGCAGGAAGAGAGACAAACAATGAAACCCCAAAGTGTGCTTGGAATTAAAATCCTGACAGCTGGTCGTCCGTGCTACTGACAGCCCAGAAGGAGTACCAGTCCAACTGCTCTGACCCTACAGCTGCTCTAGGAACTAATTAACTTTCTTATCCCAAAGGCGAGCTAGGAGTATGTTAGGTGCTCTTCACCCTTAAGGAGTAGAGAGGATCACAGGGACTGCTAACAAAAAGACGGAAAGTAAGGAGAC
Source organism: Phalacrocorax aristotelis (assembly GCF_949628215.1). Lineage (NCBI taxonomy): Eukaryota > Metazoa > Chordata > Aves > Suliformes > Phalacrocoracidae > Phalacrocorax > Phalacrocorax aristotelis. Next base: position 69,755,793 of record NC_134276.1, on the reverse strand, counting down.
TTATGCTGGAGAGAGAAGTGCAATGACTACCCAAGGTTCCCCTCCAGCCCGTCCCCAGCAGCAGTGGCTAGCAATCAGCGTGTAAGGGAAGAGAACAAGGTCGGTACAGAGCGACCTTTCCGTAATAACTGCTTCCAGCAAGTTACTCTCTTCTTGAAGCAGTCGCAGTCTTCATCACAACATTTAAAAGGTGATGGTGGATTTATTTTCCCCTCCTTTTTGAGCCTGTTTACACCCCCAGCTGACATAACACATTTGTACTTCCCCATTAAAAAACTCGAGAGGACTTAATTTCCTTCAGGGAGTAATTTCAGCAAAATCAATGGAGTCAGAGCAGTATAAACTGGTGTGTGTATGTATGACTGAATCTGAGAGGAGTGATAGTTTTGTCCAAACAGTCTGTATTTAGGGCAGAAATTTGTACTTTTTACCAGACTTTATTAGATTTTATTTCCAAATGATAGGATTTGGTGCACAGTTAATTTGCATTATTACTAAGTTAAAGTGTGAGCAGAAACCATTTATGAACTTGCATTTTTCACCTTTCTTCAGAATTAGTTCTTTCTAGCCCTGAATTAGAAGTAGATGTGTGAAACTGAAGAGTGAAAAAATTTCTCTGCAGTCAAGCTGTGTAAAAGTGAAAAACATAAAGTGTGATTCCCCTACAGGTTTATATCATTTCTGTCCTTCACCCAAAGCTGCTAAATGTAAAATATGGAAGTGCTTTGTGATTGGAAGAAGGTCTCAGAGGTGAGTGTTCCCGTCTCTTGATCACAGGAGGTTTCTTCTTGAGTGCTGTATTATTTTCTGGGTGCTTTTCACAGGAGCAGATGCAAACATTATTTAATAGAATAGTCACTGCCACTGTTTTAGGAAATACCTGGGCATTTTCCTCCCTATCCTGAAAGGGATCTAGTTTTGTTAAATGTGCTTTAAGATTGTCACAGCGGATTGCCCCTCTTGCCCTGAGCAGGGAGAGGTAGACCTGGTTTCTATGTCCCAAACAGATTTAGGGGTGAACTCTGCTCTGTGAAGACACTGAAGGGGCAGCTCTGGATGGGTTCAAAGCACAACTCCAGAGATCTGAGAAATTAAAAGACAAGAAAGGAAAGTTTCCAAGATATGGATTTTGGGTTTAGTTGTATTAATCTCTTAATGGATCTGGCACTAATTTCAGATCCAATATCTCTTAAAGTTAGGAATTCAGGTTCATGTGGTTTCATTCAGAAAGCTGCAATTCAGGGTGAAGCATCCCAGATTCCAGGCTGTTTAGATCTGGGCCTTGGATTGGATCTCACGATCTACTCTGTGATGTCCTGAGGATATTTGACAGTTTTTTTCTTCTCTGGAGAAAAGAAATTAAATGCAAAGTAATCACAGGACCCATCTACTTAAGAATTAGCAGGAATGTCAAACAAATAATTTCATTGTTGTCTTACAAATAAGAAACGCGAAATCATACTGAACAATGTTTTTGCCTGTCACTTGATGTACACGGTCCTCTACATCACCAGTCTGTCAGTTCCTGTCATATACAAAAATCATGCTTAGCTTAGCGCAGGTTTTATGCACTGCTTTGGGCTGTAAGAAAAAAGACCAAAAGACTTTTACAGTTGTGGATGGACAAAAATTGCAATTCAACCTCCTTGCCATTGATCTATTTCTTCCTCTTGTGTTTGATACTTATTGACTGTAAAGCTTTGTGGGCCAGAAACTCATGTTTATTTTACCTCTTTGCAGTACAACAAGGTCTTCAGATTTTATCGCGGTAGTCATTTTATACTTATGCTTTTTCAGATTGCTCTCAATATTATCATGAAGGAGAAATTGATTCTTCTGCCATACAGTCTCCCTCCTACAACATTAGACATAACAAGTACATCTCCAAAAGGAAAAGAGCTTTCCACTGCATACCCAGAAGAGAAGTTGCAGCGTATGCCAAATGTTAGCACTACCCACGTTGTGTCTTCCAGGAAGTAAGAACTGGCATGAAAATTACCAGAAAGTTAGTAGGATGACTTAAAAACTATGCTTCTATCCTCTTCTTCCCCCGTTTTCTGAGTCTTATTCTACTAGGAATAATTGACGAAGTTATCATATTACCTCATAAAAATTAGGGCTCATAATGTCATAAAGAAATTCCCTGGTGTTCCCCCGTCCTATGACACTGTTGACTACTGGAAAAGGGGACAAGCTGCCCCAGACCTTGCCTGCTTTTTCAACTATATCTGCAAGCCTAATAAGAGATGCTTTGTGCATCTCTTATTTCAACCCGTCTTAGGGAGTGTTGAACACTGGGAGGTGCAGATGCACACACACGAGAGAGAAAGAAGCCAAGGGAAACTGTCTGAGAAATGTAGGAGTTGTTTAGGTTATTCACTGAAGTGAAGCTCTGATCTCTTGTTGTAACAGTATCTGGAGACACAGAATTAAGTCCCTGTAGAAGCTGAAGGGGGACGTGCTATTGACCTCAGTTAGGTCAATAAGGCTGGGGCTCTACCTGTGCCCCTGGAGCAGGATGTTCTGTTAACCGCCTGTGCAGGAAATAAAAGGTCTTCGAAGACACCCATCTTCCTCCAAGATGTACACACATTTCTCCCACCTGACTTTTTTTCCAAAAGAACTATGCACACAGAGAATTTTCTGTTTATTTTTGTTCCCCTGAGAAAGGAAGATTTGTGTCTGGCAACTCTAGTGACATAAGCCATGCAGGTCTAGAGCATTTGGAAACAATTTATGTTAGTGTTCCAAAGGCTAAAATGCAAAGATTTATGATAACCTTTGCAACTATGAACTAGCAGTTCAAACTATGCTGGTCTTTCTGGCAAGAGGAGATTATTTCCCTGTAACTTAGCAGCAATTGCCACATTCGTTATCTATCATCTCGTTGCAGCAACTGCAAGCCACTCTTTTAAGAGCTAATCATTTTCCCAAACCAGGCCATAATGCCGTGCAAGTGGTGAGGGGGAGAAAGCTAATTTTATTTCTTTTAAATTTACTTTAGGAAAAGCAGAAACAACCATTGGCCAGTAGAACCGACAAAAAGAAAAAAGAAGTAACATACCATCAGAGTCCACCTGAACTTCGGAAGTTCCTGGAGTAGATGTGCAAGTAGATGTGCACCACACACACCCAAAGCATACACCCTGTGTGTTTAGATTTACTAAAACACATTAAGAGGCAGTAGCCCGCTTTCTTTGTCTGGGCATGTATAGCTTATATTTTTCTTCATGGGATGAGTGCCCACAGATACCATGACAGAGCAGAGGGAAAGCAAAGGGAGCCTGAGTGCTTGGAGGTCTAGCTGACCGTAAGGCAGGTGTTGCTTGGATCCCTGACCCTCCAGCAGTGGGCTCCTGGCCATGGGGAGCCAAGCCAGCTGATGCAGAACAGCCAATTCTCCCTCCAAGGGCCACGGAAGGACATTTGCTTCCTTACGCTAAAGATGGCCAATGCAAAAGCTAACCAGGTGCTGAGAGGTAGGCGATGCACAGTTCACCCTGCAGGAGCTTCAGCCAACCATGCTTCTTCTTCCATAGGCCCTCTGTCCCTGACAGTGGCTACTGGGTTACTGCTGCGTGAAGGTGCATTTCTTGATTAAAGAGAAGAAAAGGAAAATAATTTTGCAAGGTTACTGAGACACTGAAGCTTATTACTGTGACTGTTGTTCATAACATCATCTTTGTGTAGGTCCTTAAAAAGAGGAGTCACGATTACTGTAGGGAACAAGTTGCTGCGTATCCCTGTATCCCATGATCTGGGGGTTTATGCTAAGCTTGTAAATAAGACAAGGATGCTTAGGCAGATGTGGTTGTCTAAGCTGTAATCTTTTAAGCTGAGAAGAAAGTGGAAGCCTTTTTCTCTTGCTGCTGTCATGGAAGAACAATCCTGTAGTAAGCCCGTCAAAAGAATTCGGCACCCTGTCTTCAAGAAATCAAAGCCTTATAACATAATATGTCATTGTTATCTCAGAACAGCCCTGTTAACGAGCCCAGACTGCTTTGCCAGTGTCGGCATTAAGGTTATGATGTTAGAAGTATCTAATTACAGAGGTGTTCATTGCTGCTTCTGAAGGTTTTAGGCACAGAGTAAATATTCACAAGTCTCCTAGAAGTTCCCCAACAAAAGCCAGGAAAGTTTGGTTTGATATTTGAACATAATATTACTAATAGAAAACAATAAAAATCAAACCCAAGTAAAGAAACCTCTTCCTAAATATCCTACTCAGGCCTTTCTATATACATGCTAAATATTAAAAGCTATTAAAAATGTTTAATTTTTAATGGAATTTTTAAAGTGACGTTAAAACATTCTTCAGAATCACAGTTTTTCCAGCAACTCAGCTTCCTTGTACATGGCTGAGTTATTTTGCCTATGGTATAACATTCCAATGTCTCTTTTTAAATACTTTAGAGCAATTTTCTGAGCAGACAGACTGCATTAACGTGTGCAGATAACCAAAGCATACCTGGTTCCTGTCTGGATTGCACAGTCAGCCTATCATGAATTGGAAAGTGGATAGCCTGCTTTTTAAAATTGTTTTCCTTAACATAATAGTAATAATAATTAAAAAACCCCAGAAAATGTTTCTCCTGTGGTAAGGTTCCTCATGTGCCTGGCTAAAGTAATCCCAGTTATAGCAGTGGAGAGGGAACACTCCAGTTGTGGTTTCTGTGTGGTTTGTTGTGTTTGGCAATCAATAAGGATCTGCTCCAGTTTAGAGCCACTCCAGTGGTGGTAGAGCAAGCACCAGCGGTAGTAACGACAGAGGCCACAGAAGAACTGAGCGCTGACACTTTGAAAGTGTACCCCACTATATTTACACTATGATTAGCTGAGGTTGATATTGAAATGACTGGAGGATGTACGGTCTTACCAACATTCCTGAATACATTTCAATTACAAAAGGATCCTATTGCAATAACATGGAGCATGACTCTTAAACCTACCATAGCAAGGAAGAGCACAGTTCAAGCAGAAAGGCTTGCTCTATTTTCTGTTTTAAAGCCTTTTGAAACTGCTGTCTTCCTCCTTTCTCTTGCAGAATAAGCAAAGGCTTACTCAAAGAGAAAAATCAAATACTTGGTATTACTTAAGCATAGAAATTCAGATTTCTAATAAAAGCATTTAAGTGGATAACAGAAAATGACAGAGGAGGAAAATAGTAGAAGATTAATAAAACCAATTGTTATCTCTGGCCCTACCCTACGGAAATAATGTATAAGCTAAATGATTGCAGACACTAAACTCCAATGGAGGCTTGTTTTGCCAGAAGAAAATTGCTTTCTCTTATTGACAGGAACACTGGTAATCCCAGAGAAATTAGACCCTAAAATAAAAACAACCAGAAAATACCACGTGCAACAATGCAATGACATTTCTGAATTCTCCTATATTTTTGAAATCCTGCATAATACAACCCAGGGCACAAAACCAGAACAATGTCCCAGATATTCTGTTTCCTTCTTTCTAGAAAGAAGCAAAACTGGGAGGACCCTGTGAAGGAAGAATGCTTTGTTATTTGTCCTGGCATCTAGCAGAACAGCTCTGGGTCTCTCTGTGTGGTTCTGTTTACAGAGGCAAGACCACAAAGCCCCTTTCTGTCTAAGATAATTGGCATGTGTGGTGATTTGGAGGATCAGTTAATGTACGTCTTTCAGCTACCGTATAAAACTACTGCAGCAGTGAATGCCTCGGGGCTGTGAGGCATCCATACTTCTCCGCTCAGCTGCTGTGCCGTTTGCTTTCCAAAACATGGCAAAGGAGGCTATGTAAACCTTAGAGGTACCCATTCAGCTGGGCATATCTTAGCAAAATAGATTGATCACACCTGGGTGAAACCAGTTGGTTTCAATTTGTTTGCTGGGGTTTGGTGCTTGAGACTGGACATGGAGAGCAAAGAGATCAGCTGCTAATGATAAGTCAGAGTACCTGTGGTGCATGAGAGACGCAGGGGCAAGCACAGAAAGATACAGAGATCCTGGGGACATGGACATAGGCAGTCTCTTTGTGGGTGAGATATTTTCTAACTGAAGAAGGAAGATGTTGGGTCTACCATGAAGAGGTGCATGGCATAGTATGGAGGAGGAGGAATTAATCAGAGGTGGGGTTCTGGTCGTTGAAGATACTTTTGGTCTAAATCTCAAGAATGCTTCAGAGCAATGACAAAACAGGGGTAGGGAAATGCTTACAGAGATTTTACAGTTTTATGCAATCCGCTACTTTTATGATGCAAGATGAAATAAAGAGTAGTGGGTTTTGAGCCCTTGTGCCTGTGCTTGCCAAGGGTCTAGAACTACTTCCCACCACCAAAAGTGCAACCTTAGGGCGTGCTCTGCTGTGGTTGATTTGCAAGTTGAAAATTTGCTATGAAAGGGAGAGGTGAATATTCTTATATCAGTGTTACGCTTACCTACATTCCTCTTACAGCGTATTGCTATATGTACAGTGGGCAATTAGCATCCTCGTTAATATTATCCAATTTAATACAGATGGGTATGTGAAAAGGAACAAAATGAGGACTGTAACTTTTTCACCTGGCATGAGTGCTATGGTGTTCAGCCTTAAAAGAAGCCTCTAGTGGTTTTTAATCAAACTGTCTCTCTATATATAACTAATTTGTATTGTTGAAATGTTAATGCTTCAGTGGCTGTCAGTGTATCCAAGATTTATTTCCATGAAACCTGTCATTACCCTGCCATTTCACACTCTCACTTGGGGTGAATCTGCATCACAAATAACTGTGCATATGTAAATGAAACATTAAAATTACACAATTAGAATTAATTAGTCTAAAAACGCAAATTATGAGATCCCCAATCTCTGAAGCAGTACCCAAGTGAGGGAAGGTACCTGCCTACAACGCTACACCATCCAGAGTTTCTCTGAAGATGCTCAGGACGAATTTATCCATCAGAGAAGCATGAACGAGCCTCAGACCTGCTTGTAACTAGTCTGTGGGGACCTTAAAAGAGTGGCAGTGTGCTGGCCAGCAGCAACAGGCACTATTTCAGCTTTCAGCCTGATTTTCATGGAGAAGAAGCCATTTCCTCTGGGTGATGGTGTTAACGTTTATCTGACCCTCCCTTAATTCTGAATGTCCCAACCCCTGTGAGGCAAGGCAAGAAAGGAGGTGAGGACAACAGCAGGTAAGACTTGGCTCTTGGGCTCAGGGCTCAATGCCCTGGACAACTGAGCCAGGAATCATTCATGTGAATATAGGTCTTTACAGCCCTCCTCATCCCTTTCTTTTGAGGTGAAAGCTTGAATTTGCAGTGCACTGCAGCAGAAACTCTTGCCAGCAGGAGCTGTACTTTGTCACCACGCTTTTTGGCTTTTTTGGCTCCTGATGTTTATTTAAGCCATGATGGGATCCTGTAGGACTGTGTTGTGTGCGATTGAAGGAGTTGTCTAATTTTTTTTTCTGATGCAAAGTGTGCCACCTGGGAATCCTGATATCTGTCTGTATGGATAGGAGAGATGTGATTTCAGGGAAAGGGCTTTGCTAGACTTCCTTAAGAAACTGTGTAATCATAGGTAGGAAACAGGGCCTTACCTGTATCCTAGTACTTTAGCTGGGAATCACCATTACGTGCTTTTCATGGCAGGAGTTTGCATATATAAACAATGTCTGACACAGCATAGAAACTATTGTGTGATAACAGTGATCTCACAAAAATTAGTAATATTTTTCTATAAAACCCAACCACCTGGAAGTGACTACTTGGTGTTCACATGTGTAGCCCTGCTGATTCCCTTGGGAGCACATTCAGCAGAATGGTGGGCCAAAAAATAAGTATATTCTACCCCAGAACTTCTGCCATCTTGGGATCCTCTAAGGTTTCTCAAAAGACCTCAAGAACTGGTCCACCCCCCAGCCTCAGGCCTGCTAGTCAGATGGAGATGTCAGGTGCGAACCCAAGGTAACTTTCACAAATATGATTTCTCAGCAACAGTGGTTTGTGTCCTTTCAGCTGCCCTGCTCATCTCAACCACGTGTTGGCTCAGAAGCCAAAGATCATTATCCATGTTATAGCTAGGGTAAAAGACAGTTTTATTGGTGCTCTGGTCAGATTTTGGGTACAGTAGTGGCACTATGGCAGTATTTGGAACAGAGTTTTCAACAAATATAGTACCTCATATAAGTTTTTTTCATTTTGTCCAAATGTGGTCAAGAATATACGTAAGCTCTATTAACAGAGCAGCCTTTGAAGTGTATCCTTTCCAAGTTATATGCACAGGAGCAGAAACCAATCAGAAATTTTTATGAAAAACAAAACAAAACAAAACAACCAAACTGTTTTTCTCCCGTCCACAGCCACATGCCTAAAGCAATCATTTTCAAAGTTTACCATCTGGCTGATAAAAGGCATAGAAGATTTTAGCCAGAAAGCAGGGAGTCCCATAAATGTATGAACTGATGAAAATAGGGTTTGTAACAGAAACCGAATGGCAGCCTTAGTTATAGCGTTCCTTCACATTCAGACGCATGTGAGTATCTAACAACACATACCCTTCTGTTGGTCCCTTCTGGGACAATTCCTATTTAAGACAGCATACAAATATGTACAGCCAACAATAAATGTTATAGCTACTGACCGTGGTGATCTCAGTGTCAATCAGCCATTTGAGTTAATATACCTCTAGATAGGAGTCAGGGGAGCAAAAATAACAGACTTACTGCTGCTGGTATATAGATTTTATAAGGTTTGCTTTCTTGTGACTATGTGAGTGTCTCTGTACACAGCAAAGCTGAAATATGCAGGTACCCGGTGAACTAAATAAAAGCCATATCCCTTTAGGGAAGCAGAAAGTTTAGAGCAGTCATTAATGCAGGCGATGAAAGTTAGTATTTCCTTTATTATGTACACAGAGAAATCCATGATAGACGGCATACATTAAGGACCTGAGTTATTGTGGCTGCACATACATGCATGCAGAGAGAAGCATGGAAGGAAGAAATTCAGAGCTATTAATTGGGATTTGCATTTTAATTTATTCTCTCCACATAAAAAGAAGAAATACGATGCTGATGGCTCCCCATTTTTCCCATACACAATCTGCTACAGAGTTTGCCTGCAAAGAGGAAAGGCTACCTTTGTTTCATGTGCATCTGCTCTTGCTACAGTGCAAAAATGCTCCTTTGTTGAGCTCGGCAGCAGGAGTGTGCACAGAGGTGTAAGGAATCTAAGATCTCAGCTTCTACTTTTTATCACCTCCCCAGTGGATTACACACGCAGCACAATACAGTCATTAAAAATAGTTGCACATGAAATGACCCAGCATCTCATCAGCTCGCTGATGTGTCACTATATGGACGGACATGCAGCAGTAATTGCTCTGATAAGAGATTTGTCTTTTCTCCTCTTCACACCCCTCGCCGTGTGCTCAGGAGAAGGGGGGACTGGCAATCTCTGTCCTCGCAGTCTTACCCAACAACCCACTGGGGCATTAAACAACCCTTTCGTCCTCTCTGCACCCTTTGTTTAAAGCGACACCTTCAAAGATATAGTCTGTGGGTAGTGGGGAGGGAGGGGGGAAAAAAGGGATATTTACTTACAGAGCAGTAGCGGGCAGTTAATGTCACCTCCTGGACCAGGGACAGGGGGTCACATCCATTAACAAATGTGTAAAGAGCACACCGGCCTGCTTGCAGAGGAGAGCTGCACAGCTAGCCGGGGCTTTCTACTGCCTGCGAAGAGTGGCTCTTCCGATTTCAGCTCTGCAGTCAGTGTTGTGTGGAAAGAGGCTGCTGCCTTCCCCAGCCTAGTGAAACCCCTCTCTATCATTTTACCATATAAGGAGACAAAAGCATCGGAGACACTCATTCTTTTAGGCTCTCTGCAGCTGGCATTCGACACTTTCTCTATTCCAAGGGTGTCGATACTTCCCCCTCCTAAAGATCTTGTCTTTCTTGGCCCCCTTCCTAAAATAAGGCTCCCCTTCCCCTCCTCCACCCTTTGTTTCTCTAAACCCCTGATGCTTATTAATAACGTAGCTTTGCTAAATCCAAGGGATCGCGCTGTACAGGAGGAAAGGTTTTACAGCAACTCAACCCCAAACAATTGTAAGGCTCTTCACCTGGGTGAAAGAATAAAGCATTTGGTTAAAATTGGTATGAGGCTTTATTTGCTTTGGCTGTTTTGCCTGCTGTGACTTAGTGCTTTGCCCAGAGAAGAGTGAAACAAGCTGTTTCTCATCTCCTTCGTGGAGAGGTGCACATTTTTCTGAGGAGCAAGTGTGCAGGCATTTCTTTATGAGCATTCAGAGCCCATTCTTGTTTCTCTCCACCCTTCTTTCTTTCCAAGTTCCCCCATAGTGAGAAGGAAAAAGAAGAAAAGCAGGGGAAATTACTGAAACCAAAAAAACCCCTTGTGTAACAGAAAGCCAAAGGAACAGATTGTCTCAGCACATGCTCAGGACCCAGCGGAGAGCCCTGCCAGTGGGCAAATGTTAAGGTGAGGGGGAACCATTAATCCTCCTATAACCAGGAACTAATTTTTTTGCTACAAAATCCAATTTCATCTATCAAGCATTCTAGCAGAAACACATTCTGTTAATCAAAACAGTGAGGGTCCTGGGAAACCTCCCAGAGGGAAGAATTTGGATCAGAAGCACACGGGAGATGTCTGCTCTCTGCCATTTGAGGGGCAGGGTTGGGAGGCAATTCAGGGTAACACTTCAGTAATGACTGGTGCTTGCCGAAGGGAGGTGCTTTAATCGGAATGCTTTCAACCTTAAGAGAAACCAGAAGGATGAAAATGTAAAGCCAATTAGCCCTGGACAGAATAGCTAGTGTTTTGCATTGAGATGACGCAAGGTAGTCAGTCCAATGTCCTTTTGCGTTGGACACTGGGGTGGTGGTGTTTGGGCGGTGGTGCAGGTGTGCATCTTGGCTAAGTGTTTCTTCTGCAAAACAAACTTATGCCAGAACCCTGACCTGTACTTACTGTCCTCTTGTGCACCCAAATGGTAGTCATATTTGGAATGGGAATGAAATGTCAGGCTCAGCTCTACTCAAAATCTACAAAAGCACAGACAGAATAAAATGGTGGGAAAGGGCCATTCCTAGTTCTTTTAAAAGGAGCAAAACCTTCTTTACAGATGTGAGTTATTTTGATGACCAGCAATGCCCATGGGTTGATCTGTCTCTTACTTCAGCCTTTGCAGTTGCGTTTTCAAAACACAGGCGTTGTGCCCTGGAGGACTGGCCATGGACGTATGGGATTAAGGAGTTTGACTCTATGGCAATTAAAGCTTATTTAAATCAAAGCTGTTACACTCCTCAGCCACATGTCCCTGGCTCCTTCCTTGCACTTGGACTGGCACTGGAAGATGAGTTAAACCAGACGTAAGCAATTTTCAGTGAGCCCTTGAGCTACCATGGAATATGTCCCTATGTCTTGGGACAGCTGCTCATTGGGTTTCCTGCCCCATCACTGGCTTGCTGGATGCCCTTGGACAAGACATTACATCCTTCTGTTCTTTAGTTTCACTGTCTGTAAATATAGAGCTCAGGACAGCCAAACTCTTGTGTGAGCTGTTAGCAAATTTACAAATGACTAATTAGTGCAGAATAATAACAATAGCAACAACAACAACATAATAATAATGATTCTTTCTTTGAGATTAAACTATTTCACGGGACAACAATAATCATTAGTTTCCATCTTAGTTGCAGTTCTTTGATCAGCTCTGATTTAGAAGTGCATGTAAAGAAAAAAAATGGGCCCTGAAGCTGATTAGATTTGGGCTGAGTCAGCTTATTTCCAAACCTTTCTAAAACAAATTAAATATTCCAAATGTGCTATTTGATTTTTTCAATTTCCATTATATTTTCATTTCCCTATCTATCCATTGACAGCCACTGCAGCAACTCTGCCAGAGATCTTCTGATGTGACCTGCTGGAATACAAGTGTTTTCCACAATTACAAGTTAAAATACACACTGGCTCCAGCTGAAATGGTTTAGTTTAACTGTTGCAGGACATGGGTTGACTTTAGGAAGGTGAGATAATTTTTGTCTGATTTAACCTAACATCTCTGAGTCCTTGAAGGCAGAAGAGCCTCTGCCAATTTAAAACCCAAGGATCTGTGGGTTCCCTATGGGACTTGACACTCTGCAGCCACATCAAGACTGCATGAGGCTGCGAAGGGGATGAGGGAGAGCTACCAGGCAGCTCCTTCCCTCATCCTGTGATGTGGTGTATGCACTCCATCAAACACTACTAGGCATGGCATGGGCAACCTCTGACCACTTATCCTTCTTCAGTTGGTCCACCCCTGCTCACTTCACCTCTTTATCTGACAAGTAAATATTCATCAGTAATTGGCAAAACCCCCCTGCACCCTCTTTCCCACCAGCATCAAATACAGTGAGGGGAATAAAAACAATTTTCCTTAATGATAATTAAGGAAAGGGCGATAGAGAGGAAGGAGCAAGGACTTTTTCACTAGCAAATGTAAAGTTAAAGTGACCCAATTTTTTTTTCATTGATAATCTGATTAGCCCAGCACAGACGAGCCATCTTCAAGGCTTCAGAGGAGACAATGCAATGAAAACAGGGGCAATCTTTCTAATAGGGTGCCTACATTTAAGGTTGAAAATGCAAGCACCATTCAGTGCCATCCTGTGATTCAGAAACATACCCTATGGGTTATATATTTCTTACCTATGTAGTATTTATGTAGCATATATTCCTTGTTCTTCAGTGGCCTGTGTGCTTTAACAGGTTTAATTTTAATGTGGAGAAGGGCACACCTCACATATGGGAAACAAGATGGAAAAAGTATCATTTTCATAGCAGGACTTCTCAATGATTTTAATAATCCTTCAGAAATCTCACTTCAGCTACTGGGTTGATGCTGGAATAACTACCATTTCAGCACTTATCTCCTTCTCTGTATGACAAGAATGAACAAAGAGAAACAGTGGAAAGAGACAGATGGAAGTGGAATATTTCTATTTCCCCCAGTTTGAGTCACAGAGAAATCTAGTCTCTGAGAGGGCAGGGGAGGTAGAAAGCTACACTTTAAGGTTTGAAAATGGCTAAGATACTGACTGATTCCTTCCACCACTATTTTACCCTGGAAACTGTTTGGTTACTTTATCAGAATTCAGCATTTCTGATGCTAGAACCTGTATAGTACAAGCTTCCATTGAATATGAGAGGCTGCATTTAGGAGAACTGCTATTTTTGGCACTACTGCTTAGGAAGTAGCATAGACTCATGCAGATGTTGCATTTTAGTTCCTTAAACCTAAAATAACAGCCAGGCAATACGAAATTTTTCTGAAATTTCATCCTTATAAGATGTTCTCAGATATGTAGTTTTTACCGAGCGTATGAGGAATATGCAAAAGGTAAACAGATTTTTTTTAGTGTCTGTTTTCTCTCCCCATTCTGTCTCCCAGTCACAAGGCTTTTTGCAACATTCTGATCTTCCTTTCTTCCCCTAGGTGTCTGGGTCCTCAAGTAGAAATACTTATCAAGTAAGAAGTATCAGAGTTTCACAGACTTTGATGAAGAAATTACAGATATCTTTGGACAATCCATTAAAACCCCTGCAGCCAAGGCAGATAGGGAACTTTATATGAAATGAAAGCCCGTCTTGCTCTGGGTTGATGCAAGACTTACATCTTTTGTTTCTGGGAGGGTGTTTAGCCTAAATCAATGTGAAAAGCTTAGTGTTTCAGAAACTTTAATCTAATCTGGAAAAATTGTTTCCATGTTTGCTTTCTTAACATGTTTGAATAGTTTTCATATACAGCCTTAAACTATTTTCTTCAGTGAATTTAGAGAAAGGTGCCATGGCTCAGTTGCACTGAATAACTTCTGGTTTTGTTTAGGAAAAGTTATCTTTAGAAGGATAAGACAGATGATACTGACTCAAATTCAAGGCTGTTTCTGCAATAGCATGATCTGGGATGGAGCTGAAAGCAGTTTAGACCCTTATGGTCAGTTTGGACAATGATTTTGTTCGGGTTTTAGAGTTAGTCAGGACCTCCTTTCTAGCCAGTTAGCCCCAGTTTCACTCAGAGAAATCTACCTCCTGAAAAAGATGTCTCAAAGGGAATGTGGCAGTGAGACACTGGTCAACATGTGGTCTGCCACTGTCTATGTAATTGCACCTATGCCCCTTCCTCCGTGGACAATTGAGATGTTGAGATGGTTTGAAATGGATGACCCAGGCAGAAAGACAGCTGTGTCCCTGCCCCTCCTGCTTTCCTCTATCTCAGCTCTGCTGCCAAACAGCTCTTGATGCTGCTGAGGGGTGGGACACGAATTGAGGGGATCACAGGGGAGAAGAGTAGCGGTTCTTGAGGAAGGAGGGGACAGAGCACACCAGAGGAAGTTCTGAGGAGCAAGCCAGGGTTTTAAGGAACTGGTATCTGCTAAGGAGAATCCCTCTTGGTAATGGCTGAGTTTTCAACAGCTTGGAAAGCTGAGGCACTGCATTACAGGACTGACAGGTCCTTCACTGGCCAAGTAGCATTGTCAGAAGAGACATCCCAGGTCCTCATGGATAAAAAGAAGCCATAAAAGCCATCACAGGATAAAGGAAGCCAGTTAAACATTTCCTCAAGCAGCAGGTGTCTGTGCCATGTGGGCCAGCCACCCTGGAGAGAACTCACCAGCCTGCTGACCGAGTGAAGAAGAAATCATGAAGAGTTGTAATGAAGCGAGTGGAAAGCAACAGTTCTTGTTGTTGAATATTGTCTTCTCCTTCCCTACTTTCCCAACCGTTCTTTCTCTTTCTTTCCTCCACTAGAGAACAGATAGTGCCTCTACTTTTAAGGAAACCGAAGTGAAACACTATCATCTGTCCCATCCTCATACCTCTTTGGACACCAAGCTTTCCCTAAACCCCTCGGCTCCACAGTTTGTTCATCTGTGAACAGGAATAGGGAGCCTGGTGGCATGTCTTTGGAAGTGCTTTTGGCCCCAGAGACAATCTCTGACAAGAGGTGAGTGGTCTTAGGAAACAGTGACTCTAAATGATGGCAGTGCAGAGACCTATGTGGAGGAGCTGTTGCTTCTTTCCTTTCCTCTGGATTCAACTTGATTGCCATGTGGGGCCCTGAGTATGACAGATGGGAAGAGGCTTTTGCGTTTCTTACCCCTGTGGGTGGAACCTGGGATGTCAAATTACTACAGAGTTTGCAGTAATTGCTGGTCTTCTGAACTGGCAAATACTACCCCTTAATTTAGGATTTATTCATTTTAGTATAATCATGATTTACGGTTCCCTGTTTCAAACACATGAAACAAGCATACTGTGATTGTTCCAAAAACCTAATCGCTCTGTGTTTTTGATAGCACAAGAGACATGCAATTCTGTACAAAATAGCTGACATGCCTATTATTCCCTGCAGTGTTCCCAGCGCACTCCAGTGCTTTTGAGTATTCCCCTTTCCAGAATCCTCCCCCTCCCACTGCTCCACTGCTCATGGTTTCTTCTCTAAAACCATGCTTCCGTGTGAATAATTTCCTTCTGCTCCCCTTAACGCTTTTTCTGCCTGCATCCCTGACATCTTTTATGAATCTCTAGAAATAGTCAACAACAATATTTGTAACTGCCATTTCCCCTTACCAGCCAACCAGAGGCCCAGGGAGCTTCTGAGCAAAGAGACGTTTGTAAAATTGAGCAGTTGGCAGAAACCTCAGGAACATATCTCACTCATTTCCAAGGCAGGAATGACAACATCTAACTTGTTCCTGGCAGATCTTTGTCTACTCTACCCTTAAGGATTAACATTAGGACTCCACAACCTCTAAAGTCAAATGAGCATAAGTTTTGTCAGTCCAACACAAATGGCAGAAAGAAAAAGACATTCAGACTAGAGTTTTCACTCTAACATGAGTGCTTGTAAATGATGACTAGTGTCAGGCAGAACCTGTAATTTGTAGGTATTCAGATCATGCCATAGCAATACGAGAATCATTGAGCAGAAGGGCTCCTCCAGTTTGTTACCGTCTTCTAGGGGTCTAAGAAGAGACTTGGGAAGAAAATGAAAATAATCTGTAGTGATACCTCCTCATAAAACTCTCCCAGACTCCAACAACTTCTGGCTTTACCTGAGGCTTTTCAAACTGGAGACAGTATCCATACTGAATATCACTTCCGGAAACTTGCACAGTTCCCTCTTGATCCCATGAAAGGAAAGTCACAGTTTCCTGTAACAGGTAGCTCTATTTTCTGTTGTTGAAGAACCATCTCCTTGTGTTCATTTTGAACATATTACCCACTAGCTTCATCTGATACCTCCTAGGTCTTGCACTTGGAGAAATAATGAGCAACTGACCTTTATTCACGTTACATGTGTTTGTCAACCTTTATCATAGCTCCCCTCAGCCATCTCTCTCCCAGACTGGAGAGTTTAAGCCTATCTATTCACTCTGTATGAAAGTTACTCCCCATGTTTTATCATCCTTCCTCAAACTTTTTCCAATATGACAATTTACTTTTTCAGATCAAGTGGGCAGAACTTTAACATTCAATATGCTTTTTGGCTGCTTTTGAGCACTGAGCAGGTTTTTGGTGTTGGGTTTTTTTGGTGGTTTTGTTTTTTTTATTTGTAAACCTATACAACCCCCAAATTTCACACCCAGGTGGTCAGCTCAGAACTGTTACTTTAAAGCCGAAGTTATATTTTTCCCCATGTGCACTGCTTTATGCTCATCTATATTCAGTTTAAGATGCTGTTCTAGTGCCCACTCCTCCTGTTGCCAAAGAGCTTTCTGTTTCTTAGTCTTAGTAGAATTTCTGCTATTAATCTCCTATTAATCTCCTTCTACTGCAAGAGCTGCCTGTTTATCTTTCAACCAATTTTATGCAATCCATGCAAAGATCTTCCCTCTTATCCTGTGGCTGCTTTCATGTTTTCAAGGGTGTTTAGTCAGGACCCCTGTTGAATAAATAGGCAGATGCTGCCAACCAAAGATCTCCCATACCTGTGTGCTTCTTATCATCTTACAGGAACCCAACAGATTTGTAGAGCATGATTTTCCTTTACAAAGCTGTATTGAATTTCTCCCAGTGTAATGTATTTATCCATCTTCTCTACCCTGCATAGCAATTTCTACTACATTTATCAAGCTTACTAGGCTCTAATTCCCAAAGTTTCTCTTGGAACTATTTAAAAAAGGCTGGCACCATATTAGCTACTTTCAGGTGCTCAGTTCTAAGCCTGTTTTAAATAAAAGGCCATGCACTACTGTTATTTCAGCTAATTCATCCCCGAGTCCCTTTAGATTTCTTGGGTGAACACCATCTGGTTCTAATATTTTCTTCCTATTCATTTTGTTTATTTGTTCCATAGCTCTTCTACAGACACTTCAGCTTGAAATAGATCCTCTGACAATCCCCATAAGGAAGTGTTTTGCTGTAGGAAGCTCTCCAAGTTCCTCACAGTGAACACAGGAGCAAAAAAATAATTCATTTATTTTTTTTCTGTTACAGCCATCTCTTCCCTGAGGACTGCTTTTGTATGCTGGTTATGTATTGGCCCTATCGTTCCCCAAACCATTCAAATTGCCTTGAATTCAAAAGAAACATACAGTTGCAAATCACTTTCCAGATTATTCAGACTCCTAATATTTTGATGTAAGTGGAAATAGTCACCCTCTCTGATCTGAATATGTTTGGGGACATCCTGTGTTGCAGAAAGATCCTTCTGTATGGCCACAGTTATTTTTCTGCTCAACCACTGTTCGTATATACTACATATAAACTGAGAGGGTCTGAGACATAGGCTCAGACATATATTATGATTGAAAATATGAGCTTAGATTGTGCACTTTGAAGTAGAGTCCTTGCTGTTGATCCTTTTAGGTCTGTGCTTACTTTGAACACTGTAAGTGCTCAGGCCCTTTAAATAATAGGATTAAACCAATCTTTTAGCTGCTGATGTGAATTTCATGTCTAACACTTCACATAGCGCTGAAAAAATATACCATCTATTGTCAGCCTGATAGACATATAGATTCTGTTTGTTCCTGCTAAGTTTATATTCACATGGCTGTCTAGTGGACTTGCTGTCTTAATGTGAATGAAATTAAAATGTTGTGAGTAAAAGGAAATAAAGGCTTGTAACAATAGCTTGTCTTGAAGGTAATGTGTCTCGTGCTGGAAGATAAGTAATTTTTTTTTAATCATTAGAGGGGAGTCAGAAATCACATTATAAAGCATTGGTAGTCCTTTCATTTATCCCTAATGGCTAACCATAAAGTCTAGTGAGTCCTTGCTGGATTGCTACAATACAAATGCCTTACATGACTGAGCACTGCCTGCCTGGTTGGCTGCTCCCCAAAGAGCACCTGATCCACAGTGACACTGGCTTTTCCTTATATCCAGAAGGATTTTCAGGAATCCAGCCCCCTCATTTGCAAGGAAGAGTTCCTAACACTTGGATGTCCAGAAAAACATGCGGAGAAGGGGCTGGCTTGTCTGGCAGCGGACACAGCACCGGCAGGCAGCAGAAACCTGACCTTCAGGACAGAGCAGAGGATGACCTGGGAGAAAGCAGGCTGCTCTGCTTGGGTGCCCACAGGTGATCTACAGCCGTGCTCACGCTGCTTCTCCTGCCGACTTTCCATGTGAGCATGCCTCAGACCCAGAGCTGTTTCCTTCAGTAAGCTGCGTAGCCACCTGACATTTGTGTTTCTAAGGACAGGGGGAAAAGGCAGAAAGGAAGCACATATCTGTAGGTACTTAGACAGGAATCCAGGCCAAGAGTCTGGTCACAAATCCCAGCAACTGGCACAACCACCTGCGTAAAAAAATCCCAACCTGTTCCAGGCATGATGAGTTGGATGTGCACGTGCCCTTCATGCGCTAGGTCTCTGCTAACTCAGCCACTCTCATTCAACAAATGAGGAAACCATTACCAAAAGCAGGCAACTGGGAGGAGTGGCAGACTCCAGCAGGAAGCAATGATAATGGGGTGGGGGGTGGGGAATGGTTAAGACAAAGGGAAGACCATGCATGGACCCAAATGATCCCCAGCACGCAAGCTGGGTGCACCTGATCATTGTGGTGGGAGAGAGTGGCCCAGTCACGCCTCCTCTGTGTGTGCATTTTGCCACTGGAAGCAAAGCGAGGGCTGCTGAGCAGAAAAGGATGGATAAACAGATTGCCCTCGCATACTGCAACCTCCTTGCGACCTCCTTGTGCCAATGACAGGGAGATCTTCTCAGGGTGATAGCATCGCCCATTCCTCTGGCCCTGCTACCTTCCCCGCCTGCGTCTATACCAGTAGCTTATGTTGGCCCAAACACAGCAGAGGATGGTCCACACTGTTTAAATATAAGTACATCCCCTGGTCCAGTTGAGCCCAAAGTCCCCGTCGCTCTCCCAAGGGGTGTCTGGCACAGCCCAAAGGCTGGCCTGCCCAGAGGACTGCTCTTAACAGGAAGGTGGACGCGTCTATCTCATTTTGCCTGGTGAGACAGTATAACTGTATGGACACCAGCTGTGCCATGCTAGGTGGCCTCAGGGCCAATATTTTGTTATAAACCAAAATGTTTCTAACTGAGACAAAACTAGCTAAAAGAGAAACATGACAGTAAATCAGATCCACCTATTTTCCACAAGGATGTCCTTACGAAACCAGCTCCTGAGATTTCTGTGGTTTGGTTGATGTAGTCTGTTCCTCTATCTCATGCACCATTTGCTCTGCAGGGTCACAAGCCCACTTCAGTCCTTCTTTCTTGAATTCTTTGCTGCTTGTAGTTCTGTGGTCCCTTCGTCTTTAGACCTGGAGGAGCGTGGATGTAAGACCCTTGAAACAGACAATTTTGCTGGTTGTTTTTCAAGTGTGTGCTGGGGTGCCAACATCTGCAACCGCTATCTCCCTCACTTCTGTCTGCCTAAAGATTTTCTTAAGCAGAACAATACGTCTTTTTACTGTGCACATCATATATTATGTTCGTGTAATCAAGCCCATATAATTATACCTTCTGCTTAGCCACCAGTATTCCACAGCAACAAATAATTGTATCCTAAGACACTAATTGCACTAATAAATCTAGATCCTCCTTAGGTTATGAATCTGCAAGTTACTGAACTGCAAGACTTAAGTAAGATAACAGTACAAATAATATCATGGCTTTATTTAAGGTTGTGGTCTACAAAGAAATGTGAATATTATTACCATTTATGAATGTTTCTGCAGCCAGTCTTGGAAGCCTCAGAGTAAAACTCTTACTGAATTTGACGAGATGATGGGTGAAGCAGTTTACAAATGAATGACCTTATCAGTCCTGATAAGAAGTTCCAACTGTATTTTCTAATAGGTTATTTATAATGATTGAATATTTTCCCATTGATTGCCTGGCTAACAAACTTACATAAGCACTTTCCACTATTAGAAAAAATTCTGTTCTGTTTCTTATTTTAAATGGTCAGTCTAAAAAGAGAGACAAGCTGTGTCCTAGCTTGCTGACTGTCATTGTTACCACAGTCACAATGTTTTTCAGCAGCAGGAATTAGGAATACAAGTCTAACTCATAGCATCAGATCAGGAAAGTGCCAATCTCATGCAAAAGCTCTTCTTTCCATTCAAGGTTTATACAGAAGACTGTTAACGTTTCCATTACAATTTCTAATTTTTCAGAGATGTTCAACTTTCGACAAAAAAGGTACGTTGGATCGAAACTTCCTCAGATAATGCTGGCTGAAAAGACTATTGCCACTACCAATTTTTTAATAGGTTTGTGTCATTTTCTCCCTGCAGATGAGAATGGGTGGTTTAGAAAATCATCACCGTTCAGTCCCTCCTCCTAAGTTTCTACACTCTTTCATAACCCTTCACTTCTGAATAAACTCTCTCACACCCTTTTGTTTGAGAGGCAAAGTCATTCTGTAGACTATTGCTGTCTCTTACAGCCCCACCAAGAAAGGAAAAATTCATAACACAATATTTCCACTTCCTATATATGTTCTTCTTTCCACCAGAAGCACTTTCCCTTCATCTGATGCGCTCCTTTGGTGCTCTGGGTCCCAATTTGCTCCTGGAAGCAGAGTTCAAGAGTTCCTACCTCACCAGGATAGCCTCCAAAGAATGCCCCAGAACACATCAATACACAGGAAAACCAATACAAAAGGTAAAAATGATAAAGGAGAAGATGAGAAGTAAGCACGACCCTGTTCTTATTACAAAGAGTCTACATTACTAAAGCATCCTGGTTCATAAAAATAGGAAGGAGGGGAGAGTTTGCAGGTAGTAGTCAGGGACTTGTGATAACAGCCTGTTCCTTGAGCAACAAAACGTTCTGTGTAGTCTTTGCAGATAACCTATAGTGGCATCCATCTCACCTTGTTTTAACTGACCAAATGTTAGCTGACCCAAACAAGCTACCCACAATCCCGCTACAGTGCATGGAGAAAGAGAGGTGCTTGCAAGGGGTGATTTGTTAAACACCTATTGAGGATTAAATGAATTGCACTATAGATGTGCTTGTCTTTCTGCATTGAATCTAGAAGGAATCCAGCTGTCTAGTTCAGACAGAGACCTGACCTTGGATACATAAAGTGCAGCAGATACGCCCAGGCAGAATTCACACACCTGCATTCAGCCACTATATTCCCGTGTTTAATTGAGCAGAACTGGACACAACGTTGCTTATGTTGGCTAGAGGATTTTTAAGGCAGATGAAAGGAAGAGAAGGAACGCTCTCTCTCCAAGACTTATTTCTTGGGAACCCTGGGTCACTGCAGCCCTGAGCTGGATCTCACAGCCGGCCAATCCTTACCGCACGTCAATACTTGAGTCTGCCCTCACATCTGGCTTCTCCTTGCTTCTCCTTTCTGGATTAGGAAAAAGTGCTACTTTTCTTCCCTAAAAGGATGTTGAGAGAAGAAATACTCAACAATATGAAACATGGGCCATGCAAGTATGTAACACACAATATGTTTAACCTGTGCTCGTGCAAATTCCTGAGCTGGGGCTTACACCCAGAAGTTGAAAACTACAACAAATAGAGTTTATTCTGATAGCTTCTTCTCTTTTACTGTTCTGTACCAGGAGTGCCATGGAATACAGCGTTGGCACATCTCTCTCTTTGTATTATAATCCATGTCCTAACCCCTTGGGTGTCCTGCTGCCTTCTGCACCCACAGAGGCTGTGGGCGTGTAGCAGTCAATGGACTTCATGCATAGGAAATTAGGATACTCAGCATTTGAAAAACAGGATAAATGACAGAATAATGGGCTTCTCTGGTGGTATCTGTGGACTGTAGGTATTCCTGGTTTTGTATGGTAATCTCTAGGCATGCAGGGCTTTGCTCCCCTAGCTGCAGACTACTAAAAAGGAGCAGTAGTCAATGTTACCTACTTCCCTCCAACAGAAAGCATGTAAATTTCTAGTGAGACTGGTGAAAATCCGTTAAGCTTTACAGGGAATAGGCTGATCTGAAAGCCCACTGGCTTTGTTTATGAAGTGTGTGAAACAATTTCTGTCCCCACTTCTCTGCCCATTCCCATGACAATGTGATTTGAGAGTGTACTTATTTTCCTTTTTTAAAGGAGAGTTTTGTTCCCAATTGTTGCGATATGAAGGTTTCACAGGGGCAGCAGGAGAAACTATTATAAAAGAGAACCTGTACAACCAGCTTCACACAAAATGTTACTGAAAATATGAAGTGAAATTGGGTGAAAATACATTTTTTTCCTAGCTCTTCCAGTTTCACTAATTCTTGGTGGCATGGTAACGGTAGCCAGTTAATAAACTTGCAGCAGAAACGTTCTGAGTTTTATGAAGTTGATGGATCCCTTTAAAATGTGTATGGCAGTGCTCCTTCCATTTTTGTGTCAGTGAGCTGAGCAAAATCAGGCCGAATTGCTCCAACGGCTTTCAGAAAGACTAGGACTTTGTGTAATATGACCCACGCTTCTCAAAGCTAATCAGCATTAGATGATGAACGTTGTTGAAACAGCCTGAGATTTATCAGCATGAAACTGTACTCACTGTGATAGAAAGCCAAAGATAAAATACTGCAGCCAGTAATAATTTATTTCACTGAAAAACAACTGTGCCGTAGCGCCTGTGCTCTGGTTAGACAATACACAGCTACGGAACAGGAAAACTGGTAAGGAAAAATGTGAAAATGCACTTTGGTGTGCAAATCTACACAAGTTTGGCACTATTAAAATGAGAAAGAAAAAGAGGAGATCTGAGCTTTGCTAAAATCAGTGGATGTTTCCGAGAAAACTCCCATTGATTTCAGTAAGGCCAGGTTCTCACCCCCAAGTCAGTATTCACATTCCCTTCCTTCTCTGGTTTTCTTCCTTGTAAAATGGCCTTTTACATTTTCTGTATTAAAGAAGTGTTTGAATGAGTCTGCCCCCTCCCAGCCTCCTGCCAGCTGCAATCAAAGGTCTGCCTTGTTCTGGTGGCTTGCTGTTTGGAAGGGAAAAAGTAAAGTTATTCATGCACTAATCATATTTTCAAATGCTAGGTAAGAACAAAGTACTATTGTTGGAAAGACTGCCTTTGGAATGGGTTCACTTTGGGAACCGTCTTTGGGTCTTTTTGTTTCATTTCCGTTTTAAATTCAAATCCAGTGAAAAATCACTGCATTAGTATGTATGTTGCTGATTTGTTTCAAGCTAAAGATCTTTGCTCAGCGCATGATTGGAATGCTGCTTCTGCTGCTTGTTTTTAAGAGGGAATACTGTCAATACACCAGTGGTGAAACTTTAACACTAAGTGTCCAACCAGAGCAATTTTGTTATTTTTATTGCTTTAGCCTGAGGCTTGGATGATAGACAAAGAATTTGAGGACATGAGAAAATTTCTAGTACGGGAGAAGTGGACTACTCTATAAAAAAACATCAGTTTTGTACACGATTTCTTTATTGCACAATTTACTGCGGAGGCACATTAGTTTAGCTTAATAGCAAGATGTTGGAAAAAACAGATCAAGTGGAGTGGCTGGTCCAACTAAGGCAGCTGCCAGCTTCTGCTGGTGGCCCGCTAAGAGTCAAGGCTGTGCTTTCTCGTGGGACGACTACCTTTGGGCTCCAGCCAACTTACAAAACTCATCTCACCGGTGCTGGGGAGCAGAAGATCGGAGCTCTGTGCAGATCTGAACAGAGCTGATGGTGGTCTAGAGGTGAGACTGTTACTGCTGGAGAAAAGAGAGATACACAGAGTTGCTGGCTGTGGTGTCTGAAGACATTAAGCCTTCCAAGACATCTGTGTGGGAACAGTAAACCTAGAGATACGATAGGCTACGTGCAGACAATTTCGTATTTTACAAACCTTTTTTCTTCCACTTAAGTTATGTGCTGGTCTTTACATGAAAGGTGGAGCAAGCTTGTTCCTAAGTGTGCTGTCAGTGCTATCTACTCCGATGGTCACAGCCCTCACCAGCATCAGCCTGTAGAGCTCAGCCAGACAAGACATGTTAACTGAGGATGTCCACCATGGCAGTGGGTCCCCCATTGCGGGTGAGGTTGGACACGTGGAGGGACCCTCAGAGGCCACGTCTGTACTCATAAATTGAACAGGACCACAGGATGCTCCCAGGCACTGAGACTCAATCAACTATGCTGGTCAGTCATCCAGATGCTGGCTAGAGCTCTCCTGCCTGGGCATGGCTTGGGAGCAAATCCTGTCCCTAGGGCACGTTTTGGATGTGGCCAGTTGGCTTCAGGGGCCAGGAGTGTGTAATGGCCCAGGCATGGCCCCAGGGCCGAATCTCCCATGGGAGCATTGCCGGGCATATTCCATGCCAGACGTGGAATATGGGCTCTGCCATGACAGAGCCCGAGACACAGCCTGGGGACCAGACCCAACTTCTCCATGTCCACCAGCCCAGTCAGCACCTGATGGAAACATCCACCTCTCAGCTGAAGTCGGTGGTTCTCCAGCAGCTTTGGACCAACCTAAGGACCTACCTTTTTGCCTTTGAAATCCTCGCTTAGAGACTGAGCCCAATCCCAAACACTTTGAAGTGGGCTGACCTTTCCTACGAGCCTTGGCTTTGGGTCAGGTCTAAGGAGTCTTGCTCCCCAGGGGTGCCAGGGACCTGTGATCCTGTCAAAGCCTGTGGAGCAATGGCCATTCAGCATTTTGAAAAAAAGCCTTCTTTAATTTAATTTCCTAAATAATGGAACAGTAAAGAAACTCTGGCGCAAAATGTGATAGCTTTAGTTCTCATGCTAAAAGTAAATTAATATTTCTTACCTTTGTGTCATGCTTTGTGATATTTGGATTAAAATACGTTTCATTATAAGAATGTTTATATTAAAAATGTATGTGTAAATGCATCCAAACAAATGTACACACATGCACAAACAATCTTATTTTTCCAAAGAGGTCTTCTTTTATTGGCTTTGTTTGAAAAGTAATGCTCTCATGAGATGAGGTTAAAAGTAATTTAATCTAACAATAGCCTGATAATTGGCATTTGGCAGTTATTGCTAATACTATTTTACAGGCTATTTCTGACAAATTCCTGCTTTGACACCCAGTTATGTTTCTGTGCCTCGCGTTCTTTTCCCTTTTCACACAGCTGCTGCAATCCATAACAAGTGATTGTTTAAACATGAAATCAGCAAGCATCACCTGTAATTTGCCTTTCTTTCTTTCATGGCCATTAGGAAATGGTCTGAAAGAGGGGAAAGAAGTAAAATGTCCCTTCTGTCCTCTTTTTTTTTCAGTACCTATTCATTTTCCAAATATTCATCATAAAGAAGAAAATGCTGATTGAGAAAAAAAAAACAACACCCTAATCAAAAGCTTTCTGCCTGAAGTCATTCAGTTTGCTATTCAAACCAGGAAAGTGTCTATAGTTAGACGTGGTTGTGTTCCTGGAGAACATGAAAACATGACAGCGTATTATTAGTGCAGAAACTAAAGAGCAGCTGTTAGTTAGCACCTGGTTCCCAACAGCAGATTGAAAATACAAAGACAGACGCTCTGTGTGTGCTCTGGCAGCAAGAAGGGAACAAATATCTTAAAATCCACTCTTCCTGTAAGAAAGCAGTGCTACCCTCATAATGTCTACACAGAGCCCTGAGAAATTATTGCAAAGGGAGGGTGAAAAGGAGAAAAGGGCCCAAAGGACAGTGAAAACCAAAATAAGTCACTGTCTTACCTTGCTGCAGCTTGGTGCTGCCTCTGTTTGTGAGTCTGCGAACGAGAGAGGATGGGGACAGACTTGCTGCTTTATTGGATTGCCCAAACTATGTGTTTAGTAATTAGTCAGTTAGGCGTTTGTGCTTCAGACAAGCTATAAATATAATATCTCCAAAGTACCAGCCATCCACAGGAGATAAGGACTGCAGCACCTCTGTGCTGCCAGCCTTTTAAGGCTTCATAGCTAAAGCGGCATGAGGCCACTGATCGAAACGGCTGCTGTGCTCCTGAGCAGCCCTGGCCCTTCGCTCTGCTCCACTTGGAAGTGCCTGACCTTAAAATACATTCACCTGCTGTAGGGAGATCCTGTGAGGGACCACAAGGAGCCGGCATTATTTCAGGGTGTGATTGTTTGGCTGAGCTATAAGCAATTTTAATTTCTCAATCAGATTATCTGCCAGGCCTCCAGGATTGACAGAAACACCCTAGGAAATGTCGACCGCTCTGAGGATGTAACCAACTCCAACTCCCCTTTGTCTGTCTGTCTGCCTGTCCATTCCAGGTGCGCAGCCTTGTTGCAGAGGAGTCTGTGCCTCACGTCATGCCTCATTTTATACCTGCACCACCTCGTGTTGGGGCAAGTAGTGCCAGTGGTACCGTTTCACAGCAAAAAAGACAGCAACTTTAGAGACTAGCCTCAGGTCACGACATAAATCCGCGTGGGCAGTGGGGCCATAGCTCAGAAGTGAGCTCTCTGCTTGGGGCTCCCTTCCGGCTGCAACGCAGGTGTGATGCTGGGTGAAGGGGACACTAACAGATGTGAGGATCGAGAGATTAGAGGTGGAAAAAAGCTCTTCTGGGCAGTGCCTTGCTGGCTTTGAGGGAAAACCTGCCCAAGCAAGGCTCAGTGCAAAGGTGGGGTTACAACCTCTCCAACTCATTGCCAGCGCTGGGCTCAGCTCTGCATTTCAGTGTACTTCTGCAGAGAAAGTTGCAGCAGAGACATGGCCCTTGACCCAAAGCTGAACTACTTTAAGGTGTTTTTTTAAGGGGAGGAAAAGGAAAACCTCACTTTAAGATGGGGAGGTGAAGCAATAGCATAGGGCAGCCTCCACGTGTAGGCAAATTACTCTCTCCATTACACAGCAGCATACTTCTCTGAAGAAGTGCTGTGCTGTTAAACTGAGATTGCCTGTTGTTCCTCCTCCTGGCAGAAACAGGTGGAATTCAATTTCTTTGATGGATTTATTTATTACTTCCACAGTCCCGAAGAGCCCCCATTTCCTTCATCTCCCTCTTTCTCCTCTTTTCAGAGTGCTGGTCAAGTAATAGTCTAGAAGATAGTGTCACCTCTGAGCTTGTCTCCGAGAATTTTGTTTGGATAGCAAGCATGGGTCAAGCTGTGGGACTGGATACTAACACAAACTGTGTGCCAGGCTTTCTGACATGACAAAATGATTTATAGCTTGACATGGAGCCCAGTCAGGTTTTATGGTTTTAACTCCAAACCAATGAGAAGTTGGCATCTGCAGGGTTCATCCCAACATAAAAAAGCTCGTAACAGCATGTCCTCAGCCCCTGCCAAGCAATATGATTTGAAAGCCTGAGTCAAGTCTCCTGGAAAAAATGACTTTCACCCATCTCCTTATGTCCATGAAGAAATGCCCAGCTTCCAAGGGCTGTGGGCCAGGAGTGTGGCCTAGAGACATAGGTTAGGGAGGTAAGAGAAATGTCCCGCAGTTTCCTGATGAAAATATTGTTCATCGTAGAGCTAGCGGCCTTTTGCCACATGTTCCTTTAGCTACCGTGTAAACAGCCCTTTCTCATTTCCCAGAACAATAAACAGTTATGAAAAGCTGTATAAGCAGCAAAAATGTGGTAGTTAGGACATATGTTTGGACAGCTCTGGAAAACCTCAACCTTTTCATGTTAGCCAATTTTTTTGTTTGCATGATTCAAAGGTCCGGGTGATGTTGTAGAAACAACCTGGATAAAAGATGGTTGTCCCCAGCCCCAGTCCAGGCTGTTCTGGGCACTAATGACATGTTTAATCCCTATGTGTCAGCCCGACTACAGAGGACATTTGGATCTGGTGTAAACATTGAGCAACTGGTGACTAGCTTGGGGTAAATGTGACCTCCCAGCATACTTCATCTAACTACTTGAGAAGGTGGATTACAGACCTGTTAACACAAACGTTACTGCTTTTCTCTGAAAAAAGCAAACATCCTGTAAAGCTGGTTGCCCCCCACTGTACCTCTAGTTAAACTGTCCCAGTTTTGTTTCAGGTATTGCTTTACTCTTTGATGATGCTCACCAGGGAAAGGAGGGGTCCCTCAAAAAGGATGCTGACAGAAGGCTAAAGCATCAGCAACATCAGGCTGCTGGGCCTGATCCTGTTCTCCCACAGAAGGGAACAGCTGATCCCTTCCCCTGAGATGAGGCAGGGAAATGCCCCCACACACAGGGCGCCAGCACTTCTGAGCTACAGAGGGGAGGCAGGTTAACGATGGAGGAGAGGTATTCCTCTGTTGCCAGGCTGCTTGGCTTTGTAGCAGCATAGGAATTTAGCCCTTTAAGGAGAGGGTCAGGGGCCGAAGCTCTGTGGCCCAAAGCAGTGGTGGCATGATGGCCCCTTTGCCATCTCCATGGGCCTGCGGCACTGGATTCAGCCCTGCTGCTCCCACAACGAAGGTACAGGAAGGAAGCAAAGCAAGAATTTCAGCCAATTCTCTACTCCAAGGCGATGGGAGGTGCATGTGCTAGAAGAACTGCTTTAGAATCATAGAATCATTTAGGTTGGACAAGACCTTTAAAATCATCGAGTCCAACTGTTCTTTTGAAACGCAAAGGAAATGCTGCAAGCTTTAAAGCAGAGCTCCCTGTGGAAACCATACCAAGGTCCTGTTACCCATTTGTTACACTGAGGTTAGAAGTTTTGTCACAGATCCCTCACAATCAGGATTTGCCCCGCCATTCTCTGCAAGTCACAGAAGATGCCAGAGTGGGCATCAAGAAGAATGTAAATCTCCAGGATAGCTTTAATAAACAAAAGCTCACCAGCTTGCACTGGCACTCCCTTTTCTAAAGGAGCAGCTCTACTGACAGATATTCATGGGAATCTGACCTTGCTGTCCTGACATTTGTGTTCATGGTAGGTAGCACAGGGATTAAAACCACGTTATGATGTTGTTGAGCCTTTAATCTAATTTGTGGGATTTAGAAGTAAGTTCTGCACATACGATATTGACTGCCAAAGACTTAGCAGCAGAGAAGAGGGGAAGAGGGAGCCTGTGGAGATTTTCCTGGTAGTCAATATTTTGCAAACACTTTACACTCAGGCTTTCACAGTGAGGAAGATGGGATTAGCATTTGCCGCTATGAACTGGGGATTCAGTTGTGCTAGCAAGCCATCGGCTTGTCTGCTTTTTCTTGCCCTTCACAGCCACCGGTCATGCCTGTACCTTCCAGATAAGGCATTTGCACATGAAACCCCAAATCCAGCTGCCCCACGCCTGGAAGAAGAGCACGCACAAACACTGATTCCCATGCAAACCCATGGGTACACAACCTTTTGCCAGGAGGCACACAGGGCATCAGGAGCATTGCACATCTTCAGGCCTTCCCGCACCTGTGAAAATGCTTGCGGCAGGCAGTATTTGGCCTCTGGCAGTGGTGGCCTCAGGGACACCAGTGATCTCCAGGCCCCTGGGATGAGCACCTGGAGGACCCCAGCCCCGGGTCTCTCCCAGCGGGTGGCTGTCCTTACTGTCACCACCATGCCCAGGCTCTGGAGCACAGATGCAGTGGAGATGCCTTCATATGAAGCAGAAAAGTGTGTGTGATTTCCAAGGGCCTCATCTCTGCCCGGCTTCCCCTCCTGCCCTGTGTTTTTAGCCGAGGCTCCAAGAAGATGTCATCGCTGCAAAGCTACGTGCAGGCTTGAGAGCAGGCTGAAATGCTCGGAGCCCTGTGACCTCTGCGTTTTCCACGCACGCTGTCATCAGCAGTTCACCTCACCTACTTTTTGCCGTCAAAAGCTGGCATTTAGTGTAAGCCAGTTAACTGTGTGCTTTCTCTGGTGGGCTGAGGTGCCTAGCTCCCGCTGCTGACTACGGGGGGCAGAGGAGGTGACTCACACCACACAGCTAACTTCTGGTGACTGAAGTTATGTGAAATGCACCTCACTCAGCTGAGATGCCCTTGCTGTAGTGTGCCACAAAAATGCCTGTCTTGGGGCCGATGTAGGTTAGCCTAGCCTGGTTTTTTGCCTCCAGTGATGGCTAGTAGTTCATGTTTGGGAATATATATTCCTGGGAACAAGTTCCTGAATTCCCACAGGAGTTGTTTTGAGGACTCTCTGAGACAGAAGCAAACTATATTTAATGACCTTGATGGATTTTTTTTTTTGGTATGAATTTCTGTAACTCTTTATGAACCCAAGGGGTTAGGGTGTTTGGTCCAGTCTCTGCAGCTTGCACCCCACAGGCCTCGGGGCTGGCAGAGGCTCAGAGCACAGGCAGGAGCTCTCCTTCCCGCACAAAAAATACATTCAGGTAAATGATGCAGATGAGCCTTTGTCTCAAAATTCAGACACCCAACTCTCCAAACCTCTCAAACCAAAATCTGCATGGGAAACCTAGGGAGCTTTCCCCTTTCTCCTCCTCTCTAGCCCCTGTCCCACTCACACCGAGGGAGATGAATCCAGTCCCCAGCCTGCACTGCTGCCTTTCTGCCCCTACTTAATGGCCCCATATCTCAGAGTTCACTTTGCAAATCTAGTGACACAGCACTGAAATGCCCTGAGTGAAGAGAGGACTGGAAGGTGCCTCTTTAGCCAGAGGGAGCTCTGGATGTATTTTCAGAGTGCAAACAAGGTTGGAAAAGCAGGAATCATTTCTCCTTCACTTCTCCATTTATCTACCCAGCAAGTGTTACAGATCACAAAAGGCCACTGCTCTTAGCAGCTGTTTCGTGGCCTTACCTCTGCCCTTTCCCATTTTGGCTGAAATACTCGTTCACTCCTCTGTAGCTGCTGTTTTTGGATCATGCTAAGACTTCTTCAGTCCAAAACTAAATCTACCCTCATAATCCACCAAACTAAGTCCTGATAAAGCTAAGCAGGCTTCACTTAACAACAAGCTGAGATGTAACTATTTGTGGGTTGCAGTGACAAAAGGATCCAAGTGATTGCCTGAGTTTGAAGCAGATGGGAGAAGCAATCCCAGCAACACCAAATTTCAGTGCCCTGTTTGCACACTTACCTGCCTGCTTGAATTAATATCCTTACCACACTGTACTTAACTCCACCCGTGAGTATGAATACACATGCAAAAGAAACTTTCAGGGCTCCTTTTGGGAGAGAGGTGTTTTCTCATGGGATGATAACTGATATGTGAGAGGAGTACAGTGCTGTGAACCCAGCAGTGGGAGTTGGGAATTGCCACCAGCAAAATGGACTAAGCAAGAGCCCGGTCTGCTTCGCCTGCCCTCAAGTACAAGGGTGCTTATATGGATAAGGAATTTCAGCCTAAGCAGTTTTATTTTGGCATGTATAGAGACTAAAGCAGACTTTAGTAATAGAAGCTGTAGATTACCTTAAGCATAGGTGTAATTGTCAGTCCGCCCATAATAAGTAATAATAATCTCAGCTCTGGCATTAATTAATTGCGTGACCTTGGACATGACACTCATATCCACATTATCAAACCTGGCAAGTGCATGCAAGTCCCACTGAAGGACGGAGGAGCTACAAGTGCCAAGCACTTAAAAAAAAAATCAAATTAAGTTCCCTGGGGCTCAGGTTCCCCTCTTATAGGAGAAACTATGAGACAGATCATTGCTGAAAACAAGATCTGAAAAATAGAGTGATATAATAAAAAACCCCAACCCTTAGAGGACTAAGAATTTCCCAGACTTTCACAGCCATTAGAAAGATCCTTCTGGCAGGAGCACATTTTCCCCTTTCCTGTGACAGCCCTTTCCCTACATCTTCTGCCTCAGGGTTCATGTCGGGTGGGGTGCACATGGTTTCAGGCAGCGGTGCTCTGGTACCCCAGAATCAACCTGTCTGCACACACTGCATTGCAATCAATAGGCTGTTCTTAGGACATATTAAGTAGGACCTCAGTCTTCACTTGCTGCAAAACTAGTATGACATTGTACTACTTTCAAAGGCACTTCCCAAAACAGTGCAGAAATAGAAACTGGGATAATGCAGCTGGCAGTGGCAATAAATATAATCTTCCACAGAAAGTTTAAGCCTTGTATTATCTCTGCACACCGTGGAATAGGGCAGTGGCCCCCCTTTTTGGCATTGCCTTGGTATAAGCCTGGTGGCTCAGGTTAGTCTGCTGAAGGCCATCGCATGCGATTGGAAACAAGCCCAGCAATATTAAAAATTATGTTTATAAAGAGCAGCTGTTGGCGTTACGGTGTATATCCTTCCCGGGGAGATATAATCAACTGCATAACTGGTAACTCTATCTTTGCTAGAGGTTTGTTGCATTGCTGATAGAAGTGCAGCCCAGGGCTATCATGTACCTTTTAGGTCATTTAGCGCAATGTGAAAAATTTAACTGGAGAGCCTATATCAGCCTGGCCACAGGTGCCAAAATTAATGTCAAAGCTGACACCTACTCTTTCCCCTTACCCAGATCCTGTGCCTGACTATGATGATCCTTAAATGCTTGTTTCCTCTCTTTGCTGAGTCACTGATTTGCCTTTTTTCTCATGTATAACATAAAAAGCCTTCACCTGGTTATATTAATACTTTATCTGTTTCAGTGATGTTTTTCGTGAGAGCCCACAGTGATTTTGCTGATGGCTGAAAAAAGCTATGCGTATTAAACCTGGCACCCTAATCTTATGTCCGAGTTCGACAGAACATGACTTTTACCCCGACAGATCTTTATGGTACCTCAGTTAAACAAGAGAGCTACTTCTATCATCATCAGAGCTGCTCAGATTTTTCAAAAACGATTCAAAGCCAAATAATCTGTTCTATGGCCATGCATTAATTTGAAAGTCTTGACAAACATGTTTAGCCATTAAATTGCTGGAGTGCAGAAAGCAAAACCAAAGCATGCTGAACAAGGAAGCGACACATCTTTTCTGTTTCTCATCAGCTGAGACTAGCTAAATTGTCAGTTACACACTGATCAAAATACACAAAGAGCTCTCCGATTTTCAGATTGTTAGGAAAAAACCCACTGTGCCTTTTTAATGCTTTAAAAAGTACTTACGTACAACATAACTGGAGGATAATGAGTTTAGAGTCTTTATCATGCAAAATCAGCATTCTGTTTTTGCACAGATCCTGACTATGAGTTTGCTGATCTTTTTCAAATTGCCACCTGTATGCCTCATAAAACCATCATTCAATGTAATACTAGACCACCTTAGCATTGCCATCATTTTCTCTGCATTTTTTCCATGCTCCACCATCTCTTCTTTTCTCGGCTGTTACAGCTGGCACGCCACATCTCTCCCCTGCTTCCTTTCTGCCCCGGGCATCTGTTAGTGTCAGTGTGTGGTCTGCCAACCTCCCCTCTCCACTCAAGCCATGAAACCTGCAAGCTAATCTTCTCACTCTCTGCCGCCTTAGCATCCTTGCCACCACTTCTTTCCCCTCAAGGATTAGCAGGTGTTTCCTCCAAACACCTGCAGTTTTCCCCCTTCACCTCATTCCCCATATCTCCCCATTTAATTTTATGTCCTTACTGCACATTAGTCCCCTTTGGTTTCAGTTGACAAATGTTCTGGCATTATTCCTCATTCATCAAGCCCTGCAGAGGCGTGTGTGTCTGGCACCATTTTGGCAGGGCACACCAAACCAAGACGAGAGCTGAAGCCATCTGTTGCAGCAGTTGTTTGACGGCTCCTCTGCCATGCTGGAGCACGCCCCTGCCCACAAGCAGGAGTCTTGCAGAAAGCAGCTCGAATCGATTAATCACCCAGACATGCAAGGTACGCCCAGCGCCAGCGATAAGGGCAGCTGCCAAGCGTAGCCCAAGCATCTCTTGGAAAACACTTCTGTAAACAAATCTGCCATTTAATTTTTGGGCACAAGCATTAAATATTCCGGAGAGCACCCTGCTAAGATGGAGATGAGGGGTTCACGCCTCTCTTTCTGACCTGTGACTGCGCTAAACTTGGCTCCTGCTCAGCAGACAGCAGCACTTCTTTCTATCTTTTAGGAAGAATGGTCTCCTTTGCAAGAGTGTATTGAGAAGAAGGCATTTTTCTGAGTCCCTGCATAAGCCTTGGGCATTGGCCATGGTTTGCAATCGAGCTTGGGCCTGAAGAGGTTTGATAGCTGCCAAACCTAAAGGAGTATAAAAAGAAAGGCCTCCTGGCATTGAAAAGTCTAGAACAAAGGGAAAGGAACAAGTTGAAAGAAAGAGAAGTTGTTATCTCTGCCTTGCATGCTGAAATGCTTTTAGGGCACTCAACTCTGGGCACCATCACAACAAATCCTAAAATGACACCAGATCCCAGACCTGCGAGCTCTCTGGCTCTGAGCCTGCTTTGGTCCTGATCTATCCTTGTGTACAGGAAGGGCTCTGGAGACAACTTTGCCTTCTGGAGATCAAATTTTCAGAAAAACAAGTACTGAGTTGTACAGAAATGCAGTAATTTCATTAATAGAATCTAACAGGTTGGGAGAGGTTATATATAAAAAAAAGACAAATCTGAGTGCTGCAGAAGAGGTGTGAATCTCCATTTACTCCACAGCTGGGTACCAAAACAGGGCAGAGGGTGTCTGCTCCTCTTCAAAGCTGCAGGGCATTTCCAGGATGGCTTGTGCAGACCCATGGGAGAGCATTTTTAGGAGCTCACCTGGGCACTTAACCACCTCAGCTGCTCTTTTCATTCCCCTGATTTGTGGCATCCAGACCTGATCTGAAAAGATTAAGGATCGAAAGCTAAGGTCTGTGATAGGCCCCCATAAATGCCCTTTCCATGGGGCCTCCAGCTGCCCCAGGCCCTGCAGGAGAAACCCCTCACTCCCCAGCCTCTGCTGCAGCTTCACCCCAGGGCCAGTTGCAGCACCCCTGGGACTGCTGCCAGCCCAGGAGGAGCTACTCTGCAGTCATAGCCATCTGCCACCAAACATGATGTAAAGTCATTCTCCTGTTTATGAAAGAGTGTTCCACCACCCTCCATTACACATGCTGCAGGGCACTCTGGTTCAAGGGAGGAGGAAGAGGAAGCTGTGGTAGAGGGGGCCCAGGGGATTGCAGAAACGCAGCTCCCAAAGTCCCCTTTCTGGCACTGTTATGTTAAAGACCTGAATAGAGAAGCTTTTCAAATGTGTGACCTGTTGCTGCTATGATGGGAAGTGATTTGCATCATCTCTCAATGTGACTGTGAATAATAGAGCATTTCTGCTCCTTTTCAAACATGGTATTGTGCTAGCAGATCAAATTGCTCAGCTTTTTCTTGCTATCTCAGTAGATTTGAATGCCAGAATCTTACCAAAGACAACCCTTCTGCTTAACATCAGCCAGCCAGCGCTGCTTGTGTGAAGCAAAATAACCTGTAGGTCAAAATCATTCTTCACAGGGGTGAGATCAGGTTAATGCCAAACAACCCAAGATCATTCCTCCTCATGTTAATGTGACAGTGGTAGGTATGTCTACAGTCCTTACAAAAGATGTAAAAACTTTCATATGCTTGCCATCAGTGGCCAGTTTTGAAACTTTGCCAGTGAGGATAGGCGCTAGTGTCATGTATGAGATTTAAACACAGGGACTGCTTGGTGCAAAGCATTGGCTAACATGGAGCCCGGATTTGGGAGAACAGATGGAAAACAAAACTGTGTTAATAGAATACGGATATGATAAACGACTTTTGGTTTTAATGATTTCCAGAAATCTCTCATCCAGTACATCCATACATTCAAAAGAAGAAAATATCCTTATGGGGTATTACAGGGCTGTTATTCATGCCAAGCATGTTCATGTCATTGTTGTCCTGAAATAATTTGGTTACTGTTAATTCTTGTCTCGATGCAGCCAAGATCTAATTAACGACATGCATTATCACTGTTTATATGTTTAAAACTACGATTGTTAGCTTATGCATATATATGAGCTGGTGTGTTGAGTTTATTAATAATTAATGCAAGGAGGCTTGAATCCTGCTCTGCTTTCAAGAAGAAGGTTTTCTTCACAGTCAGCATGCATTAAGGTAAGCATTGGGATGGTGATATGGTGATATTTTTTCCCTGTCTGGGCAGGAGGAGATCCCACCCATCCAGCAGGAGCCAACACGTCTCAGGTCAGGTGATGGCATGAATGGGAGAGGTGTCAGGGGAACCTGAAACATCCTGGGGAAGAAAAGAGATGTGCAAGGACATACATATCCCTGGATCAAGATCCCTTCAATGAAATACATACTCTGCACCAGATCTTGCTTAAAGATGAGTTTCCAGCTGAAAAGTATGTAAGCATGCTGAGAGTTTTGTAACTGGATAAAACAGAGAACAGTTAGAATAATTTGTCTGCAGCTGTAAGTTTTCTTTTATTTCTGCACAGCTGCCTCTAAATAAGGAGATCATACTGCTGATCTCTGGATTCCTGAATAAGTTCATTCCTTCCTTTATCTTCAAGCCTGTCTGGTGGTAGGAGTGATTTAAGGATAACTGGCAAACCACTGTCATTCCATTCCCAAAGAAGCGATGATTCAGTAACCGAGGGTGTTGAACTGTTCCCCTAGAAAGGACACAAAGTCAGAGGTAGCCAGATGTTTCTCCCCAAGTTGCATGGGACATTTTGAAAGTTGATAACGAGGCTCAGAAAGGAAGTCTTCTTGGGACAGGGTCTGTCTCTGGAAAGCTATGAAAGTGCCTCAACACTGAGTCTCCAGCAAGTTCATGGTGTTAGGGGTGGCCAGATCTGGCAAGCTACGGGATGTAAGTGAGGGTGCTGCAGCTCCACATTCATGGAGCCTGTAGCAAGGCTGAGCTCATATTCCCGATAGGCAAACACACACATGCACATCGCTGGTCGCACAGATGAGCACAAAGAGGAATCACTGCCTTGATCGGCACAGCCAGCACTCACACAAACATGAATGGCACAGACAGCCCCATCCTGTTCCCCCTCTCTGGGGGATCAGGATTGAAATCCACTACTGGGACATACACTCAATGTATGGGTCATTCCAGGAGCTGGTCATAGACACTCTGTCCTTTAGCTGGCACCTAGCTCCCAGTCTCCTGCAGCTGCTGGTGCTTGGACCTACGAGCCCCAGAGGTTCGTAGTCCCCCTTTAGGTGCTGGTACTCTCTATATCTACTTGTCTGGTTTGAAGCTTGGTAGCACTCACAGAGAATTACTCAGGACAGAGAGTGCACCCTCACAGAAGCCAGTTAGAGATAGGATTTAGTGAGAACACAGGATAGATGGTGGTGGTAAAGAGCAGGACTCAGTCAGGCAAGCGTACACTTAACTGGGCCCTTTCATCTCCTTTTCCCCTCTATTTCCTCATGTTTGTTATCCCCCCAATTCACCTTTATGCCTCCATTTTTTCCACCTCTGGTCCTTCCCATAAGCATCCCTTACTGAGACCCACTCATTTCCAGTCCCCTGGAAATCTCCAGTAAGAAATGTTATACAATCCTTGAATTCTCCTGCCTGTGCATACCATGCTAAGTCCTGCATCCTGTTAGGCAGTGTCTCCCTTTCCTGTGCATGGCTGTCTGACCCATTTTGGCAGTTACATTATGGGGTGTTTCACACTGGTAATGGCCTAATCCTTCTCCTTTGATGGTCGTAGG
The DNA here is from genome assembly GCF_949628215.1 of Phalacrocorax aristotelis. NCBI lineage: Eukaryota > Metazoa > Chordata > Aves > Suliformes > Phalacrocoracidae > Phalacrocorax > Phalacrocorax aristotelis. The sequence continues at coordinate 69,717,923 of NC_134276.1, read as the reverse complement.
GAGTTGCCAATTCAGTGGGCCCTATCTTCATTGTTCAGGTCACTAGGCTGCCTCCAACCGCCATTGATCCTTGCTGGTCTTACTGCTTGCTGTGGTTGCCCTTTAGTCACATAACTTAACACATAGAAACCTAACATTGCTTTTTGGGTGGCTAGTAAAAGCAGAGGCCAAGCAGAGCTTCCCATAGGGAGCCATGCTGTCTTGGCATGCCTGGCTGCACGGAGGGTGTCTAAACCACTTAAAAATACTTCTTTGGCACAGAGGAATAGCTGGATGACCAGCTCTCCTTGCATGCATAAGACAAAGTTTCCACAAGTGAGCTTGATGACTTCCATCTTGGAGTACCCAAATTGAAATGTGTGAAAGGAGCATGATTTCTAGAGGATTCAGATGCTAATGAAATTCAGTCCTCTGAAAGTTCATCTTCACACAGAACAGAGCCTACCCCCTTGCCTGAAAGCACAAGTGCCAGGTTTATCCTCAGCATCTCTGCCTCAGCTACTCCTGGAACTGAAATAACCCCAGCTGCCATAATTTAATTAAACTATTGGTTTGAAATATCTGAGCGTTTTATTGAGACTGTGTGGAAAATATGAGCACAGATAATTGTGTTAGCTAGGAATATGAGACAGCTTGCAGTGTAAGACTAGAAAGGCCAATGTTCAGTGTGATCCAAGCTGACAAATCCTGAGATTATGGCATTAGGTTGGTCCTGTTGTGGACTGCTGAAGAACTGAGACTCTAAATGTTTATTTTAAAATGGCCATCCAAGGGCGTGTTCTGGATCATTTGTTACTCCCTAGTGTGACTGTGTGTATTCCCTTAATATCCACTATTAATATTAGTCCACCCAGTGCTTCATACCGCTCGAGCAAAGCCATTTGAAAGAGGGAGAGTGCAAGAGCTGGATCTACTGTTGGCAACATCTAGATGACAGAGGTGTTTAGAGACTGACCACAGTTAAGGAGGCTTTGTCCCCTTTTATTTATACTCAGATGACTTTTTTCTTTACTGACATGTTTATTGGCACATCGCTTAGGCTGAAGAGCTCTTCTGTGAGAAAGAGGAGAGCTGTAAGGGAACATCACAGCAGCTGCACAACACTCTCGGCCTCTGAAAAAGCCACCGAGTTTATCAGTCCCCTGTATCCTGGGAGGGGGCTATGCCATGTACTTTCCTCTGAGCTTTAGGCTTTGCTTTAGCAGCACAGAAACCTGTGACAGGGCTGTAGCAATAGATTTCTGCTCCATCCTCCTGGCCACTTGAGCCCTACTGGGGGGGTCTTCCCATCCTCAGCCCCTCCTGGCAACTCTCGCCCAGGCAGGTGGGTGATGCAGCAGGTCTGATGTTTGGAGACACTCTCAGCCGGAGGTGGCCATTAGTGGGGAGAAAGTAGTGCCATTATGCTTGCATATCCCTTAGGGACATCCTTTGAATAAAAGACCATAATGCTTGGTGGTTTTATTGACATACATTAAAAAGAGCTTCTGCCAAGCAATTGAGAAGTTATGGCAGCTAATTAGTAGAAAAGCCATTAAAAGACACTTTATCTTAAAAGTAGCAAGGTGTGAAAACTATTTTTATTTGTAAGGCTGATTGATTGTGTGATGTCTGTTCCAAGGCCAGATCATAAAGCAGGGCTGCTTAAGCTAATCATGAAAAAGCAAAAATCTTGATTTTCTGACTGTTCTGAAGGTGTTATTTTTAGGGTGTGTGTTCCTGTTAAATGTATCTATGTGCTCCTAAACCAAAAGGATGTGAAATGAAACAAATGTAAGACTCTTGTTTCACATCAGCAGCCTGGCTGATAGGGCTTTCATACTGTGACCCTGCTCTCTGGGCTCTCTCAGAAATGGGAAAGCAAACCTTAGTCCAGCCAGAACACAAACCAGAGCATCTAGAGTGACTTTGGACCAGGCCCAGACTAAACAAGAGCATGGCTTACGTTAGCTCACATCAAACCCCTATCTTTCCTGGAGCTTGCTCACCAGCCCTGGGATAGTCACAAGGATTGTGACGGGTTTGTAAACTCTGCTGTCAAATCCATGGGCTCAGGGGCCACCCCATTATCAGGTGCTGCCAGTCACCTTCTACCCCCTACGGCAGCATCTGCCCAGCACAGCTCTGGGGAGAGGACATCCAAGCGCAGCTCTGCAACCTCATCCTGCCCCGGTGCCCCCTCGCTTCCCCAGCCCTTCGGGAGCCCTGGCTGCCAGCTGGGTCGTGGACCACGTATCTCTGCAGGAGCTCCTGCTGCTCCTTTTCAGCTGCCTGCTGGGCCCTGAGGCCAAAGGCCCTGCAGACTGTTCCCTTTAGAAATCACAACAAGAAGAATGTAACATTAAAAATAATCCAGGCATTAGATTATGAGCTGCTGTGAGGAAGAAAAACCCAACCAAACAACAACAAAAAAAACCCCAACAACCCCCCAAATACTACAATATTCTAATTCTCTCTGCCTGAACTATTTTCCTGGATCCTTTCAGGGGGAAAAGTCCGTTTATTTTTTCCCCCTTCAAGGCTGTTGGGTGGCTTTCAGGCATGATTCAAACTCCACTGAAGTCAATGGAAAGTGTTCAAGGTCTCTGAATCAGGCTCTGAATGCAGGGTGGTAAAAAGTGTGAGCATCCTGCTTTACACTCAGGGTGAAATCACACATGTCCTACAAGTGTCACACATAGCGCTCTACAAGTAGTCCTCTCCCTTTCCCTGTTTCCCCATCACATGAACAGGTCTCTCCAGGGATATGGTGGTTGAACCTCTTCTCTTGCTTTTGAAGGAGTCGACCAGCAGAGCGGAGGACAGGTCTGGCTCCCTTCTAGCAATGAAGTTGCCACTAGCAATGGAGTTGCACATCACAGGAGTGGTCCTTCTCCTGGTCTTGCCTGACTGCATAATTTCACATGAAACCCTGTGGCAGTCACTCTGTAACTGCATGACACCTTACCTGGTAACACCATAGGTCTCTGGATAGGTTCGGGTCAGGCTGAAGAACTCTACATGATCTCTGTGAATAGACACCGAACCGTCCATTTGGCCCAGGCCATCTGTGTTTTAAACTAGCATCCTTTAAATTTTGCTCTCTGCTATGAAAACACCCTTAGACAGCAAAGGTTGACTTTTCAGAGCCTAATAAATGACACATTGGCTGGTACTACAGATGGATAAACTTCTTCAAACTTGAGTGCTTACTGATGTAAGCCCTTGCACCAAGGCTATTAAAGAGCCCAGATGAGGATTTGGCCACAAAAACAGTCCCATATGCAGACAGACATGGTGGTAGAAGCTCAGATGATGAGAACTGTTTTAGACCCTCTGATTCATTTGAACTACTATGAGTTAGACCAGCTCTGCTTCCGAGAACTTACTTTGCAAATAGCCAAGGTGAAGGCTAAAGACTTACCGCTGACTACATAAGCTCTGTTTGGTACAGCTCTTGTCAGGCACACCTGAGGACATGGTTTACCGAAGGCATTGGATCATGTAGCAAAGTCCCCACCCTCCTGTCCTCACTTAGCACCATTTTCCAGTGAAAAGGAACATCTTATAGCTGTAAGGAAAATCCCACATCAAGTGAGTACTTGTTACAGTAGCTTGACTTTTCCAGAAATGATGCCTCGGGCAAGTTTCAAAATTTAAATTTCCGATACTCTTTGCATTTTCCCAAAGCTGTTTTTTCATTAACTTTGTTTCCTAAGCTGTTACAGCTTCCTGAGAAATTTAGAGGCTCTGTGGCTTCCTCCAGCTTTCCTCCTCTTGACCATGGGACTCACGGAATACCACAGAGCCACAGAAAAGCAAGGCTGAATCCTCTGCCTCTGGGCAAGATCAGCTTCAGACATACCATTTCTGACAGATGTCCTGACAAAATGCTAACTTGTTCTTAAACACCCATAGCACCTGTGCAATATTCAGCAGCCTTACTAAAACATTTCAGCCTTTTTCACTCATGCATGACTCAAGCCATGAGCTCAATCCATCAATAAAAACTCATGAGTCCTGCTGTGGTCGGTGGTGGCCCTGGACTAGAGGTGGCTCAGGTAGGGGTGCGTGAGCGCCGGGTGGGTTAGGTTAGGCACCTGAAGAGCCTGCTATGTGTATTGCTGTATTGCACCAGGCTGATCTGGAATAAAACTCTTCTAAGGATCTTCTCCCAACCCTCACAGTGTGGTAAAGGCAAAATGGGTGAAGCACATTTGGCCATATGTGCTGTGGGCACTCAGAGAGGGTGACCAGTGGCAGCAATGCAGGAAAGATACATGGAAAGATAAGCAAGAAGATACCTTTTTTTTTTTTTCTTCCATGAAAGCAGTTTGCCAAAATTCCTCTTCTGAGTACCAGTTATTATGGAAGCTGCCCATACATGCACACCACAGCACGCAAGAAAATGGGAGTTTGATCTACGGCTAGTCCTCAATCAACTTAAGCGAGATACCTGTGGGAATGGTGTTGATCCCTTGGGGAATGGTCTGTTTCTCCATAGTGCCATGGCATAAAAATCCTCTGCCCTAAGCAGTGTCCCTGGCTTTATTTAGGATCCCTGCTGTGTACTTAAGGAAAGGCTCTTGGTTTGGATTATCTGAGAGGGTTTATTTTTTCAATTATTATTTCACTACTTAGACTGTACATGTTTTCATAGCCTACACAGACTTTGCAGTGGATCTTAAAAATATGCAGAGCTGTTAGTTTTTTTCTCTTTAATATGCAGTCGCTTTTAGGGTTCCTGCACTGTACAGCACAGTAAACAAGCAGGTAAGGCTGTGGGGCAGTGAGCCTCCTGCAGGCAGCCTGTCCTGCGTTGATTAATTATTGTTGTTATTCTTGTTGTTGTTATTGCTCTTATTATCAAAACTGCCAACAATGGTAATAAATACAGCAGCTGTTCTAGGTTAGCTTCTATCAGCATCTCTCCTTTCAGTGAAGCAAGGTCCTTGCTGAAACCGCTTTCTGCTGCAAAAGATTATTCTGAACCACTTCTTCCATCATGCTCACAACAGACACTTTCCAGATACCCCAGCTCACCAGACACTCCTTGAAAATGTCAGATATGTCTTCTGTGAAAAGCTCCTGTTTTTAACAATATATTAATATTTCAAGCAAATACTTGGCAAGTCTTCAGATTTTGCCAGTGGGTCCTAGCATCTTTGGAAAAAAAGGAGATTTATGGGCAGCGCTGGTGGGTGGAGGGGTGGACATCAGGCGTGTAAAAAGTGTACCTTGCGGTTTTAGTGACGCATGAATTATAATCACAGATGGTAGTGGGGCGCATTCCAGTCACTGTGACGAAGATAAAAGGCAAAGCGAAGATTTGCGATACTAATTATTTATAGGAGCCTGGTGTTCAACTATGCAACACTGCCATGGGTAGATTGCCTTTCTGAAAAAGTACCATAATATAAGCTGTCCCCAAAAGCATCCACTCAATTATTTTTGCATAGATGAATAGGCAAAAATACTACTTGTTGTGCAGGTGTGACGGGAGTGCAGGGCACCTGGGGGTTGCTCCTTGTGTGCTCCAGGCAAGTCATTTTTTTACTGCAGAGCCTCCACAGAGCAGGGATGCACGTGGCTGCCCAAGAAAGAGGGTCTCAGCCATCGTGCTCCACCCAAGGTGAAACTCCAAATGGGTAGAAGTCCTCTCCTTCCTGCCCTTCCTTTTGCCCTCTCTCTCCTCCCTCTCCCTTGACTCCAGAGTACTGTCTGGCCCATTTTAATGTGTCATCTGCCAGGCACCTTTTAGCTTACTATTATCAGATAACTATTGCCCTGCCCTCATTCTGGCTGCTGATTCTTACCCACAGGCTACCTTCCCCACTAGGCTGAAATAAGGTGGTTTTATTCAAAACATTGGCTGGTTTTGTTTGCTTGTTTGTTTGTTTTTCATCCAGATTGGTTGCTAGGTCTGGCACAACAGAACGAGCAGAGCTGTGGGAACAGGGAGAGGGGTTGACTTCATACGCCAGGTCCTGCAATAGGGCTGCCACATGTGGAAAGCAGAGCCCTGGTCAGCAACATGATGGGCTGAGGGGACCTTCACCCATCCCACTCTGCTGAGTGTAAAAGTAGTGTCACCCCTAAGCATTTCAAACACAGAGGGATTCTCTGGCTTCAGCGTGAGTTTTTTCCTGAGCTGCCAGGCATTAAAGTGGGTTTTTCATGGTGTAAGTTTAGCTGTTCAATGAAGTAATTTTATTTCCTGCAACGTAAAGTCAAATGTACACATATACAGAAGGGAGGGTGCCAGCTGAGGACATTTAGATGCTGCAGCTTAAATACCTGCATCTGAGTGAGTTACCTCAGGTGCCATGTACAGCCTGTGGAGTCCAGAGCACTATGTTTAAACAGCCTCACTTGTTTTGCCCGTGAGCATTGCTAAAACCAAACAAGACAAAATCCCAGCTGCTAGCTGTACAGACTAGTTCAGAAAAAGAGCTGCTCCAAGTCAACCTCCAGTTGGAAATCAGCCCCTGGTGTTCTTCTGAGTTAGCAGAATTGTCTTCAGAGCCCAACTCAGAGAGAGAGAAGGGCATGAGATCCCTCCTGTGATCCACAGATACCTTTTTTCGGTTTTTCCCTTTTGTCACTCAGTGCTTTTCACACAGCTGCAGCAGCTGCAGCAGCACAGCAGCAAAGAAACTACTACACCATCTCCTAAAATGAAGGTAATCCATGCACACACTAGGCTGGGCTGGGCTGACACAGGCTTGGAAAAGAAGGTTTTAAAGCAGAGCTGCTTAAAGCAGTGCTAGTGGATGGCAGGTTATCTGCATGTCAGAAAACAATCCTGGTGGAGACAAGCAACCATAAACACCCATCCTTTACAAGCCTGCTTTCATGCTTAAAGAAACCTGATGCTCAGCCATGTGGAGGAATCATTTCTTTCCTCTTTGTAGCAGAAAGTTCACTGAAATGGAAAGCAGCTTTTACAGCTGAGTGCTCCAACTGGAATTATTAACTATATTTTAATAGCTGGCAAATTGATGTATTCACTTTATCTGTTATCATGTAAATACTTTCTACTAAATGCACTAAACCATCTTTTGCCAGATTAGATTGGATTAGACACATACTATAAAAATTACTCTTAATGAAAATGTTTAGGTCTGAAAGAGGATTTAAATATTATTTTCTATCACTTCAGAGCTTTTGTATAAAGAAGAATCTGGTCCTTTATGTTCAAATGGTTTAAATTGCATTACGCAGGAATTTCCATGTTGCCATTAATAGCCTACTCTTAATTTGAAGTGGAGAGGAAGAATAGTAATCAAAACCTGAATTTCCATGCATTTTCTAATTCAAACCTGTCTCACTTTCCTGTATTAAAAGATGTGATTTATATGCTATGTTAACAGACTCTTAAAAGAAGACACTAAAAGCAGAAGTTACAAAGCATATAGTTTACCTGGGCTGCCTTGAGGAGTCCTTCTATATCACATGCTTGACTGGGCTGAGCCTTTAAGGCTGACTTAATCAGGATTTAATGGGAAAACACTGCGACAAGCTTACCAGACCGGCAGGCACAGGTCCCTGCAAGGACGCCCTCCTTCTCCATCGGCGTCACTGCTGTCCCTGCAGACGGTGGTGGCCTCCTTCCCCAAGTGAGGCTCGCCCAGCCCCAGCCAGGTGCTCTGCAGCCCCCCCATGGTTTCTCCTTCTGCAAGGGTGTCTGGGCCCGATCTCTGGGGCAGAAGGCAGCCCTGCCTTTGGGAAGGGCATCTCTTGAAACCAGGTCTAGATGGAAATGAGGTGGACTGCTCACTGGAGCCCTTGTGAGGCTGCTCCAGGTGCCATCCTGCCCAGGGTCCTCTGTGGATGCTACCTTCTTCTTCAGCTCATCTCCCTTGAGCTGGAGCTGGGTTTTGTGTTATGCAGCCACATATGCTATTTGGTAAATAGCAAGGTAGCTATCAGATGGACAGACTGCACTGGGGATAGACACTTCCCCAAGGAGGCCATTGTTTTTATGGGTCTTCCTTCTCCTCCACCCTCTCTGTGATATTAAACCTGCATCTTTCCCCTGTTGCAGTGGGCAAGAGGTGCCAGAGGTTGGCCTGGAGGGGTGAGGGAGGTGGGAGGAAATGTCTGTGGTTTACAGGATAAAGGGTCCACTATATTCTTGGTACCTGGAGCCGTGCCCATCCCACTCCCCCTCTGGGATCAGGTCCCAACCCTGGCTTTTGAGCCCATGACCCCACAGTCCCAGGAAGACACCTAAACTTGTGCTCAGCTCTGAGAACTGTACATGCTCATGGCATGTCTCAGACAGCATGGACATTCGCAAGAAGTTTAAATCTTTTCCTAACCCAGGGGTCTTAAGCACATTCTCAGAGTTTATGGATTGGTTCCAGGGAAATGGGTTTCATTATTTGGAAGATGCTTCCCAGCACAACTTGGACGTTTGCTCTCCTTGAGTTATTGATACTCAGCCTGATGAGGACTCTCATGTACAAGTTTGGGGTGGTCTGAAAGATGCAATTGAGGGGAACCACTGAGATGTTTACATTTGGCCACAGCCCTTTTCCCTTCAGAGCAGAGGGAGGTGGCTCTGCGCACTGAGGTGATGATCCTGTCAGGAGCTCTTCAGCCTGGCTCAGGAGGGCATGATCCTGCCTCCTCGGTTACAGCAGCCTCACCCGTGGGCATGTGGCATGATTAAAGGTGACTTAACAACCCTCAGGCCTCTGCCAGGGGTTTTAGCCTTTTACTGGGGAATCTTGGTACCCTTCAGTGCATTTTATTCTGAAAGACATTAAACCACTTCTCCCTATATTCTTAGGTGATTTAAAAATGTGTTTTTACATTATCTGAACAGTCAGTCATTGCTGTACAAGATTTCATATTCTGGGAAAAAAGTCTGCATTTTTCACCAGCCATTAGCCCCACAATTACTAGCTCTCCAGAGCTGTAAGACCATTTTATAAGCACACAGCAAGGTGGCAAGCCTGGCTCTTGCAGAGGGAGCTGCCTGCACCCCTCTCCTCTGTCACCCTGTTAAGGCATGGCAGCATGCAGGCAGGGAACAAGTGTTACGGCGGGGGCCATCCCTGCCAGGTCTGGGTGAAATGACCCCAGTGTTCACACGGGTGATCACACTGTCCCATCTGCTAGGCACAGAGAGAAAAGGAAGCAGGATTTTCACCCACACACTTGCAAAAAGGCCAGTGCTCCCCATTTGTTTGTTTGCCAGTGAAACACGGGTTGCCTTGGGGAATTTCAGCTGTGAGGCAGCCTGTATTTGGAGAATTATGTTGGCTCTCTGTTTCAGCTCTCTGCATTTTATTTTTGCTTTTTTTTTTTTCCCATTTCACACAAGTTCATTGGGAATACTGGAGTACCTGAGGGAGGTTTGGAGCTGGCTTTGGACACAGTGTCTATATGATCAGTCCAAATCAGTGATCAAAAAAAATGCCAAAGCCTCTGCTCAGGAACTGCCTTACATACCTCCCCTTGATCTACTCATTTGCTGTGTAATGTATAGCTCTGCTCCTGCCTGCAAAGATCCCTCCTTTCCCAGGGCTTAAGTCTGGTGTGTTAGGGTCAACCACCTACTGCTGATGGCTGAGTCCCTCCCTGCCCTTCCAAATCCCTGCCCCGTATGAGAGCTAACCTTCTGCTCACGGTTCTCCCCTGCCGGAGAAGCTCATTTTGGCTCTATTACCTTAGGTCTTGTATTAAGGGGTGGCACAAGCTAGCAGAAAACCTAAGCTGAGCATGGGTCACAAAGGTGATGGGGAAGTGCCTGTTTCAGAAATAGGAGCCAAGCATGTCTCTAGTAGCCTATAAATAAACAACTTCGGGGCCCAGGCTTTTGGACATAGATATGTGTCACAGAAATGCCTGTTAGAGCTCTTCAGCACTTTAAAACTAAAGTTATAGCTACAGGCACATGCCAGGGAGCAAGACTGTGAGGAGACCTGAGATGTATAGCAGGTCACATATGGCATTTGTAAATTATGACAGAGCAATGTCACCCCCACAGACAAATGAGAGAGCGTGCAGAAGGCTACCTGTGACCCTGGTCTAACCTGTCAGGCTACATCTGCCTTATTTCGGGCCAACAGATACTGCCTTTTAAGGCAGCAGCTGTAACCTAGTCTGTCTACAGTAATTTGTCATGCTCCCGAGCTGCCTCAGTTGCCCTGCGTTCTGCTTCCAGAAATGCAGCCTTGAGCGCTCCCAGTGACCGTGTGCCTGAGGGATCAATCACTTTCCATGACTATCAAATAAAGAAAAAGGGATGGGTTAAACTGTCATTAAAAAGAATGCAGTGAAGGTGTGATTGTGGCATTTGTCAGCTCAGCCTGTCTCACGTGGAGATAAGCAGTGTAGGTACAAGGTAACCTGAAGGTTAGACGGACTGCCAATGCTTAATTTCTCTAGGGACGTGCTCTAGATGAGATGTACTCTAAATCACAGCCTCCCTTGCCTCTGTGTAAGAAGCTAGCTGGAATAAGCCAGCATAGGTATGCGGGCTTATGCAAGGATCACAACTTCCCCTTACATGAAGACATACTGCTAGGACCCGCTACCTCAAAGGCTTGTATATCTTATTTGTGCCTAGACACCCCTCTTTGGTATACCTTGACTTCCCAAAAAGGAAAGCTTTGAGGAGGTTTTCCTGAGGTAATTTGTTTGCCTTTTTCCAGTCTCCAAAATCCATTCCTCTGCTCATTCACATGTTCATTTCCCTGCACAAAGCAACATTCACAGGTGGCAAATCTAGCCGGTCTCTTCTGGGTAGTGCATGTTTCCATGGGTAACTCTACCCATGGCCACGCCACTGTCAGCAAAACACACTCCGTCTCTCCTGCCCAAGCCCCCAGAGGCTCACCTCTGCTACTGAAACTCAGAGCACAGCTGGCCCAGCCGGGCTGATACAGTCTCCTCTGAGTCTGTACTGAGAGAACTAAGCCACCTAAAAATACTATTAAAAAAAACCCCAAACCCAACCAGTTCCCCTGCTTGGTTCAACATGTGCTCTCCACAAGCAAACATGGCAGTGCAAGTAAAGTGGGAGCATGGCATTGGAAACTACTGGTGAAGGAGGCTGGCAGAGGATCTCCTAGCTGAAGTGGTCACAGAAGGAAAACCTGCGATATCACAGAAAGCTGCCCGCACCATGGGAAGCTGCCATGATCAGAAGGTTTCAGGCTACATCTCTGTGTTTGCAACCATCCACTCCCAAGAGATCAGAAGGGAAAACTGTACGACATGTTAATGGAGGTGGCCAGAGGATTTTGAGCATGACTCATATCTGTGGGCTTTCCCCCAAAAATAGTTTCTTGTCCAGTGTACCTCTAACACCACACAGAGCCCACAACTCAACTCAGATCAGTGCTGTCTGGTGTGGGAAGGTGGCCAAATGACTAAAATAAACAGGAGATCTCAACAAAAGCCTCCTACTTCATCTGGGTTGTAACATGATCCTCATTTCACCTTCTTTCTTTTGATAAGAGGGCATGCATCTGCCTGAGAGAGTCAAGCAACAAGAAGAGTTCAGTCTCATGATTAAGGTGAACAAAGTTTTGGGAATAATCCGCGCATGGGGACCAATACTGTTTTGAGCACGGTTTGGAAGAGTGCTTGTTCAGTTAACAGATAAGTCAGTTGATGGGCAAGCTTTCAGATGTCACTCTGATTTGTTCTTCAGGGGAGGACCAGGAGGTGTATAAGGAAGGAGGAAACCGCACACCCTGGGAAAGAATACAGGAGCCTTTCCCCTAAAGTCATTCCCTCATAATTTTAACTGAGGCACATAACAGGAGACGTTTTTTAAATTAATTCAAACCACAGGATTACTGCAGAGGGATGGTTATTCCCACCTTAAAATGTAGAGCAGGCTGGCATTTAACTGTGCGGTGAGATTTTGAGTGCTCCTTTTTGCCTTGTTTTTGCACAGCACCCAGCACAACTGAGCCATTGACCTGGCCAGCTCATGAGTACTGCAGTAATTAAAAATTTTTTTAAAAATAAATGTGGCTATTGCTTTTAAGAGGATTCCAGTTAGCATGGCTTTTTTCACCATAGTCTCATGTACTATGGAAAAGCTCCTGAAATGAATTTTTTTTTATTCTGAAGAATAATTATGAGACTTGAATCCTTGCTGAAAAATTTCCCTGTTAGCCAGTTAAAGGATGCTACTGCTCCCTTCTTACACCTTTAATATCTCATGCTTTTATATATCAGCAAATGTAGAGGGCTACCATTAAACTGTGAAATGGCTTTGTGTAGACCAGGGTCTGCCATTCAGGACCTCTAGCATCAGGGGATTGCTATCCCCTTTCACATTCTGACTAGGTCAGCTGAGGGAAGCATACCATTTTGGGCCCAGTTTATTCTTCTGGTTACCATCATGGTCTCTGAACAGCTGGCTATTACTTATTCTTGAGGTCAAGTCTTTTGAAGACCTCCAAAGGGTCAAGAAGTCAAGCTCTCTGGTTGCTAAATGTGAAACAAATAAAAGGTGAGTCCAGAATGGTGAACCTCCTCCCAGAGTGCCTGGAATCTTGTGCAAAAGAGCAGGAGAGTGAAGTTGTCCCTTTTCACTGAGTTCATCCTGGAGACAGGCTCTGCCATGCTATTCCCATGTATCTTACGGTGGCTCCCTCAGCATGACAGCAGGGGACTTTGGCCCCTGAAATGCCTTCCTGGTTACTGCTGCTGACCTCAGGGCTACTCATGAGAGACAAATGTTGTCATCCCTCCACAAGAGCTGAGTTTCTGAGAACACTCTCTGCTGCCTATCAGCCCCTCTTCAGAGGTGATGAATTGCTGCTGATAGTCCTCTTCAAGTGAGCCAAACAAACTAGGAGGAGCTGTGTAAGGTTTTGACATTGATTAAGGTGCATGGTGGTTATCCACTGTCATGTGTCTGTCATTAGCTATTAATTAAGCTAAGCAAAAGATAAACATTGGCTTTAGGAGCCATTCCCAGGCATTAAGAGTTTGCTTTTACTGTATATCCATACCCTAACATCTGCAGAAAGCAAGTTAAGTAGTTCTTAATTTCTCTGTCTCTATGTGTCAAAGAGTATTTGCTCTTAATTTTAGAGAATGTCATCTTGCTTCTGGCATGGCTGAAATTTTATGCCATGTTCAATTTTTAGCAACCTGCCTACTGTCAGTCTACACCAATGGTGGCAACTAAAGCTGTCTGGGACTCTGAAAAGGATTTCCAGGAAAACCCTTCATAGGGTGATGCAGTGCATTATTTGAGACAGTCCTGCTTGATCTTCTTGGGTCTGAAGCCAAATGCGTATTTTGGCTCGCATGGGGCTTTCCCCACAGCCACTGCTCCTCACCCTTCCTGCAGGACCTGTGATGGCTCCCAGCAGTCCCTAGGCTGTGGGAACCTGTTGGGAAGAGGCTGGGCACATGCATGTGCCCACATGAACACCTTCCAGCCCAGCTGCCTGTTACTCTGATCCTCACCTGTTGTCTCCAGTCCCCAAGCACAGAGGTGCCCAAGGCAGCAGAAGCTGAGCCAGGACATGTGGGTGGCAGTGCTAGCACCGTGTGGACTCACTTACCAGCCTGGATCTCACTTCTGCCCATCCATCCCAGGAGTTAGAATTTGGCTAAGTCATTTTTGTAGGTCACCACCACCATGAGCCGTCACCACATGATCCATCTGCTTGTGTCCAGCCATGGAGATGTATCCCTAGTCAGACCCCAGAAGAGGGCTTGACTTTCTCTGGCTCTCTGCTGTTATGTCAGTGGGCTCCCTTCTGGTACCACTGATCATTACTCTAATGTCTAAAAGTCAAGCATCGCTTTTTGGGCCATGCTGTTCCTCTTCACTGAGACATCAACATCAAAGGCAGGCAGGGAGGAGAGGGGTCTTGGCCCCCAAAGCAGGAACATGTCCTGTTGCCTGCCATTCAGACAGCAGTCTCAGCAAGTGTTAGCTGGGCTTAGTGCGTATTTTTGATGTAGGTATTCTTGGAAAATTCCAAATCTGCAAAATTTGCAGAAAGGATTCCATGGAAAGGGAATAGCTGCTGGTTTAAAATGATGGTGTGTATTCAAATAAGAGCTGCATTTCTCAGGAGCCAACAGAGAATAATGCCATTGCCTTAAACCTGAGTAAAACCAAAAGAGGATGCAATAAGGTCTACTTTTAACTGCGTATCATCACAGAACTCATCCTAGTGATGCCTCAAAGAAAAATTTCATCTGCGCCTTCCTTATTCTCCACTCTTATGTCATTTCTGTATGAATTACTAGATGTTCCTGCTAGTCTGAAAAGGAAAATATTAAAGAATAATTTTATTCTTTAGACACACTGCTCTTCTCTATTCCTTTGCAATCCCCGTGTCTTATCTAAGCTTATACAAAACAATCACTTGTTTAATATGTTTAGCAAAAATAATATTTAAGCAAAGAAAATGGTTTTAACATTGAACCTAACGGACATCTTCATTTCTATTATCATGGTAGTTTCAAGATACCAGATTTTGTAAGAGACTAGGTTTTGAAACCTCCATGCTCTGAAGATCCTTTGGTCCAGGATATGAGACAAGTGGGGCTATAGCTTTCATTTCAAAGGGATTTAGCATAAATAATGTTCAGAGTTGAGTTTTTGCAGACTGTGCCTTCTCACCTCAAAGACAGAGAGTTCTTTTCTATTTTCATTCACCTTGAAAGAAATTTGAGCTGCAACCTAAACTAGACTTATGTCTTTGTGGATCTCCCGTCTAGGACTCACCAGATGAAGCGGTGCTCGCTCAAGTCTAGCAAAGGCTTAGCAGTAGCCATGAACCATTTCTCAGTGCAGGTTCTGCATTAGAAGTGAAGGAGTGAACTTTCAGCTTTGGGGGTACATCACTGCTAAGACTTGTGCATCTCCTCTGCCACTTTGCTAATAGTGCCCTGGAAAACAATACAGCTGGAATGATTTTGAAAATCCAAAGTAGCTTTTGCTGTTTTGCTCGATAAATATATGAGGCTTTGATTTAATGTATCTGTGCCTATCCCAGCGTGTGGTATCTAACTACCACTTGCCTCCCCAGCTTTGCCTAGACACTCCCTCTTAAACAATTCCTTTTTAGAGTGTCTTGCTTTGTGCCAGGCACTTTGTTTGCCATCCGCCTGAGCAGATGGAAATATGCATGTCTCTAACAAACATGACCTTGTTAGGCTGCTTGTCCTTCATGTCTGAGTGAGAGAGAGATGTAAAACGTTACACCCACTACCTTCCAGAGGTCGAAGAGACTCCAATGGTGTGCGTCTGCCGTGCTGCGAGGCGTCTCCTGGTAACGCTGCCTTGACGTGATCAATATTGCAGCTACTGCTTTTCAGCATCTTGGTGTTGTTATAAAGCATATGCTCACCCGCTCGTGTGTGCGCCAGTGCTTTCTCTCTTTTCATCTCCTGAAAATCGCAACTGGGGGCTAAACGTGGTGCACCGGGAAGCAGCCATGGCACAGGGCATGATGTCAGTAGCTGTCCTTCTGGCAGTTGTTAAAAAGGGAACTTGAGAGAGAAGCACGAAAACAGAAAGGTAAGGTATGAATGGAAAAAGAGGATAAATAGAGGACTGTAAATAATTCTGATCTGTGACTTGATCCTAAAACAAAGTTCTAAAAAATGACTGCCATCTACTTTGCACACACCACACTTCGCTGCAGCATAAGCGGGATTTGTCTCACTTTATACAAAAGAAAGTTGTAAGTCTAAAGTCTGTGGGCATGACCTAAGAAGTGAAACATGAACCTCCAGAGGTAAATTCATCTGACCTCCCTTAGATGCTTAATTGTCCTCTGGAGCAGCCTGTTCATTGCTAGAAAAGAGACTATATTAGTCTCAGCCCTTGAGGACTCCAGGCAGTTGCCCACAGGGAGCTGTCTAGTGCCGCTGGATATACCCTGGGGTCTCTGAGACACGTGTATGGGGCAGGAGGGAGGACACAGGAGCTGGAGGTGGCCCATGCTGTTGTGGCTGCCTCGGGTACCCCAGGGCACCACACAGTGAACGAGCCACCTCTGTGTGGGCAGCTGAATGAACTCCCTAACTTGCAGGTCCTTATATCAGGGCTGGTGAATCTTCCCATAAATACCCTAAATAATCACGTTCAGCTCATTGCCTTAATAAGAATAAAAAGTGTTTCTGTTATAACTCCATGAGCTTCAGGCAGCCAAGCCCCACCCCTGCTCCTCTGCCAAAACATGCTATAGGGCCAAATGCGAAGGCCAAGGACTGTTACCAGCATAAATCACAGCTGATGGCAACATTTCAGTGGTTTACAAATTCCCTTCCCACCTTAAGCATCTCTTTAGTGGAAGAGTGTTGCAAAGTGGCGGGGGGATCCAAGGGAAGGCCTGCAGAGACATGAGGCACTGAGCAAGGAAGGGTGTGCAATTACCTTCAGTCCATCCTAAGCCTTCTCTCCCCTCCTCCACACCTCTGTATAACTTCCAAACCCTCTTCATCTACTGCTGGCATCTCTTTCTGAGTTCTGTAGCTGCTGCATACGAGGGAAGGGAGAATACGCAATTAGAATATACCAAGATGCCATTAGGGATAAATCGGAATTTTTGTCTCTATATTCACATAAATGCAGCTGGAACTACAGTTATTTGAAATTAAATAAGTCTAGGTTCTTCCACCATGTTTAAGACTGCTGAAGCCCGGCAATGGGCAGCAGAATGACTTGGCTTTAATCTTCTGTCCTTAGTCGCTGGTGGCAGGATCCCACCGATGCAGTGGGATAAGGACTGAGCTACCAAAAAGTTCACGTCTGTTTTCCAGACCGGGCAGTGTGGGTGACTGATAGCAGCTCTTAAGAAGTATTAGCTCACTGAGCAGTTGTTAGCAATAGACAAGCAAGACTTAAAAGACAGCCTAAAAATCAGAAACAAGTTAGCACTCAGGACAACTTAAAAGCTGCTACTGATACCCTATATCTCTCCTTTGTTCGGGGTGGCGAGGAGGCTGCCAGCTAAAAGTGTGTTTTCTCCTTTTAGGGTGTAAGTCCCTGCTGTTGGCAAATTGTTTTCATGTTTGGTAAACCAGCCAACTTGTGACCTATTAGTTGCTGACAAGCGAAGAGGGTACTCTTCTATCCTTGGAACAATAATAAAAAGATAATAGGCCAGATTCTCAAATCTGATCTGGCACTTCTGGGGTGTTCAGGAGGTGAGAAGGAGCTGGCAAACATCCAGCTGCAAATGGCAGGCCAAAAATGCCTCTCCTGGTCACCCCACCTCACAGGGAGAGCAAAAATTGAGAAGCAGGTGGAGATCTGCCCCACATAGAGCTAAGCTTAGCCCAGGTCACTGCATCAGCGTGAGGTGTCTCAACCCACAGCCTGGGTACAGACTGCTGATATAACCCAGCTGGCCTCATCCTGGTAGCCCTCATTTTGTGGATCAACCTAGAACAGGCTGTAGGTCAATCAAATTATTCTGATTACAGCTTTCTGCCAAACAGCATTTCTTGGGGCAGTCTGTGGCGGTATAGTGCTGTGCCTAAGGAGTGGAAAAGAGAGGTTATCAGCACCTTCTGAGCTACATTTCAGCAGGAATGGAAAAGAAAGGGAAAAGCTATTTGGAGCTCCTTCACTCTTTTCCCATTGCTCTTGACCCACAATAAAATTGTAAACTGCTGTTTTTCCTTCCTTCCTGCTTGGAAACGCCTCTCCTGAAAGGGGCATGATGTTTCCATCTTCCTCCTTAGCTGCTTTCCCCATAGGTGAGGCAGCCCCAGAGCGGGAGGTGTCTCCAGGCTTCACTGGCACTCCAGAGAGGAAAGAAACATCTTCCCTGGCAAGGAAAATGTTGGCAGCATTAATCCTTGCCAATGCCAAGTGTTAAGAAAAAGACAAACAATGAGGCAGATTTCAACAAACTGGAGATTAAAAACAGTGTCTCTGGCTTGTGTAAATGGCCTCCTGATACCTGAACTTGTGGTGTAAGGAAAGGTTGGATATTCATGGGAAGGGAAGGATTAGATCTTACCTTTACAGGCTTTCTTTATCTATCGCAAGGCTTGAAGGTGTCATTTTAAAAAATGAAATCTGAGATTCTTACTCAGTCCTTTGTCTTCAGGATCTGGAGCTAGAAGTAAAAGACTGAATATTATTTAACCATTGAACAAAATGATAAAAGAGCATCACCACCGAAGTGCAACATGTTCTGTCCTTCTTTTAAAGGCATCAGCGTTTCTGATGAAAGCATCATACAAAATAATCCTTTACCACAACAAGACCTGGGTGAAGCATGCAGTCTTGCAGCAGTAAATGTCTGGTTTAGATTTTGTGGCTGTGTAGACTCTTGCTTTGGCCAGATACTGGGAATCACAAACCATCCCTATAGGACTGATATACTCTATTTATTGATGAGGTTAGTCTAAAATTTTCTTTAAAAATTGTTTTTGTTGAAAACCAATGTAACATTATATTTTCCAATTAAATATTTGCTTTCTGAATGCTTAATTTATTGAGAAAACAATTCAAAATAATTGAAACCTTGACCCTAGGACCTTATGAAAGCTGTGGTTAAGTGGTCCTCCTCCCTCAGCTTGATTCCTGCCCTGCCCCACCACTTCCCCAGGGAACGCGACTCCTCAGCGGCTGAGTTGCATGGCCTGCGACAGGCGCTGCTTGCCCAATGAGCCTGCTGTGTGTGGAAGGTATGGGGATGTGAGAGAGGTAATAAACAGCTCTCAACAGTCACTTCAGAGGCATTTCTAAAATACATTTGTTCTTGGTGGTGTTTTTTTTATTTAATAAAAAATCATAACCTAGATGTTTCTGTTCTTTTTTTCAGAAAATCAAATTTTCCTTGTGAAGTGAGAGGGAAGCATCCATTTTCTACTCAGCTGGTACAAACTATTTTTGCACCTCTGCCATTTGGCACTAGATGCAGTTAGTATTCATCTGTATTGCCATAGTTCCTAGGAACCCTGACAGAGACCAGAAACTCATACAAACCAGAACAACATTTCTTTCGTGAAGCCGAGGTAATGGATTTTTTAGCTGACAAATAGCAAATCCTCGTATTTGCTTGTCAAAACCCTTAGTACCTTTTAGACCACGACGAGAATTTAAAACACAGACAAATTAAAATAGGGATGTGTTAATGTTTCTTACCTATAAGATAATAAATCTGAAAAAAATGCCAGTGCACGTGCAACATGTACACCAGATACAAGCAGAAGCAGGCTTTTTAGCAAGTTAAACCAAGAAAAAGGCCCTGCTGCTCTATACAAATACAAAATGGAAAAAGTAGGTGGGTTTGGCTTTGTGTTAGATTCAGTGTTATCAACTAATGCATAAGCTCAAACTGAAATCTCTCCTTTGTTTGGGGCCTTCAGTGTGGATTCTCTGATGTCTAATGAGGAAACCACCTCAACCCTACATGCTTCTAGAGTTTTGTTTCTCTAGCTAGCTGCTCATTTTTGTGATTCTTGTAGAAGAAAAAGTATATTTGAGAGCACTACCCTATAACAATGTATATGGAAATTATCAAGGGGTTTCAGTAGTTGTTGGGTGACACACACACGCACGCACGCGCGCACACATACACAGAGTAAGACTGGACAGGAAGACATCTGCAGCAATGCACCTGGCAAGGTGCTCTCCCATAAAAGTCAGAGTTTTGCAGAGTCCAGAAGCCTGAAAATCTTACCTGTCAGGCTCCTCTATATCAAATTATTTAGGAAAACCATTTGGAAGTCTATTTTTGTCTTCATGTTTGCATTTCAAATCTTTCCCCACACCCAGCTCTAGTGTTTTAAAGAAAGTGCCATGTGGGAGGGGAGAAATAGTGCTGAGCAAGAGCAGGAACAGCACAGGAAGGCCGTCTGCCAGGTTTTGCCTCGTCATCCTGAAATTCAGTTTTGAGGGAGCTGTGAGTCACTTTCATGGATATATAAGTAGAAATTTGTGCAAACCCAGGGAGAGTTATGGGCTTTTATTTCCAGTTCCCTGCTGGCTGCTCAGCTTTAGCTTTTCTTGCCTGCTGCTCCATCTCATCCTTGGATTTTCTCAGCCCTCCTATGCTCAGTATTTTTCTGGTTTATCTCCACAACCTTGCTAGTTTTGTCACTCTGTTGCTGCAGGCAAAACAAGCACACCAATGTCCGGAGGAGAAAAGGCAGGATGGGTAGATCAGATCATACCTCTGCCAAGTTCATACCTCTGCCAAGTTCATACCTGTGCCATGGCTGATCTGCTAACTTGACTGGGAGTGTCTCCCTGCCGGGTGCCCCATCCAGTACCAGCCACCCCAAAGGAGAGGCTGTTATCTCTCTGACAGCATTTGGGAGAGAGGTGAGGAGGAAAAGGAGGGGAGTCTTCAGGCAGAAAGGAAAAAGAGATGGGAGATTTCCCTGTCTCTGGGATTAATGGCCTTCTATGGCAAATGTTAAGTCAAGTCCAGACAGGAATCCCCTTTCTTATTCAAGTGTTGAGAGAGAGAGAAGAAAGAGATAATTAATTTGATATGGTTGTTTCTCTGAGTCAGGAAAAGTCAATAGTTCCCAGAGAGACACAGATGGGTGAGGGAGCAGCGTGGGCAGTGTTGGTCTAACACTCATCAGCCATCAACAGACCTCAAATCTCTTCCCCGATCAGACTGTGGCCAGGACGAAAGACACACATACCCTGAAATTCAGTTCTCTACTACCAATGCAGAAGACTGTTCCCAGCCTGTTTGACTTCAGAAAAAGAAGGGCTTGACCCTTCCTCACTGCTCTTTCAGATAATAGTGTAAAGGCCTCCTCTGATTTTGATAGCTATTAAAAATAAATAAATGAAAAGGTCACATGGACTGTGATTTATGGTAAAACTTTGATCATTGTGCAGAGCTTTGCTGTGTCATGGGAGCGAATGAGGAAACTGCCCTTGGCCTTTTCTCTTTAAATTCATAAGGGATCATATGTTGGTTTGTTCTTAATCTACAGAATAGATCTAAATTAGTACACTGAGAAAAAAACATTCTATAAAAAGACGGTTTTACTGAACTACTGGATCATATGATTTGTTTTCTCCTGCTTTTACTGGCTTTTCTTTCAGGTTACAAAGCATGGTAACTGAGCCTTTTTATTTTTTACAGTTCTACCAATTTATCTTTTCTTTCTTGCTTCTTCCACAAAGTTTGCATAACAGTCAGTCATCTGCACCACCTCAGCTAATTATATGACAATGCCTTAAGACTTTTGATGAGGGATAAAAAGTATGATTAGAGCTTTCTGCTTAGCTATTTCTGGTGCTCATTTTTATATCTTCACTAACAAATTAGAGGGAATACGGACAAATGTCAACATACAGTCCAGAAGTAAAGTCACCAGTGAACAGTGTATTTAAGGTTTTCAAATGGTCCCTAGGACCGAATTTTAGTCAGCAATTTCACTTAAGAAATGGTAGCTGGTTGCAGATTAAGGTAAGTGGAGATCATAAAGGTTTCTGCCATACCATGGCTGCTCATTAGCCACTGTGAAGTAAAGAGTTTGCTCCACCCACAACGCTACCTCAGGGAATAAGGCTTCTGTACTACTGATGTAAATCGCCAAAAATACAGCTGCTTTGGAGAAGAGTGTTACAAAACTACTCATAATCAGGGTCTGTCCATGTTTGCTGTTCTTTAGAAAACAGCTTTCTCTTGGGAGGAGGAAACTATAATGACATATGACCACAAGTTCAATCTTCATGATAATCTTCCTCCAAAAGTGGCTGAAGAGGTATGTAGAGGTGAGTAGAAGAACAGGAATCCTCCCCCACGGTATACTCCCAGTATTCAAAAATGACTATCACATTGATCTTAAGAAAGAAAGGTATGGTAATTCTAAGATAACCTAAAAAAAAAAAAAGTAAGAGGTTATGGTTAGCTAAGTTTAGGTGTGCTGTGCCGTAAGAGCAGCAGCAAGAATGACAATTTAGCAGGAAATACTGCTTTGATCTGCAACTCTGTGTACCACTGACTACAAATCATGAGAAGCAAAAAAAAAGCAGTCTGTATGAAGAAGCCTGTGTGGGATTAGGCATTTATAATATTTCCATAGGCACATCTCCCCTACCTCCTCCTCATCCTACAGCTCATTTCAACAACCAGAAGGCCATACCTGAGTGCCTGCCAGATGGTGAACAGTGAGCATCTTCCCCCTGTGCCTGCAGTGAGGCCACTTTCAAGTCAGCAAGTACATCTCCAGGAAAAATATCTTTATTTTTATTAGCGTAACCACTGTCCTGTGGCCTCTTTTCTGAAGTTTGTTGCTGAGTCTTTCAACAGCTGTAAACATCCAGCTGTCTCTCGTCTCAACTGAGAGGGCTTTCTGAACAGTTTTCTTAGCCTGCGCTTCTATGGTTCATAACTCTGACATGAACCATCTTTTCATGGGATAGAAAGTCACTTCATTCAATCAGCAGGCCAACATTTTGTGGATCATTAGGCAGCCCAGCACAGGAGGATTGTTTTGAGGAACATAGGGCAAATGGAGGGTACAGTGATGGACGTTTTTACTCTGGCATATCCTAAATCCTGAATGCCTGAATAATTTATGCTTATGCATAGACTTCTTGGTGAGAGGACAAAACACAATCTGATAATGTTTCTTTTAAGCAAGTCTCAACAAAATCATAGCTCTTGCTTGCCAAATAATGAGGCTGCTGTTTTTCCTTCTTTTTTTGAAGGCATTGTATGAATTTTTGTAGTCTTGGGTTATTGCCCTGGGGAATGGCCTATAATTTGAGTGACTGAACGTACTGTCTTTGTTTTGACTTTGAATGGGGTTGGTTCTAAACAAATTATGAATAACAAGAAAAAATGCAGCAAACAAACACGGAAGCATCCATGTGACCAGCCCAGACAAGACTAGCCTTTTGTATCCAAGCGAATCATGTGGTGGGGAGTAGATCTGCTCACCTTGCAAACAACAATTAAAAATCCTGGTGATGACTGCAAACTTCACATGCTCGTCACGCCGATGGTCTGTGTGCTTCCTTACAGTTTTCATGGTGGGCTTTCTCAGGCAGCAGAGAACACCCTGCCTGCAGTAGGAAGGTCATACAAGTTCAGACAAGGAAGACATGTGAGGGCTTCGGCATGCGTGAGGCATTGGAGCCACCTACGCAGAAAAGCAAGGGGCACATGAAGGGTAACAGGCCATTCAGGCCACCACAGGCGTATTTCCCTGCTGGAGGGGCAGGAAGAAGATGGAGGCCCAGGGCTAAGGACAAACTTTTACTGAAAGAGAATTAGCAACAGGGTTTCTGGCTGTTGTGTGTGCACAGGGTTGCCCATGCCGTGAGACAAACTCAGTTTTCCCTGTTGGCACATCCAGAAAATTTGTTACTTGCCGTCATTTCAGGGCTTCCCCCTCTTTGGTCAGCTGGAGAGGGGCTGCACAGGGAAGTGTTTCTCTTGGCCACCGCAGAGCATGCTTCCTGCCACTACGACATGTGTACCCACAACACATCGTCCCTTCCCTCCAGGAAGGGACAGAGACAAAGAGATGACTCCAGATATGTCACAGCCACCTTGAGGGAGAGTTTCCTGGCCTCCCTCCTCCGGTTTTGTACCACACCTGGCAGCTGCAGCAGTCCCCAGGCTGCAGATGCTGCTGGAACTGATGGCTGGTATGAAAAAATATTTAGGGGATTAAAAAAAAACCTCTGGTATAAAAAGAAATATTTCTTTATTAACTTCAGTCAAGGCCTACAGACTTCAACGTAATAAGAGCTTTATCCCTGTTTGCTTCTTTAGAATGGATCCAATTAGTGTTCAGTCCTTTGCTGGTTTAAACAGAATCCTATGCTGTAAATCCTAATACGTAGGTGATGTGCTGATGTGTGGGAATGACGGCTAGAAATATAAATACACTGAGGGGAATAAAAAAAAAGGGGGGAAATAAAAGGTAAAATGATCATTTAAATGACAAAAAAGTAAGCAATATTTTGGTTCACATAAAGTAGGTAAGGAAAATACTTCAAATATCATTTTTGTCTTTGCTATATCTCTATGAAAACTATGAAAGTGTTTGTAGCTGGCTGAAGATCCTGTGGGAAAACATCTACATTTTAGCAGCGTTATCTCCTCAGTCTGTTCCTATGACTTCTGTGTACTGCTGTTGTGACAACAGATCAGTTACAGCTATTCCAGTTTCCAACTGATTTTGGATTAATGGGTCTTTTTAAGGTCTTCTCTAAACCAACTGCATGCTCCACATAAATTATACGTAAGTGAGGGTATTTTGCAAGTAAAGAAAATGTTTTTAAAGCCCATATATTGTTATAGATTTTTTTTTAGCCTCGCTGTACCTTTGTCCTTTTTCCAATGGAAAATGGAGAAAAATGTAGTGCAGAATACTGTACAAACTTTCCCTGTTTAGCTGTATGGTGTTAATATTTCATTCTAGTTCTTCACAGTGTATAAACTTGAAGCTCAGTGAAGTAAATGGGGTAGTTGGACTTCACAATCATAGCTGCAAACCCTATTAGCAGTTAGACACAGCAGGTCTGAAATGCTCCCTAGTGTGCCTGAAATGCACTATGCAAACACAAGCTAGTCACTTTGGCTTGAATGACATTTGCAACTTAGAGGTAGAAAAAGCTAGAGAAATTATTCTATTTAAGCAACTCTACCTTTTCCAGAAAAGGCCTATGAAGTCACTTGAAACTTAGCATTTGATAGAGGAGAGAGAAAAACTGCCAAGAGCAGTTCAAAAGAGCCAAGATGTCTCAGTCGAGTGCAAGAGTTGGGTTGTGACAACAGTCAGGGCTGTTACGTGGCAACTGAAGAAAAGCATCTTCCAGCAGCGCTAAAGTAAACAGGTAAGAGTGCGAGGCTGGATGGGGATGTGTATCTGTTTTGCACTGGGAAGTGTTATCCAGGATACCTAAACACATTCCCAGTGCGTGCTCTTTCAGCCAACACCTGCCTCCCACATCCGCGCCCAGGTGTAATTTAGTTGTATAAGCAACCTTATTCTAGATGCTATAACACAGCCACCATGCAGGAAGAAATCGAGTCCATTTTTAAAATTAACTATCAGTCCCAGAGGCTCCACAGTAGACACTGCAGTGAGATTTAATGGACTTGACTTATCTGTGACCTGCACTCTCTTTGTAGGTTCATGTCCTCCATTCCATCCTGTTGTGTAGAGGTAACTTCTTGTTAATAACTCACAGGCTTTAAAATCTGACCACCTCTCTCATCTGCTCCACAGCAAAAGCCACAGTGTCATATTTTTCGGGGGAAAAACAAAAGAAGAAAAAAAGAAAAGAAAAAGTACAGCTTCTCCAGAAAGATTTGCCCTTACTCAAAGACACCTAACGATGGCAAAGGCAGCATTTTCCTTTTTAACTTGTTCCAGCAACTAACAGCCTCACAGCTGAAAATGTCTGTCACTGTTTCTGGTTTAAATGCACTTGGATTTAACTTCCACATATTAAGACTTTTTTTCCCCCCTCACACAGGAAATTACACATAGAAACTGAATCTCCCTTCAGTCTGTTTTTTTTTAAGAATTAACAGATTCTTCCTGTCTCCAAGTACACAGCAGCTTTTCCAGCCTTCAATTCATTTTGGCGGCTCTTCACTGCAGTCTCTGCAGCCTTTCAAGTCCCTTTGAAAATGGGGACACCAGAATTACGTGCTAGTATCTATGTAGACAACAGAGCTAAATTTACCTCACTGCTTCTCTGATTATATACCCAGGACCTTGACTGCTGGCGCTGCCCCAGGTGACTGCACTGGTCCTTGTACACCATCACCTTTCAAGCTGCTGTAAGGAGCTGATATTTCTGAGAATATGGCTCCCCACCCTGCAGGGATTGCCCAGCTCTTTTCCAGCTGCGTCTTCTGAGGCATGATCCCTACTTGGCAGCCTCAAGTACAGCCAGAAGTGCTCATGGATGCCCTAGGCTGCAGGTAGACATTGAAGCCCAGCTTCCCCAAATGACAGAGGTCATTCTGGATCACTGTCTTTTCCTCACCACTGTGCCTTTCTTCATCATCTACACTGGATATTAGAAATAAATTTATGTACACTTCTCAGTTTGAAGTGATGAGCAGAGTGCAACTCTAATACAGAACCCTGCAGAACATGACTAGAAATGACCACTCATGGGTACCCAATAGCAAATGATTTTTTATATCTGTCATACAGAATTTAGGGCATTTAGTGTGTTGTATTGATAGCACTAGCCCATATGTCATGCAGGATTTCTTTAAGGAGAATCTAAAAATACTTATTCTGCTATCAAGCTCCTTTATCCCACAAACTTTTAATCTCATCAGAAAAGGAAATCAGATTTTCTTTATAAACAGATCGATTTGCCATAAGGCCACGAGGATCAGCATGAATTAAAATCCCTGCCTTTGCTCCTTATTTTGTTTTCAAGGCCTTTTATTATTTTCTGTTTTCTTTTTTCTAATGTCTAGTATCAGGCCTAATAGGCAGAGCTAGACTGCTGCTGACACAGAATCACTGTGTTGCCACACTTCTGGGAATGGCATGGTGCTCCAAGACCTCTACAAAATTAGTATCAGAATGAGCCATCCTGCTTTTTTGCTAACACTAGTACAAACTCCCACTGAATTATCATCTTAAATAGTTTGCCGTCTCCCTCTAGCAATGGGCTGATATCACAGCAAGTATTTTGCTCCTGGTAGAATTAAAATTCCTCTAACGGTCTGTCACCCTGGTAGAGGATCTAAGACGCTTAGAGGCAGCTAGCACAGCACCAGCAATACACAAAAGTAGATGCTGAGGAGAGCTGATAAGGATAGGTAAATAGCCCCACATCATCTTCCAGCAGCCAGTTAGCATACTCATATTTTCTCTTGTTTTGCCGCACAGTGTATTTCCTAATTTGTATTCATTGTCTTTACATTCCCTACATTCACTTATATATATATATGCGCGCACACATAGGTGTAAACACTGTCAAATACATATGTTCCCACTTTCACGATTAACAAGCGTATACTTTAGCCAAAGCTTTCTCGATTGCAGGAGAGGCACTTTTTAGCCAGGGGTGAGAAAACGTTTGGATATGCCACTTCTATACCCATTGGTGCGTCTTTCCTGTACTGATCTATCCAAGGAAATGCAAACCCCAGTTTAACACAACTGATTTGCTGTCTTCCATTGCTGGCTTGTTCAGACGGCACATTCACACCATCCTCCTTTTTTCCTTCCCATTGAATGGGTGAGAATCCTTAGAACAATTTTTCAACAGCAGTGTGGAATATATTGACAAAGTAGATCCATTAAGGGCTTGACTGTGCAGAGGTCTCTGTAAAAGGAAAAAGATGACTAGTAGGTGATAGGAATGCTTCTTACTTTATGCACAGCAATGATCTAATTAAAAACATAAATTATTATACACTTGTAGGCCAAACAGGCATACCCCAGAGAGCAAGTGAGAGCATCTAAGATGAGCTTGCCATTTGGTGACCACACTGTATGAGAGCATGTGTCTCTCATTTAATTTAATGTATGATTAACAACTTCTGAACATGATTAGCACTTCTCTAATTGTGATTGGCGTGAGAAACAGCTCAGAAACCTTTTCACAAGTGCAGATTGACTGATTGCTAAAATGGAAAAGCAAATACATTTGATTGTCAGCGACCCAGCATTTTGGAAAGTTCCAGAGGCTCTTCCAGCAACATCCCAGTAAATCTCTAACTACATCTGACATGAGTGGCTTTAACCATATCCCTGTTCTTTTCAAAGCTGGCATTCAGCTCTGAGACGTTCTCCAACAGGTGGCCTTTAGCTGGATGGTTACCAAGTGACACTGATGACAGCAATATTCTGCCCTGTACATAAAATATAAGGGATGTGACAGAGTCAGGAGACATCATAAAGTTACAAGGGAAAAACATCCAGATCAACTGTGGCCAGTTCCCTTTCTTTTTGCCCCTGCTTTCCTTTCTTAAAGATGAGATTTTCTGACCTTTGCTATTCTCTTAAAAAGTCTGGCTTTGTCTCCCATTTGCTCGCCTCAGCCCTTCTCCAAAGGCATTTGGAAGGCAAACACCATGTTCATTCTGCACCCCTGCCCAAAAGACTCTAGATACTTGCTATAGAGTGCCTTTTCACTTTTAAAAAACAAGCCTTTTGGTGTTTTTCAAAATTTACAACTTCCTTTTGGCTTTTGGATGGCTTAGCGGAGAAAATGTACTCGTGTGGCTTCCTATCATTGTATAAGGCCTTGATTTTTTTTGTTTCTTTAAGTTAAATCAAGGTGTTCTGGGAGAAGGACCGTACTGCATCCACCTTTCACCTCTGCTGGGTTGCTTACTTCCCTTGGGAATGTTCTACAGAAATTGCCTTGGCTCCTCTGGCAGCACTGTGAGCAGGAAAGCCAGCAGTGTTTTATGAGCCAAAGGAAAGGGGTGCAGTCCTTCCCCGGGGAAGTAAGAGGCAGCAGCCAACTCTCCTGGAAAGCACAGCACTGGCCATGAATTAACTCTGGGAATTTTGGGAAGTCCCTCTTCCTCCATGGGGTGGAAAGCTTCTCTGTGAATGAGACCCACACTCTGGGTCTCCTGGGGTGGCTGCTCCCTGTTTCGGTACCCAGATTGAGACTGGGAAGGGGCTAGCACACACTCCAGGTTCAGACACACTGTCATTTCCTTCCAGGAGGATAAATTCAGGTTTAAACCATAGCCAGACTTGCCACCACTGAGTGACCGTGCCCTGGGGAAGCGGGGCTGGGGGACAGCAAGTCACCCATGCTGGGGTTTCGGTTCCATGTCAAGCAACATGCTGGAGCCACAGAGCCCTCAGCTCTTCAGGTCGGGGATATTTCCTCCCGGTCAAAAAGTTTTGAAATAAAATCTTTACACACAGCCAGCAGAGACGGGTGGAAACTGGTACCTGGTGTCTGAGCTTCCAACATTGTACTGGGGAAAAGGGAGGAAAGAGGGTGGGAGACAGGATGAGAAAACCAGGTGTGAACCCTGCCTCTTTAGGCTTGAAAGTCTATTTATTTCAGGCTTGCAAACCAAAAAGTTAGGTTGAGTAACTGCTGTAATAATAATATATAGGAGCATTTATAACTGTGTATTTATAGTCCCATGGGCATTGCTTCAGCAGCACAAAAGGCCTTTTGACCATCCCTAGATGGTATTGTCTATTCAGACTAAAACCCCGCCTTACAGCCATGCTTTTTCTGTGACATCCAGCCCCAGATGCCTGGCTGAACACAGAAGTTATTGGTGAACAAAGTAGAATAGGGGACGGCTGATGATGAAAGAAGAAGCAGACCTGCCCTCTTGTGTACAAGGCATCTACTGCATCTTTTTCTAAATCTGAAATTGATAAATGAGGAAAATATATACATCCTTTGAGTGTTTTAACCTTGCCATGAAAAGAAGAACAAGAAAAGAAAGGAGGAAGGCTGAGGTGATATCTTCTCAGGAATTAGTTTGTAACCCAAAGGTAACAGACCAATGTGAGTAGCTGGGCAAGGAGAATCATAGAAGCATAGAATGGTTTGGGTTGGAAGGGACCTCTAGAGGTCATCTAGTCAAACCTCCCTGCAGTGAGCAGGGACATCCTCAACTCGACCAGGTTGCTCAGAGCCCCGTCCAACCTGACCTTGAAAGCTTCGAGGGATGGGGCATCTACCGCCTCTCTGGGCAACCTGTGCCAGTGTTTCACCACCCTCATTGTAAATCCAGTCTAAATCTACCCTCCTTTAGTTTAAAGCTGTGACCCCTTGCCCTGTCACAACAGGCCTTGCTAAAAACTTTGTCCCCATCCTTCCTATAGCCCCACTTTAATTACTGAAAGGCCGCAATAAGGCCTCCCCACAGCCTTCTCTTCTCCAGGCTGAACAGCCCCAACTCTCTCAGGCTGTCCTTGTAGGAGGGTGGCTCCAGCCCTCGGATCATTTTTGTGGCCTCCTCTGGACCCACTCCAACAGGTCCATGTCCTTCCTGCGCTGAGGGCTCCAAAGAAGCTGCTCTGAACACTTAGGCTATCAAACCAGAAACTATGAAAATATGAGTAGTACAAAAACTCTAAGGAGGATAAATCTAATTGCCAGCAAAACTCAACCAGCTGCAAAATTATTACCCATTAAAAGGAAGCTTTTTTTTTTTTTTAATGAGGGAACAAAATAGCTTGAGTGTTTTCATTGCTCTCATCACAGCAGTAAGTACTGGCAGGGAAGATTTGGGCTGAGGCAAGCGTATTTTGCCAGCCTTAATTAAACCAGAAAGGGACACAGGGCAGTTGACTTCACTGGGTTGGTAAGGTCAGGCTGAGCTTCCACATCCTGCTCCTTCCAGCTGTTTTCTTATGAATCTTCATGGTCAGCTCTCATAGTCCCTCATCCTCCCAAATCCCATGTATCAGACATGACACTTCTAAGAAATTACAACCTGGACAGCTTCTCTGGACACCAAGATCAAAAGATCAGACCCTCAACAAAAGAAAATGCAGCACGGGGTGTTTCCAGGGCAAAGCTCAGTCTTGTCCCTCCATGGCACTAGCGGGCCAAGCTGCCAGTTTAAAACCTGCTGCTCATTTTCTGCTTGCAAATAACTTAGTAATGTCTGTTCAGGGGTGGAGAGAGCCCTAAAGCAGGGCTGGTCCTGGATTGGCCTTCTAGGAACTGATTTTCACCTCCCCACCCCACCACCCCACGCCCTTTTTTCCCCCTTTCTTTATTCCTGTTTGGGTGTTTTGTTTTGTTTTGTTTTTCATTTATTACAACAGAAAAAGAAAAACTGAACAAAAATAAACCCTAACGCCCCATCCAAAAGAAAGGGCAGCACTGCAGAGGAACTTCCCAGTAGACCATGGATTTACAGCTGAATAGGCCAAACTGGTGTCAAATCTGGATGCAGTTTTAGAATATAGGCCACAGCAAAAGGTGTAGTTATAATTTGTCACACTGCTCCAACACTACACTAGATCTGATGGCATCAGTTTTTCTCATCTTTACAAAAAAAAAAAAGCAATTATACTTTGGGCCTGAGGATATAGTAATATATAAAAAAAAGAATAAACTCTGCAGCGTATAAGAATTCCATCTTCTATAGAAGTGGTAGATGCTGTTTAGATGCATTTTCCTACAATTTTCACACTCTTGATTCTCTCCAGAGTGTTTTTGTGTCACAGTGAGATAAGAAATAGAACCATCTTGCGTGAATTAGACTGCTTTTGTCTGTGACAAAATTACACCAGCAACAAATGTGACTTGCTAGACCATATCTAATATAACTTCATTATTAAAAAAAACCCACAACTGATTCCTCTCTTTACTCCAAGACAAACAAGAATAAAAAAGTGAAAAAAAGACAATTTTCTTCCATTGAAATAAAAACAATTATTGTTCTGGTTCTTCCTCTGCTAATGGTCAACTGACTCATCCCTTTACCCACTTCAGAATGATTGTTGCAGATTTGGGGGTCTGTGGCTTTTTACACTTGTTTATGCTATAAAATTAGATAGTTAGCCTCTGTCTAATACCTGGCGTTGCAGTTTGAAATGATGGAGACAAAACTATTCAAATGCATCTTGAAGCTCCCTTTCATCTTTCTTCTGGCCATAATCTCTGTGCTGTGTGACCAGCCTAGGGACAGTTTTGCAGGCTGCAAAGGGGAAGAGTCTGGGCAGACTGGGAGAAAGGCAGATCAGGTGTTTTCTGTTAACCAGTTCTCATTAAATGAAAGGCCTAAATAAATATTCCTTACAAGTACCCTTTACAAAAAAATATTCAAACTTTTTTTTTTATGTCTGATACATTCTTTTATATATGTATATATATGAATACAAATATTTACACACACATATATAAACCTCCCAAGTACCTTCCATCCTCCTCCTATTTCTTTCTTTCCTAAAGGGCTGAAACTCATGCACAGGTAAAGGAAAACATGGAACATTCACCTTCTCGTCTCTTCTCAGGATACTTCATGCTGACAGGTGTGCATAAAGCATCCCAGAGAGAGGACCCCCTTGAATTCAGCAGAACTGGAAGCATGCAGAGGTGCCTCCTCACCCGTCTGCCGTTGCCCATCAGCGGCACCACAGCCCCAGGACTCAAACAGAAGTCAAGACATTCTCAAGAGGTCTTTGGGCCATCACAGCACTGGCCCTGCTGCTTGCTATTTTTGTAGAGATGTCTCACTCACTTACAGTCATTACACGACGGGTGCTTTTACTATAACTTTTAAGTCTATATTTTTAAAATGGGAGAAGCTTGCAATAGAGTCAGCACATGGCAATATCTGAATGACTAACAGCCAGCAGAGGTTAATGTCCCTTAGCTTCCTCACAGGCCATCAACCCCTGGAGCTGATCATTAATTGCCTGAAATAGCCTATGCCATGGTCATTACTGCTTAATTATTCAGATGAAATGAATACTACTAATTCTAGGACTTCAGTTTTCATAAATGGAGAAATCTGTCTTTTTCTCCAGACCCATTCCACATCCAATCTAATCTTATTTTCCTCCCTGCTTTAAAAAATGATGCCTCGTGCCTGCTAAGCTTTCCTAAAGGTAAAGACATTTCTTACATATTGGGTAGCATTCAGAACAGAGAAATAACCCGCTTATATTCAGTTATTGTTGCATGACTGAACAAATAACCACAGAAATCAATCATGGCAAATAATAAATGGATGGCTGGAAATTAGAGGAAAACCTGCATCCAAACTGCAGGGCAGATGCAGCATATGACCTGGTCCTACATTCTGTTCCCCAGTCATGGGGACACGAGGCACTCTGAGGAACCCTTTAAGCTCAGACTCCTGAGCTTCCTTTCTCAGAAACCAGAAAGCAGGGGGAAGCTTTGTTTCATTAAGGTGCCTGACTCATACAGAGTAACCCACCAAAACCCTCACTGGTTGAGGCTACTCAATTACACTGCAACATATTGCATAAGCCTATATTACTTTAGGTTTGCCTTGATTAGGAAGTCTTGTAGAGGGTCTCAAATCCATGTGTCCTCATTTGTGCCCAGGAATCCACTAATCATTCCTCGTCCACCATTATCTCCCACAGAAGGATAGGTGTGTTTGCAAGAACGTGGTGATCCTAGCTGATCCCTGCTATGGACATGGTAGGCACCGGATATCACAGGTACACCTCTTTCCTTCCCAGGAGAAAGGTTTATACAAAGTCTTCGTGAATCCAAACCTAAATGCATGTGTACTTGTTTTTAATACTCAGCAAAGGTATTTAACCTCAAAATTACAGAGGCACAAAGTGCCAAATTCTTTCCATCCCAGCTGAAACTTTGTGCAAGAAATGACACACCAGATCTTCCCTGCATGGATACGTACAAATAGAAATACAGAATTACCTCCTGGGTATGTTTTATATGGTGAAACTCTGTGGCCAGCATGAGTTTGGATGTGGCCACACTAGGGATTTTTGGAAGGAGGAAGGAGAGGCCATGGGGTTTAGCTGATTGGATATGAGTTATGCCCTGCCCCTTGGTTTCCAAGCTGGAGTCCTTCCCTTTTCCGCTTTACATTAACTATAGACATAGGTTATGGGCCTAAAAATTGTGAGATTTGTATTCCCAGCGCTTCAAGAGATTTGTTGTGTGACATCTGGATCACTGTTGGGTTTGCACTAATTGAGATCCTTGTTTGCAGAGAGTTGTGTTCTTTTAGATTAGTGCTCCAGGAGAATTGTGTTAGTCTAAATGCAGTGAAAATTATAAGAAAAATGCACAAAAAGTTAGCTTGCTCTTCAGGTATTAAAGATATTAAAAGAAAATAGAGCTGAAAGCTGTATATATAGCATTTTATCTTAATGGCTAATAAAAGTAACAGTTTTGTGTGGAGTTCACTAGCAGCCCACTGTGACTGACCAGAATTGGAAGAGGTTGTAGTGAAGATCTTTCCTGGGGAGGGCCCAAAACTGCAAGAGAGGGGGTTTAAGATCCAGCTGCTGTATTTCCCTGCTCCCGCCCTGCTGCCAGAGACACCACAGCTTTAGAGAAGCCTTGCCTTCACTCCACATCCCCATTTCTCACCAGTTACTCAATAACTCCCTTGTTTGGTTTTTGGCCTGTTATTATTTTCATTTTAAGTACTCTCCAGTGACAGAAATAGAGTCCCTGGCTAAAAGAGTTCACTGACAAAATGAAGAGGCAATGCAGAAACCAGAGGGAAATGGATGAAGAGAGAGGAGAAGGAAGAAGAATGTCCTGTGTCCTTTTGGTTACATCCTCTTGACAGTTTTCCTCCATTCATATGTGTATACGTGTATATATATATGTCCATCATGGACATCTTGAAGATATAGTGTATTATTACCACTGTATTACTGCACTACTTGTCAGGTCCGTGACAGAAGGGAGGTTCCTAATGGGAGAAGATGAGAATGCAAAAAGCTTTCTCTGGAGGTAATTTCTTGCATGGGGAGCTGCAAAAGGGATGGCAGCATATCGAGAGTGGGAAAATGAGAGCCATGGAGGATGCCAGGGGTTTTATCGGGGTAAGGGGAAGGGAAGCAAAGATCAGAAGGGTATTTGCAGGGACAGGGCTACATAGGGCCTTGATAGAGAAAGGGAGATGCCTGTATCTTTTAAGCTGTGTAATGGAGGGAAGACGAGGGGGCAGCTAGGCGGTACGTTCAGCGTGATGGAGGCTGTTCTTTTCCCAAAAGGGGTCAGCAACTAAGACATCATTTTGATCCAAATGTGTAGGTTCCCTCCTTCGCAACAACTACTGCTACTGAGAAATCCCATGGACTGTAGGATTCTTAAGATTTGCTTTTTGCAGCTTCACTTAATATTTGCAATCCTTGATTGCCCAGTCAAGTCTCACACAACTCATCTCTGTGCTGCTCCAAAGACAGAGGTAAAGCCATGAATCTGGAGATGGGGAGGAAGGTAGCACTGCAGCCTGGCTCCTATTGGAGATGGCTCCTGTCTGATCAGCCAAAAGGCTGGATCTAACACCACCTCACATGCCATGTCATGGGATGGGACAGAGGTGTGACATGTCAGGCAGGCAAGTGTCACCCAGGCTCAAATGGTCCTGATTGGTGACATGCTGTCCTGCAACAGCCCAGTATCCCAGTGTCTCTCATACCCTGGAACCTCTCATTTCAGACATCTCTCCTAATCCCGTGTTGTCCCTTGCATCACGTAAAAAGAAATTTGGCAGTACAAATGAAACAGAAAAAAATTTTAGGCTTTCACCTTCTCAACTGAATTAATCATCTCTGGCAGATTTGTGGCTTCCTATGACCCTTGAATTTTACTGTCTGCTAGCACATCAGGCACCAATTTTCCTCTCTTTTTCCCCTACAGCAAGCATTACAGTGATCTTTCTCAACACTGACAGGGGCAGGGCTTATTTCCAGCAAAAGGGCACCATACTTAGCTGCGCAGGGTAAGTGAGGTTAGGGAAATAGGTGCATAGGAATAATGAGAGCACAGAGGGCAGCAGACTTTCAATATGTTTATGCATTTAGATGTAACAAGTTCAGACACTATAATTTTTTTTTCCATCGTTTGCCAAAAAAAAACCCCTCTCTGTTTGCGCTGTTTTCTCTCTGTGAGCACTTTCCTGTTTTTCTTAACCTCTGTGTTGCAGTGCAGCTGGGCTGTGTACATGAAGATATACTCCCTGCCCTGGGGAAGATCTGAGATAAGCGGAGAAGTGACGTACAAATGGCAAGGGGGAGAGAGCGATCTAATCGACTGGCCGCAATCTTTGTACGTTAAGACAGGAAAAGCATACAGAGAAGAAGCCTCTTCTGCTGGGAGAGGCACACTGCTCTCCCACTTCTTTGTCCTTGTCTTTTTGCCCTTGTGCCCTTCTTTGTGCTTCCCATGCCGAGATGGTGTTAGATTTGGGGGAGGCATTGCAAGGGCTGTAGCGTGTCCTGTGCACATATATTGGCCATTTCATTTGTTTTCTAATTTAGTTTGCTGCCTGTCTCTGTCTCTCCTCATGGCCTTCAGACTGGCACAGGAACCTCGGCTGCTCCTTGATAAACCTGCCTCCATTCCCTTCGCTGTCTGGTGAATACCTAACACCTGCTGATGTCTTTGGGTTTTAGCGTTTTCATGTGCCTCCCATATTGCACGTAAAGATGGAAAAAATGCTTTTTTATCCTCTTCTTTCCTCACCCCTAAAACTCTTTTCAGGTGTTGAATCTGAACTCAGCAATATCAGAGGATTTCCTGCACCTTAATTTCACTGTATTGTTCATCTTTGGGTGGAGCTTTTGAAACTTCCCTCTTCAAAACATCTTGAATACTTGAAGTTCAAGAAGGAAGCTGAATGCTCTTCTTTCAGGACAAAGTAAGTACTTCATATTATAAAATGCAAATTCATCCTCTGGCCCTTCTGTTCAGCTGCAAAAGGTTTTGGAGGCGTCCGAGCAACCACAGGGTTTCTTGTCTCTTTCTGCCACTCCCAGTTAGCCATAAACCAAAAAATAGGACCAAATCCTCCCTGTGGCACAGCATCATCATGACAATGATGGAAGAGTGTGGCAGATGTCACTGCAGTGGCCCTGCCACCCTGCCGGCTCCTCCTCACTGCCTGTGGGAGGGCAGCTGCCAAAGGAGCAGCAGCACAGCAGTGGTAGTCAGACCCTGCGGCATTGTGTAGAAGAGCCTTCATACTGTCAGTGCCGGGATGAAGCAGGAATCAGTCAGTTCTCTCTGACCAGAGTCTGGCTTCTGATCTCCCAGGCCTCCCTTCTTCAGACCTTGGACCTTTTAGCCTTCAGAAATGCCCTGTCATGGAGCAACTTTGGTTCATGGATGGTCTGAGTCACTGGGTCTGTGACAACACCCACTGTGTGGGCCATGGTCCCTCACAGGACATCGTATAGGGCTCCTGTTGGTGTTACAACACACTTGGGCTCTGCACAATGGGCCTGTGGAGCCAAGGTGACAAACCCTGCTCCTGCGCTTTGCGGGATGTTGTGGTGTGTGCCCAGAAGGAAGGAGGACCAGCCTTCCACCTTGTTGTGGAGCCATGGTTGATACTTTAAACATACAATTCCTACGAAGCCCCTGGGACAAAACTCTGGCAGGGTAATGACACTGTAGGACATCTCAGAGGTCTGACACAAATGCAGCAAACTTTGTCTACCATGAATATCTTGGCTTTGGAAGTGCTAGCCAGTGGAAAGACGGGCACTTGGCTAGGCATCTCTGCTCTTCTGATGGCTTTTTTCATCCTGCTTTCTCACAGCCAGTCCTGGGAAAAGCTGCCATAGAATCACAGAATCATAGAAGAATCCAACCTAAGTTGGAAAAGACCTTTAAGATCATAGATTCCAACTGTTGACCTAGCACTGCGAAGTCCACCACTAAACCATGTAGCTAAGCGCCACAACTACACATGTTTTTTTTAAATACCTCCAGGGATGGTGATTCAACCACTTCCCTGGGCAGCGTGGTCCAGTGGTTGACAACTCTTTCAGTGAAGAAAATTTTTATAACATCCAATCTAAACCTACCCTGGCGTAACTTGAGGCCATTTTTTCTTGTCCTATTGCTTGTTACTTGGGAGAAGAGACCGACACCCACTGACACTGTCAGACTGCAACTACCCTTTTCACACCTCTCTGAGACTGCTAGGACAAGGGCACTGGAGTCACGCATTCATCCCTGGCTTTCACCTGGTGCATGCTTGGATGAGTCCTCAAATTCTCCAGCACCCCTCCCTACCACCCCGCGTTTAATGGAGCCCATTTCTTAGCTCTCCAGGACCTTTCTTCTTCTGCAACAACTGTAGACTCTTCAGTTTGGATTTGTCCTGCTTAAACTCATTTTTGTAGCAGAAGTGCCTGGTAAATGGCTGATCCTCATCATCGTCTGTCTTTGTGGTCACTGGAAGGCCAGAGACAGGCACTTTCAGGGGCCAGTTCAGACTTGAGGTGGGATGTACTGGTCTGATGTGAATCTGGGCTGCAACTCCCCTTCTCTGAGTCCATGGCACCTACTGTAAGGGCACTGAAGCAGGAGCACCTATGGTACAACAAGTCATCGAAGTGACTTCAGAACTGGAATCTTTTCCACCAAATATCTGAAATATGATAGACACTTTATAACCGTCTGTTGAGAGGACTTTGTCTGTGATGTATAATGAAACTTTTCCCAAATGCAATTTAATTTCTTAGCCTGGTAATAAATTGCATATCCTCTGACTTCTCAAAGAAGAAAGCATATTTCTTCCTGTGGCTGCCACTGTGCAGACATCCCTTTTGATACAGCATTGCACTCAAAGCAATGTTGCCTTTCTCAAGGCACAGATAATAAAATATAAAGATTTGTAAAGTAACTTTTGAAAAGGCTACTTCAAAAAAAAATTTAGCCTCATTAATACAAACTGAGAGCTTCAAAAAGCCATCTTTGCTGACCTAGCTCAGAAAACCACCAATATTTAAGCAAAGGAAAGATCCCAGTGAAGTCAGAGGGCTTAAAACTAAGGACGGCCTAGTGGGATCAACACGTACAGAGGGCTAAAAGTAGGCTGACATGCTTTGGCAGGGTGAATCCCTGCTGTCAGACTCACCGTGGTGACCCAATTTCTTTGCAGGACTCTGCAGGGGAAACGCACACTCCTGCAGTTTGTCCCCTTCCTTCAGCATCATTAGTTTTGTTTCTCCCACATTGAATTTCACAGAGGAAGGATTTTGCTGCACTGCTGAGGGTCTGGGAAATGACACCTCATTTTTTGCTGTGCAGTTTAGGAGCGGGTTGTTTGATTCTAGCAAAAAACCTGCCCTGTAATTTTCCATGCAGCTTGAGGACTGGAAGGAAGATGAAGCCTCATTTCATCCCCCTCTCTGTCAGGGATCAACCTTATTGCTGTGGGGTTTGGGAAAACTGCCCCACAGCTTAAGCAGGGGTAAAACTTTCCCTTTTTTGCCCTCCCGTAAACCTTGAGACTTAATTAACTGGACAACAGAGACACAACGACCCATCTCCAGAGCCTGGGCAGGAGATGGGGGTAGCAGCTAGGGCTGGTACAGAGGAGGAAAACAGTTTGTTGCTTTGAACTGACAGCTGTCTGAAGACAAGAGGAGGTTGCAGATATCTTGTCCTGTACCCAGCATTGCCTTTCTTATGCAAATTTGTGTGTGTTACTTGATTTCCATTTTCCACAACTTCCTCCTCAGTAATACGCAGTTAATGTTCATATATACTTAGTTAATCTATATTTTATATATACACACTTAACTGCGGTTCTGCAGATTAGTTAACCAAAAGGTGGCCGGATTCTGCCCTGCTGACAGATTTTTACGGGTGTAAACAGGATCACGACTTATCTGGTGAAAAGTGCTTGGGAAATGAGAAATAAATTCTCTAATACTAATTCTATAAAAAAGTATTCAATGCTAAAAAAGTGTATATTTTTAGTACATTATTTTAGAGCAGGAGATGTCGTAACATAAAATACTGTGGAGCAAGGACACTCACGGACAGCAAGCACTTGAGAAGCGGGTAAGTACAGCTCCTTACGCCCCTCATCATGTCTCTGCTGATGACACTGTTTGCATGACTGCATTCATTCAATCAACTCGATATCATGTAAGGGTGTACTTAAGGGAAATTTGGTGCTTGGTAAAAACCCATCTCCAGCTAAGCTACAGCCTGATCATTGATAGGAAACAAGGGTGCCTGCTTTTTTCATGTTAAATTTTGGTGCAAATAATGGGTTTGTAGAGCCTCTCTTTTACCACCAGAGGTCATAAGCAAAACACCTCAGCCTCTCTGTCGCTCCCCTGGCAGAAGGGAAGTGGGAGAGTCAGCAGAAATATTGTTTCATTCTTGGTAAGTGAAATGCAGGCAATAACAGGAAGGATCCCCAGCAATCGAGAGGGAAGGTGGCAAGGTTAGCAATGCAGCCATGAGCTGCTCACACGGGAGCTGGAGACAGGCAGCAGGAAGATGGGCTGCTCATACGCTGCTGCACGTAATGCAGATTTGTTGACATTTGTTGCCTTTTTGTATTTGCTTATTCATCACCACTAATGCAGGAAACTTTCTGTGTTTTGCAAGAGGCATGCAGAATCTAAAAGCACTGTTGAAACCTGTGTGAATATTCAAAAAAGGCCCTTGCAGCTTTCCTCAAAATGTGCTTTTACGATGTGCAGACACATTTCAGGAATACTAAAAAAGCACCTGAGCATAATCAGCAACGAAGAGAGGTTATTTTCCTGGCCATAAAGCCTGGATCAGCTCATGGACAAGAAACACAAGCACGTGATTTCTCTGACCAGCCCTAAGACATAAAAATTGGACAGGCAGCAGAAAGCTTAGGATGGAAATCGGCTCAAGTATATCCACACTGTAAAAATTTAAACAGTTATTAAAGTCATGGACTGTAAAGTGTGTGCACATTGTTTGCAAAAGCAAATGTGCTTTCAGACAAATTATTTACGACAAATAACGTCATCTTCTCTCCCTGCCCCTTCGAGCACAGTGGTGGGCAACATATGTTGGAAAGGACTGAGGGGACAAATCAAAATTGTCATCTTTTAATTCAGAAAATGTCAAGCCAAGCAATTGTGCTCTGCTGTAAAGCAGCATTATGTCCTGGCCAGAGCTCCATGCACTCCTGGTCACTGGTGGCCAGGATTAGTTGTCTTCCCATGAGAGGCACACACGAGGAAAGAGAAATGGCATGAGGCAGAACAAATGGTACTGATGAGCCAGAATTTCCCAATTCCCTCCACAGTTTTACAACTCTATAGCACACATACTTTCACTGTAAGTAAAAAGGAGTAATTATATTCATATTTCAAAAAAAAAACCAAACCACCCAGATGCTCTGTGAAGGTCTCACAGTCTGTTTTTACTGAGAGATATGGCTCTTGAAAAAGATGAGGTTTATTTCTCAAAATTGGTAAAACACGTTTCTGAGCAATGACTAAAAATAAGCTTCATCTTGCAGTGAGTTATTACTTACTACTCTGAAAGAGAAGTTTATTACAGAAATCCTGACAGCTCATTAACTACCTTACT
This sequence comes from Phalacrocorax aristotelis, assembly GCF_949628215.1. Classification (NCBI taxonomy): domain Eukaryota; kingdom Metazoa; phylum Chordata; class Aves; order Suliformes; family Phalacrocoracidae; genus Phalacrocorax; species Phalacrocorax aristotelis. Next base: position 69,676,999 of record NC_134276.1, on the reverse strand, counting down.
AAAGAACGGTTGTGCTATAATAAAACTCCCATCACTCCACCTTTACAGCAAAAGAAAAGAAAAAATGAACAGACTGTTTACATATTGTGTTCGATCAACAGCCACAGAAACACAAGCCCCCAGGTCTCATGTTGGTGCCGTGGTGGGATTGCAGTCAGCCCTGGGAAATGCCTGCCTCCTGCAGAGAAAGGCCACCAGTCCAGGGCTCCTCCTCACCTGCCCCTCAGCCACCTCCCTCAAGTGCTTCTCAGCCACCTCCGTCAATGAGGGTTTCCTTCTGCCTCCCCATAGAAGGGGGCTGCTGGGGTGGGCAATGCTTTCTGAGACACTTTTGCCATTTCTAGCAGCTCCCCACAGAAGAGCCAGGGGTCCACCTTCTGTTGCTCTGAAGCAGTATTAACCATCCCTCTTTGTCGAACCTGTTCCTAAATATCTCCCATAAAAGAGGCTCCAGAATTTAAATACATCTCACTGATGCAAATCTAGCCAATTATCTTGTGTCCTGCCCTTAGCTGACAGAGGAAGTTTGATGTTCCTCCTTGTTCTAACCTCTGATGAGCTGGGGGACTGGTACAGGCTCCTGCCCTCCCCTTGCCCCTATCCCCCAGTCCTCCCCCCAGTAAGCACAGCAAAACCCATGAATTCATGCAGAAGTGATGTTGTGTAACCCTCATGTCATACTTATTTTTTCTCCTCTATTCTCTCTGTAGTTTGTCATATCTTTCTTTAAAGAGTGGTTATTGGCCCTGGATAGAGTAACACTCTAGTGGGGACCTTATCATTATGGATTGGAGCATGTTAAATACTTCTGGTGTCTTGCACATGACATTCCTGCCAGTAAATCCAAGAATGGGAGTTGTCTTTTCTGCAGTACCATCACTCACACATTTTTAGCTTGTGAATCACAGTAATTGCCAAATTATTTTCCACTCTGCTGGTGACTTACCGTTAGTTCTCCATTGTGTATTTCTGTATTCACATCTTATGACTAAAGGAAGCTTTTTGCATTTCTTTTTACCGAGTGCCCTGCAGACCTTGGGTCACTTCTCCAGCTTGTCGAAATAATTTAAAATGTTATCCCTGTCCTCCAAAGGACCTGCATTCCTTTCCAGTTTGCTGTCACCTATGAATGGCAGAAAAAATGTTCTCTGTTCCATCCTACAAGTTGCTTAACATGACCAAACCGGAGGTAAATCCCTGCTGAATATTCTTTGAAATACAGCCCAGACTAGCAAAAAACCCTCAACCCTCTAAACATGTTTTTCCCTCAGTGTATGCGTCCACCTATGAGCTAGATGTCTAAGCTGCTGTTACAGTGGGTAGAGGCTGGAGAGCTGTTCTGCTCCTCCTCAGGTGGACAATGAGGGGGGAGGTGAATTCTTCTTCTGGACTGTAGAGCGATGGCCTCAGGGCAGCCACAGGGGGCTGGCAGATCTGGCACAGGACCTATGGGATGTCCACCCTGCTTTGAAGTGGTAGCTGTAGCTCAGCCAGGAGGCATCTCAGATGGTACTAGATGCCTTTATGTGGGCAATTGCATTGAGCCCTAGATCTCCTCCCTACAAAGGAATCTTAGATGGCTAGGTTATGTGTAGACACCTACATGGTAAACACGAGACATTTCTATGCATGAATCGGAGGCTGAATCTTGTCCTACCTATCTTTTTTTTTGCTTAGGGGAATGACACGTAGAGCAGTGTGAAAAGCCATATGAAAGTCAAAGCAAATCATGTTTGTTGTTATCCCCTAGGCCAATTATTTAGTCAAAGACCGAAATTAGATTGGTTTGACATGATTCTTCTTGATAACTCCACGATTGCTGGTTTTCAATCACTGTATTATCCTTTAGGTGCTTCAGTGGTATTTGCTTAATAATTTGTTCTAAGCATCAAAGTTACATTCCCTGAGCTCTAGCTCCTCAGACTCTTTCCCACCTTTTTAAAAACATGTGCCGTGTTTGACATTCTACACTTCTCCAAGATGTTCCATAAGCCCTTGAAGATAATTGTTAGAGAAACAGAAATTGCTTCAGCCATCTCTGCAAGTTCTCCAGAGTGTATTTCATTGGGTGTTGCCAATTTGAATAATTCTACTTATCTAAATGTTGTTTAGACTCTTCTTTTGAAAGTTCTTCCTGCACTTCTATTCCCTATTAAAGTAGTCATAAATATCTAGCCCTAATTAACCTCATTTTGTGATGACTGAGGGTGTTGAATACTTTGGCCATTGTTCCCCTTCTCCCTTGTGAGTTGCTGGACCTGTGCTTTCCTTTGTCCTCCTCTTGCTTTCCCTGTATTCCTCAGAGCCCTCCCTCCCCCTTGCTGTTTGCAACACGTTTTACAGCTTGGCCATTCTGAATTTCATATTACATACTGTGGATGTGAGGACTCGTGGAGAAAGATTGTTTTTCCTTTCTGAGGACCAGATGATGGATTCAGTTACTATTAATATTATCTGACAACAGTACTGAAAACCAGTGATGTCAGGTTTTGGCTTTAGTGTACCAGTGCTATGTTGCTGCTTGATGGCTTCAGCTGTGTGCATGAAATGGTGTATGATTGCTTTTTTTGCAGGCTGTTTTGAAATAGTCTTTATGTAACAATGGACAATATGAGACAAAATTGAATGATACAGGCAATACCTCTGGTATAATGATCTTTAGTCTTGCATCTTTGCTTCCAGCATCTGCTTTCATGTCATTGACATCATTTTGCTGTCCTGTTTTCCCTTGTACTCACCCCAAATAGCAATCTAGATGTTAAGGATAGCTATTAAACAAGGTCATGTGGGAAAAATGATTTGGGTTGTCATTTGGGGTTTTTTTAATATATTTTTTTTAATTCTGGTCAATTCCAAATGTTTATTCCAATTATAGATTTTCTGGGCTCATTGAGAATGTCCAGCAGCAAAGGGCAAATATATCTGCTAATGGCAAGTAGCCCATCATTCAGCATGGTTGTGATTAAAGTTTAAATTGGTCTTGGATGCAATCTTTTGAACTCCATAGCCATAGCTCACGTGATAGATTGATGCAGAAAATGTTTACACTTCATTATGCTGTAAGATGATGGATAAGCTCGCAACCACATTTGATCAGTGAAGTGTAGGAACAGGTCAGATGAAGTAGCAGATGGAGCAGGTTGAGAAATGCAGATAGAAAGTTAATTGTGGCCAAGATTAATTTCCTTTATTTGACTATGTGGGAGAACAGTTTGAAACCGTTTGGAAGGTGTTTCTAATTTCAGAAGACAATAATAGTATTTAGCACTGCACATGACTTTAGGCATATAAATTTAATCTCCAGATTTCAAAGCACCTCACAAACACAGCTGTTAATCTTCTTGCTCATCTTTGGAAGGGGAGGCAACACCAATTTAATGAATTGTCACTTTGCCCCAACTTTTCACACTAGTCCACAGCAGGTCTGATGCAGTGTCCTGCTGTCCCCAGTTAGCACATCCTCAGACGTCAGACCAGACACAGAAAGCCAGCTCCTCTCTTAATATCATTGAGGAAAATCATAAATGGGATCTGTTCTTCCTGGAGAATCCTTTTGAGTCCCAAGTGAATGGGCAAGATTGCAACCTGTCTCTGGGAATATTAGCTAATTGGCAACTTGCTTAGACAGCAGCACCCTGAGCATGCAGTGTCCCCACAAACTGATCAAAGAGTGAAATCTGGCTGCATCCAAATGGACGGACGTGGGAGTGCCTTCGACCACACCTTGGTGGTGTGTCAGGATGAGACCGTGGTACCTAACACCTAAATGGGCCTGATGGCACTTTCCAGCCAGGTTCCCAGTCCAGACTGCTGGTTTGTCAGGACCTTGGAGCCATACACATACATCTGGCATGCAATTGCCTTTGTGCATCTGCTGCGTGCAGATCATACAGGCATTTGCACAAAAGAACAGTGAAAGAAAAAAATATATTTTCTATTAGCTATGTGGAAACTGGATAATTTCTCTGCTTTTTTGCTCAGTTATGTATTGGCTTCTTCTTGCTCTTAAATATTGCAGATGTCTTGCATGTCACTGAAGTTCTTCAGGTTCTGTTCTGTAAGTGCACATGCAATGTCCGATCATCCTGAGCATAGTTTCCAGTCCTCTGTAGCTTGTAGTCCTCTATGCCCCTTAGAAATCGCTGACTGATTTCTCGCCTATTGAAATCAAAGGCCAAAATCCTGTAGACTTCAATGAGTCCAATACTTTTTCCCTGTGTCTCTGCCATCATTAAGCAGAAGCCATTTGGCTTTAGATACTGGGTGTCTCATCATTCTGAATAAGCTGCCAAAAGAAAGAAAAAAGAACACTTTTTCAATCATTTTAGTTCTTCAGGAAATCTGGAGTCATACACAGACCTTTCAGTTTTCTCAGTATGTGTCCTGTCAGTGTGTCTCCTCTCAGAGAGTCCAATTATGTATGTATGTGTTGCAGTCATATCATACAACAGCCATTTCACAAAATATCTGATTGCACAATGTGATTGCAACATATCAAAAATACCATTCACAGTAACATTGGCTGCTTACAGGGGCACTCATGGAGCAGATGAGCATCTTTTCAGCTAGTGCTTACCAATTTGGGGTACTTCACTGGAGAAGAGATTTTTGTAAAGGGGTGGTTAGCTGTGTGCTGATGTTTAGTAGGAGGTTGACTTTTCTTGAGTAACACAGTCAGATGTAGTCCTAATCATGACAATTAAATAGCACATCTCCTGGCATCTAGTAGTGGTGCAAAAATGGCAGACAATTTTCAGCACATCGAAGTAACTGGAACTAGTGCAGGGCACAGGACCTGCACGTGTTGCACAGGCAAAATGGCAACCAAGTAGAGAGGAATTTTGGCTGAACCACGCCTCCTGTCATCACACGGTTTGGAAATCTGAAATCTAAGGCTTGAGTCCAATCAGTTGCACTCACACTCTGAATGGGAAAATAAGTGAATATGTAAATAATGGCATCCTCTCATATAAGCCTGACTTGTCTGCACACTTTGGTTCTGTGCATTTAAACAAAAGAAAGAGCAAAAAGTATCCAGAGTATTACTATATCTAAGGAGCTCAAATTTTTAAAAAATCATCGAAATAAGGTATTGTTATTGTTGTAATAACATCATATAACAACCGTGTTTACAACATTGTAAACATCACCTAACAACATAGTAACCTATATGCCACAATATAGATGATGCAACTATATATTACCTACTTCTTCTATGGCATTTTTCACCCAGAGATATCGACATGCCTTACAAAGAAGAGCAGTATTAGTACTGCTATTATAATTACTATTTTCATTAGCTAACAAGAAATGTGCATGCCTGCACAGTGCAGATGAACCCAATCAACGTATGTGTACAGAACGGAAATGCCTATAAATATTAATCTGAAATATTATTTCAATAGCACATCACATATCAACAAAATTGAAGTTATTTTTATAAGGGGAGAGAGGAAATGATTTTCTACCAGTTTATTCACTCAGTACAGGTGACTCTGGAGAAAAGGACAATGACCATGAAACTAGTATTAATCCTCGCATATGATTGATCATTTAATTGTAGTAGCCTTTCATGAAGCTGAATAATCACTAGTTGATACAGAATTGTACTCAAGATTTACATGGTAAACACCCATCACATTTTAGACATCACACAATAGCCCAAGATATAATTATCAGTTCATCATTAGTATTGTTAAACATATCACGTAGACACCGGAAAGAAATCCCAAAACACCAAAACCTCAGGCAGCATCCTAACTGAAATAAAACAACCTTCATATTCAGGTTATTCAGTAATTTAAAATTAGTATATTTAGTCACAACTCATTCTGCATTTAAAATAGAAGCATGATCTGGTGTTTTGGGGTAACCTATTAGGTTGCTGTGAAGAAAAACCGTCAAGATAATAAAACATGGGAAGCAACAGAGAGGTGAACTCCAGCAGTGGTATTGCTAGACTATGTTATTAATTTCGGATTAGGTGTGAGTGATGGGTTTAACATTTACACTAGAAATCAGGGTGGAAGGGTTCCATCCAATTCTTCTTTATCAAAAAATGGCCCCCTTTGTGACCTCTCTGAAAAGTGATATGTGAACAATTTATAGCTAAATTACATGATGCTGCTAAAGCTCTGGTAAATAACAAAGGTTGTTGGCAATGACAAGTTGCAGCACACAGTAGAGAAATCTTCCTTGTCCAGATTTTACCACCATTAAAAAAAAAAAAAAGGTGGGAAAAAACCCAGGGAAATTGGGAAATACGTTTGAGAGCTGAGCAAGTGATTACCTTGTTCAGCCAAAACCTTGCCCAGAATGCAGTTGGTAACCATCTGCCTTCGTACCATTTGTCTGTGGCTCTGGCTGTGCCTGACCTACATGTGACACTTCTGAGCAGATGTGTATCAGGATACAACAGATGAGAGAACGTCAGCTCCTGCCAAAAGGACTCCACACACATTGGGAAGCATGAATACCAATAAATCAGGATCAGATGCAATGCGTTGTATGGCTTTTTCAGAGTTGAGAAGCAGTTGAATTGTTTTATCTATTAAATGAATTGGTTTGGATTTTAAAAAGACTTAATAGTAACATGTCTTCCTGTTGTATTTGTCTTAAGCAGTAACACAATATTTGTGCCCACTAGGGCATTAGAGACTAAAACACAGGTTTGATGCCTGGAAATCCAGATCCACCAAAACGACATTAATTCCATCCTATTACCTCCCACTTACCTTCTATTCATAGTTCATTTAACTTGTATGAGTGAGTGACTGAGGCTAGTACCAGAGTTCACAGGCTGAGAGTACATATTTAAGGTTTTTCAGGAAGTGGATAAGGGAGGGGGAGGGGGTTGTGCGGAATGATTAAGCACAGATGAGTTGAATGCATGTATGTTGGAAGGGGGGCTCTGAATGCACAGGGAACCTATGTGACAGCCGTGACATGACAAGTGCTGTGCTGTGCTGTCAACAGGCATCATGCAGAAATGGAGATAACTGTGCTCAGCCAGTATCCCATATCTGTCTGATACAAAGCAGCCCGTACCTCTTTGTTTAAACCGCAGGAGAAGGCATTTTGTGGCAGGCACCTGTCACTTGGAAGAGGTGTTGCATGTGGTCGGCCAAGGACGGTTCACTGGGAGGAGTTTTTGAGGGGCAGGCTCCCTGGTGTTAAGAATATTGGTTAGGTCCATGTATGGGACTGAAACTTCAATTTCACTGCCTTTCCAATACTAGCTTCACAGTTCTAAAAAGTTCTTAATGTAGCAGAGTCTTTAACCATTACAGCGTCTTTTAATGATGCTTCATCTAAGGATATATACAACTGGACAATGCCTCATTAAAAATATTTTGTATAGCGACTCCTTTACACAAAGAATGAAAATAGTTTTCTCATGTAATATCTGGGTGTCCTACATGCTCGGTGAATTTATCATAGGCAATTCATAAGCATTTGTGTCAGCTGGATACACGATGCAGTTGGCCACATGATTTTAAATAGGAATGCCAGAAATTTTCTTAAAGAAAACAAGTGGGCAAACAACAGAAGCAAAATTGATGAGAAAATGGAATAAATTTGATTTAATAAGGGCGCATGCATCTTTCAAAGACAGCTGAATAAATTTAGAACAGAGGGATTTGTCTCCTTTTTTGTTTTATTACAATTATTAACACCAATAATATTAATTTAGCTCAATGTTATTTTAATCCCAATATGTTTTCAGAATCAGAGATAAGTCTTTGATGTCTTTGAATGCCCATGAAAGCTGTACATTTAGAAATAACGTTTTCCCTAGTACTGATTTCCCCACTGCATTAATGTGCTCTCACAGATCCCTGCATTTCCTATTCCCAGCTCAGTTTTGCACCTATTGCAGAATTTACCAAGAGCCACAAATCTAAATGCTGTGATCTGAATGGTGACTACTTCGGTAAATTATGTTATGTTACAGTAAGCTGAATTAGGACTCTTCCCCTCAAGCATACACGTTCCAGGGCCACTCTGTGTGTGCTCTCACAGTCCTTCCCCAGTGATGTACGGGAACTGAGGAGCAATATTTCTCTCTATGCATATGTTCAAAGAGCAGAAAACAGCTGTTTTGAATCATGCTGTTTAGATCGCACCCTCTTGATCTCTCCAAGTGCTGGCTTGTCATGCAGTTCTGGTTTATCCTTTTTGTTAAAGGATGGTTAATACGCAGCTAATACTTGAGTAACACCAGTGGTACCTGCTCCCGGTTGGTCAAGTGGCTACTTCCCAGAGGCTTATCTCATATAAAAGGTGAGGTGGGAGGAATTACCCTGTTTTATTGAAAATTCCCAGGCACCTTGCAGCTGAGGCAGGACCTCCCAGCAATATTGTGATCCTGCATTTTTTGCAAAAGCTGCAATGCCTCCGAGTTAACTTGATATTTAAAGTAAGTAGCAGCAATTTGTAGAACCCAGTAATAAAATTACATCAAAATGACAGTCTTTAAGACAGAGCAAGGAAAAATTGTAATGCTTTCTTCTGCACTAATGATTTGAGAGGTACAGGTAGACTTTCGGGAATAAAGCTACATAAATTAATTTTTTTTTGTGTGGTTTTTATTGGCGTGATCTTCTTGCAGGTTTTCATTATAGCATTTAAGCTTCAAGATTTCCTTAAAAATCACAGAGCAATAGATTAACCTCAGCACTGAAGAAATAACCCTTTTTATCCTGGAAGCTTAGTTAGTAGGCTAACTCTTCTCCTGTTTGGAATAATACACACAGAAAAAGCAGAGCCTTACCCTGCCAGAAAATTTTTGATGGAACCCCAGCAACCACTGCCAAACTGTCTAAATGGTTTCAGCAAAGTGGGTTGACCTTGATATTTTACGGAACTACTGCCAGACACTAATTCCTGATCTTTCTGATTCAGAGGGTACAATCCACCTCACCTAAATGTAGGCATCTACAAAGGAGATGTCTCCATCAGAGCAACTCTCCTAAGCCACTCTTTTCTTATCAGCAGAGAGAAATGAGCCCTTCTGCCTTGTGATTCATCTTGTCCTAAGGTAATCATCCAAACCAGATCAGATGACTCACGAACTAGAAATGCATGTTTCTATCCATTAGTCTAGCAAGGGAGCCCTAGTCTAGCTTAGGTGGAGACATCTACCTGGCAGATGCCTCAGGTTAGGTAAGATGAATGCTGTCAAGCATCTCTCCAGCATTTCTGTGTCCTTGGTAGAGTAGACAGGAATAATTTGTCATAAAAGAGGAAGTCTGCATTCAGAACAGGATCTTCCCATGTAATAGTTTGCTACAGGGCACGGCCCCTTTCTTTCTGGAAGGAAGAACTGAAATAGGACAGCTTCTCCTGCAGTGACAAAACATAAAAGACAGATGTGGTCTCCATAAAAATTTAGGGATGCAGTGAAATTGCACCCTGCTGCTCTAACAAAGGATTCATCTTTCTGTATTCCAGGAAGAAATGAAAGGAAGCCACTGCAGCATCATTCAGAACAAAGACCCCACCATGCCCCTCTCAGCACTCTTCTTATTTTTGTGGGTGGGGGTAAGGGGGTGTTGTCAGGGATTTGTGCTATCTGGGTGGAAGGGAGGAAAAAGAAACCACAACATGACATTTACAACTGACTGATAAATTCCAGGTGTGTCTTTGAAGAATACTAAAATACTCTTATTTCCTTTTGTTTACAGTATATAACCTATTCTAAAATACGTCTGATGGGAAAAGCAGAGCATACCTCCATATTTATTGCGTTTCTGGAAATGAATCTGTATTTATTACTGGCCTCTTCTGCTCTTGAGTAGAATCTTGAGTAGAATCCAAAAGTCCTGAATAACACTTGGTTTTCTCTATTATGGTAAAAAAAATTGCTTTTGCAGGCTCACGGCAATTAGCAGAAAGATTGTGTTATGTTCTGCATGCCCTTTACTAGCAGTAATCCAATACTGAATTGCCTCAGAGGGTCTCAGCAATAACTGGGTCAAACTCTCTCATAACTCTTTCCGCCTGACCTGGAAAATTGACACTACCATAGGAGTGCACAGTATATACGTATACTGTCGAAACACCGTGTGTATTTCAATCAAGCACTCAGTTCTCCATTCATTCACCTTCCTTTTATGATTTATTTGAAGTTTGTCCATACCTCAATTTTTTTCCAGCCTATTTAGCCTCTAGATAAAGACCACTTAGCTGCTAGCAGAAACAAAATTCATCTTCACGCAGCATTTATACTGAGCCTATTCTAATTAAGTCAGTTAAAGTAGCTATCTGCAATTCAGCATGTCTGAACAGCTCTCCATTCATCAGCGATCTCCTGTAAACATTTAGGACACCTTGACCTTGACCAGCTGTGAGTGTAGAAAATGCAACATTACTGAGATTCACGGGCTGCTTCTTGGTAGTAGGGTGGTAGTGCTTTAAGATGCTAATCCAAGTTATTCCTGGTCACAAGTGCAAAGAGCCAAGAGGAATGGTGGCAGCTCACGGAGACCACACTGAGGCACCAGGTGGGGGCAATCTCTTAGTAGGGTTGGAGATGTGATGTGATAGGATCTAGAGTCTCTAATACACAGGAAACTAGGGAAAGCATATTTTTCTACCATGTAAATGAAACATTTTCTCACCTGATTTTGCAGAAATCCAATATTTTAAAAGTAGGCCCAAATTCAACTGGCATAATCTACCCCCACCTACACCCTTTTAGCTGACTCTCGGAAGCGGGTGTGCATGCCATCAACGTTTCTTCATTATCATAGTCTGAATGTTTCACTACCTCTATCTACAACACCCAGAAATATTTTCCATTTTGGAAAGTCCATACATAAAGTTAACATTTTAGTAAATATTAACACCTAGGCTTTTTGAACCAGCTGAACAGGTTATACTGAAAAATGGTGTTTTGCATGCGTGAAACCGTGACAGAGAAGAAAGTATCACTGCTCGTGTTCCCGTGTTTTGCCCAAAGTCTGGAGATTAAAGCAATCCCTAGAATACATGAAATCCAGTTCTTCTTCCTGTCACAACCAGAGTGGATCTGAACCTAAATTTCTTACCTCCCCGGAGTGCCTGAGCACCCTGTGTAATATAAGGATGCTCCTGTCAGTGCCACTCCTCTTCATCCCTAAAAGGTTATTGGGGTAGGAACTGATGCCCTGGTATTACAAGTCCCAGATGAATGCCCTGACCTCCACTCCATTCATCTTTCTCTCCTTGTCAGCCTCTGGCTCAATTTATATTTATCCACTGAGCTTTTGTATAAAACAAGCACTACATTCTTTACTTCCTTCCCTGCGTTTTGAATTCTGTCTGTACTTTGCCCTTCATTTCATAGGGGATGAAAATGCTGGAAATAGATTTGATATGCTTTCCTTCAGCCTGAAGTGATAATTGTTATCCTTTGCTTCTGCAAGAGAAATTTTAAAAAGTTTTAATTTTGGCTCATGGTTCATAGCTGCTGTTTTTAAATCTTTCAGTTTGAGAGATGAACTGAAGAACAAATCTTTTACAAAATCCTAATTTCTCTTTGTCCTGTTCATTATACTGTCTGCTGTCCACTGCCGTGAGGTTTGGTAAGGTTTCAGCCACTGAACGTACTTGCCAGTTGACACTAAGCTTAATAATTTAACAGCCTTCTCAGTGTTCAATGCCATGAGAGTTTGAGCTGTTAAGCCTGCTAGTTGTAGTTGCACAAAGTCCTATTCCACAGTATAAAATGCTCATAATTTCCAATCTATTAAAGCAGTCTCTTCGCATTCTGCTCTTATTCCCTGATGATAAAAAAAAAAAGGTGCTAATTAAGCAAAATGAGTTCAACTACAGTTTTATTTAAGGGAATTTTGCTTAAATTTATCAAAAACTACCCCAGGCAAAAACTTTGGACATGAAGTAAAGTAAGATAAATTTTAACTCTCAGGGAATGGATAGAGATATAATCAGGAGCTTATTATGACCTAGATATTTTTGGCATTCATATATAGATAGCAGAGAGGTTTCCCGTATGTCACCCCTCTAGCAAAAGAGAGTTGAAAACAGGTGGATTTTATAATCCTATCCTTATTCCATTCCATGAAAGCTAAGGATCACAGTGAACGAAACATATTTTTCATGCAGAGAAATCACAGTAAGGGACTTCCTCTAGCAGCATGCTTTCCCTCTCATCAATTGGCTAAGGATACATCTCCCCCTGAAGGGGTAAAGTTAGGAAACAATGGGGATCCAGAGAGAGGGAGCAGCTTCAGGCTCTTCTACAAAGAAGTCCTGATGAACATCCTGTGCTTTGCCTATTTTTATCTCCATTGTGTTCAAAAATTTCATAAAAGCCCCTATTAAACTTCAGTATAAGAGCAGCTATAGACAGGAAATGAAGGTTTGATGACATTAGGCTGAAGTTATGACCAGCCTTGTGAGGTTTGGTGACCTGGGATGAAAAGTGAGCCTCATATGCAGTCATATAACAAATACATATATATATGAAGGCAAAAAAACCACCCCTCCCTGACAACTATTTGCATAAGTAGGGCTTTTTTAACAGAAAGTGATGTGATTATGCTTTTGATCTCACTGACAAATAAAGGCTCTGGATAGCATCCCCTAAATGCGGCACAAAAATAGCAAAAAAAACCAGAAGATGAAGACCTGGATGAAGGGTACCTGGTGCTACCTAGAGGTCTGTCGCTGTGAAGGTGGTATTCTCTGCTGAGACCACATCCAGGGCATCACCAGCTGGCTGCTAGGGAATAGATGTCCTGGCATACATCAGGGTTTTGTGCCATTTTAGAAGCACCGGGCTCTCCCAGCATCTCCAGCTGCTGCTCCAAAAAAGCACAGCTCTTCAGCAGCCCTGTGTGATATCTCCCAGCCCCACATTTTCTATCCATCCATGTGCTTTCAACAGCATTAGACACTTGTATTTAGTAATAGACTTCTGGAGAGGCCTAGACTGCCACTGACGGCAATGGTACCTTCACGTGGCCAGCCACCTACATGGAGACTCCAAAATGTAGGGGTCCTCACCAAGAGTCCAAACCTACACCAACCCTTAAGCAATTTTGATGAAGCTAACAAAAAACCAGCAAGATGTTAACGAAGTTAATACTGACTATAAATTAAGAGGAATCCTATCTGACAACTAAATCCTATTAAAGTAAGCACGTGGATTACAAACAGCATGGCTGATAATGAAATGGACATGTGGAAAATGTTCTGTAGACCAAAAACAAGTGAACACAGAACAAGTCTTAACACAGGATGAGTGTTAAGGCTTACTAATAGTTCACCTCAGTTATTGTGGTGGCTGGTACTGTACACAGTCATACTGGAGAAATGACATGGCAGACAAAGTGACTAGCCCTTGTACATGCCTTATTTGCTTAGCAACAGCAGGAGCCTGACCATTAGTCAGCAGGATTCATCAAATGGCCATACCACAGACATCTGCATGTGATCTGGTCACCCTATATTATAAACACATCAGGGACACAAGTCGCCTCACTTGCTTTAGATATTCCCCTCATGGAGGGATGAAAGAGGCCCTACGAGTGCCTGTTCCCCTCCAGCAGCTGTGCTGGGTGGCCTGCTGAGGTGGGCAGACGGGTTCCACCCAGAGCTGCCTGTGTGCTGCACATCTTGGTGCCTTCTTACACTGGCAAACACCAAATCCAACATGACTGTGAAAATACAGCTAGAGAATTTAATCTTTATGCTAATAACAGGGATCTCACAAAATGTTGAGGTTATTGCCTGTGTATTCAAAGCTCCTGGCTCTCAGGAATTGCCTATGCTAGGTAAGCAAATCTGCTAAAGACTTCACTGAACATGCCTTGACCCAGCGAGCTCAGGCTGTGAGCATACAGCCGTGGTTTGATGTGGAACCATGACCATCATGTTTCATGTTGTTCTGGGGAGAACACCCTCACCGAGGTGCAGTGCCACGCAGCGCCGGCTGTCCTGTGCTGAGGACCTGAACTTGCACCACCACCCAGGTCTGCACGGTACGACGTGGACACACTGGTTTGCTCGATGGTACCACATTCTTGCAAGCTTCACAGACACCAGCTGTCATAGACTATGTCCCACCATTCAGTAAAAACCAAATGCCACCTCCAAGCCATTAGAAAAAAAAAGCAAACCCAAACCCCAGCAGCCTGACATTTTTACAACATCCCCAGTTAAGAGTGTGCAGCAGCAGACGGAAGGCAGGCTCAGCAACGGGTATTCAAGCAAAGGAAGACTTGCAGTGCTGTAGGAAAGGAAGACAGATGGGATGTCTCACTGTGAAAGTGCCCTGCTGTAGCAGGGCACAGCCATTTCACTGAAACAGCTGCAGACATCAGATGCTGTGGAGGAGGAGTTACAGTCAGCGTAAGGGAAGTTACTTAGCGCCCTAGAAGACACTCATATTATTTTCTCACTCTGTATGTACAGAACGCAATGTTATGTGAGAAATTCATTCTTGCAGATTACCTGCTTTCCAAACCAACAGAGATTCAACAAAGATGGAAATAAATCCATACTGTGTGTACTATCTATCTAGGTTCCAAATCAATATTAGAGATGGGCTACCAGTGTGAAAAGCCAGAGATCCAGGCCAGAGATGCATGCAGTATTACAGGGATGGAGAGAAATCTATACACTCAGTGTATTTATCTACACTCTAAGCCAATATTAAAGCTAGTTTACTCATGTGAAAAATAAGTGCTACATAGTTCAGAGGGGGAGAACACATCAATAGCTGCACTGTGGAGATGTGTGCTAAATAACAAAGATCGCCTTCATGCCATGCCTATCTAGTGCATCTGTAATTGGGAGAGAAATTCTACAGTACCCCAAAGTGCTCAAGTTAATCAGTCTTTTTGAAAGAAGAATATTTATGCTTTCCACTAATTTTCTTCCAAACTTCATCAGGAGCTGCAAAAAGTTATTATCTCTGTGCTCTCTCTCCGCCTTGGTGTTTTCTACAGCCCTCATCACGGTAGTGGGTGGCTTCACCAAGGCCAAGGAGAGCAGCTTTGATGTGCCTCCACAGGGACCAGCCCTTCCCTCTGTCGCTCGCTTCCTTCCCCTGTGACCGGCTGTGGCTTCCTCCTTCCACACTTCACTGCTTGCCCAGCCTTCACTCCATCTTACTCGTAACTGATAAGCTTGACAGTTTTGCAGCACATGAAAAGGAGAGACAGGTGAAGTCTGATCCACTGTATCCGATTCTCTGGGATTCGGTTGTTTAATAGTAATATCTGCTTCTTTTGCCAGCAGGCATGGCAGCCTGGCTGGCACAGAGTAGGCACAGGGGAAAAAAGGTCTCCTTACACAAGGCTTGCCTGGTCCCAGGTTTCCCTGTCGCTGACCCTTGCACCCCTCACAGGCACGACGTTTTATTGTCTGCACAGGCAAAGGCTGCCTCCCGCGATCACCAGGCTTGCACAAGCTGCCCTGCCCTGCTGTTTCCTTTACCCCTCCTCTGCCTTTGCAGGCCTTTTTTTCCTTTTAGCTTATCAACACCAGAAGCGGTGGGCTGCGCTGAGCTCTTACTCTTTTCTCTAACTATGCTCTCACCCCCATCAACACCTGTCTCCTTCATAAATTAATCCAAAATCAATCAATAACCCAATCAGATAAGCCATGTCCCTTGCTTTGCACACACATTTATCTTGCTCTGATTAATATCCCAACAATGAGTCACCAGCCGTTTAGCCTAATTTTGGGAACTCTACAATAGACCAGCCTGTTCTGGGGCTCACAGTTTATTTTCTGTCAACAAAAGAGCTGTTTCTTTAGAAAAGGAAAATGCCCCAATGCCCCACTCAACATATTCAGGTGCTGATGAATAATTATTCCCAAATAAGGCCCCTCTTTATCAAGATCATGTTTAATATGAGCATTTGAGGGCTGCTTGCAAGAGTACCTTGCAATCTTGTGCAATATCAGTAAAGCGCAGCAAATCTGTAAGAGAAAGGCATATTCAAGCAGCCCTGGGAACATGGTATGTAAATTTTGTTGGGTATCTGATCTGGGCTTAGTCCTGCACTTGAACTTGATAGAACTGGCACTTGCTAAAGATTCAGGTCCAGCTCTGCCCTCTTTGCCTCTAAAAACGTTCTTCTGCACATATGCAAATGAAGGTAATCAAACCCCACTTGTCTGCATGGCTCCTCTAGAGCCTTTTTGCAATGAATTTTTTCCTGAGAGGACTGTCAGATCTGTTGGCTGTTAATGTTTCAGCCAGGAAACATTGCTGGTAATGAAGCCAGGAAAACTGATTTCAAAATTCCAGAAGAAGAGCCTCTTTGTTTTCAGAAGTGTGAGGAGATGTGGTGATTTTTGTCAAGAGCTGTACGTAACAGGCAGGTTCGTGTTCATGTACGTAACAGGCAGTTCATGTTTTCTGCCATAGGCACTGCAGGTTATGACGGAGAGAAGTGTGGTTTTAGAAAGTGCCAGGCTTGTGTATTACACTATTGGAAAGGCGGTGGCGAAGAAAACATGCACCATTTATATGTGGGTAATGCCTTTTTGTTCCATGTACGTTTTCTGATATCTACCCTATACGACCATATATTTCTGAAGACAGCTCATTTTCAGTTTCTTTTAGAAACCGTATGTTGGTTTCATGCACTGGACTGAGATCTGAGCTCCTAGAGAGCAATTTCATGTCAGGTTCTCCTACTTGATGCCTCTGTGGCTTTGGGTGCGCCTGATCCTACAAGGTGCTCGATGTTGTGCAAGACCCAGGTCCCAGTCCACCGAAGCTCTTAACATATGATTAATTTTTAGTCCTTTTGACTTCAGTGACTAAACTGCTTAGCTGGATTCACTCCTAGGCACTTAATCTTCCTACCTGAATTTCAACATTAGCAAAATGAGGATAATTTTTTCTTTTACAGAGGGATATAGCGAGCATTAATTAGTTAATAAATGTGGAGTGCTTTGGAGATATAAAGGCTATCTAGATGTTAATTTATGCAGATAGTGGAAGAAGTAGAGGGAAATAATTGCTGTCTCTCACCTGTGCAGGGTTTCAGAACAGCATTCATTCTTTGCCCACTGAAGAACAGAAACTAAGCGCTGAGACAAGCCCATGCTTAGGAGACACTCAGAGCACGCTTATCAGATTTAACACACTTTCCCATTTAAGGGAATGCAATCAGCTCTGTATTTGCATTTCCCTTGCAAATGAGCTTCACTGACTCTTTGCAGTTGGCTTTGCACTAGCTGCTTCTCATGTCTCAGTGCCGTGGTAGCAAACTGCCTCAGCACTGTAGCACGCTTTCATCTACCGTGTATCTATATTTAATTATGAACCTGGCAAGGAGACTCCAGCACTGGTGATTGGTGGATTGTCACCTGTTCCTGTTTTGAGACGCTGAATTTGGGCCATGCGAGATCTTGTTTTGGCCAAGTGCTTATCTCAAATCTATAGATAAATAAATAAAGCACATAAAAGGGACTGGTTTATCTCTCTTCTTTTTAAGTTGTTCAGGCAAGGTTTGTGTTAGAACAAGTACTATAAAGTGGCTTTGGTGAAGATGCCCTTGCCATTGGCTCAGGAGGCCTGTGAACAGTATTGTTCTCTCTCCAAGACTGGAAAGCCATGGCAGCCCTTAGATCCCTTTCCCACCTGACAGAAGTAATAAAACACTGTAGACCATAGAGCCAGGTCTCTCTGCTTATCAGCTGGAGAAAAGCTGAATAGCAGAGTCTCTGGAGTTTTCCTCGGGTCGTGCTCCCAGGATTTCTGCCCAATGTTTCAAGCCCAGCCTCTCTGGCTGTGCCATGAGTCTGATCAATCTTCCACTGAGAAACTATTTCCCCAGCTGAAAATGGAGAGTGAATGTAAACGTGAGGCTTTATACTCAGCTCTTCACCTGCCTGCTGACCTAAGGAAAGTAGGAGGAGACCTAAACAGTGCTAAATAAAGAATAAGAGAAATAAGACTCTGGGTAAATCCCTCAGAGATCAAAATCTTGAGACCCTGTTTCTTACCCTGGTGGAGGTAAGCCTGGAAGTACCTGCTGCCTGTCAGCTGGGAAACAGCTTGAAACATGAGGTTGCAGAGCCACATCTGCCCCATTCACCCATTGGGATCCCACTGCTGCACAACAGCGAGCGGCGATGGGCGCGGAGCTGGGTCCTGGCATGGTGGGGAAGCCCAGAGGTACCACGGGTGCCAAAGTGGTCTGGCTGGGGGGACATGGGCTACTGTGAGAACAACTCATATGTCTCCGGGCAGATGTGACAGCTCTACCCAATTGCAAAGGTCATTATAAAATTCACCTTAAATAAAGCTGCTATTGGCTGGAAAATGTTGCTGGTATGTCAGAACAATAGCGTATAAAATCTCAGCGACAACCGTAGGTACCCACACACTCTGATTTACATCTTCTCTTTCCCTAATGAAACACCATCAAGTTTTATTGCTAGTGAGCTTGTTGATAATGGAAAACAAACACTCTGGATGAAAATGAAGAGAATAAGTTTTTCTAATTTTTGTATCCCTTGTTTACCAATGCACATTAGGTTCTGAATTAATTTTTATTTGCTGCTAAGGTGAATCCTAACTATCCAAAATTACATCGCTAATGCAGAGAATGTATGAATCTTCTGACTGATATGTTTTGACTTTATGGAAATTTGCATCTTGCCAGGAAGAAAGCTATCGTCAGTGAGGTAACTGGCACCCGGTTCATGGAGATAACAGCCATATATCAGGGATTACTGCTTACACCAGAATTTCACCTGTGGACGGCTCTGCTGACTGTTAGCAAAATCAAGTTTACAGTCCCTGAGCATAGGACTTTGTTCAAACATTTAAATGCACCAGACAGGGCTTACAACTTTAAAAACATTATGTAAAAATCCATATAATAACACCATAGGAACCTGCCAGTTAGTGTTTGCATTACAGCAAACCCATTACTCTGTTACAATAAGCCAATCTTCCTTAAAATTTACTACTGGCTCATAAGAAGCAAAACATTTGAGAAGTGATTTTTTTTTTAACACAGAAGCTTTAAAGAACTCAGTTGTGCATTTTGTTTGTGTCATGGTATCACCCATAGGCTCTGCTTGAGGTTGCTGGATTCAGTACAAACAGAAACAAATCAAATCAGGGACAATCAAATCCAAACAGAGAGAAGTGAGAAAACAGAGGCAGCCTGTACCTCGCAGTCTTGGCAGGTGAGGCAGACACAGGATAGAGAAAGAGGGAGATGGGGTAGTGCTACAGAGAGGGAATCCATGTAATAGTGGAGGAGTGGTGGCACAGAGAGATGAAGTGAGTTTGACCAAGGTTAGATGAGAAGCCTGAGCAGAGCTGGGAAATGAGGCCAGAGCTCCTGAGACCCTCAGCAACAAGGCAATTCTTCCCACTCTATGCACCTTCTCTCTCTTTCTCTTCTTCTCTGTCTAAGGCAGAAAGCATTTTGGCTGAACATCGGCAGTTCCCCAGATTCCTTCTATTGTTTCTCATGTTGGGATTTTGAAGCCAAACAATCCCCTCTTTATCTGGGCTCACCCTCATGTAGTCTGCCTGTGTTCAACAGGCAGATAAACAATAGGTTTATTTTCAGGTGCTGTCCTGATGATAATCATCACAGTGAGCTTTTCAAAGCAGGGATGAGACATTGACAATTTAATTGGCTCAGTTTCTCTACCTGAGCAGGTAAAGAAATATTATCCTTGCAGAAGTGCATAGGAACTGGGTAGTCTCCAGTTATGTAGCATGCAAGACCCCACCATGGAGAGCCATGCCTTTTGGAGCCTTCATCATTTCTAAAATCCAATTTAAATGTCCATCCCTGGGACAGGAGACTGGGAAAAGGAGCTGGTACTTTGGGTGGTGGGGGAAACATACTGTCCAGCATGGCAGGAATATTCCCAGCTCCGCTCATCCCTGCAGTCTCGCCCTGCTCTGTGAGCCGCAGCCCGGGCACAGATGAGCAGCCGGTAGCAGAGCGAAGGAATCTAGTTCTGGTTGACAAGCCAAGCGGTGGCCGTGTTGTAGTGCCAATGAGGGCGCTGCAGCAGCCACAGCTGGGGAGCTTGAAACTGGGGCCAGCTGAGTGAAGCTTGACAGGTCTAGGGCTGGCTGGGAGCAAGCCTGCACTACCACCTGATGCACAGCGGTGATATGGGAGCAAGATGTCATCCAACCCAAGCCATTTTGCAGATGGCTTCTCGGCTTAGCTAAGCAGTTTGGAGGGTGCAATAGGGTAACATAATAACAGTGATTCTGGGATCAAAGCTGTGTTGTGCCGCTGAGACATAGCAGCTTGTAGCCCGGAGAGCTCCAGCATGGCACGGCGTGCATTGGACAGAGCAATCCCTGTCTTGCAGAAAGGCGTATGTATGCATGCTGCTGTGGAGCAAGGCCTTGCCAGTACCATACAGGCAGCCAGCACAGCTCTGGATCCCAGGCCACGCAGGTGGTGTGGTCATGTTGCAACATTCACTTTCAGGATAATTAAAGGCACCTTGCAAGTGACTGCAGAGAAAGCCTTTAGGATTCATGTTACTCATCTATTCTAAACGCTAAGAGTTGTGGAATATCAGTTCAACTAGAAAAGCAAGGTGTTCCCAAGTTGGGGGGGAAAAAAGCATTATGAATAGGGCTAGATAATATACAAGAGCAGAGGAAAAATATTTACACAAATTAACAACCTAAAATCATCTTAAGGAGGAAGGTAGGACAAGGGGTTTACTTCTGAATGCCACATTAGCAAACCTCTCTGAGGAGTGTTATGTGGAGGTTTGTTATTGATATTTGCACTGGAGATGCTGAAGGCTGTCAAAGCAAGGACACCAATTGATCCAAGACTGAAAACCAGTGGAAATGAGGATGAGGAAAGAGATCACAGTGCTTGGCTCTGATGACTTTGGGATTTCATCCTCTGCCAGCTAATCACTGAGGGGGTTCAATGACATCTTGGCCAGCCTCTGTAAGTACTTATGGATGGAAAAGCGACCTCATGGGGAAAGCATTCAGTATTGCCAATAAAAGATTTGGGACAGTGTGGTTGAACAAACTCAGCCTGAAAGAAGAATGCAATTTCTTAGGAGTGTAGACATTCCTTTGTCTCATCGTAGTGTAGGTGTGTCATTATGAAGATTTCGTGGTTTAGTAAGCATGATGACTTGGATCCCGCTTTGTCCATAACACTCTGGATAGAAAGCTGAAATCACTGGGGCCTCAAGCCATCAAAAGAGGTTCTTACACAAAATGACAGTCAACAAGGGGAGGATGGGAACAGGACCATGACTTGAACAAGGCTGTTTGCACCCCCTCGGTGCACAGGCTGAGCATCTACAGCTCTGCACACAAACAGTAATTCTAGCGAGATCTCACACTTCAGAAGTTCACAGGGAGCCCCAGTAGACGGTGGTTAATTAATGCGTTACTGTCAGCATTACTATCATCTTGACTTCCCCTGAAACGTAAGAAGCTGACGTGCTAGATCTCAGCTATAGGATAAGTAATGAGACACAAACACACGCAGTTTCTGCGTGCACTCAGAGTGAACCAGCAGCTGTAACTCTGCAGCCCGTTCTATGGGGCTGGCACCCGCTGCCCAGCTTTCAGAATCACTCTTTTACAAACGAATTGTACGCAACTTTGCAAACACCTGCTCCGCACAGAAAGGATTATTTTTTATACCAAATTTCAAGCTTCAAAGGTCAGGATGTGTCTACAAAAACAGGTGCGGATGAGTGCACTCACTTTGCATATTCTCAGATGCAGATGGAAGGGGAGCACACCTGCCTGCACCCAACTGGGTTACATATTCTTAGATGTGTTCAAACCATCGCCTTTCTCCTTTCCCCTCCAAAGAAGGCTGAGTAAACCACACCACAGAAATGTGGTTTGCTCAGTTTATTTACTCTTTCACCCTCTTTTACCTCGAAAATAGCAAAAGAATTGGTTTTATATTTTTTTCCTAAAGTCTTCCCAAACCCAAAATTCATTCTCAGATGAGTTTTCATGCCTTGAAGGGAATACAGCTGCAGGTGTTTGTAACATGTGCAAAAACGGGAAGTTGTCTGGCAATTTTTTGGCAGCCTTAATTTTTTTGTTGTAAAACAGAGTAAATACTGAGACAGCTGGTGCTCTGTGGGGAATCTGTGGCTGACAAAACTTTGGTGTAAGAAGGCTGATTAAGTGATACTCGCAGTACTTCTAAACTTGATGGTGGCACAGCAGCAGGCTGCGCTGGAGCGTGAGCCTCCCACCAGTGGTGATAAAGCAGTCCTTTCTAGACCCATTATTGTCCTGTATCACATGAGTAACATAGCCGGGGGATCATGAAAGGGACTATTTGGTTTCCTTGGTCAGATAAACTTGCAGGGAAATTATGGTTGTTTTCAATTAGCCAGGTATGAAGAGTGCAGTATCATATGCTAACTAGACTTATCCTGTCTTTCAGGCAAAGAAACTTCATGTTAATGCTTAAAAGGTGAGACAGTCTCTGTTAACAAACCCCAGTGCCAGAAAGGAAAGAGAGGGAAAGATGGATAAAGGCAAGAGAGTGTTGTGTTTCGGACCAGTGCAATAGACTGTGCTTTCTAACAGTTTGCAGCTTTGGAGCAGGCTGTATTTTGGGGTCTTTAGTTCAGACTACCCATAAACATGGAAAACTGAAAAGCATGACCTGCTTTATACAGAAGGTACAAGGAGAAGCGGTGAAAATCCCATGGACCAGGCATGATTTTGCTCCTGGGTTGCTTTTACTCTTCCATTTCTGTGAAACAAGGGCAGGGTGCTGCAGTGCAATTCTGCTGTCAGTGAACTCATAACTCAATGCACGTAAGACAACACTCGGACAGATAACTCGGTGCACAAAAGACTGGGTTCTCCCACTGTCCTAACCCTATGCAGGCGGCAGCCTCCTTGGCTTGAAAAGTTCAGTTTTGAAATGAGAACACGGCTTGAATGAGACAAGCAGGATCTAATCCACAGAAAACAGTTTCTTACCTTCTCTCTCTGTTTCTGAACAGCTAAAAGCAGACCAGATTACACCACCTCCTCTCTCAGTGAGCCATCACTACAAGGGGCCAGATGGGCTCTTCTTGAAATGAAGTACTACTCAGTCTCAGCAAAATGTGCAAGTTTACACTGCCTCTTCGAGTGCTGGAAAGTTTGGTACACTCCCAAATGGTACGAAAAGTATAAAATCAGTCAAAATTAATTATGAAATGGGTTATTAATTAGGCAGATAATGGTCGAAAACTTTCCAGACTAATGTAATATCTCCTCCTTGCCCAATTCATAAATGTGTAAGAGCAGTGACTTAGAAATAAATTAGTCTATTCAGCAGGAGTGCAATCTACTGTGCTTCCAATTAGTAAAGGTAGGGAAAACACAGAAACCTTGTGAGAAAGCACTGCCTAACAAAAGTATGACCAGAGAAATGCTCGTGTAGATGTGAAACAAAGCTGAGACCCTGGAGCCAGAAACTGCAGGACAAATACGGGGCTATTACCAGGCACCAACTGCCCATCTGCACCTTCACACCACTTCTGGAACCACAGCAGAGCCCCTGGGGGTTAAACCAACAAACAGGGCTATGTGTTTGTGAGCTCAGCTGGCATTTTAGAGTAGCTCTGCAAGCTTGCTTCCAACCCAAACTCATAGATACTGGATGTTAAGCCTGTCACATTAAATGTGTCTCTGGATGTTCTGTCCACAATATGACCTGAAGCATTTTCTTCAGCGAGGCTGATACATTTCAACTAGATGCTGCTGTGCTAAGTGCCATGCTTGATTGAATAACTTGTCTCCACTATTAAAACACAGAAAGAACTTAGACAAGCATTTAGAAGCTTTGTCATTAAATAGTTTTCTTGTCAATTGATCTATCTTGCATGGGGAAGACTACTAGATCCATCAATTACCAGTGAAAAACTAGGAACAGGTCTTAATCAGTTAAGTGGGTAAGTATTGCTTGACAGCTCCCTTCGGGATGCAGCTCATTCAGGGCCTGACTATTCAGCAGGATTAGCAACTTCAAGCACCGGAAAGTTGACCTTAAATGAAGGTGAGCTCAGTGGAGCAGCACTGTGAGAAGCAGCAGCACAAACCTCTCTCCACTCCCCTGCTGAGGACTGTAAGACATTTTTTCCTTTTTTCCCCCTGAGAGTCTCACACAGCTTTTAAGTGGCTTAGTTGTTTCCAAAGCCTGTCTTTTCTCTTTTTGTTGATTTTTTATTGTCACGCATTTCGTGACTTTTGCTGTTCAGCTCAAACCCCAGTAGCTCTTGCTGTTCCCCAAGTGCCGTGCCTTGAGCGAGCAGCAGTGCATATATGGGGGAGTGTGCTGAGATGGAGTCGGACGCCGACAGCTCACTAAGTCAGAATGACTCTTCTCAGTGATGAATGACCAAAAATGCCCACGTGCACAGTGCAAGGGGAATGCCTGCTTACCTACACCTGTGTCACACAGGGGCATCTCATCCAGCCAATGTCTCTGCCATTCCCACTCCTGATATGAGTTTGAAGCCTTTGCTATATGCTGTTTTTTTTCCAGAGCCCTGGGTGTTACAGACGCCCCCCGACACCTCTGTGTTGGACAAGCCTGGCATGGCTGTCACAGACACATCCCTGCTACTGAAGCATCTTGCTCTTCGGGAAGCTGTTTCCACCTCCTTCAGTTTCAGAAATGGCCTCTCCTAATCTCTTCTAATGGTTGCTGCTAACAGAGCTGCTCACAACCCCTCCTCGGCAAAGCCTCACGTCTTGGGAAAGGGGCAAGTATCTTTTGCTCATTCTACATATAACACTCCCTAATAGCTTCTCTGTCTCTTCAGTACTACGTACCAAAAACTTGGTTTCTTTGTGGGATTAGCTTGTGCAAAACGCATTTGGAAAAAAAAAAAAAAAAAAAGCATTGAGCAGGAGCCTTTCATCCACAGATTACTAGTGGTAATATTGGCAACCCTGCCACTCCACACACCTTGCCAAATCTGTTTTATTTCTACTCCGGGAGAGTAGAGTAACTCTCCCCCTGCACCTGAACTATGCCCCAAGTGCTCTCAATACACCATGAAACTAATTATTACACTTAAAAGTAAGGTGGCAGTCAGTCAGACACTGTATTTTAGGTAAAAATCCCTGTTGAGATTCAGCCACTGCCTGGGAACATTAAATGTTAAGTGAAGATGTTCCCACTTTTTCAAAGCTACAAATTAGCATGAAAAATCAGATGAAGATCATGCCTATTTAGAGGTATTAAAGATTGATAAATGGTATTTGTCACCATCACAATCAGTGTGAGTTTCATTTAAGCAGAACTGAACCACCCAAATATTTATTTCAATTACAGATGTGTGGTTTCAGGCCATATAGTTTACATGTCCAGTTTTATTTCATTCTCCAGAAAAAAAAAAGTTGCAAAAAATAGTATTCACAGCGGGTGTGTTCCAGTAAATTTGAAATTCTGATGCCCATAAATATAAGCAGATGGTTTGGAAAACAATTTTTCTGTGTCCTAAATTAAAACTAGATTGGTGATGAAAGTTCAGTTGTCTCTCACTTAATGATGTTGTCACTGATAACAAGGGCTGTGCTTGGCCACTAATTACAACGACGAATTTACAAGGGATCCACACAGAGCTGAGAAAAGCATTGGCCGCTCTGTGGAGGCAATCATCCTTGGTTGTCCCATTGCATTTATAGAAACCTGTGCCAACAAACTAAGCAGAAAGGCAAAACACTTTACTGCAATCATCCCTTTAATTTATTGTAACAGAAATTGCAACAAATCACCTTTCAGACAGGGTGGTGTCTTTTCATGTGTTTTTTCTGTTGCCCAGCACGGCGTGGCAGTGCTCCAGCAGCGGGGCTCCCTCGGCAGTACCTGGAAGGGAGCAGTGGCTGCCAGGTGGCTGCGTTGCAAGGAGAGCATGGGTCCCTCCCACACCCCGTGCCTGGGGGGCTGCCAGGAAGCTCCTTCCCACCCACCCCCAGGTCGGGAGGCCTCTGCCCAGCATGGAAAATTTCGCTGAGCCTCTGCCGAGGTCTGTGCTTTTTGGAAAGCCTTTGTTTTTAGGCTTCTCAGCTTTCCTGAGAGTAGGATTTGTACATATATATATTGTTTTTTGGTTTTATTTTTTTTCTTTTTAAGGTTAATTTTTTTAATAGAAAAGGAAAGCTTGGTGGCACGCTAATCCACAGGCAGGAGCTCTGCAGGATGTGATTACATCCCCTGCTCGGGTTTGGAGGGAGGCAGGCCCAGCAGCCCAGCCGCTGGACCCTGTGGGAAGGAGGAGGTGGCCAGGCTGGGCTCAAGGTCCGAAATACAGCTGCTGGTGTCCCGGTTTCTGTCGTCCTGGGGTTGGGATGTGGATGAAGGGTGGCTTGCCGCCTTTCCACCCATGGGAAGGGAGATGTCTCTGGAATGAACCTGGGGGAGGCAGCAGCCCAGTGAGACACCAGCTGCTGAAACCACAGCAGCCCCTGGACCCATCTCCCAGGAGCTGCAGAACCCGGCTGTTGGTGGCAGAGGACCCCCAAGGAGGCTCAGTCACAGAAGCAGAAACGTTTCTGCTCCTCATTCAATGTGAAATAATTGCCTGAATCCACGTGAGGAAATCCTCTCCCTGGAGCAGCTTTGGGGATATGACAGAAGGTCTGCTCCACTTCTGCCAAAGATAAAGCAATTTATCCTCCTTTTTGCTATTTCTTGCAGTAGAAAGCCCTGAATTTCTTCCAAGACATGACAGCAGTGTATATTAGGACATGATGAGGAAAGAAATTGGCTGGGGTGGTTTGGTTTTTTCTTTTTTTTGGGCCACCGCAGGGCTTTTTCTAGCTGAGGAGTTGTGTCAGCGATTTCAGTGACTTTATCCCCGCTCTGCCATTGTTGATGTTGGTGGTGCTGTAAATCTGCCTGTAAGGCGTTGGTTGCAGAAGTGGCACGTAAAGCAGAAATTTGTCCTTTGTATTTTGAGCAAACCAGAGACAGAAATGACATAAGCTGGCTCCCCAGCTCTGTCAGACAGTCAGGAATCCACTTTGCTGGTCTCTTCCCCTTGCAAAAGTTTTGGGGGTGGGTTGGCATTTATATACCATATATAAACACATACATATGTGTATAGGTACAAGTACATATGAAAATAGGGATATATATGTATATGTATGTGTGTGTATATATATATGAGACAGGTTTCAGATGTAGGACAGTGTACCTATAATTATCATAGACTCCTTTGGTAAAAATGATTGTACACATTATAATCTTTGTTATGGAGAGGCTGACTGAAAATACATTTGACTTCTTTTCTTCCCTCCTTTATCTCTTGTTTTACTTTTGTGTTTTGCTCCTTCTTTTCATTGCTTACTTTTTCCCCTTCCTGTTAAAATGCATTGGAAAATAGAGACTAAAAATGCCTTAGCAGCAATTGTTTTGTGAGATATACTCAGGGAGGACACAAATATTTAGAACATTTCTATGTAACGGAGATGCATCTGAACATGTACTCTGTGTCTCTCACCAGCAATGTTCATCCCATGTCTCTGCAGCTTAATGTACGGATACCACTGTGATTACATGACATGTTATGGTGGTATGGTACGTAAGCACACATAGAAACATGCAGCTGAAAAGAATGCTGAAAATAACGTAAATATTTGTTAGCATACTTAAAATTAATGCATACACCTCAACACAAGCATGTCTTTACATGGGAGCGTGTGTTTTATTTCTGTATGTATCAGCCAGCCTTCCTAGGAGCACATGTGTGTGGGAAGAAAGGATATGATTATGGATTTGCATGAATCCCGCATGAATGTAGACTGAAACTGAAAACACGGAGGGCATTATACAATCTATTTTTAAAGTCTGCATTACTACAAATGTTGCTTCATCAAGCTCTTATCATAGCTGATTAATTATGTAGAATGAATGATGATGAGTTCTCGCCTTATCTTCAATCTCTGCGCTGTAGAAGAAATTTAAGCAGGCTGTTTTGGGGCATTCAGAAAGAGACATTTAGGCAGACAGTGGACTGAGTGCCACAACCTTATTTTTTTATCCTCCGGACATCCTACAGATACCAGCGTCTCTCCTCACGCATGAGATTATTGATCTCTGTAGCAGTAATGAAAGATGAAAAGGTCAATTTTTAAATGTGAACAGTAGGGGCACTTGCTAATACAACAGCTCATGTAGGAAATGTGTGCCCTTGCCTTTTGCAAAGATCTTAGTTATATTAACAATATTGATCTCCTGTGGGAAGAGCTTGTTTTCCTGCATTTTCTTTTCTTCTTCACACCTCTTCTGTCCAGTGCTTCCAGAACAAACCTGCTATTAGTTTTGATAGCTCCCCACCTTCTAATTTTCTTCTTTTCCAGCATGTGAGGCACTTGTATCAGGCCACATGAAGCACGGCCCCTGGCTGTGCAAGAGTCGTGTGTTTTCCAGCACAGCTCCTGGCAGCGGGGGCCTGGCTGGAGGGCACCCTCCCTGCTGCAGCACCCCAACCTCTCCTTGCAGGACCCAGACAGTGTCGGAGGGTGCCAGCACAGGACAGAGCCCCTACAGCTGTCATTGTAGGTGCGCGGGGTAGCTGCCAGCTGCGCAGGTCCAGGCTTGGCTGCAGCAGACAGAGGTGGGACAGAGGAAACTAATGCAGTTGGGTGCAATCAGATGAGGAATGGGGGCAGCGGGGTATGGGGAGTTAGATTATTTTTATTAGGGAAAATTAAGAACGTGTGCAGGGGGTGAGAGCCTGGCAGAAAGGGAATCTAAGCAATCCCAGGACCAACAGCCCCACAGCCTGGGAATACAGGGACTGGGGACCACTCCACCCAACCCTGACATCCACGGTATGACAACTATAGCTGCTGCAAATATCAAGGCTTTTCTAAGTTGCAGATGCAGCTGCATTGTGATTCAGATAATAGTGCCTCAGTGTTGCCAAGCATTTTAACTTTCATGGGAACTTCCTAAGAGCTGTCTTAAAAACTCACTTTTGGAGTTATCCTGCCACACAAAAGATCCTTCCTCCTACCTTACTTCCTTTCTTCCTGCCTTCCTTCCTCCCTTTTTCCCCCATTATCCCTCCTGCTCTCCCTCTCTTTCTTTCTTTCTCTCTTCCTTTCCCTCTTTCTCTCTCCCCTACCTCACCTTTCTCTCTTTTTCTCTCTTTGATGCAGTGAAAAGTGTAAAAGTCTTATTCCCCCCCTTACTCCGCCCTGGTGAGGCCACACGTGGAGTACTGTGTTCAGTTCTGGGCCCCCCAGTTTAAGAAGGACAGGGAATTGCTCAAGCAAGTCCAGCAGAGAGCTACCAAGATGATCAGGGGGCTGGAGCATCTCCCTTATGAGGAAAGGCTGAGAGACCTGGGTTTGTTCAGCCTGGACAAGCAAAGACTGAGGGGGATTTCATCAATACTTCTAAATATCTGAAAGGTGGGTGTCAGGAGGATGGGGCTGAACTCTTTTCAGCGGTGCCCAACGACAGGCCAAGGGGCAATGGGCACAAGTTGGAACACAGGAAGTTCCACCTGAACATGAGGAAAAACTTCTTTCCTGTGAGGGTGCCAGCGCAGTGGCACAGGCTGCCCAGGGAGGCTGTGGAGTCTCCTTCCCTGGAGACATCCAAACCCCACCTGGACGCGTTCCTGTGCCCCTGCTCTGGGTGTCCCTGCTCAAGCAGGGGGGTTAGACAAGATGATCTCCAGACGTCCCTTCCAACCCCTACTGTTCTGTGATTCTGTGAAAAGGATACCCCACATGCTCAAAGGACTGAAACACAAACAAAACCTGACTTCCTTCCCTGTTTTCTTGACCTTGCATGTTCCATTTTTTTTCTTTTTTTCTTTTTTAACAATATCACAGTTGTAGACAGGAAGGTTGATCTGGAAATTCTGATTTTTTTGGGTTTGGTGAAGCTGGTGTTCTGTCAAGGAAGATGTTAGCCCAGACTTATTTCTGTTCAGCAAGAAGTGAATTAGGCACACAAGAGTTGTAGGAAAGTTTGATGCTGGTACTGACAATGATTCAAGTTCAAGTAAGCAAACCCCAAAAAGGCATTGTACAGGAGATTGCTGCTGATAACTAGAATTTTTGGATTAGATGTTTAGTGCAGGAGGTAAGAGGTGTGGAAGAAAATGTAGAAGGTGTTAATAAAATCAGTCACTATGATGCAATGGCATATGTCAATGAACAACCAACCAACATGAGTTTCTAAGAAAGTTGGAGAACTCTAAAAGAAACCACAGTTGCAGCATGTCTGTTTACAGTTCCCTCCCAAGAGAGAAAACAAAACAGAGGAAGAAGCAGGCAGTGTGCCTTTAGAAACCCTGCTTGTCAGGCCCTGCTCAAGTCCCCAGGAAAAGATAAAACCAGCAAGAAAACAAAACAAGTGAAAGGTAGCCAAAGGGGCATCAGATAAGAGGAGTGCTGTGCTAAAGAAGTGGACCCTTTTACAGGAGTGAAATAAGTTGTTACACAATGGGAATGATGCAGAACTATTTTCAAACTTTGTTTCGTAGAGAGAAAAATGAAGACAGAGTGCTGGCAATTAAGAAGTATCGACAACACTTTAATTTGTTGGTAAAAAAAGCATGTGAGAAAATATTTGGTAAATTAACTGCCCTGACTAAATGAATCCATATTATTGAAGGGATTATTATTGAATTACATATTATTTCTTACGTCTCAGAGAAACAGGAACATACACTAAGAGGGGTAAAGAATGTAGGGGAGGACTCAGCTTGCTGATTTAAGACACCCATAAACAGGGAGGCATCTGCACATGATGGAGGTATCAAATGTCCCATTATAATGGGTGGCAATTTTGGGCTTCGTTCAGTTGCTCACACATAGGCATAGCCTGATGGCCCCAGGGAACATGAGACAGGCACTGGGGACTGACAGATATATCACAGGAACCACAGGAAACCCACAACTCTCTGGAGTATAGGCTGGAGGCCAGACAGGACAGGACAGGCCTTGGGCATCTCAAAATGCACTGGGCACCTGTGGTTAACCAGCCAAATCAGGAGCTGAGAGCAGGAGGTAGCTCCAAATTAAGGCTCCAAATGCTCATCTCCACACATAAGCTAGATGTTAAAGGTCCTACCATATTTGCCCAGCGGACAGACAGTTCAGTATAGTTACTGGCATCTAGACATTGTGCCTAAAGATCATGTCAGCCAACCTAAAGCATGGGCACCTACGGCACTTAGAACAGAAGGCACAGCAGACAGCTTCAAGGCTGGACTGCTTGAGATGCAGGGAGGCGTCTTCCTAGTTATCTTCATTACCCTGGTCTCACTTCAGATGTCTCTGTTAGAAAGGTTTACGTTGGAGCAAGCTACCCCCTCCAGAGCTGATGAAGAGAGGCACAGAGGTGCAATCCCCCTCACTCCAAAGCAGGCCCCTGAAATAGGAGGGATTCCCTTGAGAATTGAAGGGAATCTTGAGAAGTGAGAAGTGTTTGTTGATCCTGCAGAGTGATTTTTCTCAGCATTTACAGTGATGAAGCTAGCTTTCTGCTGGTGCAAGCAAAAGAATAATAGTTCTTTTTTTTTTTCTCCAGGGTTTGGAAGTGATTTCTCCTGAAGAAATGCTAGGAGGGCTAATTATATAAGGCAAAATGAAAGAGGAACTGTAACACGCTCCGGTTTGCTCCCTGGTGAATAGAGGCCTCAGCTCCCCTTCCTGCAGAGCTGTGTCTCTCCCAGTGACTGCCCCATGTCCAGCTCACCTGTGAGACTCCAGGTCCCATGGAGAGAGGCACCCACGCCCCATGGGGTGCAGCGTGGGTCACTGGCGAGGATGTGACACCCGGGGCGAGACTGGCCACCCTGAGTCACAGTGACAGGGACCAGGCTCAGGAAATGAGTCAATCACTTGTCTTCATCTTCCATGGCCTATGCAGGGCTTGTTAGGCAGAGGTAGCTCTATTTAAAAACAAACCCTGTGTCAGTCTGTAAATGCATCATCACTTAAAACCATGGCACAGCAGCCCTGGCCTGTGGCTTTCTCTGTTTGCTGTCTTCTTGGGGTGAAACAAATCCCAGCTCCTTGTGGGTGAGGGTTGCAGGAAGCATGCCCGCACCAACACAGTTGGATTGGCTGGCGAGTTGGGAAAATGCAGGGTGATATTTTGGAGGGGGAGTGGAGAATACTCCCTGCTGACAGTTCTGTGCCCTGATGAAATACAGCATTGCGTCTCTACCACTCCCACCACTGCAGAGGGCAAATAAAATGCCAAGGAGAGGGAGGCAATTCCTCCAAGAGCTATACCTCATGCAACTGGAAGAGATTAAATTTGCAGAGATTAAGGTGAACATTAGAGCAGAAATTCCATACAGATGACGTCTACAAAATAACAAGAGAGGAATTTGGAAAACACTGATTCTTAAGCGCTGAGGGGAACAACAGTGCATTATAAGGCACGGGATCTCTCAGGTAATAGCTGTATTACAGTGATGTAGTGTTCACACTATAGTTTAACATGAGTCACAGCACTGACTGATGCATGAATACCATATGGTTGTATATAGGCTATATATACACCTTGCTTATGACATTATTTTCATCTGTCCCTGTAATGCAAGTTTAAAACTTCTCTGGCATAGTCCCTAGGAGTTATGTACGGCACCTGGTAAAACCCTTATGAAGTTTAACTTAACCAGTGCTTGAGGCATGTTCTAATTAATTTTTTTGCATTAGCAAGTAAATAAAATCAGGCGTACCTCTTTACAATAAGCATAACTTTATTTTCAAGTGGTTTTGGAATACAATACAGTACATATAAATGCAACTTGGGAATTCCAGTAGTTATCTGACAAGCGACACACAGTAGGGTTAAGAATGTGACCATCCACCATGAATAGTTCCCACTTACAGCTTCAGTACATATATTTATAGAACTACTTATTTTAGGCTTAATGCATTTAGTGGTGGGGTAACTGGATTTTTTTCTTCCTGGGCCCACTTTCCTTTTAAAAAGCAGCATGGACTGCTGTCTGCTTGGGGTCTGACAGGAGGCTGTACTTAACATTTATCCTGTTTACACCTAAAAACGAGCAAACAGTGAGTTTGGTATCTGTAGATCTAAGCACTTGCATGTCCATTTGCTAGCTGAACATTCAATCACAGAAGTTGGACAAACAAACCTGGCATACAGCTATACAAACCTAGTTTAAAAAATTGGGCCATGCGTGGGTGTGTTGCATCTAAATATTTTACAAGCTGAACAATCACCCTGGAGTATTTTAGGTTAGAGATACATAAATTATATGTCCATCTGAATTTTCATGTAAGCAAAGATTCAGAGATGAATATGCATAAAATTTTTCAATTATCACCAGGTTTGCGGGTGTTCTGGGTGTCCTTCCTGCAGGGCTGTGCTAGGCAGAGCTCCGTGCTTTTGCAGTTTGGTTCGGCGACATAAAAGCATCAATAAGGTTACTACCGGAGTCGGGGTTACCCAAAAATATTTATAAAAATCTATTTCATTGCCGCAGTATAGCAAATATTAACAGTGATACACAGACTCGACGAGCTAAATCAATGGAGTGACTGGGACAGGGGTCACCCAGCCCTGCCACAGTCAGCTGTGGTGGGGAAGGTTCACCACCAGGCTCAGGAGCTTCAAGGGGTTTTGGTGCCCTTCAGCAGCATCAGTTCAGTGCAGCCCACAGGTCCCCATGCGATGTGGGCTCCCTGCGGAGGGGCAGTCTGGAGCCTTGACTCTGTATCTCAAACTGAAAATGCATTGGCCACCTGGGAGCAGGCAGCAACACCTCCTCCATGCAGCCATTGGCATCCCAGCATGGCTGGGCTCTGTACCTCCTTGATGGCTTCACCTTTTCCTTGCTGAAGGCATGGCTCCAGCAAGAGGGGTGATGAGCTGCTGCCTTTCCCTCCTGAAGCCACCTGGCTGAGCAATTTTTTTTCCAGATCTGGGGCTTTCTTTTTATGATTGATGTTATAACTACAGAAACTGAGCTACAGGCCTGTGGAGCAGACTATCAAAGACAAGCCTATGACTAAGCCACGAGCAGAATTTGTGGACTTGGGGACAGGCACTGGCTTGGACCAAAGGACATAGTTTGTTTTCCAGCTGCAGACAGGTAGCTTAGTCTTGCTGTTTGAGAGCTCTCTCATGATTTCCCAGATGACTAACGTTACCTCCTGGCATTAAAGGCTTCCCTGCTGTAGTCAGTCCTACTACAAGGCTCATATTCTATCTGCTTAAGATAATTATTGCTCGTATTGGAACACTCCCTTTTAATTAATGGGAGGGTTGATGATCTCATATGTTTATCTGTTAGCAGTTTTGTTACTTTTTAATAACTAGAGGCCTGGAATGACTCAAATGCACTGCATCAAACAATGGCAGCTGTCCATCACCTCAAATGGTAGAGGGGCCTGTAGTTTGGGGAAAGGCACTGGGGTTTGGGGCAAGCCCTGCCATTTGAGGCCACGTTGTTCCACCTGGCAGATGGTGTACACAGCCAGCTAACAACTGCTCTGAAAGGTCCAGCGAGTCTCTACAAAGGAAAGGCAATGGAAGAGATAAAAGCAAACCAACAGCAATGAAGTAACAGCCTTTTACATGATGCACGTACAGGTGAGTAGTCCTCATTCCTAAGATGCTGGCAGATTACCACAGCGGTTCTTACAGCTGGCTTGCTTTCTCAAAAATTAATAATTTATCTTCTTTTCTTCAATGGAGATCTTTTTCTTTTGTCTGCTGACTTGAAGAAGCATCCCAGAAATATCTTTCCATTTCAGTTTCTGCTCATTTTTATCAGGATGGGGATGCAAGCAAGGGGAGAGGAAGGAAACAATAAGGCAAACATCTCTTCATGTGTATTTCCTGGTAGCATTGCCTGAGCTGGTATATATCAAACCCAGAAATACAGTAGACAGAGCACACCAGAGCTGGCTCCAAACTAACAGCCTTACAGCTCTTCCAGCGGCGTTGCCAGCATTACATTTCTCTGCTCAGAAAGTCCCCAAACCACCAAGGCTGGGAAACCCTGCAGGGAAAGCCAAGCAAGCCCAAGATGCCTTACCTGCCCTAAGTGGTCCCTACCGGCAGCACCCGTGTGGGCACATCTACTCTACCTCTCCCTGCCCTGCTGGCCCCGAGATGCTGAGGGCTGGTATCTGTGGGGCTGTACAGGACGGGTGCTGTGGAGGAGGCTCAGCCAGCTTTTGGGTGTGGGAGGAATGCAGGCTGTCCGGAGAAGATCCCTCCATGTAGAGATTTCAGAAAGTATGTTTTCTTCATCAGTAAACAAATGATGAGTCATTGGCTGTCACATGGGAGAAAATGAGATTACAAAGAATGTATAAGTAAATAAATTAGTTCCCTTTAGTCATGGCAACAACTCAGTGTTTCCACCCAAATGTTTTATTCCAATTCATCTTTCTCTTCCTATTTTTGTAACATTGTTGCCCTTGTACTTTGGGGAAAAAAAATTCTAATAGGGTTTGCTTGGATATATATTTTTTCAAAATGCAGTTCTTGTGTTAGACTGCATTTGAAGAGGCAGTCTTCATTCTTTGACATTTATGTCCAGAGATGGAACTGTGTGGGAAGGAATGGAGCTGCAAAACCCTCTGTTCTAATGGTGCTGCAGATCTTACATGTGGCATTTGTCACTCGACCTGTGAAAGGAGCTTTTACCACATGGGCATCTCTCGCTCAGCCCCCTGCCCCAAATGCAGGTGCATTAAGCTTCATCTGTTTTACAGATGCCATCCATAAGAAGAGCTTTGGAGGTTTTCTGATCCCTGTCCCTAAGCATCGATGCCAGAATATTGTGGTCCAAAGAGCCACCTCTCTCTGGGGATATCTCTATTTAAAAACATGTCTCTGCTCCAATCCTTTCCATTACATCTGCATCTTAGGGCAGCCAATGCAAAATTTTTTGTTTTCCCCAGATCCTGCGGAGAGGGAAATCTTGCAGGAGAGCTCTGTTTCAGTCCTTAGTTTAAGTTCTGTTCTTCCAAAGGCCTTATTTTGCTACTAGATAGTAAATAATCTAAAAATGATATAAGGCATTTTAAAACTGCATATTTATTACAACTGCTGTAACCTCAGTCCATGCCAAAAGAGTGCTCTCCAAAGTAAGGGAAGTTAGAAACTGTTGGAATCACATCTTGATTTAAATGTCTCTTAATACAGTCCTCATTTATAGGCTGACACAAATGGATGTTACCTTTTTCACTAAGATGGGAAAAAGACTTCAGAGAGCAATCCAGAGAACTGAATTATTTAAATATTACCTTTATTCATAGATTTCCCCAAAGCTATTTTCCCATTGGTTTTGTTCCTTATTATGTGAGATGGAAGGAATTTAGGTAGACGGCACAAGCACCTTTTCTGGCACACTCTTCAATGTTTGCAACAAAGGAAATGACTTCTTTTAAAATAATATGAAAAAGCATTTTCCCCTTGACTGCAACTGGTTTTATATCTGAGTGATGTTGTTGCATAAATCTGTTCTAATTGTAAAATTCAGTTATACTATTCCAAGCTATGAGGGTGATGGCATTTTCTTGGTCAGGACGACTGAAGAAGAACACATGCAGCCAGCATCAGCCACATAAATCTCTTTATACTATAAATGAATCAGTTTGATTTGGTTTGAATTTTCAGGTCAATGAAGCAAAAATGTACTTTGACCTTTTGTTCTGCTGTATTTCCCGTACCTTCAATGACAACATTTTATTGAGAATATTGTCTTTAGTCACCCAAGAGATGATGCATGAGGGGAAGAGAGGAAGAAAAGCAGTGTGGAAGTATGCACCATCACCTGCTGCAGGGTTTGCAAGTGGGCCTGGAGCTGTCTCTTCCCTGGCACTTATACAAGGACTCTTCTTATTCCTGGTCTTGCAAAGATCTTTAGGCTGCAATAAATTGAAACTGCCCTGTCAAATTCTCAAGGCTTTCAAAACTCGGAGACAATCTTAGTAAAGATTTAAAAGAGGGGACATCACAGATTATTCATGCAGGTAACTTAAAAGGCTGTGGGATTTGTTCCAGTATGGCAGAGAGCTTTTTCATTATCAGTGGTAGCAATAATCATAAGCTGAGGTCTGTGATTCAGTTTATAGTGGTCTTAATTTATGATGGAAGACTTTATTTTTAACAATAAAATTGAGGGGATAGGAAAATTCTGTTAAAGGTAATTAACTCCAGGGATGCAGGACTGAAGGCCACTCTGAAGAGTGGAAAAAAAAAATCTATATGGGTGATGGATTTTATCTTCTTTCTTCCTAGCAGGTTAACTTTAAGGTGTCTTTTTTAATTGAAACTCTTGATGAAACAATTTAAATGCTACAAAACTATATTTAGTTCCTGTAACTGTTGATGTCAAGGACATTTCCACATGAAATCAGAACAAGGACAGGTCAGGGAGAGCTATGTGTGGGTGAAAGCACTTCCTCTACACAAAGTATAGTAAGTCACACTGTATGTAAACAAGTACTGATTCATGGTCTTGTCTGTGAATGAAAGGAGCAGATTTGGTTCTAAATTCTCCACCTTCAGTTCTGAGTGAAGAACTGATTCTCCAATGCAGGACTGAATAAATCACAGCTTACGCTCTACTATTTGTTTTTTGCTGCTATTTAGATGGCTTTTCCCTTTCAAGGATGAAAAGATCTTTATAACAGTCTTATAGAGAAAAAAAAAATTAATTCCTTTCTAGGCATTCCATCTGATGTGAGTAGTTCTTTTACTAGGAAGAAAAGTGAGATTAATAACAAACTCTTCAAAGGCTGGTCTGGTAGACCAAGAAGGTAAGACTTTACCCACCTCCACCTGTCAGGAGCTGATGCTATTATCATAGAATCATAGAATGGTTTAGGTTGGAAGGGACCTTTAGAGGTCATCTAATCCAACCTCCCTGCAGTGAGCAGGGACATCCTCAACTCGACCAGGTTGCTCAGAGCCCCGTCCAGCCTGACCTTGAAAGCTTCGAGGGATGGGGCATCTACCGCCTCTCTGGGCAACCTGTGCCAGTGTTTCACCACCCTCATTGTAAAAAATTTTTTCCTTATATCCAGTCTGAATCTACCCTCCTTTAGTTTAAAGCTGTGACCCCTTGCCCTGTCACAACAGGCCTTGCTAAAAACTTTGTCCCCATCCTTCCTATAGCCCCACTTTAAGTACTGAAAGGCCGCAATAAGGCCTCCCCACAGCCTTCTCTTCTCCAGGCTGAACAGCCCCAACTCTCTCAGCCTGTCCTTGTAGGAGGGTGGCTCCAGCCCTCGGATCATTTTTGTGGCCTCCTCTGGACCCACTCCAACAGGTCCATGTCCTTCCTGCGCTGAGGGTCCCAGAGGTGGTTGCAGGACTCCAGGTGTGGTCTCACCAGAGCAGAGTAGAGGGGCAGAATCACCTCCCTCGACCTGCTGGCCACAATTGTTTTCATGCAGCCCAGGATACGTTTCACCTTCTGGGTTGCAAGCGCACATTGTTGGCTCATGTCCAGCTTTTCATCCACCAGTACCCCCAAGCCCTTCTCTGCAGGGCTGCTCTCAATCTCTTCATCCCCAGCCTGTATTGATATCAGAGGTTGCCCTGACTCAGCTGCAGCACCTTGCTCTTAGCCTTGTTGAACCTCATAAGGCTCTCACTGGCCCACCTCTCCAGCTTGTCCAAGACTCTCTGGATGACATCCCATCCTTCTGGCGTGTCAACTGCACCCCTCAGCTTGGTGTCATCTGCAAACTTGCTGAGGGTGCACTTGGTCCCACTGTCTATGTAATTGATGAAGACACTGAATAATACCGGTCCCGGTATGGGCCCCAGGAGGACAAAACTTCTCACTGATCTCCAATTGGACATTGAGCTGTTGACCACTACCCTCTGGAAGTGATCATCCAGCCAGTTCCTTATCCACCGAACAACCCACCCATCAAATCTGTACCTCTCCAGTTTAAAGACAAGGATACTGTGAGGGACTGTGTCAAAGGCCTTACAGAAGTCCAGACAGACGACATCCATAGCTCTTTCCTTGTCTACTAATGTAGTCACTCCATCACAGAAGGCCACTAGGTTGGTCAGGCAGGACTTGCCCTTGGTAAAGCCGTGCTGGCTGCCTTGGATCACCTCCCTGTCCTCCATGTGCCTTAGCATAGCTTCTAGGAGGATCTGTTCCACGATCTTCCCAGGCACAGAGGTGAGGCTGACAGGTCAGTAGTTCCCCCGGTCCTCCTTTCTACCCTTTTTAAAAATAGGCACAATGTTTCCCTTCTTCCAGTCCCCAGAGACTTCACCTGACTACCATGACTTTTCAAATATCACGGAGAGTGACATGGCGACTACATCAGCCAATTCCCTCAGGACTCCGGGATGCATCTCATCAGGTCCCACAGGCTTGTGTATATCCAGGTTCCTCGGACAGTCACGAACCTGATCTTCCCTTACAGTTGGGAGGGGCTTTATCCCCTGGTCTCCATCCTGTGGTCCATCGGTTTGGGAGGGGTGAGGAGAGAGGTTACCAGTGAAGACTGAGGCAAAGAAGTATTGAATACCTCAGCCTTCTCCTCATCTGTTGATACTAGGTCACCATTCTTGTTCATTGTGGGGGTGCACTTTCTTGGACTTTCCTTTTCTGGTTGACGTACCTGTAGAAGCCTTTTTTGTCATCCTTTGCATCCCTCACGAAATTGAGCTCCAGCCATGTCTTGGCCCTCCTGACCCCATCCCTACACAACCAGGCAGCACCCCTATACTCTTCCCAGGGTACCTGTCCCTGCTTCCACTGCCTGTGCAGTTCCCTCTTGCTCTTTAGTTTGACCAGCAGGTCTCCACTCAGCCATGCTGGTCTCTTCCTTATTAGTTCCTATGCTGCCATATAGCACATTTGTGGGGCCAGTGATTAAGGGATGGATTTTTTAATTAATTTGGATTATAGATAAGGTAAGAAATTGAAGGCTGTGTTTATTTTTTTGAATACTTTTGAGATGTCAAAAGCACTTGAAGCAAAATAATTTTAATTCTTATTTTATGAATGCAAAAATATTTATCTTCCTGCTAAGACAGTGGGTGGGAACAGTGGAATCAGAAGCTTTGTGCTGAATTTTGTCTCTGATAATAAACTGCATTTTGATCAAAGGCAAGTCTCCTAACTGCTGTAATTTCTTTGTCCTAAATGTAGCTGTATATAAAGCATACCTGCCTCATGGGATACTCCAGCAATGAACAGAACTGTATATATTGAAAGTACTACATAGTGCAACTATAGCTGATATTTAGGATGATATTTTACAGCCTGTGTCTGAAACAGTTTTCTCATTACCTCATTATTTTCTTTTCTGCTTATATGCGGCCTGTCCAGGCGGAATCAATTAAGCAGTGACAAGGAAGGAGGCAGAGGTGTTTATGGTCAAGGCACCACCTTTTTCTTTATATATTTAAAATCATGTGCAGCCAGAGCAGGGGATAGGGGGGAGATATGGGAGGGGGTGGGGGGTGCGGGGGTGCGGGGGGAGTTGGCATTTGCAGGTTTTTTGCTTTGTTTAGGGTTTTGAGGTTTTTTTTAAGACTGTGGTATTTTCAAATGTTCGGAAGGGTTTTGTGGTTCCCAACTGTTGTCCAGCTCAAGACAGTATATAAGTTGCAAACGTACCAGCTATTCTCTGAGATTCTTGGGCAGTCACAACATAGGCAAAGGCTACCATCAGATTCACACTGGAAACATAAAAACCTGTGTGCCCCTGAGTATTTATTTAGGTAGGGAAAGTTTACTCAGCGTATGGAAGAATTACTCTGTGAGGAAATTCAATTTCTGTAGCTTTTTTATCTCATTTCCTCAGTTCCCCTGTCATCCCCCAAGCTCTACTCTTTCTCTAGGAGCCCAGAGCAACCAGGGAAAAATGTATTGAATTTAATGGTTGGCTTGGGAAATTCTTCCCCAAAGGACTGTTTGTCCATTATAACTGGCTGCCTGCTGCACTTATTTTGTTTTACTGGCTGTAAGGACATGAGTACTTACATTTACTCTCTTTCTCAAAATATTGTGGTTTGGCTAAATGGTTTAGACTAAACCAAAGTGTTAGATGGGTACTAGAGAGGATGGTTTATTTTGGTCTTTTTACCTGTGTGTTTTCTAACTCCACCTGTACCATGAGCATTGGGCTGTGCGTGGGAGCGGTGCTAAGGTGGGAGGATGCACAGGAGCCCCCATCGCCCATTCCTTTGCACTCACACACAGAGATGTGATTTCCCCAGATGCTCCGCTCTGTTGTAGAGGGAAATTTGGAGATGGGAGCAGGGCCAGGGACCCCTGCACAGAGGGCTCAGTGAACTGGGGAAAGGCAGAGTTCATGGGGACTTACCGCCATGTCCCTCGCAAGTGCTGTGCAATTTAGCTGCAGGCAAGGTAGGGTTGACCGCACTGTGATTTTGCAATAATTGCACCGTGCAGACCGAGCCAGAGGACAGATTGTTGGCAAGGTCAACTGGGCCTGTCCTTCCAGTCACCCTGGCCTCACCTGTGGTGCAGAGGACCTGCACAAGCCCCTCACCACCCCTTCAGCTCAGCTGGGGTGCACTGCCATTCCCCAAGGACCTCATGCCGTTTCAGCTGCGACCCCCGGCTGTTCTGGTGAAGAAGGGGACAGCTATGTTTCACCAGCATCCAGTCACTTTGATAAAATGTTTTTTTAGAGGGACAGTCAAGACCCCTGAGACTTTGCAGCTTCCCCAGCAGCTTGGCCTCCACCTCCAGGATGTGCACCCCGGCACCCTGTCTCCCCTGGCCCCATTTCCAGGCCATCTGCTCGCCCACAGACAGCTGGGAGCAGGCCAGGCAGCAGGGCTCGGCGCCCAAAGAAACCCGTTCGCAGTCCGGCCACAACGAGTCCAGCAGCCTTTTCCTGGGTTCTTCTCTGGGAAAGACTACACTTAAGAGCCCAGCAAAGCAGCCCCGAGCTCGCTCTGGTCACGTGCAGAGAGGATTTGGGTTACAAGTCCTTAGCTGCACGGGCAGCCCAAGCATCCTGGCCTTGTGCAAATACAGTGGATTTTGCCTGTTGATCTACCTTTTCCCTCCAAGAGGATTTTCATATGAGGACACAGTTGTTCAGAAATTAATTTGTGCTGCACTAGTAATTGCATTATTATTGCTCAAGTGCTGCTATGGATATAGATGACATTTTACAGGAAATCATGAAGAACACTATTGCCTTGAGTGGGTCTGTAATTTAAAGTTGTCCAGACAACATGACCTGTGCTCGTATCATCAATTCTATAGCGCTGCAGCGGTACAGGGCCAGGCTAGTCCGGCTGACATTCTGACCAGTACCTACATTTTCAACATGTACATGTTTATTCTAATTGATAGGTTTAACATTTTAGACCTAGTTCAACAACCTAATATCTGAACTAGCGAGCACTTCAACTTGAAGCAAAATTTTCCTGTGTATGAATAAGAGATGCAGGCTTCCAGTATATATCCTCAATGCAGAGATGCCTCTCTCTTTACCTGCCTGGGTGGTATGAGAGGCATCTGTAATTTACGGTTCTGTTTTATAGAAGGTATATTTTATTGCCTCAGACTTAATGAAAATGAAGAAATCAGTAATCATATTTGATTAGTCATTTACATTCTAAATGGCATCACTGCGTCATTGGCAACAGGAAGCAAAATACCTAAAAATGTGCCAAAGTAAATTGCTTTTTGCATACATACTATTTCTTTTAAATCTGTCCTAGTGTGAACATCCCCCTTGAACGCTTTCCTGTATCAGACATACTGATTACTCTGTTCGTTTAGCAAGCAGTGAATGAATGGAAGTGTTATTAAAATACACCAAAGCATTTGGATTGGACTAAAGCCACTTCTCTGAGAAATGAACACTGGGAAGGGCATGTAGGAATAATAGCAAACACATAAACTTAGGAGGAGCAGTTCAGTCTGGGAGC
This sequence comes from Phalacrocorax aristotelis, assembly GCF_949628215.1. Lineage (NCBI taxonomy): Eukaryota > Metazoa > Chordata > Aves > Suliformes > Phalacrocoracidae > Phalacrocorax > Phalacrocorax aristotelis. The sequence goes on along the minus strand of NC_134276.1, from coordinate 69,634,106 downwards.
TGAACGCAGAGGCGATGCTCTTGTGTTTGGCACTGCCTGGGCAGGATGAGCCGGGGGTTCTGCTCTCCAGGGCCGGTGGTGTTACTGGGAGTGAGGGGAGCCGGGCGGAGAGGGCAGGGTTACTGCGTGCTGCCTCTCCCTAGCAGAATTGGGGTTGTCCACGTTCCACTGATTTATTTGTGGAAGAGGAGTTAGGGGAATTCATTCGCTAATCCTACACCCAGCCTCCCTCTTCCCTGGCTGCAGTCTTCCAATAATTTCCCAATATAGACTCTACCTCCCTCTCTGCAGCTGTTTTTTATTTGTTATTTTTAATAACAAAATGCTATTGCCTAAGGCTGACACTTGGAGACACTTGTTTCTTCATCAAATCCACTTCCACCTAAGGTATGTAAAGGATTTGTCCTAATACATAAAAATCTGTAAACACGCCACTTGTACTAGACTTTTTCTTGTCTAAATACATGTAACAATTTAATCTGAAGAAATTAGACACCTGCTCAAAGAGTAAACCAAATATTCAAGAAAATTAGGGAGAACTGGAAGGCTGATTCTCCAGTCACTCATAAATCATGAACGTACACTTTACTTTTGAGTAGCCATGAAATAGTTTGCAGGAATCGTTTTTAGATGGCTAACGATGGCTCACCGCACTCCTGCAGTTGTTCAGCAGGGACAATGTGGGGGCAGTGGCTCTATGTGACATCACTTCAGTTTCCTGACTGTATGACTGCAACTTAATGAGCTGCTTAGGGCTTGACCCAATGAAAGGTTTAAGTGACTAACAAAGGACTTATGTATTGTTAAGATGCCTGTGCTTAACATCGCAAATCCATACCTTCCTGTTTCATTTCATAAATCTCTGAACACCGCCAACTCTGTGCCTGAACATGCCTGGGACTGTCCCTGATGCTCTCATCGTGTCTGTGCTTGATGGGAACCCAAAAATACAGTGCTTGTTTGCCTTGAGGGCCTGCCAGAGTGGCCTTGGCACGCAACAGCAGGATGGATCCAGCACAGGAGGCAGCAGTGGTTATGGAGCAGCTTTGGCTATGAATACCCTCCACCTTTGTTGTTAAAGGTAAAGGCAAGGCTTATGGGGCTGAAGAAAGGGTGTGTATCGTCACTGCTTAATATTTCAGACACTCATGTGGAAAGAAGGGAGTCAGTAAAATCCAGAGATCTCCATCTCTGGATGCAATGCAATGCAAGTTCGGGATCCCTTTGTCCTGGCCAGAAGAACAGGGGTGGGATCTTTGAGAGACCTGTGTGCACCATGTCTCTTGGCACCGGACTGCAGGCGCTCCCTGCAGAAGGTGCTGGATGAGGGTGTTGTTATCTTGACCTCTTTGCCCCAAGGGTTTTGTTTCGCAAGTCCTGGGGAGCCAAATAACCACATTGTGATCCCAAAGCTAGAGGTCCCACCCATTTCTCACGTCCTTGCCACCACACAGTCCCACTCCGTACCTCACAGTGACACTGGCACTCATGCATTGGCTTTGTACTTGAACCACCTCAGTTCAACAACCTGGAAGAAAACAAACTGCAGCGAAACCTACATAGCCTTATGCCACACTAGTGAGTCAACGGGGGTGGTGCAGCCAGGACCAGAGCTGGTGTAAGCAGGATGCAGGGCTGGGAAAGGAGGAGAGAGATGTGCAGCCTCTCCTCTTGGTCCTGAGCTGAGCATTTCGGTGGCTGCATCCACAGGCTCCGTGTGTGCTCTCCAGGGAGCACCATGAATAGCTCCAGGCTTGGGTCCTGCTTGCACATAATGAACACCTCTGAAAATATTAGCAAAGATCCAACGAATGAAAAAGATTGGTATAATTTCATTAGGAAAAGATTATTCAGGATGAACATAGGTGGCTGTCCAAATAATCACATATAGCCTAAACGGTGGCCAGTGAGGGTATGTTCATACTAATACATGCTCTCCTAGATTTGAATAAACATTTTCTCCCAGAGTATAAACATTTATGATTTAAGCTAGGAATTAGCCTTAGGGAAACCACAAATCTCTAGATTAATGTTTACATTTGTTTCAGATAATCAATTATTGTTGGTCAGCAAATAATTAATCTGAATTAAAGAGGACTCGGGCAATACAGATCAAACACACACACTTCTGCGTGGCTGCAGGAAAAGAACTGAGACCAAAATATAACTCCGAATGGGACAGGTTGCTTCTTTCTTGGTGTTAGCTAAACTAATGTATGTAGGCAGCAGAGACCAAGCAGATTTAAAGCTTACCAATTCCTACCCTTCAGAAGGCAAGGAACTGCCAGGTGAGGGCACATATGCAGATCATAATTTGACCCAGAGATACATACAAACGGTACAGCATTCCTCTAACTGAGAAAATTTATTGGCAGATATATTCCCCAAACTGCTTTATTCTATTTATGCAGAATGTTACCTTTAATTCCATGATATCTGCGTGCCTGCAGGTCTATTTTTCCAATATTTAACCAGCACTGATAAAAGACATAAGGAGGAGCGGCTGGGAAATTACAGCTGAGAAGCCAAGTGGATTCTAAATCTTAAATTATAGCAAAAAGACATACAAGCCTATATGAGATAGAAATCCTTTTCTCTATGTGTTTCTATATTAAAGAGAAAGAAAGAGAAAAAGAAAAAGAGAAAGGAAAAGAGAAAGAACGAAAAGAAGAAGGAAAGAGAGAGAAAGAGAGAAAGGAAAAGGAGAGGAAGAAGGAAAAGATGAAAAAAGAAGAAAAAGATAAAGACAAGGACGAAAAACAAAAGGAAAAATAAAAGGAAAAATTAAAAATAGAACAAAAAATAAAAATAAAAATAAAAATAAAAATAAAAATAAAAATAAAAATAAAAATAAAAATAAAAATAAAAATAAAAAGAAAATGAAAAAGAAAAAGAAAAAGAAAAAGAAAGGAAAAAGTCTTTTGAGATTTAGTTCTTCAGCCATTTTCCTCTCTTTTTGAGCTGGCACTCCATGACAAATTTCCATTATGTGCCATCTCTGGTGTATTGATATCAAAGTATACAGAATTTTTTCCATTGAGTGGAAAATTGGCAAAGCTTTCTTGTTTACAACTGCAAAGGTAACAACTCTGATAAAGTAATGGACATAATTATGCCACTTTTAGCCAAACTGTGGGAGAAATAACATTCTGTTCTGTTAGCCTGGCCGGTGCACCTGAATGTGTTATTCTTAAAACCAACACTGATGTTGCTCATTAGCAGCATCCCTGCTTGGAGTGGGCTGCATTCACGTAGCGACTTCCTGGCTTCAGCAAATCATAAAAGCAAAAGCCTTTCCCTGCAAGTGTAGTTTAAGGTTTTTCATTATGATCGGTGCTCTCAATAGGCTCAGCTTTGGCAGAAGAGTGGGAGATGATTGACTTTATTTCTACCCCACAGGTTAGAGGCACGAAGTGAAGCTCTGGTCTAGAAGGGGACCAGGCGGTTGTACCCATCTCAGCAGATCCCTGCTGCTTGTGGGCTGCCTCTCACTACCTGCCCTTGACAGATCAAGTCAGGTATAAGACTGAAACATAAATGGGTAGATGCTGCACTGCTGTAGCAATCGTGCCACCCCCGTTGTAGAGATTCACAGGCAAAGCAGTGCGGTGCAAGCCCAGTTAAGACAAAATACGCTGCGGTTGAAAGTAGACCTAGGCTATTTAGAAGTACTTAAAAACCACAGGACTACTACTCTTTCAATTCTTTGCCTGTGTGGATCTCAAAGCACTTTACAAACACTCTTCAAGCTTCTCCACTGCCCTGCACGGTGTTATAACATCGCTACTTTCCCAAGGGTGGGTAATGCAATTTCTGGGCACCCACATGGTGATACGTGGAAGCTTCAGAGATACCAAACACCCAGAACTGCCAGCCACAGGTATGCATAACTCGTGACCCCAAACAGGCACTATTAAAAGTGCAACAGCAGAACTTATTTTTATTTACCACGTAGCAAAAAAGAGCTTAGGAGTACACATTCTCAAGAGCACCTCCACAGCTTTGAGAGCAAGAAACTTTTTATTTGCTTGTTTTTTTATTTTCCTAAAAAAGCTGAGAGTAGACTATCTAAGCAACGATGCGATTTGGGCAGTTTGGTCTGTAAGCAAAACAAAGTACAGGCTATATTGGATGACTCATGGTGAAATTGCAAGAGCAGATGAAATCAGTGAGAGACATGAGATCTTCCATAAACAATTTCAAAGTTACAGACACCAAAGCACAAGGCAGCACAGTATTAGGCACCCGTTAGGGGAAGGTACCATTAAAACACACTGCACTGCGACGCGATATGCTGCACCTGGCAAAGTACAGTGCGGGGAGACCAGCACAAAGCTCGGTTCACAACGTCCTTACTTGAACTATAACATCTTGACCTATATATACTTGAACTATAACATCCTACTTGAACTGTAACATCTCGACCAAAAGGCATAATTCATTCCCTCTAGCTTGGATACTTCCCAGGAATTCCCCTCCCAGGGGTATTTTGGTGGAGAGGGCCCAGTGACTATGAGGTTTGGGACAGGAATGGAGAGAATGCAACCACTCCCCGTTATCATTTTTCCCACCCACCCTCCCACGATGCGGAGCTCTTCTCCCAGCCTGATGCTTTCGCAGGAGCTCTAAAGCCAGTAGCTGGCATGGGCAGGTGAGACAGCTACGGCCATGCTGGTGGGGGCTTTGAGGGGGGCTGCAGAGGAAAAGCACCTTGAGCCTTGACCATCCGCAGGGTTCCCTGTGGTCTGCTAGGAAACTCCTGTGGTGAATGAACCTGTTTTGTGGGTTGCAGGCAGAGGAAATGGTTGTTTTCCTGACAGATCTGCAAAAGGACAGTTGGGACCTACCAGTATCAACACAAAGTAAATGAGCTGCAATTAAGGTTGCTCACACAATTTGCCCTGTCAGCTAGGGACTTCACCAACCAAATGTAAAATCCCCAGAGAGCAGCAGGGTATTACAGTGGTGAGCTCTGCAGGAAACCCTCCAGGAGAAAAGGAGGAAAACAGCATGTAAAAAAATGTAAGAATTAACTCATTTCACATAAATTTAAACATCAATGTGTAGGTAATTTAAAACCTAGAATAGAACTGGTTGTTAGGTCAAACAGCTCCTTTATGCATTGGGCCACTGCACATTCGTATGGGAAGCTGAGCAGCGCGTGGCCACCCGCTCCTCATGCCTTGTGCCTCACAGCAGAGCATACACTCGTGGGTACAGCGGGCAGTCTCCACTCAAGGGAGGGTTGGTATTGAAAAAGCTGCGATATTTCAAATCAGGAATTCGGGGAACTATGCGTACCCTTTGTCCAGAATAGCCTGTTTCTTGCCAGGAGCAGGAATTGCTCCCACTTCTGGCAGATGGCACCGGCTCAGACGCCCATCCAGACTCCTCTGCTTCATATGCCCATGTATGTCCACAGACTATAGTTAGTATGTCTTGATTTACGTTAATATGACAAAGGTATTTGTCTAATGAGTGTCAACACTATAAATACAACAGATCCACCCAAAATTTGTTGAAGAAAAAACCAGCACCCAGCATGTTACAGTTGAGTGCTGGATTTTTCAGCTAAATCAGAACTGACTTCGCTGCTGCAAGTCATAACACTAAAATACACCACCTGTATATGATGGCCTCCGTTCTTTACGCCTACAAATTAGCCCTCCATCATCCCAGCAAACTATCACTGTAATTGTATGAAAGATGGGAATGCTAAACTGCCAAAGCTTTACAGACTAAGCTAAAGCTATAGAGCACTTGGGCGACAGTGACGGATAGAAAAAAAGAGGCCGGGAACACTGATTTCTGAATTATTTCTCTTGTCTCTAGACAATACCTGTACGCAATAGAGATCAGCTAAAAGAATGGTATCGGAGCAGATCTGAGGTTAGATATGCTCAGCCATTTGCTATTGCCAGGTTGCTGTCTTTGCAATAGCTGCTTAAAAATGGATTGCTTTAAACTTGAAAAAACCCACCCAAACCCAAGAAACCTGTAACTGTATTTTGCAACCTCATTATTTTTTTCCAGCTCTTTTGTCACAATTAAAAAGTTTGTTCCTTAAGAAAATTAACTGTACAGAACATGAGTTCTGTGTAAAATACAGTCAATATTTTAAATAAATCTTACTTTATCTTGGTTTCAGTTAACAACCTATATTTATAATTTCGTATAGTTAAAATTTTCTCCATCTGATTTAACAATTCAGCATTTCCAGATTCTTTTATGTAATATTTGTATTTGACCAGTGATCTCTGTATTGCTGTCTTGTATTCCGTTTTTCTACCATGTGTAATTGTTCAGCAATTTCAATTATAACTGATGGAGTCACACAACAATTTCTCTTTCAATCATGTTAGTTCTTTACACTATTTTTCTTTCAGCTAATTCTAATTTTAATTAGTTAGAGCAGCAATTGATTGCACTGATGTACTATTCAATTAATTCCATGCTGGTGATTGAGGTTATTTGCTGAGTGACAGCAAAATACCAGAGTACACCAGATTTTACAATAATTACGTACCAGTTCTACTGGAAACTGTGGTCCATCATCTTGTATATCCAAATGCTAATTCTAAAGTCACACCTAGTTAGATTTTTTAATCATATTTCTCATTAGAAAACATGAATGACTTTATTTGTTAAGTGTAGAGATCACAAGCTCTGTAACATTAAGAAGGAATTTTAAAAACTGATCATACAAAGCATCTTGAAGTTAGGTTTTCAACAGGAGTGGGTGGAGTCTTGGTTTGCTATTGTACGTGCGTTGTCTTTTACACCCCATTATTGTAGATCATGTAGATGCAGGGAAAATCATCTACTGATCACTCTACTGTTACGGTCTTTTTTGTCTTTTAATTCCAGATTGAAAGGTAAAATACAGACTAGACTTTCGTATTTTCTGCGCCAGACAAAGCAGATTTGGCTACGACCCATGTAGATCGTAAACGATGTTTGATCTGTGTGGACTGTACATCTGTGTAGACTGTAGACTAAAACCGTACTGAAGAAAACAGTCTTCATTACCTATTCAGACAGGAAACGTGGTAAGAAGGTAAACTTCATGCCAGCATATAATAGCAGAAAACTACTAACAGTATCTGACCCAATGCAGAACTGCCAACCTCAAACATTCAAAAATTCAATCAGGACACCAATCATTGAATTAATGTAAAATCCTGATTTAAAAGCACATTGATTTTTCTTTTATCTGCGGGTTTCTAAGTTTATGGGGATCAGGCTTCCAGACTTTCCCTGGCAGTCATGACGGAAGAAAACACTGTTTGAAGGTTGAGCTTCTCGCATAGCCTTATACTTCTTGGAATCGGTGCTCTAAGAGATACCAAGTATTCTGTATAACAGTGACAATACTATAATAATTGGCAATACAGATCACAAAGGCAGGGCCTGTGATTAGTCATCAGTTATAAAAGAAATGGGAAGGTTAATAAGGAGCATTTGTTTCCTTCTCTGCAGTCAGCTACAGTATTGTTAGCTTGTGAAACTCTGACACCAGCTAGAGCTCTTAAGGGTGAAGTCACCTCTCACATATGAAGTTGGTAATTAAGGCTATAGGCACATAGTATAGGGTTGAGTAGGAGATTAAACCCAAGTCAGCATCACGTTACAGGATTGTTGTGTTGCCTTCACTCACAGCCTGCAGCTGCTTTTCCAACCTCTTGGCCCAAATCAGTGCCACCGTCCCTCCACTCCGTTTGCCCAAGGTCTTGGGTTGACTGGATCCACCAACATAACTGTCGATCTGCAGCAAGTCCCTTTGCCCATCTCCCCAGACCATGGCTGCCATGCCAAGCTGGGATTGGCCAGAGGAGAAGTCCTGCCCATGCAAACAGATGCTGCAAGGTTGTGGCTGGTGGATCCCCAAGGAAGCTTGATGCCATGGAGCTGCCACGGAGCTTGATGAGGCTGAGGGCCCACCAGGTTAAGCTTTCCTCTATCAGTAGGGATAAACAACTACATACACTTGAAAAATGGTCCTTCCAAGCTAAGAAACACTGGTCCCTGGGCTTATGCAATCTGTAAATTGGTCATGCAGCCTACTGGATCTCCAAGTAAAAGATAACCTCCACTGTTTCTCTTCTGTTGCCTCTCTCTCCATGTTTTTCCCCATGAGAGGGGAGTATCAGGTTGAAGTCCTGAGCAAAGTCCAGAGTGGGTAATTGCATTTTGCTGACATACCCTTCCTTGGCAGTGGGACACTATATCCTGCACCACTCGCTCTGAACTCTTGCACGGCCCTGCCACGTGTCAGGGGGTTGTGCTCCTCCCTTGAGAGGGCTGCACCTCATGGCTGGAAGATGAAACGCCCGGGTCTGCGATGCGCGGAACAGCCAGCTCTGGACAGAATTTGGTATTTAAATACAAAATGGAGATTACGCTGCAGAGTCAAGCCATTTAGCAGCAATATTTTGAATTTCAAAACTCTATGAAAGATCAGTTTTAACCTTTGAATGGAGTTCAAAAGATGTCCCTCAGCACACTTTCACTTTTAAACAAACAGGAGAATCAAGGGCCCTGACATTTCCAAAGCCCAAAACACCGGTTTGTTTTCCTTACATAAATACTTTGAATCTTAGCAACTGTCTACAAAAGATAACGATAGAATTTGTCATAATAAAATGTGATCTGCTGATAGATTTACTGTGCAGTTTTACAGCACCTTTGGGTAGCTTTGGTCCATTGAAGAGAAGAATTTGGATGTATTTTGAGCTCTAAGGACACATTCTTCCCCCTCAACGTTTTTCGTAAATGTCATTGAAGATGCAGCAGCCATGCAGCAAGTGAGAAAAGCAGCTGCGTTACCGTCAGGCTGAATTAGAATCATTGTGCAAATATACTTAAGTGACTCAGCAGTAACTAATTGAGTATTTGGGATCTATTCTCCCCTGATAGCGGTCATGTAATTCCCCTTCATCTACATGGGAATTGAGCATATGCTTTAAGCAGAAACTAGATGATGTGTGGTGAAGTAAACCCTTTAAGAAGGAGATTTTTTTTGAGAGAGAAAAGACACAGACATTCCTTTCAACATTTTTAAATTAACTGAATCGTGAGCTGGGAAGTTTTCTGAAAGGTGTTACTAAAATGAACATTTTTCTTCTGATTGGAGAGAACTAAACACCACCTTGTTTTTTCCAGAGTAGCCAGTGTTTCTTTACCTCTCCATCTGTTAGCGACAGAGTATTACAACCCCACATGTATAAATGAATTCTATTACATTACCAATGCCTTTAAAAGACAGCTTAAAAAAGCAGGAGTAGTGATTTTTAAAACAGGTTAATTTAGATGTAGGTATATTTTCTCCTCAGTGAACTAACACAGAGACACCAAACGCCTTTGCTGTCCACCTCTGAACTGGACCACACTGTTTTTCAGATTTTCAAACAACTTTCCAGTCCCCCCTTCTCACGCCCCTGCTAAAATGTCTCCCACTGGTCTATGCAAGTGGCTATTAGCTCACACTCTAGATAGAACAGCTGGTGAGAAAACCCGATGCACCTGGAAGAAGACAAAGGTATTTGCACAGAAGGTGGAAGGAGCGGGTCTGGGAGGTGGCAGTCATATCCTCGCCACTACGGGGTGTAAATACATCGGCGTGGTTTGGACCTGTACAGCTGGGATCTGTGGCGGAGATTACAGCAGTGCACCTGTCCTGTGGAAGCCACCGCTTGGCCAGGTAGGTGGTAAAGCACTAGCAGTATCGCACTGGGAACAGAAAATGGGTAGTCATGAAAAAAGAAAGGTGAAGAAAAAAAAAGAAATACAAGCCAAAAGGTACATGATTTTTTTAGCCTCTTGTGCAAGAGGCTGAGGTAGGTTATCCTCTCTCTCTCTGCTCTGCTCTAGTGAGGCCACACCTGGAGTACTGTGTTCAGTTCTGGGCCCCCCAGTTTAAGAAGGACAGGGAACTGCTCAAGCAAGTCCAGCAGAGAGCTACCAAGATGATCAGGGGGCTGGAGCATCTCCCTTATGAGGAAAGGCTGAGAGACCTGGGTTTGTTCAGCCTGGACAAGCAAAGACTGAGGGGGATTTCATCAATACTTCTAAATATCTGAAAGGTGGGTGTCAGGAGGATGGGGCTGAACTCTTTTCAGCGGTGCCCAACAACAGGCCAAGGGGCAATGGGCACAAGTTGGAACACAGGAAGTTCCACCTGAATATGAGGAAAAACTCCTTCCCTGTGAGGGTGCCAGTGCAGTGGCACAGGCTGCCCAGGGAGGCTGTGGAGTCTCCTTCCCTGGAGACATCCAAACCCCACCTGGACGCGTTCCTGTGCCCCCTGCTCTGGGTGTGCCTGCTCAAGCAGGGGGGTTGGACAAGATGATCTCCAGACGTCCCTTCCAACCCCTGCCATTCTGTGATTCTGTGATACAAATTTCAAGACGAATTGACTGCCATTACGTAATTGTGAAATAAGCTCATCACGCAGCCTCTGGGGTTTGTTGTTTGCATGTAACCCTCTTCGAAGCAGCAGTGTGAGGCAGGCTGTTCCTTTACCAAAGACGAAGAGGCATCTGTCTATTGCGTAACCATTTTTCCTTTTATTTTTACTATACAGCTACAGCCTTAGGCTGGGCGAAATATTCATGTTCTTCTCTCCTGGGTATATATTTTCTAAGGACTGCACCACTCTGATGCGTATGCAAAAGTGCACATTTTGCATATTTACTTTCTTTATACAAAATAGCATTCCCGCCACATCACGCACCACTTTCACTTCTGTGCGGATTCCCCCAAATTGATCATCTTCTCACACTTAGAATGTAATTCTCACTGAAATCACAAGCAGCCAGCTCTTCTTAGTAAGTTATTCCAGAGATAACAGCTAATTATGTTATTTCAAAAAGTGTACATCAATATTTCAGCAGGCTCAACGTTTTGAAATACTACTTGGGGCAACATCTTGGTCTTTTTTCCTAGTGGAAACATAAGGATGCATTCAGCAGACAGTTAACACACCCTTTAACATACCCTTGCAAACCCTTTCTACAGCGTCTTCTATTCCTCATAAGCCACAGTTTGAAAAAACAGCTTTAATGGATCGTTTCTTAATGTAATTAAATATATTTAACAACAGCGTGCTTCAGAGTCCTTAAATTAGTCCTGTGCCTGAAGACAATGTATTCATCCAAATCCCTCCTTAAAACATTCTTCTTCTGTAAATCCTATTAGCATTAATCTGCTAAGGCTAGGTGTGCTTCATAATTTTTTCAGATACCTGGAAAGCTTTGAGAGCTACCGCCCACTCAGCGTCTTACGGTGCCGAGCACTTTCGGAGGCCTAATTTAGCCTGGAAACCTTGCGGGGTCGTATCACCTTCCCCTGGACATCCCCAACTCAATGGCGCTGTAGGGCAAACAACAAAGTGGAAGGGTTCTGTATGATGGCATTAGCAAGGGTGTGGTAAGAAGGGACAAACCTGAGACTGAAACCTAACTGCGTATTAGAAATGCAAAGGAGAGCAGGGATAATTCACCTCTCCTTTATCGCTCCCATGGTGCATTTTGTTCCAGCAACAACAGAGACTTATACCTGAAAGTCCTTGGACAGCCGATCCCATCTGAATTCAGCCTAAGCCTCTGCAGGCTGGAGCAAGGCCTGACCGCATGGCAAGGTGGAGGCAGCAGGGACTGCAAATTTTTTCCAGCTCTAAAAAATCATGGTCAGATTATTGTTTCAAAAGGAAGATTGAACTGAACCAAACTGAAATGCGTGCACAAAAAGCCTGGAAAGGAAAGGGGCTTTCTGTTCCTCCCTGAGGTGCATGCAACGCCTTTTCTGGAAGAGAGAAGAGGCCGCATTTTCCTTTCAGGTTTATCTCACAGACACGTGACACGTGCTTGGGGCTTCCCAAGAAGAATTAGTGAAAGTCAACATGGGGAAGAGGGCGTTATTAGAGGATTTCTGAACTATTTTAAGTAGGAACATGGCAAGATCTCAGAGCATGCATTCTTTAATCACTGAAGAGTTGAAAAACTTTGTCCAAGGTTCTCCCTGCCACTTTAGCTTGGTCAGGGAAAATAACACAGTGGGGCTGCTGACTTTATTTCAGATTTGGAAAAGGTGGCTTCGCGTAGCCTCGCCTCCCAAGCCAGGAAACGCGTCCTGAGGAGAGACAGAACTGGTCTGGCTAATGCGCGAGCCTCCTCCCTTTGGAAGCCACCATGTTGGAAAGGGCTAATGGTTTTAGAAGGTTTCAGAGCAGCCTCCCCCCGAAGCAGTGGGTTTTACTCCAAACTCTCTGGGTTACTCCAGGGGGAGGACATTTCTGATCCCCCGCAGCCCAGGAACACTCATGCCCACCAAGGGGCTGCACCCCGGGGATGGCACCGGGGCCAGTGGGGACTGTGACTAGCCAGGGCCAGTGGCCAGGCCGGCATGTCGACCCTTCCCCTGGGGGCCGGGGTCTCCCGTGGGAAGGGCCTTCTGCCTGCCCTCTTTAACCACCCGCGGGGAAGCCGACCTCTCCCACGAGTTGAGGAGCGCAAGGTGGCGGCTAGGACCCGCCCGGGGACGGGTCTCGATTTTGGAAGAACGGGGCGAGCTTGGGGTGGTTTCCGTGCCCGGCGCCCTCTCCTGAGGGAACGCCACCGGGGCAGGTACACACCGACCACCAGAAGTAAAAATTAACCCCCAATCCGGCAAATACGCGGGGCGCTGAGGCTGAAGCTCTGCCCCGGGGCGAAAGGCAAAGGGAAGGTCGGAGCGGGCCCGCCGCCAAGGGGCGGCGGAAGCGCCGCGCTGCCACGGCTGGAAGTTCCCCGGGGGCGGCTCCGTGCCCCCTGCCCGTCCCATCGACCCACGCCGCGCCGCATTCCCCAGCCCGCCCCGGCCCCGAAGTGCGCGCCCCCGGCCCCCCCATCCCGGTTGCTTTAAGCGCTCGTAGGTACTTTCCCCAGGCGCTTCCGCTCCCGGAGTGGGAGCTTTACCGGGAGTGCCGCGTCTCCCGGGGGACAGGGCTGCGGGGGGGTGTGTGGGGGGGGAGAGGGGGGAGAGTGCCAGGGCGCTCCCGCTGGGCAGGGAACCCCTTGCCCCACTCCCCTGGTCCCCACCCGTAGAAGCGGGGGGGGCCGCCTGGCCCGGCCTTCCCGCGGCGGGCTCGGCCGCCCTCCCGGCAGGCGAGGGGGAGCCCCGGGAGCTCCTCCCGCGCGATCCCGGCAGCGGCAGCGGCAGGAAGGGCAGGGCGGGGGCGGGGGCTGGGGCTGTGCCTGTGCCGGGGGGGGCGGGCGGTTGGCGGAGGAGGGGCCGCTACCGCCGCCGCCGCCGGGCGCAGTAGGCTGAGGGGAGGCAGGGAGCGGAGCTGCCGCCGCCGCCGAGGGCCGGGGCCTTGGACGCGTCCGGCGCGGAGTAGAGGAGGAGGAAGGGGAAGGGGGGGAGCCGGCCGGCCCCTCTCGGAGGACGCGACCCGCATCCGCCTGGGGAAGGGCAGAGGGAAGCGGAGGGGGGAGCGAGCGAGCGGGCGCCGCCGCTGCCGCCGAGGAGACAAAGAAGCGGAGCCCGCCTGGGCTGGGAGCCTCCTCGCCGCCGCCCGCAGCCACCCGCCCCGCTCCCCGCCCGCCGCCCAGCCGGAGGTAAGTGTGGCTGCGGGCGGGACGGGGCCGGGGCCGGGGCTCGCCGTAAACTTGTGGCGGCCGCGGGGAGCGGCGAGGAGGAGGAGGGGGGGGCGGGAAGGGCCGCCGGGAGCGGGGGGAGGGGCGGGTGTCACCTGGGCGGGGGAGGCCCCGTCGCCACCCCGGGGGTGGGTGTGTGTGTGGGGAGCCGGTACCTGCCGGGGGGGGACCGCCGGGGTGTGTGTGTTTGTATGCCACGTCCAGCTGCGGGAGGGGGGGGTGGTGTCGGGGGCGGCTCCTCCTCATCCTCCCGCGCTGCCGCTTGTGTGTGTGTGTGACAGCCGCCGCTTTGTGCCACCGGCGGGCCGGGACACCCCCCCCGCCCCCCACCCACCCCGTGGGGCTCCGCGCCCGGCCCAGCCCGGCCCGGCGGGCGCAGGGAGGCGGCGTACGGGCCGTCCGCGGGGGCAGCCGGCGGGGGAGGGCGGCAGGGCGGGCAGCGCCTCCCGGCCGGAGCGCGGCGCAACCGGAAAGTTTCCCGGGCGGGAGCGGCCGCCGTGCGGAGCGCCGCCCCGGGACCGGGACCGGCCGGCGGCCAGGCCGGGCTGCGGCGGGGGTGCGGCCCCCCGGGTACCCTTCTTCCCCTTCTGCTTCCTTTCCCTTCCCGACTTTCGACTTACTAGAGCCGAAGCCGGGGGTTTTCTTGAGGAGCGCGGGGCACTGTGCCCCCGGGGGGTGTTGATGTAGGTAAAGGACGTAAAGCTAAAAAACAACAAAAAAAATGAAGGTAAAATCACACCTCGTGTACTGACCGCTCAGTAAAGCGCATCCCTGGGTGTTTTGGGAGGAAAATTACTGAGGTTTGTAAGTCTTTCCCCCCCGTTTTTAATTAAAACCGTGCCGGCGCTAACAGATACCCCTTGCTGGCAGGCTGGGCGCCGTGGCCCACCTCCGAAGAAGTTGTCGGGTCGGGATTCAGCTTTACGATTCAGGTCTGACCTGCGGCTGGATAATTGTGAGTGCCTCTCGGCTCTAGCTCCTACCCTAACATCTCTCACTGTTGTGTTTTTTCTTTTACAGTGCATGTGGCCCTCTGCGTGTATCAGGGTTATTCCGTGAATTCCATGCAGAATTTCACTCCGAACTGTCTTGTTCTTTTTTTACTTTAAAACTTGAATGCCGACTGAACCTCGGCAAAATTTAAAGCGTTCTTTAGCTGAGCCGCATTTCTTCCTCTTGCTGTGAAGCAGTATTTGTTTCTGAGGAACGTACCGCTCTGTTGTAGCGGCTCAGCGTAGGAGAATCAGACTTTTCTTTCATGAAACGTGGTAGTGCCCTTTGTGAAAACAAATTTTCATGGCCTAACCATGCGTGGTTTGTATCATTGAGAGTTTGGACTGGTAACTTAATATGGAGGAATTTGAAAGGGCTCACTGGGTAGGAGCTTATGAAGAATTTCTGTCCCAAAGTACTTGTTTTGCCACTGCTTTTTAGGAATCTGAAGCAGTCAGTACCACGTAGATGATGTTAATGGTTCTGTGTTCACATTTAGGATTACAGCGTCTGAAGTGAAATAATGTTGTTGCTTCTTAGAAATACCAATTTCACAACTCTGGAAATCCTCTGTCTGACCCAAGTTACTTTTAGCAGTTAAGCAGATCGCTTTGTCTTTGTAACTGACTTGCTTCTTGAGGCTTTGACAGGAGAGGTGCTTTCGGGAACAGTGAATAAATGTAGAGATAGAAGGCAGCTCTACCATGAAGATCAAGACAGCAATTAGCAAATATTTTTATATAGGCCATGAAACAGATACAGACTCACTGTGATGTTAGCTCTCGCTGCCGTTGTTCTGTCATTGCAATATTAGGTGTTGTATTGGCCTTTTAATTCCACCAGATGACATTTCTGTTTGCTGTTGTGATATATTGATACACAAAATCTCTTTTGCTATAGTTTTCCAAAACTAACAGCAGAGTTAGTCGTTGATTGTCCGGATGGTCCTTTTTATTACATCCTTGCTACTGAATATGTGATAAATTAAAAACTTTGGCCTTTGGCTTCTTATTGCAGTGGAAAGAGAACTTGTTATCTGCCCTTCCTGTCTTTTCTTCTATGGTTTCCTGGCTAGCTGTGTGGGAGCGTAAGGAAGGGTGTTTGCTCTCTTATGTGCCACCTTGCACCTTCTGTCTGCTAAGGAAGAGGGACAAGGTCAGCAGCATCTGCTTCTTTCCCAGCCTCTGTTTTTTTGTACCTTGTGTCACCGTTGGTACATTACTCCTTTGTGATGCTTGTGGCTTTCCTCAGTAGAAATTGTAACAGGAGCAACTCAAAAAGTGATGCCTGGAGAGCTTTGTTTGCTGGTCATGGTCAAGAAGCAGCAAAACTACCTGGAGTATCTTGTGTTTTTTGTGCTCCTTGAGCATAAAAGCTGCTTCCAGGCTCATGCAGGCAGGTGCTGTATCAATTTACTTGCTGCAGGTTTGAAATCAAAACCAAGGTACCTTTGAATCCAAAGCGTATGTTCTAGAAAATGTTTCCTGTTTGCATCAAGGGACTGAGGGTTTCTAAGCTGTGGGTATTCCCCCCCACCTCCCACTCTGTGTTCTGAGGAAGGTGGATTGTTGGTTGCAAATTATTATAGATTTTTGAAGGAGTTTTTAGATAGCTGAAAACGGTCTATGAAACCAGATGCTGTGTTTCGATTAGTTTAGTCAGACCCGGGGTAAGGTGCTGGGCGCTCGTCGCTGGATGCCCTGCTCCCTTGAAGTAGGTCATCTGGCATGTTGAAGAGGCGGAAAATTGAGGCACTCTGCAGGAAAGCTGCTTTCTACTTCTACTGAAACAATAAACTTAAAGGCAATACACTTTATCCTAGTATTTACTAAGCATACAGAAATGTCGTAGAACAATAGTTTCCACAGAGTGAATGTCACAAATCCTTATTAGTTTGCAGAGTGGAAGACCTTCAGAGAGAACTGGGGTGGTGTTCGTAATGTGGGAAATAGTGTTGTTTCTTCCTCCTAAAGCGTGCCAGTGAGGCCTGCGCTAGTCATTTAACCGCTGTGCCATTGTCCAGTCTTCCGAAAAACGTACTACGTGGGGTCCTGGGGACTTACACTTTTTGAAAAATGACTTTTCTGTTTGTTTTGCTTTGCCGATTTATGAATGTTGGCCCAGGTATCCTAAACTCATTTTTGTTTTGGGTAGTTCCATTTAAATTTTTCTTGCAGATTCAATTAGGCCCATTAGTTCCCTCGTAATAACGTAGTCGGTGTTCTGCCCAATTAAACCGTTGCTCTGTTCGGTGGTGGGTGAAGTAATTCTTTCAAGTGATAAGTTTGTTCTTTTTTTCTTTTTTCTTGGAGCAATCTTTATTCCCCATCATAAGGATTCTTAATTGTTTCATAAATGCTAATGAAATGAGTAGATTGGAAGTGCGTTGAAATATGAAATATATATTTTTATATTCCATTAAATATATGTGACACAACAAATGAATTTGTTTCTCACCGTTAATGAAGTGAGTTCATATTTTAAAACCAGCATAAATAACTTTGTGTGCAGTGAGGTGGCCTGGCAGTGTATGTTTTTAAGCTTTAATAGAGTATTGTAAATTTTAAGAATTCAGGTGCAGAGGAATAAATCTTGATTAGAAAATAGCAACCCGTTACATTTTAAATTATTGCAGCTACGCATAATAACCCAATGTCAGTAAAGTTTTAGAAATACTCGTGCTGAGAAAAACATCTGTTAGAGTGGAAACTCAGACGTGCTGGTATAGCCAGTGTTTGTTCAAAGTCATAGAAACAAACTTTGTGCCGTAGAGGCTTTTTTACTCTCTAGGTTTGTTGTGCTTGTTTTGGTCCTGATCTCTTTAACAAGTATTAATATTGATTATTCTGTGAAGCAGGCAGTGGAGTGATATACCTGAGTTCTCAGAAACATTGTTTCTTTCTTAGAAACACGACAAAATGCGGATGCAAAATAAAATGCAGTACAGGTGCGTATTTAATCTAGGCTGAAGAAATCTGATCCAGTTTTCCTCAACTCAACTAAGTTATTGTCTGCAGAGTACACACAACTGTAGAAATAGAGGCAAAAACAGGTAGTGAGACGTACTGCAGATAGAGTATAGCTGAAACTTTATTAGACAAAACCTGGTATATTTAGTATGTTTACAAAATCAGGTAATAACCTTCTTAGGCAACCTCCTTTTTTTTCTTTTTCCTAAGCAAAGTTTCCAGGAAGGTATTTAATGGGAGAAAAAAAAAAAAAAAAAGCCCAGTGCAGTTAGATTGTAACTCATTACCTTCATGTTTCAGCAGGTTGTGCTGTTTTGATAGGTAGAGGGCTTTCTTCTTCTGTCGCTTCAGCAGGTGTCTAACGTGTGGTCCTTGGAAGTGGTGTGGGTAGCATTTGCTGGGCCAGCGCTGGACTGTTTAGCCAAAATGGATCAGTAACCAAAAATAAATGAGCAGGGATTCAGATTATTACGTCTTTGATCGAAAGGAAGATTTTAGCTTTCTGAGACGTTTAAAGTTTCTGAGTTCTAGAAATGTTCAGAATATTTGTGAGGGCCTCAATAAGGAGAAGTGATGGGTGTGAAAGAGGATACTGAAGTTTAGCGAGAGGCTGGAGGCTGTGGACGCTTCTCCTGACGCAGGTGAACTGGGTCATGTCCTCTTACGGTGTGAGAAGCTGCTTTTAGCTGAGAGCTGTCTCTCGGCTGCCTTTCCCTACAGGTTACACTGGATCCAGCTCTATGCAAATACAGAGGAGCTGTCAGACCCTGCAGGAGAATGGGAGGAGGGTTAACAAAAGCAGGTGCTTTCTGCTTGTGCTGGGCTGAGATTCTGGGTTCTGATAGCAGTGTAGCATTTAAAAAAAATGTTTTTTATTTTTAAGAAAATAAAAGTAATCTGTTTTTAAAAAAAATCAGTCCTCTTCCGATTTAACTATATTGTCCTTTTTTATATTGTTTTTAAAAAGTCATTAAATGCTGTGTTTGAACCTTTCCTTCAAAATGAGAATAGATCCTTGCGGGGTGGGAAGGTTTAGAAAGGAATGGTGGTGTTCATTAAGCATACAAAGTATAAATTAAATATATTGGAATTTTCTAACTCAGCCAATTTAAATTTGACAGGAAGGACGAAATAATCCTTTTTGTATACCAATTAAGTTTCTAGTTAACTATATAGTAAAATAAAGCAGTTCATGTAGTCCCTTCACAGGTTTAGGAGAGAAGAGGAACACTAAATCCTGTTAAAACTTACTCTGCATATGGAGGGTTAAATTGATGTATTACTCAGAATTTTTTTAGGGCATTCTGGGCTAATAAAACATTTTCAAGGAAGAGCAATAAATTAAGCCTCCTGTTTAGCAAACCCTGGCACTTACACCGGAGGAGAGGAGTCCCAAGCATCGATTGGACTGACCTCTTGGTTTTAATGCAATAGGAACACCCTCAGCATAGCATGGCTGCAGGGTTTTTCCTTCCTGTTCTTACAATAGCAGTGTATTCATCACACTTGTTTTCTCCCGCATCCATTGTGTGTTGGACTTGGCTACCAGTGCCATCCTGGGCTACTGCTGTTCCAAGGGAGTTGACTTCTTAGTTGACATCCTAATGATGTTTTGTATGACAACAGGGAAAGTGTTTTTCAGCTTTTTAATGCAGAAGGAGAGATACATGGCTGTATGATATGTTCTTGGGCTGAATTTTGATAGCTGTCATGACAACAAAACACACGTTCGTTTCCCTGAATGGGTGGTGTCCCTCCAGACACACACGGAGTGTGATCAGACTTGACAGGTCTTGAATGATGACATGTCAAGGATTCTGGATTCCAGCACAGGAGACTTGGGCTGCTGCAAATGCACGCTGCCACCTGGCCTAGCAAAACTCACTGTAGGCTTTTCCTTGGTTTTGAGTTCAGGTGGAAAAGCAAGTGCCTTTTGGGTTTTTGTTTGTTTTTAACAGATTTAGTGTTTGTTGAAAAAGTAATTGGTAATTCTAGATCGAAAGTTTGCCAGATTAGCAGGAGAAAAAAGGTAGTTGCACTTCATCCACTCACTATAAAGGTATATATGTTTCAGATGCTTTCAGAGTTTTTAGTAAGAACTTCAGTGAAAGGATAAGTGTTAAGTATTTTTTAGGTTGGACGTGGGGATTTTATTCACTGGATTTTCATTTTGTGTTAGTGCCATCAGTCAGTGATGATACAAACACCCCATGCTAGTTCTGCTGTGGAGGGCAGGGACAGGACCTGACACCTGTATAGATGGGCTGTGAGCAGGGGCAGTGGCACAGATGGTTTGTTTGGTTTATTTTTAGCCTTGGCTGTTGTTTATTTGTAAAGTTACATTTTTCAGTTGGACAGCTGTTTCTGGTTTAACCAGACTTCAGACATCTTGTGGAGTTGGATAAAAACCTGTAAATACTGATTTTTGTGTGTTTTGTGTGGGAATGTTATGCTAGGTTACAGTCCTTCAGTACCTAGCACTCTGGTAACTCTGATCTGCCAACAGCAGTTTTATGTGAGTGCTATGTTGTATTTATTTATTGTGTTGTGGATTATTTTTGATAGCAATACTGTCTGGCTATACCTGTAACATAAGTGAATTCAAGATTGGTGCTGTTTAGCTGCTGGAAAAAAGGTACCATGTTTGTATCTTTAATTAGTCCTTCCTACCAGAACTCCTCGAAATCCTGTGGATGTAGCAACTTTGGAAATGTAAGTTGAGACACAGTGTTTTTCCCAGCAAGTACTCAAATTTTGTAAAAGTTCCTGATACTTTTGCAGCTTTGTGGTTTTAATTAAGAATGTGTTTGTTCCAGTTGTAAAAGATTTTGGCTATGGTATATCTTGCTTAAATGTGTTTTCCTTTAGTCATCCCATGTTGATTACAAAAACATGTAAATGCTGTTTATAGGTATAAAGACCTACATTTTTGCATCAAAAAGAAGTGTAAGCCATTTAGAGTATAAACAGAGCTTCACCTTTCCTGTCGTTCAGAAAAAAAGATTAAAAGAAAAATTGATGATCAATCTCCTTCCTTTACATTTTCAGTCTGTAGGCGGTCTTTCTGCTAGTGCTGCAGGGATAATATAGAAATAATTATATTGTGGACTATTCATAAATTCACACTGTTTTGAATTCCATTTAATTCAAATAGAGAAATAAATTAATGCTAATATCCCAAATAATTAATGCTATAATAAAGGATCTGCCTTCCACTTGACACTGAATGACTTATGTTCCATTACATCAAAAGACTTAAATCATTTTGAGCATTCAATATTAAAATTCTAGTTCATGAATATTAGAAATTTAATCAGATATCTCAGTAAGGGCTGTGTGGATTGTATTGGGTTTAAACATGGGTAGTAATAAAGCTTGTGTTTAGCACAAGTATCAAAATATGACACATTGTTTTTATGAGCTCTGAGGCTCTTAAGGGATGCATGGGGATTCGTAATGACCTGAAATGTTATAGACCTCCTATGACAGAAAACTATTAAAGTCTGTGTAATGTTGTTATTGCAGCAATGTGTGTCTTCTGCCATTAGTCCTGTCTTGTAATACTGATGGTTGTGTCCTTTAGGATCTTTTCTGGTTTTGCTGACAGGAGATCCGGGATGTGCGTTTTGTTCAGATATTCCTTTCATCTCTCTGGAATGTCAGGAAGATGTAACATCTTGGCTTTGCCAAAATGTTCGTCCCTTGTTTTATATCCCAACTTTTCCCGCTGTGGCCCTGTGAAAGTGCAAGTGTGTGCATAGTACTGCTAGTGGTCCTATTGGAACTAGTGTCTCTTATTTACAAAACACGAAGCTGAGCCATAAGTAGGTCTCTTCCAAGACAAGAACCACAATTACATTGCAGGTCAACTCTTTTTTTAGTTATACGTTCTTTAACTTGTCACGGCATGTATGTTAAATTACATGTTGAACTTCTGCCTGCAGTGTCACATAGCCAGCTTATTTTTACAGACAGACTTTACACCTATACATTGTGTATTACATTATTCTGTCAGCAGTCCCATAAAGCCAGTGGGACTGCTAGTAGTTAGTGTTGTGTAATGAATGATAATACTGAGATGTTAAAGAATGGGAGTGGATCAGACAGTGCTTGATATAATGCCTGCTTAAGTTGATGGAAGAAGGAAGTTAGTTTAGTTCCTCACGGGAAAAACAAGGAATGATTTAGTTTGGTGTTTAATTTTAAGACATGGAAACCTAGAATTTAAAACAGAAGACCAGACTGTATGAAAGCAGAAAAAAGGCAAAATTAAAATGCAATGCAAGAAAAGCCCTGAAATGCATTGAGGGTTATAATGTCTGTTTTGGAGGAATCGAGGTTTGAAGATAATGATCTGCATTAATATACTGGAAATAAACACTTTTTAAAACTCTTTCCCTCCCCATGTTTTAACTATAATATGTTGTTTAATGGTGCAACTAGACTTAGTTTCAGTCTTTCTATGATAAAAGTCTTTTCAGCTTGTCCTTGTGATTTATCTGTTCTGTTCTTTGATTTTTTTTTTTTTTCCTTCTTTCCAGGTGGATAATTCTAGAGGTTAAGTATTGGCCATTTGGATTCCTTTGAGACAATATAAGTGACATACTCATGGTTAGAAAGAAGATACCATACATAAATGCAATTTGCATTAATTGGCATTGCCTTACTCTTCTGCAGCAATGGCATATATACCATTACTAAGTGTACATAGCATTAGAAGCAGGTTGGTATTCAGTAGATTATACTGTGCTTGCAAAGCAGATAGTAAAATTGTAAATGTTTCATTCTTCAAAGAACAATCTTGAGTCTGATGTCATTGAATCATGAATGCAGGTGAGTTGAGGTGGAGTTAGACTAGAGAAGGTAATTTTTCTGATGGTGGAGGTGCAACACCTGTTGCTATATTAAGTCACTTTAGTTACAGAAAAACCTAGGAGGACTGTCTCTCTAGAGGCGTGTGTGTATATATATCTCGATCCTAGATCAGCAAGATAATCATCAACTGACTTGTGATCGTAAAGCCTTTTTGTTGTTGGTTGTGTAGAGAACAGCTTGGCATTGCTAATTCCAGGTGCATTTGGCAGATTAGAAACTGTTTTTCAGTGCATGAACTGAATGTGTTTGGCAAAGGAGCTGGTAAGGATGAGCAACGAGGGGAGGGCTGCATGTCCCCTGAGGTCTCCTGTGCTCCACAGCCACGTGGGGAGGTGCTGGTAAAAGTGCAGGGCAGGACTTGGAAACAGCGAGGGGCTCAAAACCCATGAAAATGAAATGCTATATTGAACAACTTCAGTCGTGTCCCCAGGTCGGCTCTCATCCCAGACAGGTGTGTGTGAGGGGAAAATCAGGTGTTGCCTTTCAAGCCCCAACCCTTGGGCAGCATCGTCCTGCCTGCAGGTGAGCCCTTGCTGTGTTTGCCTGGGCAGTGCTGAGAGCCGTGACCTCCCTCTGCCACGTGGCTGGTCGGCTCTTGCCTGCCTGCTGCCTGCCTGACCTGCAGCAGCCCTTGGCTCTTGTTTTTGCCCCATTTTCCTGGGACTGGCCTTTTGAATGTAAGGGATGTGCCCAGCAAGATGCAGTGCCTGGTGTTAAGCAGCTGGATTTCAATGGGTTGTTTAAATTGCTGACACCGTCCTTCTGAAATTGTGGTACCAACTAGATGTAAGAAAACCCCAACAAGCCCAACCCCAAAAAACCCAACAACAATCAAAACCCCAAAGCCAATAAGAATACTTGCACCTGGTATCAATCTAATTCATAGTTTCAGTGGTTATGTAGATGCATGTTTAGATTTTTGTAGGGAAATGCCATTTTATTTTATGAAGTTTGTAAAGTTTTTCTAGAATAAAGATCAAATATTTAATTTAGTTGGTGCGTGCCTTGATTCTCCTGTTATCTAAGCAGACTGTGATTACCTCTGCTTTGTGGCTTTGTTAGACTTTTCCCTCCTCCTTTTCCATTTTGCAGTGTTTTGTATATAGTTAGGATTGGGAGGAATAGCCTTGATTGTGTGTGGATATGTTTTTGGGTTATCTGTAATCCATTCATATGGCAGAAATATTTCAGCAGTTAAAAAAAATTAGATAAAATTAAAAATGAAAAACCCTGGTATCCTGTTTGGCATGATTACACTCATTTGGGAATAAAGTGAGCAAGATTTGACTGAATCATTGGGGTTGAAAGTGATGTTCAGAAACACAGGTGATGAGGTTCCTGAAATAAGGACAGATCATCCACACTTTTGAACCCTCACATACAGGATTTTTGTATAATTGTTTTAAACTTTCTTTCTCCATCAATGCGTTCTGGCATTGTGTTAGGGTATTGGGGTGGGTTCCTACGTGTTTCAGTCAGTAAATGTCTTTCACTAAACAAAAAGAAGCATTTTCACATTGGGAAACGTTGTGAATGTTTCATGTTAGTTTTGTATCATTTTCAGTGCAGTTGTCTAAAATGCTGTAAATTTACAGAAGGCTAAAATGAATGCTGTGGTATGTGACCGTCCTGTGGAGAAGTTTGTATGTTCCTGCAGCTGCTGTGTGAGAGTGACCATCATACGTTGCCTTGGATCACACAGCCCCTTGCTCTAATCCCTCTTTGAAAGCATCCGAATCCACCGCCTTCTCCGTCTCCCTTCCGCTCCCTTTGCAGTACAAGGGCAGGCACTGGTCATTGCCTTAGAAATGCACGTCTTCTGATTAATTCACTTTTTTCCAAGCGACTTAAAGGCTTTCAGGTAGCTGAATAGCATCCGGCTGCTGGGTTATGAAGCTCCTTGTCTAATGGCCTGCTGTTAAAAAAGTTACCGTGGAGGCTATTACTCATGTCTTCTTCATGCCGAAAGAGTCTCTCCATTGAATTAACAGCTGTGAATAGGATTTGGATGAAGATATTTTTGTTCTTGTTTTATTGGCTCACTATTCTAAGCATGTAGTTGCACACCAGTCACAGAAATGAGGTTGTCTGCTTGCTTTATCTGCTCAGGCTGGGAGTAAGAACATGGTGCTTTACAGGTTATTCTGTTGATACTGTGTTTTCATTTCCTACCTACATATATATATATGCCTGCAACCTGGTATTTGGGAATGATTTGTTAATTATGAACTGAATTTGTGAATATCGCAGTGGTCCCAATTTGGGTAGCATTTACCAGTGTGAACTGGCTTTGGACTAAAATGAATTGTATAAAAAAACCCCACCGTACTTCCCTTCCCTAAGCAGCATTGTCTTCCTGCTTGTCCACTCTCTCTCATGGGAGAGGGAGAGCCGCTGTAGTGGGAAACGTGTGATGAGGTCTGGTGCTGGATCTCAGTGTGACAGGGAGTTGGGGGAACAGCAGAAGCAGTTTTGCTTAGGTTTTTCTGTTTTCCAGTAGCTCGATATTCTCTTTTTAGTAATATTTCTCCAGAATGTTGCTGTTATGAAAAATCTTTGTTCTTCTGTACTGAAATGTAGCACGGGGTTTTCAGCTTGTAGATGTACTCTAATATGCTTTGCGATAGTTGCCAATTCCAAGGCTTTTATATGCAACACCAGTCTGAAACTTTTAAATTTGTAAGCGAAGGTAGAGGAAAGTGTGTTGGAGAATAGAAATCCCGAGAGTTAGACAAGGGATGCAGGAGTTATGGTTAGTATACGCATTTAATGCTATAGCCTTTTTTAAAAAAAAAGTTTCATTTGGCCATACTTCTGCTTTTTAAAGTCAATTTTTCTTTTTGTGCCTACTAGCTTATGCTGCAAAGTGGACATAACACAGGTTGCTGAGTCATTGACTCTTGCAATCAACAATTTATATATCTTCAGCTTGTTTAGCTTCATACTAAGAAGCAGTAGAAAGTGATTTTTATATAAAATCACTAGGTGGATAAACTTGTTCACAAAGGAAGGGCTTTAATTTTTCTCTGGTACATCCAATTTTTTATCATTATGTGTGGACTTACAGAATGTGCTCAGCTGAGATTGATCACTGGTGTGTGAAATGACCAAATTATAACAATGGAGAGTTTTCTGAGGTGGGTAATATATTTTCATATGTAGCTTCCAGCAATGAGTTTAATGCACTGAAGGCCACACTTTCAGTGCTTCTGTTATTGAAATGTAGTGCTCTGATCGTTTTTCTGCTGAACTTCAATTTAGAGCTTCATCTGGAAAACATCCAAGGAAAAAAAACATCAAAGCAAAATAATAAGAATTGTCTCGGAATGCAGGAAGATCTTTAAGTATAAAATTAAAATATGCAGCGAGAGCTTGAAAAAGTGCATAGAACACCTTAAAGGCTAAATCTGTAAGAAAGAAAGGAAAATAGCTTTACTGGCAAGTACCTTGATGTGGTAATAGTTTGCTAAGCTTGGGCACAGGAAGTAAACTTTTACTGTTTAGAGCTTCATTTCCCATCTCGAGTCTTTTTGGCTTAGCTTCAGCTAAAGGATTGCTACCATTTTAATGATAGATCCCGAAGGAGTGCATTACTACCTGCAGAGCTCTGGTTTGGTCTTCTGCTCTGGTTCAAAGCCACCAGGTAAACTCTTCCAAATATTTTATCAACAGTTATGATACTCAAGCCACTTAGGAATATGTTTAGTTAACTTTTCCAAGGCCTAGATTTGGGACTTTGGCAAGAAAAGCACATAACGTGAAGAAGAAAACTGTGATTAAAAGAAGTGTGTGCATAGCTGAGAATCAGTTCTGTCTCTTTAGCATTTTAGTTGTGACAATGTGAGAACTGCTACTCTAGACACTTTTGTCTGTCTAGGATAGTTCATTGCCAGTGTAGTAATAGCTGTGGGAGGATGGTAGAGTGTGTGCAACTTCAATAGCTGATGACTTTCCTGTTTTCTAGACCTACAATTAAGAATATGGTAGAAGTTGAATTTCAAACTGATGGTCAATATATTTATTGTAAGAACAATTAAAGAAGAAACTTATTCTGTATTATGCAGGAACACCACCACATATCAGACTGAAGTAATTCTCTCGTTTAGGCTTCCCATGTGGGATTTTCCTTTCTTTGCAGCAGGTCTAGGCCTGTCAAACAGGGACTTGGGTTCTTCTTGAGTTGTTCTGGCAGCATCAGCAGGTGGTTTCCATGCAACCTACAAAACAGAGTGCTGTAAAGTACAGATTTTCTAGGGTTTTTGTTTGTTTTTATTCTGCCTTGCAATGAATATTAAAATGTTCAGGAAATTTAGCATACTTTATTTGTCTGCTGGGCACAGTAAAATTTTGCTGTAGCATGTGAAAGCAGCTTTTCATCCCATCTGCAAGCTCAGTATACCTAAAAATGCCAGTTATTGGCTGGGGGTGAGGGATCTGCTCATCAGCCTAAATCTTAGCAGACTTGAGGATTTTCTTCACCTCTTTTATTACAGAGGACTCTTTTGCTTCCTTTAGTTTTTACATTGCCTTTCCAGCTCGGCCCACACATTCTTCTTGGTTTTCTAGGAATAGCTTCCCTAGGTGGCAACACCAGCGGCTGGCAGCTCTGTGCTTGTTACGCCTTGGGAGAAAGCCCTGGCTTTCTCAAAGCTCACTGCCTCCAGCAGCAGCAAGCAGATACTCCACCATCATTAGGCGATGTGAGTGGCAGACATGCAGTAGTCTTGTCTCTGGATGGCTGAAACACTCATCGGCTGAAGCAGCTGAATGATCTTGGATGAACGTGTTTGATTAGTAGACCGGAACAATGTCTGTGCTATGTTAAATATCCCAGTTGATGCTGCCATAGCTGCTTTAGGTGCTTGCAAGTGTTCTTTCCCAGTTAGGGCGGAAATGATCTTGATTTTCTTCCGTATGCATAGAAACCTTACAGTAGGTTTGGATTAGATTCTGATTACAGAATCACCTGTACTTCCTTGCTGTCCTTCCATTCATCTCCACGTTCTGGTTAAATAATATACATACACTGTCTCCAGAACAAATTTTGTTATGAAGTATGTGCGCGGGAAGTTCTTCAGAGACTCTAGGATTCATCGCTCTGGAGTAAGATTTTTTTTTTTCTTGATTTCTGTGTGTTTCAAAACAAAGTACCACCCCCAGAGTAGTTCTTGTCAACAGAGTCATTACTTGCTGTTAATTTTCATCCTTGGGGTAAAAAGATGTGTGCTAAGATAACTTAGTTTCAAGAGGGAACATGAGGAGAAAAGAGAGGAAGGTAAAACCGAGCATGCCAGCAAAAAGGTGAATGATTCTTGGTTTCTCTGTATCTGTGTCGGAAAATACCATGATTTGTGATTCCAGCCTTGAAAGAAAAAAGCGAGGAGGAAAGTCATTCTGGTCATGTAATGTCATTTGATTGCTGCTTACTAATCTGCATTTTCTTTCTTTGAAAAAGAAAAAGGATAATTTCATCACAGATTGCAAATAGTGGAAAGTAGACATCACTGGAAGGCAGAAATTGTAATAGAAGGGTGATTGAGTTGCTTTCTACCTGCAGCACAAGACTTGCGCATTTTGGCAGCAGCAAGATGTTTAGCTCAGCTCCGCCAATTTTTTTTTTGAAATCTTGCTCTAATTTGCTGAGTTTGGAGACTCTGATTATTTCAGCCAGCAGAAGAGCCTTATTTCTTTTTCAGATTTTAAAAAAATCTGTTTGCTAATTGTGTTATTTTTTTAATGTTACTTCATAATGTGCACCATTAAACTTTGTATGCAGGAATGGGAAGAAGTAATTATTTCTTCTTCAGTTGGTTCACACTGAAATAGCTATAAAACTCTTGAACCTGGTTCTCTGCTGTTTTGCAGCTTGTAAATCATTTACTTTGTGCTCCAAGTGCAACATGTTTGTATAGTTCCAGTATTGATGTATTATTTCTACTTCAGTCTCACTTAAGGCAAGTGTAAATAACTTTACAGAGTTGCAGAACAGTAGGGAAATAAGCCTCCACAAGCTAAGGCATCAGATTTATTTTCTGGGGCAAGTGAAGAGGTTCTTTGAAGCCTGATCAAAGCCCAGGCTCTCCAGTTGTGCAGAGTATAAAGTTGGTGGCGTTTGAGCAGAATCCGTTGGCTTCAGGGAGGTTTTTTTTTGTTGTTTTTTTTCTTTTAATTTTTATATTGGGGCTTTGTATCTCTGGAACCCCTATTTAACATATTTCTGGAAATGACAAATGCATTGCCATATGGCATGCCAGATTTCAAGCCACTCCGAGGTGCATGTGTGAATTTTAGAGTGCCTGGAAGAAATGAATGAAAACCACATTCTCAATTTTATCTATTGCTCTGTAGGCAGAGGAGGGGGGAAGCTTTGAAGTAATTTCTGCTGGAGGGTTTGCAAGCTTACTTCTGAGACACTGTCCTAATGCAGCAAGGTGTAGATGTAATTTATGTTTAAAAATACGCACTAATTTCAGCAGGATTGTCAGTCTACATGCTGCCGTGTTTATTCTGGGAGATGCTAAGAAGTACTGAGCATCCTTTTGCTACTGGCAACTCTGTTACCATTTGCAATCCTTCATTTCCAACCCTTTTTGTTCTAAACCTCTCTTTCAGGCTTTAATGCCTGAATTTAATTCTTACGTATTGTTGAACTGTTATTTTTATATATGCTGTGTCTCCTTAAAAGGTTCTGTATTGATTGTGCTTCATGAGTAGATTTCTTAAGCTTTTGTTGGGTTAGTAAAAGCTGAGGAAGCATTACTGGAGGTATTTGTACCAGGGTTATTTTTAATCATGGAGGCTCTATGAAAACTTAAATGCAGAAAAGATGTTTGGGGAATTTGTGTCAGGTTTTGGTTACAAAAAGCATCTCTTCCTTGCAAAGGGCAAACTAATAACATAGTTCCTTATTAAGATTAGTTGTGTTCATGCAAACTTACACAAATTCTGTGAATTTTCTTCAGAATCAAAGACAATTAATTTTCAAGTTTTCTTTGTATAGAAGGGGGGGGGGGAAATAGATCATTTGAATGATTAATGTTTTGCCATAGTAGTTGCTTAGCTGGTAGTATTTGTTAAAATTACTTTTGACTTCCTACGGCAATAAGAGAGTTCACAGGGGAAATCTTGTTACTCTACTAAAACCTTTCCCCGCATTTTCCTTTTAAAAAGTGTTGTACCTTGATGCAGTATTTGTTCATAACTGCTTCCAACCCACAGCCCTTATGCTATTTGATTTGTATGAAACCCCAAGGCTTTTGCTAAAATTATGGGTTTCCTCCATGTTAGATCATCTCCATGGTTCAGTTCAACTTGATGTGTGCCAGTTAATTACCGTTTCTGACCTTGAATGAAAGTGTGCGTTGTGCACTCCAGTTGGAATTAAAATGTGACGGCAAAGGGATGGTATTCAGTGATGTAAAGCAGCGGTTTTACATGTGTTTATAATTACCAACAATTCTGATGTTCTTAGTCACACAGCCTTCTGGTGGAAAAATGTGTTCCTTCCTCCTGGAAAATACCGATTCATTAATTAATAAATCAGTTTGATGAGGATGGATCTTTTATTAAGAGTCATGAAGCAGGAAGCTGCTGTTCTCACTGGTGGCGGGCAGGAGGGCCAGGAGCTGCTCCTGGGATCTGGGTGCACACGTTCCTGCTCTGGGCCACAGGCCAGCTCTCTCCGGTTAGAGGTCACGGTCAGGAGCATGAACTGATGCAGGGTGGGGGGTTCTGATGCTGAGAGCATGTTCTTTGTGGGGGGAAATGGGTAACGGTCTGAAAATTCAGGGAGATTTCTAGGAGGGGAAAAAGATACCCTTGCTTTCTCTCTGAACGGGCTTTTTCTTTTTTTGTGAAATCCATCTTCAAATTATCTTCCTCTCTGAAATGAAGGAATTTTTTAATATATAATTTAAGCAAACACTTTTTTTAGTAGAGAATCTCAGTTCATATCTGTATTCCACTGAGAGACTTCTGGAGTACAAATGAAAAACCCCCAAAATAATGAGACATCATTCTTTGCTTTTGAAATTTTGTAACAGCATATGTAGCGTTAAGCACGTACTCAGTGTAAGGCTTATTTGTGATCAAGAGTTTGGCATTTCTGAAATACAACACTTTTTTTTTTAATAGGAATAAAATAAAAAACATTTTAGAGTCTTTAGCTTTACCTGTTTTACACATAAAACATCTTTAAGCATAGTGTGCTGCGTCGGAATTGTAATGTACTTCTATGTTTTCTGTCTGTAGAGAAACTGGTTTTGAAATGGTTTAAGAGGTGTATCAGTACGTTGTGGATTTGTTAGTTAGACCTCTTTCTTCATATCTTCATTTGAAAATGCTTCTCCCACTTGCTCTAGAAATGCTGTGTGTATTCACAACCTTCAAAGAACTTTGGAAAGAAACTTTGAAAAAAGTCAGAAAATGAGCATGTAGTCGGACATTTGAAGAATCCCTGTGTGCTGAACCTTTTCATCTTGTGTCTTTGACTTGGATCAGAATTAACAACAGAAATCTCCACAATTCTTCCCCTTCTGAAAGACTGGCTTGACTTCAGTATTTTATTTTATCTTTCAGGATTAGAGTTTAAGCTGCCAAATACAAAACCTTAACTAAAACCTGAGATCTTCTGGTGTAATACTCAGTGTAGATGATGTGCGTTTCCATTACTGTTTAGAAATTTTCTTAAATTTATTATCTCTGAAATTTCAGTGTATCAAAAAGGATGTCTGCACCTAGGCTATTACCAGCCAACCCTTATTTTCTGTCAAATTGTTCTGAATACTTAAAAAAATCAGCTACAATTTATTAATAGTTGTTTGTCATCAGCTTAATTAAGAAAACAACGCTGCACAGCTTGTCTGTGTGTATTTTTCCTTCCCCGTTGGTGCAGGGAATTGCTAATTGTGTAACATTTTTCTGCATCTCTTTCAGTGTTGTTCCTCTAACATTTTGGCTGCTCTTGTCCTTTTGCTTCCTCCGCTTTTGCACTGCTCAACCCTCTCATGTGAGTTACCACACCAGCCTCCCACTCCGTATTGTACGCAAGGCGTGGCGTCTTTATCAGCCACTTAATAAAAGACTACATCTGCTATCCAAGCTCTCATTTTTGAAGACACCAGTGAGGAGCATTTTGGCAAATCTGTCTGCAATAAAATTAAGTTGTGATTGCATGCCCATCTGAGTTTTAATCTAGATATTGCAGGTAATGGCAGTAATGAAGATGTGATAGCATGGTCTAGCAACCAGGATATATCCCCGCTAGATTTGTACTCTCGTTTATGTGTTGATGCTTTTTGGAGAAGCTCTCTAAACCTGAAGCAGAACTCATGCTGCCCTCAGGCCATCAATTTACACATACTTTTAGTTATGCAAGTTTTCTTTGAAACCATAGATGTGGGGGGGGGGGGGGGGTTGGATTGTTTTGGGTTGGTTTGTTTTGTGGGTATTTTTGGGTGTTTTTTTTTTTTTTAGGTGAAGAATTGTTTCGTAACATTTGGTGGTAATTAGCCTGAGTCAGTCTTTTGAGCTGTGGGGGAAATCCTGCCCTGTTGAGAATTACAGAAGTTCTATGGTTGATTTTTGAGGACGCCACAGTCTTACTCTGTTTTTCAGTAAAGCTTTCGTATAGGTGCGCAAGATGCCTTCAGAGTTTGCAGACATGTATGTATTAGTCTGATGGCTCATTCTTTAATTTGGCATCGTAAATTTGACTGACACGTGCCAAGAACTTTTTAAAGCTGGTGTTTATGTCGGATTGCTTACTCTTATGCTTGCCAGTATAACTCTTCTTCAAGTAGCAGGTCCAGGCAGTCCTCCTGCCTCTCAGCTCTGAGGAAAGCATTGATAGGAAAGAGAAATTTTTTGCCTGTGGGTGTATTAAAAGGCTGGAAGAAGAAACTACTACCCTTCTTTGAGGTGATCCTTCCTTCAAGAATCTGAAGCTTTATTCAAACAGGTTGCGTTTTTGCTCAGTGACAGCTTTGAGTTTGGTGCTCATTTGAAGCTCCCATCAGGTTGTACTCTGCAGAAAAGAGGAGTCATGCTTCTGTGGTGAAGCCAGCCAGCTTTTTTAGGTGGCAAAGCTAATATTGGCTTCTGAAACATAAGTTATGCAAAGCATGTAACATTTAGCTTTACAGTTTTTTAAGTGCAGCACTGTCTTCTTCAGAACTTCTTTACTGATCAGTAATAGTCACAGAAACCCATGGCAGGGAATTTCGGTGGGTATGTGCTCTGCAGAGTTGCTGTTTTCCTGTCGTCTCTTTCCTTTACATCTCATAAAGTGAGGTAGTAATCTGACTGTAATAAAGATAAGTAGGCCTGAATTGCTTTGTTCTGTATATATTTTGAAATGCTGAATATTGATTGACTGTTCCTGAGATAGTTGATGCTCGTCATCAGCAGGAAGGGTAAAGTAATTCTAGTTGAACAAGTAAGTTTATACATGTAAAGTTACTACAACTCAGTAAAATGTAAGGTAAGAATCGTTATTTGGCAAAGGAATGAATTAATGGTGAACCCTGTAAGGGGGCAGAACCGGTACGAGATGATGCTTCATGCTTTTTGTCCTTGGTATTGCTTCACTGTGGTATGTTTGTTTCTGACTGTTGGACCATCACCAGAATTTTTAATCCTGTTCGCACAGGATGTCTGTTCCTGGACTGATTTTTCTTTTTTTAATAATTTTTTTGCTGCCATATGTCAAATGTGCTAAGAAATTGAAGCTTGTTGCCCTGCTTTCTTAAGGTACCTAGTGCTTCTAAAAAAAACAGTAGCTATAATTTAAGCACTTGGTATGTTCATAGTCTGTATTTAGGCTCTAGTTCTGAAAATTCTTGATTTTTACTGGGAACTGTTACTTTATATTTGTCAAGAAGAAAGCACTTGTGGCATCTGTGATATTGCTTGTTTAAATGGAAGGTTGCTATAACTGATTTTTTTTTTTTAAGAAAAATTTGATGTATGCTTTAGCAGTCGACAGTGGGTTTCTGAGGCTGTTACTCCTAGGTTTCATGGCAATAGGCTTTGTGTTCTGAAGCATGTGGGATGTTTGTGCTCTTTTGCAGCTCAAGAAGTGTAACTTCCCTAGAAGATGAGTTCTTGTTGTAGGATCCATGTTTGCCATCATAGCTTACTGAAGGGAATGGTAAAATGCAATGAAAGAAAATATAATTAAAATCTTGTAGAAAGGAGGGGAAATCATTCCACCTCTGTGAAAGTAAACCAGAATTTTCAAAATCATGTAAGTATACAAGTATGATTTGGTGTTTTCAGTTCTTCATTAGCTTTAACAACTAAGAGATTATATTCTTAGCTTCATTTTTGGGCAAAGACATTTGTATCATGAAGCTGGCGTCTTCATATTTTTGTAAGTGAAGCTTATGTTCCTTAAAGTCTGTTATGTTGCTCAATGTTGCAGGCAGAGTTAATTCAGGGTCTGTGGTCTTTGGCTTATGTTGTTCCCTAACTTTTTAGATATAAGATGAAGGAAGATAAATGGAAAGGACTTAAACTGGAGCAAAAGATAGGCAAAGCAGCAGGGAAGGCATTTTAGAGCATGTAGAAAAAACTCATGGAAATACACTGGAAAAGACCATGTGATTGAGTAATATGCATGGAAAAATGCCTCTGCCTTTTGCTTCCTTTTCTAGAAAAAGGAAAAAAAAAAATCAATAATGTTACTGTCTTTATAATCTCCTCAGCACAGAGAAAGCTCTGGCCCAAATCTTTCCATTCTAATTGCAGAATTGGAGCACAAACCTTGAAATGACTTAATTACCCTCCCTTCCCCCATCAGCATACTCTCTCCCTCAGCCTGGAACTTACTTATTTCTCATAGTTTTACTGACTATTGGTGGTAGGCATGTAAAGGACAAAAATTTTAAAAATTACAGCTCATTTAATGGGATGACTAAAATATTTAAAGGTTTGTTCTTGAAACATTGAACCTTTCTGTCCTAGCAGCAAAGTATCTGGGGAATATGTTTGAAAGTAGACAATGTATGTTTTCCTGGCTTTTGTGCCTTAACAACGGATCATGTGATTAAATGTCAGCATGACATTTTGATTTCTAGCCTGCACCAGGAAGATGATTTAGTCAGGTCAGCTATTAAGAAATTGCCTGTTCAACGAGGCTCTTACGCGACATTCAGAGAGAGCTTTGACTGTGGCGACTGCTTACCACGAATGAGGGAATTTTTATTTGTTTTCTATGTGTTTTTTTTTTTAAATTCCCAAAAGAAAGGGTAGACTTCAACATCTATAAACAGTAGCTGCTGAGAAGTGAGACAAGCTTGGGAAATACTGTAATGAAGGTAGAGGGGCACATGATTATAGTATATCCGTAAATTAACTCCACTGAAGTGGTGAAGTATTCAAAGCTTCTGAAAGTTGTGCAGTTTTACTTTGCAATATTTAGCAATGATAGTTTTTTATATCCAGATAGGATAAGAACTTACTGAAAAATGCCATTATCTTTTCAGTACCCTTCAGACTGGTGGGGTTTTGTTCTGCTTTCTCCTCCCTGCTTCCCAACCTGACGTTACCCTGTGTCAAAGGGTTCCTTACCCAGGAAATCTTAAACCAAAAAAGAAAACAAACGACCTGTGACACCTTTGGAGTAAATAAATGATGAATTGAGTAGGTGATGATTGGTAGGATTTACGTGTGTGTTAAGCACTGAGCACGAGGACAAACTTTTGTGCCACAAGCAGAAGGCTCGGGCATTTGAGAAGCAGGAAATAGTGATGGCCAGCTGGCTTCTTCGAGGGAGGGTGGGAACTAGAGGCGTTTCCCGAGTCTCTCTGAAACGCCTGGCAGAGAAAGAGAAAACTCAGAGCTACCTTCTTTGTAAATGAAATTTTATGTAGCTGTGATTGCCATCTATGTCGTACTGTAAAGATGGTTGAAAAACGTGCTGATGCTCATTTCGTTCAGTTTATTGTCATACCGTATGGGATTTAAATGAGACCTAATAGACTAGTAATTGGATTTGCAGTGCCTGTGTGACACAAAGGAGGATTCATGGTGCTGTGCTCGGTGTGTTCTAGAGAGCAAATAAAAAAATGAAATCTCTTGTAATAAAGAACTGGCAACAAATGGATTCCTTGTATATATTCTTAAACTTTAAAAAAAAAAAAAAATTGAAGCTGAAGAATTTTGTTCTAGGCTTTGCCAAAATGCTTCTGACAGCCTCATCGACTGCATGATTCAATTGGAAGCTAATTTAAATAAATGCTGTACTTTTTCATTGTAAGAAAATACTCACAGTAAAGTATATTACTAACAAGTTTAGTTAAAATTATTGTCTGATATTCTAAGCTATGCTTTAACAGC
This sequence comes from Phalacrocorax aristotelis, assembly GCF_949628215.1. Lineage (NCBI taxonomy): Eukaryota > Metazoa > Chordata > Aves > Suliformes > Phalacrocoracidae > Phalacrocorax > Phalacrocorax aristotelis. Next base: position 69,598,297 of record NC_134276.1, on the reverse strand, counting down.
AGAAAATATGGTGGGTTACTGATTTGAATTTGGTCCAAACTGGTAATACCCAAAATTACTGGCTTACAAAGGGATCTCTCTGCATGCCTCTAAAAATGATTTTGAGGTTATATGCCCTGAGTGGATGAATACAGTAGCTGGTCTTCATGGCACTGCTTTGCATTGAGGCCATCTCAAGTTCTGGAGTATAACCCTGCATTTGTGTATTATCCATTTCTTTTAATTTCTTTTTGAATTAGCTGTATGCTTTAGAACTTACTAGATTTTGACCAAAAAAGCTTCTTATTTTCAGACTTTTCTGAATATCCCTAATGACTGTGCTCAGGAGGAAAAAAAAAAAAAACAAAAAAACCAAAACAATCCAACAGCAACAACCCCCCCCTCCCCCCCGCCTCTGACTGTATGAGTCTTGTAAGAAGCGCAGCCTGGAATGTGCAATCCTAAATATAGGCCCATTCATAATGAATGCTTTACTCTCTCCTGAATTTGATAGCCTGTTGATAGCAGAAGCACTCACAATATATGTGCAGTGAGTTATATCCTTACCTTTGAAAGTGTTTTCTCCAGCGTATGGACAGATCAGGGTTAGACACTTTATCTGAATCAGTCTGCTATTTTTCATCATCGTTCATGTATATTTATTTCAAGTTTTATTTATCCATTCATAATAGAGATAAAGGTTTCTTGTTTGAATATAGTTACTAACCAATATATAATGCTTCAGTTATTTGGCACATATGGGTTTTTTTCTTCAGTTTTGTAGCAGTCTCTTGGATAGTTTTAGTTAAAAAACAGATAAACTTATATTTATCCGTGGTTTCAAAAGCAGTTATTTTAATATTCCTGCAAAGAAAGAAAACAAAAATCCTTGTATTTTTTCTTTGTTGAATTAAAAAGCTATTTTCTCCCCATCTTGATTGTTGTCTGCCTTAAAACCACAAATAAACAGAATCCTGTGGCAAGGTTCAGCAAACTGAATTTGCCACATAATTAAGCAGTAACAGAGACACTTCCAAGGCAAAAGGGAGATCAGTGGTTACAGTGGTTTACAGAAAGCAGTAAAAGCAGCAAGAAATCATACTCTTGAATTAAAAGCTGTGAATACCATTTGTCACTGCTGCCTAGTATTTAAGTGAGGGAGAATTTTTTTTTTTTGTAGGTTTTAGATAAATTTAGTTAGTACTTCTGGGAAGTTGGCATGTTCTACTACTGCTGTTAATATTTTGTTGGGAAAAAGAAGGTTTGGAAAAGCCAAAGCAGTAGTAGAAGTTGTAGAGGTAGGCAGAACTTTTAATTACTGGAGTCAATACATCTTTTTTTGAAGAAGTGAACCTGGAAGCTATTACCTTGGGGGGCAAATTTGGACAAGGTAATTGGCTTTGACCTTTTGCCAGATGTCTAACAGTTCTTTTTCCCCTCTCCCTTGTGTCCAGATAAATGTCATGCCTTTAGGTTTTTGTTCCCTTGTTCTGGTTTCAAGTGTGGAGCTGCTTATGTAGCTAATCTGCGCTTAAAATTATTTCCACTTCTAACCCCAGTAGGACTCTCTTTTGGGGTATTCAGACAGAATTGACATAATTGGATTTCTGCCCAGATACTGTATTTAGATAGCTTTGGAGATGTCATTAATTTGACAGCTGCCATAGGAAATCTTTGTTTTGACTGTTGTTACAGGGCCTGCAATGTTTCTATTGCATTTTCATTTGTAGTCTGCCACTGAATTGACGTGATTAAAATGGGTAGAATAAGAAACCATTGAATGTGTACAAGACATGAAAGGGATAAAATCAGTGCTGAAAACCTCAGAAGGTAGGCTGTTGCCAAATTTTATTTGGGTATTATGAGATTTTGGAATATCTAGTTATCTTTCAAATAGCAATAATAGCAGCGCCTGCGGCTAGGGCTGCTGTATGCTGTGGCGGAACCAAAGCTGTGTTAACATTTCTCTTCTTGTAGTCAACCTAAAGCAAAGTTTCTGGGGCAGTTCAGGCAGGTTCTGATGATTAACTGGGAAGAAAAATGAGGTGTTTTGAGGGGCTCTGTTCTTGGGAAGCAGTGATCCTAGCAACTAAGGGATTGAATCGTTTTTGTGGATCTGAGGAACCTGGTGGTTTTGTTTTGACTTGCCCATTGAAGGTGCTGACTTTGGGGACTGCTGTTCTGCCATGTCCAAAGAGGGTGGTCAGGGTACCATACGTCACTGACTAGCATGTACCACCTACAAAGTCGTGTAGGAACCAAAGTCGTTTCAAACTTCCAAGTGTTTGTCTTCCACTTTCGGCTCTTAGTTATGAACCCCTTGTTACGGTAGTTTTGTACTTGAACTGCATGAAGTTTGTTGTTTTTCTTCAGTTGGATCATCAGAGGAGACTCAGAAAAGCTTTAAATCTGGAATGCAAGTTTTTCCCAGTCTTTGATATACAAATATACTGGGAGAAATATGTCTTGCTCTTCCCGAGGAAGATCATTTTCATCAGTGCATTGCTGAATTTTAACTCCAGGTATTACTTGAATGTATTCCAGTTTCAGTAAGGGATTTTGTGTTGTGTTCCTTGGGTTTTTTTTTTCCCCCTCCCTCAATTTTACTAATGGGTTCCAGTTTAATGTCTGTTTATGTGAGTTCTACAGCCCTGTGCTTTTCAACATTATAAATGAAATAGCAAGTTTGAGTAAACAATAGATCTTTCTACTCTTTCTGGTGGTGGTGGTTGAGAGATTTCTTCAATGTGCTCCCTCAGCTGAAGTCATTACGTATTTCTTCACCTGAGGGCCAAGATGCATCCCTTCAAAATGAAATGGCTCTCGTTTATGCTGACAGTACTTCAGATGCAGTTTGCCTGAACAGAACAGGGCAGAGCTTACATACTCTTCAGGATAATATATTCTGCTTGGACAGTAATGCCTACAGCATCCTTATATACCCGGTGGCTGTGCACCTGGAGGAAGGGTAAAACCCAAACACCCTCAGCAAATGGGCTCAGGCGCAGGGAGTGAGTGATTGCTGCAGCGGTTGGTGATGACAGCTTTTACAGCAGGTGGGGAGTGCCCAGACCAGACCTTGTTCTACCCGTGTATCGTATCATGTTGCCACTTGGCAGTTTGAGAGTTATCAAGAAGTTTCTGACAAATTTTTCTTGAAGACATCAGTCAGGATCTGCTCTGTCTGCCTGGTAGTTTCAAAGACAACCACTGACTTTGACCTATCCCTCTTAACATCACCATATCCATATATTTTAGCACCGAGACAGTAGTGGCACTATTATTTCAATTCAGACAGTGCTGTGTTGAACGTATGCATAGGAAAGACTTTCTTAAGACTAAGAAAGAGTGAATAATTTACCAGAACAGGAACGCTAATCAGGATTGCAGTCAGCCTTTAACTTTGCATTGCCAGTGGGCTAAGTCTGCCTTACTTGACTCTGTTAGTGACCTGTAGTCTCTCTGTAGTTCCTGTTACAGTCCATTTTCTGTAACATCTCACCCCAAAGCAAATCTTCTCTGTGTAGATGTGAGAGTTATTTGCTTATTTTAAACATTAGTCTCCCTAGCCAAGAGTGGTAACCAGGTGCCTCTGCCTAGTGTTTCTCTGATAGTGAGTTAATGTTGCATCCTTCTGTGGTAGCTAATTCATCGGAATCTGTGGCTTTCACTTCTCCAGAAGGCATCTGTGAATGCCTTTTTCCAGCGGAGGTGTGCATTTTCGGTAATTTACATGTGCAGATTGCTAGATTACTGTAAAGAGTATATTAATATGCTGTTTGTAGTAATCTTTCACAGCCCTGAAATCCACAAGTATTGAATTAAAAGCTCTGACTCTAGTAGAGAGTTGTGGAAGAACTGGTATGATTCAGTGAGTCCTATATGCCTTCATGTAAAACATTTTAATGGCAAAGGAGAAACAGATTTGTGAAGGAGCTGCTTGGGCTGATGAGTTGTTAACCACTCAGGTCCTCAAAGATTCTGAGCTGCTTTTACTTAATGGAAAAGACTGTCTTTGTGCAGTTTTTACAAACAAAAAATTAGAGTATCAATCAGAAAAAGGCTGAAGTTCCACTGGAATGAATTATTAAACTATATATACAAAACATTAATTTCCAAAGTGCTAAAGAATGTTATCTAACTATAAATGCTAAGATGTTTCTAAAAATGAAATCTGTAATTTGAATAATGAGGTATCCTATTAAGGAAACCAAAATAATTATCTCATGTTCAAACCATGGCCTGAGAAGCTTGCTTAGTTAAGCACTACCTAAGGTGGAAGTCTAGTCCTTTCCCTTCCTTAAAGATACTCTGAAACAGTTTAAGAACAGTCTTGGTACATATAGTTCTGTTTCTGCTTGTCTGTCTGCAATTATAATTGGTAATTCAGGTTTTTCAACATACATTTGTAAGGGTTCTTGAGGTGCTTAGAGCTCTCCTAAGCATAAATCAAGACCTTTGTTGCTTCTCCTATGTGAGCTTTAGGGTTAGTTATACATGTGCTTACCTAGCCAGCTTGTAAACCCTTAAATAAGGAAACTTAGAAAAGTTGTGAGTTCCTATTCCTTATTGTAAATAGAAAAGAAAAAACAGAGAAATTGAGATAAAATGGAGTTTGAATACTTCACCTTTCACAGATGGCTCTTGAATAGGAGTGCTTAAAAAAGCCTGGGGCTATTTTGGTGGTGTGGTACCTTTGTTGCGACCCTCCTTCAGCTTGCAGAGGGTGTCTGGACACAGCTTGCAAAGACAGGTGGTGGTGGTGGTGGTGGTTGGTCGTGGTGGTTTTGTTTGTTTTTGAGACTGCAATATTACATGTCCTCTCAAAGATTTTGTAGCCTTGCTGGGGGAGGCTTCCTGGCCTCCCATTTGTGATTTCTCCACTCTGCGTTGTGGGTTTTTTCTCCTTCTCATGCAGGGACTGCCCTGGAAGTTTACAGCTCAGCTAATCAAATTTGAATTAGGTCAGTGTCAGTAAGTATCAAGGTGGAAAATCCTGCTTAAGCCAGGAATTAAAAAAATTTGCATAGTACAAAGAGTTTACGTAGTAACTTGGTATCAGTATTGGGTTTTTATAGCTCAGACTTTTTGGGGAAACTTCTACCTGAGAGAATGTAAGAAGCATGTGATTCCTTTTAATAAAATAATGTGAATCTGTACAATATATATTGTAGAATTCTTACAGATGCAGTCACTAGCAGATGTAACCCTCCTCATTTCTTTCCAATTTAAAAAGATGGTAGTCATACACGTATTTGGATTACAACTACAGAGGAAGCTGGCAGTGGAAGTTGGTTTCTGAAATGCAGTATTTATTGTGAGTGTTTATTATTTAGAAGATCAACTGCTTGTGTTTCATGAGTAGATTGGGAGTTGGTGGTTGTGCAAGTAGATGTAAAAAACATTTTTTTTTTTTTTTTTTCTGAAAATGTATCACGTATACACCAGAGTCTGCAGATGATGTGCATTTGACTGCAGGAATATCAGTCAATGTAGCCGCTTTGATTGCATATGGTTAAACTGTGAGCCATTGCACGCTTTCTCTAGCTGCACTCGCCTCTCTGTGCCCCCTGCTAAGTATATCTTTTTTTGTTTGTTTGTTTAAATAAGAAGTTGTTTGAGTGACCAATGATACATGTTTAATCGCTTCCTCTTTGATCCAGGCAGCTTTGCCGGGAGGTGTACTAGAGCTCTTGCATGCCAGATAGGAGCGCAGAGAAGATACTCAACCTCCTGCCCGTGCGCTGTTCAGAAGAGACCCAAATTTCTTAGGCTAACCCTTACAGCCTCTGGTGATGGCTCCAAACCTGGACCTCTTAAAAAAATGCCCATTTAAACACAGAAGTTTGTCTTTTCTTTAGTCTCGCTTTCACAGCTGGCATACAGGCTTAGATCTTTTCCAGTGTTTTAAGTATCTAGCAGTCTTTCCTGCATGCAAGGAGGTGAACCTGTTCTTGTGCCCCATTTCACTTGCTTCCTTGCTGTTAAGGAGCTGCAGTCTTAAGAAGGAAAAGCTTTGTTGTGTAGAGTATGTAGTATGAAAGGATTTATTTTTTTGTTGTGGTTTTTTTTCCCCCAGAATGTTATACACATTGTAATGCAATGTTGCAATTTGCTGCCTTTTTGAAATCTTAAATACAATGTGAATCCAGTCTTGCTTTGTTTACTCCCTGTGTTTCATACTTGGTTTTAAAATATAGTATTCAATGAATGCTGTGGCTTATCTGAGTTAAAGAATGGTTGTGTGTTTTAATATTACCATTTTCTTTGCTTTAGAAGAAGGTAATATTAAGTGAGTTTTGGGATGATGTATATGACTAGGAGGTAAAAATACTAAACATATACTAGAGTCTTGAATATACTTGGTAGGTTTCTTTTCCCTTTAAACAAATTCAGGCATTCAGCTTTTGAGTGCTTAGGCTGATCTGTCTCCTGCTCAGTGGAACTGGAATGTGCTTGCCCAATTGTCTGCATAGTTAAAATATTTTGAACATTGCCTATTTTGATGTAACTTCATTTGAAATATCTGCCTAATGGAGAAGTCTTAATGGAGTACTTTAATAGCCTGAAGTGGTTACCTGCAATTGCTCCAGCGTATTTCAGTCAATTACAAAGGAAGGCAATATTTAAGGTTGGAGTGGAGCTAGATGGTGTAATGAACTGGCAGATTGCCAGCATGATCTTCTCCACAGGAGAATTTGTGTTAATGTGATGCTTTTCATTTGTTCTTCAGAAGGTCACCAGTAATATGTCAATTGTTGAATTTTATCGTAGTTATCAGAGTCACTTGAATGCCTTACCATTGGAGTTAAAATTCCCACTCTGTGGAATACAGGTTTATGGTCAGGTCATTCTTGTGTATTAGCATATTAAGTATCAAAGAGATTATTTTAGCTGTTTCCTGTCAGAATTTAAATAGGAGGTGGTTGGGTGTTGGGAAGAGAGCCTGAGAGAATTGTCATTGAAATAGTCATTGGAAAGCTGAATCTGGATTTTAGCCATGAGGGTAAAGAAAATGAGGCACATTAGAGCTGTTAGTGAAAGGAAAGGTGGTTAATAACTTCGGATGTTACTTGTAATCTAATCATTACAAAAGCTCTAATTTATTCTTAAGGTTGTAGTCTTTAAAGATTACACAGTTAAATATAAGGTGCTTATTATATTAGATGTTACTGATATTTATCTTCTGGTGCTTGTTGGCAAGTATCAAGTTCAAACTTTTACCCTGACTATTCAGAAGTGCATTTTACAGTGGGGCTTGCATAGTCCTTGTGTTCAGAGGACCTTGCTCTAGAAGACAGATGAGTGAGGTTGCTGTTCAGACAGACAAATTTGTCTTTCTACATCGCGTGTTTGTAATCATGTGTTCGTCCAATTCCTGTACTCAGCCATTCCTGTTCCTTGTTGTTTTCTGTTCCTCTGCTCTGGGCCTCATGGTTAGCGTGGGATATAAAGGCAGTCATGAGTGGTAAGGAACAGTGGCATTTTGCATTGAGCGGGGCTGGCATTACTGCGGTAATATTGGTATTAGGATTGAGGTATGGCAAATGGACGTCACATTAGATGGTACAGAAGTGATAGGCGCTGGTGATACCGAGGGATGTGACTGCCCAGCTCTGTGCCTCCGTTTGCCTTGCTGCCTTTCAAAAACGTTGTTGGCTTAATTTCCCAAGTTTTCTAATGTTGTGCCAATTTGTCCTTTGAGTGGGCAGTAAACATTTGCCATGTGTGCTCCAAGACTTTTGAAGGTTGATGGACATTATTTCAACTATTCATTCCCCAGCCTGGCTTTGCTATCAAATACAGCTGTCTGGAGTCCTGCCTGGGTGGAAGGTTGCAGCAGCAGAACTAGAAAGCCTCACATCCAGTGCAAACCCTTTGCCTGGGGGCAGATAGTCCCAAACCCTAAACACTGTTTCTGTTTCCATTTACTGCCCTTTGAGAAAAAAGTTCTTGAACTTCTGTAACTGAAAGATTGTTTCAAGGAACATATTTAAAGTATAAGTGAATTATTTGCGGTCCAGGTTTCCATCCTGAGTTTGAGTTGCTCTGCAAGTCACAACGTTGCAGGTGAAGCTTTGGGCTGCGGGGGTGTGTGATGGAAACAGGTTACTCTTCTGGGGAAGTGACTCTTAGTATGACTGGTAGCAGAAAACTTCCTCTGGCTTTTCCACAGCAAAGTGAAGATTTTTACCAACAGAAAAATAGAAAAGCAGGTCACATTGGAACGGAATTGAGTCCAGAGAGGACAGACCCCAGTCTGCATCTTGTGCTCGTGTGCCTATTAGATAAACAAGTGTTATTTCAAAGTGTTGGTAGGAATGAGGTTTTCTAGTGCATCTTCTTCCCTTGACTCTTTGCACTATCACCTTTAATATTCTGGGCTACTTTTAATCTATATTAATTGAGCCACGAAAATAAAACCATTCTTGCTGTATAGAAGGAAGTTAGCATTGTTATATTGAAATAAACACATGACTCATTTTTTCTTATGTGTTTAGATGGAATTTGAACTCTAATTTTCCCCAACTGTACTTCCTTTCCAGTTGACTAATAAATATAAGGTTAGTTTTTCAGGCATTGATGATTAACAGTATTGTTTTTAGCTCATTGTCAAATACAAGTTCTATATGCAAATGTGCATTTGCAAAAGTGGAAGCAATAATTGAGAGAGGTGTTGAGTTTTTCTTTAAGGAATAAAAAAAATTAAAAAATCAGAAGCTTGGTACAGTACATCAGTGGTGGATGGTAATGGACAATAGATGACTTGTGAGGTAGGAAGGGGGAAGATGGTACTGTTCAGAAGATCTTGTAACAAAAAATGAAGTGACTTTCATTTTCCCCTTAATGTTAATGTTCTTGCATTATTGGCAGGAGAAGAGCACGTACTACAAAACATTCAGCCAGCAGGAAAATAGATCTGCCCTGCCTCAGGGTTTAAATGTTACTTCATTTATTAAAATATCTTTCCCATTTACTTGGTATCTGTCCTGTAATTTCAAATATAGAGCAGTTTTCAGTGAGAACACAGTTAAGGTCTGTAACTGGGTATCAAAATTGATATAGGAAGGTGTGGTTGCTCATGGTCTGTGTCTGCAGAAAGCTCAAAACCCAGGTTGGGTGGTGGGGCAGCAGGCATTCCAGCCAGCACCCTGGCAGAGGAGGAGGGGGTAGGTCACCCTCTAGTCCCATCTGCTCTCTGCTGTCACAGGCATATCTTCATTCAGGCGCTGGACTGGATCGGGAGGCTGCTCTTTTTGGATAACATCTCACGGTTTTCCCTCCTCCATTGTGTGGTGTTTTTTTTTTTCTTGTGTGTTTTTTGGGGAGGGCTAGCAATGCTCTGGCTCCCCTTGCAGCTGCTGGGGAGCAAGGGTTAATCCGCCAGGGAGCAGAGAAGTAGGGACTCTCTCGTGCTTTACCCTCTAACAATATGTTTATGCTTGAATGTTTGTCAAACTGTAGTTTTAGTTTCTGTTACTCCACTTATTAATGGGTGGAAGTCTAAATCTCACTTTTAAGCATGTATGTATGGTCTTTGTAATACCTTTGTCAATATTTTTTTTTTCTTCCCCTTCATTATGATGCTTGGGATCGTCAGTTGAATTGCTCTTTTTAATTGATTTTCTTTATTGGATGCTTTTGTAGAGTGGCAAGTGGTTGGAATCTGTTCAGAGAAGACTTTGAACAGAAACGTTTGTGTGCGAGTGGCCTCAGGTTGAGTGGGAGCTGTTATATATTGATTGTCCTTATGAGCTAGGGACTGCGGGACAGGAAGACGCTCAGAATTTTTCCGTTGTCTTTGAATTGGATCTTAATGGGTTTACACTGTCTGAATTTGTCAGGCAGTTAGAAGCATCATTAGAAAACAGAAACAAATGTCTAAATACTTTGAAGTAGCTTCTGAAAGGTTACTTTTGTGGCTAGAAATACTTAACAGAACAATGGAGACTGGGAGGGAACTCAGGAGGCTTGTGCCATCCAGCTCCTGGCAGGGCTAAGGCCACAGCTGGGGCCATGTCCAGGAGAATATGAGACTCTTCCAGGAAGAAGGTCTTCTCAGGGGGCATGTGGCTGTGCTTAGACACCCTCCTGGCTTCTTTACATCCAGTCAGAATTTTCCTTAACAGAGTTCTGCAGCCCTACGACCCGCTTCACACCCTCGGTCAGAGCTCACTTGTGTTGGCCCAAACCACACGCGGTAGTAATCCAGCTGGATTACACATCCAAATCTGTGTGAGTGCCTCCTGGGTGGAAATAGTCATGTCCCACAACTGCTGGCTGTGCTTTTGCTGATGTACCTCAGTTTTCCACATGTAACAGCATTTCCCTTTTCTTGGGAAGTATGGGCAAGTTAAACTGAGTAATGTAAAAGTGAAGGAAACAGTAAATAATAGTGCTTTGTGAAATGTAATCTTTATAAAACTGGGCCAAATTTTTAATTCCATTTCTTGACTGATTTTTCTCTGTATTATGATGACTGGGTTTGTAGTCACCTTCTTACCTACATGGTTTGGATTGTGGTTAAATTGACCTTGTATTCATTGAAAAAAGTTAAATATAAAGATGGATCCTATTTATGCTAAACAGGTAGATCAAGTTAGAGCCATTCTTCCTGCTCTTCAGGATCTCTTAGGGCGTTTTGATAGTACGAAAACTAAATTACCTAGCTAAAGGTCTTCCAAGTTTAGAGTTAAAACTAAAGGACGTGTTGTTTGTTGTTTCAGATAGTGGTGTACATAACTTCATTGGAGAGTCCTGCCTTTCACTGCCTGGATCCTTTTAACAGTGTGCCAAAGGTGAGTGGTTCAAGTTCAGTGGTTATTTTCATAACTAAAGATAACGAGTGAACTGGATGTATTCCTTGGTTTTTGCTTTACGTAGTGTAGTACTTGTGGGTTTGGCTTTTGTTTTATGTTTTTTTTTAAACTGCTGAATGGATGATTAAATAGCAAGTCTTTTCCCTCAGTGATCTGAGACAAAGCAGTATTAGCTCTTTAAGAAAAAAAAAAAAAAAGGATAGGCTCAGACTATTAATTAAGCACTAGATATTGCTACCACTGTGTTTTGGCTCCTGTCTCCTATTACCTACTGCTTTGACTTGCTGCATTTTCCCCTGAAGGTGCTCTAGGCAGGACATGGTGGCGTGGGAGGTATAGACGAGTAGCGGCCATCCATAGCCTGTGGTGGAGCAGGCTTTCATGATTCTTTGACCGGGTTCTAAAAAGTTAAGTAATAGCTTATAAAGTATTGAGAGGAAAGAAGGTACGTGGGTTTTCTGTGAAAGCAGAACAGCATTGCATTCAGTATATGTAGAATATCTTCCTGGCCTGGCTATGAAGACCTGAAGTAACCTAATGAAGCTGATGTTTTCCATAGGATCCATTTTGTGGTGGAGTCTGGCTGTCTTCTTGCTGTTGATTCATGTACCCTGTTGTCTGTTTCTAGTAACTGTAGTTGATTTCTGTGGCTTAGTAGAAGATTTATTAACAGAAACTTATAATAAAATGAAACTTCATTACAACTGTACCAAAAAATAAAAGTAAAAAGGCAAACACTGAATTCAGCATTGTAGTCGCTGTAGCACAGAGCAGAAAGCTGGGAAACTTAGTTTCATTCGTTACTTCACCAGGTGGATTTATTACTTCTTACTCAAATTCTCTGTTTATAAAGTAAAAATAATGTTACCTCTTCAGAAGGAAGCTCTGATGGCTAATTATTGACATTTTGAGCCTTCAAATGGAAAGCAATGTTTGAAGTCCTTGTGTGCCTTGATATTTGTTGTGAGTTCTGTTAAATACTTGTTCAATGAAGTGTTATCAGATGTTGAAATTAGACTTAATTTGTTTAATAAAGTGCAGGTGAACCAGTTAGTATTATAAATGCAATCCAATCTTAAGTGTAACATCTACATATGTTTTTGCAAATGATTCCGTTTCTTTCAAACTGAAAAGAAAAATCTGAAGTACCAGGATAGAAACTCTGAGATACTACAATTTGCTTTTGCACTACAAAATTTAAAGTCATCTGATGTATGTCTCTTAAATGTAATGGACAAATTTATAACCCTGGCCTTTCCAACAGATCAGAGTATAGCCTTGAACATTTTGTATTTGTGTTTAAAGACTAATAATGAGAAATCTTTTGCAATAATTTTCTGGAGTGGAAACTGCAGTAGGTTTTCTTTATAAAGGTTGGACTAGATGATCCCTGAGATCCCTTCCAACCTGTGATTCTCTGATTTTGTGTGTCATGTAGGTAGCGAAATTAAAATGTTCTTGAAAGGGCTGTTAATGTAAAAACAAAACAAACACACAATCCTAAAGCCAGTGATTCATCAAACTGTAGGCTTAATCATAGTAAAATTATTCTAATTTTTCTCCTAAAATTTCTACTCAAAATAAAGCTTGCCTTTTACTGACTATGGCACAGACTTTGTATTTATTTCAAATGTGTAGTATAAAACTGTTTAGTGAACTCTTCAGTGAAAATAATTAATGAAAAATCCACTGCTTTGTTCAAGGAAATAGTTGTTTGGAATCTGGGTTATGGATTTAGTGTCATCTTTATTTATTGAACTTCTGTGATATTTGGCTTATTGAGTAATTTTTTTCTTCTACCCTTTAAGACAAGAATGGGGGAAGGGACCAAAACATGCCCAAAGTGAAGGTGTTTACAGCAGGTGAAGGCTTTATATACTTCCCAGAAAGGCAATAAATAGATAATAGCTCACTGAAAAGGGAGAGGAAGAACTATTTGGACATCTCAGCTGGCGGGGGTGTAGGGGTGTCTTATTAGACAACACTTTCAGTAATAAAATTAAATCCAACTTCTTTATTAATATATTGTCTTTCCTATCCTTTGTGTGCATGTTTCTGGTGGACTATATTCAACTTGGTAAAGATGTTATTCTGCAAAACACAGAGCATTCTAATGCCTTTCCTGAGAGGAAGTAGGCAAATGTGTAGGCATAGGTTCAATAAAGCCTCGCTTGAAATGCTGTGTTGAACGAGAACGTAGTAAACCTTCTGCCCTTTGAAAAGGAAATGCAATTGGCAACAGAGTAAATATTCACAAATTACACTCAAAATGTTCTTAAACTTCACTGAACTGCAGACAATAATGTGTCCTTATAGGATTTTGTTGAGTCAGAACTACAGTGTAATTAGCATATGGTTGTCAAGATCTGCCAGCTCATCTTTTATCTACCTGGGCAAGCTGGCGTGCTCGTGCTCCGCTCCCCCCCCCCCCCCCATTTCTGCAGTTAAATTAGTATGAAGTTACAGACGAAGTCTAATGTTCTGGCAACTTATTGCAGTCATTCAGTTGTTGCAAATCTGAAACTACACGAAAAGCATTTAACCTATTTTAGAACATCATATTGTATGTAGTGGTATTCCGTACTTTTGAACTTGTTCATCATTCATGTACAATCTTTGAATCAAAAAATAAATTGCATCTTGTATTTTCACAATAGAATATTTTGAAAAGTGATGGCAATATTAATATGCCTTGAGCAATTCTTTTATGGATTTTAGATAAAATCTTCTGGGAAATGTTCTTTAATAGTATAATTTTTTGAGACTCCATACACCTTTATGGAGTGTACTCTTTGGTTCTTGAGGGATACCTCTGTACACAGAAGGGAGATGGATGAGATCAGAAGCAAACAGGTGCAAGCAAAGTTATCACTGTCTTAATACTCAGCAGATTTGCCAAACTGTGGTCAGATGTCAATGGCTACAGTACCACAACATTTGGTGGAGAGCCTAGTCTGTAAAGGTACTCAGAACAACCACGACCCAAGTGTGCTACACATGTGGCGAGACCTGTTCCCAGCTTCTGAAAGACTGGTTCTCCTCCTTCTTTAAAGAGGGAAAAGCACCGCAGACATTTCAACTTGATGGAATTGTCTGTGATGCCTTATCAGAATATTTTTTTTGGTATTTTTCAGTGGATTAGCATGTTTGTAGTTGTTGATTTTTGAAGGAAAACAGTACCTATTCTTAGTATTTCGTAGGAGTTATTTATGGAAAACTTTTATTCTGACAGTAATTAAGAGAATGAAAGGTATGTACTGAGTGGATGTCTGGATTCCTTTCCCTTAAACAAAACAAAACAAAAAAAAACAAAGAAAAAAAACAACCCCAAAGTTCCTGTAATTACTTCAATTATCCTAGATGCTTGAAGTGTTAATTTTAAGCTGAAAGTGAATGCAACTTTAGCATTACTTAAATATATTTACAGACATTTAGTATAATAAATGAATTTATAGATTACTGCCTATTATGTTATGCTAGTGTCATAATACTTTCTAAGCTGTAATTGTGGACAGTAGGGAAGAACAGTTTCATCCCACTCCTACGCCCCCATAACCACAGGTATACCCCCCCAAATAAATTGATCTTCCCTGAATTATGTAACTTTAGTACATCCCTTTCTTAGATTTTTTTTTAATTACATTTTTGTTGTTTCTCTTTGTAGTAATTGTATTTCTCTGCATGAAAATACAGGCATGGTTTTAATTACTAATAATATCAAAATAGATTACTAAGAATCGCTTGTCTACAATTTTTTTCCAGCTTTGGTAGCTTCAAGTGCAACTCAAGTTTGTAGATATCAATGGTACCTGTTACAGCCTGGAAATGGCCTTTGCAGTATACTTTAACTGCGGTCCGTGTGGATTCCTCATCAGAGAACACTGTACAGCTTTCATCGACACATGAAAATTCAGCTCAGTAAAAATAAAACAATGACCACGTTTTTCCTGGTGGAAGTACTTGTGTGGTTTGATAGCCAGTATGGACTTTGGCTGTCTTCTCATCCAGCATGTCACTTTTTCTGAGCCAAAAAGCGCTTTGCCTGCTGAAAAGGATCTGGCATGTTGCTCATACTGATATGAGTTAAGCCATATATATATAAAATATATACATATGAGTAAGTTAATCTTAAGCTTGTGCCCGAGTATATCTGTGAACTGAGCACAAAACACTCAGTGGCCAATCTTAGTGACTTGACCAGTGTTCAGAGAAATGCCACTGGCAGGACTGGTTACTGAGCCCCTGTTTCTGTGGTTTCTAAGTAAACATAATCCTGTGTTACACCAGGTTCAGTTAGAAGATTTCAATATGTCCTGCACTTTTGAGGGATGAGTGATGAGGCTTTGAGATAGGATCTTGAGAAACTCTTCAAGATAGCTTATGCAGTTGAGCTACATCACAGGGAGGGTGTATCTCCCTGGGATGCTGAAAGCGTTTGTGGCTTAGCTGGGTGCTATACGCAGAGGCATAAGTCAGGGAAAGTCAGCTCGAGGCTTTCGGGATGTGGGGACTGTGCAATAGGGCTGTATCGGCACAGGGCAGGGCAGTGATCGCAAACCCTCCTTAAGGAGGAAGCAGATTAGCAGCTGAGGTCACCAAGTTACTCCAAGACCTAACTGCCCTGTAAAGGAGCTGTTGTCATACCCTGCTTGCAAATGCCTCCTGGAGATACCCTTCCTTCAGGTTTCTGAGGAGTGCCGTGCCTGTTTTGTAGCTCTCTAGGGCTGACTGCTTGAGCTGGTGCTTTGTAGGATGCAGCTGGCGCATTGGCGTATGTCACTTATAAAATCAGTTGAAGGCCTGTTCCTCCATTTCATAATGGCTGGAAGGTGGTTTGTCTGGTGTGGAGGCTTTGAGGGAACTTTAAATGATGCATTGCTCATGTTAGAATTGGTGTGTAGTAGAAATATAGCTAAAACTGTAACCGTGTGTATTTTCAGTAGTGCTCTTAACTTATTCCATATAACATCATATTCAAATGGTATATTTTACAGCAAATATGATACTAAACAACAGTTTGGCTTGCTAAAATACTGCCTTTTAATGAATGGGAAGAGACTATATGCAGCTTGTCTCATTTCATATCTGGCAAATGATTTTGTGTGTGTTACCCAGAGGCGTTCTTGATAACTGCTGAAATTGGTGGATTTCACAGAACAGAAAATATTTAAAGGTTAGTGCGGTATATTTGCTGTGGAATTCTGTTTCTAATGACTTTGTTAATTAATCTTGGATTAGTATTAGTGTTTGCACTGTAGCAACAAAGCTTGCATTGTACTAAGCAGAGAGGACTGAGAAAATGAGGTTGTCGTGTTTATTTTTTGAACATGAAGCATAGAATACCATGCATACAGGTACAAACCTTTTACAGTCTGTTTTTCTTTCCCTGATTTTGAGAGTCTCATTTTAAGACTTCAGGCTTGTTTGAGCTCTCCTGGTTTTAACCCCTGCTTTTTTTTGGTGCTCTCTCTTCACACCCTTTTGTTTCAGGGATCCCCTGCAGCTCTCATCTTATACCTCCTTATTTTGGAGGCTGTTGTCTGTGTCAGCTGCGCTTAGTTGTTCCCCATAATAGAACCTCTGTGCAGCTTATTTTCTACCTTCTCTATCACCCTCTTCCCCCCCCCGCCCCTTTTAAATGAACCTAATCCTGTGTTTTGATTCAGCAGCTGTACGTGAAATCCTTCCAGCAAATCCCTGATGCTGTCATTGCGACTCACAGATTTTTTTCCTCATTAGTCTAAGTCCTTGCATTTCTTCTTAGCTGCTCTTTTCCCTGTGACCACTTGTTCTACCTCTTCCTGCTATTCTATAAAATTTACCTGTAGCCTGATATTTTTTTTTAATGTGAAATACTGACATCTTAACAGAGTGTTCCTATATGCAAGTTAAGTATCTGCCTCTGATGCAAGCAAGCTATCGCAGGTGATGTCAGAGAGATCCTTTGCCTGAAGCAGCAGGTATTTTGGAGAATCCAGATTTTCACAAGAGGCTGATTTTTAATTCTTTATCCTGCCCCAAAATCAGTAGTTTTTCGTCCTTCAGTGCTTAGCACATTTGCTGATAAGCAGGGTTGTCTCATACCATTAGTTCTCAAGTTATCACATACCAGCCCCAAAAATGCTGTTGAATGAGGGTTAGACCTCTCTTTATATTTGATCTCTGAATTTGTCTTTCAAGATTAAACAGTCTGAGAATTACTTTTCCTTTCTTAGTTCTCCCTCAGGACTAAAGAATGGCATTTTCTACCCGCTCTGGATTTGTATAGGATCTGGAAAGGTCTGTTCTGTTATTGCTAGAGAGATTGCTGGTTTATGATGAAGATGATCAGGGTGTTTGGTAAGCTAAAGCATTTATCTCAAAAGAAAAGGGTGTGACATCCTTGGGTTTACGTAAATGTTTTGACTAGAACTGCAAACCTGGTGTGTGTACGTATGTTTATAAAACTGGTTTTGGAACTAGCTTGTAAGCAATGTTTTGACAGTTGTGCTCTTTAGAAATTGAATTTACCATCAGAGGGATAATGGAATCTCGCATTCTCAACCGTTGCCTTGCACTTCAGGCACTCTTTGGATGCATGGCTGCTATAACATACTTTCTGACTGCAGTAAGTTACTGAAACTTCAGGAAGTCTTGACCTGTGAGCTGTAATCTTTTAACTGGTAACACAACATCATGTGGCCAAAACGGAGGTGTCCCATGTGTGCTGGGCTTATGCCAGCTGTGTGAGGAGTGGCTGCTGCTGTGTATTCTTTGGGGGGGGAAAAAAGGTGGTGGCAGAGGGATCAGTAGGTTGCTCGCTGGCTGTGGTTCAGGAGGAGCAGAGGAAAATGACATCACAAAGCAGGCCACTGGTCGGACTAAGGATTTTGGCCTGTAAATGGTGGCTGGGCATCTCTGTATCCTGAATCAGTACCCTGACTAATTCTGTAGAATCCTTAAAAATAAGAGTAACAAAAACTTAGGGCAGCATCTGAGGCAATGACACAGTGATTCTTACCTTTTTGGAACTAAAGCTTGGTTTCAGGTTTGAGGTTTTGAACCTCAATGTACACCACACTAGAGGAGCAGCAGCAAGGTGTCAAGTAACACTTCAGTCCAAGACCTGTTCCTTAGAACTTAATTTTCAACAGGGAGCTTAAGAACAAGAATAAATAAAATAAAAATGCTTGGTATTAGTCTCTTGAGGGATTCAGAGATTCTGTGATGCAGGAAAGGAAAAGGGATCTCTCTTCTGGAAGTTCTCCCTGAGGTCCAGGGAGAGAGGGGATGCATGTGTTTTCCCCCCTCTCCCTATTCTCTTCCCCACCTTGAGGTAATTTGTGAATTTTTGTATACTTGCTCCTACTTTTGATGGTGAAGGGCTCCCAGTATTTGTGTATGAATTATCATTGAGGCCTGATGCAGATTTGGTAACACTATTGGCTTCTCTTAGTAAGGCCTGATTTAGATGATGAAGATACTGTCTACTTCTGTTGTAATATTATAACAGAGTTGTGGCATGTCACCCTTGAATTTTGACTACAAGTAGTACTAAGGTACTACAAGAAGCTAAGTATTTTGTGTGGCTCTCAACTAGCATATGAAACTATGATGGCATAGTCATTTTTATTGAAACTCTGTAGCAATATAAATTTTAAAATTTGTATTAATCTAGAAGTAATGGGAACTCTGTGGCTAAACTTCCAAATTTCAGACCTGTAGTTTTGAACCTATTTTTCCTTTATTAAATCTTGATTCCAGTACAGGTATTAATCCCCATAGTATCTCTCCATGCTTGGAAATTATTTGGCTACTATTATGTCCCTTTCATATCTGTTGATGCATTTTATTCTTATCTTGTGAGACTGAGGAAGAAAATGTGTCCGTGAGCGTGTGAGGATAGAACGTCTCATCAGTGTAAGAGTACATAACATTTCTGGAACAAAGGGAATGTAGTATAGCAGCCAAAGCCAAATGTTTAATTTCAAACCGATTTGTTTATTGCAGGGAGATTTTATTCAGAGAAGTTAGCTGTGGAGAAATGTCTGGCAGAAGATAAAAAGAGTAGGAGAAGATTTAGGAGTTTGGAAAGATTCAGTTTTGTTCAAGCACTGGAGCTGAGAGTGGGAATAAAAGAGGACAACTGGTCTCTATTGAATGTATTTTGCTCATAGACGTATAGACTCTTATAACTGCTATTCTTGGTTTTGGGTAACTGTTTCTATGGAAAAAAGTCGGATATTCCTAGTCTTTATCCAGTAAAAGCTTACTTTCAGAAGCTTATCTTTTTAAGCAGCAGTTCTGGTGCAGTGGAAAATTATGTTGGGGTAATAGTAGTGGAACAACTTCTTAGGTTGTCTGCGTAAGGCATCTTAAAGCAGCTGACACCTGAACTGCAAGGTAGGAGTTCAGAATAAGGAGCATCTTCCTAACGTCCTGACAGCAGCCTCTGTTCTCTGGAGCGTACCTGGCAGAAGCATTTCTGTAACCCCCTTTCATCCTTTTCCCCCTTCGGTGAATGCTGTTTCTCTCTTGGTTTTGTGTCCCTCCCCTTTGGCTGAGGAATTAACAATGGCTTGCTGCTGTAATCGTGTGGCAGAGCACTCACAGTACTACTTTTTAGAAGAGAACCTCGTTTGAACTGGAGGAGGGTATGTAAGAAATAATTTGATTGAAAGAAAATAATATTGCCAATATTCCAGACCAAAAATGCAGTCCTGACTTAAAATTTAAATATTTTTAAGAGCTATAGGACAGGTTGTTTTCAAACCTGTTTTATTTGGAAAAGTATGAGGGATAGAGTTTCCTCTGCACATGTGTTTTGGGAGCAGTAAGAGAGGATTTCAGTCTTGACTCTGAAGAGCTGTTAGATAGAAAGAGAACAGAGAACTTTAGGGAGGAGACTGGGATGGCTCTTTCTTGCCTGGGCTGATACTTTCCTGGTTGTGTAGCATTAGCACAGCAGTCAGTCTGACCGACAGGAGACTTGGGAAGCTGCAGCATTCACTCAAACCTCCTACAAGATCCAAGAGTGTCTCTTCATTTAAACTGTGCTTTCTCTTCGTACGTGCCCCATAAGAAAGTTAAAAGGATAGCTTTCTGAGTACTTGTCGTGATCCAGTCTTCAGGAAGATGTACAAATTCATACAGGAATAAATGTAATGGTATTAACTGTTTCTTAATGAAAATCTAATACTGTATCTTTCAAGCTGCCTCTTTGGATATGTACATAAGCACAGAATGAAGAACGATATCTTGCATCTGGTGATTATTTTTACCTGTACTATTCAAAGACCCTGCTTCTATAAAGTAGCTTTTTGGCTGAGGCAGTCTCCTATATACTAGAAATAGGTATTCAGTAACCCCAAGTTTAGGTAAAAATTTGTGGAACTTTGCCTTGAGATTTAAATTGAGAAGTATCTTAATGGTGTTTTTTTGGTTTTTTGGGTGGTTTTCTTTTATGCTGCCCATATGTACCTTTTTATGTTGGATGAAAATCCTGGTCCAGATGACCTGGTAAAAAAACCCCAGAAGTCAAAGAATTTATTCAGTATTTGAAATGACAGTAAACTAGAAAGCTCACAGGGACAGAATCTGAATAGGGCCCTTAAAATACTTAGTGCTCTGTGGGCTAGAAAGTTAAAAATTGTTTTAATATACATATTGTTCACATTTCCTACTGTCATGAGGTAGATTGAATGGGGTTTTTTGTAAAGCAATTGACAAATTGCTTAAGACTATAAAGTGAACATTGTCGAGAAACGGACAATGTACTCTATTTTTTTTTTTTTCTCCTTTCTTAAAACAGCTTTGGGAATAAATGCGTTTTTGAACTGAACAAACATCTCTTCCTCTTTCTAGTTAAAAAGTGAATATATGATTTTTCTATTGGGGAACAGAAGGTCAGCAGTTCAATTTTATTTTCAGAATTTTGTAGACAGTCTAAAGTGAAATACCTTGAAAAGTAGGTAGCAGTGTTTCAAGGGATTAGCAGTAAAACATAGCAATCCACACTGATTCTGAGCTTTGTCCTTCTGTGCAAGATCAAGGTTAAACTTCTTATGTCTGAGGACTGTTCTTTGTTTATACAATACATAAACGTACTAACAGTTCCAGTGAAGTATAATACCTGCAGACTATTGAATGTTTGAGCTAGGGGAAAAGAAGCAGCAATGGAAGCGAACAATTCAAATGTGCTTTTTTTTTTTTTCCTGTTTGAATCTTGAAAGAAATTCAAGGATGTCTCCTTCATAAAATTTCGTGGTGTTCACCATATCCTGAGTTGGCTGGCTGTTTTAATTTCACGGCAAGAAGGAAAGTTTATTGTGAGGATGAAAGTGCATGCACAGTGGTAGACTTAATTTGTTCTTCTGTGGAGCATGTTTCACCAGTCTATCATATAGCTAATATTACCTAAATGTCCTCTCAGTAGGGTGTCTGGGTTTTTTTTCTGTGATCTTGCGTGCTTGGCTCCCTCCTACCTCTTTTTTGTAAGGGACTGTGGAGAGGCTGGTAGGTGTAAAACGATTTCTAACTTTGTCTTGTCTGGACACCTAATGTACGTTGAATTGTTCCTGGACTTTCCCCTCTCTTCTGTCTTTTTTGTTTGTTTGTTGCTGTCATGTATTTCCAAATGTATAGGTAAGCTTAAATGTTGTCTGCTGGGAGGAATGGAGAGATAACAGCCCAGAGCAACACCAACAAACACTAAGCTTATCTGTGTCTCTGACTTAGTAGAAACACCTATAAACCGTGCGGAGATGTGGCCGTTAATCATTGCTGCTGTTTTAGACGTGAGATGAGGTCTCTTTTCCCAAAAGTTTGCTTTAGCAAAGTTGAGCTGGTTATTCACTGGGTGGCTTTTCTGAAACGGCTTTTAAAAGAATTCAGGAAAAGGTGAGCCAATACTCTTTTCTGACCCTCTCACTCTGTTTGTCTAAATGTGGGGCAGCATTTGGGGTTCTGTGTGTTTTCTCTGCAGCCAGGAAACAAGCCAAAAAAGCTGCCTCATCCCTGTTTGTCTCTCTGCAGCTGAAGGGTCTGAAGATGTCCTCCCTGCCTGGGCTTTACCATTGCTGTCTAGAACGTGGAAGAGCACTGCTCTTGATGGTAGTGCCTTCAAAATAAAGCAAGATGCAGCTTTTTGCCCTAATAGTGGAAAAAGTCACCATGGATTGGGTCATCGGCAGTAACTGCATCTGCGAAGGCTGCTGATGGAGGCAGAATGAGAATCTACAGCCGCTGCTGGCACTTGACTGAATCTTGCCTACTGGTGGAGCTTGCAGCAACAGATGCAGGAAAAGGAGGTTGAGGGCAGATGGCATGAGCGTGTGGGGCCTAGAGGCTGGAGGAAGGGGTTGGTAGGAAGGGATGTTAGCTAGCTGTCTGTGGTTGGAGTTGCTTTATACGCAGACTTCTTTTATTTTCTCTTCTTTCAGCAGACTGAAACCAGCGATGATAAATTAATAATTCACACTCCTTGTGTTTTCTGATAAGTGTATAATAAAAGGGCATGAAAAGATGGAATTTTGTATAGTCTCACAGATATGGGGAGATACATTTTTCCCAAAAATACCATCTGGGTTGGGCAAAGCACTAATAGAATCATCCAACTACAAAAATCCTCCCTCAGTTTTCTGTCTGGTATCTAGAAGGTTTCCAGTACTGTTTGTTAGTCTTTGTCCTGCTTTGTGAACCAAATAAAAATGCAAATTTCTTAACCCACCTGCCCTGGCGCCCCCCCCCCCCTTGAGATATGTTTGCTTGGTTTTTAAAAATCCCTTAAGGTTGTCCTTAAGAGATTTCTTAATAGTCATCCCATATTTATGGAAAGACTTGATCCAGGTTTCCAGGTTTTTATTATAAGTGCTTTGCCCTGCATGTTGGTGACCATGCTCAATTTCAGCTTAGCTAAAGACCTATTAGAGTGTTTTCTCTGTGACTTCTGTTATCATTATCTCTCTTAAGCACGGGTGAGTTATAAGGCTCCTAACTAGTACTGCTAAACTTTAACATATGTTAATATAATACCAGCTTGTTCCTGTAGAATACCAGCTTTTTGTCCTTTGAAATAGAATTTTAAATCATCTGTCAGAAGCTAAGAACACTACCAACTTTATAATAGGCATGCCTTTCCAGAAATGGCATAGAAATATCCTTTTCTTTTTAAGTAAGACATCAAAAGATTTTTACAAACTTAGCTTCCTGAAACATCAGAGTGCTTATCACATAAATAGGGAAGATAGTATTATGTGTTTTAGACTGTCACACTGATTAAGCATTTGTATTTTGAACTGCCCCAGACCAGGAAATTTTGTGGCACAGCAGTATTACTAATGAAATTTTAAAAAACATGAAATTGGGAAGGTTAGCTTGTGTGAAGGTCACAACATGAAACAGAATGAACGTCATATAAAATTAGGTTGGTATCGCATGAATTAATAGAATGCCAGAACTCAGATTTGTGTGTTTTAGTGCTGCAGCAGCCTACCTTGCAACAGCCCTGATGTCTTTCTCTTTCTACCACCAGAGATGTAGAAGGCTAAAGTATCTGCTACCTTCTCAAATAAATGTTAGCAATTTTATTCTTATCTAATAACATTTTCCAGACTCTTACTGTTGTGACAGCATTGCGTCCTTTTCTTGCAACTTCAACTTTTTCTGGAACTGTATGCCTCATATTACGAAGCTGTATTAGCCTGAATAATGGGCAGCCATGGCTGTGAGGTGACCTTGGTTTACAAGAAAGGCGGAAAGATGTGAGCTGGGGAATTGCTCTCACTGCGTTCGTTGGCCTTGCAGTCTCTACCTTTGAGGGCATCCCCGCTGCTCTTGCCTGGTCGACGCTGGTGCTACACCTGTGCTACACAGGTGCTTCCTGCTGGAGTGGGCTTGGAGAGCTGGAAAGGGCCTTGCCATCACCTACAGCCATCAGAGATGGTCATCACTAAGACTCTGGGGCTGCATGCAAAACATACGTGAGTCTCGCCAAGGAGATGCATGCTTTGTGATTAAAACTACTCCTTTTCCTTAAATGGCGAGTTTATATTTTAAAAGATCATTTGAAGCAGTCCCTGCTTATTTCGTCTGGGCAGACTGACTCGTGTGATAGGCTTCATGAAAATGTTGGGTGGAAAATTTTTTTACCGATGCCCTTTTATATATTGTTATATAGAAAATGAAATTTCTTTTTTGTCGAATGGTAAAGTGTTGTACCGACTCCTCAGCAGGAAGCGTGTATTTCTGGGTGTTTCTAATCTGTATTCTCCTTTATTTCTTTGTGTGTCTTTTAAAAAAGACTTCTAAGCCACTTATAATACAGAAAACAAACTTTTGTGCTCTATTGGAGCTACGCAGAAATTCGTTACCACTAAACTAGTCTTGAGGTTTCCTGTTTGCAGTTGTTCTGTAATGCAGGATACAAGGCGCCGGAGTATAGCTGCTGTTGTATTAGAGATTGGGATATCAGATATGTTGTGGGGCCAAGAGAAGCAAACACTGCTTAGAAGCTGTCAGAGGCATCCAGTTGAAGAAACAAAACCCCAAACCTCGCAGCTGCGAAACAATGACAGCCGACATGGAGGGGAAGAGGGTTTGAGGTGTGCGGGGGCAGGCTGTTGGGTAGCGTCAAGATGAAGTTACTTAGCTAGGACAGTTCTAAATTGCTGGTTTATTAAGAGCAATCCTTCACTTTTTTTTTTTTTGAAGATATACCACCCGCTTGTATTTTAGCAAGGAGTATCATCTAAAACCACCACGCTTGCAGCGCCTGTAGAAGTGGGCTGTGGCAGGGCAGTCCCACCTGTGGCGCACAGGCTGCAGCGCCTCTGATGTGATTAACCGTTCCACCGGCCTGTATCACCCTCACATTTTTATTGGGTGTTTTTTTTTTTTCTTTCCCTAAGTGACTCATAAGGAAACCAAGTACTTTTGCACCTAAGAATACATGTTTTGGGACCTGCCAGAAAGGCTGGTGGTGTCTGCTGAGCCTGCCTTTGAAGTCGCCCCTGCAGCTGCACCTGCTTGGCAGCTGGTTGTTAGTCTGTCCAGCATGGGTGTGGGCTTGGGTAGGTGGATAGACCTAAATTAGGAGCTCAAAAGAAGTGAAAAATGTACAGAAAAAAATTGTTCGTGCCTATCTTCCTTAAAGCTATTTTAATAAGTACTAATTGCACATCCATAATCCACTGGTATGGTATGTGGGTTTTTGGAGGGGTCCTTTGTCTCCTTCCTTTATTTTTCTTTAGGATTAGACGTCATCTGACTACGTGGTGGTGTTATCAAGGACATCCAGTTTAAGCTTTCAAATGAGCGGCACAACTGTAAACTCTCCAGAACTACTTTGTTGCTCTAAAGTTTCCTCAGAGTTGATGCTAAAACTGTAAAAGCTTTTGTGGACGGTTCTGCTGTCTTGGAGTGCATTTGAAGATTAAAAGTGTTTAATTTTTCTTATTATTTTTATACCCTGGGGTTAATGACAGAGATGATGATGGTTGTCACTGTAAAATAATCCTCCAGCATAGAAATAGTATTCAACATTTTTTCTTACATCACATGCAGGAAACTTAATGTTCTGTCTAATTCTGTACTTATTCTATTGCTAATATTTAATTTATTCTAGATGCAGTTTATTAACTTTTTATAGTTCTTAATGAGCTGAACTGCACTTCTTTTGATACCTTCAGTTTGCATTTCCTGACTCGAGCTTGTTGCTTGTCAGTTTTCCTTTTCAAATAAATTACTAGGGAGAGGGGACAGAGAAAACCTCTAGAGCTTTTTACCTCACTTTTTAAACAGGATATTCTTTTAACCATGTAGTACTTCTTTCATAAATGCTAAATTGTGAGAGTATGTTGGGAAATGTGATAAAACATTCCTCCTTTGCAGTGGATCCATTTATTTCCATCTTTGTTCACATCTGTACAGCTTCCACTCATCCTTGTTTTCAACTTTGGAAAACTGACCCTCCTAAAGTACCGACAGCAGCTTCTATTGATTGTGACTGTGTCTTCAGTTTGCACATCAAAGTGAATTAGGTAAAAATCACTTGCACTTACTCAGCTCTCACTTCTAGTTCAGCAGCCAATGCATCCTAATGAGACCTAATAGCGAAACACCCCAAATTAATTGTCAAGTTTGTGATAAAACAGACAGCAATTTTAGGCAGCCAGGTACGTGGGGTTTTTTTCTGCACAGGTATCGGTTTGACACTTCAGAACTGTAAGACAGATGATGAATGTTTGGTGACTATTTAGTTAATTTTCTTTAAAGGGGGGCGGGGGAGGATATCTTACAATAATTTTGGTGCAGTGACCTCTTTCCAAAGAAATGTGTCCCTTGGGGTAGATTGATACGTATTATATGCAGCATTAAAGTGTTAAACTGCAGAAGCAGTTAGCCAAGGTGGCCTTTATGTGATCCATCTCCATTTGTCTGGGGACCACAAAAAGCCCATGTAACAAAGCATGGAAGGGGTTTTACTAGTTTTAACACAGGGCAACGATTTGCCATAATTTGGGTCAGCTTGTTTACTCTTTTTAACTCTGTGTTTTGAGATTTTCATGCAGCTGTCATTAGAAATACAATATTTTGCTTGGTTTAGGTTAACTTTGGCCTTTGCATGAAGATGATGGTATTTTCCTGTTTTTTCAAACATACATACTCTAAATGTCAAAAATGCTGTGTTCTACTGGAAATAGCTAAAAATGTGTCCAAAAAGTATATTCTTTTTCACAGGTTTTAATTTGAGTTCACATTTCTGTTCTTTTTAATGCCTTATGAATTCTGTCTTTGAGTTTGGTGCTTTACTGATCCCCAAGAATCAAGTGAAACAATCTCAAAGGTAGAGATGCACTTTTAAAAAACCTTTCTATATGTCAAAACTATTCATCCAGGCTGATTTAAAAAAAAAAAAAAAAAAAACCAAAAAACTAACCACACCCACGCATGCAACAAAGAAGGCAACTGTGTAAGTGAAAACAAAGCTTCAAACCTCCTGAAACAGTACACGTAGATTGCATCTTCATAAATAACAAAGCTTCAGATTTAGAGTGTAGTTCAGATTAAGTGATCTAATACAAGTTATTAACTACAGAATACAGTAAGCACATCTGCTTACTATGAAAGAGGCCTTGATAGAAAGAGACTTTTTTTTAAATTTTCCACAACTGAGTTACCTTAGAGAACCAAATATTGCCTGTTTGCTATATCTTATGAAAGATTAACCAGGTGGACACCAGATACCAGAAACCAGATGCTATGGGGTTCAAAACCCATTTTGATTTTCAGAGTTTGAGGGCAGAAGGAGAGGTTGTTCAGCCTTCAAATCTCAGAGGAAACCGTGATATGTCATTAGTTATCTTTTCATTCTCCCAAGACAATGAACTAAATATTGTATGGTAATTATGTCTTACGTAACACCGTTTAGCAATTGTGTTTTATGCACATCAGTGTCATGTAAAAGCCTCCGTATCAATTTAGTACCTTTCTTTCAGTGTGTCTTAGGAGGACATCCAATTCCAGAACAGTCTGTTATATCAATTGGCACTTCCTATTAATAGAATTCTTGCTTGTTCCCTTGGTGAAGGATTAAATTACAAGCATTACAGTCAGTCATTTTTAAACCATGTTTCCTTTTTGCAAAATAAATTATGAACAGGGAGAGCAACTGCTTCTTTTCTCACCGCATCTTTAAAGCTCGACCATATCCCCTGTTTGAACTATCCTAAGTAACTGTATCCCTGACACAACCCTGAAACGTCCTCCTGAAGGCAAGAAGAGATGCTGCTTTTCTGCCCATCGGGTCAGGGCATTAAACCAGTGGGAGTGCTAACTTATGTCAGTCTACAGGAGAAGATTCCGGTTCGGGTGGCATCCTGGAACGGATCCTTTCTCATTTATCATTGTGTGAGAAATGCATATGGGGAGAGGGAGAGGGGGAATAATCTGGGCCCAGTAAAATGAGGTCTGTGTAACATTCATATATAGTTTGATATTCAAAATAACATAAACTGAGCAAATTTTTTCACGTGAAAAATCACTGGCAGATTTACAAGTTTGTGGGAGGAAATTCTCTTATTTTACATTTAAGTTTTCATAATCTCAAATATTGTTTGCATGGTTCAGTTTTAAGCATTGGTTCAAAATGGCTGGTAAGTGGCTGGTTGTCTTTGGGTTTTTTCCTGCCATTGATAAATTCTTGAATCATTGGATAGTTTATTAGACTTAAATGTTTCCTTTTTGGACTTTCTTCTGATAAAGTCTATAGAGGAGCTACAGTACTAGATATTCCACTGATGTCTGCTTTTGCTCTGCCTTAGGGTTAGCTAATGTTCCTCACCTGTCTGAGCAGGCTTTTGGTGCAGTCTTCTTACGACTGACTTTACCTTGGCTGGGTTTTTGTTTACTACCTTCCTAGCCTGGCAGATTTTTCAGTTTTTCCCTCTCTCTCAAGCATGTTTTTTGTGTTACAACATTTTCACGTGTGCTTCCTCAGAAGGGCAGCTGCTACTGAAGGCAGGCTTCTCTCCTAACAAAACCTAAATTGGAGGGAAGAAACAAAGTGGCTGAAAATACCTGAGCTCAATCTAAACTAACTAGTTGTAACATTTCAGCAAAACAATATTGGCAAAAATACAATATTGGTAAAATAAATTAGCTTATTACCACTGCTAGCAATGAAGGAAATGCTGGCTTAAAAGGGGTCAGAAGTGTGCATTGGTCACGTAGTTAATATAAGAATTACTTTTTGAAGGTCTGGATTGTGGAGCTTGCTTGCTTGCTTGTTTAGTGTGGTGTCTTTGTTTTTGGGGTTGGAGAAGGTTTTTTGGTTTTTTTTTTCTTTTGTTTGTTTTAAAAACTGCAGTTGGAAATTGCAATATGGATTGCCATAAAAGTAAAGCAAGTGACTGCTTGATAGAGTAAGCTAAAAACCAAGGCCATACATACACTTTTTAAAGCGAAACAATCTTGTGCTGAGAAATGGCTGTGTTGAATTTCATATATTTACAGTTCCTTGCATAGGTATTTCAAAGCTTTTCACTGCTGCTTTTTAAAGTGGGTGGTGTTATCCTGTCGGGTATGAGAAGACTCTATTTCAGTGCTAAGACTTTTGAGCTCTTCGAGGAGGGATGTTCCAGAAGGTTGTACACTCTTAGCAGTAATGGATTTTCATTTCCTTGATGTGAAGGAGTCTTGTGTCAGCATTAGAATGTATGGGGACTCTGGTGTGTTTTGTGCGGTCTGTAAGCACTGTAAGCAGAGACTTCACATTTTGAGTGCATGTCAAGTTTTTATGGGGCACCCGGATGCTTTGGAAGGTTGTATTATTGGGTTTTTCTTATGTTTTTCCCCAAATCTAGCTATGTCGTTTGCTTATAATCTTTTCTTTGGCACACAGCTGTGTTGCAGAAGCATTTTAAAACTATACTACTATACTATACTACTGAACTATACTATACAACAGCCCCCCTTCTGGGGAACAAATGTGTCCTTATTCACATATGAGGAAATCTTAGCTCTGCAAATGTCACAGGAAAAACCTTATTGTTCTTGACGGAGCCAGTTTAATGATGTAACCAGAAGAAGGTAATTTAAAGAACTTTAATACTAGTTCCCCGTATTTGGAAAAAAACCTGAACAAAACAACAAACAAAACAACCAAACAAGACTCCCCAAAAAAACAGAACAAAAAACTCTCCCCCCCCCCAAAAAAAACAAAACAAACAAAAAACCCCAAACTAAAAGATCAGCACGACCACACTCCACACACATGCATACGACTTTAAATGGACAAGTGCTTAGCTACAATTATATGATGTATTTTGACTCATTATAAATCCTGTCCCCACTTGGGTAAGAACGCTTGTGCTGTTAAACATTCAGCAAAACCTGGAGTACTTTACTGACTCGGGTTGTGCGTGAGCATGCTACTTGAGAACATTGGCTTCTCTGCACTTGTGCCAAAATTGCATCATGGCAAGGGGTCTGCTTGTGAAATGACATTGTTTCTAAGGCAGCGGTTTTACATGTCGACAATAACTGGAATTGTAGAAGTCTGGTAGCTTGGGGCTCCCCTTCCTGTGTGAATGTCAGGCAACTGTATAGTTGATACGGTCAGCCCTGATGTGTGGTCTCTTCCTGGGCTTCCGTCCTTGCCCAGCACCTCGGGCAAACACTTGGCAACTCTTACAACAGGGGCCAATTAAATCCGCCCCCCTTCAGGGGCATAGGAAGAGTTTAATAGTTTTCCGACAGCCACTAGTCAATGTGGGTTTTTATTATTAATAAGCTATAATATTGATAGATAATTTTAACTTGCTTGTGCTGTGGAAATAACCTTTTTTAGGAGTGGAGCCTGTGTAGTGGCAACATCATCCAACTGCACGGACGGTGGCCTATTTCTTCATGTTCTCCATGTCCCCAGGAATAGTAAGAATTGACCATTTTACAATTGCTGAGACAAAATAAACTGATCTAAATTGGAGAGGGAGATGATATTGGCAACGCTGGCCTCCAGAACATGTTTGATTGCTGTCCCCCTGTGGCTACATCAGCTTATCGACCTGTAGGCTATCTGTCCGTTTTATGTGAGTCAGAAACCAGGGCAGTTTATTGGAGTCTGCGGTCCAAAGCTCAGGCTCTCCTATGTCACTGTCAGACAGGATTATTATTTTAGGGGAAAAAAACTGTTGAAGGGTATAGTGACTTATGTCTTGTAAAACCATCAATTCCACCTGCATAAATCACAGTGTGTTTGAACTGGAAGGGTTGTGTTTCTTCTCAATGGTTCAAAACATCGTAACTTCTTTTTTTAATTCATCTTGGGGCTCTCAGCTGTGCAAACTCACATTTGAATAATGTTTTAATTGTCATTTGTTCCTTTGTGTTTTCTAATTGGAAAACGAGAACTTAAGCCTGTTGATTTCAGCTTCTGACTTTCAAAAACGTTGTCCTGCCTTGGCCGCGAGGGGTGACGTTGCTGGTGCTTTCAGGAGCTTTGCTGTCAAACAGTTCAGCAACCGTAGCTCAAGCCTATATGATGCTCTC
This sequence comes from Phalacrocorax aristotelis, assembly GCF_949628215.1. Classification (NCBI taxonomy): domain Eukaryota; kingdom Metazoa; phylum Chordata; class Aves; order Suliformes; family Phalacrocoracidae; genus Phalacrocorax; species Phalacrocorax aristotelis. Next base: position 69,567,470 of record NC_134276.1, on the reverse strand, counting down.
CTGGAAACAAAAATTATTATAAGAGAAGGCTATTAAATGATAGAGTCCACTACGGTGTCTTATGATTATGGGTTAACTTTTTAGGTAAGGTGAACACTACTTCTTTCTAAGAGCAGGCTGCTGGGCTGTCTGGCATGTAGTTTTCACAGCTTGTACTGTAGCTCAGGGGAGAAAGTGTGTGTGTGTGTGTGTTTACAGACTGCAGAAGGAACTGCTTCTGAATATAGGTGATGTAACTTACATGCTGAACAGAATTTCTGAATGAGGTTTTGGGTTTTTAAAATTACCTTTCTGTCACGTAAACGATCAGGTATTGGAGTTCATAGGGTTGTAGACTGCTGAGAACTAGGCAACAAAGTCAAATCATTTTCAAAAGAACCTTGGACATCAATAGTTTGAAGTACTCTGGGACCTGTTTCTACTAATCTGTAATTTAAAGGAAATCCACAGCTTTTACTAAAAAAAAAAATCTGCTACATCAATTTGCAAATATACTCTCACCTCCTACTCTCTCCTGTCCTCCTCCACTTTCCTCTCCCCCAGAAACCCCCAGCAGTGATAAGAAAATTTTAGGTAACTTCTCAGAATTTAGAGAATAAGATCAACATGTTTTGCTTGGCAATATAATATGTGTGAATGTCACTGGTGCTGGCATAGGACTTCTCTTCCTCACACACTTTTATGCTCCCTCACATTGTTCCCAGTAATTACTGGGATGCGTAGGAAAACGTGGAGGCATGCAGCTGCCTTTTGTGCAGCTGACACAGCTTTGGAAAAGATTGTTCTTATTAAAGGTAAGCAAAAAAGACAACTTATTCAGTCGTAACAGAACTCTGCGTAAGTTTCAGTTAGGGAAGAAATTAAATGCAATCGGGGGAGGCGCAGTGGATACCCTTCTCCACCTGGCTGACTTGTGCCCGGCACAGGACTGTGGTGAGCTGGGACCTTCCTGGGAGCAGAGGAGGAGCAAAGGCTTCTCCTAAAATGCAGTCTCGGGCTGCCTGCACAAAACATTGTGAATAAAGGCTTACTAAAGACAGTACCATCTTCTTGATGGCAGATTTCCCTGCTCCGTTTCGTTACTTCTTGAAATATTTTTAACTTCCAACTAAAAAAAGACAGATAACTTTAAACAAAGTTATAAATAATATGTTAGTATGAGGATAAGGAACTAGGGCAGAAGGAAAATAGATTTTTGGGATGCTGCTATTTTTTTTTTTTCCTCAGATCAGAACTTTGAATACCAGGTGTGGGATAGTTTTATAATGCTGTATGCAGAAACTAAATGGGTTTTATAAATTAGCCTTTGTTAATATATATCTGAATAATATTTTATATATGTTCAGAGGAAGTGAATGTAGTACATTAATGACTAGAATTTACTATCAAGGTGTTGTCATATTTTAGTGGCAGAAAAAGCAAGAAAGGTCAATACAACTTCTTATTTTTTAAAAAAGGAGTTCCAATCTGTGGGGTTTTTCTCTGTATGGCTTTCTCATTTTTTCCCCTACCCTTTTCTTGCTTATTTCAGAAGAACTGAAAGAAAAAGTTGAGTAAGAGTTGCGTGATATAATTCACTGATGAACATGTCTAAATATTTTGTTGCAGAAGGACTCCATGAAAGATGACAGAAGAAGTTATTGTTATTGCAAAGTGGGATTACACTGCACAGCAGGACCAAGAACTTGACATCAAGAAAAATGAGCGTCTTTGGCTATTAGATGATTCCAAGACATGGTGGAGGGTAAGAAACGCGGCCAACAAAACGGGATATGTGCCATCAAACTATGTGGAGCGAAAAAACAGCTTGAAGAAAGGTTCTCTGGTTAAAAATCTGAAAGACACGTTGGGTAAGTCCTTTTGTATTTTGGAAGAAGTTTAGTAGATTTGATGGATTTCAGTTTGGGAATGTAATGTGCATATAAATATTTTTTTTAACATCCTTGTTTGGATTTTCTTAAACTTTAGTTTGAGGTGACATGGTGGATGATTAAGGGAGGGAGGGAGGGAGTCGGGGTGTGGGGAGAATCATGTGGAAAAATCTGTAACAGGTTTTCTTGCCTCACATCCAGGAGAATAAGATGTTATTTTTGGTCCAGTTTGTCAGAGGTTGTGTATTTTTAGTGGCTTAAGAATTCTGTTTTCATTGAGATCCTCTCCTCTCATGCCAAGTCCTCTCACTCTGAAATAGAAGGATGTAAACTGGATTGTTCGGCCTAGCTATCATAGCAAAGCTAAATCACTTTATGAATGGGATTATGTGATGTGGCCATGTGCAAGGTCAGGGGTTAAGTTTCTGTGGTCCAAGATGTTCCTTCTGCTTCCAAGTCCTTAATATGTACTCTGTTTTATACTTGCACATGAATTCTTCACAACAGTGTACCATACATATAAAATAATATACCTTTGAAAAATTTTGAGTGTATTTTGAAGAAATGATTTGGAAGTCAGGTTAAATGATTTTTTTCTTCATTTTTGCAGTGATTTTTAATGACAGATGAAATTAAAAAAAAAAAAAAAAGGCTTTGCTTATGGCTGGAAAAGGTTAAGCACAGCAGTAAGTGATCATTTTACTTAGAGGCCAGAAAAACTCTACTAGTGGTATTATAGGATGTAATGAATAAAACAGAAACAGATATGCACCTGGAGGTGTTTTGAGGTTGCTTTTTTTTTTGGCTTGTGTTCTGTTTTTTGCCTGTGCTTTGTGAAGCCTTACATAGGGAAAACTTACTCTGTTGCAGTTTGCTGTAGAAAATACTGACTCTTAACAGAAAAACCAGAATTTGGGATTGGACTTGTTAGAAAATAAAAAGGTTCACTTACACAAGCTATTGCTATGTTATTTTTAAGTTTATCGCAGGTGTCATGTGCTAGTGTTGTGTCTAACATGTTAGGTGTCTTGGTCACTTCTTCATTACCGTGTCCTCCATTCCTGAGCTGCCATGTAGTATGTGGAAATTGAGGAATACAGGACAGGTGGCAGGCAAACAAGGTTATCACAAGATTTACGATGGTGATATTTAAAACCGTAGGCATTTCTACAGATACTCTTAGAATATACTCATTACAGTGCCAGCAAATGTGATTATGCCTTTTCAAAGATTTGTATAAAGAATAAGCTCCAACATCAATTAACCGGTTAAAATCAAAATCCCGGTTGTGATTTTAAGCTCCTTTTATATGGATTTATGATGTTTAAAATACATATTTTAAATATTTGGATATATATTTTTAAAATATATATATCCTACTTGATGAAAGGATTGTGTTTCTGTTGCCAAAACATATCAAGTGTTCATGTAAAATCCGGACACTCTTTACTTGATGTAAACACACATATTTTTATTTATAGCCAATAGAAATGTGTTTAAGTGAAGGAACAGAGGCACATCCTAGCACATACGCATGTTTACCTCCTTGATCTTAACAAGGGTGCATGCTGCAGGGTGTTTCACTTAACTATGGTGGTGACCAACGAAACAGTTGAACAAAGCTCGATGGTTTCACAGCTGAGCTGTGGCTGGTGTCACATCTTCCAAACCTCAGCATTTTGCACGCACATAGTTTTTTAAGTTCTAAAGGACCGTTATTACAATCTACTGATGCTCTTGTACCTTTTCTAAAAGTTTTCTGGGTGTGGTTTTTGTTCGGCTGAGGCAGAAAATACCACATAGTGGAGCCTAGTTTTTTTTTTTTGTGGTGACCACATGTACCTGCGAAGCACGCAGAGTGCAAAGCACCTCGTGCTCTTTTATTCTCATACATCCTGTGACAGTAAGAAACTGCCTGAGCCATACCTAACCCACAAATTAGCTCAGGATATTCTTAACACCCCTCCAAAAAAAGTTGATGCTTGATGGTATTCTTTTTTTATCGTTTTAAGGGCTGCGAACTGCTTAGCAGAATGAAACTTATGTCTATGATATGCACCACGTATCTGTACAATTTTCTTTTAACCTTTCCTGAATCGGAGTCCTCAACTAAACTATAGTCTTTAAGCCTTGCTTTTCTTGCGGCACAGTAATTTCCCTTTCAGAACAAGGAGACCATGTGTCCTTCCTTAGAGAATCCTTTGTTCCGTGCGGCCATCAAGAATGCACTCTCTTCTTTTTTTAAACAAAGGCTTACAAATTGCAAGGCCGATGCTTGATCTAGTGAAACAGCTTTTGAGAGTTTTGCTGCGCCCAGTGAAACAAGTTCTTAATTTCTCTTTATAGAAATACGTCTAATGTCTCATCAAACATGCCTCTCCTAAGATCACAAGAAAATTCACATTAAAATACCCGCTAACCCAGCACAGATGGGGATGGCAGTCATGAGTATTAGTCCTTAAACCAAACCTGTTTCCAACTTTGATGTTGAAGCTACTACCAAAATATCAGGTACTAAACAAACGAACAAAAAGTAGTAATTTAGTAATCAGTCAGTAATTAATCATAAGTCTTGTGAAATCCCAGGAGAGAAACAGCAGGCTCTTAGCCACTTCCAGTGATGAGGCTAGTGGGCTTTAAAGACAGGCATCCTCTGACGCACCTGGACCCGCCTCTCACACTTGCAGCACTCCAGCAAATGTTGCTTCCATGGAGATGCACTCTTTTCTACCTCTTCCTTAATCAGTTACTTTTCCTTGTATTCAAACAGATTTCATCTGAAAGGATTGTTATCTCACAAATGATGTAGTGTGTTGTCTGTGTGACTGCCCATAGCTATCTGCCACTCTTCTGCTTATCCACAGCAGTGGATGATTTATACTCTACTTCCAGATGTTCAGTAAACATGAAAAGTGCCAGCCATAGTTCAGATTGTGGCAGACCCCATAAAAGCTGTTACTATTTAATTAATGGTCGCCATAGTCGGCTGTTGAAGATACATCATCTAAATAGTTCTTAATCCGTGTCGTCTGTGTTCTAAAGAAGGTTTATGGCACCAGTTAATACATCGGTGTCTCATACATAAAAAGCCAAATACACCATGAAAGTTTAGTACCTTTATGAAGCTGTCTTTATCGGGAAAACTTTTAATCTCTTCAGAGAATGAAGTCATGCCTATTTTTTTCTGGAACTCTGTTGACTGTCATTAATCGAATCTCATCCCTTGAATACTTTCTTAATAGAATCCCATCAGCTTTACTGTTGTTTGGCTTGGGGTTGGTGGAAGGTTAATGGGCATGTGGGTATTGAGAACATGCAGCTTGATGGTTTAAAACATCAGCCTGGTTTTGGCAGTCTCTTAAGTCTTCTGGAATTTCCATTGTATTTCAGCATTTTTGGAAAAGAACATCAGTTAATATAACGTGTTCAGAGCCAGCTCTGTTAAATGTGTTGGATGCGTATTAAAATGCTGATTAACGCTTATTTAGCATATGTTCATTAAATCAGTTACGTGTGGACTGAAAAAGGGCTCACCTCAAATCTCAAATACCGCCAGTAATTTCTGAAGAGATACTTTTGGATCATCCTGCATCTTTTTACAGAACAATAACCTTTTCTGCACCATTCACTTTGTCTTTCACCTTCTAAGGGCTTACTGTGTTATACTTCTTGGAGTCCTGTCATCAGGGAATTTTCCCAAAACTTTTAGCTTTCCTTAAGTGACTTGGAGACATTTTGAGGTTTGTAATTTTGCTATTGATGGCTGTCTGTTTTTATGATATTTCCTTTTGATATACATTACTTCTATGTTCTTAAATCTCTTTCTGGAGTAAACTCTAATGGATACATAGCTACAACAGTCCGGTTTTAATTATGGAAATGTAGTGTATAGGCCACTTACTACATATTTTAAATGATTCATCTTCCTGTTCCCTTTTTTGTCTTAACTGGATGTTACTCCAAGTAAGAAGTTAATGGCAATTTAGGCATTTCAAATTACTGCCTTCTGTTTGCTCATATTGAATGAAACCTGGTAATTATTACTATTCTTAAGGCAAAAGCCAGCTTCCAGGCCAGTGATTAAAATTTCATCTTCATTCATTATAATGAATTTTAAAATAGTTTCCTTGTACAGTATTTCTTTTGTGGCGAGGGTATTTTTTATACATTTTGATTAAGTCTTACTAAGCAAGAGACCTCCAGCATGCATCTTCTAAACTGTAATCTTCTGTAATATAATTCTTCCCATGCACTGGGGGTGGGAAGGAATTCCCATACTCATTTGTATGGAGTGGGTGTTTGCCAGCACCACCCCCAGAGCTGCCTCTGAGTGTGGCTCCGCGGCTTTCCCCTTCTGCAGCAAAGATGATCTCTACTCATGCTGGCTCATCTCTGTCACATCGAACAGAAACCTTATCTGAAGGAAGCAAAAATAATTAAGAAGTCAGTTGTTTGTGTAAGCAAAATAAAACTTGTGCATTTTTTCCATCCCTCTGCAAGTCATTTTCCTGGCAACAGCACAAGTCCCCAGGCAGCAGCGTGCCACGGGTGACTGACGAGTGTGATCCAGCAGCAGGGTGCCGTTTTCATGAGAATCCACAATTTTCTAAATGTTACTGCTTTTGCTTCACAACCAGCACTGGATAATAGGGATTTCTTAAAGGTGTTCAGTCTTGCTCCCTTTAGTGAACAACCACATAAAAAACCTTGAAGACATTTCCACTCAGTTCTTGGTGTGAGTTTTTGAACAGATGCCCAGCAAAACAAAGGTTTATTAAAAAGTATTGAAAGAGAGATCGGACACCAAGAATGCAGGAGATGGGTTTGCAAAATGCGTAGGAACAATAGAAACGGTAGAGATGAGTGCTGGCAATGATGGGAAATAACAGTAATCTCAGTAACATTTCACAGAGGTGTTTAAGTTTCACAAGAGACTCTTCAAATGACTTCTTTATTAAGCTTCTGTAAGTCAGCAAAACATTTCAGTAGGTTTTCAGTTTTGATTCATTCAGTGTGCCAGATTTTCATGTGGAAAGTAAGAATTGCCAAGTGAGATGTAAAGTACAGAAAGCAGTCCTTACTTGAATCTCTGTTCTTAGCACGTTATTTCAGAAGTGTCGTGAACATCCAGGAGTGTTTCCTGTGTTTGTCAACCTCCGCGGTGTCTACCTGGGTCAATCTTGTAGACCTGTGCAGCAGTTCCTGAGTGCTGCGTACACTGTCACTTCCAGGAACCAAGTTTTACACCTCTCCCGTTCTCCTGTGGTTATTTTATTTATATGAAAAGGGTTTTTTCACATTTATAACTTCACATTTTCCCGTTTGAGAGCTACTTAATACCCCTTCACTGTGCCTTTCTGGAAATTGCTGGGGAAGTGAGCTCTTTTTTCTTTAGACAGCCACTGCTTAGTAACAAGCAGAAATGTGGAATAGGTCATTTCACAATGCAACGTTTTCTTTAATGTTGGAAAATACTGTTGGTTAAGGGGTTTGGTGTACTTCCTTTTTAGATACAAATATTTCAACTCAAACTTACACTATTACCACCATAGTTCTGTATAACACGGTCATGAAATCTTATTCTCCAAATAAGTAATTAACCTTTAACTTCTGGTGTGTGGGTTAGTGGTCTTTATTTATCTTTGTTTTGGTTTTGAGGAGTTTTTATTCTAAATACCTGTGGCCCAATTCTGGTAGTTCTGACATGGTATGTCTAGTAGATTTAATTGTACAAGGTGGTATTTTGACATTCATCAGGTCTTTGCGTTGAAATTTGGTGACTACTTAAGTCTCTCACTGGTGAAAGCTGCTTCTGTGACTCTAATTGTTGTGGGTTTTAATTGAATTTCTTCCAGTTCTTCAGTGCTAGTTTTTAAAAGTGTAATCATGAGAAGTGTACACAGTATTTCTGGCACAGTTATAGCTATAAATTGAGCCTTCCATACTCTTTGCTTGAGGAATTGTGTTTGTTTATCAGCGAACTGCCGTAGCCTTATGAGCTACAAGATCACAGAAAACACATTAAGTTGGTAATAGGAACGAGTACTAGTTTGAAAATATTTCTATTAGTTCTTAATTAGTTGTTTTCTTTTTTACTACTTTATGGGCACCATGTGGGTGTAAAATTTACTACAGAATGAAAGAATGGTGGAAATAAGAATAAATATGGTGTAATTTTATAAGTACACTGTTGTATAGCATAACCTCTTAAGCCTTGTAGAGCTCATGTAAATAAAAAGAGCTACCTTATAAGGCAAACAGAAGTTATTTTAATCTCTTTAGAACTTTGAGTTCCTGATGTTGTTGGACTTCCTTGTCACAGACCTATAAGAAATGTTAGTCTTTCCACTCAAGAGCAGGCATTTGATAAATTTGATTTGAAAAAAAAAAAAACAACAAACAAAAACTACCAACCTTCAGAACTTTCTACACTGAGTAGCAACTTGTCAGATTATTTATAATGTATGAAAATTTCTAAGAAGGAATGATATGAAGTCTTTTGTTTAGTCAAACATCTCTAGTTGAAATTATCGGTAAAATCCCCTTGTAGGAATTCCACACAAATAAAAGTGTCTTTCCTTTGTTACTTTATGTTGCTTTGAAGCTTTCTAGCTTGTCAGCAAATGTGGGCATGGCAGTAGTGGCACATCTGTTGGTGGACTGGATGAGGGTAAGTCATCTGTATTGGCACTTTTAAGCAGTCGATATACAGGAATTTAAGCTCATCTTTACAGAGAGGAAGTAGTTGAAGTTTTTATGTACAGCACATTCTTACTCAGTTTCCTAGAATCTGTGTATTAAAATAGCTTATTCCATGGTTGAATTTGTTCAGCAAAAGCACTTTCTCTGCTGCGCTTCATCCTGCTTTTTAGTTATATTGCTCAAAGCATGTTTGTTTGTGGGGCAGGGTAGCAACAGTGGTGACTCTTCACCAGTGATGAAATGGAGGAACATGGGTTTGTGGTAACGAGAGAAGCTGATGTGAACTCTATTTACGTATGGTGTCTTTGGTGCAATTGTTGCTTTTCTTCCATCTTCACAATAATAACAGATCAGCCTGGTTGCATGGGCTACTGTCACTAGATGCAGAGAAAGGCTAAATGGGAGATGCTCACAATGATTTCAGAACACAGGGAAGAGATTTCTTTCATTCCCATCTAGAGCATGTGGAGTTAGGAGCTGGCAGTGCTGATACCACTGGGGTGGTAACAGAGGATTTGTATAAGGAATTCAAATGCTTTGCTACTTCCTGGAAGTGTATCTGCCTCATGATCATCATCAAAACCTAGACTTTGCTTAAACAGCTGGTTTCAGTTCACTGATGATCTCCGAAGATCTAGAGACATCTTCAATAGCAGTAGCTCTGTATATGGAAAATGACACAAGAAGATATTGCTGACATGGTAGGGTCTGCTAATTTGATAGGTACTTAATGGCAGAAGAATATATTAATTTTGAATTAGTGTTACTGTTATGCATATAAAATATTTACCCAAAATGCAAAACAAACTCACAAATTTATGGTTATGGACCTGTTGTACGCCTATAAAAATTTAAATTAACTTTATGCATATCAACTATGTCCAGTGAAAGTAGTATTAAAGGAATTGAAGTCTCTGCTTCGTGGAACTAAAATCAGACTTTCGAAAAAATACCGTGTTATAATTACTAAAGGAATGTGTGATTAAGAAGGAAAAAAACCTGAAAATACAGAGCAGAGTAACGGAGGAAAAAAAAGGAGGAGGAAAAAAAGAAGAAAAAACCCCAACACCCAACCCCAAAACAAAATAAAACACAACCTTAATGCTTTTTTGTTACCTGCAGCAGAAAGACTTGAAAGCAAAGAAAATTGGTAGATATTCTGGAGAACTCAAGGTACAGAACAACGCTTCTTTTACAGCCTGATAAAAGACTTTCTCTGCCGGATATATACATCAGGTCTTTTATCTGATCCGAGGCAAAAAGCCAAAAGCAGCAGCAAAAGCAGAACCTGCAGCTTGTTGCAATGCCCCTCAGCTCCAGTGCTGTCTGGCAATGGGAGCAGAAGTTTATTCTTTTTTTTTCAATTTACAGTTGCATGCGTTATATTCTGCTGAACGTTTGTCTTCTGTGAATTATTTGTTTGGGCGGATTATTTAAAGGATTTGCTGCTTCAAGAGTTTGAAACAAACATATAATGGAAACTGTGATGTGTCCTACCTTTCAGCAGATTTTTCTAATACGACGGTTGCAGTAAAATGTTGCAAGGCTGAAGGCATAAAGAAATCTTGCTGGGTTCCACGTGGAGTGAATAAATTTGTTCTTTGTATTATTGTATTAGAAGCTTTGTGTAATGGGTACTTCTCTCCTCCCTCCCCATGCAGTGTGTGTGTGTGCTTGGAGGTACAATTTGACGTTTACAGATGACAGAATGAGCCTTTATTTTAGTCATAATTATGTTTCAAAAAGATAAAAGGATCGCCTTAACTCAACGTGGCTGTGTGCACTGATGTCTTTGGTAGTGTTACTTCCCCAAGCTGTCACCTTTGAGGACCCTTGGTTTTGGCCCTCTCTGAGCCAGTTACGTTTCAACATGTAATCATGTTTTGCCTTAGGGCAACCCATCAACTAGCTCCCAAGGTATTTTCATCGTTACCTATTAAAGAGAGTCACCCCACTGCCTGTAGCTCTTCCTACACCCAGTCCCAGCCACGGAGGCAGAGCCTTTTGCTCTCTTAGTGTTAAAGGATTGTGTCTGAACCCTCAGCTTTTTTGACATTTCATTTTTTCCATAGAATAAAACCCTGTAAGCAATCTGCTAATCATGTCTCCTCTTCTGAGACAGTGAAAATAGAATACGTTTTTTTTTTCCTAGTATCTTGTACTGGACTTCTTGCATTGTGTTCCCTTCTGTCCTCCCTTTCCCCAGCTCCCTGGGAGGACCCAAGTCTGCCGAGGCAGCAGAACTAGGGCTGCGGTGTGGGTCACCGCATTGCACCCTGCTGCCTGAGTTGGGCCCTTCCTGTAAGCATGTGGATGTAGTGACCACAGCTCTTCAGAAAAATGTGGTCTCTCTGCGCTCTGCGTACTGTCCTGTCCTTCAGCTTCACGTCCTAGCGCATGAAGGCGGTAGCAGAGAAGAAACAGTCAACAGTAGCTGATTTTGAGATCTTCCATATACAATGTTTGGTGTGTATACCTGGCTCACCCGTATAAAGACCAATCTAAGATGGCTGGCAAAAATCAATAGCCTGTGTATGTGCTCTCGGGGACACCGTTTTCCAAAGAATTCCAGTGACTCAAAGGACCAAGCAATTTTTCTATATTGAAGTGACAGTGGCTGTTCTTCCTACCATCCTGGCATCATCAGGGGATTTCTTCTCATTTGGACGTGGATATTTCCTCCAATACACATCCCTAAATAATTCTTCTAATATTACTGTGTTTCTCTTTTTGAGGCCTTGGGCTGTCTTAACATTTGATCTTCCAGGGTCGTCTTTTGGGGTATTAATTTATTTGTTTTTCTCTGTGTGGTCCCACTTGGGTTCCATTGCTTTCTGTTCCTCAGTTTTTTTGAAGATCTGAACCACAGGTGGCCATTCTGTGATATGTTTTCATACCACACAAACAAAATTTCTAAATTAGCATTCATGCAAAAAAAAAAGGGCTTTGTCTTGAATGTACAGGTGAATATTTCCTTCCTTTTTCTGAGTCTGAAAAATGTTTTGTTTTGTGGAATGCGTCCATAAAACAGGAGTTAAGATGCATGCAATGTATGCAAACACCCAGCATAAACCTGCTATGTGAGAGAAAATGTCCACCTGTGTTGTTTCTAAGGAGTTGGGTTCCAGTGGCAGAGATGGCTTTCTCTGAGAGTCACTTCAATGGTAAACATGATTGTTTACTGACAAGTAGTTACTGTGGTCTCAGCAAACAGATTGGGACAGACACCGTTCTTAATGTGAATGGGTGGTCAGGTTGGCCAGGTGGACATTCAGGGGTGCTGTTTCTACTAGATGACTGTAGCTGTGTATTGCACCAGAAAAGTAATTTAGGACTTTGGCTGTAGACCATCTAAACTATATGTGGTCATTGCCATTGCTCCTGTTTAGGAGTCTGTGGGACTGTAAGCAAAACAAAAAGGAAAATGAAAGAAAAAGAAAGGGAAAAAGTATTTTGATGTAGTGAAAACACTGTTGTTCTTGTACACGGGCTCTATCAATTGACAAACCTGTAAGATGTTTTTTAATTGCTCATTCAGGAAGTTGTTCTCTGGAACAGGAGCTAAATTTATTACTATATTACTTACTAATTCATTATTGAGTTATAATCTACAGAAGAAATTGTTTTAGTTTGTGTGAGAGTTGTGGGGTTTTGTGTTTTGGCTGTGAGGGCCAAACCTCAGCGGAGACAGGCTGTTTTGTTAAGTGAGCCATTTTCCCGTTACTTCCCCTTCAGTGACGGCGACGTCTGGTTTTGTGTATGTAGTTGCAAATAACCTGAGAGCTCTTGATTAACGAAGCTACGGGCATTGCAATTCAGAGAGGAACTTAGTAAAGAAAAGGTGGTATTTACTTTTCTTTCCTTTCCTAAAAGGAGCTTTGAATAAAATTGCCATATCTATGACAGGCTTCTGAGGAGTCCTGAGGTTTCCACAGAAAAAAGTAATAAACACCTTGGGTTTTCTTGTAACATGGTATTTCATGTTTCAAAATGTTAGTATGGTATAGCGTTGTCATTCTGACCTTACAGTAGAATTACTAAGGCTTTACATCATGCTTCTTGTTGGTGTGGGCCAACTATAATAAAATGCTATAACCTCAAAAGGTAGCTGACCATGTGACATTCAGGAAGGACTATCTTGAGCTTTTTGATGCTGAGAGATTGCCCTTCTTTAGTCAGTGTTTGCATCATTGTCTTCTAATGCATTTCTTCATGTTGAGGGACTGTCTAATTACTGCTCGGTAATTTATCTGCTTAACGATCTGAACTTCAGTCTGTGTTTGTTAACAGCTATTAAGCATTTCATTTTCATGCACAGAATTGAGGGCAAATTTGAGAAAGCAAGAAATGAAAAGACCACGGTAGTGCTATAATCACCCGTATCCAGAATAGAATGATTCCGTCTCAGTTATCTAGAAGAGTCTTAAAGTTGGAGGGTCATCATCTTACATTCATGGTAGTCTACTTTGTACTGAATTTAAAAAAGTAGAAATTGAGTGGGTTCATGTTTACAAGCTGTATTTGTATCCAAAGCTGTCCTTTGCACCTCTCTTAATTCATATAAATGCGAGATAGCTAAATATAAATCATATTTCCATCAAATGCTGGAGGAGGAGGATGAACATAAGCTGCTATATATTACTGAGGAACAGGAGCATGTATTGTGGTAGGTAGTTTGGGGTACCTCATGCGTATTAAGGATTTCTTTGTTAATATTCTGTTAGTGTTTGTGAAGGAGATGCAAAATGGTGTAGCTTTCCTTCTCTACATGAAGGGAACAGAAGGCACTGTGAAGTCCTACAGAGCTACTGTGCTTTCTCCCCATACCTTACAAATCTGTTCTTAGAATGACAGGGCTAGCCTAGGTTTAAGGTATTCCTGGTTAATTTTTCTTATCAGGTTATCCTACAAAATCAAGAGAGCATCATTAATAAGATTACAAAGTAGGTGGAAATATCTTTAAATTATGTCTCTTTGAAAGCAAAGACTGTGTATTTCAAGTAAGCTGTCTTCAATTTAAATTTGTAGACAGAAATTGAAACCATAGATCTTGAGAAGCCCCATGCATTTTATACGCCTTCTATTTGAGACCGAGACAGCTGTTTGCCTATTCCATAGAGTATTGAGAATCCCAAGGCCGTCTTAAATTTGCCTCGTAAGACTTTATCTACTTCACTTTTCCATTGGAGTAAGAACATACATGAGGTGGTTGGTGGAAGCCTTTGGGTTGTGTGTTTGATGCCTTTGGAAACTCTGTCCACATACATCCCTGTAGTAAAATCTTTCATTTTAACCTCTTGCTCTAAAATGCTCTGGGTACAGGAAATCCATTATCTGGTACTGGAATTTGAATGTACCTTTCCTGCTAATAGATAGGCATGTTGAACGCAGTCTAAATTACAAGAGTTAATGCAGTATTTGTTTTTAGTAGGGTTGGTGAATTGATTTCTTTATGGAAGCTTCCAGACCAAATAGTGTTTGATGTATGGGAAACTTTGACGCTACTTTTTCCTGTGTTTGAAAAACATAGTGATAAAGCAGCCTGGTCGTTGAAATGTCAGAATTTCACTTTGACATTTAAAGAAGAGTTTCCATTTTCTGATTTGTTCTAGTGTGGCTTTTTTTGATATTGAGCGTCTTAAAGAAGATACAAAAAGTCATTAATAGAGCTGTAAGGCTTCATTTGTGTATCATAAATGCAGCTGAAGATGTCTGGAATTTATAGCAAAGAGTTCTGTTGATGGAGAGGTTGCTTCTAAAACCAACTATCCTGTATGGATCTTGGCCTTTGAATGTTTGCTTGGAAACTGGACGTGCTGGTGGAGGGGAGAAGGAAGGGTGGGAGGTTGCAGACTGAAAATGTGCAGAAACATTAGGTTTTTCTTTCTCTGTAACAGAAGAAACTTAAGTCTGCTGAATTCCTTTTTAATAAAGCAGCAACCCCAAGTTATTTTAAAATTATAAAAATAATAATGATAAACAGCATAAAGCTAAATGAATGTCTGATCTGGACATTCTAGCTGTCAAGAAGTCATGTGTTTATCTCTATATTGGGGGAATGAATTACTTAATTTACATAATTTTATGGTTTTTCTTAAGAATTTTCCTGAAAAGTTAATTACTTCTTTCTTAATACATTTTTTGTTTTTAAAAAAGACACTGTAAATGTTGCATACTTATTAACTGTATGCATTAATATGCAATATAATTCAGACCCTTAGTATTAGGAAATGAGTAACTTATTTGGTAAACAGAAAAGGATCAATTTTTTTAACTGCATATGTGCAAAGCCAGATGAAATTGCGGTTCTATTAAAATCACAGGTTGGAAGGGACCTCAGGGATCATCCAGTCCAACCTTTCTGGGAAGAGCAGAGTCTAGACGAGATGGCCCAGCACCCTGTCCAAACGACTCTTGAAGGTGTCCAACGTGGCCGAGTCAACCACTTCCCTGGGGAGATTATTCCAATGGTGACTGTCCTCACTGTGAAAAATTTCCCTCCCGTGTCTAATCGGAATCTCCCCAAGAGCAACTTGTGTCCATTCCCCCTTGTCCTCTCCATGGGACACCATGTAAAAC
Source organism: Phalacrocorax aristotelis (assembly GCF_949628215.1). Taxonomy (NCBI): domain Eukaryota; kingdom Metazoa; phylum Chordata; class Aves; order Suliformes; family Phalacrocoracidae; genus Phalacrocorax; species Phalacrocorax aristotelis. Next base: position 69,552,318 of record NC_134276.1, on the reverse strand, counting down.
GGGAGTCTCAGTCTTCTTTGTAGCTACCCCTGAAGTACTGGTACATGGGGATGAGATCCCCTCTGAGCCTCCTTTTCTCAAGGCTGAACAAACCCAGTTCTCCCAGCCTGTCCTCACATGGCAGCTTCCCTGTCCTCTGATCATCTTGGTGGCCCTTCTCTGGACCCTTCCAGCCTGTCCGCATCCTTTTTGTATAGTGGGGACCAGAACTGTACACAGTACTCCAGGTGTGGCCTGACAAGTGCTGAGTAGAGTGGGATAATGCACAAGAAAAATAATGATTTTAAGTATCTTAAATAAAAATTGGCTAAAACATTAAATAAATGTTTCCTCTAAATAAAAATGGGTTTTGATAAACTTGCTGTTTCTGCTGAATCTAACATAAAACACTTGATTAGTAAATTGAGTGGGATTTTCTGCTTACCTTGTCTTTGAAGATTTTTAGAACTTGGAGAGCTGTTTTCTCAATTTTGGTTTTAGATTTGGGGGAACTAAGAAGTATTTCCATCTCAGCTGAAATAAATTTCTTAACTTTTTGTATCACAAAACTTAACAGAAATTATTTAAAAAATGTTTTTCTAACCCTTTCAAAGATGACTCTTATTCAGTATTTTAACGAGCTCTTGCTCTAGGTATTTATACTGGGATTTCTCCTAGGTCATTTGTTTGACTTCCCTAAGTTTGTCAGCCTCACACTTGTTTTGCTTGAATGTTTCAGCTGTTTAATAGAAGTTGTCTTAATAGATTATAGTAATGTTCAATTTTTCAGCTCTGGAGTGCCTTGTTTCAATTTGAATTGTAATAGGTTTATTTTTAGAGAAGAAAAACATTATTTTAAAAATCCAGTTAAAATTTTCATAATAAACATACTGTACTTAGGTTCTTCGAGGTGGCTTCTATGATCTTTTTTTTTAACCATGAAGCTAGTAGTACTGTTTAAAGCATTTTACTCTAGAAGGAGGGTAGACAAATTGAGATGCATTAAAATTTGTATGAAAAATTTTACAAGTAACTGCTTTGTTTTGTTTGTGGGGGTTTTGGGTGGTTTTTTTGGGGGGGTGTTTGGGTTTTTTTTATTCAGAGAAGAATGGATAGTAATGTAAAAAAAATTTCAGTTACTGGGTAATTTGTAACACAAGTGAAAGATCCTGGCTTTAAATTATTTTTTTCCCATAAATAAATTTTCAAATACTCATTCATGTTATGTTTAAAACCCATGCTTTGACAGCCTGCATGAGACTTGTGGTAGTGTGGATAGGATTTAAGGCAGAAGCTGAAGGAACTGTCTTCCAGAATATTCTCCCTTTTTCCTCCTCTTTTCAATACCTTTGTTTATATATATTAGCCAGTTTGACACCGAGTAGCTGTGAACTCAAGTGCTGAAGTTGAGCATCGTGCTGAAAGGTGTTGCCATCCACCGCAAACTGGGAAGCTGGGCAAGGGCGTTACCACTTGCAAGGAAGGAGGCCCTCAGCCCCGCAAACCCCAGTGCTGCGGCCAGGTGCCGAGGGGCACCGTGGTGCTCCTGCTGATGCATCAAAATCAGCCCACCATTGTGTTTGTCTCACTAAAATCACACCAGTTAGTCAGCTTTCGACAGAACAGTGCATCACGGGCTGATTCTTTTTTTTTGGGGGGGTACTAACCTGATTGCAGAGCAAGTCTCTTTGGGGAAGGCATGGCTGATTTGGGCAACTTGGGGGCTGTCGGGGAGCCAGGAGGTAGGAAGGCAGGGGTCCTCACTAACCCTGCCTCCCTTTCCAAGTGGACATTAGAAGTTGTTGGAGATGCTTCAAGCAGTTGTATCTGGCTTATTTAGTGTCATGGTCTCATTCATTGAGTTCTGGATTGAGGAATTGTGTTTTGGAAATTTAGTGTTGCCTCTATGATTTTTCAAAGCAATACAGTTTTCTTGTATTGCACCTTTTTTTCTGAAAGGCCTTTTTTTGACCTTTGTACTCGAACTGATGCACAGGTAAGCTACAGAAAATAGTTTTGCTCATGACTTTTGTATTAAAATCAGAGGAGGCTTTAGAAAAGATAGGTTGGGAGAATTCAGATAACTCTAGTTTCACTTGCCAACTATTTTTCAGAAACTGGCTTTGGGTATTCACTGCCTATTTTTTTGTATGCAGAACATGGGAGAATGGAACAGTCGGTAATCTGAGGTATCAAATAAACTTAAAATGTCTTTAGAAAAGAAGTGCAACTGTATTTAATCTATTTAACCTACGTACGAGATGTGATAAATTTAGGGAGCAGTCTTGGGGATGCTAGACAACTTGACTGCAAATATCTTCAGTGTTTAGTGCATGTTATTCTTAAATAGAACTTAGTAAAATAAATGTAAGTATGGATAAGCCTACGGAGAAGCATTATACAGCCACGTCAATGAGTCTGTTTTTATACCTCTGGGGATGAGCAAAAGCGGTTAAAATACAAAATGTGGTCGCTCATCAGTTTCAGGCAAGGACAGCAGCTCCCAGAAACATGGAGAGACTCATCAAGGAAGTCTTCCTAAAATTAGAAAAAGATATTTGTTTTGTAAATGGGCTTTTTCTAGTAAAGCTAGTATGTAGTACAAACCATAATTAGAAAAATGGAATATGAATTTTTACTAGTGGCAACAAAATCCCTTTCTGTGCAAGTGTTATGTATGTATTTGATAAGGTATGTATTAGAATAAAGTTTTAAAGACTATTAAACTTCTTTATCCTAAGCACCAATTTTCTTAAAGATCATTGCTACACAGCCTTGTTTCAGTGCCTTCACTGGAGGCAGGAGGAGAGAAAAACCCTTCTTTCGGTTTTAGCAGAAGGCTGGGCAGTCGGGGCGGGTGTGCTGTCTGACAGACGGCCAAGCTCTGGGCCAGGAGCATGGCCAGCACGGCAGAAGGCGTAGGTAAGAGTAGGGGAGCTGGCAGGATCGAAGTGTTGAGCCCAAGGGGAGTGATCAGAAGGAAATTCCACCACTTTGAGGTTTGGGGTTGGGGGAACTAAAGTAATTTCCTGAGGGAGCTTAAGGAGCCTGAGGTGGGAAGGCTGGAAGTCCTGTAGGGAGAGGGCATTAGAGGAGCGAACTGGTGGACTTATGGGTACGATGGGAAGGCCCTCACGGGGACAAGCTGGTAACGAAAGGGTGCAAAGCTGGGGTTTGCACAATGGGGACTTAAGAGACAGGAAGCAAAGTCATAGGAAACTGGTCTTCCTTCGGCCTGCTGCTTGCAAAACAAGCCATTCTTTAGAGCTGCAACTGAGCGAGGAAAGGAAGAGGGCACGAAGTAATGTGGGAGGCACATTTCAAGTCTCCCTAGGACTGACCTTGGGGCCAGAGGGTTTCTTTCACTGCAGAGAGGAGGAGGATTTGCAGTGGATCCCTTCTGTGGGAATGATGCTAACAATTCTTTTTTCTCAGCAATATATCCGCCTGAAATTTAAACCTACTCACATTACTTGGCAACTCACTTCTAAGAATGAAAATGAACTAGTTTAGCACGGGTCAACTGTAGATTGTGAACAGTGTTACTTCCTGCTAGACACCATAACATAAAACAGGCTTTCTGCTCCTTTGCAGTGCTTTTGCTCCCACTCTTTTTCCCCTCACTTGAAAGCTAATCCATTGCTTTAGGTTTCTCCTTACAACAACTAGTTGTAGTTGAACTGTAACCAGTGAGTCAGAATGGGAAAATACAGCTGTATTTCACTAGTAGATAAGTTTTTCATTAAAGCAAAGACAATGAAAATGCCAAAATTATGACTGCAATCACAAGTATATTTGACTCTTTGAAATGTTACTCCCAAAGTGCTTGAATGTGGTGTTTTCCATGGAATTCCTTAGACAGGTTCCATTCTATTCAGACATAAGAATGGGGATACCCTTACAAATCATCATAAGAGAACATTTCTGCTAGTAACAAGTAATGGCAGTGTTTACTCTTCCAGAGGTGACTCGTAGATTGCACTTTATTTTAATGGAGTTACAGTTTTTGTCATAGATGTATATGAAGTTTATAATGGTCCTAACTTTACTCTTGCTTAGCTAAGACCAGCTATCCTGCTAAATGGTATTTTTAGACTTGCTTCCTAAGGAAATGAAGCTTACACTAGTCATGCTGTCAGAGTCAGCTGTCATCGTCCGTCCATCTGTCCACCCTCGATAACTCAGCCAATTTTAAGCAAACTTGACAGACTGTCAGAGATAAACTAACTAGTTTTCCCCAGCTCAGTGCCTGGGAGGGTCATTGCTGGTCTCCCTCACTGGAGAAGAAGCCAGAGCAATCCCAGCTCTCTGCTCAGTCCAGGCAGGGCTGAAAGGCAGCAGGGCGCCGGGCATCGTGCTTGGCTGGCCAGCCCAACAAAGGTAGGGAGGGCAACACCAGGGGAGATGGAGTATACAGTGGGGAGCTGGAGTTATGAGAAGGACCTGGGGATGTGAAGTCAGTCATATGGTAAGGGGGCTTACTGTGGATCCTGCAGGATATGGGGGAGGCAGGGGAGGAGTAGTGCGGCAGGAGGTGTAAGGAGAAAAACAGGAACAGATTTCCTTCATTCTGCTCATGGAACAACTTGTTTCCTCTTCTATCATAGCTGCAGTTATGAATGTTGTAACTTCACAGGAAAAAAGAGCGTTAGCTAATGTTGTGCGTGCACTTCGCTGTGCTTGGTTGCAGACGGGTCTCTGCATAGTTAGTTACCTTGGTCAAACCAGCTGGAAACACAATCTTTGGTGCACATCGCTGCTATTGCAAGAGGCTAATCATTACCACACTATCAGCCTTAAAAAGTTCAGTTATGTTAAATGTTAAGCTAAAACTGAAGAGTTCCAACAGCCTTTACTGATAAACTTTTTTTCTTTATGATCTGTTTTCCTCTGTTGCTGTGGTTTGGCTTGAATGGGGAGGATAAAAAGGAACATTTAAAACATCAGAAGGTGTGTGGAAAAAGGCGCAATTTATGAAATTCTAAGTGAAAGAAAGTGCTTAGATGATAACATTTTACTAAATGTTTAGATACCTTTATCAAACTTTAAAGTCTTATATTTTTTTTTAGAAAATTGTTTCTTTCACCTGTTTGCCAGCAATTTTTTCTCTGGATACTTCAGTTTACGGCATTCTCATATCACACTACATCCCCATATCTCACAGTTATGTCTGTGCTCTGATTTTCAACTAGTTTCTCCTGGCCGGCTACTTCATCATCTGCTGGGCTTTTTTATTTTATTAGTTCTTCTGCTGTAATTCCAAGAAGTGGTGCTGCGTATCTCCATTACAAAGCACATCAAAACCTAAGCTTTTAATCTGGAAGGTTCAGTCTCAGTGTAGGGCTTTATATAGGTGAATCTACTGAACTATGGTTGGTTGTTTTCCATGAAGTTATAACAAGTAATTTCCCCCCTTTCCGAACAGAACGACCCTTAAGTTGTATTTGTTTATATCTCCCTAACTTAATGCTCCTTGGTTCTCATACATCCTTGTCTTTTGGTTGAAAATTATCTTTAAACTGATGAAAATTTCCAGCCTTGGCAGAGATCAGAACCTGGCCAGCTTCTCATTAGTGCTTGCTTGGACACTCTTTTCCTGCGATTGTCTCACCCAGTACAATAAGCTGCTCTCCCTCATTTTGCCTGAAAGTGCAGCCACTGGCTCTTGGCTGAAATGATGTAGTTAGAATGACATTAGGATGTAAGCAGGCTCTGACAGGAAGCAAGGAGCTGCTGGGGAAGGTCAGGAAACACTTCAGGATCATTGGAATTTTCTGCTGTCTTCTGAGACCTCCAGGCGGTATTAATTAATGTATTTAACCCTTCTAGTTAGCAATCTCTGCGTGGCTGTGTGGCGCTGTTTGTGCCGTACAGCTAACCCTGTGAAATAAACCAGGTAGTTCTGCACTGAACAAACAGCTCTGAAGATATTAATCGTGTATTTATTTTAAAAAATGAACACACTTTTCAGCAGTGGAGTAGCCAGATTAAATAGTCTTGAATTGTTAAAAATGAAATAGCATGCATCTCCTTCTATCAGATTATTTGAGGAAACAAAAGCAAAGTCCTATTTTTTTTTCTATTCAGTCTGCTACAATCAGCATGTACTCTTTGTGTCTCAAGTAAATATCTCGCCTGCCAACAAGGCTCTAGGAGCATGGAGAAATGTACAAAAGCTCCTGTTTCTGTGTTGGTTTTTGCTTTCTGTGCCCTGCATGATATTTTGGCTGTTGCTTGGTTTGTGCTATAGTGAGACTTCATCTTTTGGTTTCTTTTCAGAACTTTCATAAGTGAATTTCACAAGAGAGGGCTACTTGTTCACTTTATCTTTCTGTTTATATATAAGCTTAAGCAGTCCTTGCTAGAAAAGTTTGAAAAGTACAGCAAGTGTGTTGTGTGTGCAGTTTTTCTTCCATATTTAAACAGACATTAGCGGGGTTCCTCTAATTAAGAAAAAAAAAAAATCTATTTGATGTTGTTATTTCTTCTGTATGTTGTATTTCATGCTATAATTAAAGCCATGACAGTACCTGAGAATTTACAGATTATAGGGGAGCATATGCAAATGGTCTTCCTCACCATCAGGTTTACGCATTTGTAGTACGTGATGAAATGTAGATGAGAGGGGTGTGGATTTTAAAAGGGGGCTTGCAGTTGGAAGGAGTCAGAGCTGTAGCTGCCTGGGGAGAGACTGAAGAATGAAGAAGGCAAAATGTAATCTGCAAAGCTTTTATCACTGTGCTAGTTTATTTTTGTAGATTTTCTTTCATGTTTTGCTTGAGCCAAATTAAAGTCATCACTAAAATTAAAAGGCATGATCATTTGGCTGGAATTTTAAGAGACATAACAGCAAGCTGTGCAGCCGTCCCAGTGATTAGCTGTTCTTGTAGTGAAGAAACTACTGTTTTTAAGTGTGTTAAAACTGGTGCTTCTGGGAAGGGAAGAGAGACATTATAATGCAAATTGCACCTTACTTAATGGTGCATCAGCTGGATGTTAAAAGATAATCTCTTGAACATGTTACTGTTTCCTGACTATGTAGTGTTACAGAAGAGATCTCCATTTAGTAGTGTTATCAAAGACGGAGGTAGCACATCACCAAATCCAACGTTTGCAGTCTGGGAGCAAGCATTCTGAGTGACCACTTCATGTTTTCTCTCTTTAACAGGTCTGGGAAAAACCAAGAGAAAGACGAGTGCGCGAGACGCCTCACCCACTCCTAGCACAGATGCAGAATACCCATCCAACGGCAGCAGCGCTGACCGGATTTACGATCTCAACATTCCAGCTTATGTGAAGTTTGCCTATGTCGCAGAGAGGGAGGATGAACTGTCCCTTGTTAAAGGATCCCGAGTGATTGTCATGGAAAAGTGCAGTGACGGCTGGTGGAGAGGTAGCTACAATGGACAGATTGGCTGGTTTCCTTCGAACTATGTGGTAGAGGAGGTTGAGGAGGCAACTGCAGATTCACCCAGCTTTCTCAGCTTAAGGAAAGGCGCTTCCATGAGTAACGGCCAGGGCACCAAAGTACTCCACGTTGTTCAGACACTGTATCCGTTCAGCTCCGTCACAGAAGAAGAGCTCAATTTTGAAAAAGGGGAAACGATGGAAGTCATTGAAAAGCCAGAAAATGACCCAGAATGGTGGAAATGTAAAAATTCCAGAGGTCAAATTGGTCTTGTTCCTAAAAACTATGTAGTAATCATTAGCGATGGTCCTACCATTAACACTTCCCATCCGCCTCAGATAAGCTACACGGGACCATCTTCTACAGGTCGGTTTGCTGGAAGAGAGTGGTATTACGGGAATGTTACCCGACACCAAGCAGAATGTGCCCTGAACGAAAGGGGAGTGGAAGGAGACTTCCTTGTTAGAGATAGTGAATCTTCGGTAAGTGGTACTCAGCCGTGCAGGCTTTGTAATACCCGATGCTTGGGTTAGCAAGCATGACAGTTAATAGCTTCCCTATCTGTAGTAAAGGGTTTTTCACCCTTAAACAAGCAAGCAATACTTCAGCATTACCTATTGATATGCTTTCTGCTTGTGAGACTCGGTCTGTTACTGAAATGCAGTGACATTTACACTGAAATTTAACAGCCATGGTCTGTATTATCCAGGGGTTTTAATTAGTGGGCAAGCAAGTAAATGTTTCAGGCTTCAATTTGACTTTTGTTGTGCTCCTCATATGCGATCCTCCTCAAATTTATGACGCTAGGAGGTAGAAAAATTCTTGTGACTTGCAAATCCAGTCATTAATCTGATTTTAAAGCTAATTTCAAATGGAATCTTTGCATTGGTCAGTTTTGTTCTGCTTTTAATTGAATAATAACATAGGTTCTTTAAACTATTGCTTAAAATTCCACTTTAATGTATTTCTGCTCTACTTAAATTATTGAGGTTGTAATACAGTAAAGTAGTTATTTTATCTAATTGTTAAGATTATGGTGCACAACAGAAAGAGTCAAGTCAGCAGCACATATGCTTTGTAAATTGAGCCTTGATGGCATCAGAGGGATTCTAAAAGTTCAAATTTAAAATTACACTGAAAGGCCTTTCATGTATGCTGAGGCCAGCGAATTTATAGTTAAAGCACTCAAAATTTAATTATTCCTTGATTGTGATTTTGAAAAGGTGACAGATTTTAATAATTCCCTAATACATCTTTCAAAAGCTACCAAAAAGGAAAAAAAATCAAACCTGAATTTTTTCTGCATTTCAATTTCAAGTTTCAATTGTAGGGCAAATTGTTGTTTAGGAGATGTTTTCATTAAGTATTTTGCTGCTTCGTGTATAAAAATTCAAAGTTAATGTAGCTATACTAGCTCAGTCTTCTAATTTGACGGTATGGTACTACTAAAATAAGTATACCTCCTACAGCTACAGATGTCTGTATGCCATATTTGTATCAGATTTCACTGTGCCTATATTGTGGGCTATCCTGCTTTACAACATAGATTGCAAATAAAAACTTAAGCAGTGTCAACTGCACATAGTTTGAGGCATAATATGGTTTATAAAATATTTCCTGACTCTAATGTCTTCAGAAGGCTGTATTGATTGTATATATCACTTCTGGTTAGAACTTGTGATAGTCTTTATCATAAATGTCTATAAATTGGGGGAAAACTGTTCCCATATACTATTCCTTGTGTAAATTATCTCAGTAACTAGTCAGTAGTAGGTCTTGGCATGACTGCATGCTGGAAAAGAAAGAATTTGCTTTAAGTAAGGGGGAGAATTAACCCTGAGCTCAAATCTGGAAGTAAAGATCGTTTTAGCTCCCGATACTTTTTGGAAGAATGTTTTGCATTTCATTTTCTGATTCTGTTCTTCCTAAGTTACAATTTCAGCTACTCAGAAGAGGTCCCAGAACGAAGTCAAAATCTGAGGTGGTACTGAGGCAGATCCATTAGGTAGTGTAAAGGATAGTCTTTAGTGGATAAGCAACTAAATATTTCAGGCTTCAGTCTGACTCTTCACGTGTTACTCGTATGCAATAATAAGATTTGGGATTGGCTGGCGTGTGTGGGCTCTTGGCAAGGGAGATGAACAGAGGCTTGTAGTGACAGCGGAACAACAGCTGAAAGACAAGGAAATTGTGAACTCTAGGATTTTCTAAATCCAAATAAAGCTTTGCATTCTAATTTTTGGAAAACGTTACTACTTTAGTATCATTATTGAAGTTATGACTCTTGCTATTCCCTGAAATTTTTACCTCGTGTAATATTGATAAAACATAGTTCTGTAATAGTCCCGAATATTTTTAAAATTTTTTTTCCTGGATACAGTATTGCCTGATTAAATTTCAGACATCTTTCCTTGATGAATTTGCTCTGCAGAAGATGTGATAGCTGTCAAACTATCCTTTCTTTGAAGCTCTGTGCTGTTGACTTCCTATTTCTGCTCTTAGTTAACTGCAATCACTAAATGCAGTCAAGTGCAAATAAATAAAAAATAAACCAGAGGAGAACGGGAAGAAAAATAGAAATGTAGGAAACATGGCTGAGTGATAGAGGCTGAGCAAAATCGAGGTTGTTTAGTCAACAGAAGAAAAGGCTGAGGTGTTGCATACAGTCTTCTAAAATGTAGAAAGCCACTGGAGGGTTATGGTAATCATTAAATTAAGTAGTTCAGCTGTCTCTTCAAGGTAGCACCTGTCTGGCAGGAGCAGGCGGGTATACTGGATATGGTGTACCCTTGGTGTGTGTCCGTCCAGCATATAGGAGCTCACTTTCAGACCTGGATGCTGCATTTTGGGTTATCACAAGACAGGAGCTATCAAATTGCTTCTGTCTTCTGGGAAAGTGCCAGAAGGACAGCTTGAAAATTAATAAATTAGTTAATATACAAAAATACGCAGCCATTTCTCAGCGCATGCCATGTCATAGTGACCGCCATGTTACGGCTTGTTGTTTTGCTCTTAAGAATGTACATTACCTCGGAGTAGACAAATTTCCTTGAAAGGACACAGCAGTAACCTTTTAATTTAATACGACATCCTACCACTAAATGCACTTTATTCAAAGCAGCTTCAAATTTGCTGCCTGCATTGCTGCTGGGGAAGTTGTTGCTTGTGGAGCACCAAAATTTTCATTCAGAATGAGGTCCTCAAGTTGTTTCCAGTATCTAATACTTACTGGAATCCCAGAAAACTTACTCAATTCATATTACAGCAAGCTTTTTGCACGCACACACAAACAAAAAATGTGCTGAAGATAAGAGGAACTTACCTTTTTTTTTTTTCCTTTTTGTAATCTTGATCTGGTCTTGCAGATCCTGTGTTTGGGGTGTTCTTTGAGCAATGAGAAAAACTGTAGTTATGCATATAAATGCCTCCTTTGTTGTAGTACTGCTTGATAGTTTTATTTTTTATTAAGTTTAAAGAAATATTTTACTGCATCTCAAACTTTTGTCTTCCCCAATCTTTATGTATCATACCATCATATAATTTGTTTATGTATGCGAATTATAAAAGCATTGGGGACTGCTAGTTTGTTGTGTGTTTTTTTTTCCTGAAGCACAGGAATGATATAATAAGCGATTCGGCATACTTGATAGTATTGGGAAAAAGATCATAAAATATATATTTCAAGCTTATTATGTATGGAACAAAGAAAGATTTTAGAAATAACTCTTAAATTCTTGATGGTTGTCATATTTCACGTGTGACTACAGAGGCTGTTCGTGCTGTGGCTAAAAGTCACTAGGAGTGTCGGCATGATCAGAACAAAAGACCTCGATTAGAGAGACCGGACTGAACAGACCAAAGTTGTCAGCTCTCCGGTTTGCTCATCTTTCCACCAGACCAGCACTTCCCATTACACTGTGTTATGAACCCACCTATTAAATCCATGGATGCAAGGGTTATTCCTTTCTGAAAAGGCCCATAGATAAAACCATGAGTCATCCTGCTAGTTCTGTGCCTGATTTTTGACCTGTTTTAGGATTTTCTATAGCCTTCCCATTTCTATAGCATCACCATAGTTACAAAAACTCATCTGTATAAAAGTTTTCCTTCGATCTCTTTGAGTTTCATTCTTATTACTGAGCTATGAAAAGCTCTCCTTGACTAGATGAAGGTTTGTATTATTCTGCATTCACTTGATGTGTCGTGTTTTTCCAGTTCAAATTTTAGTAGTTGCAAGATTTTACAATGTGTCTCTAGATTCAGCTTACGAGATGTTTGTCTCACGATTAGACTCCTTTAGCCAAAAATACTGTCCTCAGTTACACTTAGATCTAAGGGATGCTGCCATAGTGGAGAATATCCTAGGCGAAACTCTGTCGGGTAGCTAGAGGCCTGATTATCTTAATTATGAAATACTATTTTTAGAACCATAAACTTGTTTGAATTGTTTAAGCCTATAGTTTATGTAACAGGCACGGTTACCTCCTGATAACACTTTTGCCAACTCTGTTATACCTAGGTAATGTCACCTTAATTTTGGAGATGTAAAGGAGGAGACTGAAGTGCAACATACCAAGTTGGAAGTACTGCTTGATTTGTTCTTTCTGTTGCAGGCTGCTCAGTTGGTAAAAAATGAAGTTGGTTGTCTCGTTTAAGTAGCGCTCCTGAACAAATGATGCAGATTTAATCTATGCGGTCTCTGTACAACCACTTCTTACCCTCTTTGAATTGCAGGCTCTTCGGTGGTCAGATTTTTGTTCTGTCTGCGTAGCACCTAACACAAGACAAACAAGTCTTGGCTGACACTGTTGGCCTGGGTTGGGTAGGTGATTGTCATGCTTTGAAGATCTAAGATTCCTCTGGGGAGAGAAGGAAATTTGGAAGGAAGAGGGGGTTTTGTTCAGATTCACCCTGGGAAACAAGTGTACTTGCTAGCGCTGTAGCTAACAGGAAGCAGTAATAGGTTGTGGCCGGTGATGAGGGAGGGCAACCACCCCACACCTCTAGCTTCTGAGCAGACCCTCTGCTGCGGACACCCTTAGATTTCAAAGGGAGCCTCTGTTAGGACTCACAGTCCCCTTGCACTCTGCTGTGAGTGGGTGCGAAACTGGTGATTAGGCAAATACCACTACTTCCTAGCCCTGTGATGTCTTCCCATGAAGCAGGGAAGATGTTATTTTTCTCAGACCACTTCTGTTTACTAGCATGCATGAGCTTTGCAATTTTTTGGACAATTTCAGAAGCAATTATTCGTTAGGAAGTAATGGCTACCTTCTGTCAATAGTGTCACAGCTATCAGATTATAGTAACCAGTCCTATGTGGGGTTGCAGGGCATAATGTTAAGATGATACTGACGACTGTAGATCTGTTAAGGTGATACTGAGGATTGTAGGTACAACTGGATTTGCGTCAGTCCTTTGAGATCGCATTTAGCTTCTGTGCTCTTTGTCCAGCAACAGCGACAGCAGAGGGAGGAGGCACAGGTTGAGAGTTTGTATGCTTTTTGAGGTGCTGATTATGTAGTGCTTAGGGTGTCCCATATTTTCCTGGGGTTTTCATCCTGCAAGTGTTGGATAGAAGCAATGAAACGTGGCAACTGTTCAAAAACTGAGGCATTTGTCATGTTCTGTGACATGCTGTGATTGATGAGTACAGCAGAGAGGAGGAGAAAGTTTATCTTTAAAAACAGCCGTAAGGAAATATCCTAGTGGTTTATTTTAAATTGAAGAATAGAAATCTTATTAGAGCTGTATTTGAAGATCAATGGAGCCAATTCATGTTTTTGACGTGTGTACTGTTGATTTTGGAACATGGTGAACATTACATAGAAAGGAAGGGTATTCGTTTATGTCTAAACGAGGTGGAAGGGGTGGAAAAAGGAATTGTTAACTCTCCCGGATGGTGCTGTCCAGTCTGACCTTAGACCTCTGACTTGTTTTTTTTGGCTGGGTGACTGAGTAGGAGGAGTGAGGAAAAATGTGGGAATGGAAGTGGAAGGAGTTGGGGAGCTCCAGGCTCACAGATGGGAGCTCAAAGGGTCTAGAATAGTCTGAAGAATTAATGCATTAGAACATCTTCCATAGAGGAGGGACATTGCCAAGTGGAACTGGATCGAAAGAAAAAAAAAAAAAGTTACAGGATCAGTAAAAGGCTTTCAGAAGGAATTATTTTTCCCAACATTGCTATTTATGATAAAATTGTCTTTTCATTTTCAAATGGAGATTGTAAAGAGGGAACCTTCTTGTTTGGTTTCACTTGTTTTCCTTTATATCACTTTATAAGTTGTCCTCATGATAAAGTTTTCCATCTTTTTTGAAAAAAACAATGAAGTTCCTAACCAAAGAAGTAGAATTGAAGGAAGATCTTCCTACCTGTTGTCTTCCACATGCTGTAGGCACCAGCTAGCTTATGGTCATCTCAGTCATAAGCAGGAGTTAAAATAAAAGTATCTGAAACAATTCAAAGTACTGCTACATTTGGACTGAAATGCTGCCAATGCATAACAGCTAATCTTCCATTTTCTGGTTTAGGAATTGATTTAACTTCAGGTTTTAGTCTTACCAATTATGACGGTACAGAAATATTCACAGGTTCCCTGCCACAAAGCTATGCTCTGTAATTCTCTTGTGGAATCAGCTCCTCTGTAGATTTAAGGGATTAAAGCTTATTTCTGATGTGCCTTTATTTGGTGTATGTGAGACTTTTATTCCTGGAAAAGTTAGTGTGCAAACATCCAAATGTAGCAATTAATTTAAGAGGGAGAAGGGAGAAAAATTGGCCAGCAGTTGAAACAAAATAGCTTAAACAGTAAATAAAATAAACAGGCTTGGAGCAAATCCAAGGAGGACAGCAGGGAACCAATTCAAGCTGCATCGAACCAGCATACTTTGAAATGGTAATGTTAAGAGCAGTAGTTTATCTAGAGGGTTTTTTTTAAATACTCTTTTTAACCATTTTGCACGTTTCTTAAGAGTGGGTAAGAACCAAAATAAAAACAAATGCAAGTCCAGTTGCTTTTGCTGGTTGTTCTTGAATCCTGTACAAGTTACTACACTGAGGCCAATAAAGGGTTTGAGGATTTTTGCAACAGCTGTTCAAGCTTTTCTTTCTCTTTGCACCGGATGATGGCTCTCAAAAGAGTTAGATTGGCCTTTCCGCCTTTTTATATTTTTTTAATTGGGTCACGAAAAGAATAAACTTTGTAACATATTCTGGAGAAAATAAGCGATAATAATGTCTTCTACTTATGCATCAATCTAATTAGCAGCTCGAAGGCTGGGAAGAATGGACAATAGTTCAGGAGAATGTTCATTCATTAAAGTTATAATTAAAATGGCAGGAAAAGTATTTAATGTATTGTGTAGATCACCTCAGAAAGATATAAGTCTGGCCAGCACCTGGGACATAGGATAGCAGATCAGATGTCTAAGACCTATTCCAGCCCCTCTCTGTGTCATTAGCATATCCTTTCTGGTCTAAAGATAATGATTCTTAGCAGATACAAGGAGCTTTGAAAATTCATAATTTTGACATGCTGAAAACAACTGCGCTATGTCAGAACACAGTAAAACTTCACTGAGCGCGAAGTGATTATTTCACTTATTCTTAAACCTTTGTCAAAACATCTTTTCCTGTTCCTAAAACAAAAAAAAAAGGTGTTTGGTTCAGATTATGAACTTCCCTGTTTGTAAGCTCTTCTATTTTAAATGAGGGCCTTTTGGCTACTGGTTTCCATTTGGCGTAGGCATCGCCCATGGAAGCAGCAGAACTTAGCAAGACTTGATCTTGTTTTTTGAACCCAAAGCAGGTAGTCCATAAGTAATCCCCTCAGTGCTGTCCTTGAAGAGACCCTGTCGACCTGCCTGGTAGCCTGTGTTTAGAACACAGCGATCAGCTCGCTACCCAGAACCCGTCCCCTAAATTTCTCCTCCATGAGCCCAGGGTCCCAGAGCTTCTGCAGAGCTTCGTTTGTGCAGCCTGTGCTTTGTTACTGTTTAATGGCTGCTGCTTCTTAGGGCTATGGAGATGTCCATTGAAACGGGTCCTAGGCCTGTGTGGTTGTGGCTGTCGGAGTGTTTGTCCATACGGTGTTCAGGGTCTTAACCACAGCGCAGTGTTGGTACAACCATGTTAGCTGTAACCCAGTAAGGTCGGTGTTGAAAATAGGTCAGTTTTGGTGCGAGTTCTGTGCAGCCTTGTTTGCAATGCTCCTGAGGCAGGGGTTTAATATCACCTGGCTTAAAATAGCAGTTTTTGAACTTGGAGCTAGGCATGGATGACAGGGCATGAAATGTGTCTTGGGTGGAGCACTGGAAATCCCAAGGATATGCTTTTATGCACATTTCTTTCCATCCATTTCCCCTGCCCTCCCCATTCCTCTCCTCTTGGCAGTCATGGGTGTCTTGCATGTATCTTAAGCTGGTGGCTTTGGACCTGCTCAATGCCTAAGGCAGCCTTCACTGACCCAGCCAAGGCCCAGTGACACTGGGCCTTGTGAAGGCTCAGAAGAAGTAGTAATTCTCCTATGGGTGTTTTGTAAAATAATTTTTAAAGAAGTGATGCTTGTGGAACTGGAACGTCGTGGCTCCAGGTAGAAGAGGGTTAGTCCGGAGGTGTGGGGAGCTAGCTGCTGGCCAAAGTCAAGGTGTGAGCCTGGGGAGTTGGGCCAGAGCAAGGTCAACAGGTGCAGCAGGAGATTTGTTTGCTCTGGGCAGGGCAGATGGAGTCAGAAGGCAAGGCAGAGAAGGCATCAGTATTAAAACAGGTGAGGGGGAGATGCAAGGGATGAGATTTTGGGATAGGCAGAACATGGGGGATGTGTGGGGCAGAGACCCACATCATTGCAAGAAAAAAAAAGTATGCCTGAGAAAGTGCTGTTCTTCAGCTTACTTGGGTATGTACTCAGTGTGTATCTGACCCCCCAGAGTGTAGAGGGCTCAGCAGGCTGTAGTTTCGTGAACCCGAAGTCTGGTGATGACAGTAACGTCTGAGGGCTCCCCCTGCTTGGTCTTCTGCTGTGCCGCAGCTGCGCTCAGGGTTGTTTGTAAAGATACGCTGTGAACCAGATAGTCCCTTGTGGGTTTTGTTTAGCCTGGACGAGTTCAGTTTTACAGCACTGGCCTGACCAAAGCAGCAGCGTGGTAGGGGGAGGATGGAGGGACCGCAGGAAGGCTGCACCTGAAGTCTGGCAAGTGGCGCCTTCAACGGTTTCTGCCTGAAGCCATGCCTTCAGCGGGCAGAGACCCTGCAGCGGCACCTCCAGAGTTGAGTCAGGCGTTAATTGTCTCCATTAAGTGCTTGCTGCAAACTCTGGTGTGTGCTTTGTATTTTTTAGTATTCTGTTTTCCTGCTGGCTGGTGACACCTGCCTCCAGCCACCTCTCGCCGGGCAAAGCCCATACTCCCATCTTTACAGCCAGCCAGCAGCGGTCGATGACTAGAGATGGAGTTTGGCTGGAAGCGAGGGACAGTGTGTCCTTTCTACCCTCCTACAGCAGCATGTGGCACAAAAAGCAGAATGGTCTCATCCCTGCTGTTTGGATGACAGTGCCGTCTTCATTAAAGCAACCAATTGCCCAGACGAAGAGATTTATCATATGAAATTATTCTATCCTGAGTAACTTAATTAGTGCTTAAATTGTCTTTCGTGGGCAGTGGTTTGATGGTGAGATTTGTACTGTGTTTTTATTGTATGGCTTTATCTGTGTTTTTGTTTTTTTACAAAAAAGGTGTGTTCAATAGGAGAAATTATTCCCCATACATGTGGTAACGAAGATAAAAGGTGAATGTATTTTTGCCTTCTGCAATGCAAAGCGAGAATGGCCCTCTAGTGGTCATGACTCTAAAAGAAGCAATATGGGGAATTTTCTTTATCTCACCCAAGCAATACTGCAATAATTGCTTTCTCCAGAACTCTCTAGCAAGGAAGCCATACATGATGAAAGTTTTTCCCTTCTCCTTGAAATTCTCATGCTTCTAGACTGAGTAACTAAGATAATATTTGCAATTTAGTCATGTAATTGGCAACTTCAGACTGTGCATCTGGGGAGCTTTCACTTAACTGACTTAACTGTGGATGTTAATAATGATGGCAATTATTTATTGAATAATAGACTATTGGGTTTCTTAAGTAGCTAAAGCACCGAGCTGTGGAACAAAGACTAGCATAAATTACCATCAACTGTATGACACAGTTTGTTCCTGAAACCGCAAAATTACGCCTTTATTTTGTTCACTTTTATGTAATTCTTTTTTTTTTCTTTTTAAATTCTTCTCAACAGCCCAGTGACTTCTCAGTATCTCTAAAGGCATCGGGGAAGAACAAACATTTCAAGGTGCAGCTCGTGGACAATGTCTATTGCATTGGGCAGCGTCGCTTTAATACGATGGATGAGTTGGTGGAACACTACAAAAAGGCTCCCATCTTCACCAGTGAACACGGGGAAAAGCTATATCTTGTGAAAGCACTTCAGTGACGTTGAAGATGGACTTGGCCGCCTGGGTCTCTTATAACTTACAAGCCTTAGGTCCTAAATTCACTTTTATAGAGCAGAGCAATATCTGAAGCAGGCTTAAGGAATAGCTCTTTCTAAAGTGTTTGCTCTGTCAGTTGCTATTTGTCCTTTTTTTTTTTTTTTTTTTTCTGTTTGCCTCTTTGTGTTCCAGTTCTGTTAATCTCCGACCACCTCTCTTCAGGTTGAGAGTTTCCCTTGGGTGGCCGTGGTGAGCACTCACCTTCCCAGCTGAGTTCAAAACTCCCCTCTCCTGTGTACGTTTACATAGTTAGCTCAGATCAAGGAGGGGTGTTTTCAATTCAAACCAGTGTTAATCTGTTCAGATTGCTCACGCAAGCAGAACTCTCCGTTCAGAGACATCGGGCACAGTTTGAATGCACTGAAGCTGCAGCTACTTAAGTGAGAGAGAGTAGACATAACAGTTGTGGCTGTGAGTTCTGTAGGTATATCGCTTACCGAGTAGTATATTACAAAACCTCCTAGTTCCTAGAAGCACTCTTTACACTGTACTCTGCTATTACATTGCCTCTCCGACTCTTTGTAAAGAGTACACTAATTAAAAGCATTTTGTAATAGTACTTCTTAAACTACTATGGTAAGATTGTAGTAAAAGAAAACTATCTAGTGTATTTTGGTCTGTAATTGCAACAAAGAGAAATTTTATTTGAAAGTTGATTACTAGAGAAAGAATCATTGAATTGTAAAGGCTGAATGTTTTGGTAATCTACAACCAAATGTGCCATCCACATAATGCTTTTTCCTCTTGCCCTTCTGCTTGTTTGAATTAAACAATTATGTATTTAATTCTCAAAGTAATATGTATCTGTAGCTGATTGTTGACACTAATACGGAAGATTAATAAAAACTGATCTTGGGACAGGGTGGGGCGGGCTACCAACACTATATATATATTTGCTTTACAGAAAGAAATCTTCGGGTTTTACAGAGGATGGTGTGGTTGGTAGGAAGACACACAGAGAATGTTTATGAAGAAAATGCATTTTTCCTCTTTTCTTTACATTTAAACTCCTTTATGGTTTAAATATACAGTCTTTAGATGGCACATTCCTGAGATTGAAGAAGGGATCGTGAGATCTCAAAATCTTGCATACTTGGTTTTTTGGATATTGTAATAAAAAAGGTATTATGTCATGATGGAGTACTGGATTCATCCTTGGGTGGTAGTCCTGGTGTTGCTTTAGCAAGGTGAAATAGAGTGAATAATGAATTTGTTTGTCCTGGAATTTGTGTGGCCTAAAAAGAAAATTTCTGTGACAGCAGAGGACAGTTTGATATGAGGCAGTGTCTAATGAGCTCCGTGTTACTTGTTTCTGTGATAAGTAAGTCCTTTCATAACTTTAATGAAAACTGCAAGGTGAAGCTGTTTCCTGGTACTTTTTTTGCTATTAAAACATGTTCCTTGCCTAGTCTGTATTTCAGCCAGTGGTAGTACAACTACCTCTACGCATAACTCCAGTGTAGGTTAAGCAGACACCAAAGCTGTCTGACTTGCTTTGGTGTAAATCATACCACTGCCAGGAGACTGCACTGGTACATCCACACATGAATTGCAGTCTTGCTCAGACCCGGGAGGCAAGTACAGTTTTTGAAGTTCTACAGGCATACTATTTTCCCACCACTATTGAAACCTTATTTCTGTAAGGTTATCTGAATTGACAACTGTATTTTTCTGTACGTGCATTAACTAAAAAACTGGGCAGTGACACTTCTGCTTGGTCCAGCTTAATGAAGGAAAGCAGTGATTCAGAGCAATCCAGAATGGTCATGCATTCATTATCCTGAAGAACATCTACCTGTGACTGGCTTCTAAGAATATAAAAGCTTTCCTTAGGAAGTTGGTGAGAAGTATCAGTTGTTTACTGTCTACCTACAGAAGGACTCCACAGTGGGCTGCTGCTTAAACTTCGTAAGTGAATTCCGCAGAGGATGTAGGTTTTTGCCTTCTGATACCTAGTTCTTTCTTTAGGTGAATCTAAGCATGTGCTGAGTATGGCAGTGATGTTAAGAAAGTCAGCTATATGTTGCATGAGCATTTTCAGGTTTGAGTGAATTGCTTTTCAGTCTTGTTGACCCTTTGTATTTGGAAAAATGATATATGGGAATGGTTTTTCTTTTCAGTAAACTGATTACTGCAATTACTCTTTCATGCCACTCGTTCGTTTTCCTGAAATGTTCTCAGTGTTTTATCTTCCAGGAGCCTTTGTGTGCGTCTTGCGATCCTTTTTTCCACTTTTATTTTTTATAGTTCCTTTTTACAACCTCTGTTAGCTCCTAACCCTTTTCTAGTCCTAGTAGCTTAGAACTAAATCAAATAGACATACAAGTGAAGTTTTTACCATATGCTTTATATTTTAATGGATTGATCAAATTTTTTTTGTTACCTTATCCTCTGTAAATAGCCTTTGTGTATTGAGGTGTGAATTGTTAAAGTATTTTGTTTTGGAATTTATGACCCGTCAATGTGAATGACTAGCTTGAGGGGTGTTTGGGGTTTTTTTCAGGGTGTTTTTTGCCTTTTTTTGTTTGTTTGTTTTTGAAACAAGCCTCATTTTGGTTTTGCCCATGCTGTATTTAATCAACAGGGTCATTAATAGCTCTTCAGTTGTTCCCGTCTTTACTAATTGAGATAAATTTCTGCAAATTTTGCTGCCTTTTTGACCTCATTTGCTGGAATGAGCCTAAGCATTAACAATCTTGACTACTAACTGCTTAATAAAGGGGCAACAGACATGGATTTTATTTTCATTTTCCTATTTTATACATATCTTTCTATTGTTTGGCAAAACTTCACCCTTATTTTTTGACTACTTTAAAGCCTCTTTGTCAAAGCTTGGGGTTGGGGGTGTGGTTTTTTGGTTTTTTTTTGTTTAAGATGAGAGGAATTGTGGTAACCTGGGTTTCTTCACCTGCAGTTTTCATTAAAGGCTCAAATAATTTCTGATGCAGTGGAAGTGGTGATTTTTCTTTATGGAATTCAGTCTGGCTTTTCATCATACCTGGCTTGTATGGGTGCACAAGTTGTACTTTAAGTATTATTCCTGTACAGCTGTCAATGTTTTCTTGCCTTGCTGGTGTTTACATAGGAATGTGAATGAGTAGCAGGTGCTATACTTTCCATGCAACGGCAAAAACCTGAGATCCATGTTTTCACTTTCAGCTCTGGGAGCTTGTTGATGAGCTCCCTCTTCCAGTTATCTCAGCCATTTGTGGTGTCACCGAATAGCCCTACCTTGAGTAGGCACAAAAAGACAGTCAAAATCCTGTCACTTCTGAACTTAGGCATCATAGCCCATCTGCTCTGTAGTGCTTCTTTTCTGAGGATGTTTTATTTAAAAGATGCTGTGGTGGCTTTTCTTAGTAAATATCTACGGCATAGTCCTTGGTCCCAGATTTTATGATGTTCAGTTATACAAAAGTATGCGTGTCAGACATTTTTCAAAGGGTGGGGAAACTAGTGTTACACCAGTCACTCTAGTGGTGTATAGCCCCGCACCAACTGGGAGACGCTGCTGTTTGCACAAGCGCCTACACTGCCGCGCTACTGCTACTGGTGGTGGTATTCAGCCAAAAACATTGTAGAGCTTTGAGGTTTACACTGGTTTGCAGACAAATGCGTGCAAGGTTCTGCACAGTCCCAAGCCAGGCAGCTGCTAGCCAGATCCAAACTGGAAGAAGCGTGAACCCATGGCATGGTGCTGAGTCTCAGCCTGAGTGTCTTGCAAAGAAATACAGCAGAAACACTTAATACAGCTGTGCGGTGTTCAGCTGGCTTGCAGTGTCAGTCAGCAAAATACATCACAGTCGGGTACCAGGTAGCCATGGCTGACATGTTTTAGTGTTGAGGGTGGTCACGTATTAGGTGGGGACAAATTATTAAAGGATTAATCTAAGAGTGAATGGAGAGATAGGTAGACCCACATGGATCAACTGTATTATAAAAGCAAAGGGCTTGCTTAGTCTTTGCTTTTGGGGAGAGGAGAGAAGAGGCAATGAAGAGGCGCAGTTGGGTTATTAACGTCGATATGGACTATATGAATGGCCTGTGAAGTCCCACTCTTGAATGATTCTGTTCAGTGTTCTCTACTCACATATTTTTGTCTCATAAATTTATATGAAATCATAAAGTTTACAGCTGTTCTTCCAAGTCTTTACTGTAGCTTTTCTATGCTGTAAAGTTTGCTGCCTGGTTTAATGATTTCACTAAGGCTAAATAGACATCTTCCACACTTAGAACGGTAACTTTTGTAATAACACAAAGTTGAAGTACTTTTAAAAGACCACTATACAATTTTATGTATAAAAATGAGTCAGATTTGCATAAATTATAAATCAAAAGCTAGAAAAGGGATCGCACTTCTTTTGAATTAAGTCTGGCAATTTACTTGGCAAAAGCTACTAAATAACTGTGAGGGCTTTCATCCCTTCTTGGTCTTAAACTAGTTAAGTGGTTTAGAGGTAAATGAAACCTGTGCAGTCTCCAGAATCTGAACCTGATGAGTTCTGTGTTCTTAATCCAGTGGGATGGGATGGCTCATTTTTAAATGGAAACTTGTTAACATATTTATACTGATAAACTGTGGAAGGTGTATTGCTAAAGTAACTCTCAGCTCTTAAAAGGCACAAGGGACTCTGAATCGTTCTATTCCTTTCTCTTTAGTACATGCAAAATTCAGTGCCTTTTTTAAGAAGTTGAAAAGTGTAAACCAGCAAGAGTACAGGGTGCGCAGTCCTCAGTAGTGTCATAGATTGCCTGGACTGCATAAATGAAAGGTTTCAGAGTAAAAGGGGGGTGCAGGCAAATGTTGCAGTTCGTTCACTAGCTGCTCCTAGGTGGAATAAGCTTTTAAGTAACAAGTGAGTCGGTTGTGCAATACTATTCCGGAAAGCATACTGCAGTTGCAACCCAAATGTGCGCTAATTTTAGTATATGATAACAATGCCTAATATGTGTATGTTCTTGTGCTGGTGTCTTGGGAAAGCAATACCTTACTGTCTTTTTCTCTGTTTTAGGTGGGTATTCATATCTATAGCTGTTGGCTATAGTTAGTTTGTTGGAAAATCCAACATGCAGAATGTTTTTTGACCTAAACTGACTTAAGATGAAATAAAACCTATCTATAACATACTTAATAACATTTTCTGGTCCTTTGCATGCCTCTGGAACTCCATGCTAATTTTGTACTTTAAAATGCAAGTTTCTCTGGCATATTCTTGGTGTTTCTTTTCTTGTTATAAAATAGATTGTTTCCCTTCCTGTTATTTGAAATATCTATCTAAGCTCATATGGGAGCTGACTAACAGAAGCGGCATGTAACCATTGACAGATTAGACAAGTTTTCCTTGCATTTTCTTTAATATGTGGTAATACTAAATGTTTTAGGAGTGGGATGTTTTTAAAAAAAAAAAAAAAAAGAAAAAGGAAAAGAAGACTCTTGACCTTGACAGATTATCTTCAGCAGTGGGAGTCCACAGTTATGAGGAAAAGGTAACGGGTAAGAAATGTTCTTTTCTTACCTTAAGAAAGTGTTATTTTCTTAAGTGGATTTTGTTTGGAATTTAGCTTGACATCATTTGCCAATAGGGCATGAAGTATCACACAGGTTAACAAATTAATGCTGACTTGGTCCAGCTTAATAAAGGAATGGGTGGATAAAATTGTTACTCTCAATGTTCTACTGTAGAAAACAGTAGTAATCTTCAAAAGGGGAGAACTGATTTTGGGGACTTTTTTGTTGGTAGTGGGTTTTTTTGTTTTGATTTTTGAGGGAAGATGTCAAAAGAGATGTCTTGCTCCAGTTTTCAAGCCAAGTTTTGCTTCTGAGTGTCTCTCTGGGTATGAGCCAGGCCACAGAGAATAGGTTAACTGGAATTATTCTCCCAGCTGTAATTGAAACTGTGGTGGTGAATAATGGGTTACTTTTTTTTTTAATTTTGATCTCTGTTAGATTGGATACATACATCTATATGGTAATTAATGAGTAGGTTCCCAGGGTTACTGACTTAGCTTTTCACCTGGGTTCAACTCTGTTGAGTTAAAATAAGGTTGATGATTTGTTTGTTTGTTTGTTTGGCTTTTTTTTGTTCCTTTTTATGTCACAGAACCAGTAGTGCATTCAGTGTAATTATAATTTGTAATGCAGAGAAGCCCTTCAGTTGTGGGTGGCTGGTATGTTTGGAATATAAATCCATAGATGATGATAATACAGCCATACAGAGTCGCGGGTAAGGGCACCAGCAGACAGACAGAGAGCGCAGGTTCCTGGGATCATGAAGCAAGTATCTGATGGTTTCTCTTTGGAGAATTAGGATGTTTATTTTCATTTGAATATGCACAGCTAAATTGTAAAACTAAAACTTAACCTTTTTTTTGCGTACAGTCTGTTATTCAAAAGAAAAATTCCAGGAATTAGCATTATAGAAGAGAAAGTGGATGTTGAGTCCTTAAAAGTGAAGGGTACTGGTGTTTGTGGCTGCTTTCCTGCTGCAAATCCTTACAGGTTTATATCCCAATGAGAAGTAGGATACTCTCTTTTACTTGGTTTTGAACCAGTGTTGGCCCGACTTTGTGCTGGCATAACCTGTGTCCACTGAAGACGAGGTAACTGATGTTGTTAGAAGAGATTTCCATAATGTAGTCAAGGCTCTTGTGCTTGGGCTAAGCACAGAGTTCAAGGCGAAGAGCAAGTTGTTGAATGAGTGTTCACCAGTAATGGATGGGTGCCACAGAGAATTCTTTTAATCCAGTTATTTTTGTCCTTTTCCCTTACCAATTTAACAGTGTGTGCTGACATTATCAGTGTTTGATGTTCTGTGTTAGTAAAGCACAGTTTTTCTTGTGCTAACAGGTAACTTTGATCAGGTGTGCCACTTCTCTGGCTTGTCTCTGTGAAATCATTCTGCTGTGAAATTCAGGATGGTTTAAGAGAAATTATGTCCTTTCTTTTTAGCTGGCATTTCTGATGCGGTATATAGCACACCTACATTGTCAGCCTTATGATGCTCTTTAGTGTAACGTCTTCTGCAACAATGAGAAGTCTGAACATTTCAAAAGTTAGCCATCTCAGCTCAGTCCTTTGCCCTGTGGTGAGTGTTAGATTACCAGTCATGGACCCCTCGATGGCAGTATCTCATGCTTTTTAGCTGTGGTCTTTGAGACTGGTCTCCAAAATTAACATCAGATTTGTCTTACACGCACAAACACACACTTTTTTTTTCTTTCTGTTTTTTTTTTTTTTCCTCCCCCTTTTCCTCAAAAATGCACATGCATCTGTCTTTGGCAGTCCTGTTACTTCCCAGAAAGTCTCCTTGGCCATTAGAAACTTTGTGGACTGCTTGGAACAATGGCATTTCCATCCAACGTTGGTTTAATGGGAAATAACACCCTTCTTGATGAACTGCATGATCCTGTGGTGGGAGAAGTAAGAATTGAAGGTGCTTTCCTAAATTATGCTAGTTCTTGGGAGCACTTCATGCTCATGGAATGAACTCTGGCTGCTCTTTAGGAAAAAAAAGGAACAGGTTAGAGTTCTGCTTTAAATCAAATCACTTTGTAAATGCTTGTGAGCCATTTTAAAACTGTAAGAAAGGAGAAGCTCATTATATAGTGCAATGTCAGGAACTACTTCAGTTACAGATGGAAGGACGAGATGGCTTTCCCCAGCATTAGCAGAATGTTAATTCTGCAATATTAGTAGAATTTTTGAAAAACAAACCCAACCACCTTCAGAAACATATTGAAACACAAGCTGCGCACGCTAAATATAGTTCTGAACCTTTGAGGATAGGGCACCAGGCACTCATCTAGCTTGAATTTTTGTTATTTTTCTGTTAACTGCAATGATTTTACTTTTATGATGACTCAAATGAAAGAATTTTTCTTGTATGTTTTCTAGTGAATTGCGTGTGGTCTGGCATTGCTTCCATTTGAGCTGGTGGAGTTTCCAGGAATCCTGCTTGTCCTGTGCTTCTTCCTGCACTGCTTTCCTCCCCCATTTGCACTTGGTCTCCTACCCTGCCTTTTCTACTTCCCTTCTCTGTTTTCTCTCTTGCGCCCTAAAGCTGCTCAAGTTTTTCAGCTCCTCCGTCCTTTCTTCAGTTGTCTCCCTTCTCCCTCCATTATAAACCTTTAATATTTAGAGCCTACCTAATGGTCAGGAAAAATTGCTGTACTCCAGGCTTCTCCCATACGCGTCCGCGTTGCAGAGAAGCAGGCCCACTTCCCTGGGTGGAGCTGTATTTGTGCTGTGGGTACACCAAGGAATAGACCATCAAACGACTATTGCTTGAGCAAACCTGTTCTTATCATTCACAGAGGTGATTTGTTGGACGATAAAACCCCAGCCTAAATCAGCAGCTTGACTTCAGGGCTTCAGTGCATGTGTTCTCACTGTTGAAGCCTTGGTGCTCAAACAGGCTAAGGAGCTGCAACTCTGAAATAGGGAGAGGAAAATGCCATGGGCACTATTTCTGCATATTTACCCCAAATGTCATACAGCATGCTCATCAAAACAGTGGCAGTGAAATTCTTAAGTTATGTTGGTATTTGGGGGTGGTTGTCCGCCCCTCCTTTCCTGCTTGCCTAAATTTCTTTTCCCTGACCTACTGGGTGGTATTTTCCAGTAATGAAGAGAGAAAATACCAAGGATTCCTCCAAGAGAGCTGCGATTCAGCAGTGGCAGTTTTTGTGAGATCTGGTTTGCTTAAAGTGCACCGATGCATAGTTAGGCTGACACAGTGGAGATGTTATGCTGGCATATAACTATAACACAGTTGTAGCTGTAAATGACAGTTCATGCTGTTTATTGGGACTATTATAATTATGGAGTCTACTATAAATCTTCATTCAAAAACCTGATACTGCAAACAAAGCCTTTTAATTAAAAAAGAAAATAAAATACCCCCCAGCCCACGTACAAAAGGAAGGAACAGCTCCAACTAAAGAGAGCAGCCAAAATAATTGATGTGCACTGTACAATGATGATGGAGAGCAGACAAAGATCATACACTGAGGAGCCATGGAAATGAAGCATCATAAAAGGCCTGGTGACAGATAACGCTATTAGGAGTGCGCTCACCCACACGAATGCGATGATACATATGTTGGCACCAGTGAGCAGGAGGGAAGTTCGAAATGATTGCACAAGGCGCTTGCTGAGGGACCAGGCTCCGCGGGGCCAGGCTGGAGAGGAACTTCAGTTTTGTTCTGAAGCAGATCTTGCTTTTTTTCTCTCAAGATGCAGAGACTGAGTATAAACAGCAGTGGGCTTGAATAAGCAGTCAGCCTCCGCTTCTGCAGCAGGAAATGAAGACATCTAAGAAACCCCCTTTGTCCTGAATAGAAGCGTGTGTGCATGTGTTTACTTTCCCTCCATTGAAAAGATTTCTTCAAATTTGAATTGTTCCCAGGCTAACTGCTTATCGTTTCAGAATCGCTGTGCACCTTTCTGGAGCTGGTCGATTGCTGGGGAAAGGTTTGGTTACGTTTGAACATGTGTGTAGGCTTGCTCTAGACTGCACATGGGTGACTAATCCTGGATGAGCTCAGTGCTTTCTGAAGGGAAAGACAGTATTTGAACAATTGCAGTTGTGCCCATGATTGCATGAAAAGTCCTCTTCCACCTTCCCTACCACACTGATTGTTTGGGGACACGTACCCCTTTGGTTTCTGCAATCTGTTTTGCAGCCCTGATACTTGTTCAAATTTATTCCAACTTTAAGTCTGATACTTGGAAAAAAAAAAACCACCTTCAAGCGTGCTTGTCCTCACATCAGCCTTTCCCACTGAACATGAGAGAACTGCTGCACTTGTGTAGTAGTACACATGCCAGCCAGGGAACCTGGTTGTCCACTGCCATAACCAGATGAACATGTTGCCTGCCAGCAGCATCCAGAAAATAAAGGATTGCTCCATCACCAGTGGAAAAGCAGTATGAGGCTCTATGTCGAGCCTATGTCATTCCCCATCCACATAGATATGAGTTGGATCGGGAGCTGACAATGTGTGAAACTTGATGAGAAGAGGTGTAATGTGGTGTGTGTCCATTCTGAATTGGCTTTTTTAAATGCAGTGGTCTTAAATGGCTGTGCTGGTCCTCTTATAACTGTACAGTCATACTAGTAGGCTTACCAGTACGCATATGTTAGGGTGATGCAAGGCCTGAAAAGCACTGAAGTTCACAGTGGTGTTTCTATTTCTAAAGCAGGAGAACATAACTGTTGCAAAAGCAGTGAATCTGGACTAAAATACACCCTTCTTGTTAGTGGTATTGGCTGACCCAGTCTCTTTGCTGGTTCCCCATCAGTTCTTTTGGGGCCTTCTGACTTCTGGATGGGGCCCATCTCCTCCCAGGTGGGATGGGTAGAAGTGAGTTATGAACTTTTAGCATGGTGATCTGAACTAATTCTTCCCTGGGCTTTAGACTGCTGAGCTTCCTGGTGAGGAAAACCACATCCATCTTTTATTGGCCTGCAAAAGAAAGTGGAGTTATTTTCCCAAAAGCTTGGATCTGTGTCAGCAGAAATAAAAAAGAACAGTATTTTGAAATTAAGCTATGATAAATTGTGATCTAGACAGCTAGAGATTTTCATGCTCATCTAAGATGACAGATTGCCAGTTGCTGCAAAAATAGGAAGAGTTAATGAAGATGCTTCTTTCTCTGAATGTCATTCACCCTTCCTGTAAGGCTTGGCCTTTCCAGCCCATAGGGAAGTTTGACAATGATTCCTCCCTTACTAGTTTCTTGCCCTAAAACTCAGGAAACTGGCCAGTCTTGCTGCTGCCTTCTGGTAAATGCTTACAGTTTATACTTGCCACATGTTGAATGTACAGATTTGTCAACATACTTAAGCAAAATTCTTGTATACTTATGCAAGCACAGGCACAAAATCACTGACCCTCAGTGATGCTGTCTGTACTGGTAAGCGCACATGTACCTCTACATATATATATTTTAAATACTTTTAACATATTTTTGCAGACTTCTAGCTGGTCCTTTGTGTACATGGCTGCTTTCCATAACTAGATGCGGCATGCAGATTCATATCCTGTATCTGCCACCCTGATTGTTACATTGATAATGCTTTAGGTTTTAATGGGCAGTGGCCATGAACTGAGACACAGAAAGGGAAGAATCGTTTGAAAGAGCCTTGCAACATTATGCAATAACCACAAAGAGCATCAACATTTACTTTGCATGTTTTCTAAGGACTTATACCAAGTCAGGCTGAAATTTAATGGAAAGATCAAAGTGACTACACTTGGCTTTGGATCAAACTCTAATACAATTCATTTCCTACAGACTTTTTTTTAATATCAAAGTATTAAGGCACGTACCCTTATGATTTTAAGAGGCCTAAGTTTAGAGGATAGAAGGGATCAGAAATGTTAACTTCTGTTCCAGAGCAGCTGGCTGAATTATACATCTGTGTTTTCTATACCATCAATAGGCAAAGCATATTTACTTTACCAGTCTTGCAAAAAGGATAAAAAGTGGAGATGGTGCCAAATCTGCAAAGAAAATGTCATATGAAAGAGGATTTCATGCTTGCTTTGGTGTCAGCTATTGCACTGTTCTTTAACTGAACCTGCCTGCCAACTTTTTCTGCTGCAGACTCATTATGGCTTTTCCCAGATTTTCTGCTTACTAAAATTCAGCCCTCCAACTCCAAAGGTCCATTTCCTAATGTTGCTTTATCCTAGTTAGAGGAAAGTGGTTTAAGTGATATATTTCTTTGTGGACAAAACCTTCTTACTATTAAGAATTTAAAGAATATTAGACGACTTCTGGACTTAGAAACCTGGTTGGAAACGAAAAGCATGCTATTGCCTTCTTGTTGTGTTATTTCACCTTTTGAATAATGTTCCAGCTCACCAGGAAGCTCTACGGTATTATTGTGCCTGTGCTCTTGGACCTTATGTTCCCATGCCACAGCGATTCTGCATGTTTTGTTCATATGTAATAAGCCAGCATTAAAAAATAAACTCTGGGTGTAGAAACATACTTTCCCTCGGTCTTCTGGAATTAAAAGCAGACAGTGCCTGGGCATACTCCCAGTTTTGGATGTTGTTTTCCAGATAGTCACTTGTTGCATCACTGTAGTGAAAACTTTATCAATATGTGAATGAGCTCAAAGGGTAAATTATGAATGGTTGTTTTCAGATCGTTCATCTCATGGGTTTTGATGTCTGTCTTTGCGATGGGACAGTGATATAACATAAACCTTAGCTAACGTTTGGCAGCTTGTTCCACTTGGGTTCTCTTTGTTTCAGCTTCTCAGTCCTTGCTGTTTAGTGGTGTTCCTTTCTGCTCTACTGGCTGGAGCTGGCTGGATTCACAGGCTTAATATTGCAGTAATTATTCTGGAATTCATTATAAGATGTTTAGTATCAGAGCTTGGCTACTTACAGAAAAGAGCAGAGAGTTTCCCAGCAGCGATCAGGTTCTGACAACTACTTACAAGAAGGATTTAGCGAGGTTACACCTGTTTATATGCTACAAGCTGGTCTTTTTTTTTTTTTCTCTTGCTGCCATTTTCCCACGTCTGCAGTGATTCACAGCCTCCTACACTGCGGTCCACTGGGACTGCCAGAGATGACTTTGTTGTTAGATGATATTTCTTGGATGACCCAAGTTTTCCTTGTAATCTGATTCCATCAAGGGGATGGTGTCAAGCCTCTGGGACTTTCGGGAATGGCTTGAGTTGCACACACTTGAAGGGAAGCTTGTTCAGAGTGACCTAAAAGCTTAAAAGTCTCAAAGCAATCACCAGTTTTGAGCTCTGGGCCCCAAAACTGAGTTACTTAAGTGCCTGAGCTCTTTAGGGTGAGTCCCCTTGCTCCCTGCTCAGCTCTCCTGCTCACCTTTCCTCTAGTCTTAGAGCTCCTCTCTGTGCAAGCAGGGTCACGATCCTGCATGTGCATGGGGCACCCGTGTCAGACAACCCCCAATATCTATAGTGCCCCAGAGCTTTCACTGTTGTGGCCTTCTCTTGTATCTGTGTGCTTAGTATGTGAGATTTCTCGATCACGCGTAGAACTAAAAGCACAACCTTGGGGCCTGTTTATGAGGCACCATTAAAAAAAGCTCTACAGACTTCTGCTTGTGTCAAATGTATGAAAGTCCACCTTCTTGACAGTGCCGTTTCCATTCTCTGTTTATGAGAATGAGAACAAATCACAAAATATCCAGATGACTTCTGTACACTGCACACACTCTTTGTGGATACTCCAAAAAATAGACATGGACTAAAAAGAGAATTAGAAAAATAAACGGTGCTGTGTGTTTTCTGCCACCTGCTTGTTAAAGCTCCCACTTCTTCCACATGCTTTGCAGTACTGGAAAGTATAAACACAGCTAGTCTCTTCCTTTTTCAGCAGTGCTTAGAGAGTGCGTCCCTCTGCAACTCAGATTCCTTGCCAGCGTTGCCGTGTGGCAAATCACGCTAGTGAATGGA
This sequence comes from Phalacrocorax aristotelis, assembly GCF_949628215.1. Classification (NCBI taxonomy): domain Eukaryota; kingdom Metazoa; phylum Chordata; class Aves; order Suliformes; family Phalacrocoracidae; genus Phalacrocorax; species Phalacrocorax aristotelis. The sequence goes on along the minus strand of NC_134276.1, from coordinate 69,520,944 downwards.
CATTCATTCACTTGAAATGGCATTGGTGCTGCAAAACTGTTTCCTTTAATCACTGATTTGCTGTCATTCAGGTGATCAGCGATGTTGTTAATAATTTATTTTTTCTCTGGATCTGAGCACTTTTTAGTCTGTGAAGAAGGGTGCAGAGGGTATTCAATATAAATCTGAACTGTGCAATTCTCTCTTAAGGTACATGTCATAAAGATGCCAGGGAATTAATTCCCTCGCTGCTTCTGCCACAAATGGGATTTAATGTGAGCTGAGAAACTTCAGCTGATGTTCGGTGGTTTATTGTGTGTCAGGCAAGCCCGGAAACTTTCTCCATGAGGGCTCTGCGTGCTGTTGACTGATGAAATATTTCACCCACTTCAACAGTGGGAGGCTTTTAATTAAAGAGAACAGGTAGCACGTGCTATATCAAATACTTTAATTCTGAAGACTTGGAAATTAGAATTAATAGATTCGTGCAGAAGCACGCTTACAGGGGATTAATGACTTTTGTTAAGTTAGTGATTATTCATTTCCATTTGAATACATTGCTCTGAGAGTACTCTCGGGATCCAAAAAAAAAAAGAAAAAAACTGGGGATGTGGGGGCTTGAAGGTGGGAAGATGAGCACTGAAATCCGTTTCCCTCCAGAGTCATGGAATTAAAACCCCTGGCCTGATGCTTCAGGTAACTGACTGTCATTTCAGCCCTGCATGTGGCCCTGCAACCGGCTGCTCTGTTTTCAAGCATGCAGGGGACATGTACAGGGGACAAGGCTTAAAGAGAGCAGAAAAAATAATAGGTGTGAAATATTAAGAAAAAGCCCTATTTCTTGCCCATGGCTGGGGGCGGGGGGAAACACAGTGAAGGTCTGTACAATGCTCACAGGGGCTTTGGTGTCATCCAGCTCTCGCTGACGTCCAGAGTCCTCCTACAGGCTTGGAGACTTGGATCAGACCTAGTTTACCTGGATTATCAGCACAATCTCTTTTCTCATGTCATGCTTCATCCAGAATAAAAGAAATTGCCTCCCAGGTATAGGATTGGGATTTAAAACAAATGGGCAGTAGTAAGAGTTGTAAGTAAGCCCTTGTTAAGGAGCTGCCCGTTAGAATGGTATCTGGAGAAAAACTGAGCATGCGGTAGAACACGAGAAAGCCGAGGTACCCAGGAGTTGAGCATTTGATTCAGCAAGAAGGATGGGGAGGTGATGGGGAAGATCTGGAGGAGGAATGAGTCACCACCGATACTCACACAGAAAGGGAAGAGCATTAACTCAGATCTATTGATTGGCATCGGTACAAAAGTAATACTTTTCCCTTAAGCACAACTCTGCTGTCACAGCTGTTTGGTTACTAATGTCTCCTCCTAACAAAAGACATTACCTTAATGCAGGGAGGTTGCTGTAAGCTGCAGGCATAACTGAGGCTGTGCCATATTCTCAACCACGGTTATGCAGATTTTTTTTTTCCTAGTGTGTTTTTATGTCTTTATATTTTTCTCTCCTGAATGCTTCTGTTGATATTCAGACTTCCTCAATAGTTACTGCTCACATTAAATGGTAGAAGGAGGGAAGGCTAAAAACCTGAGTGATGACAATGGGAGGCTCATTTTCCCCACCTCCTGAAAAATCGTTATTGGCAACAACTGAGATCAACATGGGCGATTAAAGAAGCACAAATAAAGTACATGAGGGGTTAAAAAGACAATGTGAGTGGCTGTAGAACAACATCTTCTCTCAAATCAAATGCTCTCATCCACTAACCATCTATCTCAGTCCTCATTAAAGTTAGTGGGAGCCTTTCCATTAACTTAAAAGGATATTGGATCAGCCCCAGATCCTCCGTGCTGGGTGTAACGGGCACAGCCTTTAAGCTCAGAGGCGAGCAGGAGGAATTTTATGACTGAAGAGTCTGTGTGAAATCCCAATCCTCTTGAATCCAACGGTGAAACTCCCATTAACTTCATTAGTGCTGGGATTTTGCCACTAGACTCAGCGTGAAGTGAAATCAATGCGGTGAGAGGCGGCAGGATGTTTGACAACAGGGATGCTAGCTATGTTTTTCCATGGCTGGAATGCCTAAGCGTAAACTATTTTCGCTGTTAACGTTTCGTGCTGCCATTTCAGTGGCAACAGGAGTGAATTGAGCCCGACCGCAGCTGCCTGGCTTGTACAGAGAAAAATCCTGGCATGGCACCGGGTATGGGCTTTCCTGGCATGGCACCGGGTATGGGCTTTCCTTCCACAAATGCCCCCTTGGGAGTTTTCCAGTTTATCCAGAGGTGGCTGTGTCTAACATGCAGCGGATAACTGGAATATAGTACACTTCCATCCAGCAGCAAAGACCATGCCCATAATGCGTAGCCAGGTGGAAGAAAGGATAAAGCAAGAGCTAAAATAAAAATAAGGAATTTGGAAGAAAAGAAGCTCCTAAGAAAGTATTGAGCTGTACCCATCCAGCTGTGCTATCTGCAGGGAAATGATGTATTTTTGAATTGGAAGGAGATGTGTGTGTAAGGAGGAAAAAATGATTGAAAACACATGCGAATGGAAAAGATTGTCACCAGACTCTCCCCCAATCTGAAAAGAAAGCTGTCCATTATAATAACTGCAATGTAAACCCCAGGAATATGCTGTAGTGTGAGGCCAGATCCCTCCCTGGAGGGCTTAAAGGCAGAAAGGAATATAAAAAGAAGGCACAGGAGTTCAGGGGTAGGTCAATACAATGATTTCAGTTTTTAAACAACTAGTACAGGATTTTCTAGAAGGGGCTGAAAATCTATTTCCTTTAAGCAGTTGGAGTTGAACTCTGAAACCCACGGGCTTTTGAAGCCCCAGTTGCTTTCAGAAACGTTTGTGGTTATCAATATCTAATCCTGGCCTTCTTCCCAACTTTGAGCTGCCTTTGAAGTATTGCTACCGAGAGCTGTTCTGCGCTCCTGCTCTGCCCTAGCCTCCTCCCTAAGCAGGTTCCAAAATGGATGGGTTTGTTGTAAGTGTGGAATTAATCTTTTATTTCTGCATGTTGTCAGCTGGTATTAGCAGTACCTCCCTCGAAAGAGATGGGGATGATAAGGTGACACTAACTGAGATCCCTAAAATAAGAAGCTACTCGCTTTAAGCTCCCTGTGTAGCCACCAAAGATCTTTGTCCCTTATGAAGAGCACGTAGGCCTGGATGCTCCATTGCACTGCCCGTGTTTAGATGGGCTGTGTGTGTGTCTTACTTTTCCTGGGGTTAAATGGTCCATCCCTTCAAATACTATTTAATGGCAGTGCCAGCATGTCGTTCATGTATAAAATCATTAAAAGGTGAACATTTTTTCCCCCTCCCTTTCTGTGTGGTAACGCTCAATGTGGTCCCCCATCCACCCCCAACCCCCCCAGATCCATTTCTCTTTCTGGAGCACCCAGAGTGCATGACTTCATCTGCTTGATTATCTCGAGCCTTGGGAATGCTGGCTTTGTCTCCGAAACCACCAGAATGTGCTGAGCAAACACCGCTGCTAGCCAGGCTGCATCAGGGCTGGCTTTTAAAGCTTCCTATGCAAGAAAACTTCCTAGGAGCTGCTTTTCGATGAGATCATCTCTAGTGATACAGGGTTGTCTTATTTGGTGAACTGGACTAAACATGAGGGCAGTATTATGGCCAAATAAAAGAGCTGTTGTTTCCGAATGTTTTTATAGCTTTCTAGGATTGCATTTTTTGCACAAAAGTGGGTATTCATTCTTCGTTACGTTGCAGTTTCATTTTTCATACTGACAGCATGGTTTCTGTTGTTGGAAGCACTTCCGGTAAATTCTGTAATGGATTTCAAAAAGTTATTGGGGAGGGGGTAGTTTTTCTCTGAGTGATGAAGAGCTGTGTCTTTAACGATGCGAACTTCTTAAGCAGATCTGTTATTCACTCAAGTCTGGCTATAGACCGCTGCTGCTCTTGGGCACCGAGCAGCTGGAGTAAGCAGAAGTAATGGAAAGGGAAGGAGTGCTAATGGGGGGGCCTTTCCACGAAAACCCCTGTGACGTGAGCGCAGGAGCGCTCTGTGCAACATCGCCAGCTTGTTGAAGGCTGTCATTGCTTCCACAGCTGTTCTGACGTGCCGTCTCCTGAAAGAAAAAACAGGAAATTAGAATGGGTTAGATATTACTGGGATACTAAGAAGAGGTATTAAGTTTCTATATTAGCTGATAGTATCTAGGCTATGCAAATGCAATCTTTATGGTCTGCAAATATCTCCTTTTGCCCTCCATGAGGAAGATCAGTTTTTTACAGCTTGCTCAAAACTTCAGAGAAGATCAAGGTGCAATCTTACATTGTCAGAAGTGATCCAACAGGGTGTGGGGCGGGACACGACAGATAACTTGAGTTGTGTACCCTGACCCCTAGCCTGGGAGGAGGCACATACTAGCATCTTGAGTTTCCTCCTTGAATATTCCAGAAATGTGGGCCTGCTACTGTTCGTACGTGACAGAGGTAAATAACGCAGATGGCAATTACAACTGCTGTTCAAATCTTAGTCAAGCATGACTTATTAGTCTGAACAGTGTCAAGGCCCCGGCCTTTTCCCAGTCAGGCAGTCCAGCACCTGCAGGTTTAGGAGCTGCCAGTGCATGTGAGGACATTTGCTGGTTTCTGTCACTGTTCTTGTGATGTGTAAGAAGTCAAGCATTACCCTGGTGTTAGGGTGATCACTTCCAGTGTGGCTTTTTCGGGGGAATAAATCAGCCTGGGCAAATCAGGAAGTGGTCCAAGGTATCGCTTATAACCCACGTTAAGTAGAACAAAGCTTTTATTTTATTCTAGTTTAGAAGAGGTTTAACTGTCTTTGGCATGAAGCCCTCTATACTTCCTCCTAGTCCATCATGCACACATCAAAGGAATTGTTACAGCTCAGCCAGAAATGCTTAAAGATGTTCTAGAAGAGAAATTATTCTCATGGAGCTGAGAGAATGAGCTCGTGCAGAGCTGAAACTCGCTTGCGTAGTATTTTCAGGTAGAAGCTTTGAATGCTCAACCTGGAGACTGGCTCAGTTTTGGTGGTTTCTATTGAGACTGGCGTTTAAGCCAGTGCTAATACACAGTTTTGCATGGCCTAGCAAACAGATGATGTAGCTCTATCACAGAAGATGAAATTGAAGTATTTTCTATTACAACAGCAGCTAGAGAAGGTTACACAGGAAAGCTGCTGACTCTGAACATGTTAGAGTCATTAAATCCAAGAAATTCATATCCTAGACTTTTTAAAGAGTTAGAAAGAGGAGCTCTGTTGACCTCTATATGTTGCTTTTTAGTCAGTGAGTGGAAAAAAGCGTATTGTTAACATGCTGTGAAAATCAAATGCTGGTGGTAAGTACAGGTCTGTCAGCTTGACATTGATCCAAGGCAAATGGAACAACTAAAATAGGACCCCTTTAATAATGAATTAAGGGAGGACCACTTTGTTAACGTCTATCTACCTGAGCTGAAGGAAAACGGATCTTGTCAAATCAGCTTGATATATTTTACTTTACCAAGATTACAAGCTTGCCTGATAAAAGATACAGTGGTCTTCTGAGTGGACCTCTTTCACATCTTGATCCACAGGCAAAATGAACAATGTCCAACAGAAAACGGGTTTGACCCTGACAGATCTCCAAATGGAGGTGGGAGGAGGGAATCATCTCTGAGCTGGCATGTCTATAGCTGGGTTCCTCAGGGACCGTTTGCTGGCCTTTCGCTGTTTAACACTTCTATCAAGTGTTAGATGATGTAGCTTGCTAGAAGACATAGTCATTACTGTTAATGTTTGTAGATGTGCCTGCAGACTGGAGTCAGCTCACTGGAAAAGCCACCTGCATTGTATGATAAACTAGGAGAACGTGTGAAATGCTTGTTTATTATTTGCCCAGTAGAGGGGCTGGTATTTAGAGCTCAGGACAGCAGGTCTTGCAGGGGCCCGAGGCTTCGGTCCTGCAGAGCAGCGACTGCAAGGCCCTGACGGATGGAAAAAGGAGTATAAATCCCAACGCTCTGCCAGGGTGTGGGGCTTGATAAGGCACTGTTGTGGATGTGGAAGGAAACGTTAGAAAACTAAACTCAGTATTGGTAAAAGGAAGTGGATTGTTTACAGAGTCACTGTATGTTGGATAAAATCCACTTTTGTGCAGAGGGCTAGCACAGATGATATCAAGGCTTGGAATGAGATTTTCATCTCAGGCTGCCTTTCAGTGCAGGGGCGGAGTTTATCCTTTGAGCTTCTATATGTAATTGTGCTACATCAAGGTTTAAATTCTGTATTTACTGTTTTCCTGGCAAACATTTAGGTAAATGTTGCATTAAGTAGACATTTGTTTTTAATAACATTGACATTTATCTTGCTTTTCTCCTGACATTTTTAGCATCTTCACAGATATCTGCATAGCTATTTCTGTTCTAAAATTTGCACTAATTAATTGCTTTTCTGTGTATCTATGGGAGCAGCTATGAGCAAAGAGAATGGGAGGCACTGGAGTTACACATCGTTTGATTAAAGATAAATTGAAATAATTAAAGATGTGGTATTTAACGTAGATGCTTTAGGGCTGAAAACCAACTTCCTGATACCTGCTGAGAAATACCTGACTCCGCAAATAATCTCTGTTCTAGTAACTTCTGCTGTGACTAGGGCTAGCATTGGAATGTGGCCCACAATAATTACTGTTTTGAGACAAAGGGGACGCTTTCTGTTCACTTGGAAATAAATCACTTTGATTGCTCTTCTCCTTTGGCAGAGCACCGTATGTATAATTTAAGATGTACAACACAGCAGTGAAGCTTTTTAGAACGGGATCACGCCAGCAGTCAGCAGTAAGAATAGCTAATGCGAGTGATGGGTGAGCAGATAAACACCAACAATTTCAGGAGCTGGCTATTGTCAGGGATGCTACAGGGTACTTGTGCAGCTGAGAGCACCGTACATCTTTCAGTCACTGGTATCGATCCTTCCAGAGGTGAGACCCAGCTTGCCCAGGTGCGGCTGGGCTGCAGGAACGTCTTGGGATTGCTCTTCGGGGGATTATGTGAGCACTGAGTGGAGCTGCAGTCGCGTCGAGAAAACCAGTCTGTCGTGTCAAGTGCTAATAACAGGAATTAAGTAATTCTGTGAGCATGTTTTGGAAGTATAAACAAGCACAATCGGTTTGCTGTCTCTTAACAGGCTGGTATGTGATGGCTCTGGAGAGCCATGGAAAACCTTTTGGACAGAGAGGCAAGGGAGAGCATCCCCTTTAAGAGTGTATTTTCTGAAAGTACAGGGCTTTCTTGTAGCCGTGTGTGGAGCTGCTCCAAGCACAGCCGGGGGGTGACCTCACGAATGCAGGGTTGTGTGTTGAGTTATTAATCAGTCACTTGGGAAGGGTTTCTAAAAACAGCTCTTTTTTTATTACTTGGCAAGGACTCGAAACATACAGTCTAAGGCAGAAATTGCTGATGTTCCTGTATCAATTTCCTTTTGATGGTTGTCTCTCCTTTCTTTAGCTGGGGTCTGAGATGCTTTGGGAAGTCTGGAATCTTCCTCCCTCTTTTCCCTGACTCCAGCTCCTCCTAAGGCTGCAAAGTCAGCTTCAGTGTCTCTGTCTTTCATCCTGCTCTGAAGTCTTTAAACCTTTAATCAACACCACAGCCAAACAGCCTGTTCTCATGGAGCTGTGAAAGCACACCTCGCTCTGCATGCCCTGAGTTCCTGTCCCGGAGGCATGGCAAGAACTGGAGGAACTGCCTCTCCTGGCAGCCACCCACTTCTTGCAGGGCTTTCCACCCGAGCAGGCAGTTGTTGGCGCTCGATATCATCCCTGCTCTGGCTGAGAGGAGAGTTTAACTGCAGGCACTGAGGTTCTGGTGTCATGGAGCATCTGGCAAGGTGGCATAAGCCAAAGTTTGTGAACCTGGGCTTGATACCATGTTTTCTCTTCTGGCTCAGCTGGAAGGCCGACTTGGAAAGTTCAGTAAAAAGTGTTAAGTAGGCACCCAGCATCTGCCACAGATGAGACTGCTTCATTGTCTCTCACGTGTTCATTTGAAAGAGCAAATACCTGTAGTTAGCGTGTCTAATGCAACTAGAAGAGTCAGAAAAAGACCAGAAAAGGGTGTCTTTCATTTCTGGAGCTGTTCTACTTTTGTCTAAAATCAGCATTGTGATTGAGGCATTCGTATTATAATTTTGCAGACGTGTTTGCAATGTGAGGCATCGCCATGTGGCATTCTTACACACACACACTTTCCTCCCCCACACTTTTTTGTAAAATTTTATGCTCTCAGTTCTGAAGTAAATTGATGGTTTTGGATTGACAGCTCCAGATGTAGATGCTGTCTGTTCATAAAGCAGGTGCTGTACAGTAGCAGAATTAAACTGCTGGTTTAATTTCACTTAAGCACCTTTGATCTGATCTGGCACCTTCGTGCCAGTAGAGAAAGTTAGCAATTGTGTTTTTAGTACTAGCATGAACATTTATGATGCAGAAGTTATGCAGCTGACTAAAATGAGCTTGGTGGTGTTGCTGTTCTTCCATCCCTGTCCTCACTTGCTGGTTATAAAAACCTGCCACTCTACCTCAGTTCATAGCAAGTTTCCTACTTTCTGGATCTGCTGGGCTTCAGTAACATGTTTGCTAAGAAAAATTCCTGTTCTTTGAGTCTTAAGTCTTGTGCATTTTATGCGTTTTCCTGTCATTTGCATTAAAAAAAAAAAAAAAAAAGATCCAAACTTCCCCTCTGCCCCCCACCTTTTTCCTAACAGAGAGGCTATTTAAGCGGTAAGCGCAACTTGGAGGCTAGACTAAACTTTTCCCTTTTGAGTTTCTCCATGGGTGGTGCTGCTTCTGTACAAGCACAAGGTGCCCTTAGTGTGTTTATAATGCAAAATTATTTCCAGAATATGAGTGCAGATGGAGCCAATAATCAGTGCTTATTTCTAGGCTCGTTCTCTCTTCTCATGGAGGAAAAAGTCTTTCTGATGCCTCTTTGAAGCTGAGCATGACGCAAAAATCAGGCAGACCTTTCATCTTCCCCCATCCTCATGCTCACCATCTTCTCTGCTGAAACATGGGGACAGTGGCGTACGTCTAGCCTATGGATCGAGGCTCCTATGCGCAGGGCCAGAGACAGACCACAGCCATATCTCCCGTGCAGGACCCTCATCCCAGCCTGTGGGACGAGCAGTTCCCGTGAGGGTCTGTGCCCAGCCCTACAGCAGGGCTGGATCTCCATCTCGCACCAGTCCCAGGCGGGAGCTTGTGCGGCCTGCCCCTCGCACGGGGACAAGATACAGCGCTGGCGCGAAGGGCCCTGCCTGCACCTGTTGCTATCAAAACCCGGGGGAGGTTTCTTTTCCAGAAGCCTAATGGGAGATGTTTCAATCTCCTGTAATTGAGTATTACTCCAAAACAAAAGGCCATTTAAAAATCAATGTTCCTCTGTACGCGGCTTTTCTCACAAGGATGGAGGCATGGAGCTGAATTACAAGCCCTGCAACAGCTGGGTAACAACTGGTAACAGGGCATATTTGCAAGGGGCCAAAACTTGGTCTAGTCTGGGGGCATAGAGAAAACCATCTCCTTTAAGGAAATCTGGCAGCTTGAACAGACCGGCACAGTTTCTCGGTCTCCCATCCTGATCGTGGTTAGCCACCAGGCCAGCACGCCGGTGGGATGCTCTCCACACCCATCCTCTCTCTACCAGGCACAATCTGTCCCTCTGTGCCGGCTGCTGGAAATGCATGTAGGGGTTATTGAACAAAGGTCTGCCTGTGCAGCTGGTGAAGTGAGAAGCGCTCACTCTCAGATGGAAACGACAACAGCTTTTTTTTTTTTTTTTTTAACCAAATCGTTTATTTGAGTAGATTAGATGGTAACTGTGCTGTCTTCAGAGTCATTTAAAACCAAATTAATGGACCGCACTCGTAAACTGAGGCACAGGGAGGCAAGTCAATCCTTCTTCCCAGGTCTCAGGGGAGTTGCTTTTTCCCTGCAGCATGTGAGAAGGACTCACGTGTGCTTTAAAATATCATATATCAGTTACAGAGCCCACGCTGCTGTTCAGATGGCACCACTGGTAAGCACGCAGTTTTCTTCCCTCTTGACCTAGTAATGTGTGTGCCCTGTCATCATCACCATCCCCCATTTTATTTTAATAGAGACTAAGCTATACCAGCAGTAGAACAATTTGTTTCACAGGGGTTTTTTCCTCATCTAAGGACGATATTTAGAAAAAGGCTGGGGTTGGATTGACACATGGGAAATCACTAGACAAAGGCTGGAGTGCACGCAGAGTCAGGCCTAGCCCATCTGCATTCAAAGCTAATGCTGTTCTTGCCTTTTAGGATTACTATCCAGCAGAAATTCAGTCTGGGTGCAGCAATGCTGCTGTTTGCAGCTGGAGGTGCAGGGAGAGCTTTGCTGCTCCGTTGTGCCCCATCAATGCCTGTTGGGTTGCTGGAGAAGCTGGCAGGTTGCTTCAGATAACTGCCTGGGTGGGGTATTTTTCAGTAACTGCTGCTGGGATTGCCCTCAACCCAAAAGCCTGTTAAAGTCAGTGGTAGTCTGCTGAACAGTGATTTCTGCTCACTGGGACAAAGTCTAAAATGACTGGACAGAAAAAGCTATCAGTTTCCAATTCTCCTTGAGCAGATGTTTCTGCCCAGGATAACTCCCCTCTGGGGGTGGGGTTGAATGGAAATTAGTTTTAGGGAGTTCCAAGGGAAGGCAAAAATAAAAGCGATTTAATTATAAACTGTTTACGTTGTGGAAATAACTAATTGGTTTTGAGCAATAGTCATCTTAGGATATAAAATAGAGGAATTAATTATTTTATGCATGGAAAAGATTTTTGGTAGATTCTGAATACTAGATTTTACACTGAACTAAATATGTACTATTAGTTCTGTCCAGAAAAATGAGATTTTTGTAATGGAAATAGCAGCAGGACATTGTCTTGTAGAGGGATATGACGGAAAAGGGGCTTTCTCTCATCCTGCATTTACACTCAGCAGATTTTGGTTTTTCCTGTTTAGTAGGTTGACCAAAACCCCAAACATTTTTAATGCATACTCTGAATGCTCCTTTGCACTGTACCGCACAAAGTAGCAGCAGCTGACTGAAATAGACTGATGGGGAAAACATAAAAATTATTGTACAAAAAGATTGTTTAGGTATCTTTATTTAGCAAGTGAAGTACATTGCCAATAGGAAGGAGAAAAACGAAGACTCAGCTGTGTTTACAAAGGCAACAAATTTTCCTGAAGTGAGGCCAACTTTGATATAAGCTATTAAGTTCACTTGATTTTTGCAGGGCTAATTCTGAACAGGATTTGAATGTCATGTTTTCGAGCGAGGGCATGAACAACTTGCTTCCAGTTCACGTTAGCTTTGCATTTGTGCTTTTAAAAACTGACACTTGGTCTGGCGCTTACAGACCTGTAAGGTGGCTGAGATTGCAGCATGACCTGAAGCAATTTCTGCACTGAGCCCTGTACGCTTTTGGGAAGAGCTGGGATTCTTGTGGCACCAAAAGAGGTTCTTGATACTAGTGCCAAGTGCATTGTTTTGATCTTGTAGTTTTTGGCCTTCCCTTCTTCCATCCAGCCAATGTTTTCCGTGTGGCCTTGATCCAACAAGCCGTTTAACTGCATGCAGGTGCAAGCACGTGATGGGACCTACTAGCTCATCTCACTGTATGCTAAACTGTATTTTCAATGAAAAACAAACTACAAGACGACCTCTGCGCCCACCTGCCCCTGCCAGCCGCAGCTTTTGTTAGTGTTGAGTACAAACATCTTGCCAAAGCATTAGTGCTCATGGTGGCAAACCAGGAAATACCAAAGCAAGGTACAGGTCCCTGTGCTGCTCTCTCTGACCTGCAAAGGTGGGTACAGCTGCTGGGAATTACCTGCGGCACTTTGGCCTTATCCATGAAGGCAGTTTTACTGGGAGCTTGATGTGGCAGCTGGGCAGCGTGGCAGGCTGTTCCCGGGTCTCATTGCTCCATGAACGCAGTTGTCTGAGCACAGGTTGGCTGGTCATGCAAGGCCACCCGCAGCACTTGCACCATCAGTGATCTGCATTGTGCAGGTTGTTGGTGGCAAGCACAGGTGGTGGTGGTCTGGGGACTGCGATCCATGAAACACTAGAGGAGAGCGAACGTGTTTCCACAGGGTTTCCTATGAATCACAATTCCCATTACCACAGCTATCACTTGGTGGCTTCAATACCTGCAAACCTATGTGAGATGTCAAGTCATTTCCATCTTCATCCTGCCTCAGGTAAGTTCCAGGCATGAATGCCAGTACGTCAGCGTCCTTTTTCATCCCACCAGGCCACTCATGCTCCTGAACCATTGACCATTAGCCTTGAGTCTTACTCCTTGGCCCCTTTACTGCTGCAGATGTAGGTGAGAAGTAGCTCTGAAGGGTCTCCTGTATCTCATGCCCCCTCTAATCGCTACCCTCTCCCCTTAATAGGAGCCCTTGGCCTTCTCTTTCCCCACTGATTCCTTTCCTCATAATTTCACCCTTCCTGTTATTCCCCCATTTCTGCTTAATCCAAATTTTTCTGTCAGGAAGAATTTATTTAGCTTCCAGTGCTTTTTTGATTTCTTGCTGTACTCGAATTGCAGCGCCTCAAAGTGGGCCCTGCCCCTCCCCACCACCTTCTTAGCAGAGCCAGGTTGTGAGAGCATGCCATTACTTTACTTCCTTCCAATCCGTGGTTGAAGAACGTATTTAGTAGGTATTGTTCAGGTTTGAGGGCTAGCGAACACTCCCACTGATTCTGTTGAGCAAAAGAGAAAAATCAGAAGCTAGAAATTTTCTTGACCTGCCCAGCATGCGTACTGTGATCCATTTAGCTGAACCTCTTGCACGTATGACTGCCCACTGAAGAGCTCAGTAGTTGTGGCAATACAGTGTTGAATTGGCCATGTCCCGGGAGGGACTTACTTGGCGCTACTTAAGTAGAAATGTCAACAGGCCTGCAAGTATCAAGTTATGACCAGAATATGCTCCTGAGCAAGTTCGGGTAGACTTCTATCCACCTTAAGAAAATGATGGATTTGTTTGAAGATCATGTCCTCTGCTTTGCACAGACAAGCATCAGTCCCATGGAGTTATTTGTAGTGTCCACCTTACATCAATGATGTTTTCCTCCTTTGGAGTCCTGTGAGCTTTCAGTGGGTACAGCCAAGGCTGTGAGATTTGCGTGGGAGTTTTATTTCAAAGGGCTTCTATGTAACATCTAAATAAGGTTTGATTGGAACCCTGAGGAGGAAAATACAACAAATAGGCATAACCCAACTCCCACTGAGTTAGAGAGAAAAATATCTACTGACATCCCTTGACAAATGGACTTGACGGAGGCTTAACCAAGGATGCTAAGCTATGGGCCCAGATGAACAAGTTCCCAGAGAAGTCTTTTTGCTTCCTGTCCTTCCCTTCGGTATCCCTGAGCTGATGGAAGCTCAAAGCTTCGTTCCTCTCCGAACCCGAACCCAAACCCTAACCCTAGACGTGGGCTAAGCCCTTTTCCAAAGAACACAAGCCGTAGGAGAAATCAAGAATTTATCAGGGGAAAAATATTTTTGCAGTCTCCCTTTTCAGCCATAACTCAACTGGAGTTTGAGGATTTTCCCTCTCCTAACCTTAATCTTAAAAACTGGCCTTGGCTGGACTATCACCAAGTAGCATAAGCCACACCAACAGTGAAGTTGTCAGAGGCGAAATCCTAATGAAGCCAGTCCCTTCCTCTGAGGGAGCTCCTTGGCAGCCCCACACCACATGGAGCTCTAGGCTTTGACGTTCACCCAAACCTAACCCGAAACCCTGTGTGTGAGCTGAGCATTTGCCAAAAAGACCAAGCCATGGCCAAGATAAAGAAGTGGTGAGGGGTGAAAGGTCTCTGCAGCCTCTCCCTTCCTTTGGCAGAGTGCTGACTACCCCACGCCAGCTGGAGCTGTAGACCTGCAAGTGTCCCCACTGTAACCCTAAGCCAAGGTGTGGGCTGCTCTCTAGATAAGAATACTCAGCTATGGCTGAGGTGAAAAATTTAGTAGGGGTGTAAGTGTTTTGCTGTTTAGTCCAGCCTTTCCCAAACCCTTTGCAGACCTGTACCAGCTGGAGCTCTAGGCTTTGTCTCTCTTCCATCCCTGTCCCAAAAGCCTGAGCACAGCTGATCCTTAGACAGGCACCCAGAGCAATTGTCCAGATGAAAAGGAGGAGAATTCTTTCTGTGGCCTGCACTTCCCTTCAGAAGCCCCTCACCAGTGCCATGTTAACTGGATGTTTAAGCTTTGTCCCTTTCCCAGCACTAAACCGACCTCTTAACACTGTGCATGGGATGAACCCTTTGCTGAGGACCCAAAGCCCAAATCAAGCAGTTGCCAAAGGAATGATCTTTTAGGAGACTGCTACTTCTTTTGGCAGCCTGTGAGAGATGCAACATCACCTGAAACTTTCAGGCTTCTCTCACTCCTAAAGCAAACGACTGACCTCGAGTTAACTACAGCTAGGGACAACCAGCCATGGTCTCAAAGAAGAAGTTGGAGGAGCAATTTTTCAGGTAACCCATACCTTAACCTAACACTAAGTGTGGTATGAGCTCTGGGCCAAGACCCCCAGCCATCATTTAAATGAAAAAGTTGTCAGGAGAGAAATATTTTTGCTGCCTGCTCCTTACTTTGGAAGACCCTTGGCAGCCCCATGCCAACCAGAGTTCTTCTCCCAGCCCTCTACCTGTTCCTATCCTCTACCCCCGACTCTTACTTCAGCTTACCTACAGCCAAAGGCCTGTATCTGTGGCCCAGATGAAAAAGTTGTCACGGCATGCGGGTTTTTTTCAACCTACACATTGCTTTGGCAGTCCAATGCCAACTGGAGCTTCAGGTTTTGTCCCGTTCCCAACCACTAATGTTACTGTAACATCAGTTTTAACTTTAATCTGATACTAAACTGGACTGTTCAAGGGATAACCACGTTAGTCCAGTGCTGAGATGTTGGCAATTTCTAGTTTTTCTTCCAGCTATCAAATAACTCACTTTTACTTTTTAGGGTCTGTGTTCCTTTTGATTATTTTTCAGTATTACAACTATGCACAACACAAAGATTATTAACAGAGCCAAGTGTTGCTAGTGTGTTTGTGAGCAGTATGTATGGTGGTTCTTCTCTAATTTAAAAAAAAAACCAAAACACACACAAAAAAAAAACAACCTCTGCCAGGTAGCACTGTTGTGTCTGTGGTTAATTATGGGGAGGATGGAAAAGCAGACAACATCCTTGTGAAATGAGTGCATTTGTCCACTAAGGTAGGTATGGCTACGTGAGGAAGTGCTGACAACACGGACTCCAGGCACCACGTATCTTCCTGTCTGTCCTGGTGCAGGCCAAGCACTGTTTCCCCCCTCTCGAAGACTCCCCCTGGCATCCAGCTGGGCAGAACAGAAGGATCAAACCAGCTCCCTGTTCTTTTGCATCCGGCTCTTGCTGTTCCTGCCAACAGAGCTGGGAGGAAGACCACGTGTTTATTTTCATGTAGTGTCTCCCACCCATCAGCTGGAGCAAGCCATGGATCCCCTACCATCTGAATCCTGAAAGCAATTTCCTTTTCCCCCTCTTCAACTCTGTATGCCCATGCTGGAAAGCAACTTAATAATAATAATAATAATAAAATAAAAGGCTTCCCATGTTAGGAGAGATTATTTTCTGTAGCTCCTGGTACAACATGTTCCAATATGTAGAAGGCCCAAGAGTCCAACTGGGGGCCCCAAGATTGAGTTTGCCATTTCCTCCATTGTGCTGTAATGCTGGGAAGGCTGGGGCATCCATCCCCAGGGTGTGTACAGAAACCTCAGCACCCACCATATCCATGTGGGAGGGCTGAGAGCACATGACACCAGTGGGTCATTCTTGAACATACACCAAAACCATCCCCCTGCCCATAGGTCACTTGGCCACGGAGGAGTTTGGGCCTTTTTGAGGTGGAGCATACTGGGAGACAAGAGCTGTCAGCCCCAGCAGGTCTACTTATGAGTAGTGATCCCTGCCAGCTAGCTTCTTTCCTCCACTCTGTCGCCCGCGATCAGAGCGCTCCTCTCCTGTGCAAGCAAATCGCAAAATCTTATGCACCTCTGCAAGCAACGCCATATATTCCCAGGCTCAGACTCTGGGGGCGTGAGGGAATACCTATTACCTATACCTGTGTAAATAGAACCAAGGAGATGGTGTTGGGTAGCCAGAAGGAGAAATCAAGTATCCAGAGAAATGTTTTCCATCAGGAAAAGGAATGAGCCATGTGTCTGGAAAATGGACCAGCAAATATTAACAGATCCTTGCCCTGTGGTGTGCCCTCTGGTGATCAGTATTTCATGTGGTCCTGAATGAGGGTTACCTCCTCTACCTTCTCAGATCCTTAGCAAAACAAGGAAACCTCTTCATGAGATCAGCCCAGCTTCATCTTAGGCTTTGAGTCCCTATTCTGAGCCATAACCCAAAGCCTTAGCATCAAATAGACTAGTACAATGGAAATCAAGGTAAACCTACAGCATGTGCAATTGCTTTTTCAGAAAGCTTCAGGGTGTGAGGCCAGGAAGGTAGGATGACTCTAAAAGTAGGAGAGAAAATGGAAGGAGTCACTGACATGAAAGAAAATTGCTGTATTAAGGATTTCCGTAGGTGACTACCAGGTCAAGCACTGATGAATGGTAATGCCCAAGCCTCACTCATAGGTTATTGCAGCATGGAAAGTAATAGAATACTGCTGAGCATCCTCATTCAGCAGGGAGAGCCCCACTGTACCTACACTTGATGCACAAGGGCTTACCTATATGGTTTTGGTAGCACTTTAACTCCACATGTCAGAATTAAATGAGGACAGCCCTCTGGCATGGATGCAGTTACACTGACGGGACCTGATTCCCACACGTTTAGCAACAAAGGCTACATGGGTGTGAACAATTCCATACTGATACAGCCATGACCCGCACAAAGGCTTGTTCTGTTGGGATGACACCAGCAATAAATCACAACTCTGTGCCCAAAGGTAGAGTAAATCGTTAAAAAAAACAAAACCAATTCATGTGTCATAACTTAAAAAAGAAAAGACAAACTTTGTTTCTCTGCATGTTCATCTTTTCAGCTCCTCAAAGCCAAGAGCCAGAGAGATACATGGATCCGCAGGTAGCAGAAGAAGGGAAAGCCAGGCTGAGCTAAGGGGGGAAGAGCTGCCCTTGTCACAGCACGCTGAAGCCACGCTGTGCCCACCGTGGGGCTGTTGTCATGCAGTTCAACAGGTGGTGCAAAAGGAGCAGGGTTAAGGGAGGGTTTGAAGAGGCTGGGGTTGCCAAAGGGCTCTCTGGCTGTAGGAGGCAGTGACGGGGAAGGTGCTGAGGGGAGAAATGAATGGTGGAGCGGATGCACAGGTAAAGCTGTTGGCAGGGTATTGGAAAGCCATAAATCTTCAGCCCTGGCATGTATCTGACCATTTCATTTGCTTGATAGGTCGATGACAGAGGGCTTATTCATCAAAGCGTTGTATACTGAAATGCACTGCATTTTAGTAAAAATAACACTTTGGAGCAAGATATAATATTTATTCCCTGTCCTTTCACCACAGCCAGAACACATTTTCATGTGATTTAAGTGAACTAACAAGTAGGCTGTGACCTGATGAAGCAGTGAATTCTGCAGGAGTGCTACAGGACAGAATTCCCCTGTCCCTGGGGATGGGGCTGTGCCACCAAATCAGAGCTTGAAAGAAGCAGCTAGGGGAAAAAAATAAAAAAGGAAAAAAGCCAAAAAGATAATTTTTAAATGGGTGTTGAGGTGGTGTGCATGGGCAGGCTGGGGTGCGGGCTTCAGCTGGTCTTGCCATGATATCGTCAAACCTGAGTCAGCGGTCATGCAGCATAGAGAGAAATAGATGAGGAGGCAGCAGAAATAACGGTTTGCCAACAGTTGTGACGTATTTCGGTTAACAGCATTCGCAAAATCTTACAAAAGATCACAACCTACTCACAGGACCAAATTAGCTGAGGAACATTTTTTCTAGAATAGAAAAGTGGCTGAGTTTATTGGATTGTATAGCTACAAAGAAGAACATGCCCATTCTCAGTACAGAAATCAGGTGTATGTCCAGAAGTCCTGTTGTCGTGCTGCATTACATTTAATTTATAGGATGTTCCTGTAGTGCACTTTCTGCACGAGGCATGAAGGCCTTGCATGACCACCGCCACTCATGCAACAAGCTGAAAACGTGCTTTTAACTGATGCTCCTCCCGGCTCACAGCGTTGGATTGACATTCAGAAAGCCCAACGAAATCTCGTGAGCCTGGGAAATGGCTGGCTGCGTGGAGGTAGATTTTATTCTTCCAGGAGTAAGTGACCATTGCTTCCCATGGTTTCTGAGCGGGGTTTGTAGTCGGTGTTGGGGCAGCACCTTGTCGCATGCCCAGTTCCCCTGCTCGGGGTCCCTTTGTGATGCCTGAGGGGGATGCACTGGATGAAATGTCTTTTACCAAGCCTTTCTCAAAAAGTACAGCAGGAGGAAGAAGAGGGCCCCCTCCTCTCAGAAAGCACCAGCATTAACGGCGGATGTGGTAGATACGGGTTAGCTTCCTCCACAGGTGAGGCAGAAGGACACTGGGGAGGCAAATCTGGATCACCAGAATCACAGCCCACTGTCCTTGCAAGAACCTTCTTTTTCCACTCCATCAGAACCAGGAATTAAGGGTTGCAGCTTGTTCAGCTCTGCCTGGGAGAGAACACAGCTGAGGCTCAGAAATCAGGGGGAATAATTCCTTTTGCACAAAATAAATTCAAAAATGTAAAAAATGACCAGAAGGAAAGAATATGCAAAGGTGCTGAAAATTATTAGTATTTGCAGGTACAGAATTTGCCTAGTAAGGATGGTAGATGGCTTGGGCAAGGCAGAGGCTGAGCTAGGGAAGTGGATGTTTTTCCAGTTTTGTACATCACCACTCTGGACTTAAGGAGGGAGTGGATGGAGAAGAGCTGGCAGGAGTGGCTGACATGTCCAAAAGCAAACCCAAAATAAACCTCTTGCACAAGCTAAATCTGGATCCCCATCTCCCTGTAGCCCCGGCTCTCAGATCACTAGCCATCAGTTGCAGCTACTCCAGGCTCAAATGGGAAAATGCTGAACTAGGGCAACGCTTCCTCCTCCAGAAGATTTATTAAACTAATGCCTTTATTTTTCAAAATATTTGAACAAGTGGCAGCACGGTTACCTCCCTCTTTCAGAGGTCTGCTGACGCCAGCCGTAACACAGAAGAACAAAACGGAGACCTTTGTTCAGCACGCCATTTCTCCTCCCTCCTGTTTTCCCCCACACGAAGTGACCTCTGATGAAGGGCAGGTGGAGGCCTGAGCTTCAGAAGAGATTATTTTGTTCACCCTTGGAACTGAAAGCAAACACTCCTGAGTCTCCTTTGATGCCAGCTGACCTGAATCAAAGCTCGCAGACCCCTAGCTAATAATGTTTACCAGATGCGGCAGTGAAGAAGGGTTTCCAATCTAGCTTCTCCCTTGCAAGGCATCCATACTGAAAATTAAGTGCATGGGTAAGGGTTTGGCATCTGACTGCTGTGACAGAAAGCTTACAGAAGAGAAAAAGCAAATAAAAAATGCAGCAATGATATTTCTGCATAGCCCAATCCATTCAGGTACTTGACTAATAGCTTTAAATAATCCGGGTAAGTGCAAAAGGCCCCGTTACAGGTTCTGCAGTGCTGGGGTTTGCTTGCAGCTGGATCTGTACTAACGTATAGTTTGCCACTTCAGGGTGTGAGGGAATTCCTGTGCAGCAAATACACGTTGGCAGAAAGGCAAAGGTGAGTGAAGGGAAGGACAAGCAAAAGCAACGTTAATGTTTTTGCTGACAGAAGCAGAAGAAAATGGGAAGTGTCATCTGAGGGAGCCTCAGGGGCTGACACAGGCACTGGCAGGGCCTGACGGTGCTGGAGACACAGAAACCTTTGTCAGATGCCGCAGGGAGAGCGAGAGAGAGGGTGACAGCTACCTGACCACCACATGTCAAATAAAACAATGATGCAATGCAGATATTACTTCATAACCTGCAATCATTGTCCCAGAGAGTCCAGTTCTGCCTACAGCTCTGTAACAACAAAGCAGAGGTGTCTCAGTACAGAGGGAGGAATGAAGTTGTTTTAGGAGAAAAGCAAAGAAAGGTGCACAAACGCCTGACTTCCAGAGGCGCAATCTGCTACACAAGCCCTTCAGCTGAGCCTATTGAGAAGGGGACAAGGAAGTGGGGGAAATATATGCATTCATATTTCAGAGGCCCAGCTGCCCAAAGCACACCCAGACAAAAGGTGCTGTTGTCTTGTCGCTGGAAAGAGAGGCAAGGTTGGCCATTTGGGGCAGCAGGAGAGAGCTAAGTGTCGCACGACGTGACATGTCCACCCTAGCGAGGACCATAGTGCTATATGTACAGCTTTGTATAAGATAGGGAAAAATACTAAACAAAAGGAAAAAATCCAGGCCCCACAACTTGCCTCGTGTCCTTGCACTGTGGGGTTGTGCCGGTACCCCCAGGACACAGCAACTCACCAGCCAAGTGGTCACATCAATTCTCCCGGGCTCCTGGGAATGTGCTGGCCATCCAGGGGGGCGGACCCTCCTATCAGAAACTGCCTTAAAAAGCAGCAGCAGGCTGGGGGCAGGGAAAGCAGCCAAAAGATGCAATGCTGCGCAGAAATCCTCCAGGCTTCCGCAGTGAGCAGGGGAGCAGGGGGAGCTGTTCATGTGAAACAAAGGCTGGCGAGCATGGCTGGTGCAGGGGAGAGCAGCCCCCAGCTTGTCCGGGGTTCAGGGCAGTGGCGGGAGAACTGGCACGGCTGCAAGTCCTGCATCCGTGGAGGGGGAACATAAAACAGGGCTAGATCTGAGTCCACAGGGATGCTCTCCCATCCCCCTCCTCCTCTGGCTTTTTGTGTGTGTGTGTGTGTGTGTGTGTGTGTGTGTGCGCGCGCGCACCAATTACTGATCATTTGCCATCCACGAGAGACCCTGTTTCCTAACAGGGAAACAGTTTGACCTGGGTTAAGACCTTTCATCTATCTTTGCTTTTTAAAGACTTGGGACATAACCACATCGCGTGGCCAGAGGGGTTCATGCTGCCCTTCTTCACCCCAGGCTTCGCTGTCTTTGAAAAATCATTAGCTTGCTCTCAGCTCCATGAGCCTCTCTAGGCATGACAGCCAGAAGGCCAAAGAGCACTGCACATGGTGTTTGCAGCCCCTCCAGAGGTCGGAGCAGCTACTGCATGAATAGCTGGTCTCTCCATCAACTGCCAGACGTGCATCAGCTGCGTTACAGCTGCTGGAGTGCTCCCACACCCCCACCTCCCCATGTCACTGACGTACATGGGCTGTAGCCTCTTCCCCGGCACTGGTCCCAGTTCAGTCACACAGCCTTCTCCTAAAGATGTTTCTCTCTCTGTTATTCTGCAGTCGCTTTCCCTAAGCAGGACCCTGACACTTCAGGATTCAAGCAATGAATGGCGTGTTAATTAAAAAGCATGTGTGACCATGTCCATTGCACACAGATAACCCATTTTTTGCAAGGTGCGAATGGCAGAACCCGTCACTCCTCTGCAGGTCTTATCCTTTGTCTCCCAAGAGCCTGCCTTATCACAGAGCTGCAAAAAACACCAGTGTGATGTCCAAGCCAAAACCCTATGTGGGTCTGAGTTTTTGTTTCTCCTAGCTCCCTCAGTGTATCCTGCTGCACCCCTCCATGTCCAAGATGCAAGCCAAAGGATGGAGTAAAAGGGACGCCCTGCAGTCAATGTACTATGTGATCCTGTCATGGTTTTAGCTGGGATAGAGTTAATTTTCTTCAGTGCAGCTGGCACAGTGCTGTGCTTCAGACTTAGTATGAAAACAATGTTGATAACACACCGATGTTTTGGTTGTTGCTGGGCAGTGCTTGTACTCGGCAAGGACTTTTCCAGCTTCCCACGCTCTGCCAGGTGCACAAGAAGCCGGGAGGGGAGGGGGCACAGCTAAGAGAGCAGATTTATACTGGCCAAAGGGACATTCCATATCATGCAACGTCATGCCCAGTATGTTACCTGGGAGGGTCTGGCCGGGGGAGGGAGGCAGCAATTGCAGCTTGGGGACCAGCAGGGTCGGTTGGCGGGTGGTGAGCGGCTGTATCGTTTGTGTTTCTGTTTTTTTCCCTTTTTCCCTTTTCCTTTTTATTATATTATCATTAATGTTGTTACTATAATAATCATCATTATTATAATTATTATTTTATTTTAATTATTAAACTGTTCTTATCTCAACCCACAAGTTTCTTTTTTGCTTTTGCTCTTCTAATTCTCTCCCCCATCCCATGGGTGGGGGGAGTGAGCGAGCGGCTGCGTGGTGTTTAGTTGGCCGACTGGAGCTGAACCACGACAGATCCTTAGTGTGCAGGTGAGAGAGACGGCTGCGGCTCTTCCTATCTGATCCTGAATCCTGGATATTTTTTGCCCCATACCAGCACAGGAAGGATAAAATCAATCACCCACCTACACATCTCAAAGCTCATATGTTGCAAACGGTCTGGAAAATACTGTGTAAAAGAAAGACTCACTTTAGTAAGTTCTGGCAGCCAGCCTTCCTGCCAGGGTCCTGGGATGCCCCGAGGTAATGGGAAATGCATTTCTCCCACCGCCCTGCTGACCCCAGCACTCACATTTACGTGGAGATGGACCCAAAAGCATCAGCTCTGGGACAGAGCGAGGGCAGCCTGCATCCAGCATTGGACATCCCTGCCTCAGGGCTTATCTGCAAGCTAGACCATCCGTCCTGGCCGAAGGGGAACCAGCACGACCCACACACAGGGAATGAGCACGAGTTGGTGGTGAGGGTGTGTGGCTGGAATGCAGCCTGCCTGGCCTGCCTTTGTTTTACTGTAAGAATTTCAGCCTCAAGCTCACTATAAGCTCAGCCCAAATGCCCCCTGTCCCTTCCCAGTCTGCCCAGTGCCTTTGGTGCACAACAGGGGTGCTAAAGAGGACACATATTTAAATATTATTTAGCATGTGTTTTGCGTGCTGTCTAGTCTTTGCTTGAAAGAACAGCGTATAGGAAGAGAACCAACAAGTCACATTTTTTCAGTCGTTGAAGAACTATAAACCCGACCGCTCAAAAGTAAACCAAATCGCCGATGAAAGGAAGAGCCATGTGTCATCGCCACAGGTCAGCAGCCAGGCATCTGCTTTAAAAAGGACTGTATAAAGGCCCCCAGTGAGCACACCCTTGCTCAAGTTCCTATCCAAAGAAAATTCAGCCTCAGGAGGATTTTTTCTTTTTCCCTGCGCAGTTTTCCAGCCATATGGTGCAAGTCTCAAAAAATCATATCTGAATCATTTATTTTTCATGGGTAAATATCTTCGTTCTGTCTCTCCCTTATTCAGGATTCCTTAGTGGGACCAGAACAAAATTGTTTTTTTAATAGAGAACAGGCCTTCCTGCCTTGCTCCCTTGGACTTTGTGGAAGTTTTTCCTGGAGAAGTCTCCCCAGAAGGGGAAGGGCCGCTGTGTTTGTCCCATCCCATGGGGCAGTTTGAGGAAGTGCCCCTTTTTGCTGCCTCGTATACAGCACAGGGCTGCTGGCAAACTTCCCTGCTGAAGTGGAAGGAAGTCCTTCAGAAATTGCATTTATGCAATAATGCACTTATGTTACAATATGTGTCCAGCTCCTCTTACAAAGTTCAGTGTGCTTTTCTTTCTGCTGCTGTATTGCAGCACCTTTAGAAAATAGGCTTCATCACTTGTCCATCAACTTCTCCAAGTTGTTTGCAATCAACTCTTGTAAGCTGGAAAGGAAACCATACTTTCTATCGCTCCTTTTACCTAAGGAAGCCAATAATACAGATGTGTGGATGGGTGTGGTTGTTTTAAATCCGTCTCCTTCAAATGTGTCTGCTGTTTGGTTGCTATATACTCAGCAGCTGAGCAAGAAGACCAGCACTGCAGCTGTCCTCCCCTTGCTCCTCTAACTGGCCTCTGCCATTTTAGTGCTAAAATATCCTCCCAACAGGGGACCGAAAGCAGTGACGGGAAGGTGCTCCGCATTCAACCTGACATACTCAAATCTGGGCTGCAAAAGTGTCTGAATTACGTGCTGCGACTGGGTTGTGATCTGCAGCAATTAGATGTGCGCTAGCATATGTTAGCAAGTGGGTGCATCCAACTTTGGGAAAGATTTTAAATAGGCAGCTTAGGCAGTCCTCTCGCTTTCTCTCAACAAGAGGATTTTCTGCTTTACTGGTTTATTTTTGGACACACAGACAGCAGAGAAAGGAATTTTGTTAATAGAGGCATGCAGTCTCTTTTGTGAAAGTAACTTTTCTTTTCAGAAGTACGAGAGAACATTGTGCTGTTATACTTTAATCTATACATGTTTTGCTGACTTGGAAGTTGGTACTGCATTTCAAAGACTAACTCACTAAGCCTGATTGGTGTCCTTTATCTTTTGATGTTTAAGAAGCTTTTCTTTCCAAAGTCTCCTTTTCTTTCAAGGCACTTCAATGAAAGTCTTCTCTTGCCCACCTTCAGAACTGCACGTACCACCCTTCTATTTTCCCTGATTTATCTTATACATTCTCTTGACTAGAGGCAGATTGTGAATTTGCCCTAATTTATGATCTGGTGTTTTTCTTTTTCCTTTCCTTTCAATTCTGCCATTTTCTGAGACATTTATTTCACACTAATGAAATAATGTATCTACTGGGGTGTGCTCATCGCTCTGAAAGTAAACTATGGTGGTCTGCCACCGCAGTAAGGACATTAAATGCATGAACTAGAAGCAGAGTCAACTGATTCCTTGCTGACATTTCATCAAGCATCTGGACCTTTTTTTTTTTTCTTAAACTACTAGTACTACTTACATGTTCAAATGCAAAAAAAAGTGTGTTTAAAAATAAAGTGAAGGGTCAAACTCTGACCTTGTCTTCTGTGGGAACTGCACTGATGTAGTGCTTAAGACAACGTTCTGGTCAGAATTCCCTAGTAGAAAAAAGCGCATTTTTATTTTGTTTTGGCTTTTTTGGGGGGCAGCAATAGCTACAGGGCAAAAGGCCCACTTACGTCTCATTTGGAGGCTTTAAAACAAACCATAGTGTTCAGTGGCAGTTCTGGGACTTGTATATCACTTCATTTTTTGTATTTCTCTCCTTCTAGCTTTTTGTCAGCAAAGGTGTATGCAGGAAAAGAGAATTATTATTAATTTTAAAGAGGTTGTCTGCTCCTGCTTCATCTCTCTCTGTCCTGGAATCATTATTCTCTGTTTGTGACACGAAAATTGTTGCTGTGGAAGTCTTTATCATCTCAAAAAACAGAAGAACATGTCATCATGCAGGAAAATAACAGCAGGAGCTGAGGAACTTTTAAAGGTGCCCTGATTTTTAGTTTTTATTTTCTTAAACTCTGATTTGAACTGTGTTTTCCTGAATAAATTAATTTAGCAGGCAACAGGCCTCCTACCTACTATGTCCCTTGCTAGCATATATGACTTCCCAGAGCTTTCATGTTTCAATATGAGATGATCAGCAATGGCTCAAGGTTTAAACTTCCAAACTGGGGTTAATCACAAAAATGTAACTAGATCCTCAGCCACAGATTCTCTTGCAAAGTGCTCGGCTGATTGTGACTCCTGCCAAGTTGCAATAAAGATTGATTAATTCCACGCTTCTGATGGTCTTTTGCAGGACCCAGGGCACATCGTGTCTTCCCTTGATGCTCAGTTTAACTGTGGGGAGTAGGGAAGGTATGGGCAAGACGCCATGCTTGGTGCTTCTTCTGGAAGCTGGAGAGAACTGGCTACAGTAGGACAAGAGGTGGACAAGAGGCAAAGCTTCTCTCTGTAGGACCAAACAACCTGTGAGTGGTGGGGTCATCTCTCTGGTCCTCAGACTCAAAACTAAGATGATGACCAGGTTAGAAATAAGAATCAAATCAAGAACCAACGGGGATTTTGCCTCCCAAAACACAGGGTGCAGTCCACCCTGGAAGATCGTCTGAGCTTTTTCCCCTGACAGACTTCTTACTCTGGCATGGTCCTAGGACATTCGGACCCTTTTTATTACCTTTCTGTGGTCCTTTGAGGTGGCTGTTGTGTGCTTTATTTCTGCACCAAAGATCTTAATTTTGTCATGGATTAATGAAGAGTTTTGTGGCAAAGCAAAGAAGGGGTGTGGATCCTTCCATTATATGGTTGCCTGTGACTGCCAAAGACTGGATTTAATGACTCAACAGGCTTCTTCCAGTTGCATTACTGATACTAGTTGTTCAGGCTGAGCTCGTAGGAGAATCTGGACTATTGCCCTGACAATACTTCACTTGCATTCAGGCCTGTGTTGGGAGTAGGACTCTTGTAATGAGCTCTCAAAGTCACTAGTTACCAAGAGGAAGGAACTGAGTGGAGCAGTCTACTGCCTGAAGTCTGCAGCCTTCATTGATTTGAAGCCTTTGGACTTTGATTCCCATATTCTTCTTCTGATTTTGCTTTTTCTCCATGCAGCAATGGAGGCTCTTTGCATATCAGTCCTAAACTTGCCTGAGGCCTCTGGATGCTTTAATCATGAAACAATAGTTCAAGAACCAACAGGAAAGACTTTTGGCAGCCACTGCAATCCTGCAGACCGAGTCCGCTCCTTATTCAGTGTACTGGTTTGCTGTAAAATTTGGCTGAACTTGTTGTGGGATGATTCCTTCATGTCTGTTTTTCTTCTGGGGTTTTGCAGGCCTCTGCACAGCTCTTATTACCACTTTCTTGCTCCTGTTCATCTGTTTGTCACATCTCTTTCATCAGATGGGATCATGTAGTCTCTCAGACAGGGGATGTGTAGAGGTTATGAAAGTAGCATCCTCACCCCACAGATGATTAACACATCCACACGGCTGCATTAGCATCCTGGCCAGAGGGCATTACCCCTGGTGTGGGAACTGGAGAGCAAACGATCAGGGTACACGCAGGGGCTGAGGCAGAGAGGAACCCAGGCGGCTCTTCAAGGCTTTATCATGGATTCACATGGCCAAAGGGTCTGAATGCAGCATTAACTATGACAGACCAGTTGTACCTCCCGCACTACACACACACACACACACACACACACACACCCCACATACACCTCTGAGCATCTTGGTGGCTTTTTCTGAAATGAGGATCACAGGGGACAATGGTGCAGGCTTCTCAAGGTAGCTGCATGGAGGGACTAGGGGAGATTAAAATATCCACGCTGGTCCCACGTTAATGACCCCTGCTTGGCTTCTGGAATGAGTTATAAGCAAGGAAGCCACCCTGTCTACCAAAGAAGAGAACAGAATATGAGGCAAAATGTTGCCACAGCAATTTTAGAGACCCACCTTAGAGAAATCTTGAAAGAAAGAGCAGCGACTAACTGCACACAGGATAATGGCAAATAGAAGATTTAGAAAATAAGAATTGTTATGTGGAGATAAGGAGATGCCAATGTGATTTAACAATGGGAACCTTATCCTCATCTTTTTATTTAATAGAAAAGCTGATTACATTCTTTTTCATATGAAAAATAAAACAAACGACTGAAAAGAAAGGAATGGTAAATTGTTAGCTGCCTATTTAAAAACACAGCAGCTGCAAAGAGTTACTCCAAAGGCATTTTCTTCGTCTTGTTCAGTAACGTGTAACTCAAGTGGAATAGCTAATGAACTTGAGACATTCTGAAACGTGCAAGGACGTTTCCCAGCATCTCCTGCAATCGATCACTCTACAGGGAGACGATTAATTTATCAAAATTAAAAATTCTTGATAGGGCTGTTTCACAGTTCCTCTAGCTTTAGAGAGGAAAACAAAACAATGAATTAAACAAAAGGAAGAATTTCTCCAAAACAATGATTCCCCAGCCAAATAAGATTTAACCTATTGTGATAATGGATTTATTTTGGGCTTGGTGAGGAAGTTGGTGAGCTCAGAAGGGAAGCAGCATACATAGACACCGGTGCCCAGAAACTGCATGAGCTCTCAATCTGGACCATTGCTAAATTATTGGTGCCAGGTCTCAGCTCTTCCTCCTAAGCTGTTCAGCAACACTTTGAAGCACCAGCTTAATTTTAAACTTGGCTCACTGATTAATTGCTGAGGTGCAGTGTAACCAAACACATGGCCACAGGTATTGGACATCTGACCAGCTGCCCCCTCTGCAGGTTGGCGTCACCCTCAGGAGGTGTTGGTGGTCATGGTCCCCGCAGCAGCCCCTGCTGGGAGACATGACTTTTCTCCTCAGCCCCAGCAGAGTTGAAGTCACCAGGCCTGAGGCTACTGAGGATGGTGGCAGGGCTCTGCCATTCCACAAGCTGCAGCAGTCATTAGGGGTATGTTCACTTACAAAACCTGATGTCTTCATGGATGCTTATCTGGAGCTCAGCACGATGGGACCCCGAGTTTGGGGCTTTTGAGTGTTCCTACAATGCAAATATTAGATAATGCTTTATAGAAGTAAGAATAGGAAAATAAACTAAACAAGAGCTTGGTTCAAACTCTGTTGAAATAATTGAGGCCTTTCTTTTGTGCCCATTAGGACTTCAATTTGGCTCTTGAGAAAAATTATTCTTTCCTGTGAAAGAAGCACTAGAAGTATGTTTGTTGTTCCTGTGCTCAAGTATGAGGCTCTTCCATGCTTTCTCTGCGTAATGAAGAATTATAGACTTATTTCTAATCCGCTAACAGCAAGGAGTGAAGAACAGATTCTACATACTAGACGTTATCGGAGAGATAATGAAACCCAGATGACATTTCAGGAAGAACTTTGAAATCCGTTTTCCTTAGGTAAGCTATCATCTGCTCTGTAAGCAAGACTGTTGTTACTATGTGTTTTTTTCCCCTTGGTTTTCATTAACACAACCATTTGCATAAAAAACAAGATTCTTGTTTCTGAAAAGTTCATATTCTCCTGCTGCTTGTTCCCCCCCTCCCCCGAAGTTTTCATTCTCTGTTAGCAACCTGATAAAACACTTCCACTAAACTCAATTATGGTATCACCAGCACAGCTTTATCGCTTCGGGTGATAAGGAATAAGCAGCAAGCACAGCCACAAAACCTGCAGGAATACAGATTATGTTTCCATGTCATTTGCTCCATTAACAGCTTTTATGGCATGTTTGAAAAAAAGGGAACAAAAGGAAGACATGATAGAAAGAGATTATATTCTTCACATACCTCAGATGCTTACAGCCGAGGTAATGCATGGATTATGAGCCTCAGGTAGGGCCTTCTGAGACCAATAGAAGGACTTTAATCAGCTTTGGTGAGTTTCAGATAGAACTACCCATTTGGAGTGAAGTTGAGTACCACTATGTAATCAACACTGACAAAAATTGGAAAGAAAAAAAACCAGCAAGTGAGAAGAGAAAAAAGGCTGCAGGCATTTTTGCTGACTTGGATAGGAAGCAGCGGATTCCATTGAAGCTGAAACAGATCCATATCTAAATGGAAATAAGGAAACCACTACATCTGAATGAGATTTTGCTGATCCTGTCTAATTAACCTGGTAAATGTTCAGGTACTTTAGTAATTAAACTTTAACTTTAGAAGTTAAATTGCTTCTAAATAAGCTGCTGGGATTTACCTTTGGCATGGAGATCAACAGTCTTCTTGTCTTCTACACTAGAAGAGCCTGGAGCATCATTATGACAGCCAGCATTATAGTCCAAGCCACCACCAGAAACAGATTTGAAGAAGAAGAGACCCATATTTAACTGTAGTCAAGAAGACCTGTGGAAAAAAAAATATTTGAGAATTTTAACCAGCAAAATTTCATCTAATATTTAAATCATTACATGTTATGGTCAACCTGTGCTGCAAAGTAAAATAAAATGCACTGTGGGAAAGTTAGTGGACGAAACTACGGTAATAATGACAGGTTACTGAGGAAGGGTAATGTCTGGTTAATAAACACCATCCAAAACATGTTTAAATATTTCTAAATAGAGGCAAATTGCAGCTTTGAAAATATAAGGAGTACCTGTAAGACAGGAGAGTCCGTCTCGGGAAGGCTGTGAGCGTGGTTATGAATAACCTTCTTGACACAACTTCCCAGGGCATTGCTGCACAAGAAGAGTTGCATCAAAGAGAAGCAGACAAGTTGCCGTGCCTCTGTGCAGCATGTGTGAGGTCACTTCTGGAGTGAGATGCCCAGTTATGGGGTCCACGCTGCGTGGGGGATGAGGGATTACTGGGGAGAGTCCACAGGAGGACAGTCAGGGTGGCCCTCAGCCTGGAGACCAAGCCTTCCCAGGGGTGACCTCGGTAGACAGGCTGGCTTTCTTACCGAGGAAGAAGCTGAGTGGTGACTTATGTTCTTACACACAGAAAAATCTATCTGATAAAGGAATGGTGGGGTGGTATAAAGTTGCGGACAAGGGGATAACAAGATCCGGCGGGTAGAAATTGAAGTCAGATGAATTCAACCTTGACACAAGATGTAATTTCCTACTGCTGAAGCTAATGGGATGTCAGAGTGCCTGAATGGGGGAGGAGGTGGGCTTCATTCACGACTACACTAGGCACCTCTGTCAGTTTATGATAGCGCATGCCCTTTACAAAATGCTGCTCTCTTAAAATCAACTGCATGTAATCTGTACAAAGTCATGAGGGAGCAAGCTACAGGGGATCAGGTGCAGAGGAGAAATTGAGGCAGAGGAGATTCCAAGACATGCATATTACTTGCACTGCTGCGGATGGCTGTACAGATGAAAAATACGATGATTCCCCTGTTTATTGTCTCCTTGCTCCACAGAGAGGCTGGGGAGCGCTCTGTGGCTGGGCAGTGTTAGCGCGTGCTGCTAAGGCCATTAGCGCAACAAACCTCTTGCATGCAGGCTTCGTGCAGTTGCCTGAGGGGCTCGGGGGGGATATTTTTGTCCTGTCAATGTATGACTACCAGATATGTATTTCAGACGAAGGCAGAAAAAAGAAATTTACCTCCAACTGGGCACAATAAATCCGAACAGGACAGATCACGGCACACCGAGGCAATTGCTTGGTGCTGGGAGACAGTATTGAGATCTCTTTTATATTTTATTTAGCCCATTACCAGATATGGAATTAGACCAGAAGAAACCTTTGGGTAAATGTGCTGGAGTCCGCCACACCAAACACACACCACCTGCTAGCACGGTGTCCCGCGGGCCCTGGGGCGCACCACCTCCAGCTGCCCACCCCTGCCCGGCAGCAGCACAGCCTCCTCAGCCGCTGGCGCCCAGGCTTTGCTCCTGTCTCCAAAGAGGAGATGGCCAACGCAATGCGGTGCCGCGGAGGGGCTCAGCGTCGGCTTCCTGGCCTTCAGCTGCCTGAACGCTGAGCAGAAATGAAAAGCTGTTGGTTAAGGACTGAGCTCCTCCGGCTTCCTGCTGAGCCTGGTTGCAGCCCTTTAATTAGGGGAAGCTAATTACATTTGACAGAGGAAAAGAGGCTGTCAAGTAGCATGGGAGAAATTATTCTTGATTCAGCAGAATACATTTTAACCTGAGGTGTCCTGTAAGCAGTAGGCACAGATAGGGAGCCGGTGTGTCTGACAGCAGGATGCGTTGTCTTTTCAGCAACATTCCCCCTTCGCTGGGGACGTGTCCTGTTTGGACAGTGGCTGACAGACAGGAGATGAAAGGCTGCTGAGGCTGAGGTTTCATACCATCCAGCAGCACTCCACCTTCCTGCTGCTTCAGAGGGGCGGCAGCACCCAGTGGTGTGGGGGCTGCCGGGGCACGTTTAGGCTGGCGTTGGACCTGAAGAAAGCTTAGGATGTGTGAAACCTCTTGACTTATTTGCTTATCAAAGGATTTAGGCTGAGCTTTGTAGAAGAAGCTGGCACAGGTGGAGCACGATCCAGCCTCACTGACATCCAGGAGGAACTGGGCTCCTTAGTTCCTGGACCTCTTTGAAAATCCCAAACTTCCTCTCCCCTCCTGCCCCTGGGGGGCTGGGACTGGCTTGGGGTGCTTGCCTGTGATTTATTTCATAATGCAGTTAAATAATCATGATATCGCAGAACTCAACTTGCTAAACTCCAACGACTAGCGTAATGTGGAGTTGGCGATCGCAAATGGTTAACTAACAAGTGTTTACAGTGCCGCATGATAGTTGCTGGCACTAAGACAAGGGCAGTAAAAAGTGGATTAGATGAAGATAAATGTGAGACACAGGCAGAAACAAGTACTCCAGCAGATGTGTGTGGAAATTAATGGGGTGGTGATAATAACAAATTCTGATTCGCCACACAGCAAATGTGTCTCTTGATAATCGGTTTCCAGTAGGATACCAACAGGGCATGCAGGAGACAGAAACCTAGATGGGGCGACATGTCCGCATTGCCAATGCATTGGATAGACACCAAATAGCTAAAAAAAAAAAAAAAATAGCTAGAAAAGCTGAGTTTGTTTTGTCCCCTGCAGTCTCACCCCCTCAAAATTGTATTTTCTAGATCTGTGACCCAGTTCTCTTGACAAATAAATCCGCAGGGCTACCAGGGAAAGATATCTCCCAACATGAGCATAAGGCCGGTTGTCAGGAGATCTTGGTCACTTTCCAACTGCTGCCACAGACATCCTGTCTGATGTGGGGCTGGGGTTTGCTACTGACCCCACATGTCTGCTCCTCTACCAAACTGGGATGTGAAAGCTCCCGCACAGCACAATACTTCAACAGATTGTTGAACTTCATGTGTTTATGTTTGTGAAAAGAACACAGGATGAAAGGCATTACAGAAATGCAAGATATGATTTGTTATGATTTAAAAGCCATGCTGTTTTAGCAGTGCTACTGTCAAATATTTGTACCCGGCAGGCATTTCCAGATAAGGACTCAAGCCCAACTTTTCTTTTCCAGTCCCATTTTCTAAAGAAGCAGAGTGGTTTCCAAACCCTTTGGAAATGGGTCTTTGAGCTTTCCCACTGCAGCCTGTGTGACCAGGCTGTGGCTCCACAGACATGGAGGAAATGAAAAGCAGTCCCTGCACTAGCCTCTCTCCCCCGTATCCACGGAGGCCCTTCCTCCCCCAGCTTCATCCCTCACATCCATCCTTGCGGATGCGTACAGTGAAGGTGGCGCAAACCCAGCCAGGGCTTCAGCTGCGTCCATTTCCTCATGCCTGAGAGGAACCAGGAGAGAGGGAATTATTGGTGGGGAAAGTCAAGGGAAGGGAACTGTTTTTTAGTTCCTATGTATAAGCTGCGTGCCTGGCGGGGGTCAGGTCTGCAGTGCATTTTCTTGGCAGGGAAATGATTCAGAAAAGTCCCATTCCTCCATCCTCTGCATCATGGTTTGCTGCTGGTGCCTGAATTGTGTGGACAAAACTGGGCAGAAGCTCTGTGCACCCAGGCCTTGGGAAGCCCCATCTTAACAATAGCAAATGGAGGTTTTTGCTTGCTTTGAGGAAGGGTTGTTTTTTTCAGCTGGGGTCATTTTGGTGAAGCTGCTCACAGACCGGTGCTGTAAACACATTTCTCAGCGGAGGCTGGGGAGATGAAATTCAGCTTGCAAAGGACCTGACCGGCCAAGCTAGGGCTGCCCTGCTGCCAGTTTTCCCAATTTACGTGGAGCTCAGGCTGTAGCAGGAGAGGGAGAGGAGGAGGAGGAGGAAGAGGATGGAAAGCCCTGAGGCTGACACCACCACAGGATTAACTGTAAGAAGGACCCACCTCATCACTTGTACTTGGTATTTCTGCCCACGTGCCTGGAGTGAGGTTGGGTGAGGGTGAGAATAAATCCTGTGGCACCTCACTGTGCACCTGTAAAAATCCAGTACTTTGAAAAAGTGGAGGGTACTAAAGATTAAGAAAATGGAATTTAAAGATTTCTGTGTTACATCCTAAAATAAATATGACATGCTTCACTCCCGAAGGCAGCAAGCAGCTCACCGCTGGAAGGATGGTTTTCCCTGGTGAGTCCCCTGGCCGTGTGTGCTTAGATACACCACCCCTTGTCACCTCTTTCCTGGCCTCCCCATGTTCAGCCACGAGTCCTGGGCTCCCTTGCCTCAGGCTTGGGCAGCGAGGCATCGGCAGTTCAGCATGACAGCAAAAGTCCCCAAGACAGCAAGCAGGGACCTGCCAGCTCCAGACTACCGACGGTTTAGCCCAACCAAACGCGTCTAATTTCTCAGTCACCGCTTCTTGTGCACATGACCTGTTAAAAGGATTAAATTAAAAGAATTCCCAGAGCTAATCTAGTGATGATATGATGAGAGACAGGAGCTCAAGCGTATCCCAGAGGTGGCTGATCGGATTTCCTAGGATGTATTATTTATGGGGCCATCTGCTTGAGACAAGTATTGAAGTCTGAAGGGGAGGAGGATTTTGATGGAATTCACTCATTTAACTGGGATGAGGGGTGCTGCGGGTTCCCCCCTCCCCCCCCCCCCCCCCCGAAAATGCTGCTGTAGTTATTTATGGAATAAAGCTGGCAGCAGAGTACCTGTGTGCCGATGCCTTCAACAAAACCCTGCTCAGCTCTGAGAGCTCACCCACATCCTCACAGAAGGGGCCATTCATAGCATGGTCCGTTAGCATAAGGGAGAGAGGTATAAACGCATTCCAGTCTGAGTTACTGGTACGCAGGCAGTGAAATAAAGCTGTATAAAAAGAGCCATGGCTGGAATGTGAGGAGGCAGGGGCAGCAGCCAAAAGAGGCAGAGTCTGCAGGAGAACAGGAAGAATTTCCTCAGAATAGCTGGTTTGGTTACTGTATAGCTCAGTAACCATAGGATTTGTTTACCGCTATAATTGGCAACGCGAAGCAAAATCTCGAATGTAAAAAAAGAAACTGTGTCTCTTTCTGATCTGGGCTGACATGCTATTTAAATAATATAGGTCAAGAAATCTGAAATAAAATACCTTAATGAACAGGATTTGTGTTCTTTCCCTTCTTGACCATCTTCCCTGGTGGTAAAAGCAGCCACCTTCTGCTGACATTTCCCCATCACAGTTGCATCATCAGCTTTCTAAATACCGAAGCTTCCTCGGGCTAATGTCTAAGACTTTCTTAGTGATTGGGAATGAAATTCGTCTCAAAGCTTTAGTTGGGAAGGTTCTGTTAAACCTTTACGTAGAAATTTGCTGGAAGCTACATGTCAGTTTGCTGCCTATTTTCCAGTTATTCAGACTAATGATTCGTCAACCCCCATTTTTTTTTTTCCTTTTCTTCCCTTTGCATCTGTCTAGAAGTAGCTTTCTGCTCCAGTTACCAGTTTAATAACACAAGGCCATCTACCAAGGTGAAACTCTCACCCAGTCTTACTTGATTTGTCTCATGACTGTTTTCATAATCCTTATTTTGTCAGTTATAAAAAAAAAGAATAATCTGGGCAACTGGGTGTAGGTTTGAACCTCTTAATTAGGGTATTGCTTAAGAGCTGTTCTCCTGCACAATGGACCTTTGCAGAAAAGTCCCTATGCAGGAAATTAGGTTTCTGTCTGATATGTGACTTGTGATAATGATCCATGTGCCAAATGTCCAGGCAGGGAAATGCAGCCCGTGGAAGGAGCCTGGAGCAGGCCATACACTGGGATTGTTCTCACTCGCAAGCTTCCCTGCGGTGTCTTTCCAATGTAGCTGACCCCCACAATCTGTCCCACCACCCCCTTGGCCGTGGGACACGGAGGCACCGGTGGGCTCGTCTGGCTGTGGGACGGTGCTGTGGGACATGGTGGCTGGGAGGAGGGAGCAGCGCAGCTCCCCAGCGAGTGGCCTTCAGGCACATCAGCATAACCAGTTACCTGTGAGGGCCTACGGCAAAGGGCTGTGTGCCCTCAGCATCCCCTGCTCTGTGGCGCCTGGACAATAAGGGTCAGGGTGCTACGAGTTGGGTGCATATAGTAGAGGAGAGTCGCATGAAGCCCCAGCTGTGGGGCCACATGGGAGCTTTTCTGTGCATGCTGCCATAAGGCACTGCAAGAGCAACCCTTTGGCATGTACTTCAGTCTCTAAAGGCCCAGCAAGGTGTGTGCAGTGCAGACCAGACACAAACACACATGAAGATTGGCACCTGGGGACATGCACTAGCTTCATCTTGCAAAAGTCTGAGGTAGCAAGATGACAAAAAGCAACAAAGCTGCTGGAGTTCCTTTATGTTCCCATTGCTGTAAGAGTGATAGGAGCGGCCCATTTGTCTCTCCTCCTCCCAGCCCAAAAGCTTCCCGAGACCTGGATTTCTCTCCCAAAACAGCTCTGTTTGGAAGCCCTTCACCTACTGCAGGGAAATGACCCACAAGGGACAAGAGCATTGGGCAGGACAGAGGGCCAAGGATTTTAAAGCCCTTGCAAGACGAAATACTGGAGGGGCTGGCATCAGGTGGCTTTTGAGCAAGTGTATCTGCAGAGGCTTCTTCATTTTCCAGCAAACCAAGCAGAAGAGTCATGAGAGTTTCTTAAGGAATACCTGAGCAAGCAGCATCGTGCCTCCCTATGTGTTTATACAGCCATTATCACAAAGTATTTGGCTGCTGCTAACCACAATTAAATCAGGGATGAAATCCAGTCTGCCTGATTTCATCATTGTTAGCCGCCACTGTGGCTGCACCACCGCATTGGGTGGCAATGCTTCCAAGGTCACCTCTGTTCCTCGGGATAATGTTCTGCCAGGTGGCTGGGACAATCTCACCCCTTGCTGCTGTTCAAATGAGAGCCCCGGCGCTCAAGTTCAGCTGCCCATTTCCACGTTCTCCCTGGTCCCATGTCATACGCTTGTTGGGCACATCACTGCGCTCGGCTCATGAAGCTGGCTAGGTGAGCAGCCCGCCTCCACTGTTGCTGTGTTAGCCTTCTGTCGTGTTAGTGAGCTAAACTGGCTGGGTGAAGAGCCATGCTGTTGGAGCCAAGGTGGCGTAAGCAGTGAGAGCAGATCCTAGAAGGGATGAAAGGAGAAGAGAGGGTGTTCGTGGTGGTGAGCCATCAGGATGGCTCGGTCTCATCTGACTTGGTCCTCATCCTTGCCTGGTGCCCTCCTGCCCGCTGTGCTGTGGCTCATTTAGTCCATGAAAGGGTAGATCAGAAGATCAGGTGAAGTGATGGGGAGGCTGTTTCTCTTTTTTCCCTCAGCCAAAGCTACTAGCCTGATCTGGATCTCTGCATGGCTTATGAAGGGCTGTGTGGGAAAAGGCAGGGCAGGGATTGCTTAACCCACCTCTGTTGTTAAAAAAAGTCCACTGCCTGTCAGGGGCCAGACTTGAACCTACATTTTAGTTTTCTGTGAGGGCAGATCTCTTCAGGTAAGCACTGATGTTTCCTGTGGAGTCAACGAAGAACAAAGAAAGCTTTTGGAGGCTGCCACATCCTGTTCCTTTAGCTTTAGATGCCTACACTAGGTGGATCGGGTTTTGCATAGCAAACAGCAAGCTGCAGTTAGTGGTATTTCTGAGGTGTGCACGATCATGTTACTTCCAAGTGGTGGCAGTAAGTACAGCCCTGCTTCTCAGTACTCCTACATGAATGTGAGCGTGTGGCTGGTTGGCTTTAGGCGAGCCCCATGTGGAGTACCCAAGCCCTTATGGACTGCGTGCAGCTGCTTCACCACAGTGTGTCCAGATACATGCCATGGCCATGAATATTCACTCCCACATGGCCAGACATCCTGAGGTATGATCCACTGGGTACATCTATTTGCACTGAACACCTGGATGTGTCTGGCACTAAAAATATATAACGTGCCTCCAAAATACAGCTGTAACTGCATCAAAAGTTTCTTTAAACTGATCATGATTTCCTTAGGCCATGTGAAGTGTTACTGGGATGTCCCACTGAAAACCAGACCTTTTCAGTACGCGGATGCCACACACTGTCTCTCCCTGACTAGTTACAGCTTCAGATAAATTATTTTGATATTACTGATGTCCATTCTGTTTATTCCTCCTGGATTATCCATAACAAGAGGTAAAAAACACTGCGCCTGGAATAAAACATAGCTTTGTTGCCGCAGCCTTGTGAGGTTTTGAGCACGGCTGGCTTTTACCAGCAGTATGGGTCTTTACAAGACAGAGACTTATTTTCCGCAGTAAGGGGAGCTTGCAGGTCATGCCTTCTCCCTCTGGCCCTCCTGCTGTCCCTAGGTGTGCCATTCCTCCATGCCTCTCCTGCATGCTGGGTCTCAGTTTTGCTGTACCAGTAGATACTGGCACCCAGCACCTGCAAAAAATTAAAGATCACTGAAGTACTCCCGGGTGCTGGTCGCTCATCGTACAGCCAACACAAAAGCCCAAATTCCTTTCACATGAGAACATGGGTACATCTGCTTGCAATCATCTTTCTCCAGGCAGCTGGCCTGATTAAGCAGAAATGTGATTCTCCACACTTGGGCCGGGGAGCGCTCAGCAGACGCCTGCAGCCGAGGGGCTGGGATCTGGGAGAGGCAGAATAAACGCGCCTTTCACGCCCGGCATCCCCAGCAGTCCCGTGGCTCCCACGCTTGCAGCCTTGGTCACTTCTTGCCTTTCTTGCAGGAGGCAGGACATGCTGAAATAAAGAGAAACTTGTTCTGTGGCAGGAAAAGTCATTTCTTCTGTCCAGGCATTTGGGAAGGAGACAGGAAGCGTATTATTTTAAAGGTAAACTGATAAAATATTTGTTTGCTGGAGGAAGGGGAGGAATGTCAAAAACATGTCAGCGTTCTTCAGAAACAAATGTTGGGGCGTCTTAGTCCTGACCTGACAACAACTGCAGGGTCTCATAAAGAAATGTTTTAGCCTTAAGTGGTCTTTAGCCTCACGCAGGATATTTTCCTTGCTGGAAGGATGCTTTTTGTCTGTCTGTGGACGCATGTTTGTGTGCACACCGGGGTGTGAATGCACACTCCATAGTGGAGGAAATGGCTAAAAATTTTAAGAGTAAAGGACAGTGAGTGGACACAGAGGAACAGTAGTGGAACCTCTGGTAATGCTATTTTTTGTTTCTTAATAGTTTCTTTATTGCAGCTGACCAGTGAGGAAACAACTAAAAAGCACTACTTTAATGAAAGCTGCAGTTTGTGGCACAGACGCGTTATGGTGAATGTACTTTTGTAGATTTGTCAGCTTCCATTTCAAAACGTGCCTTTCATGCTGCTGCACAACAGGACCAAAAAAGTAATTTATAGGTGCAATTAAGAATGCCGTGTTTGGGGAACAAAGGGAAAGTATTTTTAACAAAAGCAAGCTTGACAATTGAGTAGCTCAGCTTCACTGTGATTTCTGAGAGAAAGCTGAAGGCAGCGGCCCCTGTATACGTTTAATCCTCAAATCTGTTTATCAGTTAATATGTTTCTAAAAGCTAAGTTGCCCCCCTCCCCATGCCCCCAGACTGTTTTTTACTGACTTATAGTCCAGATAGCCTGAGGACTTAAGCCAGGTCTGCAGAAGGTACTTTGCCAGCAGCATGGCGATGCAGTTGTAGCTGCAGTGCCCCCAGGGCATGCGTGTCCCAGCCCAGCCGCAGCATCCCTCTGGTTGGGCTGCTGAACATGGCCAGAGGTGGCAATTCACCACATCCCTGACTAATGCAGCGGTGCAGAAAAATGCTGTGCTGGAAGGCTGGGCAGGGGGACTTCGGTTAGTTCAGCCTGCTTTGTGTTTGCTCCTTGGAGGTACGCAGTTAGATCGGGCATGGACTTCTCCTAAACTCTTTGAACTGAACACTTACCAAGACCTCCCAAGGTCTTGTTTTAGGCAAAGCTCCGTTCTTGGCTTCCAGCAAGTGCCTAATAGAGAGGAGAGCTCTCCCAAATAAGTCTGACTCTGGGCAATTTTAGGAATCTAGCTGGTTTGGGGAAGTTCTTAATATAAGGGTAAGGTGGAAGAACATTATCCCTTAACAAGTGCAGGGAACGGTGATGGACAGACACTATTTTAAAAAAATTTGGCATACAGGGGGCTATTCACTTGCCCGCATGCTTCAACATTGCAGTCTATTCACCTGCATTCACGTACACAAGCAGAATTTTATGGTGACAGTAGAATGGCTTACGCTAGTGCATGAAGATTGAAAGGGAAGCATCTGTCATTAAAAAAACAATAGGAGAAACCATTTATTTAGCACAGACTGAAATATAGAAATGTTTGCATGCTGTGTTTGGCTTGACTTACTATAAGCAAGACTTAATGATGTACAGATGGGTTGTCTGAAAGAAACTGTAGGATCTGATATTTTCTGGGGTTCCTCTCCTAAATGTTCATTTGGATGTTGCAACATGCTGACACTCTGTAATAAATCCATGTGGGTAATATTTAGAGGTCTCATACTCAATGCCTTTTTTTAATAAGGCTTCATTCCCTGTGAATGCTAATGTGGATATAAGGAGATGAGAAACTCTCAGATGATAGACACAGACAGGATGCCTTTAAGGCTGCGTCAACAGCCTTTGAAAATATTGATCGCCAAGAGTGGTTACTGAGAAAAGATGCTGAAGCCTTTGG
The DNA here is from genome assembly GCF_949628215.1 of Phalacrocorax aristotelis. Classification (NCBI taxonomy): domain Eukaryota; kingdom Metazoa; phylum Chordata; class Aves; order Suliformes; family Phalacrocoracidae; genus Phalacrocorax; species Phalacrocorax aristotelis. The sequence continues at coordinate 69,480,512 of NC_134276.1, read as the reverse complement.
AACTGAACAGTTAACAGAGCATGGATCAAGCCCGGATTTTCAGTTATAGGATGGTAAACCCTTATGTCAGTCCGTCCCTGTGGCAGTCAGCCAGTCTGATGGTTGTGTCTCAGTGAAGTGATGGGAAAATGCACATCTTTGTTATCCTGCTTTGTGAAGGCTGTGCTCGTACAGAATATTCTTACGGCTTGCCGCACAGCTTTCATCCTCAGCAGGAGGCACATGCACGAGTCTTTGACTTCTGGGGGTAAATGTAATTTGTCAGGGCCTTACAGACCTGGGTCCCGTTCTTGCCCCTTGGTCTTTCCGATCTGTTACACTACAGCCCTTTGCCTGCTCTGCTGCTTACCTGCAGCCCCTCTGATCCTTGTAGCTCTGCCATCAGCCTCCGTCCTGTTTCAGGTATTGCCTTTGGCCACTGCCATGCAATTGATGGGAAAATGGTAACGGTTAGTTTGAAGGAAATTTGGCTTCAGCTGATATTTTTGTAAAAATCTGGAACAATCAACTTCATAGGGGATTTGTAAATGTACAAACTCTGCGATACCGCCTGTCTTTTCCTTCCTTTCACATCTGAGAGGGATGCATTGGTTTTAAGGCTAGAAGACATCACTCTGGGCTGAGCACCTGCATAATTCAGATCCTCTGACACCCCTATAAACCCATGTTTCAGGATCAAGAAAAGTACCTGTGACAGACACTGACTTTCAGCAAGAAAAAAATTAAGGAAGATCCACATAGCCCAAGACAGTCCTTCTGAAGTTGTTCTGGTGTTGTCCAAGAAAAACGTCTTACACCTTCCACATGCTTGTTAATACCCGCCTGATATTTTTCCTCAGGAGTTAGACTGTGAGCCTATTACACATCCAATTAGGTTATAAGCAGTCCAGAAGTGACGCTGCTTTGCTACCTGCACATGCATCGCCCATGCACAGAATTCAGATATTAGTAAACAAAATATACATGTTTCATAGCTGTAATTGTTCTTGTCACAAACCCAGCCTCAGATCATTTGGGATAATTTATTCCTGAAGACGCTTACATAGTCTGGGAAGGGAAAAGGCTGATACATTTTCCAGTATACTGCTATGCAGAGAATGGGCTTAGATCTTTGAATAATATTCCTGGTCCGTACTGTTTATTTACTTATAAGTTTAGTTCTCTATGTGTGAGAGCTTGTTTTAAATGAAAATATGGTGGAAACCAGAGACGAATATGGGATAGAAACCTCTGATGAAATAAAAGGAGGTGGAATTTATCCATGATGAAACCAAAATGAAGGTATTCTGTCAGCCTTTGTTTTACTTTGTTTCTCTTTCAGCCCAGCCTGGAGTTGTCTGTGTGCTTGCAGGGAAATCAATCTGTGCCTTGGGCAGCAAGATCTCTCCCTGGCTAGGGGAGACTGATTGATTGTTTCACATATTGAGACCGTAGGTTTGATGGGAACCATATAGGAATGGTGACAGTAGTGGAGATTTCAGGGGTTTGGTTTCTTTCCTAAAATATACACCTTGCAACATATGCTCCTTTGCTTCAGATAAAAAGAAAAAGACCCCTCTCTGCTGCATAGTTCTCTTCTTCCTCTCCAAACATTTCAGTATAGCTTGCTCTAAGCACAAAATAAATTAATAAGTCATGCAAGATTACTACTATGGAAAAGCTTTTCCATAGGCATATTTAGTGGCTCTGTAATGATTCAGAGATTTGGTTATATTGGTGTTGGGGTGGCTTTTTTTTTTTTTTTAATTTCGTGTAGCACTATTTCTCATGAAACGTCCAACTCAAGCCCCACAACAAAAAATTCATATTAAATCATCAAGGGTAAAGTATTGACTTTGTTAAGCCAAAGGGCAAGTGTTGCATTTGAATCCACAAGAGCAGGATTCTTCTTGTCCAGGTGCCTAAAATTTGTTCAGCAGTGGGCCAGGCTAGGCCTCTGAAAAATGTGCTCCCACGCTGGGTACCGAATGCTTCAAAGCATGAATGATCGGTGCTCCCCCATATCTCCTATCTTAACTGTCTCTGATTAAGAAGTGATTATCAACAACAGAGTTATATTGTATGTGGTGTGCTGCCCCTGCATCTGTATTAATCAGCATGAAAAAAAAAAGTTTAAATGACCATCTTTAAGAAGATGTTCCTAACCCAGTTATTACTTGAGTGAGAATAAATAATCTTATACCACTGCATGGCTTCTCCTGCACTATCATATAGTCTTCACCATGCTCGTGCTGTTTCTCTAGGGCACAAGAAGTTCTCAAAGGTTTGTCTGAGGGTTTACTCACTCCTGTATAGCTAAACACTAACCTGGACATACATGGGAGAAGAAGAGATCAGTGTCACCAGAGCATCACTGTGCAATTACCCTGCTCAGGGCCTCCCCAGCTCCAATTAATGTTCAGCTAATATGTATTAGACTTACAGCCGCTGCATCATTACTAACAATTACCAGGTGAAAGCATCTTTCCATTGTGGCCATTAGGTGGTAACATTACCAAATAGAAAGACAGTCACTGTTCTTTGCTTAGGAAGAGTACTACAGCTCCGCAGTGCGGGGTATGAAGAGGTGTTAAACCAGGAAGATAGTTTTTCAATCAAAAAATCAACTGCAGTTTCATGGAAGAGGCAATCTTTATTAAAAAAAAAAAGAGAGAGAACGAGAGAAAGGTTTAAATTGGCAGATCTTGTACAAGAAGGAGATGAAAAGGGTGTTAAGAGGATGGGACCGGACTCTTCTCAGTAGTGCCCAACAACAGGACAAGGGTTCCACCTCAATATGAGGGAAAACTTCTTTCCTGTGCGGGTGCCAGCGCAGTGGCACAGGCTGCCCAGGGAGGGTGTGGAGTCTCCTTCCCTGGAGACATTCAAACCCCGCCTGGACGCGTTCCTGTGCCCCCTGCTCTGGGTGTCCCTGCTCAAGCAGGGAGTTTGAAGAGATGATGCCCAGAGGTCCCTTCCAACCCCTGCCGTTCTGTGATTCTGTGAAAGACTCTTTTGTTGGTTTTGGTAACAGAGCAATTAAATTGCTCACCTCACCTTGCAGAACTGCAGCCTCAGAACTGACATTTTGGAAGCAAATTTGCTTTCTGCTTAAACTGTGTATCTGGTCTGGCCCAAAACAGGGCTAGCTTGCCCACCAGGGAATTTTTGACGGCGAGGAAACAACATGCTGGAGATGGATGGCAGTGTATTAGCTCCTCTGTGCTTCAGCCATCCCCCATGGCATAAGAGCAATTATGACAATGCCTAGAGGAGCTAGCAGGTACTTCAGAGGCCTGCCTACATGAATAAATACAGGCAGGTTCTTCTCCTTGGGTGAAGGAGAGACACCTTCAATTCAAAAGTTGTGCAGCCCTATTAGCAGAGACAGAACTAATGGCCCCTGCTGTCAGCTGGGTCAGGGCCCGTGCTAGGCTTTAGGATCAGAGCCCAGGAGCGTTTGCCTCTGCCACCCACTGAGCGCAACCCCAGGAGAGCAAAGAGCTGTGGATGAAACGCTGGCCTTTCCAGGGGAGCCACGTTTCTGTACAGCCACGTTTCTGTACAACGGTGTTTTGCAAGATCCAGGCATAGCAGCAGCAGACTGGGATTTAATCTTTCTGAGATAAATGGGATTCTGTAGGGCTGATTTTAAAAATACATGAGTGCATGAATACTTGCAGGATGGAAGCCTAAATGATCGCAACAGGCGAAAAAATTCTCCCCTTGAATTTCCATACCCTGCAGCCATTGTACTGCCAGGTTGGCACACGCGCCCTTTGAAGTCACTGGCATCCAAGCACAGCCGGGTGCAGTGGGGTTTCATGCAGGAAGATTAAAGATGTCGCGATCTCTTACTCAGCAGCAGCACGGAGAGGCTACAAAAAGTGTATTCTCCTGGAAACAAACTGAACTGTAAATCAGAAAAGTAATCTAACATCAAATGAACAGAGGCACGGGCTCGTCCACAGGCAGGGCTTAGGCAGGGCACTGGTGAAACTGGAAGGAACAGATATAAAGCAGAGCCAACGAAAGCGGCCACAAAGCACATCAAGAGAGGTGTAAGGTCACACGTGATAATGTCAGGAAGACAAGTGAGGTTTCTGCTCTGATAACCTGAGAATCGTGCTCCGAGCTGGGACACGCCGCCTGTTGTTAAGGCTCCCAAAGGCTCTCGTTTGACTGGAGGAGAGAGCAATCACCTGCCCTCCGCTGCAGATGACTTTGCCGTATTTTGACTGTTTGTGCAGACGTTTTCCGTGCCAGGGGCCTGCCTCAGGCAGGCTGGTGGTGTTGCTGAAAATTTCAGTCCATGCAGTTCCTACCTGCCTGAGAAGGCAGGCTGTTTTGTTTGAAAGCAGGTTTTTTTTCTTTATGCTAAAAGCACCTGGCAGGCTTGAGGCAATGTTCCAGCTCCTGGGCCTTGAAACAGGGGCTTTGCATTGAGCCAGGGGTGGCAGTAGCTGGCTGGGATGTGCCCCTTTTCCTTCTCCATGAAAATGCACCCACTTTGTCCCATTTCAAACAAATTAAAAAAGTAGGTTAAAAGCATGTGCTCGGTAGGCATGCACTGTGTCCCTGCAGGTCTCTGAGGCTTATGTCCATGCTGGGGAGGTTGCACTGGAGATGTGCAGGGCTCCCCCTGCCTCCCAGGCTGTTGTGCATCGCTGCAAGCTGCTGGGGCTGAGGGGACTGAGGCACAGGGAAGGAAACCTTGGGTAGAGCTAACCCATCACTGTCTCAAGCCCTTTGCTCCTCAGCAAGAAAACTTGTTCTGCTAGTAAACTTCCTTATGCTGGCAGATATCTGCTCTGGAGCATGCCCAAATTTAGCAGGCATCCAAGTCATAACTAAGGGGTCATGAAGACACTGATTTGGCCTGTGGGGACCAGTGTTAGGCATTGTTAAAGCCTCAAACACAACGCAGGAGGAAGCGATCCAACCAGGATGCTCTGGTGGGATGGGATCGGTGTGGACTCAGATTACCTCTCTCTCCCCAGTGACCTGCTCCTGGGCCAGTCCTTACTGAGCATCGTATGGGTCTGACACCAGGCTATTCTTTGGGGTGGACATAACACCCTCCTCCAGCAAAAAGGAGAAGTTCTGTTTCACCAGTTTCTCCCCATTCCTACGTCTGGCCATACTCTCCCACTGCCTTCTTACTTGGCACCAGCTCCTGCAAACCACCTACCTGAATCATCACAGCTCTCTAGTCCTGAAGATAACTAAGCCAGTAAAAGTAAAGCAGGTCTGCTGGTTTAGCACACTGAGTTGGCTCCAAAAAGTACTAGAGCCAGTGCTGGTAAGAGAGGGGAGGATGAGCTAGCAGGGGGCAGGGAGACTTCCCCACCTTGGTGGCAGCAAGCCACCACATCGACTTAAGCTCTTAAGGGTAAGGCAGCTGCCTTGGGAAGCACAACCTGCTTTCCAGCTTTCCTCCAGTTTGTGCCAGACTCTTCGTATCCTACTGAACTGTATGTTGGAAGGGCTTTTTACAAAGGAAGACACTCATGTTGCACTGTTCTGCGAAGGGGAGGCATCTCCAGCCATGATGAAGGTGCCCAAGTGTCTGAAGGTGGCTGGGCTTGCAAAAAACTCCTCTTGTCGCCACTTCCTCTGGTCTTGCAGTTGCTGACATGATGGTGCTGTGCCCCCAAACCAGCTTTCTGGTGAAGCACGAGGGAGGAAATAGTGATCTTGTGACAAGGATTTGGTTGGGGGCCTGTGAAGATGGCGAAACCGGCACATGGCAGCTGGCACAGGGCAGCTGGCAGTGGTGTGGGACGCTCTTCAGGAAAGGGCTTGATCTCCGTGAATAGCACATGGTCACTGGCAACACGATGTAGCACAAGGTCAGAGAGCTTTTCTTATTAAATGAGCACGACCTACCCCATGAGCAAGCCCAGCATTTTGGGGGAAGAGCAAAAATGTGTACAAACCATGAAGACAACACTAATGTGTAGGGAGAGGGATGCTAAAACCAGATTGCTAAAATTAAGATTTTTCAGACTTTGCATTTGCTAATCTTTGAGTAGTTGCAGCCCATTTGTTGGGTTTTTTGTGGGTTTTCTTTTGGTGGTGTGGGCTTTTTCTTAAAGTGTACGTGCATTCTAGATATGAATAATAAAATAAGGGAATGAAAACAAGTCAAAAATAGCTCAGAAGTAAGAGTTCAGAAAAAAATGTTTTGAAGCATAAAAAGAAGAGTCCCAAGAGTGTCAGCAAAGAAAGAAAGAATGATTCGAATGAAATCAGGCTGTGGTAAAAAGATACATTTTCATGTGCTACAGTCCCTCTCCATCTCCCTTCCTGTTAGACCTGACTTGCAGACTTGCCACAGACTTCCAGGCTTATCCAAAAATATACTGGAAGCAGTGGAAGAGAAAAAGAAGGCTTCCTTAGAGAGAGAATTTTGTGTATCCCTCTGCGGAAAGGAAGCAGCTGTGATCAGATAACATTGCTGAACTAACCTGCTTCTCACTGTGCTCATCGTGAGAGCAGTAAGGTTAATTCTGTAGTGAGGGCAGCAAAGTACTGTCAGTTAGCGAAGGCAGGAGGATGGACAGACTGACAGACACCATTAGTTATTTGGCAGGGTCAGGCAGAAGCTGCAAAAAAATTATCAGCAGTAGCCAAGCAGAGAAAAAAAAAGAAATATGGTATTTTAAGCTATTTTCTATGGAAAATATAAACGCTAATGTTTATTAGTAAGATGGAGCAAAGTAATGGCGCTACCAGGTGAGACACAATGGTGAAAAAAACTGTCCCAAACCATGTGTCAAGGCCAAGACTCACAGCCAGCTTCTAATAAACTTTCCCTAAAGCAGAGGTGTTTGACCTGGGATTTGAGGCTGGTCCTATCAACTATCAGGAGGATTCTGGAGCAGTGGAAGAAATAGTATGAAACTCAAAATGTCTTGGAAGGAACTTACTGATGACTTAAATGTTCTTCCTTCTGTTTGGAAGGAAAACACGACTCCTGCAGTTTTCTTGGAACAGGCTGCAGAAAACAATCTGGAGTGCCAAGTGCCTCTGTCCTAACGCTAGTGACCAGGCCAACACGGCTGGGACATTTTGTAAAAACCTCATTAACAGAAAATAATCAATTTCTGGGTGTTGGGAACACTGATCAATGCTTGATCAAATGGGTTGTTATAGCGAACCGTGAAAACCTTCATGGCGCTTCTTTGTGAAAGCTGACGTGTCATCTCCTGCAATCCCTGGCCAATTTCCAGCACATCTATTTGCCTGCTGAGTTAGCAAGCTGATGCCAGGTCTCAGTATTTTGTCATAAGTCTTGTTATATTTGGTGGGTTTTGCCTTGAAAATCCAGCTTTGGGAGTCCTGTCATTATATAAACGTTTAATCTACACTATATTTAAAAACTTTATTGTGTTGAAATGCTTGAAAACATGAAGCCCAATAAAGGAACAAGGAAAGAAACCGAGATCAATCTTTTTAGCATGATTTTTTTTGCACTTTACGTTTCTGAATATCCTTGAATGGCCATTCCCGATACTATCTCTTACATTTCAATGAATACAACACAGTTCTCTCAACAGCTACTGTGATGAGATGCAGAAGCAGAGATGTCTATCTGCTATTCAGGAATCTCTCTGTACATAATTTTAGGCAAAATGTACAATAATAATAAAGGAATTGAGACACTTAAAAATTCAGTCATGCTTTGGGGCCAAGATTTTTCCCCAGTTTAGTTCAGATCAGTTATACAGTCACACATGCCCACAGCACTTTAGGTATTTTTAGAAGCCTCTCGGCTTAAAACCACTACACACAAACTCGAAGATCACGCAGGGGAAATGTGGTTGCCCGAGCAGTCACCGAACATGCAGCAAGTTGCAGAACTGTTTAAAAAATCAGCTAGAATCTTGCCTGATTACCCCCCAAAAAAACCATACGCAAAGTCCTGCAGGCTCCGAAGACAACGCTGGCTGGCTCAGTGATCAGGATTTCTCCGGGCCCAGTGAGCTCCTTGCCTGGCTCCTGCCCGCTCTTGCTCAAGGTCAGGCTCAGAGTGGCTTTCTGTTGGAGTGCTCCTAAATATCTGCCTCAACACAGAGGTTTGTGAGACCATAGCCCAGCCCCAACGCTTGGGAAGCAGCGAAACCTGCTGGCTCCATCCTGCTACCCTGCCGTGGGCATCCCTCCGATTAGCAGCCTCCATCACACTAAGGGGCTTGACAGCGTTTTACACGGTGCATGAAAGGGGCCTTGCTCACTGCTCCTTCCCCCGGAGCTGTCTGGGGAACAGTCCTGCCGATGACATTAACATCTTTCAACAAAGTTTCGACACCAAGAGTCTGCCATTGTCTCCAGTGGTGACAAAAGACATTTATCCAAACGATGTAACTAGCGCAGACTTGCTCAGCTGGCGCCTCGGGACGCTGCGCAGCTGTGCCAGCAGAGAGGTCCCCGCTCTGGCGTGCCAGTGGAGGCAAACCGAGCCCTAAGACAAGTCTTCAAGTCCCTCATGATGAAGCAAGGGATGTTTTAAAGTGAGTGATGTCACTGCTGATGGAGAGAACCCAGGAAAACACCGCAGTATCAGTTGCGCGCACAGTGGCAGTGTTTTTACATGGCAACTAGCAGAAAGGGGTACTGCAGGCATGCCAATAAACATGGATACTCATTTGAAGGTAAATGCTTCTAATAATGATGCAGTAGTCGCAAGCTCAGCAGTAAAATGTGCCTTACTGCACCACCTTCGAACAACCTGGAACAGAAATAAAGATTACTACTGGAAAAACACCAGTCACCTTCCACCGCTGCCTTTGAAAAGAAATGGTGTTATATTTTTACACAACTTCTTTACTTTATGTCAAAAACTTCTGTCCCTGAACTGAGAAAGTGACCTCTTCTGGGAAGATACTGCACTCAGTTTAACCCTGAGCATTATATTCTTCTGTCAGTCATTTCTTCCACCACCAGAGCAATGATTTTCTACAATGACCTTGCACGTGAGTCAATCCATTCTCCGGGTTTCACCAGATAGCATTTTATCTTGGCAGTTTCTTGAGTCATCATGATATATTTGGTATCCAGAGGAGGTTTTGTGCTTTGTATTCCTTTGGCCCAGAGGCACCAAGTACCTGAAGTTCTGCAGAGCCCCAGCTCCCACGCAAGTCTTGTTACAAACCCATCAGCTGAACAAAACATCCTTTGCCATTACCAATATAGCAGTGAACCGTAAATATTCATGAGTTATTGCCCTGGTTTTATAAATTATCTACATCAGTGGCTGTTCCCTGTAGCCTTACATATGTGCGCTTCACTCCTGTCCCTGTTAGCTATATTCTGCAACTAGCTATCCAAAAACCTCAGGTGGTTTTAGTCAAGAGGCTGTCAACGTTAAGCTCATGAAAGAGCACATTGATTCTGAAGAACAGGCGTTTGCTCCAATACATGGTGTTAAGCCTGCTGACACTTGAAACATGGGGCTGTAGGGAAAAGCCACTCAGAAGCAGTGACAGAAAGGACAAACTAATTTTGGTTCCCACTTGCATGGGAGTTGAGCTGGGACACTGGCCTCCTATGGGGTTACTTCCACCGCAGGGGTCTGGAAGGCGCTGCCCCCTCCCTCTCTGCCCCCCCCAAAGCTGCAGAGAGCAAGGGATGCTTTGACTGAAGCGACCACATTGCTTTTTCATGCTGCTGCTGCTGCCATTTCGACTGGGATGAGCAGAGAGGCCTGAGCGGTAGCCTGAGGGCGGCTGGGGACAGAGGGAGGCAGGCGAAGGGCTTTGGGTGCAGCTCCAAGTACTTTTTTTTTTTCACAAGGAGAGAGATGCGTGGGGCAATCGGGGTGGTGACCTGAAGTGACAATGCGGGCTGGGGCTGGGGAACCGCTGAGGGACCAGCCTGTGCTGGTGCTGCTTCTGCGTTTTACGGCGAAGGGTAAAGCCAGCCGTCGGGCCTCGTCCCACCCTCCCAATTAGCTGTGCCTGAAACAGCACTGACGGGCTCCACGTCTCATCACAGGGACCTGCCCCACCACTGCACAGCTCCCTTGCCATACACATGCGTGTATGTGTATATACACATATGTATTCGATGTACATATTTATATACAATCACAATATATACAGTGTATACACTCTGTGTGTGTGTATATGTATTCACGTTTCAGCTGCAGCCAAGCTGGAAACAATCCTTGGGTGAGGGAGCCGAGGCCCCAGCGCTTGCCAGATTTCTCACAAGTAGGTTACAGAGAGAGCCCGGCTCTCCCTCGCTCACCCTCGCCTCCTCCTAAATCCCTCCGGGGCTCCTCGCTGGACCCTGGCACAGCTTCAGCAGGAGGTGAGCTGCCCTTAGCGGCCTCCTGAGTGCCGTGGGTCTCTGCTGTGAGGGAAGAGAGAGGTTTGGGTCCGAGGACAGGCGAGGATTTCACTGGGCTTCATCTGGGGTGTTTCCGGCATCTGCAGGGGAAGGAGCTGAGAGGAGCTGCGTTCACTGAGGGCAGCTGAAGCCCGAAGCAGAGAGCAGAGTAAGTTTAGGCACTATTGCAGTGACGGTCCTGCTGAGCAAGGGCTTTTAGTTTGTGAGTCTGGCTTTTGGTCCCTGAGTCCTTACTGTAAGCTAGACCTGTCTATATGTAGAAAAAGAAATCGGGATTATTTTTGAAAGCTGATCAGTTAAAACGCATTGTGGTTTACCGTGGACTTGGGGGGTGGGAGGAAGGAAGAGAAAAAAAAAAAAACCCCAATCCTGAACTAAGTCACCCTCGGTTGGTTCTGATTCGGTTTTGCACCAGGACAATCCCTCCATTTGCATCTGCGGTTACACGCAACCCACAAGCTGCCTTTATATGTAGGGAGATGTTAAACTGCCCACGCCGCCGGCCGCGGGGTGCCCTCGCCCCCCTTCCCCCGGGGCCGCCTCCCCGCCCCTCCCCGCGGCGTGGGGCGGGAGCGCGCGGCGTGGGGCGGGCGCGCGCGCCCCTGCCCTTCGCTTCGGCGTCTCCATCCTCATCCTCTCCGTCTCCTCCCGCCCAGGTGGGTCGCCGCGCCGCGCCGCCCCCCGCCGCGATGCCGCCGCCGTGCCCCCGAGGGACCCTGCCGAGGGCCGCCCTCCTCTTCCTCCTCCTCCTCCTCCTCCTGCCGCTGCTCTGCGCGGCCCCCGGTGAGTGAGCGCCCGCGCCCGGGCTGGGGAACCCCAACCCGGCACGTCCTGGGCAGCGGGAAGTGCCTTCCCCTGGCATCACGCGTGGCCGGGGCCAAAAGGCTTCCCCTGGCGTGGGTGAACGTTCTTGGCTACTCCAAAATTTGCACAAGTAGAGCATCTTTTTTTTTAAAGAGTTTGTTTGCGAGCGAATAAAGCGTTTCGGAGCAGCCGAGCGCTCGCGGGTCTCCTGCTGCGCTGCCCGGCCACGGGCGAAAGCCTTGGGTCCCTTCTGGGAAAGGGCTCCAGCAGGACGACAGCTTTGATGTGCTTCGGGACAGGCAGCAAGGGAAAACCTTGGCGCAGCCCGGTTGTTAACGTGCCCCTTCGCTCAGTGCCAAGGGTTTCCCGGGGTTATCATGCCGCCCCGGACGATGTGTTGCAGCACTGGCACCGGCCATGGTCTTCCGCTGCAAAATACTAAAGTTTAATTGGCGAAGAAAGCCAGTCTCAGGGTTTTCTTGCCAAGAAATGCTGGGGAGAGGATGCCAGAGTGTCAAAAGCTTCTCTGTAGCATATGTTGCGCTCGAGCATGGAAACGGGAGCAAAGGGAGGCACTGGTAGAAACTTGCTGCAGAGTTTTGCCTGATGGTCTGGACCTATGAGAAAAGTACTTCCAGCATTTTTCAAGATACCATCTTTTTTGTTCTTGTTTTTTCCTTCTTAGTAAATGCATGTTTTTTATTTTTACTTGCCTAGATGTTTCAAGGGGAAATAAGCTTAAACTGATGCTTCAGAAACGCAAAGGTAAGTAAAAAGAGGGCAAAGCGCTTGCCCTTATTTTTGCTTTGAGTCAGTTGCTATCGGTCAAAGCTGCCACTGTGTTATCACTCCATCTCCAGCTCAAAGAGGGCAGTCAGAGGAGCAGCGTACAAACACCCGGTTCAAAGCTGGTAGCGCACAGCCGCTCTCACGGCTCATACCAAAACCTCCTGCACATATGGCGTCAGCCCCGCGGAGCCTGCGCCTGCGCGGCCCTTTGGGACTTGGTACTGGCAAGGCTGGAGGCTCTGCTTATCGCAGCCCCCTCTGAAAACCAGGGGTCCCAGCCTCAGGCAGTACGCCTGCGTTTTGCTCAGTGCACTACCTTTTCTGGTGTATGCATGGCAGATGTGGCGTTTCTGTTTTATTCTGGCAAGTCACAAGCTTTTCCAAGGAATAATAGTGCATGGAAATACTGCTGGCGTAGGTGCAGAGAAGAAAACGTGCAAACCGAGCTTGCTTGCAATGCCTTGACTTGTTCCCTTTGTCCTCTTGGCCCCACGTGTTCTTCCTTCTTGGAAGATTGCGCTGTCTACGGGAGAGATGATGGCCAGGGCCCAGCAGGCAGATGCACCGAATGGCTCGCTCGTTGAGGGAAAAGGATGGAAACGGAGCTGGCTGGGGATAAGCAGCACTGCAGCAGACGGGGGACAGGCTGAAACACCCAAGAAGTTTTGGTTGCCTCCCCTCAGCCTGCTCTATGGCTGAGGCAAAGTATTTACACCCCCGCAGAGGGGACTCCCCCTTTCTGCAAGCCTGCCTAACTTCTCACGGGGTTTTTCCCGGCATCACCCATGACCTCTTGCCGGCCCTAAAATGTGTGCCCCATCCATGGCTGTTTTCCTCGCACGTTACCTCACCGGTCTGCAGTGCTTGCATGCAGGTAGGACCGACCACTTGCAACAGCCGCCCTCCCTGCGCCCCAGCAGCGTCGGCTTGTTTGCTCAGGTGCCCTGCTGAGAGGGGCCGCCCAGAGGGAGGCTTCTTGGGCATGACGACAATGCGGCCTAGACCATGAACAACTGCAAAGCCTTGAACTGATGACGGAGGGAACACGAAGCCCCTTAATTGCTGCCTCACTCCCCTTTCCCAGCTGCGCGCTGAAGCGAGCAGGTTAAGCGCGCAGTACTGGTTCCCTCGCGGCAGTGCCCCTTGTGCGAGGCTCACTTACGTGACACTCATTCAGCTGTCCCCCTTCCCAGCAATAGCACCCAGCTCGGGCGCACGGTGAGGTATCAGGTTCCAGCACATCACTGCAGGGAAGCCTGCTGTTTCCCTCTCCTCCTGTGACAACTCAGCTATCGTTTTTACCTCTTGAATCTCCGTCCTGCTGCAGTCCTTTGCCTCCCCCTGCGAGTCCACCCGGCTCCTGCTTCAATGGTTTTCACATCTCCACCCGCCTTCCCCTTCTGCCCTAGCCTCTTCCCTCGCATCCTCCAAAAATCCCCATCCGCACCCGTGTTCCTGGTGTCTCCCTCATTTGCAACGAACCCTCTGAAGCCAAGACGTTCCTCCTACCCCTACACACGCTTCTTGTTTCACAGCAAGACCAAAGACCATACCACGTTTTATCATTTCCATGCGTGGCTGGGGGCTAGCCAGTCCTCACATCCATACCTTTTGGAAGTACACAAATTCCTCCAGCAGCCGCAGCAAACCGCCAGCCCCTTAGGCGTGGGGCAAGCCAGATGGCACGTCTGGGTCTGGCAGGTTGAAGGCATTCCCATGCATCCACCAAGCAGTGTGCTATGAAAGCCTGACGGGCTTTTATTTTCAGGCATTCAGAGCATTTAGTTATACCCATTATTTAAAAGCTACATTTTCACACAACATGTTCAAAAGTCTATATTTTCACGTGTGCCTCCCTTCGCCCTCATAAGTTGGCAGCGTTTCTCCAGCTTCTTCGGGCTTGTTAACTTCACCTCTCATCTTTGCTCCTGTTCCCGTAACAGCAGCACGCGGAGGCCAGCCTCCTGTTCTCTCCTCAGAGCGCAACACAGCGTATGCTCTTCCAGTCTCGGTTTATTTTGTTAAATTCCTTACTTAGCTTATGTCTTTGAGTTCAGAACAGCTTTTATTAAAGCCAAGAGAATGAGGGTAGCTGAGAAATCCTATTACATTGACAATCCCTGGGTTTATTACTGTTACTGCTGCAACACGCATTGCGGCGCCGAGCACAAAGGTGATGGTGGTGTGATGCAAGAAGCATTTTCTTACTTGCTGCAAGCAGAATGCTTCGAGCTGACTAAAAATTTCCTGGCATGCCTTTCGGGGGGGAATTAATTTCAGCCCCCGTTGCCATGAAGCCCGAGGTGTCGGTGAAAGAAACGGCGGCCAAGGAGTTCCTAAGCAGCCTGAGACGCCAGAGGCGCCAGCTGTGGGACAGAAGCCAGCCCGACGTACAGCAGTGGTACCAGCAGTTCCTGTACCTGGGATTCGATGAGGCGGTGAGTGTAAGGCTTTTGAGAGCGGGTAGGGCTTTAGCGGGGGCACCCAGGGGGAAGCCACCCTGTTTCTGTTTGCAGGCACTGATTTTTGTTTTTAAAGTAGCAAATACTGCACAAAAACACGAGCTCCGTATTTGTTAGAGATTTCTGCAGTATTGTTAATAGAGAAAAATGACATTAAAATCTTGCGTGGAGCTCTTCCCTGCTACTGAACTTACGCGTGACAAACCGGTTGCTTTGAGAAATAGGCGCCCGGACCCCAAGCAATCAATCATATTTCAGGAAATTAATTTGGCGGCCTCAACCTAATCAATTTGCTTTTTAACACGCTGAGAAATCCACACCAAGCTGGCCGCGACTGGCATTCCTCAATGAAATTGCACTAACATTACGTACCTGATGTACACACGTGAGCAGGCAGCTCCTGACCATCGTGAGCACCGGCAGCTGCGCCTCGGCTCTAAATGTGAAGGGAAACCCATTTGATAATGCGCAGTCAACCTCCCTTCAAATGAGGAGGACACCTTTCTTTTTTTAAACAGTTAATTTCTAAAAACACTGGAGTGGAATCAAGAGTTCCCGGCTCTGCAGAAACCCCTACTAAATAGATGCTGAAATAGGGCCAAAAATGTGCATTTCATTGCAGTCCCACATGTAGAATAATTTCTGCGTTAATAAGAGGTAAAAATAGTTATAGATGTTGAATTCTTGGCTTCTGTCAGCTCCATGAATACGTTTAATGAGACTGCATTGGCACAGGCAAGCTGGAGTACATTCTGGACCTTCATGCTCTGTGGATTGCTTAGAAGATGAATGCACTCATTTTCAAAGCTGGAACAATTAGAAAAATAATCCTTTGCTTGGACTGAAATAATGAGGGATACATTTTTTTTTATCCTCCTGGACATTATGCAGATCAAAGTGACTCTTCAACAGCACGGCTCTACCTCCCTCCCCCAGTAGGAATAGGAAAAATAGGAAAGGTGATTTTATGCATTAGAAACTGAAGACTGGGGGCAAATACCAAGTAGTAAGTAATAAGAACAATCCACACAGGTAGGATGCCTTCTCCTGAGTTCCTGTGTGCATTTCAAAAGCCGAAATGAGGCCTGTTGCGGGATACAATGCATCCACTTAGTAGGTTTTCTTGAGCATTAAGACACAGTTTTAACAATGAAATAACTGTTTGTTCCCGCAAAGGACTTGGGCCATACTTACCCGTTGTGTATTTTGCAAAACTTTTTTCAAATCTCAGCCAAAAATATTTCCAAAGAGTCATTCAGATGGAAAGGCTTTGGCTTGGCAAGTATGGGATATGCTTTTGTGATACGCTTGTGTTTTCCCTCTGCTGCTGTGCGCAGAATTGAACTGCTTATTGCATTTCCATAGCTAGAAGGCTGCACTGCACGTTCGTTTTTACCCATGCAAAATGAGAGTGAAAGATCACAGGCAGAAAGCGAAAGTCCCCACTTCGCAGTCAGGGACATCGTGACTGAAGGCACGGGGCAATGGAGAACCCAACCTTTAGATTTTTAAGTACAAACCATTGAAATATTTTTCATAGTCCACCACTGAAAAGGTAATATAAATATTAAAGGTGCTCAGTGCATGTTTCAGGCAAAGGCGCTCTCAGTTTAAGCGCTTTACAGTGGGCAGAGGGTGTGGGGGTGGGTCCCAGGTGGGGCTGGGCAGGACAATTCCTGCACTCGGGGCCCTGATAATCCCACAGAGAAGGTAGGTGCAAGGCACGAAACCCCTTAGATCTAAAGATTTCGTTTTGACAAATAAGCAAAGGAGATCAACTTCTGAAATAGACAAAAGGAACCTCTTGCACCACTTCTGTTTCATTCTCTTCACCGTAAAGTTTCAGGCTTGGAAAGCAAGTCTCTTTCTTTCTGGTTTTTTTTTCTGGCAGAAATTTGAAGATGACATCTCCTACTGGACAAGCTTAGGGCGTGCTCGTAATGAATACTACGGTGGATACTACCAACACCACTACGATGAAGATTCACCAATTGGCCCACAAAATCCACACACCTTCAGGCACGGAGCAGGTGTCAACTATGATGATTACTAATGGCATTTATCCTGCTGTAGCTGGTGCCTGTAGGGCTGCACTGGGCGAGGCTGAGTCCTCCTCCCTCAGGCAGAATGACCCTGCTTTCCTCCTATTCCTGTAGAACAGCGAGAGTAAAGAAACTGCCAGACTCGAAGACAGCAACATGACTTTTTTTTTTTTAATTTTTGTTACTTAGTAGTACACTATATATGAAGTGTTATAGAAATAAAGCTTTTTTCATAAAATACACAGGTTGCCGTTATTTAGTAGCGTTTGTAACAGCAAGTTTCATTCCAATTGTATTACCACAGATTCCTTTTTAAATGGCTTTTCATTTGCTTTCCTACAATCACTTGCAAAATTACATCATATCATCTAGTTTGTCATATAGAATACATAATATAAGCCAATACATTTCAGATGTGCCTGCTCATTCAGGTTTGTGTCAACAAATAAATCCAATTTTTCTTGGGGGAAAAGAGAGAAACCATTCCTCTTAGCTGAAGCCTCCTTTGCTGTTTCCGTACCTACTGCGCACAGCCCTCCAAACTTGGGTGATACGGCACTTCAACGGTTCCCGTTGGGGCAAGGACACAGACCTTCACAAAAGTTCAGTGCAGGGGAGCTCGCCTTCCTCCCAAGCCTGTGAAAGGAAAGGATTCCCCAGGGAAAGGGCTCAGTGCAGGAACCTGACTTCAGAAGTAATCGCTGAGACGCAGAGCATCTAACCCGAGTGGTCCCTACCCTCCCCAGGCATGACAACCCAGAGGTTATCTTTGATGAATATTCCCCTGTGTGCCCTTTCCACTTAGCTGCAAGCTTTCAGTCTAGCTCAATACAGGGAATAAAATAACAAAATAAGCTATTTAAAATGAAGTTAGTATCAGATTGTGCCCAACACAGTCCCTAGATGTGACTTCCTACCATGACGTTGCCTCTATCCCCAATTCGAACTGGAATCTATACACATGAGGCAGAACATCAAACTGTATCAGAGACTGGGCATTTGTTAATGAAGTATAGTGGATTAAAGAGGGGTTGGTAGGTGGGGTTGTGTGTGTTAAGAACCCTGAAATACAACCAACTTTTCGACCACGGCAACAGCAGCCATGTTGCTGCTTCTCTCTCGTTACTGTAGAGAAAGTCCTGACGCAGACCTGAGCCTAGGAGGGAGATTTCAGCTGCCAGGGGCTTCAAGAGGAGCTCGGTGGGGGAAAGCGCTGCTGAAGCTTGACAAATGTAAAGGACTGGGAAGGTGCAGATGAGGAAGGCTGGCTGGCTCCATGCCTTCTGGAGGATATCCTTTATAAGGATAAAGAGAGACGAAACATGTACTGCAAACTGCAGCAGAGTCGGAGAAGACAGACAGTATGGATGCTTTAGCTGTCTGTCGTCTAAAGCTTACAAGTTTCCGAAGCATGGCTCATGGCAACACCATTCTTCACACTTCACTTCTTTCTTAATTCTGGGTGCATTTCCTAACCGTTCTCTTAAAGCCCACGTTGTGTGATGGACTGGTGTCCAGGAGAGGCAGCCCAGCACTATCCCGCTCCCCGCAGGAACATTTCCAGGGAGACAGCATTTTGCCAAGGGAGCCAAATCGAACAAACACGTTCGCCACTTCTCCTCTGCACGCAGACACGCGCTAGCCTAACATGCTCCAAAAACTCAGCCTTCCCCATGGTTTTGGAGCACTTGCTCTTAGTGGAATCCTTGCCAGTTTAATCGGTTTAAACTGGTGTTTCCTCAGTAGAAAACCCTTTATTCCAAATATGGAATAATCATATTCTGAGTCAAACACAAGACGCTTTTGCACGGTTGGAAAACACCTATTCCTAGAAGAATACTTCCATTTTGTGTCCTATCAAAAAAAAAAGCGCACAGAATTTGCCAATGTTTGAACCATCCTGATGATTTCCATAACTTCCCAGAACGTACAACAACTGGGAATTCAGACCTGCTGAATAAGGAAGAATAAAAAAAAAGTGCTGGAAATAAATAACATCCCTCCCTAGGCCTTTGTAAGCTGCGTCCACTCCTGCAGGCTGACTCAGTCCAGCAGCTTTCTGCGCCTTGCAGGCTCACAACAGAATCTATGATCTCTCTCCTGTGGATTCTCTAAAAGGAAAAAAGTAAATCCTTTCCATTACATTGGGCTGCATGCTGAAGTTTTCAGTGTACTGGGGTCTGCTTGGGATAGAGGTAACTTTCTCAAGAACAACAGGTGCAGGGCTGTGTTTTAGATTTGTGACTAAGACAGTGTTGATAACATACCCGTGTTTTCACTGCTGCTGAACAGCACTGGCATAACATCAAGGTCTTCTCTGTTGCCCAGGCTACCCCCTTGGCAAGTAGGCTAGGGGCAGGCAAGAAGATGGGAGGGGACACAGGTGGGACAGCTGACCCCATCTGACCAATATTCCATACCATATAATGTCTTGCTCTGCAATGAAACCTGGGAGGACGAAGAAGGGGGTCAGGGGTTTATCCTCCAGGGAGATGGTGAGCGGCATTTGCACCGCTTGGGTATTTTTCCTTCTTTCCTTCACTTATTAAACTGCTCTTATCTCACCCCTTGAGTGTGCTCACTTTTGCTCTTCCTATTTTCTCCCCTGTCCCACTGGGGTAGGGGAGAGTGAGAGGCTGTGAGGGTACTTAGCTGCTGGCTGGGGTCAACCCCCAACAGAGAAACAGCTCTGAGGGGAGAGCACCTTCCTTCTTGCAGAGGGGCTCCACCTGGCTTGAAACACAGCAGTTGCAGTGATGCAAAAATACATGCAATAAGCTACAAAGAAAGCAAGCAGGTATGAGGCATCGCAGGTTTGGGCAAAAGGAGGCAAGCTATTTAAAAAAATCTGGTTGTCAAATATGCACAGAGTGCTTTAAAGTTAACTACATTAAGAAAGTTACTTTCCTTTGACTATTCTGTCCCAAAACACAAGACAAAACTGGGCACCTCCTCCCAGCCTTTCCACAGCAGAATGCTGTGCAGGCAGCACAGAGCACTTCACATCATCATCATCATCATCATCATCATCCCAGCCACCCTGCGCTGACATCACGTAACCTCTCCAGCAGGACAGAAGAGCAGCCATTGTTCATTGTGGCTCCCTACAGAACGGGAACAGCTTGGCCACGGTCCAGCACTTCATGTCTCAGGACCTGACGCTGCCACATCCCCCAGTTTGTGGGTGTCAGCCAGGCAAGTCCGTCAGTCGGACTGACAGGGCAGTCCTGCCTCCTTTGCTAATAATACCTCTAAGGTAACCCTTCTGTCAGAGCACAGAAGTACTACTGCTGTGCCCCCACAGCCACTCTCATACACTCACCCCCAAGTCTAGACAGAGATATCTCTCTCCAGATCAGGTGTCTTCAACAGCAGTCATATATTTCTTTTATTATGTTTTGGGGGCCTGGAGTCCCTTTAAGTTCCTGCTTGTAACGTAAACACGTTGGAATGTGGGATTGAGCACTTTTACCCCAGGACTGTTTCCCAGATGGAAGATGTAGGTTTCCTTGCTCAAGAGCTTTCTCTGTACTGCAGCGGACAGAGCCCAGACTGTGGTACTTCAGGCCACCCCACAGTTCCCTGTGGCTTCATGTTTTGGACCCTCCAGCTGCTTTCAGCCATGGCGTGGACCAAGGCATTCAGAGGATCCCCTCCTTGCTGAAGAGCACATCAGAAACTAGGGAAAAACATAGGAAGGATGAACCAGCTGTTGCTTGTTCCAGGCCGAAAATGGGAACAAGGTGGACAAGAAATTGTTGCCACGGTTGCTATTATGGAATAGGCAAGTGAGAGGAGGAAAGGGACTGGGAAAGGAATAGAGACCCAGAGTCTGGTTTTTGCATGAAATATGACTTCTAATTTCAGAAAAACCTCCCTGTTGATACGGAATTGCATTGAGGAACCTTCTGCCATACAAAAGGAGTCCTGCTTTTGTCCGGAGCTATTGCTGCTGTTCCTGGTAGTTCTAGGGAGTCAGAGCCGCAAATAAGGCATTCCCTGCTCCTGCCACTGGTGATCCAAGCACAGGGAAACGTTCACACAGAGCAACTATGGATTTGCGGTGGCTACATTCCCACTGATTTCAGGGAGGGATGTACGGATGTTAGGACTAGCAATGTTGAGCACACACTTCCTTTGCTGTTAACAAAGCACCTTCTTCCTGCGGACAGGTCCTCTCTGATCAGCCTTTAACAACCTTCAAGGACTTTTTAGCCTCGAGTAGCATTAAACTCAATACTAATAAAAGCGTGCAGACTAGCTTAAACCATCACACTAATCAAAGCCCTGTTTCACCCTCTGTAGCTTGTTCTCTAAGCCTAACAAATTTATGCAATTGTGTTTGTGTCTTCCCCCCTTCCTTTGCCTCTTTGTCTCAGCTTTGAAACTCAATTCTGACCCTGCCTGACAGGAGTGAAAGTTTTTTCAAATATACCACACTTCTAAAAGTTTCTTGAAAAAATATATGATGAGAGAGACATCATAAATGCCCAGAGGGTGGCGAGTTCAATGGCTACTAAACTCACCAGTCTATATAAGTTAAAGAAACTGCAAACACCCCAGACACAGGAACACTGTCAGACCCTGATTTCCCCATACAGCAAAAAATCTACTCTAAAGATAGACACGAGGCTTCTCCAGACTATACATTAATGGAATTGCTTAAAATAAATCCGGTCTGCAAGCCCCGCTGTAGCTTGTCTGTAGATCAGCAATGTGGTTTACAAAGCTTCTGAGCAGCCTACAAATAGAAATAGAACAAAAGTACATAATGTTTAAAATAAATAAATAAATCAACTGTGGACCTCACACTGTGCTAATTTCCAGCAGGAAGAGTGGCCCTCCTTGCGAGGTTCAAGGAATCCACAGCAGGGGATGCCTTGCACACCTCTCCTTCTAGAAGACTTATCTCACTTGCCAGCGCCAGGCTGGCCGCTTCATCGCAGACCTCCACCACACTGCATATTCCCTACTGAGAAGAGACCTGCATCTAACACCGGCTGAGCTGACTGTTCGTGCAGATCACCGAGACTAAACAAGCACCTCAAGCCTGGTCATGTCAGTTTTACCATGTCTGTCTGACCAGGAGACAGCAGGAAATTCCAATTCTCAAATTTCCTGACACTACCGCCCCAGCACAAAACTCCAATATGCTGTGTTCAGGTATGGAAGTGAGAACACAGCTTGGCTTCATTTACTCCCGGGTCCTACATTTCCAAGCTTTCAGTATTGTATTCCACCACCCTCCATCAAAAGCAGCTCTTTCGGAGCGGCAGCAGGTGTTTCTCACCTGTGGTTCCCTGCATCCTTGATGCCTTCTTTCTCCTGAGATGTGTAACCCCAGACAGGAGCAGAGAGCACCAACGTGCAAACCCTCACCTGCCTTCTTGAAGACTCAGTTCACACTAGACCAAACTTGAAATTGCCTCAGACTTACGGTCTTAAGCACCAGCAGATTCTGTTTTAACACCTACAAAATTCATGCTTTTCGAATCAGCTAGCCGGCCAGTCACCGGCTTCAAACACAAAGGGCAACAGCTGCCTTGGCCGCTGTTTCTGGAAGACACTGTTTAGAAAGAATATGGGAACTGAACCAGGAATCTCTGAAACAAAAGCTAGAAACAGTACAAGGAGAGGAGCAAATCAGTACAGACTGTCACTCGGGCCCAGCGGGAGGCATGCCACATACTCACAGATGGGTTGTATTGGTACCAGCCATTCGCCTGCTCTCCGATTTGCTCCTTTTATGAAGGAGGTCAGGCTGTGAAGTAACCTTAAAAGCTTTTAAATTCATATCTGTAGTATCCAAACATTCAGACTTCCTGAGGGATTTTTATTTTTTTCCTTTTTGAAAATGCACATTTTGTGCTAGTCTCCAGAAGTATGCTTGTTCCAGCACAGTTTATGTATTTTGCACTGAAGTCATTGGATTAAATGAAAAACAGTCCTGGAAGTAACAGCTGGTACCCACAGCTCCCGTTTATTCTCAATGGCTGCTCTAAATGCTGGACTAGGGTCGCATTGAATGCCTAGGTGCTTTGGCATTCAATGGCACTATTTGCATGAGGAGTAAAATATAAGGAGAAATAGCACCTTCTCCTAGATATAATCTAGAGCTCAAGGGTAAAAACACCCTGCTGGGAGCTGATTAACCATTCTCATGGCAGAACTGTTAAAGAAGTGGGCACTACTTTCACATACTTCCAGCTGTGGTTTTGAGTATACGGAGAGGCTGTGCTTTGTGAGTGTATCAGTAATGACAGGTTACAGGCACATTTGGAGCACGCACACCACGGTGTGCTTTTCAGGCAATTTAATATGGAATAAATGCCCAGATCAAGTGCTTAGAAAAAGGCTTCATACAAAAAGCAGACCTCAAGCTGCTCAGCTGTGAAAAGATGGAGGCAATGTGCAACACCTAAATTCTACTTCTGGGTCCAGAAAAGAAAATGCTTCCTTGCTTCTCATCTTAGCTGCGTGGCAGATTTCCACTGGAAGAAAACCTGTGCCTGTGAGCAGGGAATAAACTGTTCTGACTCAAAAGGATCACTGCAGAGCCGGTCCAGGCAGGGCACACAAATGAACACAGCAGCCCCATCACTGCTGGGGAACTTCACCAGACAGACCAGATGAGACCCCAAGCCTCGCACACGCTGGGAGGCTCTGGCGGATGGCATGCTCAGGCAAGGGTGCCTAAACAGCACGCTGCTCCCAGAGTCCTCCCTGGGTCTGGGTGTCAAGTCATCGCTACGAGTAACTCCCACTTTGACCATCACCTGAAGATACTCGAAAACTAATGAAACCTCAGGCTTTAATGAGATAAAGTCAAGTCACTTTCCTTGATGAGATTTAGGATTTTCAATTTTGAGTGGCACAAAGCCAAAGTATCTTTTAAAAACTCTCTGCCAATCTCCCCTCCTAGGTATCCAGTCTTAGGCATTAAAAATAAAGGCGAACTATTAAAAATAAGGGGAATGGGATTTTTTTTGTTTGTTTGTTTTTTTGTTAAGATGACAGGCATAATTATCAAAGTAGAGGACATCTACTGGCAATTCAGTAAAGTAACTGCTTAAAATAGAAACAATTCCTCTGTTAGGGAGGCTGAAGTTAGGCTCTACGGTTTAAAGAGAATCTTACACTCCTGCATCCCTATCAACTACCTGAACTGGAATAAATCATGATGGTTTTGTGCGATTTATTTCAACAGACATCCTGCAGCCTTTCCTGTAAGAGACAAGCAACGAAAGATCAATGTTACTAACTTTGAGCCAATTATTTAGACTGTTACTTTCTAACTAATATACAATAAATGCACAGATGTGCCCACAGTGAAACCCTGAAACTAGTAAATAGAAGTTTCAGTATTTTATTAAAATAGCATATTCAACCACTGTAACCAATAATACATTAAATTTATTCCCAGAGGATGCACAACACAGCAGTGATTCAAAATATCCTTATCCATGGTAATCAATGAAAATATCTCAAATTCAAATGTACAACTGAAACTAAAACTTTGAAAAAATCTCTCTTTTAAAGAATACATAAAGCTCTCATACAGAATTCTTTTAAACTCCTCTATACTTAGACGTCAGTGTCTCTCACCTGACAATACCCCTAGCTTTTTTCTTATGCATAGTAGAACATCTCATATTTTATAGTACCCATTTTATAAATAAATTGGCATTTTCCATCCCGTTTGTGTTTATCTTCAGCTTCACAAAGAAACCAGTAAATAAAACTGTCAAGGACAGTCACAACAAAATGATCTCACAGCAAGATATAAAACCTGAAGATACTAAAAGATGTTTCTACTCTATTTTACATAAAAAGACAGATTTAAAAAGTGCAAGGCAAGATTTGCAGGGGAAGGGGAATATTTGTTTCTTATTTTTAGGCACATCCACTTCTTTAAAGCAAGCTTCAGAATGAAATTCCAGTTTTTCTTCATGATACCTGTTTGAAAGTCTCTCTCAAAAAAAAAAACAAACCCAAGAAGAAAAAAAAAATTACATCCGTCAAATGTCAAGCAGGGAATTTCCTGTCCAACTAATAGTCTTCAGTTATGTCTTGTTCTTCCTTTTTTCATCCTTGCGGGTTTTGGTTTGGGAATATACTGATTGTTCGCCTGATACTCAAGTTCTTTACGGAAGTAATGAATTGCTTTATTCAAACCTTCTTCCAATGGGACCTGTTCCCAAAAGTGAGGAGAGAATCATATCACTCTAAGTTCACGTCAGCTCTTTTCACAACGGTATCTTTTTAAATAGCTGTCAAAAGACTGCTAGGAAGTCTTATTCTTAGCCCATATAAGTATTAACAGCACCACATACTGGTTACGTCCCTGCACTGCTAATGCATGTTAGCTTTTAAACATCAGATATATTTTCTGATGTAGCAAGTCAAAACCCCAAGCAATTTAAATCACATCAGATGGTTATGGTTGGTCTGTTTAGTGACAAAACAGACTTACATAATTCTACTTTCAATTTGTAATACATTGGAAGACATAAGCACACAGAAATTTAAGCCCCTTCGTTTTTGATGATTGAAGATCCTCTTTTGCAGAGTCTCACAGAATGGCATATACCACAGAAAGGTATAAAGGTGGTGGGGTGTTTTTTTTTTTTAGTTTTTATTTCTTCAGTGCTCCATTGATATGCAGAAAAAGGGATACAAATTATCATCCAGTATCTCATTTGATATTCTTAAATCCTGTACAAATAGTTGTAATTTTTCATATTCTGTGCTGTATTTAAACACTACTATTTGTAGACAGGACCAATGGAAATACCACCTGCTTTTCTCAGGAGCCATATGCTCTGACATGCTTGCTGATACCATTATCAATACAAGATGATAAAATAGCAGCACAAAAACTACTTGCCTTGATGAACCGACACTGCAGTGCTACTTCAAGAGTAAGTTTTGGTACCGACTGTGCCAAACACAGAAGGTCAGAAGTATAGAAGTTAACCATTTTAAACCTTTTGTGACTGTAACACTTGCCATTGTCCTTGTGCTTTCCGGCACGGTCTATTAATATCCAGTGCCTCTGTGAATCCTTTCAGAAGGGTTTGGAGCTATCTTTTTTCTGTTAATAGGCTTACATTTACTAGATAGGTTCACATGTTTCCTGGAAAGATTTTTGTCTGCCAATCTAAGAAAGCCTACAAACCACTGTGCTTGTTAAAATGGGGAGCTGGCTAAGAAAGTCGCACCCTCCCTGGGGATTAAGTAGACCTCACCTCCCCAAACCAACCAGCTCTTATCATCAACTATGCCTGGTCATACGTTTGTACAATTAACTTCACCAAAAAGGTTGTGAAAGGAAAAAACAGCAACAACAGGCATTTTACATTTCTTGCATATTAGCTGTGCAGAACAATCACATCGCCCCAGAGGGCTGGTAGCTAAGCTTTAGAGGTGGACAGACATTACAGTATGTGGTGAGATGTTAGACTAACCCTGAGCACATTTCAAGCTTATCGACACACAGAATAAGCTCTCAACATCTCTACATGTGACACCTATAATCCAAAATAAGGCCTTCTTATTTTGGTTTACTTCAGTCCACCAGAATAAAAATACAAATGAAAATAAAAATAAAAATGTGTCATCTCTCTCTGGCTAGCGTTTTTTTGCCTGAGTTTCACATATTTCCCTTTAAACAAACTCTAAAAACTAGAACACTTTTCTGGTGCTCATATTTCTCCCTATTACTCCAAACAAACTTTTTTGTTACGGTGATGTTACAGATAATCTTGAAAATAGTCTTACTCCAAAGATTTTCTAAAAATATTTTAATAAAAGTACTTTTTTTCCTTCCATAACACGTTACCAGAGCAAAACAGGAATAAGGACTGCAGCAATAGTGAACTCATTAGCTCCCATAACTATGTACCACATATTTCAAAGGATTCACCAGGGTTGGAGGAAGGTAGATACTTCATAATATGCATGTGAAAAAGTTAAAATTTAAAATGCCTATCCTAAAAATGTTCTTTTTTTTTCTATTTTAGTCTATTGCAAATGCTAATATGCTCTTCTGCCTGGCACATGCCATACAGTCTCACCCAGCAGTTCTTGAATTGTGAGTTGGGCAACATAAAAGAGACGACCTTTTAAACAACTATCCCGGAGATTGTGTAAGAAGATACTCTGATAACTGAAACGTAGTATTATCATGTGGTCTTCCCCCATCCCCTCTGTGTCCCTGCATTTTTACACACAACAACAGTAATACAGCTGTACGTACCACAGGTTCCCAGCCAAGCAATAACTTGGCTTTTCGGATGTCAGGTTTTCTTTTCTGAGGATCATCCTGTGCTTCTGAGAGAAACTGGATTTCACTCCCACTGCCTATTAAACAAGAGACTGTGCATTACCATCTGCAATTCACTATGCTTTGCATTTATCTTTCCTACCTACTGGAGCATCAAGTCTTTCTGCAGTTTTCTGCTTCATAATTCTACCATTAAAATGCCTTCCACAGACACTGCATGCAACAGCTGGGTGAACCAGCTGTTCCACAGGAACATGGATTCACAGAGCATTTCACAAAGCTTTCAGCATGGATTTACAAAAAGGAAATTATGCTTGACCAGTCTAATAACTTTTTATGATGAAATGACTGCCTCAGTAGCCCAGGGCAGAGCAGTGGATATCGTCTACCTTGACTTCAGTAAGGCTTTTGGCACTGCCTCCTATAACATCCTTATTGAGGGCTGGATGAGCAGAAAGTGAGGTGGATTGAAAACTGGATGTGCAGCTGAGCCCAGAGGGTGGTGATCAGTGACACCAAGTCTAGCTGGAGCTGGTAACTAGTGGTGCACCCCAGGGGTCAATACTGAGTCAATACTGCATTGCTGGTACACCAGAGGGCTGTGCTGCCACCCAGAGGGACCTCGAGAAAGGAGACTGGAGAAAAGGGCTGACTGGAACCTCATGAAGTTCAACAAGGAGCAGTACAAAGTCCTGTACCTGGGGAGGAACAACCCCAAGGCACCAGTACATGCTGGGGGCCAACCAGCTGGAAAGCAGCTTGGCCAGAAAGGACCTGGGAGTCCTGGTAGACACCAAGTTGAATATGAGCCAGCAATGTGCCCTTGTCACAAAGCAGCCAAACGGTACCCTGGGCAGCAGTACATGTGCTGCCAGCAGGTCGAGGGAGATAATCTTCCCCCTCTACTCAGCACTGGTGAGATACATCTGCAGGGCTGGGTCCAGTTCTGGGCTCCCCAGAACCAGAGAGACATGGACATAGTGGAGAGAGTACAGTGAACAGCTACTAAGATGATTAAGGGACCGGAGCACCTCTCCTATGAGCACAGGCTGAGAGAGCTGGGACTGTTCTGCCTGGAGAAGAGAAAGTTCAGGGGAATTTTATCCATGTGTATAAATACCTGATGGGGGGTATAAAGAAGGCAGAGACAGGCTCTTTTCAGTGGCGCCTTTTGACAGAACCAGAGGCAGTGGGCACAAATACAGGAGGTTGACCCAGCACTGGCACAGGTTGCCCAGTGAGGCTGTGGAGTCTCCATCCTTGGATTTACTCAAAAGCTGTCTGGACATGGTCCAGGGCCACTGCCGGCTGTAGGTGGCCCTGCCTGAGCAGAAGGGTTGGACCCAAATGACCTCCAGAGGTGCCTGCCAACCTCAACCGTTCTGTGATTCAGTTAGCAGTTTTGCAGTGTAAAGGACCTCACTTCCTCTTTGCCCATACTCTCCAGTCTGATTCAAATAGCCAGCATAGTACCTGTCTTTCCTCAGGACAGTACACAGAAACAGGACAATTTCTCTGACCAAATCTAGGAAACAGTTTACATGCCATGTTACCGTGGAATTTTATGGATGTAGAACTAAACCGCCTCTCCAGGTGAACTGAAACAGACCAAGTTGTTTGTGAACAGACAAACAGAAGTAACAATTATTCTAAGTGCCTGATGGGTCTGGTTCTGTGATTTTCAATTTTCTTCCCTGATCTGGGGATTCATAGCTGTTTTCCAGAGGGGATAGTCCTCCACGAGAAACACCACACGCATCAGCTTCTGTACTGTACGTTTGAACTTGTCTTTTTCAGATCCCTCGGAAACACTGCTGGAATCTACAGACTAAAAGCCCTTGGCTAATGGCATCAGTATGTTTCATCTCATTTGGAAGCCGCACTAGAAGATTCAGCACATCCCTTCGCTTCCATCCCTGAGAGCTCTGATTTGCTACAGGTACCAGAGCAAGAATGAAGAGAAAGCCACAGAGTTTCCTTCCCAGCCGGGAGGTGCTGACAACCCTTGCAAGAGTCACTGGTAGATCAGTGAAAAGCAGAGAAAGACTGTCAACACAGCATGTGGTTTTTAATGCTAGCTGAAGGAGAACAGCCTGCGTAATTGTGAAGAACCACCTTGCTGAAGCATCCATATTTCAGCTAAGATGTTAATGCAAGACATTTTAATTAATGTGTTTTAAATTTCATTTGTGTATTGTCCTCGTGCCAAAACAAAGCTTAAAAAAGCACAAACATTATACAAAATAATTGGTATAGACAGCTCAGATACACAGAAAGGATGTATTCATCCTACTGTTCATGCAATATTTTGGATTATCTTACTAATATTTAATTATATGATCAGGATACAATTAAATGCCTTTGATAAAGTTATTAAGAAATCCAAAGACCAATTAAATTATCCCTATATTACACACCCTTATCAAGTAATAATCATCTAACAACAGTAAGTACTTCATAAGCTTTACTATGTATTACTAAAAATACTCACCAACAAGTTTTTTAATTAACTGAGCAAATTCTAGGATAGTGTGCTCTTCTGGGTTTCCCTAGAAATAGAAGGGATATTCATTACAATAGCAATCAAACACCTTAAGACACATTAGCTTTCTGACATGAGATGATTCTAACAGGGTCATGTTAAACTCCAAAGAAGCTAAACATTATGCCTTATTCCTACTTGGATGAAAAAAATGTAACTTTGGCAAGCTCCATACTCATTAGAAAAGTTGCCCTCTCTTACATTTGCCTTGGTAATTCAATGTGTGTAGGGGGGTGCCCAAAAAACTCAGTCTGTAAAGAATGGGCAAATGCACCTCAATCACAGCAAAGGCAGAGACCACTCAGGCAGCCCACACAAACGTGGATTCAGGCACTTGGCTGAGTGGAAAACAGATGATATAATGACAAAGTATGCTAAATTCTCAGTTCATCCAGAATTGCAAAACCCAACCAATTTAGCTGCAAACAGTTGCTTCTACATTTACTAAATCTTACATATAAATATGTATAAAGGCTACTTGCTTTCCTGTACAATATTCCTTTTCTTAACTCTCATTTTTTTAATCAACTTGCATGTGAACTCCTGATCAATGTTTCAGAACAAAATGCTGAAAGCTTCCTGTTAGCATTAGCCCACCTTCATCAGACTCAATTCCCTCCATCTCTAGCTTTCCTTCTTGCAAAACTCTTCTTACTACATCATTTGACTAAAGCTGAACATGCAGGTACATGTAGATTTGGATACAAAATGTGTGATGGGGTTTAAAAGTAACAGCATTTAGATAGACACACAGAACTGAATTTATGGCCACAGTAAAAAAGGAAAATCTAGTGAATGACCACCCTGCAGGGCTGAATACCTGATATAGCAAAAGTTGGCATACACAGAAATGACCTGGCATATGCATCCTTTTTCTATTCTTATATCCACTGATGAGAATAAGGTAACAACAAACAGGACAGAACAAAAACCCTATTAGAAAAGTTAAGTTAATCAATATTAGAAAATGATACAATCTAATATTAATCAAGACTGGTATGAAGTGATTTCTAGTTATTTAGAGCTAAGTATTCCTTCAGTGCTTTTTTTCATTAAAACCACTCTTCAATCATTTCCTTGGTGTATTTTGTATGTGCTGTGTCCCCCTCCCCATTTCATTCTGGTTTTTTTGTTTTGGTTTGGGTTTTTTTTTTTCATATTCTAATTACATAAATCTTTTTGCTAAAACAAATTAAAAACTCTAGCAAATTTATCCTGTTCTTGGACCTGTAAGATCTCAACATCTAGGGGCTTAATCTTCTTATTTATAAAGAGAATACATGGAATAATACATTATGCATAATGGAAAGAGCTTTTTTGCTTGATTTATTTTTTTCTAGAAATCAGCATAAGTGACAAGGAGGAAAACAGAGGTGATGTTGGCAACTGCGCAGCAAACACAGTAGAGTGGAGCCCTCATACTCACCAGGTTGACAGGACTGCTGACATTGCTGTTCATCAATGCCACCAAACCATTCACAAGATCACTATAAAAAGGGAAGAACAGATTGAGGCAGTTTCCACTTCCCTATAAATGATATTCTTGTCTAAAAAGAGAGCTGCCTCCTCACAGCTCCAGTAAAGCAGATCAGGCAGCTAAGTAAGGAATGCTGAAATCAGATTTAGTGTATACTTCAGTGGGTACATGTGTTCTTCGCTGTTTGTTCCACAGTCCCTATTTTAAGATATACTGAACTGGAGGTTAGTTTGCAAGGGTGATTATCTTTGGAATACGCTGCCTATAGTTCATCTAAGCATATGGAAGAACAAAAAACATACTAAGTTACTAAAAATCAATTAATACTTCCTCTTCCCTCAAGACCCAAGCATATTTAGAGGTCCATTTCCAATGCTTTTCAAACGGAATAGAGGAAGTTGTAATACAGAGGCACATGACACCACCACCTGCTTTGCAGTTTGTTCTTTGAATTGCCTTCTTGCTTTCAGAAATTCTTAAACCAAGTTTGTTATAAAACAGTATTATGGTGTTACCTCCCCCCAACCCCTCCCCCTCCCCCCCCCCCCCCCCCCCCCCCCCCCGAAAAAAAAAACACAAACCAAACCAAAAAAAACCCCAAAACAAACCACAACAAACCCAACCCAAACCCAAAGTTATTTTGGATTATCAGCAACAAAGTCAGCAGCTTGCCCCTGGACATACAAATCCAGATCCCTTTCATTATGACTTATAACGAGGAAAGGAGTGGCTACTTTGAACTAATGGAGTTTCCGCAGCATCCATCACCACTGTTATTGCTTTCAGCAGAGGAAAGAATATTTCCAAGTGGAGAATGATTAAAATAACCCAACAGCCTGGCATGGACTTTCAGCTAGCACGACAGAACAAAAGATTCTGAGTAACACATTCACTTTTCGTAGTGAAAGTACACTCTACCCTTGCTTACAACCACAAACATTAGCTACAGCAATACCCCCTCAACCGGTTCCTTCCCTCAGGAGGGGACAGGCGCACATGCAGTACGCACAGGGACCACAGCACCCCCACAGGCACAAGGTGGCAGCATTGCATTAAAATGCAAGGACTGACAAGCCGCTCAGCATAAAAAAACCTTACCTACCCATTACTTGCTGTCCCTTGAAGGGAAGAACACATTAGTATTTCACTTCAAAGTTCTAAACCAACTAATAATTTTTTTCTTGGTACTTTTAAAAACTTCATTGTCTCCCTGCTGAAAGTAAAGCTGGCCTAAGAAAGCATATAATTTCTTTGACTAAAATGCACATGCATAAAATGTTGGCCAAGCTCAAAGAACCATTAAGTGAAGTAAGTACCAGACAGTACAAACAAGGCTTACCTGACATACTGGAAAGCTCTCGTCTGAGTTCCAGGTCCATAGACCTAAAAACAGATGAAAATTAGAAAAGTTACATAAATATGAAAGTCCTCTCTAGCCCAATAATCTTCTCCTCACCATTCTAGAAAAACATCCTAAGGAGAAACACCTGAGACACAAGCTTAATGTTACAGGAATGGAAAGAGATGTGCTTGCAGAGCCTTTGGCAAAGTATCAGTTCTTTGAAGGTCTTTTTAACTTTTGGGCACGTCTCCAGCAAATATAACCTTACGCATTTTGTTAACCAGAACTCTGCATATAGGAAACATTTTCAGGGATGTAGGACAGAGTGATGCTTTGTCCTCTCCTGGAACACTGAAAGAGGCTTCAGCATGCACGCAGCCAGAGGAGAGTGCCAAATATTTAAAGCAAACCTCAGACTCCTAAGATGTGGTTATGACGAGCAATTTTTAATCACTCATTAACAACAGCCAACGTCAGAGAGACTTCCAAATGTTAGTGGTCTCTAAAAATTGTAAAGAAAAACAGTGTTTAAAGCAATCAGGACCAAAAAAAAAAAATAATGTGGCTCTAAATATGATTCTCTGGGGAAATGGTAGGTAGAATAATTTCTAAAGGATGTGTCTCCCAAAGCCACCTGTGCAGAACTGTGTCAAAATATTACACAGGAAAAAATAAAAAGTTTTCTCAGGTTATGTGCTGGCACTTTGGAACAAGCAAGTTGTTTAAGTTCAAACAGACAGTGAAGTGTACACAAAGGTATCAGATAGCTTTTTTTTTTTTTTTTCACAGTTTAATTATGTGCAGTACTAAAGTCCCTAGAACATGAACACTTAAATTCTGAAAGCTATCAGTAGGCATATTTAAGTGGTGAAAACACTTAAGTTTAACTGGGGATGCACACGTCCTACCATCAACCTGCTACAACAGAAAAGCTTATTGGAAGGACAGAATAGAAAGCACATTTGTTTTCCTAGGCGACGGGAAAGACAATACAATAGGTGTACATGCCATCATCTGTCACTTGGTAAGCCTGCTGCTCTCTGAGGCCAATTCAGAACCAAAAGAGTTCATGCATTGGGTAAGACCAGGGGTTTAAGAGTTTACCCAGTAACTGATTCTGAGAGAAATGCACCAGGAGAGCACACTGACAGCCTGATGGACTCCCAAAGCAAACAGGAAGCAGATGTTATGTACGTATATAGAGCTTCCTGCTTGTTTTCTTTTGGGTTTTGGGGTAAGTTTTACAGAACTAAGTCATTTGTGCATGATTTCTGCAGAGTCATCCATGTGGATACCTTTCTGACATACAGGCAGTGGCTGGAAAATACAATGTAGTTTCCTCCTCCCAGTTTCTCTTAATAAACTCTTTACAATTGCTTTATATTAAAGCAGCAATGATCATATTTGCATAGGCTATAATCTCTTTAAATTAAAGAGGTTGTTTTCTCAATAGATTACGTACTCCATTTGAACAACTACTTTGAACCAAGAGACTGAACACATTCAGTTTCTAAAAAGATCATCAACACTTGGTACTCCTGTCAGACAAATTCTGTGATGATACATGAGTGAATTTTTTTTTGGTCTCAACTGCTGCTTATTGCTTACAATTAATTTTATTTGACCTCGTCAGCTAAACAACTCTCCCCCTTAGTTCTTTTCTCATATTCAGTAATTTGATGGTTACTCCTGACAGGACATTGATGCTGGGCAAAATGTTCTATCTTATCCTCTTTACATTCTTGATAAAGTCTAGATACTATGGCATTTACAAATATAAAAAGAAAAAAAGAAAAGTTTTCAATATTCCCTCCCACAGCACTGACTCCAGACTTCTTTTACTGATGCTCTGAAATATCCCATGGATTGTATGTTTTGTATGTTTTAAAACCACATAACCGATTCATATTTAGTCAGGCTTCACTAAACTTCCAGTTACTGTTCTCACTCTATTCTTGTTATAAAAATTACAGCACTACTTTCAATAAAACTTGAGAAACTAAGCACGAATGAAAAAGATGTTTGAGGCCAAATAGGGCAACCGCTCACTATATGCACTGGGGAACAAACTTGAAAAACGGAAGTACCTTCTGGCCCTCTGTAGGCCAGATAAGCTTTCTGAACAGCATTTAGAGGCTCGGACTTTATGCCCCAGGATGCCACCCTGGGAACATACAATACTGACAAACCAGTGTATGGTTACACTCATATTTTGATACAACTAAGTCCTACAAAGATCAAATTGTCAATGCAAGAAGCTCCATCTCCTTGTCTTACTTCTACTTGCTTAGTGTCTTGCAACAAACAGAACCAGCCTCAACGTGCAGCTCTGGGGAGATTCCTGGGAAAGAAAATGCAACTCTTTCTGCAGGAATTTGAGTGCCTTTTTTCTGACGTTTTGAAATGAAAAAAAAAAAAAACAAAACAAACCAAGTACTGAACTCATGTGGTTGTGCAATTCGCCTAACCAGGGCTGAAGAGACTCCTATCAGTAAAGACTAGGCAAGGTGGGCTCACTGGTTTTGTCAGCTACTGGAGTCTAAGCCTGGGCATCTGCAGTCTTAGTGTTGACTTATATGACACATGAAATGTCATATTTCCTCGTAAACAGTGGCCATTAAGTCACAGTCAGCATCACACAATTGCTACCATATTCTGAGCACTGGCAGTGCTTTGTAGAAAAAAATTAAATCTCTGGGGAAAACGCAAATCTTTAGGAGATGCGGTGAACACAGCATTCAAATTACTACAGGCTTTTTACTCTGAAATAACTGCAAGCCTAAACCAGAAATTTAGCAACGGTTAGGAGTGACAGGGTAGCCAAGATGCATCTCTGATAACATTAAAAAATAATAACAAATTGCCTAAGTTAACAATCACTGATAAAGAGCAAGCAAGTAAGGAAATGCTGACCTCCAGAGAAGACCAATCTTTCAAAAATTACCAGTGTACTTAAGCCAGGTGATGTGTGTTCCTTTGCAGAATATACACAACTTGAGCTTTTTTAATTTCTTTTTTTATAAAGAGGTCTAGATTTCACCCTGTCAGTAGGGTGGTGTCTACCACCCAAGTTTTGCAGGGGCTAGCCACATTTTGGCATATTACTGAAAAAGATTAAAGTTAGGGAAGATCTATCACAGGACACCAAGCTTCATCTTGCCTGGGCACGACTCGTTCCCTGGTCTAGACTCTTCAATGTTCCGTCTAGTTTCAGATTTTGCTCTGCAAGAGTCATGGTAGTGGGAGTTGCCACAAAACTTTCACCCTTTCCTCCTCGGATTTTCTGCTCCTTCCTAGAGCAATTCTGAGCGGAACACTGGATTTGGCAGCCTCCATTAGAAGGAATGCTGTCTCAATCTCAAGGCAGCTGCCCTGTGGAGGTACTTAGCAACATTTTCAGTTATTTAGCAGAAGCAGTTGAGTGATTTCCTGGTACTCGTCTGATCTAGGCAATATTAACAAATATTTATATGAAATTTCTGTTGTATGTCACATAAACTCTAAATGTTTCCATGACTTCACAACTGATCTCAGATTTCAAACTACTTCTCCCTGTTTCAGGATGTCTCCTCATTTATTTTACATATCCTCATTATTTTATAACAGTAAACAAAACAGGATCAGGGTATAGGTCAGGTACTGTCTGTATTGCTACATTATCAGCAGCATCTTTGGCAGAGTTTTGGCCTATGCCAGCTCTTGCTCTCCCAGACAATGTTGTGACATTGCTTAAGCATTACCAAGAGCCAAGGACCATTCACAGAAAACAGTTTGGATGTGACAACTTGCTTCAGCAGGAAAATAGCTGTATAGATGTGGGTCATGCCACACCAGTTTGTCAATGGTAACGAAAACAGTCCTGGCCAGCCTTATTTACTAACACATGATGTTTCCTGAAAGCCTTTAACGTTACATTATACATGGAAAATTTAGGCTGATCTCCAAGCTTGCAAAAAGACATTTAGATGCCTAACTTCCAAAAAGGGTTCAGAGAAAGTTCCTCAGCAGGAAGAAATACCAAAATGTGATTCTGTAAGCCTTGTCATGCCGTGTTCCCATAGAGGAGTTGACAGTCAGAGATTCAAGTTCAGGATGACTAAAGCACTTTCTCAGATTGCAACTGGTAGCCTTATTTCTCTCTGGGAAAGGAACACCAATACCATCAACAGAGCACATCCTTGGGTATGCAGTTCTATACACTTGAGCTTCATATACTGAAATATTAGATTTTTAGAGCAGGGGGAATGTCTTATGTTTTCTAAAATCCAGCCTCTTTCATAGCACGTGAGGACAGGATATGAAGATGAACAACTCTTCAATGTCACTGACAGGTCATTACTTACTGTTAGTGGTTCTCCCTGGAGGGCTTGTAGGATAAAATTACTGACAACTCTACCATCATTCATATGCATTCGAGGACCAAAGGTATTGAATATTCTGGCAACCCTCACTTCAACTCCTTCCTGTAGGCAAAGAAAAAAAAGAATTGTTATTACCTTAATAAGAGTATCTTTCTTCCTAAAAGTGCATATTAACTCTCCCCTGTCCAAAAGCTTTCTTAAGAATCCCTCTAACAGCTTTAACAAGCATTGTTTTCTCACCATGAAACACTTCTAACCTCTCATCAATGCTAGCATACTTGCATAGTACTTCTCAGTATTTGTAATGCAAATTCTAAATCAATTCTAGAATAGCTGATGATTTCAGCACACGCATTTTCTTCCAACAAGAACTTTAAGATTTTTCAATAATACCCTTCCAAGAACAACTTATTTCACCTGGGACTTACCTACATTTTTTTTTTTTTTTTTGCACATATGTCTCCCAATCACCAGACATAGTACCAAGGTAGCATTTCCAAAGATGAGAAAAGTTGAACACTTCAGACAAATATCTTTACCAATGCTATAAAGTAAGTGGCTTTGTAACCACAGCCACAATGTTTCTTAGCTCTCTGCTACTTAATAGGCTGTGTAAATACATGCATTACAATCCAGGTCTCTTCAATGGCTTAGTTTTTTTTCCAAGAAACATTTGTGTCATTCCCAGAAGTCCTTTCTGGAGGATATTTTGCAAATCTTCAAAGCAAAATACAACAAATATTTGAAATTGGAAACTGTCTGGAAAAAACATTTTAACACTGTGAGACTGCAGACTGAAGTAATTCCCCTCTAGGTATTTTCTGTGTATTGACACTTACTCATTTGGACAAGCCACAGTTTATGATAAAGCCTACTAGAAGGATGTTTGGCCTTTGGGAGCTGAAGCATGCACTTGGCTCCTGTTGACTTCAAAGCAGCATGGTATGCTGTAAACAGATAGATGCCACCATATGAGAGTGATAGCCACAAGGCAGGGAGGAAGGTGTCAACTTCAGCCCAGGCCTATCCATCTTCCTCATATGCCCTGGTCCTCCCCCCTTCCAGAAAAAGCCATCCTTGTCACAGGAAACGCTTCTTGTCTGAAGCAAACTTTGTGCTGCTGATTCAGCTGAAGCAACTGAAGTCACAAGTACAATGTTCTGGAATTGCAAACATTCAGTTATTCCTTCAAAGGATACACAGAACATCTTGTATTTTCAATGCTTTTACTAAGGCTCAGAGAAATGCTTGTCACTTTTTTGGAAGACAAGAGTGTGTGTGGAAGAAGTGTCTTCTTGGTACATATGTGGTTGAAGGCTGCAGTTCAGGCACTCTTCACTCAGGAAAGACCTGGAAACACATTTTTCTTGGAAATAAATGTAGCTTCATGTAGAAGAGAAATTTGTGGGAAAATCCAGTCTTCTCTCTTGGATCTCCAAGTGATTCATAGGCACATGAATCCTCTGAGAAGTTTTGTGAAAGCGATGGCATCGGCTTTTTACAGATGAGAGAGTGAGAAGCAAAAGGCGCATTTAACACTTCAGCTATTACTTGGTGCTGAGAAATGGGAAACACCAAATAGTATAGGTAAAGCCCAACACTCCCTAGTATGGAGAAGGCCAAACAACATCCAGTTCTGTTTAACTGCAGGTAAGGTTTCAGTTGTCGTGATCAAACTTTGCTTATATTTGCAACTAAACTGTAAGCTAACAGTAACCAGGGAGGTAACTATTGTACCACAGGAAAAGATACAGTCTTGGTCTTTGTCACACTACAAGCTTACATCCAAAACAGAGCCAAAAAAATAACCTCACAACATCCACTTGGCTGAAATGCTCTGGAACGTGCAGAGGTCCCTTCCCATGCAATATGCATCAGTTGGGAATGTAATTTTTTATTTCCTGTTAGCTAAAAAAGCACAGCAGTGTAACATGTCAAACGTACTTCCAGCAGCATATTACAGAGCCATTCCCAATGCCCTCACTGTATCTGGAAACATATGCTCTGACAGAGCTTCTCGTTCTTTCATTTTGCCCAGCATTCTATCTTTAAAAGGACAGTGACTCCTTCAGGGAGGGATTGTATTTCATGTGGGCTTTCCAGCTATTGCCATTAATAACAAGTATGGAAAATGAGGCACTTGGAAGCTGGCACTCAAGGTAAAAATAACTCATTAAACAATGCTGACCAAAAAGCCTCTCTTATACTGCACAAGCTACAGCAGCAGCCTTGTTCTCCAGTATTGGCTGGAAACTGGCAAGGGATCTAGAAAAGAAAAACAACGCACTCTGTATAGGCACTTACTCATAGCCACAGTGAATTCAGTATTTCTTCTCCCTTCTATTTATTCCCCTCCCCCCACTGTAATGTTGTCTTTTAAAATGACACTTTTTATTTATAGTGTCATCTATCAAACCCTTTCTCTGCAGCCTACTGCTTTGAAAAAATCTGTTTTCTATGCAGCTGAATTTTCATTTGTGCCTATAAAACTGGGATCCATCTTCTCAAAAGAAACTCTTTCACAGAAAAAGAGATTTTGGAGCCAGTAACTTAAAAACTGTCCTAAGTTTCCTTTCGCCATTTCATGAACATCTCCTTTGAAGTGATCCTTCCTGCGTGTTGAGTAACTCTACTCTTTTTTGTATTAACTGCCTACAAATACTTACTGTATACTCTTACCCACATCCTGTTACTCTCAATATCAACATGTTAATTATGATGACTACCTCCACTGCGTTCCCACTAGCAAAGTCAATTACTTCCCCAGATTTGTGACAGTTAAGTCATATATGATATTTTATTATATCCTAGAGAAAGGAAAAAAAACTTCGTTGGCCCACATTTATACTGCTAAAGAAAAGAGAGCTTGAGACTAATCCCTGACACTGAGATCAAATGTCATCAACTGGCTTCTGTCCTCACATGGTTTAAGGCCATCCCTTCCTACCGCAGATTAATTGGAGAGAAAGTTCCTTGAAAATCCAAAAAGGCAGTCTGGGAGCTAATAAAATGCAGCATTGTGGGCTATCAAAACACTTCAGTTTGCTGAATTATTGGCTGGTATGGACACGTTCACACAGACTGTGCCTGTACAGATGGAGAGGGAAGACAGAAAAGATGCACAAAAGACTGTTATGGCTTACAGGATACCTCCTCTGAGAAAATACTCAGACTGCTCCATAGCTGTCAGTCAAAAGGTAGCATTAGGTATCCACTCTCCCCTGAAAAACAAACTTGTCCATGGCCTTCAGCATGAGCCTTTGCCACTTAGTTCTAGAGATCCCTGCTGCAGAAAGTATCAAGGATGCTGTGATAACATAATAATTTAAAAAGACATATTTTAACTTTATATGCCTTTTAAGAAAAGGTATCTCCTTGTGTTGACTGTCTCAGAAAATAGATCAATACAGAATACAACTCAAATGTCAAGAGGCTCTTTTAACTGAAACAGCTTGAACATACGCTGTGGCTGTAATTCATAAGGATATCAGGCAAGCTTCTCTTACCAGTGCTTCCTGCCTTGTAAAGGCTGTGGATCTATATTAACAGCAAGCATGAATTAGACCTCCGTGCATACAAAATCAGGAAAGGAAAGCTGCAATTGCCTGCTTTCCAGCAAACTGGATTCAAAAAAATCTGCCAGGAAAAAACCCAGACAGTTGCATGGATATCACTGTGACCTGATATAAGTCTTTATCAATATTTCAGCTAAAATTACTAAGACTGTTGTCTGCATCCCTTGCTTTATTAGTCACTTTCTTAGTGATTCATAATTTTTCCTCTGTGTTTCCAAGATCATTAACTAACTCAAAATTGCCCCCAAAACCCTCACTTGCAATTGCAGCAGAATTACTAGCACAGTGTTCACCAGGATCCATATGTGACATGTTTAAGCTACAATACTCTACACTGAGGCTTGGTCCAAGGTATCGTATATATATGTACTGCCTATTTTATAAGCAAAATGAGATTAATTCCTGGTTACTAACAGCTTTTTAAAATTGTTTTTCAAAAACAGTGATGCCGAGATCTGCATTTCATAAAGAGTAGAGCCCCTAAACAAGCTAGGAAGGACAATCACAATCATCTGACTCTACTCTTAGCATACTGTAGGTCCCTGAACACAATGAAGGGACACCTCCAATACTCTTATCTTATGGTGAAATATTACCATGCTTATAGTTCAACGCTTCCCAGACTAGAGAAGCTACAACTTTCCCTTGAGGTCTCTTCATACCATTGTTTATACCTCTGCTAAAAGTATGTCCTATTTCTAGCACTTGCCTCAGCTTGAGTACCTCTTGTACATACTGCACATGGCCAATGCAAACAGCCACAGGCCTGTTCCACCAACACTCTGACAGGAGACGTTGCCATTGGGAAGGGATGTGAACCCACTTAAGCGCATCTATGCCTGAGTTACTACGACATACCCTTCAGACAGGGATTTTAATTTCAGTATTTTACTGTACAACATGGCTACTGATTGTGAGGTGGCAGATAACATAACCAGTGCAATAACACCCAGTGAATGAGAACAGTGTCACAGCTTCCAGTAAGGGTCAGAAATACATGCAAACAAACAATAATATAGAGGCCAAACCATGTCATTTTAGTCATCTGCATAATGGAGAGTTCTGCAGAGTTACACTCATTCATTAGTGTAACAATGTCAGTTACAGGTTGAAGAAAATGCCTTACCACTGCTTTTAGAGCAACTGTGGCTATATGAGGAGGATGCATCTTACAGACGAAAACAAGAGGTGTACCAAATTGAAAAGAACATCAGAAAAAACACAAACTCCACATCAAAGATGAATGCTGTTATGGATATATTCTTATTT
Organism: Phalacrocorax aristotelis; assembly: GCF_949628215.1. Lineage (NCBI taxonomy): Eukaryota > Metazoa > Chordata > Aves > Suliformes > Phalacrocoracidae > Phalacrocorax > Phalacrocorax aristotelis. The sequence continues at coordinate 69,439,229 of NC_134276.1, read as the reverse complement.
AGACACCAGAAAAACTTAGTGACTTGAATCAACCTCCAAAAAAAGTTTAAAGTTTTCCTGACTTCAAAATTAAATTTGCACAACAGCGTAGCACTATCAAGAACAAAGAACTGAGTTCTCCCGATTACCTGAGGGAAATCAGAAGATGGGATTCTTACAGCACAAGGAAAGAAAAAAAAAAAAAACCACCAACCTAACCTAGAGCTCAGAGACTATAGAAAGCATTCAGACTTTTCTTGGGAAACTGCCTGTATTTGTTCAGTCCATGGCTTTGATAATCATTGCAATCCAGTCTTCTAACCTTGTCTACAGTACAGATTTTTGCAATACTTAACAGCACAGAGCATGTAGAAACAGTAGAGATACTATACCATTAGCAAAACCACTGCTTCTGAATATGAGCCAGAAGCCCTGACAGACTTTTCCTGCTTTATTTTCATATAATTTGGGAGAAGTGTTGCTGATTCAGTTCAGTTACGACAGAAAAAAGCCTCCTATTATATCCACACTATGTTTCTGTTAGGAAGTTCTGAGAACTCAGATAAACCAACACAATTTATAAACAGATACTTAAATAATGAAACTCTCCACTTACAGAGTGGCTCCTATTACTAATGACCCAGGGAAAGAACAGGTTGCATTTTAATAACACTGCCTCAGATACTGCAGCACTTTCCTCCTGCTTTTCACCTCACTTCCTCCAACTGAATGTTAACAACAGATAGCTTTGGAAAGCTATATTCCACTTCTACATTTGTACAGGTCCAAACACAATGTTTTGGTTCAGGTGCAGAGCTCTTACACAGTGAAAAAATTATTACAGACAGCTCTAACAACTCATTAGAAAATATGCAGGTCCATTAATCCAACCAGCAGATTTTACAAAATGGCAGGACTATCAGAAGCACTGTATGACAGTAACTGGAACAAGCCGGTTTCAAAAGCTTAGCATTATTAAATCTCTATATAATTACAGTTTGCAGGACTTTGGTGAACTATGGGAAAGGATTTTTATCTGTGCTTTCTCTCTTCCAAAGTATAAAAGCCTATTTGTGAATCAATAGAGGAAAGCAGCACTGTTTCCTCTTTAGAAGTGGAGCCAGTTAATCAAGATAAAAGAGACTAACAACAAACAGTACTTGAAATTTTCAATGGAACTGCCACATTTATTGAGAATATTAATATAACTCTGTGTGTGACCTCTCAGACTTTGCCAAGGAAAGGAATTATGGGCAATTTTTTTCTTCTCTTTCTGAATTTCACAGACATTGTATATAGTAACTCAGGTGGGACACTAGCTCCGGAGCTGACACCTGCACTTCAGCGGAGTCAGTGTCCTCTCGGTCAGCAGTGAGATGAGCTGTAGCATCTCAACTCTTCTTACCTACATTAGAGGCACTGCTCAAGGTGGCTGACTGCCAGTAGCACCTCACACACTCCCCTCTCCAACCTTGGCATCACTACTATTCCTGGATGTGAAACTCCTACACGTGGCTTCTAAAAAGCTAAAGGGATCCATGGTATCTTTTACCACTACAATTTAGCTTTGGCCTGGTATACCTCCAACAGAAACTACCACCTGTGTCATTAAAGGATTGTTTCCTGGGCTTTTGACTATTGCCCTGAGGAGGTGCAACACTTCCTTTCTTCTCCCCCTATGGTGTCAGAACCACAAACAATTCAGTTCCATTATTCCACAAAAAGCAACGATTCTGCATCTTTTCTTAAGCAAACTGCTAACAAACTTAATGTGACAACACCAAAAAAGAATGCTGCTTAAAAATAATTCTTTATTTCTTTTAATTCTTTAATTAAAAGAATGCTTAAAAATAACCTATATTGAATATCAAGGAAACAACGAGTGATAACTAGAGAATACAGGATAAACTCCCAAAAGACATTAAAGCAAACTGCTTTAATTCAACATAGCTATTTGTTTTCTATCTACTTACCCAATAACTACCCAGTTATCCACAACTCAGTGCCTCTTCAGTTGCAAAATCAATCAACTGTTTTCATTACCCCTACATTTTACATCAAGGCTTTTTATGATTACTGAAACCAACTCAATTTGTGAATTAAAGATCAGGACGAAAGTACAACTCAATATAAAACAGAAAAACACCCCAAGTGCTGCAATTGCAATTCACTTCTCCATTTAAAAAATTTCAACATCGCTTTATGTGTTATTCTCTCACATTAATGTAATAAACTTCACCTCTAGCATGTCTTTCCCTTTCTTCTGTTACCTATTAAGATTTTTTGGCACCTTGGTTCTTCACAGTCCTGGTATAGAATATTCTATACGGCAGAGCAAATCACTTGTCCGCTTGAAGAAGGTTACACTTAATATTTAGTCATGATAACTCAAGTCACACACGTGTATATGAAGTGTATGCAAAAGCATAAAGCACTGAAAGAACTAGGAAGTGTAGGCAGAATAGTAACAAAAATAAGAGTACAGAATGGAGAAAGTAAAGAGATTGACATGCTGTTATTATAAGAGAGTTTGAAAACTATGCCTTGCACCTTGTTAAGGCAAGTGAATAAACTGAAAAAGGCTTTCCAGGAGGGAGCACTAGCAAGCACTGAAAAAGAGATGAGGGGAAGGGAATTCTGAAGAACCCTGAATCTGAAAATGCAACTTAGTTCCCAGATGAACAGGGCAAGGAACTAAAGCTTCCTGTGGCTTGAGAAGAGTTGCAGAAGCAGGTACTTCCACTCCCACTAAGGAGCATGGCTGACCTATGCTCCCACACAAACTGAAGGAGGGAGAGCTGGTCTGGAAGCCTATAGCAAATACCTTCTCAAACTACACACTCAGGTGCCTCACGTGGGATGGCATGAACTCATGTACATGCTTTGAGTTTGTGAGCCCTACATTTCTCCTGCAAATATTGAAATCTCCACCTCTCCTTTCAAGCAGATGCTTGTATATTACTGAATGCTACTACTGCCCTTGGACTCTTTGATAAAGAAGTACTGCTGGGCTTGTTTAAAGACAGCAGTCATAAACAGGAGATAGTCAAGAAATGCTGGATTCGTAGAGTCAAAATAAGTGAACAAAACAATGCTGCCAAGCAGAAAAGGGTGCACACCAAAAAGGTCTTGGACAGGACAGACTACTGAGGAACTCTGACAACTATGAATAAAGTGTCATAATCCTTGAATAGATTCAAGAACTGTTCTGATTCAAACAGCCGGTCGGGAAATATAATGTAGAAGTTAATTTTCATATTTTTTTGAAACATGAGTGGATATATAAGGTACCTAACTATGTGCGTGATAATGGAACACTCTGGAAGAAACTACCAAAAAAACCCCAGAAATAAGTTTGCTTATTTCTTCTTTTTATTGAAGCTGAGAAGATTCTGGAAACATTTTAGCCTGACATCCTACAAATGCAATTGTTTTGGGCTAGGTCACTCTTGACTGAAAACCCCCTTAAAAGCACAATTCTTATTTTCGTAGCAGTAGTCAGATTTTCCCACTAGCAAAAGTTGACGTTTCCTCCACTAATAACAGTGTATGTTCTGAATTCTGGAGGGAGAAAAAAGCTCAACAGTATTTCAGAATATACCTGAAAGTGGGACAAGCTAGGGCAGACTTCACTAACCCATAATAAAGCACAAGAAATATCTCACAGAGCTGCCCCTGGGACAGAGAGCTCATTTGCATCACGAGTTTTCATTTATGTACATGTGCATTGCAGTTCCATCTTACAAACCTTTACTATCCTTTGTAAATCCTGCATAAAATTTGTGAGATAGTATCGTGACTCATCCTGTGGCTTTAAGATACAGCCCATGATTTTCAAAATGACCTACAGTCTTGCCTTTCTAAACGAATACTGCAGCATGTACCACAAACTTGCAAAAAATTCAATACCCTACAGCACAAGGATTTCTCATAAAAACCACAATATTCAACTGCAAATGGATTTCCAGACCCGCGAGGAATATTCTTGTACAGAGGAGCATAGAGGACATCATCCTGAACAAGAGCGGTACCCCCATATTGTACCTGAAATTATTTAAGAGAGAACAAAGAAGACATGAACCTCTGCCTTTTCTGTCTGGCAGAAGAGATATGAGAAAATTGCTACAACTTCTGTACTAAAATACCATCCCTAAAGTCTTACCGCTTAAGGTTAATTCTTTTTACGAGCATTTTAAAAGCCCTTAGTAGCTTGTAATTTAAAGGTTTAAAATTCTACAGAATATACCACATTTGATTGATTTATACCTTTGTATATTAAGGCTGCAAACACCAAGAAAAAGTAATACGATTTTCTTTAGTATGCCACATTTTCTAATCGGATAGTCTCCCAGAGACTAGCTGAACAGCAGGTAAATAAAATTCACATACAGGTAAAGAGTCAATGCTGGGTTAGTTACCTAATGATGAGTTTCTACTTTTTGATATGAAACCCACAGAAACTGGCATGTATCATTTCACATGTGTGTTTTAAATTGCATTTTATCCTCATGTTCCTGCATTTGCCTGGAAAAAGTGCATTACATAGCTGGGAATTTTTATCTTTCATTAAGGGCTGTATTTATACCTACATAATTTTAAGACACTTCTAAAATAATTGAAAATACATTGCTCCTATATGGGTACTCATTAAAGAACTTCCTCATTTTTACCTACATATCCTGATTTCAATTATGGTCATTAAACTTCCCACATTTATCAGTAACAGGCCTATTCAGAAAAGCACTCAACACAGGACCAACTTAAACCAACTCTGTTATCTGGCTCCCAAATTAATAAGGTCACCTCAGTTTAATCTGTCTAAAAACTACTTATGATACTGAAAGACATAATATGTCTATCAATAAGACTAAAGTACGTTTTCTTGAAGAACGCTGCTCATCTGAAAAAAACAACAGATGGGAGCAATAAAGCTTCTACATTAAAGAAAACAGATTTTGCAGCTACAGTATGAATGCTCCTATTCAAGACATTTTCTTTTGCCCTCCTACCCCTAAATACACATATTCCATTTTTGCCACACATTTGGCCTTCATAATTACAGAAAATACATTGAATCTCATACAAGACTAATACCTGCTTCATGTATGCATAGCACATGGTCTCTGCAACCCGCTTTCCTTCATCATAACAGGCTCTTGGGCCTATTGGATTCACATGGCCCCAGTAATCCTCATTCTGAGGGTGAACTTCAGGATCTACAAGATAAAAAATAACCACTTTAAATGATCTTCTGTAAAAAAATTGACTATATATAATGAATCTTTCAGTAGATCACTGGTGTTATACAGTTTAGCAGCTTCTCTCTGAATCATGCATTTAAAATATACTTAGTCTCAATACCATTCCTTAAAAGTGTGTTCACTAGAACCATGAAAATGACAATTACAGAAGACTCTAGTAGATAACTGAGCACAAGCAAACAACAGCCACCGCCTGCTTTCCCCTAAAAGAGTGTGTGAAAAGAGGGTTATATTCAACTCTTCTCTGCAAACACAGGTTACTTCATGGGAACAAATAAGACTCTTATCTAATGTAATTCAGAGGAAATATTGTAGGTTATGTAGGCAGCGCTTTCTACTGTATTTGGAAAAATAGAAAATAAAGCATCTTCAAGTTTTACAAAATAAGAAACAAGGAAAGGAAAATGGACCAAATGGAGAAGTACTGCATTTCTTCAAGAAGAAAGAGTAGAGCAATGTACCAGAATGTACTTGCTATGTTTCTTCTGTTTTATCCTAAGCATTTTCACCTGCTATCATGGGCACAAATAATCAGGTTAGACAATGCTTTGGTTTGACGCAGTACAGAAGCTCTTGATTACAAAGTAAACGAACCAGCCAAAAATCTCCTAGGAAGCTCTGTGTGTGTGTCTGTGGTCACTCTATATCCTTGAAACAATGCAATCACTTTGTTACACTTCCCCACTTCGCTATCAGTGCTGCCTTATCCTCCCCACTGGGTTTGAAGCTTGCATACATTACTACTGACCTTTCAAGTGTTACAGTTTAATTTTTGAAACAAAGTCAATGGTGAGTTCTGATCAACCCTTCCACTTTTTATGCTGCTCGCTAACATGATTACAGATGAACTGCTGCCATATGAGAGCCACAGAGCAATGACAAACGCAGAGGGATTTTACACAATTACTTTAAAAGCCTATAGCATTCTTGAAAGAGCACCAGAAGGTGCCGTGATTTGGAAGGCCACCCGAGTTTCTGTCTCCTTTCTGGCAGAGGCAGCCTTGCAAAGCACCTAGAAGCTCTCTATACATCACTGCTTTGAGGAGTCCTGTGGAAACAGCTAATGGTTATTTTCTGACTTTATTTTCTGTCCTTTATTTTTCAGCAAAATGACTTTGTTTAGTCAGAATATGATATGAGTAGACTCTCTCCACTGGCTTTACTGAGACAACAAAGCCTGATAATGGGACTTTCCAGTCTTCCAGTTCAGCAGGCAGATAATAGCAAAGCAATGAGGCTTCAAAACTTGGGTTTTGGTTTTTTTTTTTCCCCCTGTTGGTCCCCTGTTCCAGAAAGGAGTTTGTTCAATTACAGAAGTGTCCTTGAGGCTAGCAGTTGTATCAGTCGTTCTCTCGCTACTTCATTTCTTGGTAACAGTAAAAGGAAGAAGGGGAGATATGGCACCATTGCTCAATACTATGTTTTAAGAGATACTGCAATGGCACGCATGCACAATCACTATTTTCTTAGCCTGGAGGTTATGCCCTTGTCTATTGCACTGTGCCGCACACTGGGGTGATTGCTGTATCGTAACAATACAATTGGAGAAGACAGAAGCAGGTTTGTTACTGAAATTATCTTTCTTCCCAGGTTTTCATTATGGCATCTGGATTTTAATCAGAGTTCAATCCTCAAAATTCCCCTGCAAGCCCTTTTGAAAAAAGGCCACAAACTAAGGTGCAGGAAAGTTACAAAGTCTGAGCCTCCTTCCGCCAGCCTGACTAGAGATTTAAAGCAAGTACTAATGCCAACATTTTAAGCTGTGAGAAGTGTATCTGATAAAGAAATCAAGTTAAGACAGTGATAAAAATCTACCAATCAACCAACAAAAGGTTTGCGAATACCCTTTTACAGAGTCAACTCTGAAGAGCTCTAAACAGTTTTATCCTTCTTACCTCCATATACCTCTGATGTAGAGGCCAGCAGCAGACGTGCTCCAACACGTTTGGCTAACCCTAAATTTTGGGCAGGGAAAGAACAACATAATTAGATCAAGTTCAAGAATCTTTCAGTCACATTAACTATTTCAGTAGTTCTTTAACTACTTCTGCATGTTTCTAAAGAGAATTCAATTTATTTCACTAGATAAATCTAGCTGTAAACCACATCCATAGCTCCCCACTCCCAAGCTAGAAGACTTGAGAAATGGCAGAGCAGCACCCACATGTGATGTGTTTGCTTCTGGGACTAAAAGTTACTCTGAACCAAGACTTAAGAACTTCATATACCCTAAATAAAGGCCAAATAAGCACAAACATTTTCCAGTTATGAAATTAGGATCTTGAAAAAACACACCATATTATGACTACCAAAACTTAAATATCAGCTACATAAAGAAACTGGCACCAAATAACATCTTATAGGACAAAATCAATCGTTTTCCCTATAATATGCCCATTTAAACAACCTGGATGATCCTACCTATCACTCAAAACTATTCTGCACTCCATTTCAATGACTTCCTGGCCTTCAAGTTGGCATGGCCAATCAAAGAAAAGCTCTCATCTATGCCATACAATTGTCTGGTGCCTCAATAGCTTCTAAATCACTTAATTCTCTGAATTGTACTCACTAGAGTATCATTCAAATAAGAAACTCAGCTGAGATAATGCCCAGCATTTTTTTGGCCTCCTAATAACTCTTAGGATCACTGACACCCAGTTCAAGCTGCAGCATATGCCAAATGGATCAAAGATGGGAGGAAAAAGTAGTGAAGGCTTGAGGCCTTCTTTTTACAGGCCCATTCCCAGCATCAAAACCCAACAGACAAAGCTGAAAACGTTGCCTTGTAATTATCTAGCATGAAGCTAGAAATTAAACGCTCTTGCAGAATTTGCTAGCCAAGGCATGCACAAGAGGGTGCAGTACTCTTGATGTTCAGGGTTTACAGAGCCAATGCAGTTCTACCTAATTCAATGTTCGCTGTAGTGGAAAGGCACAGTCACTCATGGCAAACATGAGAATGTTCCACAGTCACCAAGATGAGAAGTGCAGTCATGGACACAACTTTGCTGTAAAAATCCCATGCTCTTAATTGTTCCTGTGGCTTCTATAATTATGGGCAGTTATTATTCCACAGTCAAGTTACAGACAAGATGTTCTTATGCTTTGATAGCTGAGCTGGCATGTTATCAGAGTTCACCTGCAGATATATTTAAAGCAAAAGTACAACAATCTTCAAGGAGGAGAAAAAAACAGCCTTATTTTTCTTAAAGAATCAACTTCTTAAAACATTCAACTCATCTGCTCCATCCTCCTTTTCCTCCACTGACTCTGTCCAGGTTACACTGCGTCTAACAAAGTTAAGTAAGAAAAATGATTAACACTTACCCAGCATGTTTAATGTCCCAATAGTGTTGGTCTTTAACGTTTTTATAGGGTTATACATGTAATTTGGAGGAGAAGCAGGAGATGCTAGATGATAGATCTGGTCCACTACAGAAAACCAGAGGGCGGAAAGAAGCCATGTTATTTTCACATGTAACTTACTAAATGAGAAAACATTAGGGTCAAGAAACAAGTGCTTCTTTCTGCATTTCCTAACATTAGAACTCAACACTTCCCATATTGCTACCTATAATATATATATACACACACACACACACACAAACATGCAAACCTGTTGAAACCCAAAGCAAGACTTACTTTTTAGTAATACAAAAACTAAAGCATAGTATATATCGACATTATTGACACAGATACAGAAGTCTGGCTGGGTATTGACATTTTGACTTGTAAAAATTTTTATGAGTACTTCAGAGATGCTTAGAAGCTCCAAAAGTATACGCAACATTCTATTATCCTCAAGTTTTTAAGTGACTACCAGATTCAGAATATTTTTCTCAAATGGAATCCCAAAGCAAAGATGGCAGAAACATATTTTAATACCAGGAAGAACCTTTTCAGAAAAATAAATACAGTATTTTTATTTGTAAGCCACTTGCCAATGAAATATTAATGGGATTACCATCATATTTATATTTTAAATGTATATGCCAAGATATGGGCATGCAACTTTTGTCCTTTTTCCCCTATCTATTGCCTTTGCTCCACTGGTGTTCTTTGTGGCACTTTGTGTAATAGAGCATTTTAGCTTTATAAAACAAACAAAACCTCCACAATACAGAGATTCCAGCCTCTACAGTTACGAAATATAATTAACCAACACACTAGACCATACCTTGCAATCAATGAAGGTATACCGATGCCCAACCTAATCTAAAATAAGGTTGTTTGGGTACTGGCAACAGATTGCCCAGGTAGTAAAAGTCTCGCTCTTAACTAATTAAATTTGCTGCATTTCTGTGATTGCAGTGTAAATGAACCTAAAGATTCAAATCACCCATCAGAAATACATATTCCACACAACAGCAAAATAAAGCCTAGTACAAAAAAAACTAAACAGTTACACCACTGTCACGAGTACAGACTGGGGCCTGTGTGAACCTTATCAAGTTCAAGAAGGCCAAGTGCAGGGTCCTGCACCTGGGTTGGGGCAATGCCAAACATAGATACAGGCTGGACAATGAGTGGATTGAGAGCAGCCCTGCAGAGAAGGACTTGGGGGTACTGGTGGATGAAAAGCTGGACACAAGCCAGCAACATGCGCTCGCAGCCCAGAAAGCCAACCATATCCTCGGCTGCATCAAAAGCAGTGTGGCCAGCAGGTCGAGGGAGGCGATTCTGCCCCTCTACTCTGCTCTGGTGAGACCCCACCTGCAGAGCTGCGTCCAGCTCTGGGGCCCTCAGCATAAGACAGACATGGAACTGTTGGAGTGGGTCCAGAGGAGGCCACAAAAATGATCTGAGGGATGGAGCACCTCTTTTGTGATAACAGGCTGGGAGAGTTGGGGCTGTTCAGCCTGGAGAAGAGAAGGCTCTGGGGAGACCTTATTGTGGCCTTTCAGTACTTAAAGGGGGCTTATAAGAAAGATTGGGACAAACTTTTATCAGGGAGTGTAGCGATAGGATGAGGTAACAGTTTTAAACTGAAAGAGGGTAGATTTATATCAGATATCAGGTCGAAACTCTTTACTATGATGGTGGTGAGACACTGGAACAGGTTGCCCAGAGAAGTTGTGGACACCCCATCCCTGGAAGTGTTCAAGGCCAGGTTGGATGAGGCTTTGAACAACCTGTTTTGGTGGAAGGTGTCCCTGCCCACAGCAGGGGGTTGGAACTAGATGGTCTTTAAGGTCTCTTCCAATCCAAACCATTCTATGATTCCAATTTAACAACTATTCCTAGCACAAAAGAACAGAGAGAGAAAAGAGAATAAAGGCTGTAACAGATTTTAAGTTCAAAGGCCAAATGTATCATCAATCAGGACTTTCTTCTCTCTCCAACTTCTCCTACTTTGGTTTATTTCTATCTTAAGCATAATGAATTGTGCTTTGATGTCAATTTATCCAGTAGTCAGGCTTACTTGCTTATTTTCAGCTATTTACCCATTTTCATAAAATGGTCTATTTCTAGAACCAGCATGGCAGTCATTTCTATCAAGGAGGTTCAGAAGACACATAGGTATCATAAATGGTATTCAATACATGGAAAACAAGCACACAGGACTTTGCTCAACTTTGGTTTTCTAACAAGCCATCAGGAAAGTTGCTCTCTCTGTACTTCAGAACTTCTGAGACTTCAGCCCACCTCAGCAAATTTAAAGAACTAAAAAAAAAACCTCAATAAGCTGTGCAGTAGACCAGAATCAGTCTTAAATATGAAACCTAAAAGAAATCCAAGATATTAGTTTATTAACATAGGTAATAATTAAAATCTTATGCAAATCCTAATTTGATACCAGCTTCAGCATATCAGGGTTGCAAAATGCATTGCATGAAAAAAGAATGCAAATGTTGGAAGTACTGCAGGGAAAAAAGTGGTTTTTTTGTTGTTAAATTATAATAAAAATAAACCAATAAAAACTGGACTCATTTTCACAAGCAGTATCCGATATTTGACAAAGCTCAACCTGCGAGCCTTTCACAACTCAATTATTGTAAATATGAAAATGTCTCACCTTCTTCTATATAACATAAATCAGTTAGCCAGAACTAATTAAAAAAAAAAAGAACGTGGATAAGCAAATGCCAAAAAAAATTTAAACATGAGATCAAATGAAAGATAGTGACGCTTAAGAAAGAAAAATAACAAATCCTCTGCCAAGGTCATCCAAGAAAAGCAGTCAAAAGGTGATATAAGAATTAGAACAGTAGGATGGAAGAAGGGAAAGTAATTCCTTCTTTGTATTACAAAAGGAAAGGTTTTTTTTGTTTTGTTTTAAGACTCAGCACTGAAACCTGAAAGAACCCAGAAAAGTCAAGGCTAGCTGCTATTCTGACAGAAGACAGTATTGCATGGCATAAGGCTGCCTTGCCCTAGAACAGAACACTATTGGTCAAAAGGCACACTCAAAAATTTTATTTTAACTTTTTCCTCAGGTGTTTTATAATTAACAAGCAGTAGTAAATGACAGCAATATCAAATAAAGCTGTATTTTGACAACGTACTGATTACTGTTAGCCTTCTGTTGAGTTTAACTTTCACAGTATGTGATATAATGAACTTTTTTCTCCAGTTTTATATTAATTCTTCTACCAAAAACAGGGTAGAAGCATCTTTGACATTCAAATTAAAAAAAAAAAATCCAAACTTGTCCCAGTTTTTCTTTTTTTTCCATTTGAATATAACTATACTTGCTTCAACAGCACAGATACAGGCTGTATCTGAGGTACAACTAGTAGGAAAAAAATATGAAATATGAAGTTATCACCTACTCCCAGCTAGCTAAGAACACTGAAATGTTAGAGGAGGGCATTTCTTGTTAAAGACCTCCCCTTCTTCGCTGATCCCCAAATTTCATTTGGCAAAGCAAGGACACAATCCTTTGCTTCCTGACCTGTCTCTAATGTAAAAAACCCAAAGTGGTTAGGGTGACAGCGTATGTAAGTGGCTTGATTTATCCATGTGGAATGTACCTATTACTTTTCAACAATCCTTTAAGCAATGAAAAAAAAAGTAGTTAAAAACCTTCAAAACACAAGCATCTCTTCATATTAAAACATTACATCCTTTTTAAGATAAGCACATGTTCTGATAATAAAGCTTTAAAAATACTGGCAAAATTGTCAAGGTAAAACCTACTTTCCTTCTTAATTTTTAGCATCTTAGTCTTCAATCTTTATATGTGCTTGCACATATATTCAAGTTTTTCTAGATTAACTGTTGTTTTTAAGTCTACTGAGCAAGCTCATAGCTCCTGTGAGTGCATATTGGCTCATCTGTAGGAGGCATGTCAAAGATTACCCCATGATGAATCTTTGCATTATTGCCCCCACACAAGAAATCCTGCAAAATAATTTGTGATGAAATTTTATTCACTACTTCAGCTTACAATATCAATATTAATCAAAATAAGAGAAATTATTTCAAGTCAAACCTCATCAGACGAAACAATTAACTATCAGCATAAACACAAGATCAGCTTCTAAGGCACTCTGCATGACTCCGTTACTCCCAAGTTTTACCACCTTGACAGGATAATGATATTTGACAGTATGCTGAAGCAGATGCCACAAAATATATCTACTTCTTATGTGTTGCCATTGCCTCTTTGGTCTACAGATGTGAATCTCTACAGCGGAGATGACCAGCTGCCTACAAGATGTCAAAACAGCCCAAAAAGCTAGAGGTACAATTTTGGCAGGTGTCACATTGGTGAGGACTTATTCTAGCATTAAAAAGTGCAGAGAAATACAATTTCGTGTAGCAGACTGCTCTGCTATTTACTGTCATATCAACAGACACTGATATTTCCATTCACTATCAACTCCAGCGCAGCATCAAGAGAGACCTTTTCACAGAAGCCGACCTTAATAGTTAATCGTTCTGCATGAAGTGCGACGTGGCATAATTTCTCCTTATTTTCATCATTGGTGACATTGTAAGCTTCAGTAGTGAATAAAATTTAATCAAATTATTTTGCAGGATTCCTTGTGTTGGGGCAACAATGCAAAGAGGTAGCAATGGGGTAAAGTTTAATTGGTCTGCTGAACTCTGACATGCCTCCTACAGATAAGCCATGAATATGAATGAAATACACGGCTGCCTTGAGTTATGCCTCTGAATGTAAGCATCCCCTTCCCACAGCATGGTACTGTCATGACACTGAAGAAAAGGGGTAGACTGGAAGCTGACGAAAGAAATGCTCAGAGAAGCCGCTGACTGCTGCTTGCAGGCAGCAGGTAATTTAAGCACAGTGGCTCAGAAAATTGAACAAAGTAATAGCTAAAGCCACCTGCAGCCCACAGAGTTGAACTCTGACCTGAGTTTTGTGCTGTTTCTCCCTACCTATTTCTTCACAACCCTTTCTAGATCTTGTTTTCAACAGGCTGTAGTGGAATTTTTGCCGAGTGAAAACGTCACTTCAAAAGCATTGTGGTCCGTCAGTAACTTACTGCCCAATCCTAGTCTGTCAAAGCCAAAGTGAACACTTTCCTGCCTCCCTACCTCCATCCACTTTATTTTTGCTGTTTTTAAATACCTGCTGAATTTTTGACACACAGCAGCACCTGTAAGAATGGTTCCTTTAACAGCATGTGGCAATTCAGATGAACAGGGCCAAAAATTGCCTTTCCTTTTGCTGCATCAGGATACAACTGAGCCTGTGATTATCCAAGTGGCTGTACAATTGTTAGCTAGAAACAAATGCAAACAAAATACAAAACCCCCAACGTTCCTTATAATCTTCAAATTCATTTATTGATTTTTAAACAAGAAGCGAAGTGTAATGGATGGAACTTAAAAAAAAAAAAAGAAAAAAGGTAAAAAAGAAAGCACTCTTTTTCCCCTGATCCTTCCTTCTTACTTTGTTTCCCAGCTGGCAATTACTTTAAAGGTGGCAAAGAAATGGAGCTAGGACACAAAGGTTTTACTTGCCAGAGACATGTTCTTCCCTGTCTGAGTCTGGTTTGCCTCAACATACTTCCTCCCATACGCACAACAGCAAAAATAGATCCCTGTGATGAAAAGGTTCAGCAAGAGCAGAACTAGCAGATGGATGGACGATAGGACATTTGCAAAGTGTCAAATGGTCACCTTTAAGATCAAAGTGACAGGCAGCCAGGAAGCTCCCGGACCTTTTCCTCTTGCCTAGGAAGGAATCTTTAGAGCATTGAGTTTAGAACAATTCAAAACATTGCTCATTTTCCAAAACATGTAGAGAGTGTTGGACATTTCAGAAAGGTGGAAAGGCAAGTTTCTTCCCCAAACTGGTCAAATCTGAGACATCAAGCTGAGGATGTTAAAAAAAAGTACAGTTATTTCTCCTTCCACCTTCGCTCTTTCAACTGTCAGTCTAAGAAACAGATAACTTTTCTGTCTCAGAATTTCAGCAGGCCAGCCAGGCATGCCAGACAAAGCCATCTACCCAGCTTGGCTGACAAGCTCATGTGCTTTAGCACAAAGTTGGCAGTTATTTAATACAGCAGGCAACTTAAACTCTCCTCATGCCAGAACTGTGGAAAGCTATCCTAAAGGATTAACTATCAGAGTGACTGGGACAGCATCTTGCAGTTGACCTCCATACCTCTTCCCTTTGTATGAGGTAAAGTTTTACAACATTTAATTGTGCCTGCTAAGAAACCTTGAGCTAGCTTTCAAAAGAAACCATAGTGCAATTAAATGAAAATGACTGTGTGAAAGGTTGTCCAAAGTTTGATGTAGATGGGTAAGGACCATAAAAGAAAAACAAACAATAACAAAATTCTGCAAGTTTTGTATACAACTCATATCAGGGGCTAGAAGTCTGTAAGCTACTGTGAACACAGAAGCAACAAGTAGTTTACCAAGCACAGGACGGTACGCTAGTAATAAAATAAAGGAACATTAAACAAATTTTTCATGTTACAATTTTGCTGAAATAAAGCAAAAATCAAATCCATTACAAAAATAGCACAGACGTAGAAGCTGTCATAAACATTCAAGCTAGCAGGCACCCAGTGACAAATATAGAAATCTATGATTAACAAAGTTTTAGTAACATATTTCAAGGTCAATAGCAACTAAAATTTGTCAGTTGTGCCCTGTTCCATGTAAAAAGCTCAAAACCCCCCTATAATTTAGTATACATAGACTCTGTAATACCTAATCCCAGACAAAAATGTTCAGTTTTGCACTTTCCTTAATGCTAAACAAGTATGTTCAATATAACCACTCACTTTTACAAAATACTGCAATAAGACCACCCTCCTTCATATCATCTATCTTTATTTTCCAGCCGTATCACTGCACGTGTTCTACGTGCTTCCTAAGTGAACAGTAAGAGTAGAATCTACCACCTTTCCTATGATAGGAAATTACATTCCTTCCTATGAAGGAATGACCTTCAATTTCTGCCTTCAACACGTGTCATGGTACTAGAAAGGACTAAACGGGTCACTAAGTCCACTAAGCACCTGCATCCATCATGGTACTTGCTAGTCAGGAAGTACTAAGCAGAAAAGCTTTGATCAGAAGCGTACAAACAAGTGTCTACAGCTTAAACATATGGACTTTTCTTGTAAAGAACAGCTATGCCAATTCCATTATTGTAGGTCAGGCCAGAGAACCTGACATGATTTAGCAAGACATTTCTATTATACTGAACCTAAAAGGACTACAAATACAAATTCCTTTTCCTAATGTTAAAAGTGTTGCCTGTAACTTAAGGCAAAGTAGGATAACTTTATAAAGGTTCACCATATTCCTCGTACTGGAGCAGTTTCGGAGAGCTTCACCAGAGACCCAGGCACCACTGCACGTGGGTCTGGACAAACAAAATTAAGTAGCATATGTTACCTTCTGCCTTGTCATGACTTTCCATAATCGTACAATTTAAAGCCATCAAGTTGAATATATTAAGTGTGTGGCAGAGGGAATTAAGACTAGGGGGAGAAAAACGTGGGATGGAAACACTGAAGTGAAAAAAAAGGTGCTCACATAAAAACTAGGAACTGTAATTGTATGTGCCTTAAGTTATCTGTGAAATGACATGGAGACAGAACAATCCTGGGATATTGTAGAACAGTATTTAGTAAAATCATCTTGATTTTTGGAAGGCTGGTATGCACAAGGCTACAGCCTATTCTTTTGGCCAATTTTGTGAGCTGTTTGTTTTAGCCTTAAAGTCAACTCAGACCCACAGGCCAGCAAAGTCCTTCAGAATAAAAACATTTTTAGGACCAGTCAAGCCAATGATCTATTGAAGTTCTATAAATAATGTCATTTTCTATATCTATGTGCATGCTACCAACAACTTCATACCTTCTGAAAACTCTGAAAGCCAATCTACTTGTCACCATGTAGGTCACATGCTTACAGCACTTAACTTGCAAAATGAGGGTTTACCCTATCATTTTGAAAGCTCTTCAGTGAAAGCCAGAAGATCCTAATATAAAACCCAAACTACCTTAGCATTCACAACAGTCACTGAAAACAGAGCTGACATTTAAGAAATGTTTTGCCAGAAACCAGATCGCTGGTGGTAATACGACGAGTAATAATAATAATTTATTATTATAATCCACAAAAACTCAGCTTTATTTAACTAATTTTCACATTAATTATTTCAACTCATCTCAGGAAGCAAGTGATAAAGTAGTTCTTCCTTACCTACCACTTATGAACTCTTCTCACTTGCTTCATATTACATTAGTTAGGCAGTGCACCTGCATTTGTTTTAGAAGTCTGTCCTTGAGCATCAGGACACTCTTCAGGATACCTCTTCACTACACTGACAAAAAAGAAGTAGCCTCTTTCACCTTCAGCTGACAGACCGCAATTTTAGAATTATTGTATTAATATTTTACCAAGAGCTCCTGTTTAAACAGTGAAGGATTGGAGGCCATCAGCAATTCCTACTCTGCAACTGTGCTCCTATGGTTCAAAACCAAAGTGGGCAGAAGTTAGATCTAATTAAGTTGGAAAGAAAAACCTCTAAAAAGCATAACACTTGAGGACTACTATGAACATCTTTTGCAGGGAAGAGGATCTTTAAGCTAGACAATTTTTTTATATAATGATAAAGCATTCAAAACATACTGTGCATTTGTGATTAGGGAAATGAAATCAGTTCAACTGAGTCATTGTTGATAAAGCACTGGAAATCTGTGGCATTTTCAGGTGTGTTTTTGTTTCAGATTTGTGGAAGGAGAGGAAAAAAAAAAACCAACAAACAAAACCCACAAAAAAACCCAAAAAGAAACAAAAGGCCTAAATGTGTTAATGTGAGCAGTGAAAACAGTTCAGCTGAAGAGAAAGTCTTTCAGATCCAAGGGATGGCTGTGTGGGAATGTGCATGTATCACCTTATAGAAGATTGTTTTAAGGCTTCCAGACGCCGCTGAAGAAGCAGCAAGAAACGCCAGCATGAAAAGGACAGGGGCTGTGCATGCCTGTCTGAGATTTTCTTCCTGTTTTATTCAACTGCTGTAGCTACTGTTGACAAGATGTATGCACCTAATGGCAGTTGATAATCAGACCTCAAGACTGAACACTAAGAGGTATTACTTGCTTTTCAGGAGTCACGTTTGTGGTATGACTGCCATCTTATGACATCACCTTGAAACTGGCTTATATTTTAGGAGTGGTAGGGGGTGGGGGTGGGGGGTATTGTTTGAGGGCTTTTTTTAGGTTTTTTTGAGCGGTGGAATTTTTGTTGGGTTTTTGTGGTTTTTTTTTAAGCACATAATTCACAGCAGAAATACAGACTTTGGTGGCTCAAAAGGGTTTAATAATAAAATTTTTCCTACAAACAAGTGAACTCTAATGCAGAGGTGGGTATAAACAAGACAGAACAAATCCTCAAGTCACTATGGAAAGTAAGTACATTAAATAAATGTAGGACATGAGTAATCTAAAATTTCATTTGGTAGTTTTTAATGTAATTCTGCCTATTACCATGAAGTGGGGTAGGTCACAGTAACACCAGAGCAAGCATCCGTTCTCATTTGTTCTCCAACTAGTATCTGTGTGTTTTGACACTAAGGTTTGCAGGAACATGAGCCACAATGCTCTTGAGTAACCATCTTCAGGTGCTTATAATCTTAAAAAATGTAGAGAATGAGAGGCAGAAAATAAGCAAAGGTGGATTTCTACAGTTTTTTGCCAGTAACACGGAAAAGAGTAATAACAGATTATTTTCTTTATATACCACCCTTCAGAACAGAAAATTGCCTTCCTGTACCAAAAAAACCCCCCATTTATCAGTGGATTAAAACTCAACATAAGGTTTAGGCTGAAATGAAAATATCTTTAAAAATCCAGAGTACTTGAAGAACACAGACCAAAACTCAAACTACAATTAAAAAAAAGTATTACACAAAATTTAGAAAACTTTTCTTTTTTTTTTTTTACTATTTTCTGTCTTTCAAGATTCCTAAACTACTTTCATTCCATTAAAGAATTCAGGGCCTTTGCTCTTCTGCTTGAAAAAGCTTAAGTGAAAGCTATGTTCTTATGAGTTTTCTACTGACATCTTCTCCAAATGCTAATGCAAAGGAAATCCTAATGGAGGAGGAGGAAGTCATTCAGCACTACAGTTAACTATAGGTATCCCAGGGCTGAGAAATAAAATGCATGTTTAGGTGATTTATTACTGTTCCTGGCCAATCCAGATCAAGATCCAAGAATGCTGAGTGACACTTCATGTCATGGATCAAAGATAATGACTCAGGCAAGGCAGATTTTAGCTTCACAGTGACACCTACGCACAAAAAAAATAAGCACCAAGAAATATAGTGAGACTAAACTCACTTTCCATATCAAAAGTGCAGATGTTTTTCTTTCTCAATCAGAAATGAGGTCTTCTTCAGAAATAAAGTACTGACTGCTCCGTGGAATTTAAGTGTCAAACATCCTTATATGACCTTGTTTAAACAGGACAGCAAATAAACAGGAATTCTTCAGATAGGAACCTTCTTTTGTCATGACTTCATAGTAATTTCAATTTCTATTTACAAGTGAAAAGGAAAAACTGGGACTCAGAAAAGAAGTATTGATCCATACACCAACTCGTTAACCTGCAACAAAAACTATCCCTCATTGCCTCACCTTCCTCCCCATCCCCTTTCGTATGTTTGAATATAAACTCTGCACTGAAATGAAATTTTATCATGTTCCTATACCAGTATATCAAAGTTAATTTGTTTTTAACATTTAGCCATGCCAGCTTTTAATTTATGCCATTGGAGGATGAGAAGACATTCAATAAACTGTCCACTAAACAACATGTTATAATTTGTTGTCAGCAAAAATGGGGAATTGGTGACTTAATTGCACAAAATATGGGAAAGGTAGGGGAATGGTCTCTGAATTCCCACCCATTATTGCCTAGTAAAGTGGGCAACAGCTTTAGCAGCAAGGATAATTCTCTGAGAAGGTCTCAAGTATAATCAGTCACAAAGAAGGTAACACAGGGGAAAGATTAGGAAAGCTGACAAGCTGAATTGGTATAAACTACCAGCACCTGGAGTCAATTAATAAGATCCTAGTCACATTATCCTGTCAGTGGAAACCGAAGTTTGAAGTAAAACAACAGCCAGTAACTGAACCAATGCATTGCATGTTTTTGCAGGACTGTTGCAGTAGTGTTGTCAGGAATTCATCACAAGCAATAATACAAGAGATGCAATTGCTAGAGATTTTCCCAGTGAAATTCCATTAGAATTCAGCAAGAATAAAAAAATACAAGCTCAGATTCTTTTTGTTTGTTTGTTTAAAAATACAAAACATCTACATTGCTACAAAGTTTTGAAGGGATGGAGCAAACCCTCCAGAACTGCAGTGTAAGTTGAGTAACATTTTCATTGATTCACTATATACTTACACGCTCCCACAGAAGTCTATAAGCACGTATATCTCCCAAATACATCTATGTTAATACTTTGTTACAATTTAGCATAATAGTTTGATGTTTATGATATTTTAGATGTTGAGTTACTTCCACTTCTTTGAAGCAGAATGCGTTTTTATTTCTTTCTTTGTTTAGGGCAGGGGGGTGGTTTTTTGTTGAAACTTGGGTAATTCATTGCTGCCATTTTCCTGTTCTACAGGTTGTGGAATGCTTGTACCTAAAGCAGAGGCAATGTTTTCCACAGAAGACACATAAGGCAATCAAAGAAAGTGAGCTGACTTGCCCTCTGAAAGACCTTATTCTCCTCTAAACTGACTATACACAGCTGCAGGACGTATGCCATCTAGTGTAACTACAGCCTCGAATTAAACTTCTCAGTTCATGACATATTTAGACTACAGACTGTGTGCATAGTAAGACTGTGCAGTCACACAGGGACGTAAGACAATGGATCGGACAGACAGACTGACCCACTGGCATCCTGCCTTTTCATAAAACCAGTCACATTAGAAGTTTTTAAGATTTCTTTCCTCCTGTCCACTCAGAAAGGAAGAACCGATTTCAGTGACATAAGTGCTCTGAACCTCTCACTCCACGCTGGTCACAGAAATTAGTCTAATAATAAACAAAGTAGATGGATCAATCCAGAAGTCAGTGCATAAATTTCCTTTCTTTACAGACATACATATTTACAAGGGTAAAGCACAATAAAGCGCAGCTATCAAAGCAGAGCCTACTCACCTTCAATGTACAGGGGCTCAACGACATCATGATTTATCAGTTCGAAGTTCTCATGACCAATCCAGTGCTCCACATTTCTTTTCCTGCCCGTAAAGAAGTTGTCCACAACTGTAACCTCATGGCCATCCATCATTAGTTTGTCAGTAAGATGAGAACCCACAAACCCTGCTCCTCCAGTTATCTGCGTTAGGACAGTTGGTATAAATTTCTTTTTCTTTTTACAGAAACACCAGACAAAGTCTACAAACATGAAGACAGAAGAACAGTAGCTTTCAGGTCTGTGCTTACCCCAGGGGAAACAACTCCATTTCCATGCTTAAATTTTTTTATTCAGTATTTACAGCATTTAAAATTTCAAGAGAGGTGCTTGACACATTTCATCACTGTCAGGAGAAAAGTTCAGCTAACCGTTCACATCAACAAAATCTCTTTTCAGATTACATTTTTTTTCTTTTTTCCTTCAAATTGGATTGTGCCCTTTTATGCAACAGCAAAGCCCAAAAAAACCTAAAAAGGTAAGAGAATTCTCTACGATTCTCATTTCTCAGAAGAGAGAGATGACAGAACATCAGGTTATTCTTGTGGAAGATTTCTAACAAATGCAACAGGGGAGATGGGGGGAAGTTTTAATGGATCCATAGCCCACATCTTTTCAGCCTCTCACACCATTAGCTCTGACATCCAGCATTTGCCTGTCCTGGAAGTTTATGATGTTTTATTGCAATGAATTAGGCAAAAATAAAATATTTTAAAACTTGTACTTGTTCCATTGCAGATGTAGAAACAAGGAAGCTCTTTATTTTTTCCCTTTCTGAACCTCAGTCTTTAACAGTAAACAAACAAATCACTAACTCAGTATTGAAGCAGTCAACACATTAAGTAGTAGACCTGCAAGTTGTGACACATCCAGACAGACATATCTATAGAAGCAATTTTTTTCTCTGCACTTCATAAGCTGTTTTCAAGAACACACAAAGACATGACAGATCACCACCCTCAAAGAATGAGGGGACTTGTAAAAGCCGTGTGTGTGTCAGCAGCAATATTATATGACTGCATCATCAAATTCATATTTCTAAAGTGATTCAGCTGTTGATCTCCATTCTTCAGCCACAGTGACAACTAACAAAACAAAAGGAGAGTGAAATTGTCAACCAGGAATCTAATGAATGGATAATGTCCCTCAATGACAAAGTCTGTGTGGAGAAGGACGTAGAGGATGTAGATGCCTGAAGTTCTTTCCCTTTGGGCTAGTCAAAGCCTAAACATTTATCCTGCCCACTCCCTCCCCATCCACTATTGAAAAAAGGCAGATTAGCAGAAATTCTTTCTTTTTAAATGACAAAAAAAACCCAAACAAAAAACCAAATGCCACAAAAAAACCACCAAAACCAGCAAAGACACAAAGGCAACTAAAAAGCTATCAAAAACTGAAAAGGAAAAAGGATAACTACATCTGTTCTCTTTTGTAAAAACTTGAACATCCACTTCTTGTATTCTCACACTTGTTTTTCTTCTTAAAAATTCAGGGCCATCAGTGTGTCAAAGGCATTGTAAGTACCAGTTAATAAAAGAATCATGTAGTTGGCCTATCTAGTATTCTTTTGGGTTTATCAGGACTTCCTTGTAGCACATTCAATACGTGAAAGAGGATTTAGGAGAAGCCCTCTGAAAAAAAGAAAGAATGTCAGGGCTCCAACTATCCCAGAACAGGCAGGAGGGAAGGACAGGTTTCTGGCAGAATGCTGGGAACAAGAAAAGAACGGTAGTAACTGAGTGAAAACAGTCCTCTGCCAGGTGCCACCACTTACCAAGGGAAAAATAATACGCATGGAAAACCTACTGCCATAAACTTATCCTGACTTGGAAGCAAGCTGCAGCCTTGCTGAATGTTCCAAGGGTTTTGCCTTTTTGTGGTGACCAGGACAAAGATTGACTGTAGATGACCTGAACCTATTCATTCAGCTGAGGCCCAAGGAAATCCCCTGCTGCTGCTTCTATTTCCAGTATTCCAGAGATGCTTGCAATATGTCTTTTGTGCAGTAAAAGAAGGTGTCTTTGCTCCCCTTGGGAAAAAAAAAAAACCATAAACCAAACCAAGTACTGCCTACAGCACTCTTCTATGCTAGATGCAAGCAAAAAAAACCCAAAAAAGCACAAACCAATTTTGTCTGGAATGAAGTTTCCAATTACTTTAAACCTGTAAGTAGTGTTTATGATAAATCTGTGTTAGCTTTATTAACATATCACTTTCATAGGTATTAAAGAGCTACTTGGAAAAGGAGCTGAATTTCCCCTGGAAAAGTAAACAACTGTATAAATTAATTTTATCATCATTACTTGAGGCTACATTAAAAAAAGAAAAGATGATTTATCACTGAAGCTCTCTGTATAACCTTCCTGTAATCACTCATAAAAGCAAGGTCAATATACTTCATTTCTAAATATGACTTCCTGCAAATCACAATGACATATTAATCTACAAAATCATATACTGTAAGTAAATAATTTCCATAACAGAATTGAAGCACCAGCACCTGGGGTTTCAACAGGCATTCTTTTATTAATGATGTTGTATTAAAATATTTAATTAGTAGTGCCAATATGCTTGGTAACTTCAGCATTTACTAAAAGACACAAATATTACTGAAAATTTCCTCCACCAAAGGCACTTAAAAGTTTGTATTTGCTAGACAGATTCACTTCTGCTGTCTGCAGGCAGATTGAAAACATCTAATGTCCCATATGGAAACTTTAATTTTTATTTATTTTATGCTTTAATTGGTCTACCACATTCAATTCAGAAACAACCCACACAACAGATTGAATGAACGTCGACACTATCATCCATAATATGAACACAATTCCTTCTCCTGCACACAGAAGTCTTTGGCCTAGTCACTTTAGAGAACTGAGCAAGTACATAAATCATGCACAACAGGACAAGGACTTGAGCTCTTCTGAATGAAAGTGCCAGAGTATTAAGTCTCAGCTGAAATACCTCCCCTACTAGCAATCATCTCTGAATAGAGGCAATATAATAAAAAATAACTGCTCAACTGTTGTCTTATCAGCTCAGCGCTGTAGAGACTGCATTCAGAGAAAAATCAGAATTTAGAACGCATTCCAGGAAAAGACACAGTATCAACATAATGTGAAGAAAATCATCTACCAAAGTTCACTTGGCTTGCCGATTCCTGTGTTTACTCCTGAGAAACTTCCAGGTGTCATGCAAGGTCTGCATGAATCCTTAAGAAGCTGACTTCAGCTACTCAGAAGAACATTCTTCCTGTAGGATTACGACAGTGATATTCTAACAGAATGAATCTGCCCATGTGGGCAGGGAGCTTGTGAAAGCCCATCTGAGTTCCCACTGAACTAGTCCCCAGTCACGACAGATAAGAAGCAACTGAATGATTCACAGACCCTTTTGGCCAGCTTTCTCTTTAGTAATTTAAACTCTACAAAATACATTGACAGCAAAAAGCTATTTCACCTCCAGGTCACCAGAAAAGACTCCTATTCCAACTACTCGCCATCACTGTTGAAGCAACAGACTTCAAAATATCCAGTATCTTTAAGAGGCAAAGTTCAAAAGTTTAATATTAAAGAGCTCCATAGCCTATTAACAGCTTGCACCGATACTTTTCTTGAAAGTACCTTCTTGCTACACAAAAACCATGACATTAAGGTAACTATCACACTTGGACACATGATTTGGAATGTTCAGAATTAAACCTCTCTCTGATGTTTTCCTCAGTGTACCTTCCACATCCAACAAGGGCACAGAGAGCCTACAGGTCTATCTCCTTCAGACTGCCATAAAAATGACAGAATAACACTGAAGAACTAAACTAATTTGATAACACTTATTCTTTATGAAGTTTTGCAAGAGCAGTGAAGACTTGTCTAATAAAGCAGTAAAAATAGAATTTGTTTTTAATAGCATCTTTTCAATGTTTTTCATTAAAACATCAGTTAGGCACTTTAGGAGGGATTTGTCCCAGACACTGCTCTGTACTACAGAGGCAGAAACTCATACTTCTGTATTTACACATCTTGTGTAGCTATACTTTCTCTGACTCTTCAAAATGTGGGGACAATTTTCCCCCCCCAGGACAGAAACAAGAAAAAAATTAGGACACAGCTATCTTCAAAAGCATTTGTAGACAAAACTGGAAAGCTGATGTTGCAGCACAGTTTAAGAATGCCTTGGATGTTTAAGAATGGCTGAGTTTAAGAATGCCTTGGATGACTACTTGTCCTAACTTAACCTGCCCTCCTCTTCCACCCTAACACATCTGCGATGCTTCACAATATCAGAAACAACATGGAAGATAGAGAGATGAACATTCCCTCAGTCTAATTAACTGGTCCTTCTTAACAGTGCTGCAGAGCAGCTACTTTTCTAGCCTTATGACTAGATTTTGTCCAATTCACTCACACAAGCTTTCTGTCAAGTCGTGCCTAAAAAGCTTCCCAGTCTCCGCAAGTTTAAGCCATCTGGGAGCACAAGATGAAAGACCCTTTGGCAATGCAGTCCTGAGATGTCACAAGCAGAGAACAGTAGCTTAATTGGCAAGTCAAACCTCCAAACCAGAGCCCAAGTGTATTATCCACATGCTGAGTTTGAGAACATGAACACAGAGTAAGTGAAGTACTACTGTAAACCCGGTGCAGCACATATGACATACAAGGTATTTAGTTTATTCCTGCTCATGTCTTTAACCCTACAAGACTGACTGCATTCAACAGATTTTTTTTCTTCCCCAAAAAACTACCCCTGAGTAAATACCAACTTACCAGGATTCTTTTACGGTCCTTTTCTGATAAAAATTTCACTGGTGGATATTTCTGGGTGAAACTACAGAACATTTCAAAACAAAGAAGAAAAGAATATGTAAGTTGTAAGTTTCAGCCTTTTCATATGTCTTTGAAATATTAAAAAATACTCTGACAACCTCCCATTCTTGAAGTTCTGCTCTGGGTATGTTTAATTCTTTTTTCTAAAGAAGGATCTGGGCCAACATGAGAAAATGCCTGTGCTTTGTAAAAGCACTGTGAGAAATATCAAAACTGATTTGCAAAAATTGCTTTTAAAATTTCTGCTTAACTGATTTTCTAGAATGAATCACTTGACTTCTTATCTTTTGAGAGCAGAACTGGTGCCAGGCATGACATCACAAGAGAATAAAACAATAAAACATGAGCAACAATTGAATGGGTTGTTTTTGTTTTGTGGGTTTTTTGGTGGTTTTTTTTAAAAGGTTTGAAAAGCAAACAACCCCCTTAAAAGTTCTGGAAAAGAAAGCAAGTTGTTTTGACTTACCACATTGATTTAAAATATTTCGCCTTAAAGTTTCAATGTGAAGTTTAAAATATGAAGTTTTAATACTCAAAGTTTCACAGTAATCAATGTAAAGATTACAATCAAAATGTCAAAGAAACTCTGTTTAAGATACTTCAACAATTTTTACCAGAGAGTTTATTCAGTATGAAAGCTAATCCTAATTTTCTCCTCAGAAATAGCTAGACTGCCATTGTTTTGATGGTCTTCAAGTTTTCTCTTTAATTTTTTTACACCTTCTTCTTTACAGGAACTTAATCAAAACTAAAACATCCTAAAATAAAATTATGCAACATACAAATCTTACATGCTCTCTCAGGCTTAAAATTGATGCTGAGAACCTTAGATGATTTCATGGACATGGGATTGTTACTTCTTTCTCCCTCCACTGGCATGCATTCTGCATACAGCAACAAACTCCTCCAAAGGAAGGTGTGAAAGAAGGTGTAAATTTTATTTTATTTTATATATTTATTTCAGTAATTAACATTGTAGTCATGGCAATATTTTAACAGCTCATGTTTTTCTTAACTAAATATCAGTGTGACACTGGACAGAAATCAAACTATGGTTCCTCTTCTCCTCCAGTAAGTCGACATGCTAGAGATGCAATTGGATGTTGCACACAGGAGGTATATATGCTAACACTTCACACAGATTACATTTTCACCTACTCACAAATGGACTCTGAACTGACCCTACACCTCTGATCTTGAAGCACTTCCTCTGCTTCTAACCTGCAGTACTGGCTCAACGGGAATTCTTCAGAGGCAAAGCACAGATGCTTCTGTACTTGCAACAACCTTTCATCCCAGAGTGAAAGCCATTTTCAGTTTCCTGGACAGGGGAAATATAGCAGCAGAATTTTCCAACGTTACCCATACAGGAAGACTGAAATAAGGAGCTACCTACACTTGCCTTATATCACCACATGGGCCACTAAGGGTAACCCTATTTTTTTGATTTAAGCTTAGAAACAATCAGAAACAGCAGTGCATAAGTACAATGCAAACATGTAAAACACAGCCTTCCTGTGAGAGAAAGAAAAACCCACCACAAGAGGGTTATGGAGCTTAAAAAAAACCTGAAGTGCCAAATAACTTGATACACGGTAAAAGTCAGTCTCCTCCAATTTTAAGACCACTGTTTTAAGGTCACATTAATCCAGCATAGAGCAATACTGCTTCCAAAGGGACCTCCCAACCATTTTTGCTCCCTCATTACACCAGGACTAGCTTAGAGGCAATGGGCAGGAGTCTGGAACTGATCCAGCTGAATGTTCATTTTTTGGCAACAACGTTGAGTTTATCTTGACCTAATGCTTGCTTTGATGACTACATGGCAACACTTTTGCTGTGCAAATTATTAATAAAAAAAACTTTCCACCTTCAGCTAAACAATCTCTTGTCATGAGACTAGCATTAAGGAATTCTTGTCTTTCCTGCATCCCAAAAGCATGACGATAGCTTGCTTTCAAGTTTTATCAGCTTATGAGGCAAAGGAAACATTGACACGAGAGAGTAAGCTTTGCAAGCAAAATCAGCCTTCAGGCATCTGACAGTGAGTAGTTATTTACTGTCACTTTACAGAGATATAAAATTCAAAAATTGTTAATTGCAAAAACCCACATGCAGTTGAACCAGTAGAGGTGAATGGATACACTATTTGAAAAACCCAACAACAATAAAAGCCTATATTTTGATATGGGCCATAACAGCCTATAAGTCCACATTTTGTGAAAGTATGATTCCCAGATCAGCTCATACAGAGGTAAAAAAATATTTTGATTATTTCTCCTCCTTGCTAGATATTTGAAACAAGATTCATCAATACATTGCAAACACTACTCAAAAAGAAAAGAGCATTTAGATGGCTCCTGGGGAAAGTTGTAACTTAATGGTTCCACCCAACAACTCATTGCTCATTTGGAAAAACATAACAATACCCAAAAAAGGGCCAATAAGGACACCCTCCCACAAAGGTCCTCTGTGAGTGACAGAAGGAAATAACTGAACTGCCAACAACAGAAGCTGAAGATATTTAATCTTTATTGATAGCCCAGTATAAGTCAATTGAAGAGAGGCAGGACATAAAAAATTTCATCTAAACATAAAATCTCTACCCTATAATTTGACCATTATAATTGGTATAGTAGTATCACATGCAACTACTACAGGTGACGCAGTCTGCAATTTGTTTCATGTTGCCAATACATTGCCTAGTTTGATCCATTAAGTTCACGTGTATTTAAAAGATGAGCAATCAGAGCAGTATTCTCACTGAAATAAATTGCATGTGGCAGGTCACTGAATCTTTCAAATCAACTGTAACAAACCAGAACAGACAACTTATTTTTTCTTATCTCTTTTTTTTTTTTAAATGGTTGGTTGTTTTTTGGGGTTTTTTTGGTTGTTTTTTTTTTTTAGTTGTGGTATTTTGGGTTTGTTTGTGGGGTTTGTGGTTTGTTTCTTTTCTTTTTTTTTTTTTTTTTACAGCACAGGACAGGTGGGAGGAGGAGGGGCAAATGCTCATTGGCAAGACAAAACTCAAAACACCAACACACTGCAGGTGTCGACCATACCCCTGGCCAAGAGCTATGGGATTCTGCCCTCCTCTCCAGAAGAACAGCACACAACCAGTATGCCATACGTAACCATCCGGGCCTACTGGTACTGCTGGGGTAAGTCCAGACTTGTGATTGCTTGCCCCTTATAATGCAGCATTCTCGACTAGCTGTTTGCTTGGGACATCAGCAGTGCCACCTGTGAAACAGTATCACTAAAGCAACAGCATCCTTGTCAGAGCTGACAATTCTCACCCATATTCTAGACCTTATTTTGCAATGAAAAGCATCTGCCTGTGAGGGCACTCAGATGGCAGAACTGATCTGGCGGAAAGGCAACCAGACTGGGGAGCAAAGGAGTTAGTTGCAAAGAGAGATTGAAATGCCTGGTTTCCCCATTCAGTTTACTATCAGAACTCCAGTGGTTCTGCTGGCATAAAAGTGAGGAAACGATGTTGCAGGGTTTGTTTTTTTTTTTTAACAACTATGTCAACTTAAGGTGCTTGTGGAACTACAGCACACATTTAATATCTGCAGCTCATCAAGCAGCTTGTCTGCTTGTCCTCAGTTACATCACCCAGTTTAATCCAAGATATCACATTCCCTTACAAATCCTGAAAGAAGCGAGTTAGTCAGGCTCATCCAAAGCACACACAGAGACTAAGATTCACAAGCAAATCACTGTACATTAGCTGAACCATGGTAACTGATCACAACTGTGGGAAGTGTGAGGTAAAACATATTGGTTTTAACTGCAAGAGACTGAGAATATGTTTTAACACACACCTGGGCTGAATTTACTAAACCAGCTGGACTCAAAACAGCAAATTCTTCCACAGCATCCAAAGGTACTGAGGGTACAGGCAAAACATTTATCTCAAGACTACAACTACAGAACTGACCGCTCCAGAACAGAAACCGTACTTTTTAACTGCTTCCCAAATTTATCAAAAAGACATACCTTTTTTCCAGATCTTTGATTTTCTCCCTTAGAGGTGCAACAGCCTAAAATAAAGGAATAATATTTAATCTTGGAAGAATAGAATAAGATTCACATCACAAAACAATCATATAGGAAGTTACTTTAGAGCAAGAATCACGGTAAAGTCTTCTATGAAGAGCTTCACTGAAGACACTCCAAGAAACTTGCATCTTAAAGTATCCTTTATGACAAAAAAATCTTTGAACCTTTTTCACCAAAAATCAAATCACCTTGTACAGTGTGAAATCCCTTAGTTTACCACTGAAAAAAAATCACCTCAAGGCTATAAGTACCATGGACTTGTTGACAAGAACATCCGATGTTATGATTCATATTTGGCAAAGTGAAGTCACAACTGACTCGCCTGAGGTTGTCAAAAGCAATCTATATTGAGCAACGGCACAATAGAACAGTCAGTAAAACCTCAGCTATTTAAATGGACAGCAGATACATGCACTTAAGAGTAGATAGACACAGAAACAGAGGTATTACCTCCCGTGCAAAGGCTACATTACTTTAGAACATGATATGTGAATTTAAAGAGGCATCATGTTTTAAAATCTGATACATTTTACATCATGATTTGAGGGTACATCTAGGCTTTTAAAAAAATATTAGAAGGAAATTTGTTAGAAAATATAGTTCACCTACTAAGACTTCTGTTTTCATTTTCGCTTATTTTCAAAGCAGTGCTTCAAAGAGAGAATCACATAAGTCAGCATCAGTTTCAGGTTCCTTATCACAGGACCCAAATTTCTAACAGCCCTGACAAATTTCAACAAGTCCCTGAACTCTTGTTTTTAAGTTTAATAAAATCTTGTCACAAAGTTTACCATCTAGGGCCATTCATAAGTTGAAAGCTATCAGAGAGTTATCACTTGAAGTGGTACAATACAGCAACACATCACCAACCACCATTGATTTGTTTTGTACAAATATTGCTGGTTAGAGCTAGACAATTCAGGAACTTCATTAACTGAAATAAGCTGTGTGTTCACATTACGAGGAAATAGAGTATTGTAATTTATATTCATTAAATATCTAGCTCTGTGAAGCAGCAAATAGTTCTTGAAACAATTACACTTACTGTGACGGTTCAAGATACTGTATAACTAAAGCTTTAAAAAAAGATCCAGAAATGCTCAAATTCTCAGACCTTACAGTAACTCTGATCTACTCATTGCATTTCAAGCATTTGACCATTCTTAAACTGGGATTTTCAGAATGCTTGCTGCAATGTTTACCAGAACTCAAAAAAAAAAAAAAAAAAAAGAATGCGAAGGGCATAAACTAAGAACACAACCTTTCTATTGATTTTAAGCAATTTCAGTGGCCTTCTCGCTGTGTCCAGAGGAATGATTGCTATATAAACCTGCTGGAATACAAGACACTAGACAGACCAGACTACACTGGTATGGTCACACACACCCACGCAAGGGGTAGGGTGTATTGACCTCAGAGACTTTTGTATCTATTAAATTCTTTGTTCTATTGTTATTAGACTGGAAGTTTAAAAACATCTGGGGAAAGATTTGTTGAACACATTATTAAAATTTCACAACAAACTGAGGTCAAAATGGAAATTCAGAGGTATTGGTACAGAAGTTCAGAACCACCAGTGTGTCTACCCCAGAAATTGCCAGGACTTGTGCCTAAAGCATCAGTACTGCACACCATCCCTGACCACAAACACCACTACCATTGTTCATTAGGTAAGAACAAAGCAAAGCATTTTTGGGAGGTTTCAAATTTCTAATGAAACATATATATTTAACATTTTGTAAGGGTGACAGCGGAAAGGGTGTATAACCTTCATTCGGTAATAAAAACCCGATCTCGGGAGGACTCTACCACAGCCTCTGCAGCAAATGAGACAGAGATATTACTTTTAAGAAAGGTTTAGAGGAAAAAAAAGATTAAAATCACAGATCTATGTTAGAAACTGCACTGTAGTGAAGGAACACTTATGTACAGACACAAATTCAATGCTTTGAGTGGTTTTAGTGGAATGGAGAGTAATGAGAGAGAACTAAATACACCTTTTCAATATGAAATGAGTGAAATGGAGTCCTTAAAACAAAACAGACTACAACTATTAACAAACTAACCTCCTCTATTTTACTTTCCAACTTCTGATCCCCATTTTCTTGAAGAGACCTGTTGGCAAGAAAGGACAAAACATAATCCATACCTAAGCAATAGTTGCTCTGCTGCACCTGCATCATGCTTTTCATGTTAAAACAGTATCTTCAAAGCACCCAAAGTTAGTATTATTTCAAAGGCATACTCAGAAAAAAATGAAAGCAGATGGTTCGATTCCCATTGAAATTGGCTAGTCATGTTTGGAAGAAACTGAACCAAGCCCACAGGAATGAGTACTAACAATAAAGATGACATTCATGTTACAGAGAAAATTAACTTCATTGGAGAAAAGCGTCTAATCACTGCACTAAGGTAGGGTCAGCAGAAATGTTTCTGAGTGTAGCTTTACTATGCAAATGCCCAAGATGTCTCTTTGAAGGTCCCTGTTTACTGTATGCTACAATTATGGTAACAAAACATTTTCCCTTAATGCCACAACTGTAACTGTAATTTCAATCAAAGAGAGAGAAGGGCAAACATGTCTAGTATTGACTGTCAACTTTTACAAAAAAAAAAAGAAAAAAACTGTACCAAAACTTGTCTTACGTGACCATCTGATAGGCAATACCCAGAACATAAATGCTACTTGTTTGCAGGGAAGCCAAGCTTATACACTGAAGGATGAAGGATGTCAAGGTAACTTGTGAAAACAGGGTTGGAGTCTTGCACAAATCTGTGTGGTCTTATTTAGCATCTAATTGTGTCAAGTATCTCAATTAGTTGGGTCCATTCTTTGAAGTAAACTTCTACAAGTGTAGAATATGTATTTTTAAATTTTACCTCTTGCACCTAGTCTATGTAATTTTCCTTAAGTTTGCATAATTCCTTTTTTTCCAGTTAAACCTCCTGAAAGGGGAATTATTTATCTTACAGTAGTAAGCTCTTATGCAAAAGGATTCATGGGTATCCAACATAAAAAGGGGTCCTTTCAAATAAAACAAAGCTCCTTTACTTGGGACCTGAAGTTATTACACCTATAGAAACAGAAGATCCTTTGTTAAGCAGATACATATATACCACACTTAGAACCCTTCATATCCCTCTGTAAAACTCTCTTTAGTCAGTTCAGTCTATTACTGAGGCAAAAATCTTATCGACCATATTTGTTTTGCCGTATGATAAAGAGTACAGTAAACTCCGAGACTAAGACATGCAGACCCTGAACTATCTTTTCCAAACAAATTGTAATTTATGGTAAAGTGGCAAATAAAAACCCTCCAGTTAACATAGTATGAATTTACTACAAGGAAGCAATATTAAATAATTCTTGTAAATTTTTTAAATGTTTTCCCAAATAACAGAAATCTACAAAAAGCTATGTGAACAATCCATGGAATAAAGGCTTTCCTCTCTGCTAAATGAGCAAGGAAAATTTGGAAAACCTCTCAAGAATATAAAAATGTTCCCTCAAAATGGTTCCTAATATTGGGTTGTGGGTTGTTTTTTTTTCCACAAATCATGGAACTTAAGGACTGGCACTCTGCAGTTTAGTTTTTAATGAGCTCTTCCTCCTAACAAAGATGATCTTATTTGTCCTGAAGGCCCAATGTAGGTCCTCAGCCAAAGCTTTCCTCCTCAACAGCTCTATAATGGACAACTCAAATAAGAATCAGATGCAGCTAATGGTAGAATTTGTAAGGACAGCTTGACACACTGGATCCCACACCCACCTGCCCGCCTCAAACCACTCCTGAGGTTCTTGTCCTTCCTTTGGAAATGCTCAGCTGCTCACGTAACAGCTGCTAAGCTGCCATAGTTTGCTGGTCACGATAACATGGTACTCTAAATGATACCTCCATCTGCAAGCCGCAGCAGTTCAGCAGCTGTCTGCCTATAGCAGCTGAACACTTTGTAGCAAGGGTGGGAAACCCCAAGAGAAGTGAAGGGGACAGCCTGGGACAGAAACAGGTTCCAGGGTAAGCTGTCCTGGGTCAATCAGAGCCCACAGAAAAGTAATTAATTTTCTTACTTTGCCTCAAACTTTCTTTACTCTGTGCTGCTAAGAACAGCAAGAAAGTACAAAACCACTTTACTAGCAAAGCAACATAGTGAAACGTTTTGTCCTCTAGGCGGAAAGACTTTGTTGTAGGGAGCAGACTGTCCCCATATTCTCTTCACCTTCTTCCTCAGTTGTGGCTTCCTGGTGAATTTTCCAAGGAAAAACACACACATATAAGCAGAAATGCTGTGAAAATCTGTATGTTTTGCATGTGTATGCTATGCCTTCCTATTTCTAACAGCAAAAATTCTGGGGTACAATGCGGGATTTTTTTTGCTTTTCAGCAGTTAAACCATCAGATTTTTTCCCAATTAACTGTGGAGGAAGAAAAACCCTCAAAACCACATTTCTAATTCTAGGTACAGAAACATAATTATGCAAGCAGTGGAGGATCTGCTGCTCTTCAGTGTTTAAGCTTGTATTGTCACTGCGATAAGGTCATATCTGCGCTGAGGAAAAGCAGAATCCAAGCCCACGGGCCCAGCTACACCAACCAACTTGCCTGAAAACATCTCCAAAATCAGAAGATGAATTTCTGTAAAGTGAGTGTAAGATTCCTGGGTGAGATTTGCAGCAGACATACAACCCTTTTTGAGACTGAACACCTTGCATTTAAAAAAATGGTATCAGCTGCTTAGCAACCGTCCAAACAGTGTGAGCTGCTGTTCTATTTTCTCCCTACTTGACATACAGTGATACATGTTGATGGGAAAGGTAAGTTATTTCAGATAGGGATACTCAATACAAAAATTATATACATTACCTCATATTGACAAAGTTTCCCCATACAGCTGGAAAATAAGAAAAGAGAGAACATTACAGTGTCATATAACAGTACGAGGTCATTTTTTCCTATCATTAGATGGAATTTAAAACAATATTAATTATGTTAACGGCAAATTATCTGTTTAAGTAAAAAACATGATATACATACACACACCAAGTGATTAGAACACAGTTTAAGAATATGGGAAGAATTCTGATGAAATTACATGAGACTATAAAAAAATCGGAAAATACAGTAATTCAATAAAAAAAGGACTAGGCTATTCCAGTGCACACCTGGAATTATCAGACCAGTAAATCAGCAGACATACTTATTTGATCATTATCCCCACACTATATTACATAAACAAAATGTACTAGAATTCTCTGAACTATGATTTGACACTGCACACACATTAAACAAGCCAGAACTCTGGACTTATTAGGATTATTGACAAAACATGGCAAGAGCAAGAAAGGAGTCCTGTAGACCTGAACCACACGACTGAAAACAGCAGACTGACAAGTAAAGACTGGCCACTATAGGCAACAGCTGGACCAGTCGAAAGAGGTGCCACAACGGTCCTGCATTAAAGGTAGCAAGGGCTTGTGTGCATGTGAATTCTGTCTCTAAATAGGTATATATTGTGATGCAGACACAAAACGTATCTAAGCAATGCAACCAAACACCTCACTAAGCAAACAAAGATCATTTATTACACTCTTTGTATGGAAAAAATGTTTTTAAGGAAGACAAACTGCAGTATAAAATAGCACAGCAAACATGTATCAGCCGTTTCTCTGTGCTCACAAAAAGGATTCATCCGCCCAATTTATTTTTCTACTGGAAAAAAAAAATCTTCTGAAACTGTTCAGGGTTTAAGTGACTACACAAAGACTATCAAAACACGGATTTTCCTTTTAACTTTCAACTAGAACACAGAATGTAGTTGAAAGTGAAAAAATAAGAAGCCGCAAACCAGGCTACACTACAGAGTTGACAACTTCAGACCGTCAAGACAAACAAGCTTAATAGGGAACAGTTCTGTAAGGGACTCTGCAACAATAAGCAACACAGGAAATATACCCTGAATATCACCAGAAAAACCATTCTGCAATTGCTTTTTAAGAGACAAGGCTCAACCTAAGGATCCAAATTACCTGGGTCTTAAGAAAGAGTAGCAGTCTATATGCAGTATTAACATACACACAGAAAGCTTCTGAAGTGTCCTCAGCTTTTGTAAGCTGCACTTCAGGTCTCAAGTAGCAGCCAATGAAGTATTTTGCCTAGATTCAGGCTTTGCACCATTTTCACGATTATTACTTATGGATCTCAAGCACGTGATGAGGTGTTACAGAAACAAGAAAACAAAACAAAAAAAAATACTGCTACAGTCACAGGCACCTTCCAGGCAAGAAAAGAAAGAAAACATACTCAGGAAAGAGGAGCAGGTAGGACACGACTGAGGATGCAGTAATGCAGTCGCTGTTCCACCCTTTAGGGGATGACAAAGCTACTGAACTGTTTTTATCTACTGAGCGCTGCTGAGTAATTCAGAGAGTAATTCAAATGAATCCATGACAGACTATAAAACAAACTGTAGGAGGGCACTGTGATATCTGTGGTGGTATCATAAAACCTGTCTTTTTCCCGGGAAAAGTTAAGGAAGCTTTACATTAGAACAGATGATCAATAAAATCCAAATTAATTTAAAAAACACTGTGGATTTTGTGTTAATTAGATAAAGTAAATTATCTGTGGGGGAAAAGGGATACAACTTTGAGCACTAAGTTGAATTCAAGTTATTTACCTTCTGGCTAGGATTTTATCACAGGTTGGAAGGGACCTCAGGGATCATCTAGTCCAACCAACAAACCCAGTTCTCCCAGCCTATCATATGGCAGGCTTCCCCGTCCTTTGATCATCATTTAGAATTATTTATGATGACATTAATGGAAAAACTTTTTTTTGCGATGAATGATGACCATTTGGCAACTACAGGTACAGAATTCTCAAGTTATACATTACTCAGCTATACTTACAATCAGTTATTTTTCTCAGCTACAGAAATGCATACAAATAACGTAACGTATTGTTTACACAGTGGCAGGAAACATCTGGGCTTAGTTGGTGAAGCAGAAATCGATAAAAAAATGAGTTGCCAGCTGCACCACAAATACTACCCTACCAGTTCTGTTGCAAAGACAGTGCACAGCTACACTGCATACAGGAAACTGGCTTCCTATAGAAAACATGTTAATTGTGTGTGCTCACTGTCCACAGCAAAGAAGGGGAACTCAGAAAAGCATTTCTGTGCTTCCAGAAACACTACGCTTGATATCCCAGTTCTGTAGGAGTAAGAAGTTTAATGGGAGGTCATTAAGAAGTGTATCTTTTTATTACTGCAAAAGAGAATGAAACTGCAAAATGAACCACATAGGAAATACCATATGGAGAGATTTGAAGAACCCTGCAGTCTCTCTCACATGCAGAGAGGTGCCGCAGAAACTTGCCTGAACATACTGCCCTCACAAAGGATTCTGAAGACACAATTCTAAGGATGATCTCTTTGGCTACCATGGGTTTATGCACAGCTTACATCAAGGTTAAAGAGATTGGAGGTAAGGCTTTGCACTACTGTGGAAATAAGGTTTTCTTGGGATTTTTCTAAATAAACATCACAATTGTTTATAAAACGGGCTTCTTCTGTAAGCCATAATCACACTGCTGGTTCTGCAGCTGTGGATTTCCTTGAATTGTCACTTCCTTGTTCTAAAGGTTATGCCAAGGCCAGTCTGACATTCAGGCAAGAATGATGGAAACATACTAAGGCAAGTGGGCCCAAATCCACAAGCAGAATGATGCAGAATTACAACCCTAAATCCAAGACAAAATCCCTCAAAGGCACCACAAAACCCCCTGACAGACCCAAGTTCAGGCACCAAATCTGCAGACGTGTGGATGGTTAAAAAAAGCTTCTCATACCAGAAAGCTCATTAATCAGGCACTACACATAAACCCAGTTTTCAAAAGCATCAAACTCCTAATGGACCCAAATCTAAGCAAACGCTAACATAACGGAGCACCTCATTGTAAAAGCCAGTCTTAAAAAAAACCAAAACCAAACAATTTTAAAAAATTCCAACTCTAAAGCCAAATCTTTTAAGCCAAGAGGTATTCATCCAGGGTAACAGTCCTATGCCAATTCTCAAACCTCAGAGATTTAACACCCTCACCCCCCACAGCCACACACAGTACATACTCTATAAAGAATGCCCTATTCATCGAACTAGGAAGCATTCATGGACACTCTTCCTGCCATCTAACTGAAACTCTGTGCAAGGGAAAAATTCATGACTAATTGGACTGGATGGATAGAAGCATGACGTGTAACCAAACAACTGAGACACTCGCCTACAAGACAGAAGAAATAACGGTTCTGCTTATTCTCTCAAAGACTATTTGTAAATCTCACCCAGTGACTGATTAAGGCAATAATAAGTTACCATTAGGGAAGAGATCAGAATATCTGCATTGTTCTGAGACACGTGAAAGACTGGTTTAATGGCGTGCAGGAGAAAGGTATAGTCCTATTTTGACTCTATCTGTTCTGGGAAGGCTTTTCCCCTCTGCATCCCTTCCATAAAATAGTGAGAACAACCATTTTTATTGTAGCATTTTTGCAAGGATTAATTGTGAGTACCATGAAGATTAAAAGTACATCAGAGGCATTAATCACTCCCACAGACATTACACTTTAAAGTGACAGCTTCCAGAGAAGAAGAATGTCATGCCTTTGATGAAGCGATAAAGAGCTGTACTTTTAGAAAATAGATTTGTTTCTTAAAGCCTTAATTACAGTATTGTCATTAAAGAGGTATTTACATTTTGCCAACTAAACATTAATCACTCACGGCTTTCAGGAAACCCCAATCTCTTTTTTTGTTTGTTTTGTTGATTGCCTTTTTTTTCCCTCCAGCCTCTGAGAGATAACGCTATAACTAATTGGCAAGCACAGCCTTATGATAAAATTGTTGTAGATTTGCAAGACTTCTCAAAAGTACCTTAAACAAAAGCCATCAGTCACAGATGACTAAAGAACGGTTTTCCTTCTACTGAATACATTTATAGTCCTGGAAATTTAAAGGTTTATTTTTACTAGAGATGACCCTTTCTGAAATTATGCCAGATGCAGAGCAGTAGGATGACTGGGCTACTTTCAGGAAAGGAATATTCGAAGACCTATGCTTTGGCTACAAGCCAACCCGGCCTGCCTGAAGTGTTAAAAAAACCCCACCACCAACTCCAACACAAAATCTGTTAAATCACACCCAAAAAAGTACAACAGAACTTCTAGCTCTGACGAGCTGCACTGTATAGCAGCGAAGAATTATTCTTCTAGATCCCTAGAATATAGGAACAGGATGTATGTTTTCATCCAAATGTCCTTTGAGTCTGTCATCTACAATAATACTTACTGTATAGGTTTCTATAAAACACAGATTACTACCCTAAGAACATTGCATGCCCTAATTAACTC
This sequence comes from Phalacrocorax aristotelis, assembly GCF_949628215.1. Taxonomy (NCBI): domain Eukaryota; kingdom Metazoa; phylum Chordata; class Aves; order Suliformes; family Phalacrocoracidae; genus Phalacrocorax; species Phalacrocorax aristotelis. The sequence continues at coordinate 69,400,020 of NC_134276.1, read as the reverse complement.
ATCCACAATAGGCTGAGGAATCACTAAAACACCACTATCACAATCTGAAGGTTGGAAAAAACAGAATCTCAAAGGAAGCCTGTGCCTTCACCCCAGGATCATCCCTCTTCTCTAGGTCTCTTTAAATGACATCAAAATCAAGTCACTATTATAAGGCACCGATGGTAAAACACACTCATAATCTGAAATTATTAGTGACAATATTAGTTTCAGCATCACATACATTTCAAAACAGATGTTTTAAAAAGAGAGACCATGATGCCCATAGAGATCAACTGTACCAAACCAGATGCAATCTCCTTTAAAACCATTTTCTTTCCCAGTGGCTTTGTTGTTTGCAATTTCAAGACACTCAGTTAAAGAAACTTTTGCCTAACTGGATTTTGCTGAAAACACAGGATTTTTTCCCTGTATTGCCCTCCTTACAACCTCTGTTCTTCAGAATAAAAAGAGTACAAGATGATGTTTGTTTCAAATGGATCTCACTACCACGAGAAACAGCATGCAGGAACAATATGAACTGATATACGGCCATACCCTGGATTTCTAAAGCAAAATCGTAAACTCTGAAAATCCAGAGTGAATCGCTTCAGCCAAACTTTCTATTTCAGAGAGATGCAACGTCATTCAAAAGAGGGTTTTTTTCCTTAAATCTGACTTTCCATAGTCACTCAGCAGCTTCAGTCTCCTGGTAGAAATAAGCTTTTTGCCTCCAGAGGAAAACTTGACAAAAAAGGAAAAATTGGTGAAGGGAGCTCATAAAACGCTTATTATTATAGATATATTAAAGTCTTAATTCTTTTGCAGATCTCAATTAGATATGTAATAATGTAAAGAAAACTTATTTCCCACACAACATCCTTGTCGCTAAATTGGAGAGATATGGGTTTGATGGATGGACTGCTCAATGGATAAGGATTTGACTAGGTGGCCTCATCCAAAGAGTTGTGGTCAATGGCTCAATGTCCAAAGGGATCAGTAACAAGTGGTGCCCCTTAGGGTCAGTGGGCAGTACTGTGTCATTAATAAAGATACTGATCTTTAATAAAGACACAGACAGGGGGATTGAGTGCACCCTCAACAAGTTTGCAAGATGATATTGAGCTGAGCAGTGCCACTGAGGGAAGGGATGCCACCCGGAGGGACCCTGACAGGCTTCTGGAGTGGGCAAATACAAACATGAAGTTCAACAAGGCCAAGTGCAAAGTCCAGCACCTCTGTCAGGGCAACCCCCCGTATCACTACAGGCTGGGTTATGAATGGATTGAGAGCAGCCCTGCAGAGAAGGACTTGGGGATACTGGTGGGTGAAAAGCTGGACATGAGCCAGCAACGTGTGATCGCAGCCCAGAAAGCCAACCATATCCTGGGCTGCATCAAAAGCAGCGTGGCCAGCAGGTCAAGGGAGGTGATGCTGCCCCTCTACTCTGCTCTGGTGAGACCCCACCTGCAGAGCTGCGTCCAGCTCTGGGGCCCTCAGCATAAGACAGACATGGAACTGTTGAAGCGGGTCCAGAGGAGGCCACAAAAATGATCTGAGGGATGGAGCCTCTCTCCTACAAGGACAGGCTGGGAGAGCTGGGGTTGTTCAGCCTGGAGAAGAGAAGGCTCTGGGGAGACCTTATTGCGGCCTTTCCGTCCTTAAAAGGGAGCTTATAAGAATGATGAAGATAAACTTTTTACCAGGGCCTGTAGTGACAGGACATGGGGCGAGGATGTTAACCTGAGAGTAAGTTTAAATTAGATACAAGGAGCAATTCTTCACTGTAAGAGTGGTGAGACACTGGAATAGGTTGCCCAGCAAAGTTGTGGGTACCCCATCCCTGTAAGCATTCAAGGTCAGGTTGGACGGGGCTCTGCCCATGCCAGGGTGGCTGGACTAAGTGATCTTTAAAGGTCCCTTCCAACACAAACCATTCTATGACTTAGCTAATGCATTTCAAACTGCATTTTATAGTCTAGATTTCTTAGCAATAAAAAAAAAAATCCTCAATTGTATCCTATCTGTAATTCCAATAGTTAATTTGCTTTAGAAAATTATTACACTGATGAGAGTATGTTGCAATACTAGTGGAGATAACAACGTACAATTACTAATCATAATTTTGTGTCATGGAATGTCTCCTTCCTGGGTGAATTTTATGATTATGCCTTTAGGGAAGGTACAATAATTTGAATATTAAAAAATATCTCCTCTGGTGTGTCTACACAGATTTCTGTACGGCAAGTAGTTCTTCCTGCTTATTTTCTGAACTGATGTCTTGTTCAACAGTAAAGTTCCTGCCCCAAATCAAAGACAGCAGTTAGAAACTGTAGCTTTTCCCACGTGGGAAGTACCCTAGACACCAGGATACAAGGTTTTCTGAAGGGGAAGATGCTCCCTCTTCAATTTGGATAACACCACCACTCTATACCAATCCCTCAGCTAATCACCACATAGCAAAACAAACACAAAATAGTCACCAGGACAAAATTTTAGTACCATCTCTTAAGAAAGAATACTTAAGCTTTGGCAAACCGATACACCCCTACAGCTGTGAGATATAACATTATGCAAATTTTCTTTCTTTATAGGAGTTAATGGCGCTTCACACTGGATGGGAAGCTAACCATGAATACTTATTTTAACATTTCAGTTAGCATCGTCATTTTATGACTGAATTCTGTTCTTTGTTTCCCAGATGGCAAATTCTTTCCAACTCTTCTGCTAAGTATTTTTCCCGGTTTACTGTTCAGTGTTTCTACTCCTTCCTATCTCATAACTTTAGCATATAATTCTTTACCACTGCTCACCCATTTTTGTCTATTTTTCGTATTTTGCCAAAAGTAAGGTAATGCACTCCAATTGTTACTTACTACAAACAGAAAAACAATATCCAATATTTACCACAGAAAAAAATCCAGAATGCATATTATCACATTTATCACAGTTATGAAGTTCCAAACAGGATCTTCAATTTTCATCACCACATGTACTTGAGTGTGCCTGGACATCATAAAACTTCCTAGCTTTGAATTTACTGGCTTGAAACAACGAAGTAGTATGCAAATATGTTGACTGCCTACAAAAAGTTTCAATTCCCAAGGGAGACAACAGAAGGACTTTAACCTATACCTAACTGGAGTACTATGTAATAATTACGTTCTGAATAGAGTCAAAATTATTTTGGCAATGTGAAAGCTAAGCAATCTAAATTGCTAACAACCCTGTGTCGCCTTTTCACTTAAAAATAGAGAACAGAAAACCCTCAGTGTCTTTCCTTAAACAGCAACAAATGATTAAAAAAACCTATGAAATGACATCTATCTCCAGACAGATCTCTTCTACACAATTCAAATGCACAAAATTTGTATAGAAAAGCATCTTTCTGCCTTTGCTCTAAAGCAACATGGCAGGTTAGAGAAACCAACAGAAACCTTCAAAGCCAACACACCTGTACATGCTGCTGTTAGGGGCACACATCTCCCTATTTCGAGTGAAGGAAAGAGAAAGCAGCAGAACTATTCTCTCAACAACTGGAATATATCATATGCAGTATTACACAAATCATGCTTTCCCCAATCTAGAAGGCAACTGTGATTTTTCAAATGCCTTTTTAAAAAAAAAAAAAAAAGGGGGGGTGGGCAGGCACTGCCTTCTTTAATTTAGCCCTTGACCTTCCCTTTGTTTCCCAGACACGGTTAGCAGAACTGCAGCACATTTTTCATGAAAAGCAGAGGCAGAGAATATTCCACCCTTCTTCGATAACGACAATATACCAGCATGCCTGTTAAACCCCAGAAACTGAGCAGCCACCTGAGGTAACATGACTCAAATTAGGGTGGCAATCAAATGAAGGGTCATGACTCAAATCGATTATTTTCAGCATTAAATTTTAGGTTTGTTGACTGCTAAGATCATTTTCAGCAGACTCACAGCATGCTCCAATGGTCAGCACTGTAACTGAAACAAGCTCACTCTTCCTATACCTTTTGCAAACCCCTTCAGTCAGTCCGAGCAGTAACCCCCACCTCTCCCTCCCTAGGGTCCATGAATGAGAAGTTGAAAACTACCAGTTTCAACGAAACTCTGCTTTGGTCACCCAACCTTACAGAAAAAAAACCCAAGCAACATAAATGATAGGGAAACATTTCCCCTCTGCAAAAATGCAGAGGGAAAGAAGATGAAAGCTCTAAAGTGCTTGTCTTTGAGTAGAGCGATGACATTCTGCTGCTGCACATGCCACAGAAAAGACCAACACTAAGTGGAGATAAAATATTAAAGACAAATACTAAAGACAAATATTAAGTAGAGAGAAGCTGGGAACTGTAAGGGTGAATTTGTCCAGGATGTCAAAAAACTGGCGTAAAACATCATGGCTAGCAAAGCAGAGGTGGAGTCCATCTATTCCTGATACACTCAGCTGAAGCGTGAACAGATTTTTATAAGCTACACTGCTACAGCTAGTTGGAAGCCTGATGGGCAGGGAACTGGAAGCTGTTGAAGACAGTAAACTTATTTGCATAAACCCACAGATGAAAGGCAGCTCTGTGGGACATGAAGCCAGCAAGCAAACATTTTTGGTTTTGGGTTTTTTTTTTTTTGGTGGAGAATGCATGGCACGCTGACACAAAAAGCAGATGAGCCTCATGTCACTTCAGACCACTTCTAACTCTCCCATGGCCAGTCAATCCTGATGTCTAGCTGTAAAACAGCCGGGGAGGGAAGATTTCTGAAATTCTCCATACCAGTGATGAATAACTTGCGGACAGCTAGCCTGAAGCAAGCGGACAGGACCAAATTCACAGCTACTTTTCTATTACGAAAAGCAGAAGTAACAGCTTATCAGAACACAACATTAAGTAGCCTTTAACCTTTGTCTTGAACACATGCAAGAGGCTGGTAAGATTCAGATGGAAAAGCTTACTCGCACCTTGATATTCTGACACATTACATTCTAACTAGCTGATAGAAATCTGACAAAAACAAATGGATAACCTTGTAAAACCAAGGATAACAACCATGGAAACTAACAATGCTGGGAGAAGTCAAGCTACTACACTGCAGGATGTACTTCCCTCACATCATTTTGATATTTTGTTTTTAAGTTGTTTCAGTAGCTGTGCTTGTGTAATTAGTCTTACAAAGGTAATGAGGTCTGCAGCTTGGATCTCATGATAGCACCCTACTATTCCTTCTTTTTTCCCTTGGAAAAGGAAAAAGGCTACTGACATACTTCCTGAGAACTATTTGATCAACAAATGAGCAAAGCAAACTGTTCTACTTTACCAGAAATCGAGCTCTTAACTTTATTTTCATTAAGAACATGCAACTCCCTTGTTATACCAAGACATCAGTAGATTATTTACAGTAGCATCTAGATTAAAGCAAACCACGACGATTGACAAGCTTTGGTCTTTAAATCCTGGCTACAAGATTTTACAGTGTATTTCCAACAACTTAAATAAAATCTTGATTCTACAAAGACAGCCTCACTGAAGCATCTCAGTATGTCTGTATAAAGCTGAATAAACAGTTAAAACTTCAATGAGAAGGAGCTTAAGGTGTCTATGTATTGACATATCAACCCACAAACAGGTGGGCTTTTTAAAAAGCAAACAAAACACTCAGCCTGCATATAAGTTACTCATATTGTGGAGACACTGGGTTTTTTTTTTTAAACAATATCTATTTAATTGGTTGCTTTTTGTGATCTATCTACATTTCTCATTACAAACAATAAAAACCAATTAAATCCATTTCACTTGTGTTTATAATCACCTCACACTCTTAAGCTACAGTTTCACAACAGCTTTGAGATGATGCAAGCGCAGCCCATGACTGAAAGGATTTGTTACAGTCCACCTCCATGTGCCCCCCCTCCCTTTGGTTAGCACTAGCACTCCTGCAGTATCTTGCTGGGGGTTAAATCACAGAAAAGCCTTAGCAGAAGACTTTGCCCCTTTAAAAAGGCAATGAAAATTCAAACTTTGGGCAAAGCTTCCCACTATATGTAGCACTGTATAGCCATGCAATGCTCACAGGAGATAGCACTGCAAGTGAGTCAACTAATCTAGTTCTGAAATATATATATATAGGTAAAAAAATTGAGTAGCATTCTGCCAGGTGACAGAGTGACTCTGACAGCTCGCCAGCCGCACTATCTCCAGATTCATCACTTTGGTAATGGGGAACAAAATCACCCCTTTCACCTAGGGCCTACAGATAAGGTAAATGTAACTGTTAGTTAAACTCTGTTCAGTTTTGCAAGGGAACAGTTGCTTAAGTTACAACAGCTTTTAACGGCCTGCTGCAGCACAGAAGCGCTCTTTTGGGGTTCTACTTTTATATACACAACCTATGCACAGCACACTGTTTCAAGTAAATATTTTTTAAATTAGCAGAAATCAGATTTCCAGAAATGAGACATCAAACATTAATTAAAACTCAGATGTAAAGTAAGAAGGATCCTTACTCTGAGTGCCACTAGAGAACCCAGTGAAGTCTGTCAAAAGAGTTCTAGGTACCTTTAATGTGAGCCTGACTGCACCTCAGGTCACGGTGGTACTTCAACAAGACTCCTTAGGTGAGACACCAATTGTAGGCCTGAAAAGCGTGTGATAGCAACACTGCGAACAGCACTCCCTGCTGCCCATTTATTTCACCATCGCACAGCCTCCTGTGTTGGACCAAAACAGCTGTCTGAATACCCACACTGCCAAATGCTTACAACCTCAAAAGGGGACCTCAGTCCAGACCTGTTCCTTTACCTGGTGCACAGCACAGAAATTTAAGTCCTTGTACACGGTGGATGCTGGTGAGAAATAGGAGGTGTGGCGCAGAGATACTTAAGCCAGCCTAGCCATCCAACACCTTGCGCTGTGAAACTACCAAGGGAGCCACTCAGTGAGTCTTCAGAATGAGATAGTCAAGAGCCTTTCAACCGCCTGTATAAGCTCTTCCTCTAGTTTGCAAACTCTCACAAAGAAGTTTTTTCAGGCACATTTGTAACAAACTTGCATTCAAGGCAGAAGCTTTTATGAAGTAAGACACTTTTAGAAAGATACTCCCTAAACATTCTCTTGGGGTTTCACACACAAACTGACAAAATGGCACTATCAAAAAAGTCCTGTCTCCTAGTTCATAAAAAAATAATGTACTTGCCAAGCATTTCATTCCCTGTAACGTATGTGCTCCAAATCTGATTCCTCATGACTAACACTGAATGGAAATTCATGGAAAGGAGCTGCACAGCCTGAAAACACTTAGTCATTTGGAGAGCACTTGAGAGAGAAGGAACATAAGAACTGCCAACACATACACCTACACCAGCAGCTCAGTTTCCTCAGACTCTATGCTATTTTAGCCTGGTGTTATCTGACTGCAACCAGAGCACAGTGATGATTCAGTAATATTGCAAGGAGTGCACTTCTAGGATAGGGGGATGGGATCATCGTCATGTCCATAGAAAACAAAAAATAGTCTCTAGAATCTATTATACCAGTGGTATCTGCTAAGCATATCATACTACATCGAAGACATGTGAGCCGTAACTAATGATTCCACTACTTTTGATCACTAGTCAAAAGACTGAAAAGCACAGAAACCTGATACATTAGATTTGCAAAAACCCATACTTCCATCAGACACCAACCTGTTCCCTTTCTTAGCTACTTTTTGCCACATTGATCCACAGTCCCTCTCCTCCTCCGTTTTTTCCAAATCCCAAAGACAACCCTAAATAAGCTGTAAGAAGCCTTCTGTGACTTACAGCCCAGGCAGCAAAAATCACGGCAGTTTTCCCCTTCCTTAAGGTTAACTTCTACCCACAAAGCTAGACGGCAAAACCCAACTACTGTCCATTGAATCTAATCAATAGCTAGGTCCTGATGACCACGTCAATTGCCACTCAATTCCAGTATTTTAACACCAGCCTAGTAACTTTGTTTTCAAAATTAAGTATCATTTTTGGCAAAACACCAATCCCTTTCAAAACAAGAACAGCTGTGAAGCTCTCCCTGCTTCAGTATACATGGAACCTGAAGTCACTGAGACAAACTGTCCTAAGAGTCAGAGCTGGCACAGGTTGGACTAGATGATGCCTGAGGTCCCTTCCAACCTGTGATTCTGTGATAACTTCAATGATAACAGCAGTATCTAAATAACAAGGTCCTGCAAACAGAGTAACATATGGTAGTAAAGGGAATTCCAATGTTGTGTTTCTGGGGTAGGAAACACCACCCATTCTGCCAACATATCCAAGTCGTACCTCTCCACCCTCCCAAGTCAAAGGAAGGATCCTAAGTCTGATGTACGCACCCACCCCTGAAGTCAGCTCACCTATGTGTTTTGGAGCATCAAGAGAATCGCTTGTCCCTAACTAAGCTGACAAAGATCCTTCCTCATGGTGTTCCATCTATGTAAAATCTACCTAAGCCTAAAACCCAGAACAGAGTAACGTGAAATAAACCAAGTATGAAACACGCAACAGAAAAATCTGGACAAGAAAGGGAAAGGAGCTGACTCTATTTGACTCACGGCTAAAAACTTATAAATACCCCTGTCAGTGGTTATTCTTAAGATTTCCCCGAATACCTTTGTGCCTCTCTCCAGGCTCTTAAGACTCCAGCTACGTGCAGAGCTAACAAACAAACATTTATTTAGCCCCCCGAAGGCCACCAGAGGAATTTTACAAAAAACAGACACGAGGCCTGCCCTGGAAAACTTCCTTGCAGCCTCACCTCCCAGGTTAAGAGCAAGGCGGACAAAGAGCGGTCTGAGGAGCGGCTGCGGAAATACCGACTCCCTGAGCCACGTCTCCCTCGGACCGCTCCCCCTCCGCCTCCCCGCCCCGCCACCCCTCACCGCCGCCCGCCCCACCTCACGCCCGGGGCTCGGCCTGAAGGCCGGCCGGCTGCCTGCCGCGCCGCACCGGGGAGCCCCCGAGCGCCCCATTCCCGCGGGGCACCGGGGGCGGAGCGGGGGGGAAGCGCGGCCGCCGCCCCCAGAGGCCGCCGAGGGGACGTGGCGGGGGGCGTTCACTCCCCGCGCAAGCCCCCGGGACGGGGCAGCGGGGCGATGCCTGCCGGGGCACCCTCCGGCACGGCCTAGCCGGCTGCCCGCCAGGCTAGGGAAAGTTTCGGCAGGGCGGGAAGGCGGGGAAGAGGGGCAGCCCTCAGCCCCACCGCCCAGAGACGCGGGGGTCCGCGCGGAGCCCCCCCCACCTTCCCCACCCGGGCCGGAGCAGCCGCGCTGCGGCGCCTCGCAACGCGCCGCGGGAGGAGCCGCCGCCGCCGCCACCTCCTCCTCCTCCCCACCAGCGGCGGGTGTCCGGGGGCGTCCGGGCACTGAACTGGCGGTCCAAACCCGCCCCGCTCACTCACAGGCGACATAAGCGATGAAGGCGAGCCCCATGAGTAGCTTCATCCTCCTCCGGTTGATGGCGGTCAACAGGCGCAGCAGCGGCCCCTTGCTCACCATGCCCAGCCGCACGCAGCGCCGGGCGCCTGCACGGCCGGCCACGCCAGCGCGCGCGCGAGGCCACCCACCGCTCGGCTAAGCTCGGCTCGGTTAGGCTCAGCTCGGCTCCCCCCGCCCGGGAACCTCCCGCGCAGGCGCAACGGCGCCCGCCCGCTCTTCCTCCCTCCCCCCCCTTCCCCGCTGTGGATGCGGCCGGAGCGGTGGCGGCGGCCGCGCATGCGCGGTGCGCTGCGGCTGGGCGGCCCGAGCTTTTACCCGCGACTGGGCCCGTCTGTCTGTCTGTCTGTCTGTCATCCCTTCGTAACAAGCGACGGGCTGTTGGTTAGCGGCTGTTGGAAGAGCGCCTGCCTCCCAGAGACCGTACCTGAGGGAAAGGAAGGGCGCTCACAGCCTCTCCATGCCTCTGGTCTGGCCTTCCAGGGTGCTTCAGCGCCGACCGTCTTGGCCACCTGACGGCTCCTGCTGTGGTGGCCCTTGGGTGGTGGCCTGCCGGGACGGACAGAAAGGCAAACAGACGTGGGCACACATAGGCAAGGTGGCTTGTCACACCACCTCCTTCAGTGTCTGGTATTTTGGAAGCACAGGTTGCTTCATCCCAAATGTGCTTCCCATACCTGCACACGCCTCTGCCATGGCAAGTGAAAAACTCCGGGATTTTTTTTCCCCCTAAAGTAATAATTTATGAATTTGCTGCTGTTCAGGATAATGAGGTCACAGTTACTTTAAAATGGTTTACATTTCTGCTGCAGCTTCCATCTGAAGTCCCTGTGGCCTGTTGCAAGCTGCAGATTCCTATTTGCCTGGAAGGGTAGGCACCTTCCTCGTGTGCCAAAACATTTTCTCGTGCCAGTAAAATACGCCCGCTTAATCTGAAGAGAAATCTCCCTCCACAACCCAACCTTCCCCCTGAGTAGTACAGCCTTCACACGGGTTCTAAGGGATATTCTTCCTCACACTCATCTCCCACAGAAGACTGCAAGACAAAGTGGTCTTGAATTAGATTTAATCGTTTAATTTGAGTATAGAAATACAGCTTGTTTACACCAAAGAAACAATGACCTCAGTTAAACAGAGACCCACACAGTTAACAAGAGTTAACCCCTCTATTACGAGGAGTAAAGTCTGTCAAATGTGTGAGTCTCAGAAGGGTAAGTGCAGCAAGAGGCTGTTCAGAGTGATTAAGAATATCCCTTTGTGGCCCAGAGAGGCGAAGTGACTTTATTCAGGAAGCCCTAAGAATTGAAATTTCCTAACTCCTCACTCTGTGCTTTGATTATAAGGCCACTCCTTTCCTCTTGACTTTTGTTTCCTTTGATTTGTGTTTGATACACTTTGCCTGTTAGTTCCACTGCTTGTAGCTATGTGGAGAAAAGGGAGTAAAAATATCACCATTTACAACACAATCTAGCACCAAATTTGTCTGTTTAGTAATCACTCAAGAGACTTTTATACCAGGAGCAAATTTGGCTGTCAGAAAGCTATCGCTGAACAGCGCTGCATGAAAGCTAGAGAAAATTACAGGAGCATTATTCCCTCCCTGCACCTCAAACTCCCATTGTTTTCAGTCAGGATTTTCCCTGACAGTATCCGCATGCACAATACCGATACCGATTCCACAACCCTTTAGGGGTAGGCAAGACGCTTTTAACAGTTGCCCTACCCTAAGCTAGGCTGCACGATCCGTGACTCGATCAAGCTGCCTGCATAAGGCAGCTTGCTTGGCACCAGGCACAGTATTCAGGCCAATTTTGCTGCAGAAACTTGTTGAGTCAGGCTGCAATCCGTTAAGGTGGGAAAAGGATAGCAAAGGAGCAGGATGCTTGATGGAACTTCATGGTGGAGGAGACTTGAACCCCGTGGGAGGCAGCCTGACCGGGCCCTCTTCAGGGCCAGCTGTTTGTCATGTGTGACACCAGGGCCAGCTGCGGCCATGTCATGCTCCAAAGTGAGCCAAAGCATGTCTAACTTAACTGCAGGGGGCTGAGCATAAGTCTGTTATATCTCAACTATAACTATAGGCGTGTACCTTATAAGTAAAGTTCTCCAGGCACATGATGCCCAACAGCAGGGACACTTGTTTCAGGATACAGCTGGTCACATTCACAACCTTGTGCCAAGGACTGGCACCAACAGCAGAGGTTCTGATACGTAGTGGCTGCTAAATGTGCCAAGAGAAGGACTGAGGGACGATACAGTTTTGAGTGCTGGCTCTTAGGAGTGCACTATACATCAGGAAGCAGGCATCCATCTGCCTTCAGGTAATTACCTTAACTGGGCTGATAGTGTGACCTCAGCTAATGGCAGTCCTCTCTGGGCTGATTTGCAGGCAATACACCCTGTCTCCCATACTGCAGTTTTCAACTTTAGTTCTCAAAGTGCTTTATAACAGTATTTTGATTTTTTTTCACTAAACAGCAGCCTGTAAAATGATGAGGTTTTTAAGTGATGATTTTTTTTTAATGACTTTTTTAATTATTAGAAATGTGAATGTGCAGGTCTGTCTACCTGAACGACTGGTATGAGCTTAGAATTCACAGCAACCCTGGAACATACTTTTCCTTGATACCAGATCAGAACTCTGTGATTACTCAGCTGTCATTCCAGAATAAGGAAAAGAAAAAAAAAACCACAACAAAAAACTGCCACATTTTGCACGATTTCCACATGATGCCGTATGAGGGAGACTCTTCTGCTATGTGGAAATACAGGGAAGATATTGTCTTTCTGCCCCAGTCATGTTTCTGCAAGAGATCCCATTCCACTTTATATTCCCAGAATCAGAAGTGGACCCTGGGCACTGAGACCCAAGCAGAGAGAGCTGCTGTAAGATAAGGAAAGGAACTGCAAAGCACTGAAAAAATGCAAAAATAAAAACAAGCCATTACCACCACACCACTATCAACTCTTCTAACTTTGGTCTCCACATTAGTTAAGGCTGAATGTAGGCAAGAAAGTAACAGAGTTGCACCACTACAGATGCCCTTCCTCACCATTCAGCTGCATCCTACAGGTAGTGATACTTTCCCAGGAGGAATTGTTCCGGTACTTTGATCCCCCTCTAATAAATCTACAGGTGATTCTGTGGAGTAAGACTGTTGTACTGCATAGGCACAATGATTCAGTCAAATAAAGCCCTAAATAGTCTTGAAAAACTAATGTCATTCATGTGTTCACAGATAGTAAAAATGTGATTTTTTCTTTAGAAAAAGATTGCAATGTGAACTTTTTTTTGAGAACTCTACTTTAACAGCAGATTATAGTGGGGAGGGGAACTCAGACAAAAAAAGGACTTAAAACTAGCAGCGTTTCTTTTCAGGGAAAATTAGAAGGTTGAGGGTTTGTGTGGTTTTTATAAGACTAATGAAAAGAATATGCAGTTCTGGGAACAGAGTCAATTCTTTTAATATTAACATCTCAAAAGAAAAAGAAAGCTGCTAAGTGCTTCAGTTATTTATTATTTGGGTGGTGATGGCAATAAACAGTTTCAAATACAACCAGATCACAACTGTCCTAAGTATTACATGAATGCAGAATTGAGACAATCCCAGACCTTGAAAATGTACAAATTAAGAGACAGATTGTTCAGTCTATGTGAACAAAGAAACAAGCAGGTGTCATAGTATGAAAATGACTACTTAAATACAGATTTGCAGAAATTAGGTGAATCATTTAAATATTTAGACAGCTGTTTGCAAAGGATAAGTTATAACACATAAGGAAGTAATTGTATCTCAAACTACAGTGCAGTCCATCTATTTTGTTAACCAGTTTCATTAGGTGCCATGTGGGAGTAGTCCCAAGTTTTCATTCAGGAAAAACTGAGGCTCCTTTTTACATCAAGCGTGTAGAAACCCAATGCACAACGCTACTCAGAAAAGTTGCTTCAGGCTCTAGACTTGAAACTGATATACTGACTAGATTAAAAAAAAGTCAAACAACTTTCTTAAATTGACTGGTAGCATTACCTAAAAGTACTTGTTCTTGATGATGCATTTTTCCCCTGAGGTAACTGAAGACAGCCTTGTACATTTTCAAAGTTAGAAAAAGATTTTAAGGTGCTATATCTGTTCCGAAAGTGCAGCAGGCCACATGCAAGATTCTCTGGTAATTGGGTCAGAATGAAATAGCAGAGGCAGTGGCTAGATTACTGATCATTAAAACTTGTGAGCAGTTAAAATCACTGTTCCTCAAAGTTCTTTTATCATCCATCAGAGAAGCTAGGTTTTTTAGGCTAGGTCAGCAGGTAAGTTATTCATTCGCTGCTGTTTTACATTTCATAATTTCCCCAAGTCCTTTGGAGCTTTTAAATTGGCATCATTCTACCCTACAGCACTTGAGAAGTAGTGTCTTTGAATGGATCTATTTGGGGTTGGATTCAGTCCAGATCATGCTGGAATTAGTACCAAAGAAAACCGTGGCTTCTTTGTGTGATGGTACAGAGCAGTCATAAATATCTGCCTCTGTTTCCCAGGATAGCACTGCCCCAGAAAGTGAACAAGAATAAACCTATCTTGGGGTGGGCGAAAGATGTATATGCAAGTAATATGCATGTGATGTAGTGGCTGAGGACTGCTTTTTGTCCAGAAAACCCACTTGGGGCTTATGCTGGAAGTCTCTGCTGGCCACTGCAGTACTAGGAACAGGGAAGCCATTTCTCTTCTGCATCTTTACTTGCAGTAATCCTAGCTGGAATGTGACTTTTATCGGTATGCTATATGAAAGGTCTGCTTCTCCTTCCCTCATGCAAGCCTCAGGCAGATGGTTTACAAGCCACCTCAGTGATAGTGTTTCTGTGTAACACCAATGTGAGGATTATCAGGTTAATTGTGAATAAGGGGCTGATGCTCTGACTAACTGGAGGAGCAGGACTGCAAGGTGCTGGAGGGTACATCTGCTCTGCAGTGTGGATTGGCGTTTCTTCCTCTGAGGCAGAAAAGATTCTTAGTGCTGTTCAACTGCTCTAAAGTTATCAATAAAGCAGAAAGTAAACAAGGTAATTAAAGGTGTTAGAGAAATTGTACGGTTGATTTTATAGGAAGACATTACTGAGAAGCATCTGTATCAGTGCAGTTGAAATGTATTTGGAGTGCACAAATTCCTAGTGATGTTTGATATTATTCCTCTTCCACAAATTCCCTTAACTGTAGTGTCAGAGGGTTATATGAATGACAGAGAGAACACATTCACTGCACATTTCTGGAAACCTAACATTATTAAGTTTATGTGGTCCATAGCTATGATTGTCCATGGCCTTACAAAGAGGGATCTAGGACAGCTGCAGTGTAAGACACTCATATGGATGATGGGGCAGAATGTACCCTCAGCAAGTTTGCAGATGACACTGAACTGGAAGGAGTAGCTGATACTTCAGAGGGTTGTGCTGCCATTCAGGAGGACCTTGACAGGCTGGAGAAATGGGCTGACAGGAACCTCATGAAGTTCAACAAGGAAAACAGCAAAGCTCTGCACCTGGGGAGGAACAACACCAGGCACCAGTACATGCTGGGGGCCAACCAGCTGGAAAGGACTTGGAGATCCTGGACACCAAGCTGAACAAAAGCCAGCCATGTGCCCTAATGGCAAAGAAAATTAATGGTATCTTGGGCTGTTTTAGGAGGAGTGCTGCTAGCAGGTCGAGGGAGGTGATCCTCCCCCTCTACTTAGCACTGGTGAGGCCACGCCTGAAGTGCTGGGTCCAGTTCTGAGCTCCCCAGTACCAGAGAGACATGGACATACTGGAGAGAGTACAGTGAACAGCTAGTAGGATGATGAAGGGACTGGAGCATGTCTCCTGTGAGGACAGGCTGAGAGACCTGGGACTGTTCTGCCTGGAGAAGTCTCAGGATGTATCTCATCCATATGTATAAATACTTGAAGGGAGGGTGTGAAGAAGATGGAGCCAGGCTCTTTTCAGTGGTGCCCAGTGACTGGAGCAGAAGCAATGATACACAAATTGAAGCACAAGTGCTTCGTGAACATCAGGAAGCACTTTTACTGTGAGGGTGACCCAGAATTGGCAGAGGTTGCCCAGAGAGATTGTGGAGTCTCCTTTCCTGGAGATATTCAAAAGCTGCCTGTACATGGTCCAGGGCAACTGGCTCTAGGTGGCCCTGCTTGAGCAGGGGAGGATTGGACCAGGTGACCTCCAAAGGTACCTGCCAACCTCAGCCATTCTGTGATTCTGTGTTTACAAAGCAAACGAAAGCACACATCTACATATTTTGCATAACCGTGGGCTTTTGTTCTTTTCCTGGATACAGCTGAATAGATACAAAACTGGATGAGTACAAGTACCTTTGTATAAATTGGCTTTAGTTATCTCAGTAGAAAAATTCATGTAAGTAAAGACACTAATGAACAGCCTTCTGTGTAACCCTACTCTCTTTTGCAATTACAGGCTTCAGAATTATAGCCTGTGGTCGAGGTAATTTACAGTATCAAATTTCTGTTTTGAAGTAAGCAGGATTAGGAATTTTCAGATAAGTTTTCCAGTAGCTAATGAGATTTAACCAAATAAACTTTCATTGCTGCCTTCCAAAGTTAAATTACAGTCTTACATAAACAGTAAATTCCCCTAGTGAATACCTGTTAAATGAATTTGGAAATTGTGTTGCAGCCCAGCAAGCAAGCAACCAAACCTAACAAAAGGACCCTTGAATTTTCTTGTTATACAGAGTATAAATTCACTGCTGCTGAAAGCAATACCCCATAGATTTCCAAAACATGTAAAAGCAATGCAAACTTTTGAGTATGAAACTTATTTGTAGAAAAAAATATGACCATTTTTATGTGCACACTTTACCTTGTGCCTCTCATTGGCACTGAAGTTTTATTGCTGCGGTGCTTTTTAAAAGCAACCAACAAAAGACAGTGATAGTCTAATGTGTACAGCATTTGCATTATTAGATAAAAAATAATTATCAGAAATTTATCTTTTCATGTCATTCCAGTGCTTCCATGGGAAGATTTTATAAATGAGCAAGTTTACATATACCATAGGCTTCATACTAGGCAGTTAAGCTAAGCTGATTAGGCCAGTCCTGGACAATACCGTATGATCTTAATGGCTCATGCAACCTTCTCTTTTTAGATACAGAAACAAAACTGTGAGGTGGATGGTGAATTGAGGAAGGAATGCAATGGAGACAAAGCTGGAACATACACTTGAACTACATCTGGGAAGTTTTCCTGGATACTGAAGTTTCAACACATGGACGGCTTTGAAGCGTTCTGCAAACACTTCCAAAAAAAAAAAAAAAGGTAATCCAATTACCAGGAGACTTATATCTGAAGTCTAGGGGTGATCAAAAAGGTTTAGGAACATTTCTTCTATGCACATGTGATAGGCTGACTAGGTAGGAACAAGATCTCAAACACTGGTGCCTGTTAAAAGGAAAATCATGATGTTGATTCAAGTTATTGGTAATTTCAACAAGTTCAGGAGCTTGTCTACTGTAGATACAGAAGCATTACTCAACCTAGTTGTACTGGATTCACTTCCAGATAGTGCAAATGTGCCCACATAGATTATATGGGAAAAATTAGTCTCTTGCCAGGATATCTTCAACTAGTACCCTGAAAAGAATAAAGCAATATCAGTAAGATGAGTTGTTACTAGATGTTTTGCCCTAATGTCTGTGCTGGTGATGCCTGTGATTTTTTTAGCCTGGGTATATACCCGTATAAATATATGTACACATTCCTGTGTCTCTTTATGTCTCTCTCCCTGTTCTCCTGTCTCTCTGGCCCCTCAGTAGTTTTTAAATCACCTTCTTGTTTCATCTGAAATAGCATAGGTCTCAGAGATGTTAATTTCACTATACATTTATTAGTGGTAGGTGGATGGAAAAGATACAGGTTATACTTAAGTCTTATTGAGCAGCAAAGAGTCCATGCAGGAGAAAGATATATGAACACTGTGACTGTGAGAATTTTAATCAGAGGTCACAATTTATTAGCTAGGAAACAATCGAACCACGAGACACAAGTTCTTTGGAAACCAGGCTTCATTAGCTCTTCTGTTCCTGGAGTTATTAATTATTGTAGCAAAATTTGAGAGCAAAACCCATAGTTTTGCCGGGAGAAATTAATTTTGCTCCAGAAGCAGAGAAATCTACCGGAGAAGCTGGAGAGTAATGTGGAAAGGGGAAAGGAAAAGAAAGCAGTCTTTTGAAACTAAGCAGCTGTGCCCAAATATCTTGAAGCAGAAGGTTTATTATCCACGTTTCTCTCAAAAAGTTTGAGAAAAATGCTAGGTGATAAAGATCTGAAGTAGATTTCTGCACCCTTTTTCTCCACACATCCAGTACTCATGGCATTTACAAAAAGAAGAGGTTGTTTGTATGAGGAGGGAAGAAGGAAGAGCGTCATCCATGTGAATGGGTCTTTGGTAGTGCGCGTTGGCTCAGCCCACCCACTCTCACCCAAAATGAACCTGGCTGTAGCAACTCCAATTACTCATGCATATCATGCAGCCTTCATTTGCTAAATCCAGCCAACTGGAGAGCAAGTGCAAAGTAAAACCAGTTTTGTACTTCATCTTTCAAGACAATCATTTGTCTTCTGTATGGTTTTGTCACATGTCAATGGATATTTCAAAAGGAAATGCTTTTGAAAGGCATTACTTTCCATTTCCTTTTTTAAAGAAAATGACCACACTGAAAGACTACATCGGCAAGCTTTGTCCAGAGATTAGTGTGCTCTTCTACAGAAATTCCAACAAGAAATTCCTGACTGTCTTTTTCATTTGTTTCAACATTTGCAGCCATGTAGACTTAGGGTTTATAGCACCTAAATTAATCTTGTGAGACTATAAAATCTGTAATACCCTAATAGGTGGCATCCTTCATATTCATCTATCTTTAGTAAAGGCTATGCTCATACATTTGTGGGTTAAGGTATTCTGTGTGGTTGCTAAATAGAAACAGCTATGGCCAAACAAAAGCTGTATTGAAACCCCAGCTTTTAAGGATCTCTAGATGATGCCCTTCAACATGGTCATGCACTTTGGGAAATAGTTACAGTTTACTACCAGGGACAATGAAACCTCTCTTTTTAGCAGTAATTGCTGTCTATATTGCATCCTGCAATTAGTTAGGGTGCTATCTATAGGATCATTGTCCACTGGGAGCTGAAGGACACTCTAATACCAAATTCCTGATGTTCCTAACTGTTTTGGTCTGAGACCACACATAAAAGCACCATCAGAATGCAATAACTGGTAGAACAGCACAAAAATCTTTGTATTTACCAGTTTTCATGTGCCATCTGGTATGTCCCACTACTGTCTTGATGACTTCCTATGGGTTCAAGAGCTCACAGCTCCAGCTGGGGATGCCAGAGTCAATCAGGAGGGAATGGCCATAGTCTAGAGATATGGACACCTGGCGTAAATTTTCATCTTCCCCAAATGCAGCTAAGCTAAGGTGTTGGACAAAGGTGAGTAAAATGGAAGGCTCTTTATGTAAGAAAGAGATAGAGACCTGGTGTGTTGTGGGTTAACCCCAGCCAGCAGCTCAGCCCCACACAGTCGCTTGCTCACTCCCCACCAGTGGGAAGGGGGAGAGAATCAGGAGGGTAAAAGTGGGGAAACTTGTGGGTTGAGAAAAAGACACTTTAATATGTAAAGCAAAAGCTGGGTGCACAAGCAAAGTAATGAATTCATTCACCGCTTCCCATGGGCAGGCAGGTGTTCAGCCATCCCCAGGAAAGCAGGGCTCCATCATGTGTAACAGGTACTTGGGAAGACAAACACCATCACTCCAAATATTGCCCTTTTCTCCTTCTTCCTCCAGCTTTTATTGTTCAGCATGACATCATGTGGTATGGAATATCCCTCTGGTCAGTTGGGGTCAGCTGCCCTGGCTGTGTCCCCTCCCAGCTTCTCGTGCACCCCCAGCCTGCTCACTGGTGGGGCAGTGTGAGAAAGAGTGTTGATGCTGTGCAAGAACTGCTCAGCAATAGCTAAAACATCCCTGTGTTATCAACACTGTTTTGGTCACAAATCCAAAACACAGCCCCCATACCAGCTACTATGGGTAGAATTAACTCTATCCCAGGCAAAAACAATACATGTGCAAACAAGAGAGGAGAGAAGGGACCTGGAAAGGTGTTGGATACTGATTGGGTTTGCAGTGCAGGCATCATGTCCCAGCATGTTCCCTGCTGTGTGTAGATGTGGCTAGACCACTGAGAGAAAGGAGCTCCAAAAGCGTGCCCTGTGGTCTTGAATAGGGCTTTTCAGCTGGGGCTTGTACACAGACGTGCACTGCAGACATGGCTACAACGTCCGGCTAGAGGTAGGGGTCTGGTCAGGCTTTCCATACACTTAGTGGAAATGGCTCACTGCTCTTGCAAAGGCTTCCTTCCCATCTGTTGGTCCATTTGGCTTGGAAACTCAGAATGCTATTGATATTAATTAGTCAAATAGGAATAACGAAGGCTGAGAGGGTGGTAGGACTAGGAGGTGTTTCAGTGTTATGGCTTTTTATACTGTCTAATTTGTATTTTCAGTGACTTTGTCTGCAAAATACCTCTTGCAGTACTGACCCTGTCCCTGGGTGTTGCTTCTGCTTAAAGGTTTCTTATTTTTTACTCTTCATCTTTTCAAGAGTTAATTTTCCCCCAGACACACAGAAACTTCCTTCCTCAAGCACCTTTCCTTTTTATACCCCCTGGACAGCGTGGAAAGGTAGAGCTCTGAATATAGTGAAGTAACCAGTGCAGAATTTATGCATCTTTGCAGTAAAGCCAGAGCAAGCACTCACTATACAGCTCAGATCTTCAGTTTACCCATTGAAATGCTTTGCCTTGAACCTGCTCAGGTTTATTAATTTAAATCAATCACTAGACATGAGGCAGTTAGTTAGGGGAATATTTTCATCCTTTTGATGTATATGGTGCTTCCACTAGTGTCATGCAAAAGAATATCTTCCCAGTTTACAGATCAGACAATTTTAAGAAGGTAAATAAAGCTGTTAGAAGAATTAATGCAAGTCACTGAAAAAGTGTTCATGCCTGCATTTGTTTTTAGACTTCAGTAGTTTAATTGCCTCTTGAGCCTGGTGAGGTGTTGATCTCTGCTATATTGCAATAGCTGAGCCTCCTCTGGCAATAACTTCAAAATGGAAATAGGGTAATTATCATCTAGCCATCCAGTTTTCCAAATAAGACCCAGAGAAATGTTGTTTAAAATCTCTTTCATCAGCAGAAGTGATCATATAGTTTATATAATTCTACTTCAATCTGATAAAATTAAGGAAAGTCTATTTTTAAGCTACCTATTCAGTGCTTGATTTGGATAGAGAAACCCTTTTTTATTTATGTTAGCACTATCTCCCTCCAGTCCTGCAGGAGCAAGGTAAGTCAAGAAGAGGGAAGACAGGAGCTAAGAGGTTGCTATTCAGCCAGATATTTCAATATTTAATATGTTGCCCCTCTTCCAGAATACACTTTTTAACAGTCTTTCTGCTCCCTGGGAATTTAATGGGAAGTGCACATACAAAAGATGCCTTTTATGAATGTGAGTCACTGCCAAGTCAGTAAAGAGCCTCAAACAAGAAATCAGATTAATTCCTTGAGGTACAAGTTAAAAGCAAGGAAAATAAGGAAAGTAAATTTAAAAAGAGTGAATCACTAAGAGTGATTTGTTATAAACACGGTGTTAAGCCACATGTTTAATGATCAGACGAACTGGTGTTGAAAACAAAGGGTCCATGAATGCTGAAGCAGAATCTTGTCTGGCTGTTCTAAGGGAAACTGCATCTCTGTGCAGACCTTTTTCCGGTGTTTAAAATAAACATAGAAGCACTAATTCCAGGCACGAATCCCACTACCAAACATGCATTTCAGAAACCCCTAGTCTTCTCTACTTTCCACTGAAAAATGAATTTGCTGAATGCTAGTTGTACCCTGTTTGCTAAAAGCTGTATCTGCAATTCATACGTAAGCATGTCTTAATTTTATATTCTTTGTAACCCCACTTTAGCTATAACCGTTTGTGTTGCAGGATCAAGTGGCATATAATAAGTTGAAAAATTAGTGGAATCTTCACGCACCCTTCAGCATTATAGCAAAAAAGTACAATATAGGGAGATGCCTTGAAAGTTCTGAATTGACTGGGAACACAACTTATCTGATGCCAGGATCACAGGAGATGCATTACAGTTCATTGTTCAGATGGGTGTTACCATGAGCTAGCTGATTCTCCTCATATATTTTGAAAGGAGCTCAGGCGCAGGGGTATAGCTTCAACTTTGGGGTCAGATGCCTGAGTATTAGATGATCTGGGGTTCAATTTTTAGGCAATTAAGTCCTTTACCAGCTCTAGCTCAAAATGCCAGAGGAACTTGTTCTCTTCTGAATGTCTTTCATTCTGGCTGGCCCTTCCTTCTCTTACACTAGTTATCATCATGGGTCTAGATCAAAACTCTCTTCCTCCTTGTTTAATGAAAAAGAGGAAAACAATGGGGCAACCTATAATACCCTGGGGTTGCAGGTTGGAGTGGTTGCCGAACAGCCAGAAAAATCAGTATTGGGCGATTTAAATAATAAAGGTGGTATCTGGAAGCTTGGAGGAATGACTGCTTTATAGGTTCAGAGAGATTTTATAAATAACTTCATAACAAGGCTCTTATCTCAGTCTTTGACTAATTTTTGTATCTAAATTAATCTGGTAGTTCAGCTGTTATTCTGTATTTCTGCAAAGCATATCTAGCTAGCTAGCTGTATCTCACATTCAACTTTTTTCACTGACAAGGAGTCTGTTTGGTTTCAACACCAAGAATAAAGGCTTGTCTTGTTGTGATTGTGTGAATGGTTATTCTTTTTCCATCTGTCACTAAGAAATAGAGTGGATTTCACCTAAACTGCAGCAATCGCTATCCATTTTTGAACACAACCAGATGGCAGCTTATTTTCCTATTTTTCTTAGATGGAGTATCCTATGTGGTTTACAAGACTCCTTGCAGCCACATGCCTTTTTTGACCATAGAGCAAAGGAAACACTCAAATTCATCATTGCTCTTAAAGTACATTACAGCCTTCCTGAAAATACACAATTCCATTTGTAAGTAAAGCTCTGTTCCCATTTCTTCCAAGAGCTCATCACTGTCATCATTATGTTAAGTGCTGATGTTGGAAGTCCAGAGGGTCCCCTCATGGGAGTTTGCCTGCCTGGCCTTAGAACCAAGAGCTTAGCTGGCTACATTGAAGACCAGCTCGTTGAGAAGAGCTCTTGCGAAGAAGGAGCTGGAAGATGCCTTGGCTGAGGGTCCCCACTCCTTCCCTTCAGAGCTGCTTTTAAGCTGTGCCTCTCACCCTTGTCCCCACTCAAGGTACCTTGCAGTTGTGTCACAGTCATGCCCGTCCCTGGCCATGGGCACTGTTGATCCAGGCCCTTATCCAGGCTGGTTTGACTCCATGGCTTGATCTCAGTCCTGCTTTATCTCTATGGTCTTGTCTGGTGAGCTGGACTCTCAGCCTAAGCCGACTACTGTTACTGGACCTTCTCTGTCACCTCACTCAGGTACTGTGGGACCCGGCCCTTGCTGGCATGTCTCTTCAGTCTGCCAGCTGCTTCATCATGCTTCATCACTGCCTTTTCCTTATGGAGCAGCTGGACCTTGCTGCTCCTTGACAGGGAGATTCATGGCAGCAGGCATGGTTTGTTAGCAGTAGCGTGGGTATCATACTGTGCAATGACTTCCTGAAGAAAGAAGTGTCGTTTGAGAGGTGAAGAGGGCACCCTCACAGGATAAAGACTAGTCATGCTAAGACTTTCTCTATACCTGACAATTTTTCCTTCTGTAATTGTGTCAGAAATAAATTTTCTATCTTCCCCAGTCACCCACCCAGAGATATACTCACAGTGGTACAATGATGTTACTTTTTGGCTTATTATGGAAAGCTGAGGGGTGTACTGTGGACTGTATGAAATATTTGGCACCTATAACCAACTAACCTGGCAAAAAAATTATGCATCCTCTCTCCACCATAGTTAAAAGTGGTAAAACTTTAAATGTACGTTAGGTTCCAGTTTGTAATTTTGGTGTAGTTTTACTGCCATTTGAGTTACCAAAGCAATGTTACTGTGGTCCTTTCCAGTAAAGTCAAATCCTGGGGGGTGTGAAAGTTTGTCCTATATACACCATGCAAGGGTGTTTGGAGGTACATACAGGATCTCTTCTTTTTATCTGTCTCTCTAAGCAGTTTTCAGTCATGCTTGTCTTTATGCTCCATGAATACAACTAACAAGCAGGTGATACAATCACACAGGCGCCAACATGCCAGGGGGGCAAGTGTGGGTTACATATGTGGGGATAAGTAAATACTTGCAGCTTTACTTCAGCCAGCAAGGCTCTTTTCTACCTTTTTGTACAAATTCTGCATGACCTTGACTACTGCATGTTGGACTGACATTTTTTCCTTTTAGAGGTTTGTAGGCTTCTTCTATAGCTTTTCTCTCCTTTGAATTCTCATTACCACTACATGTTTTTCCACATCTTAAAACTTGTTCTTGGTAATAACTTGTTACACCTGAGAAGGACTATAACACATGCCTATGTACTGCTCACTCTTCAAAGCCAAGATTGCCATTTTCAAAAACAATTTTGCTGCCTAGAACTAAACCTGCATCTGACCTTATCTGGAAAAGATATATTGAAGATCCACCAACAGTTACCGGATTACACTTACACACAAGATTATTCACAAAGAAAGAATTTACTGATAGCAACTTCCCAGAAATATCCAGAACTCACACAGACCACATCATCACAGTAACTAATTACTGCAAGCAAATCAGCTCCACAGTAGAAATTTTGCTGTCAGACATTGACTCTGAATTTTGTATTCTTTGTATGTTCTGCGTACAAAGCTGGTGTCGACCTGGGAGAAATAAAAGCATCAATATATTTGAGACAACAGCAGAAAGATGGAAAATGCAGTGTGTGGAAGGAAAGAGACATCTTCCTTTGGTTTATTTGTTCTGGAAATGTGTAATTTTTGCAAGATTTTACAAGACTACCCAGAAAGCTCACTCACGTGTTAGAATCCTTCCCCACTTGCCAAAAGGCTTCTACCCCTGGGACCTTATTACACCAGGGCATGGGCTTGCTCAGTGTGTTTACATTTGTCTGGAGGGTCTCCCGCAACTACCTCAGCGCACTACTCTTATAACTACTGCTAATAGCCTGTCTTTGCAGCAGAGTTAACTCAAATGCAAACATAGTGAAAGTACAATATCAAACCACTCAGATGAAGAGTACGTTAGGTCTAGAGGTCTTCATTCTGCAGATGCTGTAGTCCAGACCAATGTGACTGTGCCCATAGAAACTCTGTCCCGGCCTAAGTGCTTTAAAAAGGACTGTTCAATGAACTCATTCACAAGGTGCTCTCTAGTCTGCCCAGGGATGCTGTCCATGGCAGTGACATGAAAACAATGCTTTATGTAAGTAGCTTCCAAACAGTTACTCATTATTAATGCAGACAGTTCTGACAGCAAAAGCAAACAGCATTTAGCACCAAGAACTTAATAAGAATGTCATTAAGGAATTCGGTCTGCCAACCAGCAAGTGCTTTGTAGTGCAGTGAGCTGACTTCCCTGCCTCTTTGCCTCTTTTTTTTTTTTTTTTTTTTTTTTTGGCTGCTAAACATAAAAATGTCATTGTAAGTATATTTTCCCCCTTGATGTGTTTTACTGGTACCATACCACAGCTTACCAGAAGATTGATGTCAGCTCCTAGCAATCTGTATTCTCTGATGGTGTCACAGAGATGGAACAGAAATAAATGAAAAACGGAGAACACAGAAGAGAGAGAACACAAAGGAGAAATATAGCGAAGAAGTACAAGCCTGGTAACACAAGGGTTGCAACTGGAGGACCAGAAGTACTAACATTTAGGTCCCTGCATATTCATTGAATGTATTTGCAAAAGCAGGCCATTACTTGTGTAGGTGCTTTGCAGAGTATTAAGAGGTGGCAAAGAATAGCTGATAAGCATGATCCCTGATGAAAACTCCTGATATTGCCTTTAGTCATGCTTATTCAGTGTCACAGAAATGAAATGTGTTCAGGATTAAGGGAACTAAGTCGTTTTTAAAACCCCATGGCTTTAACTTGACCTGGACACAGTAAAACATTTTTATCAAATGGTGGGAAAGCCTTGATGTATCAATTGCTTTGGAAAGGTTAATCAACAAAATTGGCACATGGCACTGCATCTTGACATGCCAAATACCATCCTGTGTGACTGTACAGAGAGAAAATAATGTAGTGCTCTGGTCTCGGTCCAGATTCAGCTTGTTTTGGATCAGCAAGTCAGCACATACCTACTATTTCACTACAGGTGATCTGCAAAGAATAATAATGTTTATCAGTTCTCTTTTAAAAAAACAAGAGAATAAAATGCTTCACTTCCTAATGTTAGAAATATCAGGAACAGAAATCTTGTCTTTAATACCTTTGCTGAAAGATTTGTTCAGCATTTAGTTGAAAGAGCAGAAGTGTTGAGTGATTCACACAGACAGTATTTCTTGCGGGTGGTTTAATTAAATATATGTAAACTAACTCTAATCAAACAACAACCAATTGCACAACTGAGGTGTTTAAAACAGTGAATAATGATCTCATTTGCTTTATTTGATCAATCTGGGTTCCTTGGTATGTGTCATATCATAGCCCTGCCGTTTCTCTAGCTCTCCATTGAGAGTCTAGGGCAAAACAAACCCTGAAATTGTTTCTTTTTTACAACCCAAATAGTTAAAACTAATTTTTTTTTTCTCAGAGAAGATCTTTCAGACCATCAACCTCAGTATAATTTAACCCTCCCCTCCAGAAATTATGCCAACTTGTGTTCATAGGATTGTCATCAGCTGCCTCTGAAGTACAGAAAGATAATTCACGAGAGCAGAAATTGGTAGTTTTTTCACAACAACCCCTTCTGGTCAATACATGTGCAATTAAGGTAAAGGAGCTGGGGTGAGTAGACATGGCACATGGAACAACTAGAGAGTCCCTGTATCCAGACCTTGAGTGTCTCTGAGAGTATTATTGAATTCCGAATAGGTAATTGGTCCTATTATATTTTGTATTCGTCTGAGACTGAGGGTTTTTTTCATAGTTACAGAAAGAAAAATCAGTAGTACTTTGACCCTGAGATAATTTGATGTTTGGTGGTGATGTGTGTGCTTCTGCATTTTACTAGATGGAGAATTCAACTCTATTCATCACCATCCTTGTGCCACAGGATATATGTTTTGGAATGTGACCTGTCCTGACTAAAGATGTTTTTAAACAAGCACAAAATCTGCTTTTTTCAGGCAGTCACTGTCTGTAAAGATCCCTACCTAGATCAAGAATGCACAGGAATCAATATTAGTAGGCACCTTTTTTGGGTTGATTGTGGTGTAGCAGAGTTCCTCTTAAAATATCTATTTAGATTTGTCCTGCGTGCTTCCCTTTATCAAGCCATCAGGCTTAGCTGCACTCATTTTGCACTGGTGCCAATGATTTTACAAGCTGCCTCAGATGCTGAATGCCCCACAGGCACTGGCAACCTACAGTAAGCCTCACAGAATAGGGAGCTGCTCTTATTCCAATTTTACAAGTAGGGGACTGAAGCAAAAAGGGCAAAGGCGGCCATAGCCTACTTCTCTGTGCAGGTTACTGAGTACTTTCTTCCATGATGGCTCTCCATGACTGCTCACCAGATACTCAGCTCAAGTAAGGGAAAGAGAGCATGGCTGTAAGTGGCCTACCTAGCTTTGGAGAGCTGAGCTGTTTTATTTTTGTTGTATACTCTAAGGCACCATACATGTGCTGAAAGAAGCAATTCTGGCTTTCATGCAGCTGCAGTGAACCAGACTGGGAACGGGTCTGGTGAAAAGGCACTTTTTTTTAGTGTGTTAGAAAGTCTGGGGATTGGCAGACAGCTGGGGTGATTATTTTGCCAGAGGGCCTCTATATGCAGGCGTCACCACTTAAACTATGACGTCAGTTCTGGGATACAACCAGAGCAATATCAGTTGTCCTGATTCATCTGTTTTCTATTCTTATTCTTCTACATAGCATTGCAGCAAACAGTCTATATTTATAAAAAAATTTAAAAAATTAGAATCTATGGGTGCATCAGAATTGTGAACATCCACAGTTCCATGATTTTAGTTCTATGTATGTTTCTATGTCTACATATTGGACAATTAGAATTAATAAATTACCAGCTAACCACGGCAAACCTCAGTTTAGATGACCAATGTCCAATTGGTCCAGAGAAGATACATGTTTTCTTCTGGATTATCCTGCCTATGCTGCTGCATGAGATGCTTTAATTGAGCTAACTCGTTTATTTTGCACTTCTTTCAAAGGTTCCTTATGGGCAACTGAATTCTAACAAAGCTAATTAGAAGCCTCAGAAGTGATCCCTACCAGTACCCTTGACACTCAGCAGTTTTACACATCTTCTCTGACTTCTTTTTCCTATTGCTGAGAAAGTAAGGTACAAATTCCCTATTTTGTTTGTCTGTAGTCCTTCCTTCACTGTATTTCCCATCTTTGGCATTAGTGTAGTTTGAAGAATTGTAATTTACTAGCCCAGTTCCAATCCCACCAAAGGGCAGAATGACTCTATAGGAAAGCAGTGCTATCTATACCAATAAGCAATAGTGACACTCAGGAAAACTGGGTCTTCTGAGTAGACTCTGCATGTTGCCAGTTCTCTCTGTCATTGAGCACTAATGACAGAGTTGATGACCTTGCTGCACTAACAGCTGCTGCAGGAAAGGTTGCACGGCTATTAAATTAGTAACGCAAATACAGTACATTAAGACTAATTGAGCATGCTGATTCCTGTTGCGACTGTGATGTTGCTAGTTTGATAAGGACACATCTGCTGAGAGTTTCTGAAGCATTCCAGAGAGCTCTGGTGTAGGAGCAGATGAAAATTTTGGAATAGCAGCAATTTCTGAAGCAATGTTAATGGCAGCACTGATGGTTCTGGTGACAGTCAAACAGGGAAGAACAGTCTGCTAAAGATTACCAAAATCTTCAGGTCTGCTCCACTACGGAGAATGCCGGATTGCCATCAGAGTAGCGTGGCAAATTGGGTTGGAAGGGGCCTTCAGGATTCACCTACCCACTTTCCCTACCCTGCATTCCTGGGAATTATTTGCTGAGCAGCTAATGGGGACTCTGAGCTCGTAGGCAATCTACCAAAGTGCTGCATTAGTTCCATTCCTCCAATGGAAAGGGAAAGCTATATCTCCAGTACATTTGGTTCTTCAAAACACTTTTTTATTTCTAGACCATATTACATCAGGATAACGGTTGTTTCCCTTGAACCAGCTGCTTTCCATCTGAGACTGCTTTTTGGGGAGGAAGGATTGACGCAGATGCTTCAGGAATGGCAGGGAATGAGCCACACTACAACAGCACAGCTAAGCTCACAGCATCTCATGGTCTTATGCTTTTGGAAAGAAGCAGAAATAACAAACCCTACAAGTCTCCAGTGGCAAGAATTTCAGTGAGGAGGAACTGTTCTCTTTCAAACCTCTTTGAGTTCTGCTGCAGAGAAAGGACTGAAAGCTGTTGCTGGGTCTTCTGTTCATACTCTTACGGGCAAGTTAGAAACACCCAGTTGCTGAGAAGCCCAGCGAGGTAGACACAGAGATCCACAGGACCATGATAAAAACAACATGGCTCACCATGACTTCTCTCTGCTCTCACCCGAGGCCTCTAAGACATCCAGAACATAAGCAGCTGTTGCATATAATTGCAGCTTGGCAATTATTTCTTATTTAACGACTTTGCCCAGGCATTACAGTCTGGACAAAGACTCACAGCTGGGTGACACTTGAGTAAGCCTCATCTTTTTCAGAATGAGGTGGTGTACAGCAATTTTTAATGAGTTTGATATTGGAATTTCTCTACCAGAGGCGTTTACTAGTTCTTTAAAAAATGAACAAATGTTATTTTAAAAAAATTTTTAACAGCACAGGGAAGCAGATATCTGTTTCACAGGTTGCAGCTATGTATTTCTCAAAACTTTTCAAATTTTAGCATCAGTGAATGGACAACGTCAGTCAAAAATGATGGAGAGGATAACATTCAAATATTGAATAACCATATCCTTTTAGAGATTGTCCGCTGCCTCTTCTCCACCATGAGGCAATTCCCAGAGCAGATGTCTTCTTCTTTCCAGCCATAACTGACAGGAAATGTAGTATATGTGTCAACAAATATAGGTCTTGTAGCATTTGGTTTCAAGGCTCTGGAATTTACCAGAATCTAAGATACTTCCCTTACAACAGCAGGGAGGGAAATATTTGTTAAGGAGAATGGTTCTTGTGCTGCAGAACATCCACATTGTTCATTTGCTCTATACTTTGGGATTTGTTGTGTCTCTTTAAACGCCATTATGAAACCACACCACTGAAAACTAAAAAAAATGGTAGATTAACTTCTGTGGAACGAGTGTGTGTCTACTTGATACTGTGAACTGAATGACTTCTTGAGAACCTTCAACCTTCTTTTGTATTATTTTATGCCAATGTTTTTATTAGGGATTTTTTTTTTTTTACCAATGGAGGAATTAGAAGAGAATTCCAAAATTAGAAAAATACTAAAAGTAAAAGATCTAAGATTACCTCAGAGGTACCCACAGGAACTGTTGTTTGGGTTCCTCATGGCATATTTTCCTGTATAAGTGAGGCTCCTTGATTCAAATGAAGCCCCAGCTGAGTTTTATGATCTCCCATCCTGATGAATCATTTGAGGTTACACTGGGACTACCCACATGAAATCCACAGAGGGAAATGGAGTCATGTCTGGGATTCTGACCCAAGGGGAACAAGGACACTTGAGATGATGAATTCTCATGAGGTTTTACATTAGGGCTTCTTAAATAAGTCCCTTTTGATTACTGAAATATTTAATTTCTCCACAAATAAATTATTTTTTGCTTTTCAGTATCTTTTTTTTCCAGAAAAAAGTGAGATTTGCTGCTCTTCATGATTTTGACTGAAAACTCTGAATTGAAAACTTTTTCAATTGTTTTGTTGAACATTTTCACATAGTGCTTTTAGCCAGCAAGAAGTATCTATGATGATTAGAGCACTGACTTTTTAATATTTCCTAGAATATTGTCTTCCCTGCTTTTATGCTCTGAATACAAGAGTGTGGTGGTAAGTAATACTGACTCTTTGTGTAGTCTGTTAGTTAAACTGAAAGGTTATCTTACATTCATGGATAGATAGTTGGAGAACACGATGACCAAGAATAACGCCTTATTTTTCACATGATAAGTAATAAGCAAAGATTAGCACTGAAGCAAAGACTTGCTGCTTAGTCATTATTTTCCACTTTCCACCTTGGCCTTTTTTTCATTTGGCATCAGTTACTCAGCACATTTGGCCATGCTGAATCAGGGAGGAAACAGAAAGCAATGAATTCCACTTGCTGATGCATCTTTCCTATTTTGCCCAGTTTTCCAGGCAGTGTTCAATCCACTGGTTACCAAGCAATTTTATTCTGGGGTTTTGCAGGTAGTGATGAAAAAATTTGGAATACATATTTCAAACTGTAGTTATGTGGGACTGATTATTCAGACTGAAGCAGAGATTATGATACAAGGTATGTATGTGTTTAAATCCAGTACTGCAGTCTCGTTAAGACCAAAGTTAATGGATTTTTTAATATAACCTAAAAAACCCCAGAGCCATATATTGAATATGAAGGGCAACATGACTCTGCAAACCTAAATAATGCACTCTGATTCCAAATATACAAAAAGTACAAGGGGCTCACAAATTTGGACTTTTAAATGCTGTCTCCAACAAGGAAACTATAATTCTGCAAGCTCTACTTAGAATTTGAGATTTTTGTATTTTATTTGTTCATTGTTTTAATAATGTACAACAGCTCTCCAGGGGTGTCCCAGGAGAAGTTGAACAAGAACATGCTATGTGGAATCAGTAACAGGAAGAGTGGATCACATTTTGGATTTCGTTTCCAAGCTGAGAACATGTTGTGGGGACAGAAAGTTCAGCCTAGAAAAAGTTCTTCTGTGGCTGAGAAGTGATTTTTTTTTTTTTGTAATGTGACAGACAAAACTGATGACATGCACAGCAAATAACCTCTAAAACTTTTCAACCGGGAGAACAATGACTGAAGAATTATGTAGTTCCTCACTAATTGTTTATTCTGTTTTTAAAGAATTTTTCTGGCAAGTTCTTCAGTTTTATTCAAGTACGACTTACATATGATTTGATGTCTGTCCAAAAATCAGTGTGAAATAATAAAGTTGTGTTGGTTTTATTGTGATTTTAAGCTGAAAGTAGTAGTGGGATTCATGTCCACAATCCCCTCTTCCCCACAAAAGCTCTTAATTCTCATGAATATTTTACATTCCTACCAAATATGAAAAAAGACTGATGTTCAGACCAAAAAGTTATGTTTCAATCTCCCATTTTTCAATGGTTCCATATTAATTCTCTCGATTTAAAGACAAG
Source organism: Phalacrocorax aristotelis (assembly GCF_949628215.1). NCBI lineage: Eukaryota > Metazoa > Chordata > Aves > Suliformes > Phalacrocoracidae > Phalacrocorax > Phalacrocorax aristotelis. Next base: position 69,368,058 of record NC_134276.1, on the reverse strand, counting down.
CAGGTCATCCAGGACATTACTTAACATTTGCTGGAGCATGTTATGGGGATCTATAGCTGCATCTGCATTGTACTTTGCTTTGCTACAGTACTGTGCAGTACTCCTCCAACAAGGGAATTCTTCCAACTCTCCCCAGCTGTGTGTTGATTGGTTTGTCTTGTAGAGCAGCTGGATGTATGCAAACCCAATATTCTTTTGACGAATATTAAATCAGAAGCTCTGTTCCTGCCGTGGATCAAGTGCACCCCAACCCCTAACAAACCTAAGGGTCTGAATCAATGACAATCCTTCAGTCCACAGCCAGGGGGAAGAATAAAATCTGATCTGAAGTAAAACCCCAGTACCATCTTGTATATAAGACAAGCATTGATTGCTCTCATGCTGAGCCACTTCTCTTACACGCAAGTACTTGCTGAAGTAGACATTGCCTATGATTCTTCAGTTTCTATGAAGTGTTTTAATCTCCTTATTTTAAACTCTTACACACCTCTGTGTTTCCCTTTTTTATTAATACGTAACGCTTGCCCTCTGCCATAATAGGACATATTTTTTCTGATTTGTTCTTGGAAATGAACCAGTGGCCCAAACAAGTTCTCCAGTTTCCAATTTACATGTGCTGTCTAAACAAAATTTATCACTTTCCATTTTTTCTTTTGATGCTTCCTGGAAGTTTTTGCTTATCACTTTTGTGTCTTTGAAATACCCATTTCCCTGTTAAGTGGAGTGGCACAAATTGAGGAAGTTGCTTGCTTATAGATTGCCTTTCCCCTTGACTTACATTTCTAACACATTTTGCAATAGCTGATGTTCAAAAATTCTTTGGGAACATTATTATAAGGGACTCTCAGCGCATTACTCATGGAGCTTAACACATTACATATTACAGTATAGCAAAAGCATAACAAAGGCATAAATCAGGAAATTGTATTAAATGTTAACATGCTTGAAGTAAAACTGCAGCAAACCTTCACCTCTGCCCTTGACTGGATTTTGCTTATATGTCACTCATACATGGCTATAGTTTGTGTAAGAAGTTTGTTCTTTGACCTTTTGTACCGGTTTTCTTCAGTCTCCTTCCCACACTATGCTTTTAGATGATCAGACAGTGTAACTAGGTGTTAAAACTTTACATGCATTCAGGAGAAGGCTGGACAATTTGCCAGAAGACAAATGCAAAATGCAGGATGCAGAGTGATAGTTGGGAGAGGTATTGTACCTGCTCAGCCTGCTCTTATCCACTCTCAGGAATCTTCTTCGCATCACCCAGGACCACTTCAGACACCTTCACCATCCGGTGGATGCCCTAGTTACCTTGACAGCAGTGGGCTCTGTCAGCGGTCATCAGCTGCAGCTCCAACCCTCTAAGCTTGTGTTTCCTCACAAAGTGAGCCAGTAACTTTTTTACTCCCTTTTAATCCTTCAGAGTATCTCCAGGGAAACCCTTCTATGCTTTCCCCCACATCTTTAGAAGCAGATAACAAAATCTCGTTAGGGAAGAGATATTCCTTGGGCAGGAGGAAGTGGCTTACATTTGGCAGCGGATGCCAGATTTTTTAATTTTGTGCTGTGTGGCTACTTTTAAATTTCTTACAGATGCTCTGAAGCTTTTGTATATATTTGTATACGCAAAAGTTGCAGTTTTGTATATGGTGGTTATAAAGTGATACTAGCACAGCACATTCAGGTACTGGTACAGCCCAATGACAGACAGGTTGCACATGATATTGTTAAAGTTGCTTTGCAAGTTTTAGATTGGTCTTGCAGCAATAGCTGGAAAGAGAGGAGTGTATTTTCAGACATGCTGGGGCCTCCCTGCTCTAGTAGTTTAAAAATGTGCTGAAGTTAGAAGAAAACTCTCCCCTTCTGCTGTGTTGGAATGCAAAAAAAACCAACCAAACAAAAAACAAACCTAAAAAGCCCTTAAGCCCTCACTATTTTTAGCGCAGAATGAAGCTAAAAATGCTGGCTACAAATCCATCCAGAGTATGTGCAAGATTTTTATGGAAGGAGAGCTTGTGTCCCTTCCATTGTTTGGTCTTTGGGGCTTTTCTTGTGGGGAAATGGGAACCCGCAGCCCCAAGTGCAGATGTTGGGATGGCAGCGGCAGCCAGTCAGTTGCTTTGCTAAGCGCCTACTGTCCTCCTGAGCACCAGCAAGGAACAACAGGAACTCCCAAGACCGTTGCCTGCCTCTATCGAGTATGCTGATCTGACACCGGTCTGCTCGTTATATGAGTTAGAAGAATCACATTAGACCCAGTTAGACCCACAAAGCAGTAATCTTCTCAGCTAATGTTAGCAATCCACAAGTGAAATGTCTAGTCTTTTTTCCAAGTTCCCCTTGTAATCGAGGGAGTGAGACCATCACCCCCAGCTGGGGATGCATCCCACCTGCAAGTGCCTCTTTCCCTCTGCTTGCACAAAGGGGACCTAAAGGGCTGCCTCCCATGCTTGAGAAATTCCCACCAATCCCAATGATGGGAGAAATGCTCACCCTCATTAAGTTGGGGGTGGGGGCTAATACCTTAAATCAGTCATATTCTAGAGGTGTCTAGGACAATCCTGATATTATTGGGGTGGTGGCTGTGTACCCGCGGTCACATCCCCTCGTTTTGGGTGCTCAGTCTATACGCAGCAGCTAGTATGGTGCCAGTTCAAAAGCCTGAGACCTGCGCGATCCCTGCTGTCCAGCACTGCCAGGCCTTGCCTCTCTGTGAAGAGCTGCTAATGGGAGCATTTGGAAACAGCAATTTCTATCATCTCAGCAGCACCAGGCATAATTTCAGGATTTCTTTGAAAAAAGCAGTTGAGTTCAGTGATACAGCATCCACATCCAAATTAAACACTGTCACGAGTTTTGGGGCTCAGCTCTGCGGCAGATTGAGTAACTTGTCCTCATGTAAGCAAAATACCTCAGAAAGAACTCGAAACCCATGGATTTCCCAACCTAGCAAGTGCTTTGCTAAATCAGTGCAGTACCTTCATACATTGACAGCTTGTTCAGATATTTAGTATTCCAATTATCTAGAACAACATTACCATAATCTCTGGGAGAGAAGCAGATAATTTCATCATATGGTTTAAGAACCTACTTTCAATAACCAGGCTGGTTTAGAGTGAGAGAAATAATTTAGGATTTACTTAGTTGGTTATTGCTGAACCAAATCGACATGACATATTATTCCCTTTAATCATGTCAGTGTTATGTTGACAATTAACCTTTGATGATTCAAAACCCTTTTGAAATAACTAGTGGCACTGTAAGGTTATATTTAGATCTAATTAAAACTTTTGTTCTGAACATGATTTTCCTTTTAATGCCAACTGCATTACTGTATGTGTTACAAATGCAATCATATAATTGAATGGATTTGAAGTAGTAGCTTAAAAAGAACAAATGGACATCTGAGTGGGAAAACACTTCAGGAAAAAAAATGAAATGGTAATTAGCTGGCTAGCACAACATTTTTATTTTATGAAAAGCAGAATGTTGCTGTATTTTGCATTTTATTTTCATCAGGTCAGTTCTGGCTTTTCCTATTTATACACCTTTGCTCCCAGGACAAATCTAAATGTAAACCTTAATTTAAGCCATAATCTAATACACTTTTTTTACAAAAGGAGATTTTTTTAAATGCATATACATGCTAATCTTCTTGGAGTGCAAGTAACTGGTCAGTTGGCGCCAGTTCTAATTGAACGCAATCAAATGCTCCCTTTGGCATCAGTGTTTTCAAGATATGCAGAAGGCTTAGCTATTATTCTGAATCGTCACCACTGTTAATTGTTTCCTGTGTTCTAATCTTATCAATTCTAAATTTTCTTAAATGAGACAAATCCAATTCAATTAGTAAATTGGACAATGTAATTCATGTACATATTGTATCTACTTATATATATGCCACAAGCATACCTATATAGAGAGATTCCCCCCTCTCACTGCTGCCTGGGGAAGGGGCTGGCTGCCCTCATCTCGTGGCCAGCTGGGGCAGTGCTGCCAGGGGTGGCTTTCCCGTCCTGGTGGGGAGGGAGGGACAGTGCTGCCCTGGCTGGACTTGAGCCGTGAAGGTGGCTTTCACTGAGTGCCTTCCTCTACCAAAGCTAATGGCACCCAAGTCAAGAGGGCAGACAAGTGAGAGAGAAAATGGGCCCGAGCAGTGACATGCTGAAAGGATGTTTCCTTTCATTGCAATGGGCAAGGGACTGAGTCAAATTTACCATAAAGATGAGAGTGTCGTTTATCACTTCTTTATAGGTAGTACATGGCTTTTCCCATACTGATGCTGTCCCATTTGCCTTTCTGAGTCTTCTATACCGATTTGGGACTTACAGACAGGGAATTACTGCCTGGGAGTGGTACCCTGAAGAGGTACTGAGTAATTCCCATGTTTCTGAGTGGGAGTTCATTGTGATTTGCAGGAGCTGCTATGCAGCTGGTAGCTGGCAAGCGTTCCTGGCTTTGGCAGGAAGGCTGCCCACCTGTGTTTCTAAGTGGACTACAATGAGTTTGTTTCATCAGTAACTCTTTGTCTGAGGAAGGCAGAGTGCTTGTAGAGCAGAGGAATGGGGAGAACTACTTTTGAGTCACCATCTTAAGAAACCATCTTTCTCTTTCACTCAAAGTTACTAGTTGTGTAGGTCTCTTGTGGTCTAAAAACATCCATTTGAAGGTCTCCCAGATTTTTCCTCTAACAGGAGACACTCTGCTCAGGACGCAGGGAGCATGGCTGGTGAGTGGTGGGCATGTGAGGAGACAGAGCTAAGCATCCACTGACCAGCTGTGTGTGGCATGCCAGGTAACAGCAGGAGAATCTGCAGCACTGCATTGCCTAGCTATAGCAGACCTGTCTCTCTGTGGGGCAGACGAGGGAAAAGCCTGTCTATCCCCTACTCAACAGCAATCTTGACAGGTGTGGTGTGCCCTGGAGCGGAGCCCCTCTTCATACTGTCTGGAGAGTGGTGTGAGAAAGTATCTTTACTGCCGTAAGTGTCCTGCTCAGTGCCCACAGCTCGGGGGTCCCCTTGCTGGGAATGAATGGGGTGCAGACATGCAAGTAGTCAGTGTTTTTAAATGAGGTACCTCTGTGTTTCTGCAGTCACTCAGAGGGGCCATTGCAAAAGCAAGAAATACAGGTCCCCCTCAGATGGCCAACACCATTGTGATGGTGGTTTAGGCAGTGAGAACTGCCATACAAACCAGCAATAAATAAATCTCTCCATGCTGCCTCACGGTGAAATAAGTATTGGCTCCCAGAGTGCAGTCTTTCTGCCAGTGACTGGCAGCAGCAAAGCTGGGAATAGAGGCCCCTGGCATGTCAGTGATAAGCATTATAGAAAGGTGTGACTGTTGGGGGCTGTGCTAAGTACACTTTCACCGCACAAGGACAGATAAGCATAGGTTGTGAGGTGACACATAGCACAGTTGTCAGACAATATTTTGAGGAAAACCCAGAGGGCTTGGACCATGAAAGACAGTAAGAGAGGATTAAAGAGTGTGTCTTTCTTCAGTGAACTATGCTTTGCATAAAACTAATGACTGCTTGAATAAACAAGCTCTGTAAAAAGATGAGTACACAAATGCAACATGAAGTTTGAATAGTTCTCTTACGGGAGGTTCAAGCTTTCATAGGACATCAACCATTCCAGGCAGATTTTTGGGACACAGCCTGATAGAAAGGTAGCCACTTGTCCTCCAAATTGCACATGACTTGTTTCCCTGAGGTGTCAGAAATTGACTTAGGAGACTAAGATAGTCTTGCTTTGACTTGTGCTGTGGTGACTCTTGCTTCTCCTCAGCTTGTAATTTCTGGAGAACATAGCTTCAAGATGTTTTGGAGGTGTAGAAAGCCTCAGAGAGAGAAACCCCGGGGCATGGTCCAAAGGCAGCCTTAGTCAATCAGATTCCAAAGGGCCACAAGTAAAGGTATTTTTCAGTGATGTAGTTCTAATTAACTCTTCAAAAGCACAGGCGTTACAATCATCTCATTTAAGATGAAAATTCAGTCTAACAAGACCATCTGTCAATGAAAACATAAGAAGCAAGTAATTCTGTGCACAACAGAACTGAAGTATCCCAGTTTCCAGTGTGTTTCTCCTCATCTCTTATCCTGCTCCCTCACCCCTCCTAGAATTTTTGGTGTCTACTGGAGAGCAAAACCACTCCGTAATGGGAGCACCAACCACACAATATGACTCCACAAGCTTTATTTCCTTAGATGACCATCCTAAAAATAGGCCCTTTCCTAGTTTAAACAGTTGATTACATGCTATTACCAAGGGCAGTGGTGGGGGAGGAAGAAATACTGCAGAAAAATTAATCTTTTATATATACAATAGTGGAAGACTAGCATGGCACTTGTATCTGAAGGGACCTTCAGGTGGGAGTTTACCTGCGTAAGACCTTACAGTTTATCTCATTGTGCATTTTATTTTGGTTCTGTTCCTGATCTTGCTGAGACTGGATAGTTAGGTACAAACCCAGTGCCCACAAGGAGCCTAAAATCAACAGAGCTCTGCCCACATGGCCTTGGTTACAAACTTCCAACCCTCTAATGCAATAAGGCAATTCAGAGCCATGTCACAGCCGTCTGTTCTGGTTTTATGTGCACTTAAAATATAAAATCTAAACTCTTAAAAGATGCAGTTGCAGAATTTCATTCTCTGTGAAAAACTTTATGTACAGTGAAACCATAAACAGATCTAAATATGAAGACAAATAGAATTTGCAATTCAACATTTCTCAGCATCAGTGAGAAAGGAAATATATGAACCCATCAGTGTGCTGAAAGAATTTGTTTTAATTTGTTTTCCGTCTGATTCACTTCACATAGTTTAGTAATGTCAAAATTCTTGTGCTTCACTGGAGCTGTAGTTTTAGCATGATCTTTGTACAGTATCTTGTATTGCAAGCTTTGCATAGTATCTACTGCTAGACAAGGGTCCAAAGGGAGATAATTTTCTACAAGACCAGAGACAGCATGTTTGTGGTTATGCTTTATGAGATCTCTTCTTTCACCTCACTTAACATCTCCAGTGTTAGTGCTCTGAAGGAATGGAGGATGTTCGGAGCGATAGCGTTTGTCTTCCCAAGTAACCGTTATGCGTGATGGAGCCCTGCTTTCCTGGGGATGGCTGAGCACCCACCTGGCAGTGGGAAGTAGTGCATGAATTCCTTGTTTGGCTTTGCTTCCATGTGCAGCTTTTGCTTTACCTATTAAACTGTCCTTATCTCAACCCATGAGTTTCCTCACTTTTACTCTTCTGATTCTCTCCCCCATCCCACTCAGGGGGGAGTGAGCAAGCGGCTTCCTGGGGCTTGGTCGCTGACTGGGGCTAAACCATGACAGCTGTACATTGCTGTATTTCATTACATGAGACTTCTGCACTCCTTACTTCCTGCAAATTCATTGTTTATGTTGTTATGCTATATAAAATTATTTTGTGAACCATGGGAGGAAATCATTATTTCATTCAAAAAATATGTCCAAAACCCATCTTTCAGGGAAGGCCAAGGATGACCATTGTACACTCCATTTCCTACTGAGTCCCTTTTGCCAACGGAGAGAATGCAGATCAGAGTGGCTGGACAGAAGGCAGAAATTTTGTGTCAGACTTGGACCAGAATTTGCATTATATATATAAAAGCGCAGAGTGGATGAAAAGCAGCACATGCCTTTGAGCCAGAATATGCAGTGAGGATGGGGAATGTAAGCCCTGTACCAGCTATTCCCAAGATATCATTCAGTCTTCAGCATCAGCCACCAAAATCTGCCTGATACATGTAGTAATTCACACTGAATTTATTTAAATCAATCTTAAGAAATTCTGTTGTGTAAGAAGTGCCAGAGTGAATTCTGGCTAAAGATTTTGGTTTTCTCCTAATGACAATTTCTAATTTATTTACTTTTTCAAATGCAAAGCTTAATACCTGTAGGGTGAAACTTAAATATTGCTTGAGCATTTATGGTTGATTTGAATGTGTATTACTCCAAGGTATTTGCACAGCATCCTGAAGCCTGTGACAAGTACTTTATAATTCAGCAACATATCATCAAAACCTATTTTTGACCGAGCTCTTGAGCACATTTTCAAAATCCCTACCTGAGTCAATCAGTTGCAATCACCCAGAGTACACATGAATGATTGATTTTGACATCTGGAATGGTAAGATTATTATAATACAGAATAAAGCACCTGTGCCATTTCTGTCTTGAATGGCTGTTAGGGCAGTACCATAAAGTGATGGACTGTCTGGCACAAATGGTTAATGAGAACAGTTAGGCTATCACAGTCAAAGCAGAATGCTTTGTGAGGAGCAAGATTTATAAAAAGCTTGTCTCACAATGCATAGCGACATCATCGTATATGAAGACCTACGTAATCGTGATTCTCACTTTCCAGCACTGTATTTTGCATAATTAAGGTAGCACAGGCTGTTATTTAATGTTGCTCAGTTGGCATACGCAGTAGTTGCAGAAAGGCTTGCTATGGTAAGAGTTCCAATGTTTGATATTTTCGTAAATAACAAAAAGAAAGTGGTCCAAATGTTGAGTATAAATAGTTCTGGTCAATTTGGTAGAGCTGTACCCCATTGGTATCAGCTCAGCGTACATAGCCCATCATGTTAGCACTCCTGCTAAATATCAGTAAAGCAGCAATTAAGTTTTTCTGAAAAGTATGTCAGTCTTTTTAGTGAGTGAATTGACCATTTTCAGAGTTGTTTTTTCTTGTTCTTGGCTTACTAGGAAACTGGATGTATTTCTTGCTGGTTTTATAAGTCTCTACCTCATGGTTAGGGAAAATCAGTCCTAGCCTGTGTAATGGTTGTGCCTGTTAGTTTATAGTTCCCCAAATACCCAGAGTAAATCTGGAAATACAAAAGCACCTATTCTATGTCAGATTAATTCCACTGGTTTCCCTTGTTGTCTTGGCCCTTAGGTGCTAGAGCAACATCTTGCTGGCCTTATATTTACAGTCAACTGCAACTTAATTAATTCTTCACACCCCTGCATGGTCCTTCCATATGTAACAAAAAGAGCTGCTTTTCATGATGAGGCTTTTCAATAAAAAAATGTCAGTAACAATAACAACATTCTATAAAATCCAGTCAAAAGGGTCTTTTAAAAACAACAACATTCTCCTAGGAGAAAGTCCCAACGTTGCAGCCAAAAAACATTGGATACTGTGGGCCTGAAGAAGTTGGTGGTGTTTGAATCAGATTGTGGGTTTCTTGCTCTTTCAGCCAGTTTAGCTTGTTGCAAGTTACGCTCTTCAGAATGGCTAAAACACGGGATATTTTCAGTTAATCCGTTTTGCTAGATGTGCCACAATCTTCAGAGAGGAAGAAATATTAAAAGTTTTAATAATACTATTCAAACAAATAGTAGAACAAAGACACATTTACATAAGCAAGAGTTGCTTAAAGATGTAGAAGCTTGGTTCTGCAGAACTAACTGGAAAGCTTGTAATGTAATCCCTCTAACGAAACACTTCTAACCAACACTACTTAATGCATCAGAGCTCCCTAAAAAGACAGCACCTTAATTACCATTTGTTTGTTCAGAGATTAAATGGAAACAATATTGATGTGAACTACAATATTACAACACTGGGCAGGCTTCTTTTTTGAGTTTTCAAGTTTCACATCCAGTTCCACCAGTCTGTATACTCTGGATCCATGCAAAAGAGAGAGCTTTGGTTTGGGAGCTCTAGGAATAATTGTTTTGGGACTTAAAACCTAGATAAAACCTTGAAGTACGGATGTTGCTAGGACCATCCATGCTTAAAATTGAGCATATGCTCACTGATGGATCGTTGCTCAAAGATGGTTCCAGATAATGAGGAAAACATGTAACGGGCCCATTGTTTATCGATGTGTTACATTCTCTGGGAAGGGTTTCCCACCTATCCCTCTCCTACTGAAGGCAGCCTTTCTCTTCCTATGAGGTCCATCTGACATGATGACAGGTAGACTGAGCAAAATTCCCTTTGCATCTTCATCTAATGTTCTTGCAGTTTGTTAAAACACCACCACTACCATAAGGCACTCATTGTCAAGTGAGAGCTTCTATTTTAACAGGCTATTAGCTTCTCAGAATGATTTTTGCAGGAGACCACACAGCTGGGGGCGCTCTTTGTTACTTTCTTTCCTTGGACTTCAGGGCCCGCAGAAAAGTGTTGTCTCAGTAAACTAGTGCTTGGCAGGAAGATTCAAGCTCCATGGAGAGGCTGTCCGGCAAGGCTGCCCTGCCAGCACCTATTGCAGGGTGTAACCATGAAGATGCCTCTCCTGTTTCAGCGCTTGAAAAAGGCAGGGATCACTTTCAACTAGACTTGGGCAGCTCAATTTAGGCATCATAGCAATTCTAAATCATCTCAGGATAAATATCTAAAATAACTAGGAGCTGCCCTGTGAAGGTGCCAGCTGCTCTCTCTTGACTAGAGAAAATATTTGGAGTGCCAGCTGAGACCTGGCACCTATTTCTTAGACAAGGAAGTTAGGAGATAGCCCATTAATAGCTTCTTGTATCACCCCATATTCAGTTTCTTCAGCTGCTTCACTGTATTTTAGTCCTCCATTACCTTCTTCAGCAAGTGAACTCAGCTTCTGAGCCCCCCTGCATCTGCCCATGGCTACAAATGCTTGTTTTTGTCATTAGTGTTATCCTCACAGTTGGTTGTGAGCATTACCAATGAGCAGCAAAGGTCTGCAGGACGTCATCTTGTGAAACACATTAACCATTGTGCTGTTCTCTGTCACAAAAAGGGGAGTTACTGAAGATCTATACTGCACAGCAACCTCCTCTCAAATGTGGAGCCACTCTTCATCTCCTGTTGAAGATTGTTGGACCTGTTGCTTTCTTTACTGGATATCAAACTCTTTTTTCTCTGACTGTGACCCCACCTCCAAAATGGAAAGAAGCAGCTTCTTATATGTAACGGAAGACATGACATCTCAGGTACTGTTAGGCATGATGAAAGTTAATCCACAGTCAGGTGACAGGAAGGTGGTGGGAGAACCTATACTTCTAAACTGGCTTCAGCTCTGAAAACCGTATCTCCTGCTGGTGCTGAACAACTGTTGTCACATACAAGGCTTGACACAAGAATGTTCTGCTTATCCAAGCTTTCTTTTTCCCGGACCACACAACTCTGCCATGACTGCAAAATATAAAAAGATTATATAAGCCAGAGTGGAGTAATCTCAGTGATGTCTGGACATAAATATGGGGAATATTACCAACAGATTAAGCAAAGAAAGCACAGATTATTTTTGCTATTGCTTTTGTAAGCTCAGAGCTTCCGCTTTCTATTATTTTTGTTTGAACAATTTTCATTTTAAATTACTCTTACTGTTTTTTGTCCATTCCTAGCATCTCTGGCCAATATGCTGTGCAATTGTTGAAGGGTCACTGGGAGCTGGGCCACTTTTATGGTAGCTGTCCCAACCCCAGCCTCCAGTTTGCTTTTTCACAAAAGACATAGCACTCCTAAAAAGTCAGGTTGGTATTTTCAGGAGTTCCTAAGGGATTTGCATGCTGAATACTCTGAAATATTGTGGAAGCTGGGCATCTAGCTTGTGTAACATTTACAGGTCACTCTCCCCATCACTTAGAAAGTGGTAAAGAGCAGGTGCTGCAGGAAGCACAGCTATTCTGCTCTCTTTATTAGGTAGCGTACTTATGTTACCTGCACATAATTATGGATTTGTCCTTGTTCTGAGGTGCGCAGGAGAATTATGACCTGATTCATGATAAAGTACAAAAAGATGTTAAGCAGAATCTTTTCATCATTCTTCTGAAAGGAAATGGAAAGTCATATTTCAATATAATGCTTTTAAAACAGGGTGACTGAATAGATTTTGTCAGCAACAATGTGATAAAAGGCTGTCAAATTGGTGCTGCTGCCACTTCATAAATATTAGCATGTCTACCTTTTCATTTACTGAAAAGTCATCTTTTAGAGAAGTGACAGGTATATGATATTAAACTAATTTTTTACAGGTTATGCTTTGCAAAAAAATATACTGCTAGCTGGAACTCATCTATGCTGTTGTACAAAACAATGTGATGCCATTAATTCCAGGGCCTTTGTAAATAGGTTTTCTTTAAAAAGAAGACATCTACATCAAAAGGGGCACACCTTGACCGATTTTTTATGAGAACTGATTTTAGTTATGACTAGAAACCTTATTTGTTTTATTTCTCGTGTCTTAGGTTTCTATCTCCCTTTTCAATCACTAACAATTTTGTTTTGGTTCCATTTTATATGCTAACATTTGAAATATCCTTATTCATAATTTTCTGTAACAGCACTTTGTTTTTATTTTATTTCATTTTAAAACATGGAAAAAGTTATTATGTCTAGTACTGGGAAAGAAGCTGAAGAAATTCTTGACCAATATTGTGTATTTTCATAGCTTAAAAGCAAATTCTTTTCTTTATTCATCTGTATTCATGTTATCCCTGACGTATGACTACTTCTGTGCTATGCAGGATACCCACATGTTTGTATTCCCTTTCCAACATGTTTCAGGCATAACAAAGTTGTCTCGCCAGCATTTACCTTACATAAGCTGGAAATCTTCCAGATCCTCCTCTTGTTTTGCTGTGTAGCTTTTGCACCACAAAAGAAGAGGAGGATCTGGAAAATACTTCTGTAGAAACAGAGAGTCACTGAATATTTTAGCTTGGAAGAGACCTCTGGAGATCTAGTCCCCTTCTCAGAGGTCCACTCAGATGCAGTTGCTCTGGACTGTGTTCAGCTGATTCTTGAACATCTCCAAGGATGGAGATCCCATAGCCTTTCTGGGCACCTGTTCCAGTATTTGACTACTCTAATGGAAATTTTATTCCCTAATATTGATTCAGAATTTCCCATTTATTGGGTTTATGTGGCAAGGTTTTGGTGGCAGAGGGAGGCTACAGGGGTGGCTCCTGTTGGAAGACGCCAGAAGTTTCCCCAGTGTCTGATAGAGCCAGCAGCAGCCGGCTCCAAGACGGACCTGCCACTGGTCAAAGCTGAGCCCATCAGTTGTGGCAGTAGTACCTCTGTGATAACATACTTAAGGGGAAAAAACTGCTGCACATCAGCAGCTGGAGAGAGGAATGAGAATATGTGAGAGAAACAACCCTGCAGACACAAACACCAGTGAAGGAGGGGGAGGAGGTGCTTCAGGTGCCAGAGCAGAGATTCCCCTGCAGCCTGTGGTGAAGACCATGGAGAGGCAGACCGTCCCCCTGCAGCCTGTGGAGGTTAACAGTGGAGCAGGTGGGTGAGCCTGAAGGAGGCTGCGACCCCATGGGAAGCCCACGCTAGAGGAGGCTCCTGGCAGTACCTGTGAACCTGTGGAGAAGAGCCCATGCTGGAGCAGGTTTGCTGGCAGGACTTGTGACCCCATGGGGGACCCACGCTGGAGCACTCTGTTCCTGAAAGACTGCACCCCGTGGGAAGGACCCACATTGGAAAAGTTTGTAGAGGACCCTTTCTTGTGGGTGGGACCCCACGCTAGAGCAGGGGAAGAGAGTGAGGAGGAAGGAGCAGCAGAGACAACCTGTGATGAAGAGAAGACTGAGGGGGGATCTTATCAATACTTATAAATATCCAAAGGGCAGGTGTCAAGAAGATGGGACCGGACTCTTTTCAGTGGTGCCCAAGGACAGGACAAGAGGCAATGGCACAAGCTGGAACACAGGAAGTTCCACCTGAGTATGAGGAAAAACTCCTTTCCTGTGAGGGTGCCAGAGCAGTGGCACAGGCTGCCCAGGGAGGGTGTGGAGTCTCCTTCCCTGGAGACATCCAAACCCCAACTGGATGCGTTCCTGTGCCCCCTGCTCTAGGTGTGCCTGCTCAAGCAGGGGGATTGGACCAGATGATCTCCAGAGGTCCCTTCCAACCCCTACTGTTCTGCGATTCTATGATTCTGTGACTGCAACCCCCATTCCCCATCCCCCTGCACCACTGCAGGGGAGAAGGTAGAGAAAATCAGGGGTGAAGATGAGCCTGGGAAGAAGGGAGGGGTGGGGGAAAGATGTTTTAAGATTTGGTTTTATTTGTCATTATCCTACTCTGATTTGTTTGGTTATAAATGAAATTAATTTTCCCAGGTTGAGTCTGTTTTGCCTGTGATGGTAATTGCTGAGTGATCTCTCCCTGTCCTTATCTCTCCCCATGAGCCTTTAGTTCTATTTTCTCTCCCTTGTCCAGTTGAGAAGGGGAGTGACAGAGCATGCTGGTGGACACCTGGTATCCAATCAAGGTCAGCTCACTACATCCATATTCCAACTTGCGTCTGTTGAACTTCGTGAGATTCCAGTCAGCCCATTGCTTCATCCTGTCCAGGTAGGTAAAGGATGGTTTCCCTTCCCAATCTGCAGTCCATAAGAGGATGAAGAGACATCTTTGGCTATTTGTTAATTAGCTATAAGAAGTTTGAAAGGGATCTTGAAGACATTAACAAGAGTAAGGGTTAGATTTATCACACATAATTTAACTTAGGCTTAAAGTCTAAGTCTATTGCTTATATGCACTGTACAGACTTTGGGGAGAGCTAGGTGCCTCTATGTGATTCCTCCTATCTTCCCATCAAAAAACATGCATATTGTCCTCTGGAAACATCTCTTTTGATCTCTTCCTCTCTCCACGTACTTCAGAGGGAAGCTCAATAATAAGCCTCATCATTATTTAGTGTTAAGAGTAACCTCAGGTCTTATATAGGTTGTACTGGACTTGCAGTAGACTCATTCCATCTGTAGTCAATAAACAGATATTGTGTGTCTGGTACCTGACTTTGCCATTGACCCTTTACCTGCATGAGAGTTGAATAGTAGCTTCCTTCTTTACCCTCCAGCAAGAAGAAATGGTACCTGGAAAGAAAGATGGGGAAGAATGCACTGAGAAGAAAGGGCTGTGTGGCTAACTGTTGAGGGAGAGGCAAGACTTATACAGTGGGGCATTCCATCTGCTATATCTGCTTTTACTTCTGCCAGCTTGCTTTGATTTAAACTTTCCAACTAATGGGAATTTGATCCTACTCAGATCTTTCTTTCTACTGCTTCTTTCTCTGGAGGCAGCATATCCAATAATATACTGTCCTGACAGCCTCCTGGTGCGTGTAACAGAAGACTACATGACACAAAGAGCTGTGTGATAAGTAAATCCTGAAGAAACAAGACAAAGGGGTAGGAAATATCACAGGACCACTCCAGCCCAATGTACTGAGCTGGACATTTGTAGGTGGAGAAGAGAGCACTTCCCTTATGGTTACACATTTTGCTGTACTCTGGTTTAATGTGTGACGGAGAACTTATTGCCTGAAAAATACCCTCCAGAGGTACCTGGCAATTTGCCAGTCAAGTTTGCCCTGAGAGTGCAAAGTATTTACCTAAGGATTCACGTGAAAGAGGCGTCACAGTCATTGTGCTCTGGGTAGCAGCTGATTGCAGTGCAGGTGGTTTTTTTTTTAACTTCGTCCTATTCGCACAAGCAAGACACAGACTCTTACCAGTTTAAAAATATATCCAGCAGTCAACCTCAGAGCTGCCTCCCCCACACCCCTCTCCCACATTCCCTGCCAAGCCTACCGCCAAACCCCCCTGGTTACACCCCACAGAGGGAGCCAGGCACAACTGCTGTCATGTACTCATCAGTGCCTCTTGTGCTGCATTACTTGGTGGCATAGGTTATAGCCCTGCAGGTACATTAAGCAAAATACAATTTTGCTTTAATGCAACTAAATTAGAGTTGCCTCTGGCCACTATCTTCATAGAAACATGCCTGTATACAGCTGCTTTCTATTTCTACCCAGATTGCTTTTTCACTGCTAAAACTACATACATAATAAATAGCATATTACTGAGGCTTGACTTCTCCTACCAACACCCTATCACTACTTAATGGATTGGGAAGGATACATGAAAAACCTTTCTCATGAAACTACGTGTGGTGAGAATGGAGGAGCAGTATGTAGCCATGTTGGATGAGGTGACCGATGGGCGCCTTCCTCAGAGGTAGTGGTTTCTTGAAACTTATCTGTTTGGTGTATATAAAGCTGGACAGTAAGAATGGATTATTGGCACAAATGATTTGTAGGTAAACTCCACATTCCTGGATTTCTTCCAACACGGGATTTCCTGCTTGACTCCAAGGTCTTTTTCTATTTAATAGCTGGTGCAACAAAAGGAGTGACCAGACTAAACTTTATGTTTTCATTTGCAGTAATCTTATTCATTTTGTTTTGAGCTACTGGCCACAGTTCTTTTTTTCTTACCTGTTTAAATTGTGCTGGAGAAAATGCTGAGAGAACATTTGACATATCCAATTAGGTTCAGTTCTGAAAAAAATCACCCCAAGCTGTTTTAATATGGAGCTTATAGGACTTTTAAAACTCTATTATTTATAAAGCCATATTAGAATAGAGCTTTGTAAAGCTCTGACTTGGATTCTGAAAACAAAATTGTACTGCAAACTGTTAGATTTTAAAGTGTTAAAAAAATTCTCACTGCTCACTTCTTCATCGCTGCAAACAGACAAAACCAAGACCAATCCCTTGGTAGCTGGTGGAGATTGTAGGCAAAGTTGTCATTTTCCTTCGGTATTTGCTTTGAACTCCTCATTGCAGCTGTACTTATGTCCCATCTTTCAAGTTAAAAGACAATTACCCAAAGTTCGTTAAATTATTCTTTCACAAAAGAATTACTGATCTTGCCTATATGACTTGTAATGGTAAACCCAAAATGAAGCCAAGCTATTAGAGGGACACAGTTCTCCTTAGCATTGGTGAGAACACGGTGCCCACATCAAAAGAAGAGCAGGCCTTTCTAGATTCAGTTTTTTCCTGTTTAATAGGTTATTTGAGCATTGTGATGAATATTCATTTTGATAGGTTTAACTGTGTTTTTCAGAGAAAGAATTTTTTTCTATTGCTTATAATGAATTGATATAGCAGAGATGACATTAATTGGGCTGCTGCCACACTTATGTAATTCAGCATATACCTTTTATTTCTTTTTTAAAATGTGTAGATCACTAATACTGCTGCTTTTAGAAACAAGCTGAGAAATGAAAAATCGGCAACTAACTTGTTTGGTTTCTTCTTATCCGTAGTGACTCTGTGCCCAAGATTCTTGTTCCTCATCCTGCTGTTCTCTTTTCACTGATGAAATCTATTCATGATCAGCTTCCCTGTGGAGCAGTAACACCAGGTACAATGAGAAGCAGAAAAGCTGAATACCATAAAGAACATAGTTGTTGAGCTATTTCTTAGCTGGGCTGGTAGCCCCTTAATTTTATGAAGGGTCTTGCTTTTGTAAACACAGGGGGACTGAATTTATCAGAGGATAGATTCCTGTACTCATACCTGCTTTCAACTTGACCCATGTGTATTCACCCTCTGTAGTTCATCTGGATTTTTAAAAATGTTTGGGCACCTCCTGGGACTGCCAGGATGTCTATTTGGGCTGCATTAGCCACTGACGTGCTTCTGAGTATCTGTACCTCAGAGGCATAGAATATGAAATAAAAGAGGTGTTCCAGTATAACTCCCCTCTTACCCCAGTGCCAGAAGAGCTGAGCTGAAAGAAAGCACGGTGCAGTCCTAAAAACAATAACTATCTATCTGAGGGCTCCCCAAGCTGCTAGCAGAGATGGAGTTTAAAGAGTGGTAACAACAAAAGGGCAACTTTTGGCCTGTTTCTCTCCAGGGTGAGCAAGGTCACTGAGAGAACCCATCAAAAATAAACATAAAAGCCATGCCTAGGCTTTTCTGTCTGATACTTTGGTACCGGGAAGGTCACACAGACTGAGCACTGCTGCAGCACGGGGAACATAATTAAAGTGTAAAACGACAGCAGACAGTATTATTGTCAGTGGAAGGTTTGTTTGACTGCTGCCTGCAAGTTGCTCTGAATAACTTCAGAAATGGTGACATCAATGTGAATGCTCCCAGCAGCAAGAGCCACTGTGGAAAATATTTATATCTTTGCTTAATTTCTGACAGTTAATGAGACCTACAGGGATTATTCACAGTGCAAAAAGCACGTTGTTTTGGCTTGTTTGCTTTCTAATGCAGAATATTTATCGGTTTCCAGTCACCCCCTGATGACACTTCCCTCTTTCAATCTTTGGCCTTTGCCATTCCGGCTATAAAAAAATAAGGAGAGGCTTTGCAAACTGCTTTTAAAAACTGCTTCTTTGCATTTCCCCTGTGGGACCTCTTTGTTCCTGTTTGTTAAGTATTTGGAACTGTTCACCTTCCTGATCTCTGGCAGAGGAAAACCAGGGGCTTGAGTCCTGAGCCAGCTTCTCCCACTTCCATGCAGGAAAGGCCTTAGGTCCGTGGCCTGGCTGGTACACCCTGGCATGTACAGGGACTGTTTCACCAAGGCGGCATTGTGGTGCCTGGGGTGGGATGTCATGGTGATGGCTCTGCCTCATAAGCTTATTTGAAAGAAAGACTGTGTTCAACAAAAGGTGATACAGGGAGCCCTCCCTGACGAGGCCCTTGTGCAAACACAGATTAAGCAGGAAGATTTTGTTCTGTAAATAAGTTTGCCCTCTTTTGCTATCTTCTCGGGACAGACATCCTTCTCAGGCTGCCCTGGCTATGGCATGTACACACAGACACTGCCTGTGGCATAAACACTGACACACACACACACAGAGCTACCAAACAAACTGGGGGTCTCACAGGGTAATATGAGCACCCACATGTTCAGAAATAAGGAAGATAGCTCGAGGAGGTGTGCAAGGCTGAATCTCTCCTTGCTCGCCAAAGAGCGAATGCGATAGAAGCTGTTTCACTTAGTCATCACATGGTTTCCTTCGTTCAGAGACCTAACTATTGACATGGCAGGAGATAAATGTACTTTGTCTTAAGCTGTCTGTCCACAGATAAACCTGTCAAAAGGCTAACTGATATATATTACATTCTTCTGCCTGCCCACAAAGCTGGTGAGCACTGGTGCTAAATGTCACTTCCATTGCTTCAGACTAAGAGGAGGGGAACCACTCCATTGTAATGAAGATCTTAAATGCCAATGTAGATTATTGACTTGAACAGTGGAAATATATACAGAGTTCAATGTGGCTTTACCTGCTGACTACTCCAGTTTTCACAGCTGGCTGTGAAGGTTTGAGCATACAGAAAAATGCAGTGGTATAGCATTAATGGGCTTTTGTAATCAGCATAGTGAAACTGCTGAAAAAGGAACATGTGGACACAGCCTTATTTTGATGAGAATGCAGACGGCTACTTCAGTTGGTAAGGATTGTGGGGGAATGGTTGCGAAGTGAGATAAATAGGAGTTACAAGGTTTGGGTTCTTGTCTGGAGAGAGAAAGAATGTGAGAGGAGAATGAAGAGAGTTCTGGACCTGGAAATTATGGTAGAAGGTCAGTACTATGTGTGTGTGAAGGCACAGCAAAGGGGAAAAAAATCCTTCAACTTTCCCCGTTTGTTTGAATTTTTTGTTGTTATCAAATTGAGAGTTTTGTAATTCCTTTTGAATTAGTTCTGCTATGTCTAAATTTACTCCTTAAACTATATTGGTGTAACTTACTAGTTTCATTTCTTTGCAGACCAGATACTTAGCAAATCTTACAGAAAACAGTATGATGCTCTAGGGATACTAGGTTGATATGCCTTTACAGACAAAGCTGTGTGAAGTTTCACAGTTTTGTTGGCTAGATTTTCTTGAATCCTTTTTCTTCCTTTTCTAAATTATTTAAATTAGAAACCAACTTATTTCCTAATGGAAAATCTCATAGGAAAGTTCTGTGCAAATTTCACTTTTGACAGTTTTAGTTAAAAAGTTGATTAAAGCAGTGATGGTATTTTGATTCCAAACCTAAGTTCTGGAGTTTTCATCCCAAGGTTACTCTGTACTAAACTACTAAACTTATTTTTCTCTTTGTAAAGTCCTGAAAACACTTGGGAGGAAAGAGTGAAGTGAAATGTGTCTTGTATGGCTTTGGATTGCATTGTAAAAGCTTTTTTTTTTTTTAATCCTGTAACACCTTCTCCATAGAGAATAGTTTCCTATTCCTCCCAATTGTTAAAAGCTTTTCAGTTGTGTTTGCTTCAAAAAAATCTTTGGTATAATGTGAAACTCTGCATTCCATCTTTGTGAAATCATTATCCAAAAAGCAAGCATATTCAAGAAAGCACACGTGTTTCAAGCTAAAGAGGTACCTCTCTTTCTGGAGCTATTCCGTATCTTTCTTACCTTGGGGGTGCAGGAGAAGATGAACCTAATTCTTTGAGTACCAGAGACTACAGAGAACATCAATAGGAATGGGACTAATTCCATGACACACAGAGGACATTCAGATCCTATAGGATAAGGCTCTGATGCATTTTCCCATCTCTTATTCTGGCAGACTGCAAAAATTGAAAATCTCCTCAGATGGTCATACTAGAGCTTATTCATCTTTTGCTGGCACCCTTGAGGAAAAGAACAAAATATTTATAATATAAATAACATCAATGAATTTTCTGAGTGTATTTCCACTTTCAAATGTGAATATTTCTTGCTCCTTTGGATGCAGCAGAGTTACAAAGTAAGAAATGTACAGCAAAGCTGCAAAAAGAGCTTCTTTTCAATATGGGAGCGCATAGCCTTTCAGGTCTCCAAACACTGTATATACTGTGAGAGAAGAAATCTAATCATCTGAAGCATCAAATCATGGAAATATTCAGGTTGCAAGAAAGCTTGGGGGCTGCTTAGTCCAGCCGCTTGCTCAAAGCAGAGTCAGCTCTCTGGTAAGACCAGGCTTGTTAGGACTCAATTCAGTCGGGACTTGAAAACCTTTAAGGATGGAGATTTTCAGCCTCTGCCACTCTTTAGGGCATTTCCCCATTGCAAATTTCAGTAGAAATACCCAAGAATGTGTACAGAAAGCACTGCTGTATATATCACAGGAAGTGATTATTCCCTTTTACTTAGTGCACATTATACCATATCTGCATCTAGTTTTGGGCCCCCAGTGAAAGATGTTTCTGATCATATTTACCGTTTTATTATTTTTTTTCAACTAATTAAATTTATTTGGCTTATCTAGATCAAACAACTTCAGAAATACGCTGGGAAAACTGAGCAGGGTTTTGTTTCTTGATGACTGACTTTTTTCTTAAGTTGTATAATCTTAGGCACTATAAATAGCTTAGACTACCACGTTTGACTTTTATAAGATGCTGTTGTCTAAAGATAACTGGGGGTGGTGTGTTTTCCCAGTTGCTCCAAGGCAAAGGATTTTTGTTGTTGAGGAGACTGGATTTCTCCTTAAGTTGTACGTTCTTGAGCAGAGGTCATCTCCGGGTTTATTTATTTATTTATTCTGTTATATGACTGCTGTGTATGTAAACAGTTGGCTTTCCTGTATAAAAAAGCCAAATGCAGGTGAAGACACTGACTTTTTGTACAGCTTCTGTAGGATGTTAATACGGTAAATATTAGAAAGTTGTATGATAGTTCCAGCATCCTGGGCTGTATTGGGAAGGACATTGCCAGAAGATTTAGGGAGGTGATTCTTCCCCCTCGACCTGACACTGGTGAAACACATCTGGAGTTCTGGGTCTAGTTCTGAACTCCCCAGTAAAAGAAAGACATGGACTTACTGAAGTGAGTCCAGTGAAGGGCCACCAAGATGATTAAGTACTGGAGCATCTCTCATATAAAGAGAAGCTGAGAGAGCTGGGACTGTTCAGCCTGGAGAAGAGAAGCTCAGGGAGATCTTACTGAAGTGTATCTATATTTGAGGGAGGGAGTAAAGCAGTCAGAGCCAGACTCTTAGTGATGGCCAGTGACAGGACAAGAGGCAATGGACAAAAACTGAACTACAGGAAATTCCATTTAAATGTAAGAAAAGCTTTTTCCTGTGAAGGTTTTCAAACACTGGCACAAGATGCTCTGAGAGGTTCTGGAGTCTCTCTCCTTGGAGATATCCAAACCATTCCTGGTCAGCATTCAGAGCAACTTGCTTTAGCTGACCCTGCTTTGAGTAGGGGGTTGGATTAGACAGCCTCCAGCAGTGACTTCCAACCTCAACAATTCTGTGATTCCATATTCAGATCATTTAACCTAACCCAGTATTATAATATACTACATTTCATATTTGCTATAAAAGAGGCATGTCCTGCAATCAGGCTATACTTCTAAGCATTTCCCTACCTATGGATGTTTACCACGTCTATGGATATGGGTCTGTGGATATGCTAAGCAGGATAAAGCAGTGTGGGGTTGTGCATAGGCTAAAGCCATGAAACTACCTGTACTCAGCAGAACACTTTAGAACAAGTCTATCTTCAAGTGTTGTCCAACATGTTGTATTGAACTGGACTCAAATAACATAATTTAGAGTAAGGGTGTGGAATTTCCACTGACATTAAGCATGAAAGATCAAACCCTCGATTACGAATTGCTACTTTTCAGTTTACGGTGTGCTGTCTTGGTTTCAGTCCACAAACAGATTGCTTTAGAAAAACATGACTAACTCTCAGTTTATTTTTTTTAATTAAGAGGGGGTGGAAAAAATAATTTCCCCTCTACCATAACAATATTGTTTTCACTGTCTTTTGGCAGCTGTAAATGAAAGACAGCCAAATTTTGAAGATGAAACATGGTATGTCACTTCCCTGTGGACCTGAGTAAAGTTCTTTGAATCGTGGGAACTGAGATTGTGAAATAAATCCACATACATGCCAGTGAGCTTGTCCATGAGAAAATTTCTATCGGTCTCCTTTTATGTAATAGGAAAACTTGTACCTTATTTCTTTTGTAGCTGGACAAAGCGTCTTCTTAATGAAGTCTACAAAACAAGATAAGTTTGAGTTTCTTTCTTCAATAGACACAGAAATGCAGTCATAGCTAGATCAGTAATCATGAGAACTAGCACAGCCACAAAATCATAAATCTCCCATTCTAACTTTCGCATGAGTTTTTGGTTTTCTCCTGGCTGATTGCTTCTTGTTATAGTTTAAAGTTTCTGTTCAATTTTAATATAACAGCTTTTGATATTTGTAGGTGGAAACAAGTGACTGGGAGGTATCTGGACTATTGCATAGACAAATCTGAATATGACTCACTTATAGCCTTTCACTTTTCAGCAATGAGCTCCAGGGCTGTGAGGAAGTACTTCCTGGTGGCTGCTTGTACTGAAAGCAGCATAAACTCCATACAAGGGAGGGAAAAAAAAGGAAAAAAACAAGGAAAGAAACAAGATCCTAATTCCAAGAATTAAAAACTACCAAATGCTAGATTTGCAGCTGAACTTTCATCCTGAGTATGCCACTGATGTCCCCCAGCCTCAGCTGTGCACAGAACAGCTAACAGACAGACAGGCATCTAGCGCAGTTTGGCAGGTGACATACTGAAGTACAATGTTAGAAGTGTACCCTCAGGCTGCTCTTCCGAGCACTACCAGTACAGAAAAGAAGGTCCTGGCATTTTACGAAAGGATGACCAATGCCTTCTTTCAGTCAGACTCATAGACCAGGAATCCTGTTCTATGCACGTGCCTGCGTGCAGCCTGGATTCAGGTGCATGCATAAGTGTGTAAAACCTAGGAGATTTTGGACAGGGTTTCCTGTTCTCTAGCTGTGGTAGCTCCTGGTTCGGTATCTGACTGATGTGATACCATGCGAGACCCAGGATCTGGCTTAGAGCCAGCTACAGCTAGGTAGCTAGGGGTTTGCTATTAATCTATTCAGCACAGCCATAACGATGGCATAAGAAATCACAAGTCATACAATCATAGAAGCATAGAATGGTTTAGGTTGGAAGGGACCTTTAGAGGTCATCTAGTCCAACCGCCCTGCAGTGAGCAGGGACATCTTCAACTAGATCAGGTTGCTCAGAGCCCCGTCCAGCCTGGCCTTGAATGTTTCTGGGGATGGGGCATCTACCGCCTCTCTGGGCAACCTGTGCCAGTGTTTCACCACCGTTGTAAAAAACTTATTCCTTATATCTAGTCTGAATCTACCCTCCTTTACTTTGAAACCACTAACCTTTGTCCTATCACTACAGCCACTGCTAAAATGTTTGTTCCCATCTTTCTTATAAGCCCCCTTTAAGCATTGAATATGAGCTGCAATAAGGTCTCTCTGGACCCTTCCAGTGTCTTTACTCTTACAGTAAAGGATTGCTTCCTTGTATCTATTTTAAACTTACTCTCAGGTTAACACCGTCGCCCCATGTCCTGTCATTACAGGCCCTGGTAAAAAGTTTATCTTCATCATTCTTATAAGTTCCCTTTTAAGGACGGAAAGGCTGCAATAAGGTCTCCCCAGAGCCCTCTCTTCTCCAGGCTGAACAACCCCAGCTCTCCGAGCCTGTTATCACAGGAGAGGTGCTTCAGCCTTTCAGTCATTTTTGTGGCCTCCTCTGGACCTGCTCCAACAGGTCCATGTCCTTCTAAAGTTGGGGGCCCCAGAGCTGGATGCAGCACTGCAGGTGGGGTCTCACCAGAGCAGAATAGAGGGGCAGAATCACCTCCCTCGGACCTGCTGGCCACGCTGCTTTTGATGCAGCCCAGGATACAGTTGGCTTTCTGGGCTGCAAGCAAACATTGCTGGGTCATGTCCAGTTTCTCGTTCACCAGTGCCCCAAGTTCTTCTCTGCAGGGCTGCTCTCAATCCCTTCATCCCCCAGCCTGTATTGATACTTGGGGTTGCCCCAACCCAGGTGCAGGACCTTGCAAGTCCTTCTTGAGGATGTTGTCTTTATTTTTATTTTGGATTTCTTTGGGGTCTTCATTTCTTTATACTGAGATTCTACCTCTAGCCATCACTACACCTTGAGACCGAGTGGATGGTGTCCTGTCAAGCTGCTGAGAGCAAGCAGCTCAGGTAACCAAGCTGTTCATTTAAGAAATCAGTGAGCACTTTAAATCTTCAACCTTAAGAGACCTCTCCGTCTCCTTAATTTTTTATATGCATGTATGTTTATATCACAGAATCACAGGTTGAAAGGACCTCAGGGATCATCTAGTCCAACCTTTCTAGGAAGAGCACAGTCTAGACAAGATGGCCCAGCACCCTGTCCAGCTGACTCCAGAAAGTGTCCAATGTGGCCGAGTCAACCACTTCCCTGGGGAGATTATTCCAATGGTGACTGTCCTCACTGTGAAAAATTTCCCTCTCGTGTCCAATCGGAATCTCCCCAAGAGCAACTTGTGTCCATTCCCCCTTGTCCTCTCCATGTGACTCCTTGTAAAAGGGAAGTCTCCATCTTCTTTGTAGCTGCCCCTTAAGTACTGGTACATGGGGATGAGATCCCCTCTAAGCCTCCTTTTCTCAAGCCTGAACAAACCCAGTTCTCCCAGCCTATCCTTGTATGGCAGGCTTCCCAGTCCTCTGATCATCTTGGTGGCCCTTCTCTGGACCCCTTCCAGCCTGTCCGCATCCTTTTTGTAGAGCGGGGACCAGAACTGTACACAGTACTCCAGGTGTGGCCTGACAAGTGCTGAGTAGAGTGGGGTAATGACTTCTTTCTCTCTGCTGGCGATGCCCTTTTTGATGCAACCCAGCATCCTGTTGGCCTTCTTGGCCGCAGCAGCACACACTTCGCTCATGTTCAGCTTCCTGTCCACCAGGACCCCCAGGTCCCTTTCCACAGAGCTGCTCCCCAGCCAGGTGGATCCCAGTCTGTGCTGCACTCCTGGATTATGTTTTCCCAGGTGCATGACCTTACACTTGTCCTTGCTGAGCTCCATAAGGTTCTTGCTGGCCCACTCTTCCAGTCTATCCAGGTCCCCCTGCAGAGCAGCTCTCCCTACTGGAGTGTCTACTTCCCCACTCAACTTGGTGTCATGACCAAACTTCATCAGGCTACACTTGATGCCGGTATCCAGATCACTTATAAAGATGTTGAATAACACTGGGCCCAATATTGATCCCTGGGGGACCCCACTAGTGACAGGTTGCCACTTTGAAAAGGAGCTATTTACCACCACCCTTTGAGTGTGTCCTGTCAGCCGGTTCCCCACCCACTGCACAGACCACTTGTCTAGGCCATAATGCATTAATTTCTCCAGGAGGATACAGGGGGGACCATATTGAAGGCCAGGTAGACAATGTCCACTGCCTGCCCCATGTCAACCAGGCAAGTCACTTTGTCATAGAAGGCCACCAGGTTTGTCAAGCACGATCTCCCTTTAGTGAAGCCACGATGGCTTTTCCCAATCATGTGCTGCAATTGACTTGTGATGGCCCCAGGAGGATTCGTTCCATAACTTTCCCAGGGATTGAAGTAAGGCTGATGGGCCTATAGTTACCCGAATACTTACTCAAGCCCTTCTTGTAGATAGGGGTAACATTTGCCTTCCTCCAGCCCTCTGGGACATCCCCCATTCTCCATGACTTCTCGAAGATTATGGAGAGTGGCCTTGCGATGATGTCAGCCAGCTCTCTCAACACCCTCGGGTGGATGGTGTCAGGGCCCACTGATTTGTGGGGGTCAAGCTCCTGTAGTAGTTCATATACTTCACCAATGGTGGGTCGGTGTTTGGATCAACCAGCAATTTTGTTCCCAAAGCCTGGGACCCAACAGTGTTGGTAAAGACAGAGGTGAAGAAGGTGTTGAGGACTTCTGCCTTTTCTGCATCGTTGGCAATTGACTCTCCTTTTCTGTTTAACAGTGGGCCTGTGTTTTCCTTCTTTTTCTGCTTATGGCTGACATGTCTGAAGAAACCTTTCTTGTTATTTTTCATGTCTACAGCCAGTTTCAATTCGAGTTGGGCTTTTGCTTTTCTAACTGCATCTCTGCACACTCTGGCAATGCCCTTGTAGTTCTCGACGGATAATCCTCCATTCCTCCATCTCTGGTATGCTTCTCTTTTGGATTTGAGTAGACCTAGGAGGTCATGGTTGAGCCATGGGGGCCTCTTGCTCTGCTTACTCCCCTTTCCTTTGTAGGGGATAAACTGGCTTTGTGCTTCCAAGATAGATTTCTTGAAGAACTCCCAGCACTCACTAGCTCCTTTGTCTTCCATGGAAGCATCCCATTGAATCCCTCCTAACTGAGCCCTGAGTGCACTGAAGTTTGCTTTTCTAAAATCCAGTACCCTCGTCTTAGAGCTGACCTTCAGCACGCTCAGAAGGATCCCAAACTCCACACTACTGTGATCACTGCAGCCAAGGCTATCACTAACCGAGATATTACAAAGCAGGCTCTGTGTATATGTATGTATAGACCTACATATATAAATAATATGTGTATCTGTATTTTCCTTCAATATTCTAATAAAATTCTGGATGCCTAATTAGTGTGTGCTACTGACAATCAAGTGGAAATTGCTGGCCCCTAAGTTTCCAGGGTTTTATTCTTCTATTAACAACCAAATATTCTACAGTCCTAGAATGTAGTGTATAAATATTATTAGTGTATAATTATTTTATAAACCTTATTAGTCTTTTATGTCCTGATTTACACAAACATTTAAATATACCCTCAAGTCTGCTAACTTAAATGAGACTTTAACGTTGGCCTGAAAGAAAATGTTTCCCTGAATTGGTACTTCAGCAATTTAAATTATCACCACATTTATATTTTAGATCCTTCCCCCCGATTCTTTTTTCATAGGCTTTGTAGTAGCAAGTAAAATATGACTTGCACCTTGCAAGTTTGTTCTTATCTCAAAGCATCTATCAGCAGACATGGAAACATCCTTCACATTTGGATCAGTCTATGAATTTTAAGGGTAAGTCCTCCACTTTTAGGGAACAGATTTTTAGTATATCCATACAGTTTTTGTGAGCTGGAAGCCCTGCCCTTTCAGACTAATTAATGAGATCTGACCTACATCCTTTAGGCTGGGGCTGAATCCTCAGCGGGAGTGAGTGGAGCTTGGTGGGGGCTTGGTGTTCAAGAGCTGATATGAACACAGTGCAGGCAGCTAGGGTACCAGGGCCTAAGACTGAAACAGGGATCAAGCCAAACTGATGGTGTATATGCACCCTCTGATGGTTGTTTCAATGCACCTTTCAATTTGTATTTTTTAGAGAGGAAGGATAATGAGAGAGCTGCGGCAGTAAGTACTTTCTCTCTTTTTATTATATCCTTGAAAATCGAACTGAAATGTTTTCCAGGCATAGCTTTACTTGAAAATTAATTTAAATTAACTTTTTTCTTTCAAGTGTGAATTAAATATACTGCCGCTGTTGCTGATTAGCTGTACGTGAGGACACTTTCCCAGAGTCATATGCCTGTTTGTGTTTATCTTAATTCATTCTGAAAATAAAAGGTCAGAAAAGGAGAAAATCCAGTGTAGAGAAGTGGAATTGATTAGGAATGGCAACATGACATGTTGTGATAGGAAAAGTGCTAAAAACAGCAAAAACAGCTAAAAGGGTAGAGGAATTTGTAAAAGCATAATGTGCAAAGTGTGAAAAAAGACAAAAGAAACCACGGCTGGCTGATTCCTCTCATGGTGGTTTCATGGTCACCTGTGTCCATGTTGTACGCTGGTTGTGAACCCGCCGCAGCATCATGTGAGAGAACTTGCAACGTTTCTTGTGGTAGGGTAGGGTTTTGTCCAGATGACCTCAGCTGTTATTTTTTTTCTGCCCACCAATGCACATGTAATTTTTACACGTGTTTTTATTCTTCTGTGATATGCTAGATAATAATAATTTCTTTTGTAAAAAATTGTTAAAATAAGGCAATTAGTGTTTCCTTTATAAACTGCCTCTATAAAATGAATCTACTCTTACCTGACACGGGTAGCCAAGCCACACCTGTCCTGAGTTCAACTTTCCTATTAGTTTTGATAAAAAAATAAACAAATTCTGCTTGCCTGTTCCTGTTGTCTAAAATATTTAAGAACTTCAGTCCTAAAAGTTACACTGAAGATAGTCATTAATAATCATAGCCTGCAAGCCCACAAATCTGCAAAATATTTGCCTCTGTGTTTAAGACAAAGACATATTTACTCTGTGAATAGTGTGTCAGAATAATATTCAACAGATGGTTAAACACACAATCAAATACCAATGCTATAATTCTTCCAAGACCCTTAGCTTGCCACTGGAGACCAGCAATTTCCAGCATATATATGCATATACTTGCATCCATTATAAAAGTCATTCTTCACAGCCGTCTTTCTGAAGAGTCCGTTTTGTTTATAGAAAGCCCATACTCAGTGTCTATAGATCTAAAGTGCAGATGCAGAAGCAGAGAAACACATGAGAAGTAAATCAAAATGATCTCTCCAGCTCTCTGAGTGGAGGGCTAGCTCTATTTTGAATGCAAGTCACTACATCCAAATTGCTACTCCAGCTGTTGGGACTCACCTGAGGAGTGGTGTCTTTGATGAGACCCTTCACCAGTCTTACTTGCAGTGTGCCCTCTGTCTTGTGGTGTTTTAACTCAGGAGTTTCTAGCAGACAGCACTTTTAGTTTCTATGTCATATTAGAATTTCCTTAAACTTGGGAAAGCTAATGCAAAAGTAATGTTGCTGGTCCACAGTGCTCACCTGAGATCAGCCCTTTGATAAGAAGGTTTGCTCAAATCCCCACCGGATGCCAGAGCACTGTTGGGTCTCCTTCTCACACAGAAAACCTGCATCTTCTTTTGTCCTCTCCTCTGTAGTCTTGCTTGGTAACTCCCACATAGCTGGTTTCAGGTTTGGCTGTGGACATCTTCTTTAGGAAGTTGTTATGGTTTAACCCAGCAGGCAGCTATATACGACACAGTTGTTTGCTCACTCCCCCCAAGTGGGATGGGGGAGAAAAATGGGGAAAAAAAAAAAAGCTAAAACTCATAGGTTGAGATAAAGGCAATTTAATAGGACAGAAAAGAAAGGGAAAATAATAATAATAATGATGATGATAAAATAATACACAAAGGAAGTGATGCACAGTGCAATTGCTTACCACCCACTGACTGGTGCTCAGCCAGTTCCTGAGCAGCAGACCCCTGGCCAGCTTTTCCCCAAGTTTATATACTGAGCATGACATCATATGGTATGGTATATCCCTTGGGTCAGCTGTCCCAGCTGTGCCCCCTCCCACTTCTTGAGCACCCTCAGCCTGCTCACAGGTGGGGAGGGGTGAGAAGCAGGAAAAAGCCTTGACTCTGTGTAAGCACTGCTCGGCAGTAACTAAAGCATCAGTGTGTTATCAATGTTATTTTCATCCTAAATCCAAAACACAGCACTATACCAGCTACTAGAAAGAAAATTAACTCTATCCCAGCTGAAAACAGCACAGAAATATATTTTATTTCTTCCATGTCTCTATGGCAGTTGGGAACAGGGATTTGATGAGGAATACTCCTTATGAGTTAGGTTTGCCAGATGTGAAAAACTGTTTGTATGTTGATATGCAACATGGTGTTCTGGAAAGGGCAACTCAGTTCAATGAAACAACCAGATAACCAGGATAATTTGACCTTCATGATCTGTAGATAGTCAGACTCCCTCTCTTTGGGCAGGGGATGGGGGAGGCTGGCAAATTTAGCCTGGCAAATATAGAGTACTTTGAGTTAGCTGAATGAGCAATACAGGAATTGCAAGCATTTGCTGCACACTATGAACATTCAGTTTTGGGGAGTCACCACAAGCCAGTTAAAACATGGAAATTTGTTAAGTAAGCTGATCGCAGATCAAGAACCCCAGTGTCCTTCATGGCATAGCTTATCACAGCATCACAGACTGGCTGAGGTTGGCAGGCATCTTTGGAGGTCATCTGGTCTAATCTGCCTGCTCAAGCAGGGCCACCTACAGCTGGCAGTGGCCCAGGACCATGTACAGGCAGCGTCTGAGTATCTCCAAGGATGGAGACTCCACAACCTTCTTAAGCAACCTGTGCCAGTGCTGGGTTACTCTCACAATAAGAAAGTGTTTCCTGATGTTCAGAGGAAACCTTCTGTGTTTCAGTTTGTGCCCACTGCCTCTGGTCTTGTTACAGGACACCACTGAAAAAAGCCAGCTCCATTTTCTTTGTACCCTCCCTTTTCAGGTATTTATATGCATTGATAATAACCCCCTGAACCTTCTCTTCTCCAGGCAGAACAGTCCCAGCTCTCTCAGCCTTTCCTCATAGCAGACATGCTCCAGTCCCTTCATCGTCTCCACGGCCCTTCATTGTGCTCTCTCCAGTATGTCCATCTCTCTTTTACTGCTGAGCCCAGAGCTGGACCCAGCACTCCAGGTGGGGCCTTACCAGTGTTGAGTAGAGGGGAAGGATCCCCAAGTGGCAATACTTTGTCTAATGCAACCAAGGATATTATTCACCTCCTTTGTGGCAAGAGCACATGGCTGGTTCATGTTCAACTTGGTGTCAACCAGGATCCCCAGGTCCTTTTCTGCAAATCTGCTTTCAGGCACTGGATGGCTCCCAGCATGTACTGGTACCTGGGGCTTTTTCCTCCCCAGGTAAATGGTGGATGTAACCTAGATACACTAACACTTTTATATGTATTATTTTCTTTCAGCTCCATCCATCTTTTTTTGAATGAATGTCATTATCCTGCAGGTGTTTCGGAGAAGAAAATAACTCCGTGAGTCACAGCAGAGATCACATGTGACTGCTCCATGGGAAAGGCCTCTAGCTTGAGGCTGTGCCTCAACGTCTGGCCCAAAGAACAGGGAGAGACTTCAGCACTGAAGAAGAGTGCTGGACTGATGGGTCGTACGTCAGTCCCAGATTTAGTAACACAGGTTACCAATAAAATGCATAACAGTTTATCAACATGTAACTAGTCTAAGATTGTATTGGAAAACAACTGCATTTTGAAAAGGGAAGAATGTGTAATCCAAATTAAGATATTATAGACTAAGAGGAATGAATAACAAAATCACAGATAGTCTGTTGGAGCATTCTCTGGTCTGCACCTCCTAAGTTTTACTTGGCTTCAAGCAAATGTTCAGTATGAAATATGCTATAGCGTACTATTGACTGCAGCGTGATCCATCTGAGAAGTTGGATTCAGTTCTGGACCATGTTCGACTCTGTGTCACTGAAGCCTGGATTTGTTGTGGCCAGTAGTAGTGCCAAAACCATTAGGAAACTCCAGTAACCCTGTCAAAGATTGGCACTTGCACATTGCCTTAATGTGTTGCTTCAGAGATTCCTGTGCAGCGGCTTGGATGCTAGCCCGTATTAACGCTAGTCAGTGGGGACAGAAGGTGAGCTTTCTGAGCACTGGGCTTCGCTGCCCGAGGAGGCAGTTTGTCAGCACATCATACATTGCAGGAGGGTTCAGCTCTCGGGGACCTCTATGAGGCACACTGCCTCATCAGAAAAAGTCTAGTGCAGAGGTGGGCTGGCAGAGGTTTTCGTCCTCTCTTGATAAAATGCAGTTGACAATTACTTAACATTGTAAATTAACAATTTTTACTCATTTGTGTCTTCTGTTCCACAACGACAGGACCTTTTATTTATTCCTTCTATTGCTCCTGCAACTATTTAATTTATGTAGTTTACTGATTCAGTCACAGTGTGTCAGTCATTGGAAAGAAAAATCTCTTTTCCTCTCACATTTTATTATCAATGATTTCCTGCCAGCAGGGGTCACACGACGACCACGGCTTCCCGACGCTCCTGCTGCCCTAGTCAGCGATGCCAGCACATCACCTCTGGGTAAGAGGCACTGGGCGATGCCTCTCTTTGTTACTGAAAAGAGAGCTGGCAATGACCATCTCATTATATTAATATTTTCTGGGAAAGATCCTATCATACCTGTAGCATTTTTTCTGGAAGCTCAGATATTTTTAAATGGTCATATTATTAACTGTTGTAACACTTCAGATAAATATACCCATTCTGCTCTTCACTGTGTTGGCGGGCTGTTAGTGCTCTCCCAGTGTTGAACTTGCCTCACCAATCTCTGCTACAAATGAGTATAAAACGTCCTCTAGGAAAGGAAAAAAAGAAGCAGTTGACTGTTGGAATCCCACTAGGAAAAGCAAACTGACTGTCAGGAATTGAAATAAAAACATTAATATTTTATGCTTTCACATCTGCTACGCCTGTTAGAATTGTCTCCTTGGCGAATTTGGCTTCGAGGAAAAAAGTCAGCAATGAAGACAGAGCAGCTAAAGAATGAAAGGCTGTTACAGCATTTGGAAAAAAAAAAACCACTAGTGGGGTGTAGCGTGAAACATTTAGCTCACATATGCATAGTATTGGTATTTCAACTGCAAAAAAATGAAGGATTCCACTGAGAGACCAGGGCTCCCTTACACTAGGCACTGTGCCCATGAGTACCAGAGTGGCAGTTTTTTTCCAAGACAACCAGAATCCTGGATGGATAGATAGAAACAGTGACTAAAAAATCTTTTCCCTGTCACCATTTTTGCTATTTAAGAGATTCATTGTTGCCTGTCTTACAAAGGTACCTTAATGTTGATATCCCTGGATGTTACCTGCGGGCTGACTGACAACGCATTGGCTCCAGAGGACACAAAGTGCTGCTCTCACCTCCCTCTATACCTTGTATCATGAAATCTGTGAGAACAGCATATTTGACAGCTGTGCTGAAGTTTGGGTTTAAATTTGCCGGGAGAAATGGTTCGAGGCTGTGGCTATACTGTAGCGAAGTGCAGGGCTTGTGGGGGGTGTTATCCTGCCGTGCCAGGAGAGCTCCATGGCTCCATTCTCCAGCTTCGGTTGGGGAATCTGGAGTCACATGCAGGTCTGAGCTACAGGTGGCTTGGTGGCACTGGGAATGGCCTGTGCTCCTGTCACCACATTTCTGCAGGATGCAGGATGTGTCTGAAGCCAATTTCCAGCCTTTAGCTGCATGAGAACCTACTCACTTCGATTTTGTTTCAGATAAACAGCATGGAAATATCTTACAAAGGAAAAGGCAGAGGTGAAGAAAGATTCCAGTGTATGACTGTGAAGATATTCTAAATTGTAATTTCTACTACTTGATTGTCCGTTAATGCATGTTCATCTTATTCTTTGTAGTGAACTGAAGTGATTAACATCAAAAAATGCCAGGAGAAGAAATATCAGAATTGTTGAAGGGTCAGAGTCTTTTAGCCAACTTTGAAAAGAGGCAAGAAATGAGACGATGGGTCTGCAGACCTGAAAATAAAGAATAGAAGAAGGGTCAGTAGCACCATGAGGTAGACATGCTCAGTAATTACTATAATGACAGTACTAAGTAGAGATGCGACAACCAGTCTGTAACAGAGAGAATGGGCTCACTAAATGAAGTTAAGGCTAAAACCTGCCTTCCTTTATCTGCATACAGCCCTCCTTGTTCAAAAGAATTACAAATAAGTAAATCATGACTATATTAGACCAAGAGTTTTAAATCAGATATTAAAATTCACATTGTAGTAATAATTTGTAAATTGCTGTGAAAGTTTTCATATCTTCAATTATTCCCATGCAAATGGCCTGAGAGCTGTTAAAACAGATGCAGAGGTGCACTCAGCATCTCTCATTTTAAGACTCTGAAGTTCAATGTATTATATTTTACAAACACTGAGACACTGAAGTGAGACCAACTGGTGAGCTTTAAACATTAGACTAGGAATTGTAACATGAGTGTAACTAAAGAGCTGATACCTAGAGAGCTCATTATTTAACTTCCTAGGATTTTACTGATGTTATTAATTTCATTCTCTCAAATAGGCAAAGATAATGTGAGACACTGAATTATCAGGTCATTCCAAAAAGAAAAAATTAAACATTTCCAGCTGCAAATGCTTCTTCTTTATATGACAAATGATGGCCTTTTCATGGTACAAAATTACACTAAAAATTACACTAAAATCATGATGTTAATATGCGAGATGTGTTCTAATTCTGTCCTAAGATGCAGGATACCCATTTTTGAAAAATTATCCATTCACCCAGAAAGATTACGCAGTGCGTAGCCTGAAAAAAAGTAATCAAACACCCTCCCAAGGGAGGTACCCATTAGTGTTGTGAATCCTCTTCTGCCTGATGAGAAGTCTCAAGCAGGAGGTCTGTCAAGATGAGATTGTAAGAAAAACCTCATAAACACCGTAAGTTTAGTACCTCAGAAGACATTAGGAAGAAGAGGTGCTGGGGGTGCAAAGGAAGCTGGATGGCAAGTCTCAAGAGAAATGTTTTCTACCAGTTATGCCCTTACTCAGATTGGATGGAAATAAAACTGTTCCTCTTGCAGGAAGCCTCAATGCAGGAACACCTCAGAGATGCTGAGCAACACAAACTGAACAAGAAGGACAAATAGTGACATGTCTTTACCAGTGGTTGTAAGGCAGGACCCTTAAAACTAAAATGATTTTTGCAAAAGGCATAGATAGGAGTCAGAGTGGCTTGGTTCTTTAAGTGCTCTGAAAGAAGCTATGTCACCATTTCTGGAGATGAGCTCAAACTGGTAACATGGCACTGTTCAGCACTGTGCAACAGCATGAGCTTATAAGCTAACATCAACCAGTATCACACCTTGGTTCATAAACCAGCTTCTCAGATGCTGGTTCTCAAGCTGTATCTTGGGCCCCCTGCATCTACTGCATTACACCATAAAGATCTGCCACCTCTCTCCTGCGCTCTTTAGACCTTCTAATAAGACCTCTGGATAAGCTAATATGAAGTTAGGTGTGTGACAGGCATACTCAGATGTCTGATGTCCATGAGTCTCTGAGACCACTGAGCCCCCTGAAAGGTTTTGTGGCTGCTTTGTCTCTGTGAAATTTCCAAGTTTTTGCTGTAAAAGCTGTGAAAGCAGCAACTAAAAAACACTCTGTGCCCCAGAAGTTTTGAGTGAGTTTTCCTCTTCCCCTGCTTTGGAACATTTCTTCTGGGCACAGTGAATCTTGACTACTACTCAAAGGTCTTTTAGAGGCTAAGTGGCGTGGTGGTAATGAAGTGTAAAGGTTTTGTCAGTGCATCTTCTGAACAGATTGTTAGTGTTTAACCACCACTTGAGGGAATGCTTTATGTGTCTGTAAACACTACTGTATCAAGAAGATGCTGAGAAGATAGTACTTCCAGGCAAATTCTTTGAGAATGTGGGTGAAGTTGCCTGGGGAATTGTGTTGTGGCACAATGGTGTTAATCTTACTTGGCACAATACTGTCTTTGCTGCTAATGTGTCATTTTACAAAAGGAGGTCTTCAGACCTCTGCTTTTTTTTCCCCTCTCTACTTTCCTTTTTCTATTCTGAGAAGGAAAATAACCTCAAACCCTTGTGTTGAATAGAGCTTCTTAACTGGCATAAATGCTGACCCAGACTGACAATGCTCATTAGAAAGTTCAAAAAATAGATTATTTTTTTCCTTTAATGTTGTAAGAGTGATCATATTTACAACCCAATCTTTTAAACACCTGACAGACAAATGCTCTGCAAGCCTTCCACAACAGTAACATCTTTTGGGGTTATTTATTGACTGCCAATGGGAAAAGGATTGAGCCTGTGTCGAGTGCTGAAATGCACCGTGCATCTGCAAGGTTATAGCCTAAAGAAGGTAATGGAAATATATACCACTCAGCTCTTCATAATGTAGGTCCCCAGTCAAGCACCTTGACAAATTTACAGTATACGGCAGTGTAGAATTATCATTCGTTTATCATCATAACTGTAATTCAGTGAAATGCAAAGCATTTTTTTGCATATCAAATATGCATAGTTCTTGTAAATGTTTACAGAAAAACAGGATTGTGAAAACAGTGCAGAGATATAAGATTTCAGAATACAGTGTACACCTTCTAGTGCTGGTTTTTGTACTGTGTGTTTTACAAGCCACCAGGAAAAATGGGAACATTACAGTGGGTACAGCTTGGCCTTTTGTGCTTGTTTATAAGTATTAACAGCATGTTTTTAAGAAACCTAATAGCATCAGTTCTCATTTTGTTGAGAGAAACGAACAACTGATAATTACCAAGAAGGATCTATCTTAATTTCTGAAAAGTTCATTATATTCCAGAAAAAAAAAAAAACCCCAACCACCTAAAATTAAATCACCTTCCTTTTCAGGTTTGAAATATCAGCTTTCACAGATATACATACATGCTCTGGTAAAAAAAGAAACATTAAGTGCATCTGATGAAGGAAAAAACAGCAGGTGGGAGCAAGTTATATGACACTACAGGTAAATTAGATGAGTGATAGTTCACAGAATAGTAGCCCAGGAAGAAAACAAATATGTGGTTGAAAAAATCCCTGTAAGGATCTAAAATGGCACCGCTGCGAAGTTTTATCTGCATAAACAAAGTTAACACCACTGTTTTAGGACAGTGAATATATTGATATATACTTAACATACACCTGACATTACTGACACCAAACCCATTTTAAGGAAAAAACTAAGACACTTGGCATTTTGCTGTAAAGCTATAAAATCATATACAAGCAGTGTCCAGCCCTGCATCTTGTAGTGTCATGAAGTCTCTTTGACTAAGAATTAACAGAGGAGGAAAAGGATATTACATTGGGTTAGTCACCCCAATCAATCCTTTACTCCCCTCCTTTGCGTCCGGTGTTAGGTTCTATCTTGCAGTTTATTAAACACGAGGCAGTGAAGCTTTAAGAAAGACTCAGGCCATGGTTTAATTGTATGGTGGTTCTGGCATGAGTACCACCATCTTGATACTTACTCCTTCTGCCCACCCATGGGCAGCTTTTTTCTCTGCACAGAAGCTGAGAGGGCAGTTTCTTATGGTAAGAATAAAGAGCAGTGGTACATTGGTGGGAGTCCTTATCCAGCCTTCCTGCCCTGATTAATGCAATAATGGAAAAGAGGTTTGCAGGTTTTCCATTTGGAAGTGGCATAAATAAATGGGGTTTCCTGGGAGCAATATTTTCCATTTCTAAGGGTGTCCATTATTTGGAAATCTTTCTTCCTGAACAGAAGAAAGCCATTCCTTAATGGTCTGTGTGAAGCAAAACTTCTTTATAGGTCATTTGAAGATATCATGTTCTTTCAACTCTTTTGAGCTTTTTAAAGTTTCATTTAGTGTTGAAAGTTAGAGCGTCTCAAGAGGGTGACCAAACTTGTACAGTTTAGACACCTAACTTAGTGTGAGATGAACAGCTCTTGGAAGTATTCATCTGTTCCTATTGAATCTAGATAGATAGTTCAGTTCCCAAGTGTAGTTTTAAAGTGGTTAAAGTCATCAGAGAGGAAACTCAGCCACTGGTATAATTTGATAAGGATTATGGGATGCCGTAAACTTGAACACTGGGAAGTCTTTTGAAGCAAGCATCCATCTGCAGTTGTCTCATGGCTTTGAACGCAAGTGATTCTGAAGAGATCTTTCTTGTTTCCTTTTTGTCATTCAGATTTTCTGTTGGAAAACATCCGTTGGTCACTCAGAAATTTAGACTTTCCAATGGATAATATATAAACAGCAAAACACAATTATTTCCCTAGTTTGGTAAGACTTAATGTGTATCAGGAGGGGAACATATGTTAGACTGAACAGCTGGAGAGAAAGGCAAGAGGTCATTATTATTTCACTGTTTGTGGTGGCACCCAAAGCAAAGAAAAGCCCTTAGCAAAGCACTTTTCAAGCAAAAGAAAGCATAGTCTTTGTCATCCGCACTTCACAGCGAACTATTATCCAATACAGAAGAAAAGGTCTTTATGTAATGTGTGCAACGGTATGCTAACTGTAGATAAACTATAAAGTCCATTGTCTAGTGCATTTTAGATCAGAAATACAGAAGCTAAATAGCCATATTCAGATGTGCATATTCTAAACTACTATACCTAATTAAAGTAAAGCAGTGATTGTTGAGGTGAGTAAGAAAAAGTAAGATATGAAAATCTGGAAAAAGAAGTATGCTTATGCCATTTTCATCCGTCATCCTGTTTCCTTGTGTTATGGTTTTCCTTTCTTCTCAATGTATTTTGAATTTCAAAAGGGAAGACATGTAATGAATAGTGTCAAAAAAACAGAGATAGCAAGAGTCTGCCGAAGGGGAATCATATGTGTGACATTGAAACTACATTGAGAGTAGACCAGTGACTTCCTGAGAATTCTGTTAGTGAAAAAAGACACGCGTGGAAGAAACGAGACAAAAAAACCCAACAACAACAAAAAAAAAAGGGAAAGGGAAAGACCTCTATTAAGAATACAGCGTTATCTGGAAGATGTTTGCTCAACTAAGGTAAAAGGAGAGAGAAGAAAGGACACTGGAATATTATGGAAAGGCTCTCCACAGAAGTGGTGGCAGGAAGAACTGTAAGTCAGAAATTCTTCAGGGTAAATCCTTCTAAAAAGTCCATGCTCCAGCTTCGGTATGAAGGAGAGATTATTTTTTCATTTTAAAAATCAGACACTTCAGATGAGAGAGCCAGGGGAACACAGAGGTAGAAGGGCAGAAGTTACAGTTCAGCAGTAGCAATGCTTTGAAAGTATGTTTCATATGAGGGTAGACTATAGACAAAGATAGAAATGTGAATGCCTCTCTCCTTTTCCCCCCAAAAGCTAGATTTTGTGCGAACAAATGAATGACATTTAAAGTGATTCACTTTTGTCTGACCCCTTGAATATCAGGGTATATAAGTGCCTCATGGGTTTCCTTCAGGCTGTTGACAGTTTGGTGGCAGAAGCAGACTTGCAGGAGACAAATGCCTTGCTTTTCCGCAACTTGTGGCCAGCTGTTAGCTCACCTATGGCCAGGAAATTTTCTTTGTATTTGACATTTTTACAGATTATCTTAAATCTACTCAGAAAATGAATCTATTAGTGGTCATACAACATTATGGGGTTTAGTTCCAGCCTTGTCTTTTTACTGACATTTGTAACTAGCAATGTGAATTCTTTCATAAGGAATAGTACATTAGACAGATGGCTTTTTGAATGTAAAGAAAACAGCGAAATCTTTACAAATTCTAGCTTTAAAAGTTAAATTGAACTACGCTGCAGCACTTCTATGCTTTTCTAGCTTATTCACACACATTTTCAGCTCTCGTTATTGGATAAATTCAGCCTCAGTGTAACTTACTTTGACATAAAGGGATACTTCCCAGGAATGCGTTTAACCCTACATGTCTCTACTGTGGCTGAGGTTTTCCCAGCATGACAGTAGGTTGTAAGCCATGTACAGAGATAGCATTATGATTTTATCATCGATCCTGTGAGGTAGAAAAATTGAGCTTTCCTCCAAAAATACTGTTCCTTTCCTCAGCTCTTCCCCTAATTCCAATTTTTGGAGGAGCTGTGGTTCAGCTAGTGTTGATGTTTTCAAACTGACCATTGGGTCAGCTATGATGGGAAGTGGTCAGGGAAGGGATGGGTAGCCAGGTGCTGAGTGTGGTGACATGGTAGGCACGGTGGAGGCTCACCACTGAGGAAGCTACTATCACTTCTGCTGGCACAGTGCATCCTTTACAGCTGTAAGCCAGATGTGCCCCAAAGCCGGACACTCTGCCAGGGAGAGTGTGTGTGGGGGTCATAACTGAGTGAGAAAGGGGAGCCTTGTTAACACTTGCCCTGGGAAGGGACCAGGGGGTGACAGTGGGCTGTGGAGAAGTGGCAGTCTTGGCTCCTGTTGATTATTTTGCAACTGTCTGTGCTTGCCCTGGTCTCTTCTGTTGAAATCGCTTTGTGCAAACTTGTTGCTTGTGAACAGGGAGGAACTTCTCAAACACCTTAATGCTGTCATTCATATTCTCAGCTATCAATGTCTCTTCTTTGGCCAGTCCAGCCCCATCATGGCCTTTGGGATGTGCTGGCACCAACATCTGTATGTTGGTCAAGAAGCTCATCTGTTGGAGGGGGAGACTTTCTTCTGCAGAGCTTTCCTTCAACTCAGCCATTCTCCTGCTCTAGTTCATCACAGGGCACAGAGCAGAAGGTGTCACAGGGCTGTGGAGAAGGGTGATGGTGAATATGCTTGTGATACCACAGCTGTGGTGTTTTTATTAGGAACCTGTAGAAGTGGAACTTTTTCTTTCAGCTGCCAGTCAGCATCTAACAGAGTGACTGCACACACGAGATCTCTGCTGGACATCGTGGACTGAGCACCGAGGGTCCTCGCAGTCCCGGTTCCCATGGGCCACCCTGCACTGCAGCTGGAGGTGAGGCTGCTGCCCAGAAAAGTGCACTTGGGCTGTTTCTAAAGCAGTGAGCACTGGCTGGCAGTGGTACTGTGGGCCTGATGCACTGCTGACTTATTTAGCCAAAGCTGGAGTCTATGCAGATATGATTTCATTCCTAGTGGGGTCTAAGCTATCGTGATTAAAACAAGGTCATATGAGTTTTTAGGTCTTCCTGTGGAGTCATGCCTCTTTTTCCCCTTTGTGGGAAAGATGATAAGGAGTGTTTCTGTGCTTCTCCAGAGTAGAAAGTGGTTTCAGGCCAGCCTGAATGCTAAATATAATGAAGGCCACATGGAAAAAGAAGCAACTGAATGGATAATATTAGCAAAAGTGTCATGAGGGTCTAAGGTAAGGAGGAGCTGGGAGTAGTATCGTATTGGGAGCAGAAGGGTCAAGAAACCTTGCTAGTTTTAATGAGAACCTGTGCAGTGAGTGACTCGGATAGCTTGCAAAAGCAGTGATGGATGAGATTCTTTCTGGAGCTGGGTGTGGGGAGACTGATCCACCTCCTCAGCTGTAATGTGCAGGTAAAGTAAGAGCAAGTCCAGAGCAAAGCCAGACAGGCAACCTGGGGTAATTCTCTTTTATTAGGACAGGCACCGAAGGTAAGAGTTTCTGTAGTTGAGGGGACAGAACAACTTCTATTTTGCTTTCACATCCTCATGAGCCTTTTAGGCTTAAATTCACCGCACTCCCATAGCTTCTATATGAAACAATTACTGTTTTTAAAACTTAGAAGGAGGTTTGCTAAGCCATCTCTGGGTGTCAGGAAATTTTCTCCACCGCAACAGGCTAGATTTGCAGAACCAACTGTATTATTATATTGCTGTGAGCAATGGTCACGGTTGGCTCCTTTCCCCTTCCCCCGGTTTTGCTTCCGTAAATTAGGCCTCTAATCTTATGGACTGGTAATCTCTTGATTATTCTTGAGAGAGGGAAAACAGCTAATATGCGTATTCAGCCATTACACTGAGCACCGTGTAGTATTGATAAACAATATGGTCAATGATTAGACAACTGTGTGGCACACATGCAACCTTTGTGCTACTGTTTCTGAGTGGAATTCATTGTTATTATGCTCTTTTGTGAAGAGGAAAAGAAAATCCAGAAAGCTCCAGCTTTCTCGAAATCTTTTAGATTGCAAGTGTAAATATGGATGCAAAATCCATTACAAATGGTTATTGATAAATTAAGTGTTATTTAGGAATTAATTTGCCTTCCTGTTTTTGTTACTGTGTGTGCGACACTCAGTACTATAACAAAATCACTGAAAAAACACATACTCCTAATTATGAATAATATAGCAGCATCTGGGAAGCTTGGGTAGGTGCCAACATGAGAGCCGATGTCATTTTGGTTTAAAAGCTGGAACAGTGGTTTCTGAATACAGAACATCTTTCTTGCATATTTTATAGCCCTGGAAACTAGCTACATTGAACCCATTCAAAGCTTATGACTTGCATAAATGTTCATGGTATGAATCGCAAGGTAAGATTTTTAGGAACATGTTTAAAGTTAATTGCTTTAGGTTAGATATCTCTGTACAGGACATTCAGTAATAAAAGGATAGAGGTGTTTTAGTGGCAGAAGGAGCATAATCACAGAAGACAGACTTGTCAGAGTGGTAGATTAGTTATACAAGGCAATTCTAAACAATCTTATCAACTAGCTTGGTCTTTGCCAGGCGAAAATGAAAATTTTGATCATAGCAAAACCAAACAGAGTAATCTAATCCTATTTTAATTGCACAAAAGACTACATCTACTCATGAAAGATCTTTCAATTTTTTTTTTTGAAACATAGCCTGAAAGAAATAATAAAAAAGACGACTTTTCAAGGAAGTAAATACAGTTTAATACTGGTTTTGTTGAAATAGCAACCCACTAGCCTCATCATACATTATCCATTTCATAAAACTTACATAGTTTTCTTATTTGAAGGAATTTCCAGGCATAAGCACAGAAATTGTATCTCTTTAATAAGTAAAAAATCTGCCTAGGCTTAGAGATTAGAATCTGTATGTCTGTGCAGTTTTGAAATACTAAGAGAAAGCAAAACATAAAGCAGAATATATAACTTGGTGACAGATCATGACAGACAACAGTGAAACCCAAGTCAAACTATTTTTCATGTTTTCTTTAAGCAAGAGCTGTGTCTTCCCTTCTGTGCATTTAATGGAAAACAGTGACTTGTTAATGACAATTACTTCAGAAGAAGTCCCAGCCCTCCACGTCCTTTCTCAGCCTTCACCTCTCAGATTAGCTGTGTTAAATCTGTGGACGAAAATACTCAAAGAATGCGGGTCGTTCTTATCTGGCACTTTCTCCAAAGAAGAAAAGATATTTTCTTTCCAGCTACGGTGTCCTTTTGAATTCTGGCCATGTTGTCCCTCAAGAGGACCACAGGGCTCACAGGAAAGGAGATTTCAGAGACACAGCTAAGATAAATTTAGTTTTGTAAAAATTTGAAAATTATTCATTGTTGATAGAAAATTTTGTTAGTTTGTATCTGCTGGCAAATGTAACAGTGAAATGAGGGGCAAAATTTATTTGGTTAGGTAAAGTACAGATGAAGTGTATAACACAACTGACACAACATATTTTTTAATACTAATAAAAATATTAAATTGACTCTATCCTTCACCATATTCCCTCTTCCTTTTTCTGCTGCCAGCAAGGCTAGATGCAATATGTGGATACCTAGTAAAACTGTGCATTTTATTATAAGGAACAATTATATGTCTAGGATTACAAATCATACCGGAGTCTGCATAGAACAGGGAATAAAGAAACTTTCTGAAGAGAATTAATGATTCCAAAATTTGTTATGTTCTGTATCTATGACAACAATAATCTTCTAAATAATTTCTACCTAATGAAGAAAAAATTGAACAAATACTCCAAATGACAATGGAGCTTCTTAGATACTCCATTGCACCTTTTACCATAAGATGCAGTCCATTCAAAAGAAAGCTTCATTGTTGTTTATTATTTGATTATTGAGATACCTACTGTATATTCCATTATGAAACAATCAAAAAGGCATTCTTGAAAAACAAATCTAGCTTTGCCGTGATTTTCTGAAGTTGGTGAGGGAGTTCTGCCTTCCTCTTCTTTAACTAAATTTTTGTATTACTTTTAGTTTGTGTGTGTGTGTGTGTAACAGCAATGTTATTCTCACTTAGTCTTTGCATAGAATTTCCTCCTTACTTCAGGAACAACAGGTGCTGAAGTACTATCATTCTTACTGTGTTTGTGTCCAAGAGATTAAAAGTCTCTGTGGATCAGGGATAGTACAGAGCTATAGGCAAGCAGGAGAACTGAAATCAGTGCAGAGAGATTAAAGTTATTTTAGATCCTAGAGGCTTTGCATGTCTTTTTAAATATAAAATAATTTCTCTGTAGAGACATGACATTTCATGACTAATTAAAATGCATTCTGCAGGCCCCTAGAGAGTTTATCCGTCAGTTTACTGACCTATCTTCAAATTAAAAAAGCCTTTAAAAATATGACCTTGCCATGGCTTAGCCCCAGTCAGCAACCAAGCACCACCCAGCTGCTTACTCACCCTCTCCCCACTGTGGGATGGGGGAGAGACTGTGAAGAGCAAAAATAAGAAAACTTGTGGGTTGAGGTAAGAACAGTTTAATAATAGAAATATGATACATAACATATAATAATTAGTAATGATGATGATGATGTCGTGAAAAGGAAAACAATGAGAGAGAAAAAGGAACAAAATCCAGGAAAAACAAGCGATGCAGCCACTAACCACCCACCGACTGATGCCCAGCTGGTCCCCAAGCAGCAATCACTGCCCCCTGGCCAGCT
Source organism: Phalacrocorax aristotelis (assembly GCF_949628215.1). Taxonomy (NCBI): domain Eukaryota; kingdom Metazoa; phylum Chordata; class Aves; order Suliformes; family Phalacrocoracidae; genus Phalacrocorax; species Phalacrocorax aristotelis. The sequence continues at coordinate 69,323,242 of NC_134276.1, read as the reverse complement.
CCCCACAGTTCATATACTGAGCATGACATTGTATGGTAGGGAATATCCCTTTGGCCAGTTTGGGTCAGCTGTCCTGGCTGTGCCCCCTCCCCTCCTGGCCTCTTGTGCGCCTGGCAGAGCACGGGAAGCTGGAAAAGTCCTTGATTAGTGTAAGCACTACTTAGCAACAACTAAAACATCTGTGTGTTATGAAAATTATTCTCATCCTAAATCCAAACAGCACTATACCAGTGACTAGGAAGAAAATTAACTCTATCCTAGCCGAAACTAGGACAGACCTCCTAATGGATTTAAAAGCCAAGGATATTAAAGATTTATATTTTTCAGATGTGTAATACCTGATCACCTTAAAAACCCCTGACATCTCTTATAAAGTTGGCGCGGCGTATTATACAGTCAGGGATGTCTATAACATTCTTGTAGCCTGGCTATAGCACCCAGTTAACACATCTGTAACATGAAGGGAAGACCTAATTATTTGTATTCATGCTTGCAACGGGAAAAAAACAAGTCACATCATACCTTATTAAATAATGTGCACATATATAATTCATGCAGTAGCTATAAATGCTACACATATTAGATATTTATTTTTGTAACTTAAAAGCACAGTTGGATAAATTTAACTCCTAGTTAAACTGAGGAGAGATAGGAAGGATGGGAAGGAGGCAGAAATAAAATAAGAGAGAAGGAAACAACACTCAGGATACTGGCGTAAGAAACTCTTGCTCTGAGAGCATGATGGATCAGGTCATCAGGGAAGTCCTGCCACTCTGCCATTGCCAACCAGGGTGGAGGGAGCCGCTGCACGCTGGTGTCCTGGCTCAGATGCAGGCTCAGGTATGAGAGCTAATGCACAGGCTGGAGGCAGGACAATTGTTCCTGCATGACCACCTTCAGGTTACTGGGCTGCAGAGACAATCCTGAAGCTGAGGTGTATCCTAGGTGTGAACATTGCTCATGGGGGGGCATACAGGGGAGGGAAAATGTAGGAATGGGAGGTGTTTGCTGAAGGGCAGCTTGGTATCCCTCCTGTCCCTGGCATATGTCATAACTGCTGTGTCCTCTTGCATCCTTATACAACTGCTGTCCTACAGGACTTCAGAAAGTGGGATGCACATGTGCTGTCTGTGGGAGAGGTGAATGCAGTCCCCAGCTGAGTTGGCCAAGGGCTATTTTGGTTCTTGGCAGTCAGAGGAGGAAGAACTGGCATATAACCTGTAAAAGTCTGTTGATATTGCTTCTCTCTTCCCCTCTTCTTGGAGACATTTCAGAGCTGTATCTGAAGACAGCAAAGCTGTCTTCTCCAGGCGTTGAAATGATTTATGGCAATGACATCACCCAGCCCAGCGACTGAGTGACCGCAGAGGAAGCCTGCAGCAGAGGCAGAATACCATGGATGTTTATTGAAGGAAAACCCAGGCTCAGTGTAGATTTCATCTTCTTCAGCAAATAAATAGCCCTTTCAGGAGCAAAATTTTACTACTTCATGGAGCATCTCCAGGAACAGACTTCCATTTGACACAGAGGTGACCGTAGGGAAGGTTGTTTTTCACTTGATATCTGATTCATCTTATTTTCACTTCTTCTGCTTGCCATTATGGCCATTTTCTCCCAGGCCATGGCTTTAGTATCAGCTCTTAAATTTGTAAGAATATTTTTGCTCTACATTGGTACTTTTAAGCCAGATACAGGAAGGTTTTTTTCAGGTATTTGGGTGGTGGAGCAGCCCTCACTGACATCCACAGAAGGTCTCTTGTTGGCAACAACAACTTAGATGCTGACATTTTAGGTGGGATTTATCCTACTCACCTGAGAAGCAGGCTGCCCTAATAAGCTAGTCCACTAAAAAAGGCTACTTTGCAGAATGACTTAGCCCACCAGAGTGACTAAAACCAGTAGCTGAACCTGGAGCTATTGTCTTTCCCAACTACCATGAAGGTATCTGGATTGCTAAGTGGAGCTCAGCATGTAACTCAGATGCTTGAAGACAGCTGAGAAGAAAGTCTTCCTTGAAGTGCAAAAATGTCCAGATACAGATGTGTGGGTAGGATGCTGAAATTCAATCTCCTTCTGAGTCAAATCTTTTATACACTGCAGTTTTATGTCTTTTCCTGTAACCACAAAACCTGTACAACCTCAGTGTGTTAAAGTATCAGATCAAAAGATATCCAGCTAACGAATTAAGATGAACAATGAAATGACTGGCACATCTGCTGGGTTTCATAGGCCTTATTTTAGATCTACACTAGTTTTCACTTAGAGCTTCTTAGTGCAAGCTGCACAAAGTGAAGACGTTTAATTGTCTATCTGCAAAAGAAGAGCAACTCACATGAAATTATGCTGTCCTATATCCCCCAGAATGAAAGCCAACATCCTGCCTCCTCTGAAAACCATTAATATAGCTTTTGTAATCATGCCCACTTGGACAATATATCACCAATTCAGCAGCTCCTCTCTTTTCTACCTGCAACTTTGTGCCTTCAGTTCCTGATCCTGTGCACACAATGACTGGATGAAAGTTACCTGAGAAAAAAGAAACCCCTGCAGCTTCCCCACACTTCATCTAGATTGCTCAGTGGAGCAGAGGAAGCAGGAAATGGTAAATTCATAGAATCATAGAATCATAGAATCATAGAATGGCTTAGGTTGGAAGGGACCTTTAGAGGTCATCTAGTCCAACCCCCCTGCAGTGAGCAGGGACATCCCCAACTAGATCAGGTTGCTCAGAGCCCCGTCCAGCCTGACCTTGAATGTTTCTGGGGATGGGGCATCTACCAATTCTCTAAGCAACCCGTGCCAGTGTTTCATCAACCTCATCATAAAAATATTCTTCCATATGTCTAGTCTAAATTTACCCTCTTTTAATTTAAAACTGTTACCTCTTGTCCTGTCACTACAGGCACTGCTGAAAAGCTTGTCCCCATCTTTCTTATAAGCCCCCTTTAAGCATTGAAAGCCCACAATAAGGGCTCCCTGAAGCCTTCTCCAGGCTGGACAAACACAACTCTCTCAGCCTTTCTTCACAGGAGAGATATTCCAGCCCTCTGATAATTTTTGTGGCCCTACTTTGGACCTGCTTCAACAGGTCCATGTCTTTCTTGTGCTGAGGACCCCAGAGCTGGATGCAGTACTCTAGGTGGGGTCTCACTGGAGCAGAGTAGAGGGGCAGAATCACCTCCATCAGACCTGCTGGCCACGCTGCTTTTGATGCAGCCCAGGATACAGTTGGCTTTCTGGGCTGCGAGCGCACGTTGCTGGGTCATGTCCAGGTTTTCATTCATGGGTACCCCCAAGTTCTTCTCTGCAGGGCTGCTCTCAATCTCTTCATCCCCCAGGCTCTATTGATACTTGGGGTTGCCCCAACCCAGGTGCAGGACCTTGCACTTTGCCTTCCTGAACCTCATGAGGTTAACACCTTATTCAGGTCCCTCTGGATGGCATCCCATCTCTCAGACGTGTCAACCTCACCTCTCAGCTTGGTGTCTGCAAACTTGCTCGAGGGTGTACTTGATCCTGCTGTCTATGTCACTGATGAAGATATTAAACAGCACTGGTCCCAGTACAGATCCCTGAGGGATGTCACTTCTCACAGATCTCCATCTGGATATTGGGCCATTGATCATTACCCATTGGATGTGACTATCCAACCAATTCCTCGTCCACCAAACAGTCCACCCATCAAATCCATATCTCTCCAGTTTAGAGACAAGGATATTTTGGGGGACTGTGTCAAAGGCCTTGGGAAGTCCAGATAGATGACAGCCATAGCTCTTCCCTTGTCCACTGATGTAGTCACTCCATCATAGAAGGCCACTAGGTTGGTCAGGCAGGACTTGTCCTCGGTGAAGCCACTCTGGCTGTCTCAAATCACCTCCCTGTCCTCCATGTGCTTTAGCATAGCTTCTAGGAGGATCTGTTCCATCTTCCCAGGCACAGAGGTGAGGCTGACAGGTTGGTAGTTTCCAGGGTCCTCCTTTCTATCCATTTTAAAAATGGGTTCAACATTTCCCTTTTCTCCAGTCCCCAGTGAGTTCACCTGACTGCCATATATCCATATCTCCAAATATCATGGAGAGTGGCTTGGCAACTACATCAGCCAATTCCCTCAGGACTCTGGGATGCATCTCACAAGGTCCCATAGACTTGTGTATATTCAAGTTCCTCAGGTGGCCAGGAACCTGATCTTCTCTTACAGTGAGAGGGACTTTGCTCCCCCAGTACCTGCCTTGTGGTCCATCCACTCAGGAGGTGTGGGAAGAGAGGTTTCCAGTGAAGACTGAGGCAAAATAGTTGTTGAGAACCACAGCCTTCTCTTCGTCCATTGTTACCAGTTTGCCAGTCTTGCTCATCAAGGTGGGGTTAATTTTGTTTGGCTTTCCTTTTCTGGCTGATATACCTGTAGAAGTGCTTCCTATTATTCTTTGCATCCCTTGCCAAGTTCAGCTCCAGCTGTGCCTTGGCCTGCCTGAACCCATCCCTACACAACTGTGAAGCGTCCCTATACTCTTCCCAGGATACCTGTCCCTGCTTCCACTGCCTGTGCATTTCCCTCTTGACCAGAAGGTCTTGACTCAGCCATGCTGGGCTCTTCTATTCCTTGCCTTATTTGTTACACCTGGGATGAAGAACTCTTGCGCTCTGTGGAAAGCGTCCTTAAAAATCTGCCAGCTCTGTTCTGCTCCCTTGTCCCTGAGGGCAGTTTCCCAGGGGGTCCTATTGACTAATTCCTTGAACAGCTGCAAGTTTTCTTTCCTAAAATTCAGGGTCCTGATTTTACCCTTTGCCTGACCCATCTCCCTCAGGACTGTGAACTCTACCAGTGTGTGATCGCTGCAGGCTAGGCTGCCTTCAGTCTTGACATCACCAGTCAGCTTGTTTGCCTTGGTGACCATCAGGTCCTGTATCGCATTCCTTCTGGTAGGTCTATTACCTGGCTCAATAAGTTATCCTCAATGCATTCCAGGAGCCTTCTGGATTGCCTATAGCTTGCTATGCTACTTTTCCAGCAGATGTCAGGGTGGATGGAGTCCCCCAGCAGGATGAGATCCTGTGAGTGTGATGCCTGCTGTAGTTGGAGTAAGAAGGCTTCATCAATAGGCTCTCCTTGATTGGGCAGCCTGAAGCAGACACCAGCCACAAGGTTCCCTTTGTTGCCTCAGTCTCTAATTCTTACCCATAAGCTGTCAACCTGCTCATGGCTATTCCTCAGAGACAGCTCTTAACACTATCCATTTCTTGATATGGAGGGCAACCCCTCTGCCCCTCCTTCCTTGCTTATCCCTTCTGAACAGCTTGGAGTCACTGATAGCCATGCTCCAGTCATGGGATTCATGCCACCAAGTTTCAGCAATGGCAACTAGGTCATAGCTTTCCAGCAGCACAGTGGCTTCCAAACCCTGTTCATTGCCCATGCTGTGTGCATTGGTATAGAGGCACTTCAGCTGGGCTGTTGGCCGTGTCACCTTCTTAGAGGAGCACCCCTTAGTTCCTTTGTGGAATTTCACTGTTTCCCTGTTGGCTTCTATTACCTCAGGAGCCCCTGGCTTATCCCAATCAGACTTCAAGTGTGCTCCAGTGTACCCAGCACATCTCAGAACAACAGGCTGAGGGGCCTTGCTAGCATGCCATCCTTCTAACCTTGGTGTGCTATCCCACAGCCTTTCACAGGCAAAGCTGATATTATCCCACTCTGACTTCAAGCCTAGTTTAAAGCTCTGCCAATGAGCCCTGCTAGCTTGTGAGCAAAGACTCTCTTCCCCCTTTGAGAAAGGTGAATTCCATCTGTCACCAGCAAGCCTGGTGCCATGTAGACCATCCCATTATCAAAAAACTCAAAATTGTGGTGGTGACACCAGCCATGGAATCATTTATTAATAGACAGAGCCTGTCTGTTTCTTCCAATGTCACTGCCAGTAACACAAAGGAGAGAAGAAAAAATAACCTGTGCTCCAGATTCCCTTGCCAACTGCCCCAAGGTCCTGAAGTTTCTTTTTCTCACCCTTGGACTATGCATTGCAGCTTCATCATCACCCACATGGAAGAGCAGTAACGGATAATAGTCTGAGGGCTGTACCAGGCTAGGAAGTTTCCTAGTGAGGTCCTTAACCCAGGCTCCAGGGAGGCAGCAGGCTTCCTTATGAGGAGGGTATGCCGAGCATATCAGACTCTCTGCTCCCTTCAGAAGGGAGTGACCTACAACTATAACCTGTCTTTTCTTTCCTGTGGAGGTGGTTGTGATATGGGGGTAAGCCTTTGAGACCTTGACAACACCTGTGGTGTAGATGGACTGTCATCCACATCATTCATTGACCAGCCTTCCACATCGAGAGCCTCATATCTGTTGTACAGGGGCACCTTGGAAGGCAAGGTGGTCAAGGAAGGGGCTCGCCTGCTGCCCTGAGTGTAGACTTTCCTCCATTCACTCCTTTCCTTTAAGCTGTTACCTTCATCCTGGTGGGGGGAGGATACAGGATCCTTTTGATCTTGTGTTTTTTCTGGTGGCTGTTCCTGTTTCTGTCTCAGGGAGGGCAGAGCATGGTTCCACCAGTCTATCTCTTTCTCAGACTCCCTGATGCTCCTTAACCTTTCTACTTCCTCTTGTAGCTCTGCCACCAGGCTGAGCAGATTTTCCACCTGGCCACGCCTCACACAGCTGTTCTTACTACTGCCACCCATTACCAGTGAAAGGCTCCGGCATTCCCTGCAGGCTGAGGCCTGGAAAATTCTTCTGAAATTCTTCTGGAAAAAAAAATTTTGAAAGGAAGTTTCAGATATTTCATGCCTCTGCTGTCCTACAATGTTATTAGCCAATGCAGTGGGTGCCTCTGACTCTCTTGAATAGCTCCTTAAAGAAGCAGGTAACCCCCTTTTCTCTGCATCACCCTTGGCAGGGATGGGGTCGATCCTCCTGTTGTCTCAGAGGTCGCCCGCTGCTGCCTGCCTGCCCTGTGCTTGCTTTGCTCCTCTTGACCACGTGAAATCTTTCACACCCCATGGTGCAAGGATGGCTGGTTCTCTCTCTACCAGGGCCTCCCTGCAGAACAGCCAGCCATTGTTTCCTTGCTTTTCTGGGGGTGGGAGCATCTCATCCTCACCCAGCCCTTCGGGACTCTCAGGGACTGCAGTGTTGCTGTTGGCATCATTTCCAGGAACTGGGTGAACTTTAATGATCTTCACCTGTGATGGAGAGTTGAGCAGGGAGAATGCAGGCTCTGAAGGAACGTCACATCTTTGATCTTGTGCCCTGCTCTGCTGCTGAGCGTGACGTTATCTGAAGCTCAGGCAAGGAAGACGGAGCTGGTTGAGGACACACTGGACTGCTTCTGAATAGGCCATAGGGTAGAAAATAGAGTGTTACTTAGGATGAGGACAATAAGAAGTTTATTTAATCAGGCAGGAGTTTTATTACTCCTTGGGTAATGATAATTACTTGAACAAAATAACATTTCTGCTCAGTGGACTGTTAATATTGGTTATATTTTCTCACTGATATGTAAAAAATAGCCTACTTGTATTGAAATTGTTATATGGTTTCTCTTATGAAATGAAATGTGTGGTCATGTTTATTCTCCAATTTTTTTTTTTCACATACAGAAAACATTTCTAAATATTCATATACCAGCAAGGCACAAAACCCCATCTCTGTATGCTTGAATGAGGAACAGAGAGAGAACAAGCTGAGTCCTTTGGAAAGAATTTCATGGCAGAGACTGTATTTCTGCTAGTTAGGATTATTAATTGCTTGGACAAGTAAAATAACCTGGGAGAGCATCGAGGAGGTTTGTATTTTTTTCTGGAAGATGCGTTTACTTGGGAGCGAACAAAAGAATCAAAGCGATTACAGCAGGGATGGCTATTCATAGAGCAAAGCCTGAACGATCACTGAGCCAGAGGCATCCATGGCTAGATAAGATAATATTTATATCTCACACCTCAAAAATACAGTTTCTAAACCAATATACATTCCGTACTGTTTGAATACGGTTACAAATGAAGACCAGAGTTGTTCTTTCAATAGCAAGAAGTTTGCCGAGTTTTGGATTTAGACTTAGCTGTGTTTCCACAGCAGCCAGGCACTGAAATGAGGATAGACAGCTCTGTGTTGGTGTTGTGCACTCGCAGACCAAGAACGAGAATGAAAACTGATGGGGAATTAGGCACCCAGGGAAAACAGGGTGTTGGCACAAGGGAGTCCTCCCACTAAATTCGGTAATTTGGATTGCTGTCTCACGTTTGTCTTTCTTGCATGGGACACTGTATTCAGCAGTGCCGAATATGCTAGCTATTCCCACTCCTATAGAGCTACGTTCTCCCTTCATGGGCCGCTGACAAGGCCCGATAGTCAGAAACTGCTGCCTGTTTACACGTGGCAGGGCTGACAGTGACTGTATGAAGGATCCCCCATCCTCGGGCTGGAACAGCTGTCCAGGAGATTGTTCTTTGCACAGGTACCTACAAAGGAGGTGAACCCGGGGCTTTTTGATCTCTTGAGATGACCTAGAGTCATGGGGCATTCAATATAAGCATTTTCTACTAAGTGGGCTTGTATTGTTTCTTGGTAAACTCCCCAAAACTGCCTGATTACTATAATCCCTATCAGCCTTAAAATGGTGACAGTGATTGTTCCCATTGAAAACCACATCCAAAGATTTGATAATATTGTGAAAAGTGAAATACAAGAATATTGCTTTTGGATACTCATGCCAAAACACTCTTCTTGTGGAGACACCAGTCCTTTCCTAGACTAGCATCCACTTGCAATTAGAACAAGCAGTCAGAAATACAAAGCACACTCCTAAACTTAGCAATCCTAAACTCAGCGTCCTTCTAGCATAACTTAAATATATTCTGTATATATGCCATCTTGTGGTTCACACATTTGTATAGGGTCTGGCTCAAAAAGAATTACAGAAATTAGGCTTTAGAGTATCAGCATCACATGGCTGGTCAAATGCATTATGGGCTTCTCCCATCACACATAGGTCCCCAAAGCAGAAGGATTATAGATGAAGTTTTTATGAGTGCTATTAAGACAGGGAGGAAATAAATCCTGTGATTGTTTAAGTGTACAGCACTGTTTCATTGTTGCTTGTTATAGAAATACTTTTCTTAACTTCACAGACCTGCAGTTTGCAACTGAAATATGCTTGACAGCACTTGTAATCGTAATTCAAAGGAGAGCATCACCAAAGTCGTTCATGTTTTGAATATATCTCATGGAGGACTTCTGTTTGTGTTCCTGATTGCATGAGAATACTGTATGGAAAAGGAAACTCATTGTCACAAGCTGACTTACTATTAATTTAATTCATTATTCACTGTTTATAAAAATTAAATTTTAATTTTTTATGAAATGTTATAATGCTAGATGGCGGTGGTGGCAGTTTGTCATCCTGAAACACCTGAAAGCTAATCTAAGATTTGATGGTTTATTTCACTATGTGCCATTATAATTATATTTAAAATCATACTATTGCTTTGCATTGTATAAAACAGTATCTATGTTCCATTCTTGCACGATGCACCATGTGTGGGTTGTTTAATTTCCTAGCTAATACTCATGTCAAGCACAGCAAGTGAAAAGGAACCTATATGAGAATGCATATGTTAAAATCTACTTCCAGAGTCTACAGCCACATATCTCACCCTGACCCCAGCTGTATGCATAGCTGATTGCATTACTAGTATCATCAGAGTTCTGAAAGTCAAGTAAGTTACCTTGTGCCTCACAACTGAGCAGCTTATCTCAAGGTATAAGGGTATAAAGCCTAAAGCTGTGATAAAAGTTGAAAACACCTGTTAAGTGATGTAACTTCTGTGCTAGCTTGACTTCCAAAGGACTGCATCACACCTCTGCATGGTGCCACTGCTGGGACAGCCCTGGGGGCACAGCACACCACACGATGTGACACGACCAGTTATGGAACTGTGCTGTCCTAGCTCAAAGTATGACTGTAGGTAGCACAATTTTACAGACACTGCTTTCGTAGGATTTGGTTTGAGATTTGTCAGTAGAAACCTCTCCATGGGGCACCTGTTTTGCATCTGTCCTAACAGGCAATGGAGAACTGGTCAACCCAGCTAATGGAGGCTGGAGCATAACTCAATTCACCCTGAAGCAGACACGTCTACCCATCTGATGTCATCTCCACTGACTCTAGTGATTAGAGTCTTAGTTTCATTGGGAACCTATGGGAACCTAGAGTCATTTGAGATTCCCTGGGATATGACATAGGACATATAGGAAACTTGTGCTCTTCTAGCATGGGTACTATGGCATGAAATAACTGCAGAAGCCACCAAAAGCAACTGAAGCAAACCTGTAGTGTGCCATAGACACCATTAGTATATCCTAGGTTAGGCCTTGACTGATTCCTACTCTTCAAGCAATACCTATATGCAAGCTATGCATATTTTGTTGTGGGTACCTGCCTGTCCAGGACTTTCTTTTGGGCTCTAGCTTGTGAACCCCAGCTTTCCACCTCTCTCCATAAACTGCAGGCAGCAGAGAGTAATCAGTGGGAGATTACAATTCAGGGGCACAGCTGGCACAAGCCACAGGCTGCAAGACTGGCTGGTGGAGAACCAGACTGGGAAGAACAACTGGCCACAAGCCTGCCAGCCTGAGTGGCTGACAAAAATTTGGATTAAGGTGAAGCAGTTTTCAGGTATGGCATCATCCAAGTCAGCGTCAGGGCTACAGAAGCTTGGTGTAATGAGAATGAGAAATTCTGTATAGAGCCATGTATAAGAAACTGCTGTTGGCTGCATGGTGGCTACTCCACCTGCCACTCACAGGGCAGACAAAAGCTGTATGGTGCAGGTTTTGCCTGGGGAAACTTCACATGCATAGACAGACTTGTCCTGGTGTTTTCTTTTTCCTTCTTCTATTCTGTTCAGGTGAGTCCAAATGTTGGCTTCCACAGCACAGCCACCATCATGACAGTTTGTTTCTTGGGCTTAGCAGGGAGAGGGGAGAGAGAAAGGAAAGAAGGGGAGAGGCTAGGTAGAACTCAAGCTGCTCTGCCCATGTATTTTAATATATCTAAGGAGAGGATTTCGTTCTGAGTGCCAGCAGCCGCTCTCTGGAAAAAAGGTTTCCACGCATGAAGGAGTTGGAGCATCTTTTAAGAGCTGTCCACAGACCTGGAACAATCTCCTGGCAGCAAAACACAGAGAAATCCAGTACGTGCTCCTTTGCCCACACACATCTCATCCAAAAACACCAGGCATAAAAACTCTGAAAAAAGAAACCACATGCACTACACAAAATAAAGACCTTACTGTGTATTTGGAGGCCAGTGACAACATGCTGACAATCACTTATTATCATTTGTTAGTCCCTTGCCAGGCAAGACTTCTCCATGTAAAACTATTAAGCAATATCTTAAACTTCCATTTAAATGGTGTTTTTTCAGTTTGTGAGTTCTTCCAGGCATACATTTTAGACATGAGGATTAAAAGAACCAGTCTGTCCACCACCGCCAGTGGAGTCACTGCACTGTATTGTAACTTAATTTGGGGGCTATAATTAAACCAGCTAAGTTCTCTGCCATGCTGTTCTTTGGATCATTAGCTAGTTGGTACCAACTGTAAAAGTGTGGTCTCACTGAATGTCATTGCAAAACTCTCAGTTTTGTTGCCAGCAGGAACACAGGGCTTCCCACCTGAACTTAACTAATGTCATGTCAATAAATACATTTCTTTGAGAAATGTTATTTCTATAAGATGAATTGACATTTACATCCACTTAAAACAGGTCAGACTCCATGGATTTCTATAGGCTTGTTCTTACACTGTGCTATTAACTCCAGATGAGTGTTCTTACATTTGGGTAGCGATATTTAAAGTTGATTTGAATCACTTAGATAAAAACCAGAAAATCAGAGAACATTTGTGTGGAAGGCAGGGTTGAAAATACTGACAAGAAAATGGCTCTAAAGGTTTCTAAAGCTTTCTTCTCTCTGGAAAAATCGCATGCCTACAGTTGGTGGTCCTACACTGCTTCTGCTTTCCCCGCTTGATGACTAGAGCAACACACCAGAAACCTTTAAAGGGAAAAGGTATTTTATGGTGAGTGTCCTTATGGTCCCTACAAATGCCTACAATGGAGCAGCCTAGAGGGGGGCAGAGAAATGGGGTCATGCATTTGGGGCAGCATACATGCCCCATGAGGATGAGCAACATAGCAGACACTATGGATGGATTCAGAGGGTGAACTGGGGCTGGCGTGAGCCCTGGATGTCAGTGTGAGGGAACAGAAGTAGCGCTCTCCCACGCCTGATGGTAGTGGATATTCAACCTAGGAAACAATGTGCTCAGTTTTATTCATTGCTCCCAGCTTGCTGAAAACTGCTTCCTTCTTGTTTGTCCTGAAAAACTATCAATGTTCTATAAAGCTTAAAAGATAATGAGAGGCAATAAAATCTTAAAATATTGCTTGTTGCATCTGAGTAACCAGTTAAAACACATTTAGGTTTAAGACTGCAAGCCAGTGGTGGCTTCAGCAGATGAAAGGTATGCATATGAAGATGTATGGCATTAAGGATTGTTTTCCCTGATGAATAACCTCTGGAACAAATGAACCGTAAGATAATGCCACACTGTTGCTCTGTTTCTGGTACTTGCATCAAAACAATTAGCACTTAAGTAAATAAATCTCTTTTGCTATACAGATGTCCTCTACCTGATAGGTTTTAAAATGTATAAAACTGGACGAACCATCTATTATATACTGTGGCACAATAACAATAATCTCTGCAATGTTTTTTTCAGTTGCAGTCGTTGCAGATGACAGATGTGCTACAGCAGTGTCATTCTGAGAGAGTAATACATTACCCATTTATTGCTGTGCAGGAAATTGCTCAGGTAATTATAGTCTTGATAATTAGTCTGGGCATTGGGGAAAAAAAAAAAGAAAAAGCCCTCAAAAACCAAAGGGCAAAATACAGTAGTGTTGTGACAGGGAAAATTGTATTACGTTCGTGGATATTGAGTTTTCCTCCAGCACTCCCTAGTGGCTCATTATAATGTATCTGTACTTTCAGCTGTTGCATACCAATGAAATAAGCATTTACCATTTCTGAGTACTTTTCTGATACAACTGTGTATCATTAGAAAATGTAGGGCAATGTATAGCTGTGGCACATCTGTTTCCTCTTCTTCCCAGTCCTCTCCCCCTGACAAGATCCTCCTGGATATGCCTTTAGCTTTAATTCACTTCAAAATGTGTGAGTTGAAATTGCAAGGCATAAACTTTTCTAATTCCATTAAGTCAGAGGGAATGTTATAAGCAACCAAGGATGGACAATAAAAAATGCAGCCTTATTTTGGAAGAGTTACAGAGGATTTTTTTTTATGGAATATCCATCAAATGCAGCTGGCTTTATGTAAGCAGTTTTAAGCAGAATTGCCTCCAAATGTGCCATAAGAACACATAAGCAGTAACAACAGATTAAATTTTCTGTACCTTAGAGAACGTGTATGCGTTTAGCTTAGCTTTTACAAGCAGGCAGCTATCAGAGCAGGGGAGTGGCCAATATAACAACTGTTCTGCTCCCAGATCTTGCTGCAACTTGTGCTGAGCAGATACCTTTCTTCTCATCTCCCATAATCCCAATTATGACAAGAGTCAGTTCAGGGCTGTGCTGTGCTCCCATGAGCTGCCTCGGCCTTTGCAGGCAGGGACTTCCAGCCCCTGTCATGCCGCCCTCTTCTGCTTGGTTGGCTCTGTGAAGAGAATTCAAATATTTGTGTTTGTCATTACCTTTTTTAAATGCACGAGTCACGGAGAGCTGGAAAGTAGGCCTGGCCAGCTTGCTAATTCTATTATTTTCTTCTTTCTAGAATCAGAGGAGGAGGGGAGCAAACCAGCCCAACCATATTTGAAGAGCTCAGATGTGGCAGTACAAGGGAAGAGGGAAAATCTGCCTTTGGAGGAAAGAAATCTCCGTTCCTTTAAAAAATAAGAAAGTCTGTGCTGTGTCATTTTAATTGTGATGATTACTAAAGGAAGGGTGGATGTATTAACTGCAATAACCAGGAGAGGAATGGAAATGGATGCTCTGCAGAATCCAGAGCTGGCAGATTCATTGTACCATGCACCCCTTTGGGAATCTGCTTTCGATTCCAGTCTGTCCATGGTCAAATCTATTTTCCTGCATCAGGGTCTGGGGGCAGAGTCAGGGCTCTAGCACACACTTGCCACTGTGCACAAATAGGGAATGCTTATTATGATCTGCACGGATCCAGGATTACTGTTTTGGGATGAGCATGATGGTGATTTGGCAATGAGAGCATGCAAGGAAGATTTGGTTTTTTTCAAGTACCACCTTATCTTCAGTCGCTTGGACCTAATCAAGCTCTTTCTGTGACTGCAGCACTAAAATGCTAGGTTTCCTACAGGAGGTGGGAGGCCCAGTTAGTGCCTCAATTTTCATTGCTGCTGGGCTTTTCTCTATTTGCTTCAGGTTGCTGCATTTCTGTTGTCTTACGGATTACTTCTTATCCTGCTATACTGATGCTCTACCAAGAGCTGGCTCAAGCTTTCAAGAAATGGACACCATTCATTCAATGACATTTCAGGAAGCTCACAGAAGCACTAAATACTGTAGTATTTGGCAGTGTAGAGGTGGCCAAAGTGGCAACTTCAGTTCCTGGTTGTGTATTTCTTAGATACATATCCCTCTCTCTGTGGTACATGCTGTTTGCCAACATTTTACGGACGTGCCTCCTGATGCAGTTGCTACATATATAAGGTGTTCAGCCTCTTTCTTTGTCTCCAATTAGTTTCACATATTTTAAGGTAGAACATGTGTTATAATAAATATATCCCTTACAGCATATTCCTAAATTGAACAAACACATGTACGCAAACAACCCCTTGCAGATATTTATCTCTAGTGTTTGATGGGATGCCTTGCCATTGACAAGCTGTGTTTTTTCAGGCATTGTGCACATTGTCAAGTTGCATCACATTATGTCTGCTTACAAAAAAACAAAGGCTGGAAAATGTGTGACAGGACTTGAAAATACATTAATTGTGGATCTTATTTTAAAGCAAAAGGGCACTGAAGCTGATGAGATTTGGTCTCAAGTTCTCATAATTTTCTTCAATTGCTTGCCAAGTTAAATCTATGACAGATAATTCTCTATCCAGTCTGTTAGTCCTTTATCTTTATGTCTGTGATTTATCCAGTATGTCTCATTAATTTCCTTGTAATAATGGCATTTCCCTGGTTCAGTTCATCTCAGGAACCTTGCTTTTTTCTAGCAGAGAAAAAACCTGTCTTTTCTCTGCATCAGTTCCTGTATATTTAAAATTAATTACTGTTCTGAGACAAAATAGCTCTTTAAGAAAAGTCTGATGTAATCTACATCTTTATATTAATTCAGCAGAAATTAAATGCCCAAACTATCCTGCCTAGGAACAGAGGAAGATATAAAAATCAACTCAGCTCCTGCCTTAAGTATCTCTTGCATATATATAAAAAATTTTCCTGTCTTCTAGCTATGATAGTTCATAAATCATCTAGTAGAACAACCTGAGTCACCAGCCTCTTTTATAGGATACAAATTAAGTTATTTGTCATTTTTCTTGGGCATTTTGATCTCAGACAGATGATTTTCATCTGCCCGGTGGCTAGATCCAAAGACTGGGTTGTTTTCACAACCATGAGACACGCACCCTCACAGAAAGGTGCAAAGGTTTTTGGACCTAGTGTGGAAGTCTGCTATTTTATGGCATAATATATGCTGATAATCTTCCCAGAATGTGTTGGAAGACCAAGGCTTTCTGTTCTTTCCTTCCCTCCTGAAATTGACAACAAGCATCCCAGAGTCTACCAAGTCATCTGGATCATGAAAGCACAGGGAGTGGGATTAGCCTTATTTAGCTTTCATCATTTGCAACATAAGTGTCAAATGATTGTTGAAAAGAGTACATTGCCTACATCATAGCTCCTGACCCTAGGCTCCCTTCCTCATGAATGAACGGGAAAGACACTCAGACCTATATTAGATGCCTACCTTAGGATAAGAAGTTTTGTGTCCCAGTGGGGCCTCCTTCTGTTGATGAGTGTAAAGGGAAACTACAGTGAATGAGGATAATGTTGACTTTTCAGTAGGCATCTTTTTCACCAGCAACTGTAACAAATGGGGTCTAACCATGACAATTATTGATGAAACTTCATTGTTTTTAATCCCAGTGCAAGTCCTCCACTGAATTTTATTCCGTTTTGGAAGTGTTCTGTTGTTTTCTTGTCATTTAGCAATTTTCACATTATTTGGTCAATCTTTGGTGCTATCTGATGATCTGTTTGTCTCATGTTCCAGTTTGGCGGTTTTCTTTGTAATAGCGAAAGAAACAGTGTCATGCTGCTAAATGTTCACTGCTGCCCATACTTCTGCCAGTCTCTGGGCAGGGTGCTTGATGATCCATTGCTGCAAATCACTCAGGGCATTGGATCCTGCTGGTTTACTTCTTGCAGTATGCAGAGCCTACAGCATGCCAATCCTCTCTCTGGGTATGATAACCCAGTATTTTGCTGGTCAGGCTTTGGTAGCTGAGCATGCCCAGAGGCTGTCAAGTCTTTGCAGGAAGCAGTGTCTTAACTAACCTCCTCCCTGCTCAGTTCACTTTGTTTGTCACACGTCTTTGTTTGGCCACTGAATTGGTTGGACTTTGTTATCAATCCTGGTGGGAATGTACGTTTAGGAAAGGTTTTTCCTCTAATTTTATCTTATATCTCTCATATAAACTTATCATTACACCTTGTATTTTTATATCACGTGATTCTGCACAGCGTAACCTGCACTGAAACATCAACCCAAATGCACCTATGGAGCTCCTACATTTCTTTACATTAACAATGTTCATTGATGGCTACAGAACTAATAATCTCAGCACAGGTGATTGTTTCTTATTATGTTATTTAGTTCAGCGGTAAAACACTGAAAAATACATGGCAACAATCTTTATGGCTCATTGCAAGTTTTAAGACTATGGGTGTAAAATCAAATAGTGGAATGGTTCTTCAGGTTGTGTTTTTACCAGTGCATAAAATAGAACATGGCTTGTGTTCATCTTATGTCATGGTTTAACCCCAAGCAGCAAAGCCCCAGGCAGCCGCTCATTCACTCCCCCCGGAATGGGATGGGGGAGAGAATCAGAAGAGTAAAAGTGAGGAAACTCATGGGTTGAGATAAAGACAGTTTGATAGGTAAAACAAAAGCTGGGTGCACAAGCAAAGCAAAACAAGGAATTTATGCACTACTTCCCACTGCCAGGCGGGTGCTCAGCCATCCCCAGGAAAGCAGGGCTTCTCCAAGCGTAATGGTTACTTGGGAAGACAAATGCCATCACCCTGAACATACCTCCCTTCCTTCTTCTTTCCCCAGCTTTATATACCGAGCATGATGTCACATGGTGTGGGATATCGCTTCGGTCAGTTTGGGTCAGCTGTCCCAGCTGTGCCCCCTCCCAGCTTCTCGTGTGCCTGGCAGAGCACGGGGAGCCGAAACAGTCCTTGACAGGTGTAAGCATGACTTAGCAACAACTAAAGCATGTCCACGTTATCAAAACTGTTTTTAGCACAAATCCAAAACACAGCCCCATACTAGCTACTATGAAGAAAATTAACTCTATCCCAGCTGAAATCAGGACATCTTACTGAACTGTGTCCTCCATGCTGCCCACTGGGAACAGACGGTGGTCCATACTCTACCCAAGATGAGCTAATTTATTAATTCCTTGTACATTAAATGTAGGCAGGTATCCCACAGTATACTTGAGGGATTTTATTCTTTTGTTAGAACAGGATCCACATCACCTCTACATGAACAGCAGTTCTACAGTTATAATAATATCAGAATCTGACTGAATCAGTGTGTTAAAAATATTGACATCAAAATTACCTGATGCCTTCTCAGGATGCTTGGTGACAGGATAGCTCTGTTATTGGTTCCACACACACCTTCCAACAAAACCAAATATTGCTGAATTATGCTTTTATTGCTAAATAATAACTGCAGTAATAAAAAGAAGTGTCTTATTCTGTGTCCAAGAATATTTATTAATTTTATTCTCATTTCTCTCACAAGAAAGCTGCTATTGTTTATATTCTCTAGAACTGAAATACTTCCCTATTTCCACACAAATTGTTTTACATACCATCCAAGGTACATTTCTATAACTGCAACTTAAAAAGCCACTGATTAGGCAGATCACTCAGCCACTAACCTGCACCTACTTCCATTTTTAACGGTGTTTGAAAACTTAATAAATGCAATGGGGAACTCTTCCATTTCACACATGTGACTTGATTTTTTTCCTCCCCAGAGCCTGTTCTCAACTAGTAACTGTCTTGATTCTCCCTTTGGGTATGATCCTCCAGCTCCACAGAAACTGGTAAACATCCTCAGATGCCTGAAATTGTTCTTCTAGGGCACAAAAATAACTTTTTCTGACATCTTATGCCCTTGCTGCCGCTTCCTAGCATATTGATAAGTCTGTTTTCAGTGTTGGCAAAACAAGGTCTTGAAGGAACTTTGACTTCTAACCTGTAGGCCTTGCCTTCATCTAGAATCTGCATACTAGAGAGTTTAATAGCCTGTTACTCTCAACCCCGGATTTTGATTCACGTCTGTTTCTCCCTCTGCCTTCCTCTCCTTTTAGTAATCTTTCTCCCATTTATCTCACAAGAAAGCTGCTATTGCTTATATTCTTCTGAATTTAAACACTTTCCAATTTTCACACAAAGCATGATGACATTTGGTGAGTATATTTTAACAAGACTATTTATTTCCATCAGAAATCTCCCAATACCCTTGTTTTAGATAAGCTCATGTATTATTTTTTTTTTCCCAGAACTAGTTCAAGCTCATTGCTTTATAAAACATACTCATAGTGAAATGGTCCAGGGTGAAAAAAAAAATTCAGCTGAGGCAGTTATATCTTTTGTAAGTCCTTTCCCAAGTGCCGTGTAATTCTGTAGTAGTGTTAGGAAGTATTTAATCTTTATTTTACATATAGTATAAATAAATCATACAACTGCCTACCTTTGTAAAAAAGCGCCATCTTTAGTGAGAATCTTTGCAATATATGGTACCAGTGGAGCAAGTGAAAAGTGTATATCATGAGCAGAAATTAGTCCAAGCAAGTATGTGATGGATATAAACTTATACACAGTAAACACATTTTCTTGCACATTTCTGGCCAATCAATGAGAAAATTGCTCTGCTTCTACTGACAAGGCCCAGACCAAGGCCCTCCATTACTGTTTAAAAATGTTCAGGGTCTTCACTTTCTTTTCTGCGTGAGCACTGACAAAGAATCAGGCAGAAATCCAGTTCTGCCTTTTACCAGCAGGTTTGTATGTTGGAGTCAGTGGAGGGAACTCTGGTCTGGATTAACAGTTCTATTGATCTTTTTTTTAATAAACATTTTATACCAGCAGAAAAAAACCAGATGGTTTTACAGAATAAAGAAACAGTTGCTTTTTGGGGAAATACCTCTTAAGAGCACATATTGAATAGCCCATATTAATTATCCTGCAATTATCTTTTAAAAACCTCAGCACAAGGGACCTGGAAAGTCATGGTGACCACATGTGACAAGTTCATACAACAATGTACAGAAACACATTTAAGGCACTTTATTTCCATTTCCAGAGAACACAAGGCACAGAAAAGTGTGTTCAGCCCTCCGATTGTTTATACAGCCGAGGTAAATCTTTTGTAAATCTTGAAGGACTCATTCTACTAGAAGGAAGAAGGTTTGGGTTTTTTGTCACCAGGGAGCCCGGAGTCCCTTTGGCAACCAGGCTTCAGAAGAATGGTGCAGAAGGTGACAGGCACTTTTGTGTGCAACAGCTGTGTCACCCGTGCCAGCAGAGCCGTGTAACGTCTTTCTGTGTTAGCACAGGCAGGACATGATGGGAACTGCCTCTGCTTACTTCTGCGACTGAATTCACTGTCAGAAAGTGGTTGCAAAGCCTGCCCAGCTGGATTCTGTTAAAAATAATAATTTCTGCCTCACTTAGCCTGAGATGATTGATCTGATGTTGACAAAAAGATGGGCAGAAAAAGGAAAGCAGTGGCTTCTTATGGGTGGTTGCTGAGAATATTCCTCTAGGTTATCCATTGAATTCACAGTTTTTAACCAAGTGATGAGCTAAGTGTATTTCTGAAAAGTGCTTCAGGCTCAGATTTTACCTTTTCTTGGGGAACCATTGTGCCAGAGTTCAAACTTTGCATTTGCTTACAAGGACGGCTGTTGCTGAGCTCATTTCTCATTGGCTCTAGAGCCTTTATCACACAAGGATGAACTTTAGATACTAACATAAACTGTGGCTATGGCCCGCTTACTCCCCAGTCAGCATCTAAGGTGCCAGTTAATGTCTGATTTGAGACAGCAAGTACTGACCTCTTGTTTAAACCAAAATCTTTCAATGTTAAAAAAATCGCCCCCCTGAGAAGCCAGGAAGTAACTAAAATAGATGCACCTGGGTGGTTTTGTGTGCTCTATGGTTATGCGCTCCTCTGAGGAGCACTCAGGAGTGTTGTTGACTGTGATCCAAGTGGCTCAAATAATGTGTTCCTTTCACAGTTTCTTGTCACACTGATTTTCAAATTATTCCCTGAACCTACTGATCCTTTAAAACTGTGTTCCACTTTCAGTTTTAAACAAGGTAGCTAGACAGCAGCAGAGACCAGCAGCGTAAGAATGCAATTTGGATGCTGGGAACACACTCCTCTATGCTTTCAAGCTGATGCACTGAGGTGTAGCTGAATTCTGTGTTTAAAAGCAATCTAAATTAAAAGTATACTTTTCATTCTGAGTTTCTTAAAAAATGTAGTATTCATGTCAACCCTTCTTTAGATTTGGTTGAACTGAGCACTGTGAGATGAAACGTGATCACTGTGAATGTGATACATACTTTCCATAATTATTAAATGTTATGAAATGAACATTTACTGTAATAAATGTGAGCGTATGGCACATTTATAAACTCCGTTTTGACTGTTGGCTGTTCATTGTTGTAATGGTTTTAGCTGGGATAGAGTTAATTTCCTTCACTGCAGCTGGCACAGTGCTGTGCTTTGGACTTAGTATGAAAACAATGTTGATAACACACCGATGTTTTGGCTGTTGCTGGGCAGTGCTTGTACTAGTCAAGGACTTCTCCAGCCTCCCATGCTCTGCTGGGTGCACAAGAAGCCGGGAGGGGAGGGGGCACAGCTAAGAGAGCAGATTCAAACTGGCCAAAGGGATATTCCATATCATGTAACGTCATGCCCAGTATGTTACCTGGGAGGAGCTGGCCGAGGCAGGGAGGCAGCAATTGCAGCTTGGGGACCAGAAGGGTTGGTTGGCGGGTGGTGAGCGGCTGTATCGTTTGTGTTTCTGGTTTTTTCCCTTTTTCCCTTTTCCTTTTTATTATATTATCATTATTGTTATTTTATAATAATCATCATTATTATAATTATTATTTTATTTTAATTATTAAATTGTTCTTATCTCAACCCACAAGTTGTTTTTTTTTTTGCTTTTGCTCTTCCGATTCTCTCCCCCATCCCATAGGGGTGGGGGGAGAGAGCGAGTGGTTGCCTGGTGTTTAGTTGCCAGCTGAGGCTGAACCACGACAACTGTATACAATTGCTTAGAAAAATAACGTGAAGTAACAGCTGAATTCTGCAGCCAGCTAAATACAGATCTGACAGAAAACAAACCCCTTCACATGGTATCCTGATATGTCCCCAGGACACTGAATACAGCAAGGCTTCTGCAACGAAAATAGTATAGAAAGCTACAGTTAAGATTTTCTTCACAATACAAGTGGCTCAGAATGAGTTTGCATGGGTGACATTCATTGTGTCATAACATTACACAAAGATATTTGACTTTGTCATGATAACAGTGTTCTCAGAAAACAATCAGTTATTTTTACTTCTTTTTAAGTTTTTCTACTCCCTTTTGCCACCAACACAGTTTTGAGCCTTCAGACTGACAACACTGACTTTGGCCATTTGAATTTACAAAGGCAGCATTTAAATTGTGGATCTGGGAATACTTCCAAATGGCTGGTTCCAGGTGTTCATCCAGCTAAGCTGAATTGTTGCTGTTGGACATGCCTTTGCCCTGATTTCTCCATCTTGAATTCCAGTGAACAGAAACCACAGACACTCGCCAGACAGGAGGCAGGATGTGCTCTAGTCACAGCCCAGCTCTAGATTTTTGCTGATGGTGCTCTGGTGTCCAGGTATTCCTCTGCTGATTCCTTTCCACCCTTCTGACCTGGTATTTCCTTCTGTTAATCTGTGGTCTTTTCCTTGCCCCTCTCTTCCCATGACCATACTGCTCTTCTCATCCATCTAACTCCAGTCTTATCTCCTCTATCTCCCCTACTCCTACCAGCTGTGGTCTTCTGTAGCCAGTTCCTTTCCAGGTGCCCTATCACTTTTCAGGCTCTTTCTGCTCCCTCTATTTCTCCCAGACGCATTTTCCTGTTTCACTCTTTCTTCCTTTCACCAACACCTTCAGAAGCTGTCTCACCCTCTTTCCTTTTCTCTCCTTGTCTAGATTATTTCCTCACTCAGTCCCATTTCTTCCTGATGTCTGTTCTTCAGCCCCTCATCACTGTTATTCCTCACCTCTTTTCCCTCTTTTGCAGTCCCAGGTTTTCCCTCTATACATTTAGCATCTGTAGGTCCCCAGTTCTCTCACTGGGACGACTGCTATGGCTCCCGGTTCTCACCTCCTTGTCCAACTAGTCGGTCTGCCTTTCCCACCTCCATTCCATAACTACATGATACCTCTTTTGCCTCCATGGACAGTGATCCTGCCTTCTTCTCCAGGATATGTCTTCTCCTTCTTTAATGAGCGAAGTGTAGCTCCTTTCTCCACCTTGCCCATGCACTTAGGAGGAGTTTGGCTTCCCTCCAGCCCAAAGAACTACCAGTCCTGCCTCTAGGACAGGAATACATTAACAGTTCTTCAGCTTTCCTTTATACTTGAATAGTCTGACCACAGCAGTACAATTGCAGTCCTTGGCAACTCATATAAAGGCTTCATTTCCCTAGCAAAAAGATGGGTACCTTTCTTCTCTTTCTAATGTTGAAGAAGCTTCTCTGTAATGTTATCGCTTTTCCCTTGATGTTTCCTGGCATAATTCCTATAGTTTTTTTCCAAATAAATACTACACTATGAAAATTAAATGGCAGGTTTTTAGCTACTGCTTGACTTTTAGCCAGCTAGGCTCAAGCCGTGTCTGAATATCTCATGTTTTGTTCATCTCTCTTCTGAACTAAAATCTTAAATTGGAAGTTGTCCATCACAGGCAGAGGCCAGTATCTTTTATTGCCTCAAGTTATTTATAGAAGCCAGTTGACATAAAAGGTGGAAAGATCTAATTCACTGGGGGGGGGGGGGGGAGGGGGGAAGCAAATCTGCTAACACAGTTCCATGATACTGAGGCAGAAAAGAATGTGATCAGTGTACATATGTTAAAGATAAGTCTCATTTGGTGAACAGCCAGGGCAGGATGGATGGACACTGTGATCCTACTGACCCTTCTGGGGTCCTTAAGCTTTTTAGATGTTGAAGCCATCTTCTACTTAGTTATTTAAAGCATATCCTGTTCTAGGTCATAATTTTAGGGAAAAATCCTGTGGGCTTGTAATCATTATGTTCTTCGTTAGCAGTTGTAACAGTACCAGGAAAGACGGCTGCAGAGTGCTGCCTTATGGGCATGAAAAGGATGAAAACGGTTGGGTTTGGTTTGGTTTTTTTTTTTTTTTCACAATTATTTCCTAGTGGGGTCTGTCTGTTTTAAGAGTACTAGATTTCCAAGGACTTGCCAAATTAAATCCTGTGAAATTCTCTCTGAATTAGGCACAGAGGTGTACCATATAAGTTTTACAGTTCAAACCAAGATACTAATTCAATGAAAAACACAGCAAGATTACCAGTCTGCAACATTTTGCAACCTGAGTTCTAACATTTGTGTCAATAGCAAAGGATGAGAGAGAAGTGTGAATTAAAGATTATACCAGTGTTTTGCAAATGCACAGGAATGAATCTAAGATGAGACCAGCACAAATGGCTGATTAAATGTCATACTCTACAACTCCAAATATAAGTTTTAAAGACTTACTTAAAGGTCAGCATCTCTTTAAACCCTGCAAAAGGCACTTCATGTGACAGCAAATTTTCTTGTAAGGTAGAGCAGAATTATACAAATATATGATACAATTTTATTTGTCTGGCATATTGAGATATCATGTCATGCTTACAGCTTAGTTGAAACTGAGTGGGGATTGGGAAGCATGTCTTATTCCTGAGGGTAAAATGTAGTTTTCAAATAAACAGAGAATAAGGATGGATGAAAATGTAAATCCCTCAGACATTCTGAATTCTATCATGACTTTGATATATAATTGTTTAATGATTTCCTGAGGGAAAAATGTCACCTTGTATTTAGGGAATAGTAGTCTGGAAGATCTGGTGAAGGACATGCCCTAGAAAATATTTGTAGGGCTGCAATGTTTCTTCAGGAGATATAGCTGCTGCTTGTAAGGTAGCCTGTCGCTCAGGTGCCCTTGCTTATTTCAGGAATAATGCAGCCTTCACGATTCAACATTAGTACACTGTAGGTTTTTAAGCTGTTAAATCTACATAACGCTAGGGAAAAAATATGGAACAGGGATCTGCTAGAATGCATCTCAGCAGTGCTAGAGAGCTGTTGTTACAGCCCAGCTAAATGGAAACACTGACACAGATTCTCCTCTAAGAGGCACCGTTGTTCCTTGGTGCCTCCAAGGAGTCATTGCAAAGTTATTCCACACACCTATTGATAAAATGAGAGATGTGTAAGAAGATTCATAATACTTGCCTTTCTTTTTCGATTCTGATTTTTTTCGAAATGAACCGTGAGGGTAAGAAGGTATCACATGTGGAAAGTGTTACAAAAACAAGCAGCTGTTTATTTTGTTCTGTGTGTTATAATCAACAATATTGGTGTGAGGTGGCCAGGGCTGTTTGCTAGGGTTGTGGACCCAGGTGTGCCGAATGTGAGTCAGTAATAATCTGGATATTTTGCACTGGAAGTAACACATGATTATAATGTGAAATCTATTGACTTTCTGAGACTTTGTTGTGCCAGGAAGTCAGCCTTTGGTGCATTTACAGTGATGTTCCAGTTTAGAACAACAGTGCACTCTTGAAGCAAACCTCTGAACTGCCCGCCCAGCTGTGCCTTGGTTCTCCTCAGGGATTGACCTCAGTGCGTACGACATTGATCTTTTTTCAGCCAAGCTAAGCCACAAGACATCCTTCAGGAAACAGCTTATATCAAACTGCAGCTGTGGGTGGGCATTCAGCTCCCTGACTTGGACGAGCACGGGCCAAAACTAAACTCCCCCGAACATGTACCGTGCCGATGCTGTGCGCTCTGCACCAGACGTTTTGACCTACAGGCCCAGTCCTGTTGCTCTCCACTACTTGCTAGTGGAGGAGTAGCAGGGCACTCAGCAGGTTACTAAATGGAGGCATGTTTTGGACTGATAACTTACCAGGGCTCAGGCAGTTGTCCACTCTTCCACCTTTCAATATGTCATTCCCGGCTTCAGGATTTCATTAACCAATCTGACTTTCTTCCTCAAACAGTGGGTGAGTAAAAAGCAATACCCACGAGACTTATTGGAAATAAAGTGTATGAGTACATTTAAATGGAAATATACAGTACTCATTCTATCAGAAACTACAAGGGAAGAGTGAAACCGTCACATATGTCATTTTAGTCATGCTAAGGCTAGCAGGCTTTCGTATGCAAATGGCCAGGGGAAAGGAATGGGAAACACATGTACCCAGAAGGTGCTGCATTTTCTTGCGAATCTGGAAAAGGATACCATACTAGACTTTTTTAGAAGAAAAAACCATAAGATAAGCATTCAAATGAAAGCTAGTAAATATTAGTAATGGCAGAGTTATTTCCTTTGAAATGAATTGGTAGAAAATGCTGAATTGAAAAGATTATAGCAGGGCTATGGTTTCTACATGGAATGTTTCAGGATTCTAGCAAGAAAGGTGAAATATAACACCATGTTTTGAATAAGTGAACTCCACATCAAGTGGATATGTATATTTTTTTAGGATTTTTTTTTGTTGTTTACTGGGTAGAACAGAAACCAGACCACAGTAGTTTGCTGCCACAGCATCTCTGGGAAATGGTGCTTAGAAGGCTGGCTTCTGGGCAGGCTCAGTTCTGGACTTCGTGTCATGCTCTCTTCTCTGATGGGGTGGGGTGGGAAGTGTTGGTGATTCAAGCAGCACGCTCTGTAGGAATGCAAAAATGAAGATTTCCATATTAAGCTTTGCTTTCACAATGCTCACCATGTTTTCTTTCAAGGCACTGAAAGAAAACATGGTAAGAGAAAAATTTTAACCATCTAAGTTTAAAATGTTGGCTAATATTTGTATTGTATTTATTTTTTATTATCAGAATTTCCAAAATGGAAATTCTAAATTTCAGTCAGGACTAATCATGTACGTATGGCAAAGCACCCTGTGAAAACATTTTGTACTGTCAAAACAATACTCTGACAGCCTCAGATTGCATGTGTCCATAGCAGATCGGGCACGGGTAGCGGCAATCAAGCATAACCATGCTTGCTCTTCTTTGCTGTCATTCTGTAGGGTGACAGCTGTGAAAGGCAGTCCAAGCTTATTTCTTAGCCTTTCACAGAAGTTGCCATTAAGACATCAACTTCTGAGGAGGGAGGTGGTGCAGGCTTCCTTGTACAAAGCGGTGTTAAGAAGACTCTTGCGTGTTTCACACTTGCCAGTGAGGAATTAAAAAGTGGCAACTTCTAACTGCTTAGGTGCAAGCTATTGACATTAGCTGGTACAAGCTAATGAGCAAATCTAGTCCCACAAATCATCACTGAAGTGTCCTGGGAACCACAGCAGAGGAGCTAGAGGACTCAGCAGCAGTACCAGATGGGGGTGAAAGGGTGGATTGTGCTCTGTAATAAAATGTTGTGAAAAAACATCATCCTGAAGTTGGGCTCTTGCAGTTGATGGACACTTGCCAGCTTTGGCCACTCTCCACCTGCAACCCATTTTCCTCATTTTAAATAAGGAAAAAATATCATTGAAACATCATTAAGACTTATGACACTGTTGCTATGGTAAGGACATCACAGGTTCACCAAGTACAATCTTTTGTGTTCAGTTTGGGTGAAATGTGCTAAACTAGGCCGCTCTGAATGACAGGAAAAGAAACACTGAATATCCAGCTACTGCCCAAGACAAGGTTCAGTGAAAAACAGCGTGTGAACGTGTAATTAAAGATTTATAGCTGTTCATGTGTAGAAGGGGCCATAAGGAGACTTTAGAGATTTCTTAACTGTGCAGCTTTGCAACTTGCACATTTTTAATACAGCTCTTTTTTTTTTTTTCAAGTCATCTTGAATTTCAGCACAGTAGCAGAGAAAGAAAATGAGCAAATGCTGCTCCTGACAAGATTGTCCATCTGGCATAGTTTTTCCATGTAATAGTGTTAGGAAATGTCAGCTGTCACCTGCAAGTGAATGTGTGCAGATTCAGCTGCCTAAATTTATCATGGAGGGTGACAGACCTAGAGAAACTCATCCAAGGCTTCTTTTCCAACAGCTCCCACAGCCTAAGATGCAGCATCTATCCTCAATGTGACTCACTTACGCTCCAAAGCTTAGTTAGGCAGCTACTAAACTTTAGGCAGCGCCACTGCTGGGTACAGCTCTTCCCAGCCAGCTGGGCAATTCCCCTCTGTATCTGTGGGGCCACTTCTATGTGGGGAGGCTTGCACCCCAGCTGAAACCAATGTATTTTGGCCTGGCCTGGCCGGTAAGGCAGCCTTGCAACAACTATCCATTTACAGCATATGACGAGGGCCACATCCTTGCTTTTCTCTGCTTCTGTGCAGGTGACTCAAGTTTGGGGTGGTAGGAAGAACCCTCTGACCTCCTGGGACAGGAGATGAGAAGGCTGGGGGAGGCAGTCACGTAGTACTGCCTGGTCTCTCACACCTCTGTTTTTAACAGAAACTGGGGTCCAGCAGCATCTTCAACCATACCAAGGCAGTACCACTCCTCACGGCCATGGAGCAGGCACTGGTGTGAGCATGGGCCCTGGTGTGCATGGCGAAGATTCCCTCGTCCTGGGGATGCCTCTGAGGTGTAATCCTATCCTGCCCAGCCCATGCTTCAGCTCCTGGGGGATCATTATCCTCCTCGGTGCTTCTCTCATCTTTTCTGATAGTTGGGAGTGGCAAGCAAAAGTCTTCTTTTCCTGGAGGGCTGCACTATTGCAGAGCAGTCTGCTTGCTGGGACCAGCCCACACTGCTGCTGTGTGTCCTGCAGAGGACAGGGCTGGGCTAGGGGAGAGCTCCCCAGCCTGGGCAAAATCCAGGTAGCATCTGCACCACAGGAGTGGGGGCTTGCGGGTCTGCCCCAGTTCATACCACAGTACCATTTAGCTTACCAGTATAGCTGGTGAGACTGCTGGTGGTGGGCAGGGTAATCTGTCACTTTGGGAGGAGGGGAACAGAGATGCTCACCCAGAAGCCAGCCATCATGATAGTTCATGGGTTGAAGATGCAGCACATGGTGACCTAGAGTGAAGTGCTGGAATTGTATTTAGTAAGTTGTTAAAGAGGAAAAAGATGAACCAAAATCAGCCAGTTCACAGAGGACTCCAAATCTAGTTAAATACAATGCACGAATGCACTGCCTTAAGTTTGGTCCAAAACCTTATTCACAAGAAGCCTGGGACCAAGGTCTGAAGAAATTAAGCACATAACTGTGATGAAAAGGAACAAATGGAAAGTCATATACACCTCAGAATATATTTTATTATTGTTTCAAATTAAAAAATTGCAGCCCATGGGGGTACTAATATCTGTCCTCAATGTGAGAAATAGCTTCCTTATTAAGTCTGCAGATAAATCTAATAACAAATTCAACAGCATGACAGGCCCTGTATTCCACAGCATCAGTAAGAATTTGTTGCCATATTCGACAGAATTTCTGCCCCTGAGGGCCATTGCATCTTCATTGCAGGCATTTATTGAACGACATCCTGCTTTGCTTAATGGCTCGTACAAAGCGAGATGAATTACAAAATTTCTGAGGTGGGAGCTGTGGGGGTTAAGGTGTGATGCAAATAAATGAAAAAGGAAACCCCAGGCTTCTTCCTGACAGTTTGCACAAGTGCCACTGGCAAGAAAGTAGAAGATCAGCTATTGTTTAAAAATATCACCTAAACATACATATGAATCATATCACAGAAACACAAAATGACCTCAAGGTTATTCCCACAAGAAGGCTTCTTGCTGCACAGGTGCAATGAAGTAGCCAGAATATTTTTGGAACTGGGCTTTTAATTGCAGATAATGTGTTTCAAATGGGATTAAGAAATATCAACAATTTAAAGCTCCTGGGACGTACAAAGAGCTAATGGAATAAATTGATGTTTGGCTATTACAGCCAGAGCAGTCTGAAAAGCAGAATCTAGCATGAAAATGTGGGATGGCAGCATAGGAACTCTGTAAGCCTGTTATTTCCTCAGCTGCAACTGGTTTTACTTAAAAGAAAAAAAAAGAAAAAAAAAAAAAAAGAAAAAAAGATGTGGATATCAGAGAGCAGTACTGGGGAGCAGCAAAAGCCTGTAACATGGAGGAATTTCCAGTTTGGATGTATCTGACAGTGAACTAATAAATATTAAATAAGAACTCTCAAAGAGATATTAGAATGTTAAATAAATGGCTACTGAACAAAAATATGACGAGCCAGCACTTTGAAGTCCCTACCATGTCAGAGAGCATTCCTGACTTGGATGATGGCTGACTGTGCATTGTTTTGTTTAGAGCTGCTTAGGAGTTTTCCATCAGCACAATTTTTCTGGAAGAAAAGTAAAATTTACCTTAGGGGAATTTCTATTTGCCATTTGAAAACAACAGAAACAAAATTAATTTTCCAACTGGAAAGCAGCTTCTCCTTCGTAATGGCCGTGCACTTTTTACTAAAAACTAGTAAAATCAGTAAATCACATTTATTTGCTAAAATCTTCTACAAAAATTAGCAAAGTCTTTCCAATCATGCAGCTCACAAACCCCCAAAAGCTCCAGTTCCAGACTGAACCATGTTTTTTAAATATGTAGACTTTCAATGGGATGAATTTCCATTTTTCCAGAAGCTCTAGACAGAACAAAGTGTTGTCAACACTTTGCAGAGCAACAAAGCAATTCTCACATCAGCTTCATGGATGCCACCACCTCTAAACTGCTTCTGATACTTCTGTGGTGCTGCAGCACACATTGCAGGATGCAGAGAGAGAATTATCTTGCTATTTAAATGGGTGAGAAAGCCAAAGATTTCAATTTTTTTAAAAAAAACCTAAGTGGTAATTACAGTAGCTTTGAAAAGTACATCTTGCTTTTCAAAGAAGGTTTTTAGTGTAGCAAAAGTGATTAAATCTACTTATTATCAGCCTTGTAAGCAGTGAAAAAGTGTGCGTTGAGCCAAACATGGTTGCTCACACAGCGGTTTCAAATAATTAGAAACCAAAGGCTGACTTTCATTTTAATTTTGTTTAATTAATTGGCTCACATTCACCCTGATGTAAGTCAAAAGTACCTTCACGACCATCAGATGGAAACTGTATAGACCACCAGTAAGAGTTCTGCAATGCTGGTGGCTGAAACTACCACAGAATTCATATCAGTCTAACAAACCAAAGGATATGTGAAAGCAAATCTAAAATGAGGACAAGACAGTTCTAGAAGAAAATCAGAAAGAATGATAGATGTCTAGATAGAAGAGATAAGTACTGAAAACTTTCGACTGGAGAGGAGTTGGTGGACATGTGGGTTGAGTCTCACCTTATCTCATGCTAGGCATCTGCTGTGTCAATGTTTTCGCCTGAACATAATCTCCATGATAAATGTAGAGAAATAGGCTGTTTTAGAACATAATTTTTCCATTGTAGATAAATCTCAGACTGAAATGAATAATTACCTACAACTAATCTGTTACTACTGCCTTTGTTGGAGATGTCTAAAGTGAGATGAGATATACCCTACCCTGGGTAATCGTGTTAGAGTAAAGGTGGTTTATAGAAGTTACAAAAACCACTTTTTGTTCAACTACTACAGAGAGTACCAGATATTTATCGGTATAGGGGTTTCTCAAGATACTTTGCTGGTCTTGGCAGGATTACTTGTAAGACATTTTCTTAGAATTCGCTCTAAAAGTTTTCCTCAGATGAGGAACACACACTACATCTGTGTACTCCCATGTAGACCATAATGTTGATAACACCAAATTTCCTAGTTAAAGTGATGGTTTTTAGGTGCTGCGAGCAAGGGGGAAGCTTCCCGCAGGGGAAGCTGAGCCTAAGTAGCCAATATACTTATGTTCAAGCTGAGCGTCACATGGTCTCAGCTACACTAAAAAGCAACCAAGAAAAATATACTTGAAGGAGAAGCAAAGGATACAAATAGCCTTTGGAATATGCAGTCTTCGTGCCTGTGTTTACGTGTGAGTTAGCATCTGGTTTACTTTGGTTCAGCTGAACATAGATCCTTTAGGATATGAGCATCCGGATGAATTACAAAGTATGACTTTTCTGATGTATGACACAGAGTAGCCTGAATTGAAGGATGCTTTATAGGCTTTCACTTTGTATTTTACATTTCTGAAATTGTCTCTACAAGTTATTTTTCATCCTGCTCTCTCCTTCTTCTATGTGCTCCTTTTAATTTAGTATCAGAAAGCAGAAAGTTCTCTGCAACAGGTGACACCAATGAATGATCTTACCTTTCAAGAGATTTCATACCAGACTTTGCTCTGACAGATGACAAAGTCTGAATATCCACTAGCTTTTTTTGCCTGAAAATGTCTTCTTTCCTTTTTTGCCTATGCCGCTTCAGATTTTTTGTGGCTTCCTATATGTTACTCCAAATTTCTGCAAAATGTAATCTCATGGGATGGAGCTCCAAGTAGCTTCCCAAATTTGTTTCTAAAATAAAGCTACCCAAAGCTCCAGCCTCACACAGCTCCCTCTTAACTGGTCTTGTGTTGCTAACATAAGATCCTGAATAATGACCAATGTGTGTTCGTGTCAGACTCTGCAATCTGCCTCAACAGGGTTCATGGCTTTGTTTATGGCTGCTCAAAACCAGATCAATATGCAGCTTGCAGCTGTTAGATAACAAGATATGCACTACAA
This sequence comes from Phalacrocorax aristotelis, assembly GCF_949628215.1. NCBI lineage: Eukaryota > Metazoa > Chordata > Aves > Suliformes > Phalacrocoracidae > Phalacrocorax > Phalacrocorax aristotelis. Next base: position 69,290,972 of record NC_134276.1, on the reverse strand, counting down.
CCTCCTCTCTCTTTCCTGCCTCCAGGCTTTTATAGCCGTCATAAAAATTGCTTTCAAGCAATCTCTTCTCCAATCACCATTTGCTATTTTCTCAAGTGTATATGGTCCTGTTAGAGCCTATAAGCTACAGTTTCATGAGTTCCAGGTACCTTTCTACTAAGGAAAGACAGTTTTTTCTGTTATTTTCCCTCATTTCCCAGGGAGACAAAAACCTGAATATTTCAGTCTCTTACCTCATGCAAGGTCAAATCTACAGACTGTCTTCTACAATGCTTCATTGTTGGAAAAAGGCAAAAACTTCAAAACCACAAATGTGGTGAGTACAAAGAAGTAATGACTGATTTTTTCTGTATTTATGACTTTTTCTCCCTTTTCTACAATTCAAGAACTGTTCTGTTTGGAATGTTTATTGGAGTTACAACTTTTGGTGTTGCATTTGCATGTTAATTAAGTTGTCTTGAAAGAAGCTACCTAATCCTCTATAAACAGAGAGAGCTAACTGAAATAATACACTCAGTTTCATGTGTATATATTCATCTGAGAGAAAGAGACAAGGTACAGAAAGATGCTTTTCTGTGAAAACAGCTGTCAATCAGAAGGGGACTTGCTGTGAATTTCAGGCATCAACTCCCTGCTGTCGGTATGTGCATGGACAGACCCTGCCCTCTCAAGAGCCACGGCACACCACACGCCTCAGTGCAAAGCAGAGGACTTTGTAATAATGCTGAGAGCCCAAGTCTGCTCTCCAAGATGGCAATTTTCCAACTTACATCAGTAACAAGGCAAATTGGAACCGGAGAGATTTATTTATATGGGTTAGTAAAAACTTCTTATGTGTGATAACTTTCCCACAGGAACAGCTTTCGAGATAGCTGCCAAATGAAAATTGAATGCCTTGATACCATGTTTATTTATGCATCTGTTATCACTGCTCTTATTTACATGATCCTGGTAAATTTTTATGTGTTTTACAGCGCAGACGCATTTTTATTGCACGTTTGAAACATTAAGTTCATATTGATGGAGCTAAGTGGTAAAAAAGCCTTCTGTTCAGCCTTTTTGAACAGAGTATGTGTGTTCTCATGTTTCCCACAGGAGATGATAGTTCACACAACTTCAGAAGCTCCGGGTGCTCTTCTAGTCTCGTTTCAGAGATAATTTTCATGAAAGCCCGTCCTGAGACCCATACATATCTGGAGCCATATTCCACGTCTGTATGGTGCCAGGAAGGTGAGTGGGAGTGAGATATCAATGCTATCGATACTCCAAATTGTTTATGAGGAAAATTTAAAAACTCTTTGAAAGATGTTATGACATAAGAACGTGACAGAAATTAACCTGGCAAGGGCAGCAGTGCCAGCTGAGAGACTTACTAGGTCAGGCACAGCATGAATGCGTCTATACTGCTCTGAGGTTCCAGCAGCTCAATCTTTGTCCTAGAGAGTTTGCATGTTTACTTACTGCAGTCGGCACTAAAAGTCATCCATAATAAGCTCCACTGATGGGATAGGTACCCCTTGAATATCTATAGTTTATATAGTCTATATCAAAGAAAAAGCTGAGGAAGGATATGATTGCTCTGTTAAACTACTTCAGTGGGGTAGATAGCATGGGAAGGTGAAATATTTATGTAAAAGTGGAAAGCTGGCATAAGATCAAATGCACAGGCACCTAGTCAGGAAGTGGGTTTCTATTCAGCCTTTTGAAATGGATGAAACATTCAGCTGGAAGATAGAGTTATTCCAGATTATGAGAGAGGCTAAAATAATAGGTTTTCTGAGGAAAACAGAAAACAGAATCAACAACCTAATAGGTTCCTTCTAGACTGATGTTTTCAGATGGTTCTGATAATTAATTTCCTCTGCCTCTCCAGCATTATTTGTCATCTTGTGTTCTAAATGGTTTCCCACAGTTTAGTGGGAAAATATCATGACTCAATTAAGGGAGGCTCATTTTAGACAAATGAAATTAACAGCAGTATTGCATTGGTTAAAAAAAAATCCTTTTAGCTACTACATAGAAGAGAGAGTAAAGTATTTACAGAGTATCAGCTTTTCAATGATGTATATTCTTTTTTCCTGTGTTTTAGAACCAAAAGACATAAGTGTATATTATTTCAACAAGTAGCTATGAGATTGGCTATTTAGATTAAAAAAAACTAAAATAAAGACCCAACGGGATTCCTGAACAGATGTTTGCCTCTTCTGTACAAACACAGAAAATCCCGTGACTTAGATTATGGATAAAGCTTTGGCTGCTGAAGTGCTGTTTATGTCAGATGCCTGCTTCCTACACAGATTGTAACCCATACAGAGCTCCTTCCTGTTTTGGGAATTTTCCAGAATTTTTCAGGATGAATGAGTTTGTAACATTCATTTTTATTGTATTTTTAAGGGCTGTAAATGGTCCTTACGCAGAGCTAGCTCCAGCAGAATCCAGGTCTGAAGTCCCCATCCAGTATCTGTTTTGCACACAGAAAGGGGCAGAGCTGGCTGGCAGGAGAGGCTGAGCCCAGGGGTAGATGAGGACTCCCATCCCCTTCATAGTTCAGGTGCCCAGGTCAGGGCTGGGAGCAGGTATATTAGCAAGGACAATGTGTGGCATGGTGAGAAGAGTCCTGCAGAACAGAACAGCTGGATTTGAGTATCCCATATTCACACCATTTGCATTTTTGGGGGCTAAAGTGGACTAAGCATGCTAGGTGTGCTCTGTCTGTCTGTCTGAAGCTCTGTTTCTCTGCCAAGGGAATACAAGGTGCATGGCATGTAAAGAGAGGGCACTTGAAGGACACACATGGAGAAGAGGGTTGGGATTCTGCTTTTGTTTTAAACCATACTCCATTCAATGCAAAAGACAAAGATGCCCTCAAGGATGAATCCAGAAATCCTAGGATAGATCCAGCATGAATGAACACTCCTGCAGCTGAGTGTGTTGCAGTAGGAACCACTGTCTAACACCAGCGCGAATGGGATTTGTCTTCTATGTGATGGTGTGGAGTGCAGTGAGGAGTTAACAGGGCTAACTAGCTCAGTGGTGGCTATAACAGCACTGCCAGTATGAGAAATAGCTCAGCTATCTCTGCCCTGCTCTTCACTGCACTGTGTAAAGTGACTGCTAGCTTCTAAACAGTGCCAGCCAGTGTGGGCCACTCACTAGTGGACTGTCATCCACTGTTCTGGATGGATGCTGAAACAAAGCCATAGAGGGGTCGAGAAACTTCCCATAAACCATAGACATCTAAAATTACAGAATCGCAGAATCACAGAACAGTAGGGGTTGGAAGGGACCTCTGGAGATCATCTCGTCCAACCCCCCTGCTTGAGCAGGGACACCCAGAGCAGGGGCACAGGAACGTGTCCAGGTGGGGTTTGAATGTCTCCAGGGAAGGAGACTCCACACCCTCCCTGGGCAGCCTGTGCCACTGCTCTGGCACCCTCACAGGAAAGTTTTTTCTCATGTTCAGGTGGAACTTCCTGTGTTCCAACTTGTGCCCATTGCCCCTTGGCCTGTCACTGGGCACCACTGAAAAGAGTCCAGTCCCATAGTCCTGACACCCACACTTTAGATATTTATAGGTATTGATGAGATCCCCCCTCAGTCTTCTCTTCTCCAGGCTGAACAATCCCGATCTCTCAGATTTTCCTCATAAGGGAGATGCTCTGGCCCCCTGATCATCTTGGTAGCTCTCCACTGGACTAAGATCCTGTTTAGGAACCTGATTTTGGCACATATGGAGCAAAGATCTCTGATTCAAGCATTTGGATGTTGCAGCCAAAGTCCTGCCAAGCCTTTCTTTGGATGGAAACTTTTTTTTTAAAGCATACTCAATAGGCCTCATCCAGTTCAACAGAAGTGGTAGTACTGACTGCAACAGAAACTTGGAGCAGCAAAGTGCTTCTGGTGGAGAACATCAATTGTTACAGGTGATGTAAGCTCACCCTGCTCTGCTGGCCAGCACCACCTTTAATTAGCAGCTGGAGTCATACAAAATCATGAAGACTACATCTGACTAATTTATAGAAAATTAATCTTAATAGAAATGTATGACTGAAGCAGCCAATTTGGTTTAGTGCCCATTTTAGCTGTACTGCTAATGAAAGTACTGGGAGGAAAGTTATACAGAGGCACAGCAAAAGAAAATGTAGCAGCTAATCAGATGGGATTTAGCAGTCTATGGTAGGTTTTTACCAGCTTTTACTTCTCAGCCACTTTACTGGAGCAGTATTCTTTCGCTTTTTATTAGAAACTGCAGACATCTTTCTGACAGTCCTCTTGAGAAGATTCAGAGAAAGCAACTCTTCTTCATGATAAATGGAAATCTTGGAAATCTTATCCTTGGTGGATAATCAAGGCTGCTAATGAAATCAGCAGAACTTTCAGGTAGAATTTTAACAGGTTTTTTTGGTAGCCCAATACAATTAGGGATGAAGTAATGGAGAAATGAGCACGAACACATACAACATCCTGTACGCTGACTGTCACACAAATAAGAGATGGCTTGCCTTCTGTTCTTGTGGTGAAAACACTCTAGATGCTATAGGCTGTGAATAAGGAATGAACTATGTGAGCGCTGAAAATCTTAGATTAAATCTAATGAACATCATGTTCTTTCAAAACTATCTGTCACTTTTCTCCAGTAGTTCTGAAACTGTATATTTATATGCATATATACATATATATATATGTATGGCCCTCATATATGTGTAGAAGGCCAGGCAAATGAGGACGTAGGTGAAGGTCTATCCAGGATGTTGCCTAGGGTAAGTCGGTCAGCCCCACGCATTATGACCGCCTCTGTTAAGAAGAAAAGGAGAAAGGAGGGTAATTGTCATAGGTGATTCCCTTCTGAGGGAAACAGAGGGCCCAATATGCCAACCAGACCCATCCCACAGGGAAGTCTGCTGCCTCCCTGGGGCCTGGATTAGAGAGATGTTACTAGGAAACTCCCTGGTCTGGTACAGTCCTCTGATTTCTCCCCGCTATTGGTTATGCAGGTGGGCAGTAATGACGTTGTGGAGAGAAGTCTGAGAGTCATCAAAAAGGACTTCAGGGCACTGGGGTGCTTGGTTGATGATCAGGAGCACAGGTAGTGTTTTCCTCAGTCCTGTCAGTGGCAGGGAAGAATACTGAAAGGGATGAGAAAACTCACCGGACTAATTGACATGTGGCTCAGAGACTGGTGCCATTGGTGGTATTTTGGTTTTTTTGATCATGGGGAGGTTTATATGGCACTGGGCCTGCTGGCAGCAGATGGAGTTCAGCTGTCTCAAAGGGGGAAAAGGGTTCTTGCTCATGAGTTGGTGGGGCTCATCGAAAGGGCTTTAAACTAGGTTCAGAGGAGGAAGGGGTTATAGCCAGGCCCACTAGAGAGGAGCCTAGGGGTGGCACGCCACGGTTGGGGGTGAAACTGATACCTGATCTCAAGTACATCTACCCCAATGCACGCAGCAAGGGCAAAACCAGGAGGAGCTGGAAGCCCTTGTACAGCAGGATAGCTATGACTTAGTCACCATCACAGAGACATGGTGGGATGACTCTTACGACTGGAGTGCTGCAATGGATGGCTATAAGCTCTTCAGAAGGGATAGGCAAGGAAGGAGAGGCAGTGGGGTGGCTCTTTATGTTAGGGAGTGTTTTGATTGTATAGAGCTTAGTGATTGTGATGATAAGGTTGAGTGCTTGTGGGTAAGGATGAAGGGGAAGGCCAACAAGGCAGATATCCTGCTGTGGGTCTGTTATAGACCATCCAACCAGGATGAAGAGGTAGATGAAATGTCCCACAAGCAGCTGGCAGAAGTCTCACAATTGGTAGCCCTTGTTCTTGTGCGGGACTTCAACTTACCTGTTGTCTGCTGGAAATACAACACAGCAGACAGGAAACAGTCTAGGACGTTCCTGGAGTGTGTGGAAGATAACTTCCTGACACAGCTGGTAAGTGAGCCTACCATGGGAGGTGCCTCACTTGACCTGCTGTTCATAAACAGAGAAGGACTGGTGGGAGATGCGGTGGTCAGAGGCCATCTTGGGCTTAGCGACTATGATATGATAGAGTTCTTGATTGTTGGTGGAGTAAGGAGGGGGGTCAGCAAAACTGCTACCATGGACTTCAGGAGGGCAGACTTTGACCTGTTGAGGAGCCTGGTTGACAGAGTCCCATGGGAGACAGTTCTGAAGGGCAAAGGGGTCCAGGAAGACTGGGCATTCTTCAAGAAGGAAGTCTTAAATGCGCAGGAGCAGGCTGTCCCCATGTGCCACAAGATGAACTGGTGGGGAAGACAACCATCCTGGCTGAACAGCGAGCTTTTGCTGGCACTCAGGAAAAAAAGGAGAGTTTACCACTTTTGGAGGAAGGGGCAGGCAACTCAAGAAGAGTACAGGGATCTTGTTAGGTCATGCAAAGAGAAAATTAGAAAGGCAAAAGCCCAGCTAGAACTCAATCTGGCCACTGTTGTAAGAGATAGCAAAAATATTTTTACAAATACATTAACAACCAAAAGAGAGCCAAGGAGAATCTCCATCCTCTATTGGATGCAGAGGGGAACTTTGCCACTGAAGATGAGGAAAAGGCTGAGGTAGTTAATGCCTTCTATGCCTCAGTCTTTAGTAGTCAGACCAGTTATCCCCAGGGTATTCAGCCCCCTGAGCTGGAAGGCAGGGACGGAGAGCAGAATAAAGCCCCCATAATCCAGGAGGAAGCAGTTTACAACCTGCTGCACCACCTGGACACTCACAAGTCTATGGGTCCAGACGGGATCCACCCAAGGGTACTGAGGGAGCTGGCAGAGGAGCTCGCCAAGCCATTCTCCATCATTTCTCAACACTCCTGGTTAACAGGAGAGGTCCCAGATGACTGGAGGCTTGCTGTTCTGATGCCCCTCTACAAGAAGGAGCAGAGGAGGATCCGGGGAACTACAGGCCGTTCAGCCTGACTTCAGTACTGAGGAAGATTATGGAGCAGTTCATCCTGAGCATACTTACCAGGCAAGTGCAGGACAACCAGACAATCAGGCCCAGCTGGCATGAGTTAATGAAAGGCAAGTCCTGCCTGGTCAACCTGATCTCTTTCTATGACCAGGTGACCCACCTAGTGGATGAGGGAAAGGCTGTGGGTGTTGTATACCTGGACTTTAGCAAAGCCTTTGAAACTATCTCCCACAGAATTCCCCTAGAGAAGCTGGTGGCTCTTGGCTTAGACAGAAGTACACTGCCACAGGCTTGGGGAAGAGTAGCTGGAAAGCTGCCTGGAGAAAAAGGACCTGGGGGTGCTGGTTGACAGCTGGCTGGACATGAGCTACCAGTGTGCCCAGGTGGCCAAGAAGGCCAACAGCATCCTGGCTTGTATCAGGAATAGTGTGGCCAGCAGGAGCAGGGAAGTGATTGTGCCCCTGTACTCGGCACTGGTGAGGCCGCACCTCGAATACTGTGTTCAGTTTTGGGCCCCTCAGTACAAGAAGGACAACGAGTTGCTGGAGCGTGTCCAAAGAAGGGCAACAAAGCTGGTGAAGGGTCTGGAGAGCAGGTCTTATGAGGAGAGGTTGAGGGAGCTGGGGTTGTTTAGTCTGGAGAAGAGGAGGCTGAGGGCAGACCTTATCGCTCTCTACAACTGCCTGAAAGGAGGTTGTAGCAAGGCGGTGTTGGCCTCTTCTCCCAAGTTACTAGTGATAGGACAAGAAGATCAAGTTGCATCAGGGGAGGTTTAGATTGGATGTTAGGAAAATTTTCTTTACTGAAAGAGTGGTCAGGCACTGGAACAGGCTGCCCAGAGAGGTGGGGGAGTCACCATCTCTGGAGGTGTTCAAAAAATATGTAGATGTGGTACTTCGGGACGTGGCTTAGAAGGAGGGTGATATTGGCTTGACAGTTGAACTTGATGATCTCAGAGGTCTTTTCCAACCTTAATGATTCTATGATTCTATATAATAAAATAGAAACACTTGTGACAAAATGACCAGTTGGAAAACACACTATAAAGCTTTGGGAATTAGAAAAACTGTACCAACCTAGGTTTTTTTCCTAGATGGAAGAAAAGCAGGGAAAGAAGTTCATTCATTCATTTTTTTTGCCCAGTTGCCTTGATGTCAGATTTGGAATTGCATCTAAAAATACCAATTTGTTTGATAAATGACATTTTTTAGGACTTAAAGTCCTAAAGTGATACAGCTCAGTAGAAATATACAGACGCAAAACTGTGGTACAGAAAGATGTTTCAGAATAATTTTATTTTCTATTTTTTTCCTTCTCAGATTGCTCTCTGGCCAATGGATGCTAGGGGAAGGCTCCCAATAACTATGGGTGTAGAAACATGGAGGCAAATTGCATCCAACATGTATGTATTCTCCATCAACTCTGGTGTGATTCAGGACAGGGTGGAATTATGTTACAAATAGAAGAAATAACACGTTGGAAAAGCACCATTCTGCAGTCTCCAGAAAGAATAATGTCTGTCTTCAAACTAGCTTTGCAGAAAGTAGATCCACAGCTTTGCTTTCTTTCCAACCATTTGTGGCTTGAGATCTAATGATCCTAATCTAAAGCTTTATTTCCATTCCCAGTGGAGGCTGAGGCTGGCAGAATGGACAGGCTCTGCATGCTCACTGGCCATAAACTAATCTCTAGACAATATTTTCTGTGTTGAGAATTATTTTCAAATGGATTAAGTCAGTCTGTGTGCCAAGGCCTTATTTCGTGAGATTGTTATTTCAGTGTAACTAACAGACACAGCTACTCTCAGCTTTATTTTGACAGTTAAAATAGCCAAATTAAAAGCAATAGATGTCTTAGAAAACTGCTTAACATCTGTTTGTTTGAGTTTGATTCATTAATACTTTTGGAACTCATAATCTCGTTTATTTTCCCTGGTATCCCCCCAGCAGCCCACAGCTTGACTACTTAACCTCACACAGCCAAAGCTCTGCACGCCAGTGACTTTATTCCCCATTGCCTCAAGGATGAGTGAGGGTGCAGTCAGGCCCATGAGGACTGAAGAGCAGACAATTATCTCATCTTGTCTAGGCCACAGGGTAAGGGATGAGGACTTCCAGATCCCCCTCATTTCTTCTGCCCCATGGGGCAGCAATTGCTCACACCATCGGTCCCATCTGCCTTGATGATACCTATTTTCAGTTTCCCTATAGCAAAGATGTAAAGACCATGCAAACTAGAGCAAGTTTTACCAGATTATTGGAGCTGAGCAGCCTCTTACACACGATACTCATTTTCAGTGAAGTTCAGCCACAAATAAAGTGTGAAGCACCTTTTTGATAGGGTGAGCTGTCTTTGTAGCCTCTTGTGAAATGCTTTCCTGAAAAGCTTGAAACCGTTAGAGGGAGCGTCAGCAGCTTTAGCTGGTGTCTCACACAGAGGCTCGATTAGCTGACCATCTTTAACCTTCCATGCAGTAATTTTGTTCTTCGGTGCAAAACAGCCTGTCATTTGCTTAAAGCTGAAAACATTTTTCCCAGCAATGGTGTTAAAATCAAACAAAGAGACTTACTGCAGGGTGCTGGTGACAGTCTTTTACCCACAGCCCCTGTGGGTTGTCTGTAGTGATAGTGACGGGTAACCTGTGGCTCCCAGGCTCCTTGAACAGTTTTTGGCTGAGTGCCATTGCTGCAAGCGCACACACAGGCTCACACGGGCTGAGAGCGGGCACTGGCGCACTGATCCAATAGCAGCAAGGGCAGGCATCTACCAGGCATCAGAGATGAACTAGTCAGCACGAATCACTCAGGCTGCATTTACAAATTGAAATTGCAGCCCTTCTAATTAGGCTGATGGACCTCAGGATGTCAACCAGTTCCCACGAGGCTTTTTAAACCTAAAGACAAACAGACAATAGATTTAAAAGTGTTTTCTGTCCTTTCTTTTGAATTAGCTGAGTGACTGGGAAAGGTTTTAAGACAAAGTGTTAATGTTACCTCTGTTGCACACTAATACCCTTAAATCCAGGTAAACTTAATCAAGTGTATCTATTCCAGGCACTGATTAGCTATCCTGCAACTTCATGTAGGTAAAATATCATCTGACTGGAAATTAGCTGCAACACTTTAGCAAATATATTACTGTTTATAAACTTGGAGGAAAAAACTAAAAAAAAAACCAAACCAAACCTCCCAAAACTCCCCCCCCCCCCAAAACACCCTAAAAAACTCCAACCCCCCAAAACAAAATAAACTACAAAAAAAACCACAAAAAAGCCCAGGGGGAAAAAAACCACCCAGCCCAACACAAACCAAAAAAACATTGTTTTTAAAACATTTATATATAAATAACCTGATATTTTAATAATGTCAGTGAAGCTACATATTTTTAAAATCTATTTGTAAGGTTTCAAGAGCTGCCTTTATAATGTGGTCCAGAAGCAAAGGCATTTATGTGCCTAAACTTTTAGTACAGCGTCATGAGTCACTTCAGGCTGGGTTTTCAAATGTGTTTTGCACCTACAGATGCAGAGGTGCTTTGTGGCATTTGTAGAAGCGTCTGCAGATACCCAAGAAGAAGGGTGCCAAGAAGGCACCTGTTAAGAAGCCAGATAACTCTATTTGCCTCAGTTTTTACACACCTGAGCTGCATCTCACAGGAATGGAAAGTTTGCTGGAAGGGATAAGTATTAAACAAAAAAAAATCTTTCTAGGTTTCACTGCAGAGAAAGCTATTGTGCAGTTGTCAAAATTTCCTATGTCTCTCCTTTCTTATGTCCAAAATTAACAAAACTGAGTTTCAGGTCTGACTACAGCTGCGCGTTGGTGGGAAACACAAAAGTAGGTGGAAAACAAACCTGACCACACTAAAAAACCCCTCACTGTGTTCCTAGTCTCCCAAAACAATGGTTAAACTGTTTTAAGTAAAATTATTGAAAAAATATGTTTCCAGGATACTAATTATTCTTGCTTACGGTATAAACGCATTTTGGAGTGGTTTATATTTAGTAGGGATGATAATGAAATCCCGACTACTCAATTAGACGTTGCATTTTTTGCTTTATCTCATAGTGGGTCTAGTGTAGAGTTGCAGCCTGTAAACAGTTGCAAGGCTCAGACACCGATGCTGCGTAAAATGCTGCCCTCTTTTGGTTGTACTCAACAGAAACATGTGGAAATGACCAAGATCTTGTTTTCAGAAAGCAGCAGTTACTACCTCTGCATTAGTTGCTCCTAAGAATATAGTCATTGACTGTAACCCCGTTATCCTTGTCCTTGGTCACGGATTGTAACCCCACAGGTGCAGAACAAAAGTGAACAAAAAGTGGTCCTGCTGCCAAGTAATTAAAAAAATAAAACCCAAACCCCAACAAAACCAAAGAGAAAGAGGCAGACAGACAAATGTGGAAGCACAGCAGACCTGTGAACCAAACATACAGGGGTAACAGGCAGGGGTTGCAGCACACCTGCAGAGTTGAGGAAAGGTTTCTAAACACTAAATGTGTTCTCTCAGCTCTAAAACTAAGCTCCACAGAGCTTGCTTTGTCATGGCCTTTAAGAACAAAATTCCCACATGAAATAAGTGGTGGAAGGAGCATAACTCTTTTGGTAGGAATAATTCTGAGGAAAGCGTATCTTGAAATTCTAAATACCACCACTGTTTGATTAATTCCCCCCCACCCCCAGCTTCTTGCTGGTTGCTGTACAGGTAAAGCAAGGCTAGCACAGACACGGACCTTGCCTTGGAAATAAAATTCCCTGAAAAGAGATTTTTTTTTGCCCCTCTTGAAGACATCAGGAAGACTGAGTCATGGGGCCACAGAAGGGAGCTTCCTGCCCAAGGCTGCTTCTGCAGGCGAAGTCACTCATCTGCACTTGCCCTTGTAAAATAAGTCTTTTACAGTTTAACACCTTTCCTCTTTCAGGAAATTACCTTCTGCTACTTTAATTTAAATGACATGACAGTACCTTTCACAGAAGAATCCACCTAATGACAGAAAATCCTAGGATACAACCAAGAACATGGGGCTGTTTTTCCTCTCCTTCATTTTGGAATTCAACATCTTTGTCTTTTATGTTAAGTATGGCCCCGGGCCCTTCCCCTTTCCTACTGTGCACAAATGACACCTCTCACTCGCAGAGTTCTGCAGCATGCTATAGCAAAAATATCTGTTTTCCAAACACAATAATCCATAAATCCAGCTGGTGATTAAGGACTACTATTCAAATATTTGTTATCCTTTTGCACAGTAATGAACAGAAAAAAATTCAGTTGCCTAGTCTCTTGTTAAAATGTAATTGCCAGTTGTATGCCCAGCAGCAGTTAGCATCTGCCCAGCACGTAAATATTTCTCAGCTCTCCTTTTACATTCTAATGTTGTCCAGGGACTCACTCTGTCAGAAAAACTCATGCCTATGCTTTTCCAGGATCATTGCTTATTAGGCTGAGGATTATTCGAGCATGCATCCACCTGTATTTGAGGTTTTTGTAAAATTTAGCTTGCTAGTGGTTGGGATGTAGGCATTAGGCATTGGAAAATTAATGCTGATTGGCCTTCTGCAAGCATTCAGGGATCCTGGAAGACGGGCTGGTATTTTTTGAGACAGACTCAAAAAAACAGCCATGTAGAAAATCTGCTCATGTACATATCTAAGATATGTAAACATATGAATTGTTAACACAGAAATTATTCCACAGGTATATAGTGGTCTGTTGCTGGACGCTTCTATGGGAGAACTTATCTTGGGCCGCATATCTCCGGGACACGGGGCTCTACCCACCCTGGGGACAGTGATGCACAGACATCAATATGATGGATACAAAATGTCCGTTTATTTAGCTGCGTCACACGCTTATATAGCTCTTGCGCTTCCTGTTCCTGCCACTCCTATGGGGAGGAGTCTGTCTTTCCGTCACATCCCGTGATCTTCCGGTCGCCGATCCCTGTCTATTCCCCTACAGTGGCCTTGTCCATATTTTTACCAAACCCAGCCTAATCTTAATCATAAAGGCTAAAGCTTAGCTTTCCCACCACTGAGTCCATAAGTCAGAGACAGATGTGCTCTCTCAGCCCATGGGATCATGGCTGACCAAGGAAAGACCTATTCCAGGGGGAAATAGCTACTGTGCTGTGCTGCTTGGTTCCTGGCAGAAACCCGGCTGAGAGAAGCTGTTCTTCTTTCGAGCCCTGGAGCATGATGCCATTCGCCTCCTTGAGCACAGCCCAATTTTTAGGGTAACAGCAAAGAGGAGGTAAACCCAGTTCTGGGAGGATGATACTAAATCAAACCCCAAAGAAGCCTCTTCTCTTGACTCTCAGAAAACCAAAGACAGCAACGTTTAATGATCTGATGCGCTGAAGTCGTATAATAGAAATGAATCACAGAAGCAGCAGTAGTTTGCATAGCAGTAATGCCTCCCCCTTGCATAGTCCTGTTCTCTCAGTCTCTATAGCACATTGACCAACAGGAGTTAATACACGTTAATTTCCATCACAGGTGGGACACATGAAAACAATGTAAGCAGAGCTGACTTTCAGAAGCCTCTGACTCCCAAACCCAGGTGACTGAGTACCCACTTAATGCTTGCAATCTGGATCATGACCCTGGATTAGGAGAGGATCTTGTGCCTGAGGACACATCCTGAAACATCAGAGCAATCCTTCCGTCACATCCCCTAGCAGACCCCAGAACAAGGAAAGTGTGCCCTGGCCTCCCACTGATTCACTGAAGAGAGAAGGAAGGAAACAGCATTTGCAATTTTCACACATATCCCCCTAAAACGAACTTCTGCATAATAAAAGCAAACACCTCAGTAGCCCTTGCTTTCATGTTCACCTCAGTCATGGCATTTGGCACAGAACTCTTCACCTAGTGTTTACCACACGGGTATTCACGTGGCTGGTTTCCTATCAGCCAGTCAATTCTACTATAGATTTGCTGGTTGCTGTTAAAGTTACGACACACCCAGCAGCCATTTGACTGAGTTGTCTGTTCTTTTTCTCCAAAGGTGGTAATGCTAACTATGGAACATGACACATATTCAGCAAATTGCTTTTTTGCAGAATGTGAATGTCCATCTCCTCATTCAATTAAATTTTTGGCCAGGATTGTCATAAAGCCTTCAAAGTGTTCTCTTAAAGCTTTGTAATCATGAATGCAAAGAAAAAACAGCTCTCATCTTGCTAAAAAAATCTACTGAATTTTGTAAGAAACCTTGCTCTCTTATAACATGGCTGCTCCTGTTGGCAGCATGTATTATATGTGCTGCAAAATCTTGTCCTACAACTAGATCTAAAAGAGGAAATAGAAAACAAATATATGTTTTACAAATTATTCCTGGTTGAAACGTGCTTCTGAATTTCTAACACTCTGAAATCCATGTAATAGCTGTAACATAGTTGTTAAAAATTTTGTTTTCTATAATTGAAGCACAAATCTTGCCTTGGGTAGATCTGAGTGGCAGATGTGAACTGTATGGGCAAATGTTGATGGGCAATTCATGTCAAAAGATAAACTTGATGCATGGATATATTGTTCATGAAGAATATTAGTGAAAGGCAAGGTTAGTTTTTGTAGGTATTTAATGAAATTGTAGAAGACTATAGATTCCTAATTCTGGAATCAAAGAAATGATAGCTTTCTAAATTTGTCGTAGAACAAAACGCATGCTTAGCATTGACTTTTAGTTTAATTAAAATAAAGAGACCATCAGTTTCACTTCTCAGCATGTCTCCACAGAGCCATCATCTACTGCGGGTTCACAAGCTAGTAGTTCAGAAGTATGGCAAACATTGCTTTTCCTGAGTGGTGAAAAATGTCACGGAGCTGATATTTTTATGGGTCATCATCTGATACATTTTTCTGAGAGAAACATTCTGAGAATGAAACCATCTTCCTCCTCCTTTTGCACCAACTCTATTTTTAACCATTAAACTTCCACAGAAAAAACTTCAGAAGATGTATTTTTAAATGAAAGCTTACCCTAAACATCGAAAGTTGCATTTTAGCTCCACTCTATCATGACAGGCTTAGAAGGCTAGGGATATTACCTGAAGAAGGGTTACCCAGGAAGAGTAAGCAAATGAAAATTTGGGGAAAAAAAGCGGAACTAAAGCAACAGAAAGATGTATTACACATGCATTATCCATCTTCCACCTGTATTTTTGACAAAAATGGAACCTGTCTCCAACTACGACGCCACATATTTTCTAGCAGAGAAGCATCTTCCTGGAGGGACTTGTGAGCAATGGAAGGTCTTCTTTTTTCCATAATGACAGGCTGAGTGCTAAGTACGTGGATTGGAAGTGATTAGAATAATTACAACTGTGGAATTGAAAATATTCTTTTTAAATTCTCTGAGGTGCCTGCTCTTAAGAAGTTCAGTTTGCGTTGCATAGGAAATCTTGTTACTATGCTTTGGCAGACTGTGCTTTGCTTTAAAATGGATGGAAATAATTTTCATCCTCCAGAAAACAGAATATGTTGATGGAAAAACTACCCCTCCAGGACCAATTGCTAAAAAAGAGGCAAGAATTGGACGGCACTTTAGAAATATAGATTCTGCTCCTGACTTATATATACAGAAAAATTCACTAGCCAGTAATTTTGAGTCCCTAGCCAGATTCTTTGAATATTAATGAAATTCTCAGAAGGACACAAAATGACTCTTTTTATGTGTGTATAAATCAAATGAGTAAATCCACTGTTGAGCTTGTTGCCTATTATTCCATTTTAAAACCTCTAGTAACTTCAACTTCATTTAACTTATGAGTCTTCCAGATTTGCTGGCATTATCTGACCTTTTTTTAGTTACCTTTTTAGAAAAAAACCCACAGTATACAAACCCAGTAACTTTGAAGTTCTGCTGTGCTTTGTGTGGGTCATTTTTAACTGGGGTCATGTTTGAAATGTCTAAATAAGTGAAAGCTTTTATAAATAAACATTTTCTTTCTCATGGAACCAAATTAACTAGAAACTAGAGATTTAAGTAAGAAAAAAAAAAGCCTAAGAACAAGCCTCTTCTCTTAAGGAAATCATGATAAAACGCGTGGTACTCATCTTCAAGAACGTAAGGGAAAAAGTTGTACCTCTACTCCAGTTTGAGCCCTGACCATGGATGTGACCCTTTATATCACCCAGAACATAAGCAATAGCAGCAGCTGGTAAATTCTTAGGGTCAGATCCCAAACCCCTTGTGCCGTTGTTCCCACCACCTCTGTTACACAAGTACTACTCAGTCATGGTGTTGACATGTGTCAGCCTGCATCTCAGCTGATCAGTGCTTGCCTTGTGTCTCCTGCTTGTCCAGCTCAGGGATGTGGTTGGGGTAATTCAGAACAAGCAGCTGATTTATATGCCCAGTTCTCCTCTAAAACCAAGGTATAAGAGAAGTCAGAAGAGCTGTGGGCTGAGCCTCTCTCTCAAGTGGAGCTGGGACTTGAACAAGGTATACACCTGGACCTGACAGCATGGAAGGTCTCTGTTGCTTTGTAGCTTAGACAAACAGAGTGTCCCATACATGTGAGAAAGCCTAGAGAAACTGAAGTGGACAGCCATCTGCTGTAAGATGCACCTGACCTGTGTTGAGAAATAACGGACCTGGCTTTAAGCACATCAGCATAGGTACTGTTAGCATTGAAACCACGGCAGCAAATATTTCAGGGCTTGTACAGAACCGTCCAGGCCTAGGAGGCTGATTCCCAAGTCAGTGTCACTTACAAAAAGCTGTTACCCAGGACAGCTAGGATGACAGGAACAAAAGCAAGTGTCCACAGGGTACAACTAAATTTCCCCCTGTAGTATAGACATAACCCTCTAGCTACCAGCTAATCTCCATGCTGCAAAACAAATTTGACTTTTGCCAATCTTTTACGACAGAATTTCATCCTCCTCTGATCCTTTTCTTCACCCTAGTCCATTCTTCTCCTGTACATCTAATTCTGATCTTGGTGGGCTCCAGAGCTGCCTCCTTCCTTGTGCTGAAAACAGGTTGTTGGCTGAAAGAAGCACGTCTCACATCCAGAATGAAATGTAATTGCTGCAAAAAAAAATCATCTCTGATTCAAAGGAACCGCTAAGTGGTTGCTAACAAAAGTAAGATGTAGCACTTTGGCAAGAGCACATTCAGAAATCTGAAGCAGCTCAGTGCCCTACCTTCTCCCTGTGGTGGATCTAACATTTGTGTGCATTGCTAGCTTGGACTGACAAATTACCCAGTATTTTCCACTAACATTCATGCTGCCAGGTCTTATAATCAGTAGGGAGATACCAGGTTTCAGCTGAACCGGAGATAATGTTAGAAAGCATACTACCCCCACCATCTACCAAATTACAGACAAGCTCTGACTGTTGCCCAGTTGTCTCAACCACTGGTGGAGGCCAGGTTGGCCAGACAGGGCAAAGCTAGAGGAAAATAGTGCTTCCCCTTCCTCATCTCAAGAGATGGTGTCTGAATAGGAATCAGGAAACTCACAAGTTTTGTTCCCTTTCTAATGCCCATGAGAAGATCTTCCCTCAAAGGAAAATAAGATCAGAAAGTAGTGCAAGGATGAGGAGCTCTGGGTCTGTCTTAGCTTCCTGCAGCCCCTAGGACTTTGATAAGGTGGACGTAAAACTCCTTGAGGTGCAAGAGGGACTGACACGAGAATTTACAAGCAGACGTGGTTGACAAGGAGAACTGTTGGGTTGTAGGATCACTCTGAAAAAGCAGCTGTACTAGAGGTTGTTAGGGAGGCTGCTTAGAGATAGCATTAATCCCCGGGTACACAGTGAACAGATGTGGTTGCAGGAGCTGAATATGGAACAGGGAGCATCACAAATATTCCTCTCTGTCGCTTGCATGCATACACAGGCACACACCTATCTCCAGAAGGGCAATGCAAGCTGAGGGCTCAAATAACCAAGCCTTTGCTTAAAAGGTCTCTTTTGTTGGAGGGAGTCTGTTGTGATTTTTGGGCCTTTATTATTTGGCACGCTGCAGAATAACATCCAAAAATCCTGCTTGTCTCTGAGCTGCCTTTATTGTGACCAGACAACACGGAAACATAAGGTGCCTCTGGGTGAGGTCGTGGCTCATCTGATTTCCAGCGGGAGCACTGGGAGTGATGGAGCTGACGGAGTGCAGAAAAAGAGCAAGATGCCTGTAATCTGTTTTTCTAGGGTATGCCCTGGCAATGAAGCAGGATGGGGAACAGCCCCAAAGGACTTCTGTTGGGGAAAGGTTCTGCCAGCCAAATGCAAATATGTAGCATGCCTGACCTGTCTTCTGTAGTCTTTTGATCTTTTTTTCTCTGCTGTATTTTATCTTCAGTTGGCAGCTGCGCTGAACATCTTCATGTTGTTCTTGCAGTTGGGACCAGCATCAGCAACACATGCAGTGCCCTTCCTTCAGTGCCCAAGGAAAAGAGGGAAAAAGGTGCCACTAGCACTTTGGAGGATGAAACTTGTGCCATACACTCGGGACTGGCCATACAGCTTTCCCACCTGTGGTTTGGCTCTGGTCAGCCCTGTTGTTTCTGAGTGACAGCAGGTCAGAGAAACACACCATCCTCAGAAGGAACAAGAATGTAAGCTAACTCCCACCTTGCATAAAAGTAAGAGACGTTGGATAAAGCCTAAATAACAATCTGAGCTTCCTCCATAGTTCCCACTCTGCCTTTTTGAACAAGAAGTTCCTTCTGCTGCTTTGGTTTCCCCTTTACTGCAGCAAAGAAAGATGTTTCTCATATATCCCCCATTACAACAGCGAAGTGAGGCACAGATGTTTGTGTTACCTGAAGTCTAATGCCTTCTGAGGGCACTTTTACCTTTGTGCCTGGATTTCTGAAAGCTTTCCTGATGTCTTCCCCTCACCTGCTGATGGCAGAAGACTCTGGGCATGACTTGTGAATAGAAAAGGCATAGGATCTTCTTTGGCAACTTCAAAATGATCTGAAGCAAATGCTTATTAAACTGCAAAGCTACAGAAAGAATGGTTTAATTTGCTATAACCTTCAGAAAGCAAGCTGCTGGAAAGAGAAAAATTCTAGTCCTGCTGTCTGCCTAGATGTGCTGTGTGGTGCCCCTGAAGTTGGAGCATCCCTCAGTCACCCCAAGGGGGGGTCACTGGGACTGGTTAGAGGAAGAAGAGGGGACATGACCACAACTAATGTTCACACACTGTGGAGTCAGGGAGCAGCTGGAATGTGCTGTCTAGGTCCAGACCCTGGGAAATGCTTCTCTGTCTCACAACTTAGATGCATCTTTAGAATCTGTAGGTAAATTAAATTGCTGATTGCGATTTAGAAATTCAGATGAAGTACAAAAATGAGAAAGAAGTTGATGTAGGCATTTCAGAGCCTTGCAGAAGCCTAAGCAAAATTACCCCCCTGAAACAAGACACCAGCCGAAAGAACTGGCCCACTGAATGGTTGTGTTGCTCTTCCTGTGACAGTCAAAGGGCAGGTAAGACAAAGTTTCTAGGCAGAGGTAGCATCTTTTATTAGGCCAGATAGTATACTTGGAAAAATTAGATAAGCCTTATGCACAGAAGTTCTTGTCCCAAATACAGATAATGTCTTTTATTAGACCACCTTTTGGAGACACACACTCGGCTGGTTTAGCAGAAAAGGGCTGGACAGGGTTCTCAAGGGTGTCTCAAAACACATTAAATACCTCTGTGTGGGTAACTGAACCTAAATATTGTTCCTAGGTAGAGACAATTGGGTTTCACTTGCAAATTCTCTTTTAGTTTATAAAAAATAATATTCACCCACACTGTTCAGAAGGCATTTCAAAATCTTCTGATGGTGATTTTATTATGATGCAATATACGCCTATCTCTTAATTCCAAAACAGGAATGACTAAATTTTTATATCTAACCCTAAATTTTAGTAGCTGCTTTCAGAGTCTTGTCATCATGTGCTTTGTGCAGAATAAAAAGATTATGAGCAATTTCAATCTTGGACTCAAATCAACTGTTCTCTCTCCAGACTCACAAACTGAAATCCCTGCCATCCAAAACATCTAAATATGGAATCGAGGCCAATGCATGTTATCTGCTGCCATTTTTTATAAGTAATCAACTAGTTGGGTTTCAAGGTGTAGGCTATGAGGTATTGAGATAAGTCTGAGGATATTTCAGTTTAGCTTCCAGTATTCATCTCGAAACACCTTTGAAGTAAGGATTTTAAGAATTATAAATGTTTGCAGCTGTGGTCAGGTGGAAGGGAAAGGTTTCTCTCCCCTCCCCTATGGTTTCTCCTTATGTTATCACTGTCATGCAAAACAACAAGGTTCCTCGGTTAACAAAACCACTACTTGGTAAAACCATGCAACGTGCCACCACTCTCTAGTATCTTTGCACAATGTGTCACTGAGCTAAGCAACCACGCAATATCATAGAATCATAGAATCATTAAGGCTGGAAAAGACCCCTAGGATCATCAAGTCCAACCATCAACCCAATGCCACCATGTCTGCTAAACCATGCCCTGAAGTGCCACATCTACATGGGTTTTTTGGATACCGCCAGGGACGGTGACTCACCACCTCTCTGGGCAGCCTGTTCCAGTGCCTGACCACTCTTTCAGCAAAGGGATTTTTCCTAACATCGAAACTAAACCTCCCCTGATGCAACTTGAGGCCATTAGTGTTAGGCCATCATATGTTAAGCCAACGAATTTATGACGACTGATGCAGATTTGAAGTGTTTGTAGTAAAATCAGGGAAACAGTAAGGAAACTCTTTTTTTTCTGTTGAGAACATCAGAATGGATGTTACCCCTAGTGCTAAGCTGGACTAACTGGGTCTTTCTCAAATAGCAATGGGAAAGTTAGGGAGATTTTAAATGAGGACACTAAAAGCAGTTCCCACAGGAACATAAGAAAGTAACATAAAGATCTCTTATGTTCTTTCAAATTTAAGGGCAGGCTCTGAAAGCAGGATATAACTAGTACAAGGACACAATCTCAACTTCACACATGAATCCTCGTCCCTCGTCTGTCTACCTGGCTTACATGTTGGTGTACACCCAGTTCTCCACCTTGCTGTGCATCTCCAGCTCCTTTAGCCAGGGAACTGGGGTGGTGAGCTCTTGGGCATTGCTCTGAAGGACGGTAAAGGTGCAGCTATTGACCGCTGGACGGGGGGAATGCAACGGTATTCAGTATTGCTCCCCACGTGATTAATTTACTGTCCCTTCTTCTGTATGATATTTGAGACTTTACTAAAACTCACAACTGTTGTTTGGAAGCAGGAGGTAAGCTGGAAGTTATGGGAGATGCTGGAATTCCCTAGCAACTTTTATTTTTTGGTTAAACAAATCCAGAAATTCAAATCAAATGCCCGGTTTAATTTCTGAAGCATCACCAGGTCCTCAGAATTACAACCCCAAATGGACACCATCCAGGGCATGGCAGCCTGCCTGCTCTTTGCTGACACTGGCAATTAGCAGTGCTGCCAAACCATTCTGAATCATAATCTGTAAAACAAAAGGAGATTCGGTGAATCAGGTATGTAAACTGCCTGATGATTTGTTTGTGTTGACAAGGTTTTTTTGCTGGTACAACCCACTTTTTGAAAACTTCCAAGTTCGTAACAGGTAAATGAATTTCAAACCATTTTTTAACCCAGCTATCTTTAGTAAGCAGTTTCATCTGACAGCGCACCAGGTAATGAAGTACAATTTAACACCTATAGAAGCACAATTTCATGCTGATGAAAAATTATTAGAAGTATGTGCATTTGGTAACCCTGGTTGGTTTTGTAACTAGCTGCCATAACGGAGAATTTCAGAGGTACACATTTTATTAGTGACAGTGAAAAATGAGCCTTTATATTTTTATTTTAAGTTAGGCATCTCTAAAGGAGGTACACTCCTGCTCTCTCTCTGAATGTGATGCTAGCAGATTATTTTTGGTTTTGTTTTTGTATTTGGGGAGAAGCAGTTCTTAGTTTACAGTGGAGGTCTAATCAGAAAAACTGTGTTGTCACGTATTTTCTGAATATGACGGTATTAGGTGTGTTCCGGATTTATTTCTTCAGAAAATTCTTACTTTATTGAATGAAATAGTTTTACTTAAGCTGAATTTTGGAACAAAATCTTGTTCTTAGCACAACAACTAATACCTAGGAGGTCTGCCTTTAGGCTTCTACTGGGGAAGAGTTTTTATGAAGAGACTCCACAGCACCTTTTCTGCTGGGCTGTTTTTCTATAATGACAGGTGCATCAGTTTGCCTGTCTTTAAGTTGGAGAAGGTGAAAAGCTGACAAGTGCGATCAGACAAAAGGTTAAATCCAGCTGAGGTGGCATCATATGACTATGATGATCACTTTTCAGGCTTCAACTGTGATCTACACATTTAAAGGACTCTTTCAAGAAGTTCAGCAAGAACCAGTATTGAGCTGTTCAACAGAGCAAGGTATACTCCAGAGTATTTTTCCTCTAGTGTTTTGAACCATCAATTCATTCCCCATGGGCTTTTTTTCTCCTGTAGAAAGACCAGAGCAGTAGAAATCTGAAAGAGTAGTAGTAGGTGGTGGTAGTAGTAACAGAAAGACACAGTACTGAATAGTTTTCAAGCCATATGCTATTGCTGTGATACATGTAGTTGTGAAAACACAGATTTCGGCGCACAGTAACCACAGGGCTTGTTCAATCTGTAAATGCTTAAAATGTAAAGACGCACGTAGAAAATACAGACAAAGCAGATGACCGGGGGGCGCAGGAGGGGCTCAGCCCTGCAGCAGGGACGGGGGCAGCCGGAGGGGCTCCCCAAATGCGGGGCGCTGAGTGCCTCCAGACCACCCCCTCCTTGGGGGGGGGGGGGGGGGGGGGGGGGGGGCGGCCCAGGCTGCAGCACCGCCCCGGCGCGGGCGGGGCGCGGCGGCTCGGGGGGGGCTGTGGGGGGACCCCGCCGGCGGGAGCGGTGCGAGCCGCGCCTCGGCACTCCTTTTATTTATTTTTTTTTTAAATTTATTTGAAAAAAAAAAAAAAAATCTCTTTGTTCTCCCCCGCCGTCCCGAAGTTGGATGTCTTCTCAGCCCGGCAGGGAGGGGAGGAGGAGGAGGAGGAGGAAGCTGGCGGGGAGGGCGAACCCACCGCATCCACCCCGCGGCAAGTAACCGGGGCTCCGCGGGCGCGGGGGATCCGCGGTGGGGGGGCAGGCGGGGTCCCCGCGGGGCGGCGGAGCCCGGCCGTGCCTGCCGGGGTGGGTGTGGGGGTGCGGGGGCAGCCCCCGGGTGCCGAAACCGGGGCTCCTGCGCGTCCCCGCTCGGGATGGCTTTGCCGGGGACCTACTCGGGTGGCTATTTTCCCCGGATGATGGCTGCAGGTGGGTTTTTCTTCCAGTTTTCCGTGCCCTCCCCCGCCCCCAATGAGTGTAAAAAAGTTTGCGAAGGAGAAATCATACACCTGAGATTGGCTGAAGAGGCTTTTGCTTGATGCAGGGTTTAAAAGCTCGGGCAGAGCCGGGGTGCTCGGAAGGGGCTCCCCGTCCCTCTGCTGCAGCCGTCCCGGCTCGGTGTCTCTGAAGGGACGCTTCCCATCGCTTCGCGCAGCTCAGGGATGGCTCCGTCTCATTTACCGCTAGTATAGACATTTCTGTGCAAAAAAATCCCTCTTCACGCGTAGGAGGGGTTGCCTGAAGTTTTAAGATACTATCTAAAAGTAGCTTTTATTTCAAAAGCAATGGTTCAGGGTTTTCTCACGCTCTTTTACCATGCAGTTAGAATTTTCCCTCCAATAGCGTGGCTTCTTGGTGGTGGACTTTATCGCATGTATCTCCACTTACGTTGTTCTTGGTTTTGTCTTTGTCTTTTTCATGAATGCAAATTCCTAAAAGTAAGGCAGTAAGTCTGCATGCAAGAGGTTCTCCCACAGTTTTGTGAGCTGGGAGATACCTAAATGTCTGCAGCCTCCTCTCTGTCTTCTAGATTACTTCTAAAGACCTACCTCTGCATCTCCTGACATCTTGCAGTGTGACTTAGGGCACAGGAAAAAATAGCCCAATAATTTCGTCTGCAGCGTTGCAAAGTCCCACTCAGTCCCCCTTCTTTCAACTGCGTTTGAAAAAAAATATTTCAGGTGATACGTCTGGTTGTGGTTGCTTTCTGATCTGGACAACAAGGTTCAGTGTATAAAAACTTTAAAATATAGCATTCCTGCCATAATTCTGGCATCAGGTCAAAAAATTGAGCCCTCCATAAACTTTCAGCTGGGAATGTCTTTGAAATGTTCTGAATATTTTTAGATTTTAACTTTTCAGTAGAAACCTAGGTTCATAAATGAAGAAAATTCACCATTTAAAAATGTATTTTAACATGAACTCAACAACAGGCTGATTAAGGCTGTGTGCAAATTCAAGAGTTTTTTATAGCTCCTCTATATCGTGAGAGAATAATGTAAGTGTAATGTTATGAGTACTGTAAAGTTTTTTAGCAAAATGATTTTGAAGTTTGATTTTATTTATTTTGTGCAATTTTATCAGCTGTTAAATATTTGAAGTGAATTAATCATCATCTTTGGCATGTTGCACAACTTTGCAAGGGAAGACGGTAAAGAATCTGCCAATTGGAAATAATGAATGACTCCATTTAAGAAGAAACCCAAAGCAATCCTAAACCCTTCAAGCTATCGTCTTCAATAAGTTAGTACTTATTTTGGAGCAAAGTGAGAAAGAAAGACCAGCTTCACTGGTGTAGGATACTGCTCAAACTAATGCGTGGTGGCAAGTGCAAAAAGAAGCCTCGGACTCTCAGTATTAATGCCTGTGTTCCCAGAAGCTGACATAACGTCTTTTGAAACCTTTTCTTCCAACAGACTGCTTCAGAGAAAAGTGCAAGCAGTGATGGGTGTCTGTTTTGCTGTATCTTTAGGTTACCACTGTCAGAACCGGTTAACAGGTGAAGCATTTAATAACTGGTGACACTAAATGAACTTTTGGCTTGTTTCACCTGGCCATATGTTTTGTATCACTTTGGGTGTGTTTTTCATTCCACATCAACTCAGACTAATTCAAGGAGACAAACTGAATACTTATTTAGTTGTTTTGAATGCAATTGTAGGTTTTTGAGGGGTTTTAAACATTTTTTTCAGAAGAAGAATTGTCAGAATTAGATAAGAGTTCAGGCCTGTAAGCTCCTGAGTTTGCTAGAAACTGGGAGGGTTCAGGATGTCCTGTTTGATCGTGGAGGCTTGGGGAGCACAGAGTGCCACCTGTAAGGGTTGTCAGAGTGGCAAAGTTGCCTCTGTCAAACCAAACTGTCTGTCTGGAGGAAAAAAATCAAGTGAACCTTTGAGCACACAAGGCCATCTTCAAGCGTTTTCCATCAATAATGTTCATTATCAGTGAAATGCTAACACTAGGTAAGAATTAGAGCCATTCGTCAAGGGATTTGTATGGGAGTGTAGAAGTTTATTGAAATCTGAATTTGGCTTGTACTTCATCCAAAGGTCTTCCATCCAAAAACCTTAGCACTTTATACATGAGCTACTAATAAGATACTCCTACACAGCCCAGATCTTGAGATGTTTTCCTCTGCAAAATCCCATAAGCTCACCCCAAACTTTTCGAAGCACATCTTTGTGTGTCCTTTTTGTCATCTTTCGATTTCAGGTGGCCGCATGGCTTGACCTTCACAGCACGTGCACTATCTTTTTAAAATGTACCTTACGCTGAATTGCCAGGGCCTGCTCCTCTCGCCTGGGCGTTATTAAGGCATCCTTCCCCGGCGCACCAGGGCAGAACTCAGCCTGCTGAAGGCGGACGGGTTGCGGTCAGTGCAGAAACGACCTGGGCACTGGGCTGTGCCTGCATACCTGGTGTCACGCTGCTAAAATTTAGTCAGCTGAATCCCATCCAGGGAGTCAAAGTCCTTTTACAAGCACAGTAAATATGAACCCTTAATATGTCTTTAAGAACGCAGGATGTATGTGGCTGCATATAAAAGATCTACATTTTATTGTTTATATTTTGAGTTTAATAGAGATACATATATAAAGTTAGTCATATTTTCTAATGGGATTATAACCTTTGGCTTTGTCTAACACCAAGGCTGTGATGCTGAACACTAATATTATTCAGACCCTTTTCCTGTGGTTATTCCGGTGAAGTTAATTCCCCCATAGAAACATTTATGATGACATGCTATAATCTTTGCTACAGATTATCTAGGTGTAACCAGTTCAGCTTGGAAAAAAAAAATTGCATCTGTAACTGAAATTAATCTGCATGTAAATCAGACTTAAGCCTCTTCAGATTTTGAAGACAGATTCTGCGATATGCTTTGCAGAAGAGAGGAGCAGATAGAACCGACCTGAGTTGCATTCCTCAATAAACACTCACACACAAACAGATTAGACAAAACTGTCTTCAAAGTGATTAAAAAAGGATAAATTAGTTTGGTAGGAGCTAGGGTGCAGGCAGAATTAAAAAAGAAAAAATCTACAAATGATTACTTATTGAGATTATTTCACTGTACATCTTGTTTTCCTGTGAATTCTTCCTGCTGAAGCTCTCCTTCGGCACAATGCCACCATGCTTTTTTTCCTACCAAAAAAAAGTGCAGCCATTTGCCTTTTCAGTCATACAATTAGTGACTGAGAAATGCTCAGTGTCATAATCGGTTGTTATTTCATTTGTGTTTTGTTCCGCTAAACTTTAACTCGGTTCCTTTAAATACAATTATGAGTCAGTTTAAAGTATACTGATGGTTAGTTCCAGCTAATTTCCTTCTGTAACCTGCAACCAGAATTGGACAGGGAATATTTTTTTTCCAAAATGGTAGAAAGAGGATTTAAAATGTTCTTTCTCTTAGATACGTTACCTGAGACTTTTCCAGTCTAAATTGCCAGGTACCTCCTAAATGGGGAAAAAAAGCAGAAAGCATCCGCATTTCAGATTGTCAATGACCAAACAGTAGAAGGTCTGCAAAGTGTACGTAATTTACTTGTCAGAAGAGAAAGTAAGGACAGACCGTATACATTAGAGTTCAAAATCACTGCACTAATGAGTCATGTTTAGCACAGTGAGTTTTTGAAAGTGGGGAAATAGTAAGAAGAAATACATGCTATAAAAGCTGACTATGACGTAAAGGTATGATAGAAGAAAAAAAACCAAACAACCTCTGCATCTTCAGTAAACACTGAACTCTCATTTTTCCAGTTGGTTAACACATCTTTTCCTACAAGACAATTTCCAAAAAGCAGTGGTTAGGAGCGATATAGACAATGCTCCATTTTAAAATGTGTGTAATTATTCTAGGAGCACAGGGCTCGCGAAAGAAAAGTTTTCATAGCAAGCTATGGGTATCATGCATTTTGCACCAAGGAGTGGAAATTGCTACATACACACATTATATATATCCACTTCTGTTTTTATAGAAATGTCTGTGCAGAATTTGCCTGCAACCATGCAGAAGGCTGGCTAAGCAGTTACACATCCACATTAAGCACTCTGCTCTTGCTTCGCAACATACACGTACAGAGTGTATTCACTGCATGTGGGTATACAAATTCATGTCTGTGGTGGGAGAGAGATGTGAAGCTTTGGGTGTCTGGCTGCTTTATAAATAATGGAGAACATCTGTCCACTGGTAAATGTGGTAGAAGTGAAATTGATATCACAGCTCTGCCAGCCTTTGTAAGCATGAGAGCTTCAGGGATTGTGCTTGAAATTAGTCTTTCTGGATAAAGAAATACTTTCTCCTCCTCCTAAAACTTTCATTGTTTTAATTAACTTCTAGCCAAGACTGAAGCTTCACTTGGTGTGGATTGACTTACTGTAGAGGAAGATTCAGTTCTTCCTCTGGGAAGCTGTTGCAAAAGATATGTCTTACCATGCATTTTCTCACCTGAGCAACCTTGCTAGAAAGGTGCAAATAGCTTTCTCCATGCTAAACTGCGAGCTAGGGAAAAACTGGAACAGCCAAAGAAACATCAACAGACTGATTTTTCTGTTGAAAATCAAAGAGGAAGGTGAAAAGACTGAGAAATATTTGTTATGGTTCAAAAAGGGAGGAACTGTTAGTAAATTCTGTACCTAATTTTTCATCTTGGTATGGAAAAGGTTGTTTTGATTTTACCCCTCGTTTTCTTCTCTATTTTCAGGAGGACACCCACTGTCAGAAGAAACAACAGTAACTGCCCTTTGGTAGAAGGGCTGTCCATTTGTTCTGAAGAAAGAGACCATGCTCAAGCACCTTTTTAAGATACCTTCCATTCTAAGCCTCAAAAAAGATCATCTAACATAATCCTGGGTTTAAATAACAGAGATGAATTCGAGGTGATTGTTTGCTTGGGTCTGCTGCCCCGGAGTTAGGTTGCAGAGCTGACCACTGGAAAGGCACAGTGCAGGAAAATACTCCTGCGCTGCAATACAGTATTTCACACACGCTTAACCATCTAAGAAGTATCTTAGCTGAGTGAAGATCGCAAGACTCCTGAGATGATTTGACCTGTGATGGAGAGATGCTTCTGGAGAACCACTGGAGAATGTCAGCGCAGGGCACCTGGTGTCTCTGCCCTCACTGATTCATGTCAAAGGCTGAGATGAACCACACTTGGACATACAACCTGAGCTTTGGTGCACCTACAGATCTTGTTGAGCCAAGGGCTGGACTCTCACGAAATGGGCACACAGTAGTGGCTGTTTTTCTTGGATTTATCTTGTTTTTTGGTTTCTTGAATAACTTGATTGTCCTCATCCTCTTCTGCAAGTTTAGAACCCTCCGCAACCCAGTCAACATGATCCTCCTGAACATCAGTATCAGCGACATGTTAGTGTGCATCTCAGGCACTACCCTCAGTTTTGCATCTAACATCCGTGGCAAATGGATTGGAGGGGAGCATGGCTGTAGGTGGTATGGCTTTGTCAACTCCTGCTTTGGTAAGGGTTCAGTGGTAATTCTCTTATCTTACTCTTTTTAACACTGGTGCATAAAGAAACTTGATCAGTGAGCTCACTGCTGCTGTGTGGTAAACAGAAGGATGCTTTGATTGCCTTGTTATGGTCAAACGCAAGTGAAACGCATAGTTTAAAACATTTTAACAGAAGACTTTATGAAAGAGTAGCACATATTAGTATTTCCTAACATACCCCTTTTTTCTGGATTACTTGTTTTTAAGAGCTAAAAATGGCATCTAGAAAGAGGCAAGTCACTGGAAAGAGTTTGACTAAGTGTAAGAACATATACAATAGTTCCCCTCTTTTTCATGAAAATCTGTGCCAAAGCCAAGCTACCGGCCCCTCAGTGCTGCTTCTGTCATAAACAAATCCTTCTGAAAGTATGCCATTTACCATTTGTAATTATCTATCAGTTTATACTATGAATTCCCTCATGGCCCAGATAAAGACAGTTTGCATCGTTAGATGCTTTTTGTTCTCCCCCAAAGAAAAAGCTTTATTTTAAAATTACATGCTTGCAGATTCAATAGCAAATTAAGTCACAGGAATAGATTTGTCGGAAAGAGTCAAGTGTACATCAAAGCCGCGGTAAAACAGTGTTCAGTGTTCTTATCCTGGCCAGACAAAACTTTTCCTGCAACCAGCTTTTGCACTGCTAGATTTAAGTGTTTAACTGAAAATTGTTTTAATAATTAAAAAAAGATAACGGGAAATGCACAGTCAAAGGGCAGCCTTCATCCCTCCAAGGTGGCCCATCGCTTTAAGAATCACATCACCAAGCAGTGATCCCTTCTGCATTTATGCCTATCTTCCAAAAAAGGTCCACCAAAGCATAAGCTGGCCTGCGGGTGCACATCTAGACGTGATCTTTATCTCACCCAAAGTGGGGGATCTGGCACAGTTCCCTCTTGCTTTGGTGCCTCCAGGCCACCAGGACAGGATCGAGTGCACCCCTGGCTCTTCTCCCACCCTGGAGCTGTAGTGCGTCTCATGCAGGCACTTTGCCCAAGAAGTGCTCCCGCAGCCCTTGATGTAGAGTCAGGCTGTGGATCCAAACCCATGTTTTCTACCTGAATTACAAGCTCTCGCTGTTTCCGATGGTGTGGTCTGTGGTACCCTTCCCTTCCTCAAACGTGTGCTCCACTGATGACAGTTAACTCAGCCTGGCAGCTTCCCCTGCGAAACTGCTGCTTTGCCCGAAGAGAGCTCTCAGGAGTTAACAGTGTTGTATAACATAAAAGCGCTGACTTTGGCCATCCAAAAATAGACCCCATTACCAACAAGACCTTGACTTGTTTTGGTGGGCTGTTTTTGATTTGGTCTGTGCAGAGCAGAACAACATGTCCTCTCCTTCCACGTTTCATTTCCATTTTTGACAATTTCATCAATTCCAATTTTTCAGTGATTAATCTTCTCAGGGAGAAAGAGGTTAGGTCTGGTTTTTCTCTGTCCTTTGCTTTAGCCTCCTTTTTATTATTTAGGGATCCGATGGAAGAATAAGGTTGGAAGGGAGGGGAAAAAAGGTAGATGTTTAAGGCATTAGAAAAAAAGTATGCTGAAGGTGCCCTTCGAGCCTGCTGGCTTCTGTCAGGATACCTGTGTGTTACCACCCCAGTAACTCTGGAATTAAACCAGGAAATGGATACGTTTCTCCAGGGGTGACTTGCTTATGGAATAATTCTTCTAAGCCTGACCTTCTGTATAAATCAGATGGCAAAAGTGCACATTTCTGTTCTATTGTGATACCTGTGTTCATGTGAGAGTTTCTGGTGTAATTCTTAAAATGGATTAGATCTTCAGGGAAAAAGCAAGCAAACAAAAACCCGAACCCCAGAATGCCAAAGGTGACCTCAGCTCCTCTGAGCGGTGTTGGTGCTGTCAGCAGGGTGTCCTGGGCAGCTGAGGGAGCCTAAATGCAGGTAGTTATTGACCCGCGCACATGGAAACTTCTGTGACAGCGTTGAAAAAAATTCTCTTGCAATTCTTTTATCGAAGTCCTGCAGCACTCATGACATTTTTTCTTTCACTAGTGTGTATAAAGGGCACACCAAAGAAGTTTGCTTGTAGAGTTATAATTAAAAAGTGTTCACTGGAAAATAACATGAGTAAAAGCAAATAATAGTAGCAGGTTGCCTAACATTTATATGTCTCTATGGACAGATTATATCTGCCGATAAATACCAGTATTCATCAGGGTTTTTTGAATTTTTATACTCCAAAGTGTGCTAAAAAAGAGCTACTCTAGGTGTTCAATGTGTTGATGGCTTTTCCAGGTCTTTGTAGCACTTGAAAACAAAATGCTTAGGTATAAAATTTTTTTGTTGTTTGCATTCAGTGTGTGCTGTAAGCATCACAGACTGAACAGGGATCCACTGAATGGAATGGTTAAATTTTTTTACAGCAATTGGAGAGCGACATGAGCTGGTTGTGAGCTTTTTTATTGAGACTTGCAGGTATTATTGCTAAAAGGAAAAACAAATAGCATTTCATTCATTGTAGGATTGTTTTCCTTGTCTTCTGTGCACTTCGGAAAAAATGTATAAAACTTATCAAAGCGATTCAGAAACTCAAGAGGCAGAAAATCAAGTATATTCTGTGTCATAAGCTGGTGGGTTAAGACCTCACTGATTGGTACAGCATCGTTACTGAGCGTAAGGAAGCTTTTTGTCAGCAAGAGGAGTTTTTGACACCTAATTAGTCCGGTATAGATCATAGCCTTTGGCCTGATCACTGTCACTACCTTGTGAGTGGCAAAGCTGATTAGATTTATAAACATAAATGCAAAAGCCACAAAGACTACAAAATACTATATGAGGCTATGGCGTAAAAGGAGCATGTAAGAACACAGAAATGGCAGAACTGTATAGGCTGCAAGGAGAGTGTTTCTTTCTGATATCTACATTTTCTTACAATCTCTTAGCTAGTCTTAATAAAAAAGATATACTTTTTATTTGCTAAAAATCAGGTTAACCTCCTTTGTGCCTCCTCTCTGATTTTGACCCATCAAGGCTAAGAGGAATGGTCCTAATGCTTGGGGTCCAGGATAGACATGTGCAGTGGGAAAGGTAATTAAGAACTGAAGTTCAGCATCAAGCTTTGTAAGAATAAACATTTCAATATTCTTATCTGTTCCCTTTTTTCTCATGGGCTAGATCCTATCCTACTAGGATAAACACCAGTATACGGCCAGGGTTTCGGATGATGTTACAGTGAGTTCACTGGCTTTAGTAGGATTGCACTCTCAAGTACCAAATGAATGTATGTACTATTATTTTTTTTTTCAAACCGCAGTATTTTCCTAAATCATGAAGAAATGTTAAGTGGGCAATTAATCTTCACGGCTTGGTGCGTATTTGCTGATGTGTAAAACACACCTAAGCCAACTTCAAACTGTTAAAATATTTTTAAATAGAATTAATTCTTAAAGGCTTCTGAGAAGGACTGTGTTTTAGTGGTTACTTTTTTTTCCCATCCCACTTCATTTTGTGATGCTGTGAAAGCCTCTTTCTCCCTGTTTAAAACCAAATTGAGAGTGAAGGTGTTATCCCC
Organism: Phalacrocorax aristotelis; assembly: GCF_949628215.1. Lineage (NCBI taxonomy): Eukaryota > Metazoa > Chordata > Aves > Suliformes > Phalacrocoracidae > Phalacrocorax > Phalacrocorax aristotelis. The sequence goes on along the minus strand of NC_134276.1, from coordinate 69,258,618 downwards.
CAGGTCTGTGGCCTGGATGAAACCTGAACCAGTAGGAAGCTGAGATTTGTTTCAAATGTAAATGCATGGTGAGAGATCGCTCTTTTTTTCTCTGAAGTGTCTTACTGTTATTAAAATCACATAACTGTTGCCCTGGGAGGTGATCTGGAAAGCAGGTCTGATTCTCCTCCCAGCAATATGGACAGTGCAGTGTACATTGATGTCACTTACTGTGGAATCGAGCTGTAAGTTCTTTACTGGGCAGTCCATTGCCTACCCCAGGCACTTAAAAACCACGACCCAAGAACCAGCACCAGGGGGTTGACATGTGCACAGTGGAAAAAAATATGGGCAAAGAATAGGTGTCTGGTTTACTTACTTGCTGCTTTCCACACGTCGCTTTGTGATTTAAAACCGTTCACAGAAAGTAGAAGTTTTAGAAGCTAATGGGATGTGCAGATGCTGATCAATAAGCGTGTAATGGGGATTTTAGGGAGAACATTAAATATCATGAGACCTGCTATGGAAGCGTAAAAGCTGTTGGGGCTTCATTTAGGGGAGCATTAAGGAGGAACAGCATGGGCAGTTCCCAGCATAAATGATTTTACCCTGCTGCTTGTGCATGTTTGCAGCTTTGTCAAGTAAGTCGCTGCAGTGGAAACTGCACATGTCCCTGGGTTGGGGAAATGGATGAGTTTGCTAAATTTTCTCCCATTACCCACCACTTAGCCACGGTTTGACAAGCTCATGGTTATACATTTAAGCAAACATGGAAAGGGACACAGGGACAGGACGCATTTTCCCAGCTGAACTCTGAGTAAGATTTGCAAGCAAGCTGAAATAAGACCTGTTAAATATATCATGAAATGATTAAGCATTAGATTTTAATTTAGGAAAAATACATTACTTGGTCTCTACAAGGGTGTGTTACTATATATACACAAAGTGATGTGCTGTCTTAAGATGAAGTTTTTCATGCGGCTTGAACTGTCTCACACATTATCTCTCCAGTGCTTTATTAAACACTTCAAATCTCTAGGCAGATGAAACTTTCAGAAACATTTCATCTTTTCCCAAGATACTTGCACTAATGTACACTTCCCAGACATGTAGGACAGGCAGAATTCAGGCTCAGATGACTTCGGGAGTTCATTTTCAGAATTGCTTCTTTATGCCATATCAGGATAAATTATTAAATAGATTAATATATATAGGAAAGATGACGCTTTCTCTGGCTCAGGATATCCAACACTAGAGTCTAATGCTAGAAAAACTTCAAGGCACATCACTAGCAAGGATATTTTTGTGAGTGTTGAACTCTTATCTCCTGTTTTCAAGATGTCTGCTGGTTGTTTTCTCTTCCTCAACCTTCCTGGTAGTTCATATTCCTGGCAGTTTGCCTGAGAAGTTGACTCCAATATTTCATTTTAAAAAATTAATTCAGATTAGTGTTGTGTAAGTGAGCATCAGTATGCAAGAGGACACAGAGATGCCTATGCCATGTGAAAGTTGTGTGATTCAAGGCCATGTCTTCCCGAACAGCATCCTGTCAGTCCCGGGCACAGGATAGGGCTACATTCTTAAACCTGTTCTGACTGAAGTAAGGCATGTATATGTATCTGTATGTCCACTGGTAAACCAAGGTCCTATCTAAATGAGGATTTAAAAACTAATCCTTTTAGAAACCCCATAGTACTCAGCTACATGGGTAGATAATCTTTCAGTCACATTAAAGCAGTTATTGATTTATTCCCTTGTGAACTACCAGAGAATACACTAAATGAGAAATGGAGCTGCTCATGATTTTGTTTTAAAGTTCAGCTGCCTTGTGACCTTAAACAAATAATTTTCTTCTTAATCTTTTACCTTCATTTTATATGCTGTGGTTTAGAATCACTGCACTAAACTAAGGTACATAGAGTACAGACTTCTAACATACAGGAAACGCTCTGCTTACGAGATGCAGTAAGAACTCAGGTGAAATGAATGGCTCTTCTGTGAGATGATACATTTATTTCCTGGAGTAAAGACATGATCTCCCTTGGCTTGATCTGGCAAGAGCTCATGCCTGAAGTTTTCTGAGCCCTGGTACAGCAAGTACTCACCTCCCAGTGTAAAACAACTCTTAGCAACTCCTCACCTGCCCCCTGAACATGGATAGCTCCTTTTCCAGTGGGCTTGGGATGGGATTTTCTATAAATAAATCTGATAGCAAGCACAAGTACTCAGTTATGTTTAGGAAAATGTAGTTCTGCATAAGGCCCCAGAAATGTTCCCTGAAGTGCGTAGACTCTATTATGCCTGCAGTCAACATGACCTCTGCAAGCTTTCCTAGGTAGTTGTTCTCAGTATCAGAAACACTCTGCTGGTTCAAAGACGAATGGAGGGGAAAGGGGTCTGACTAACGGGAATAGGTCAAAGGTGCTTACGTTTCTGTATCTAAAAAAGGAGAAGTGTTCACAGAACCACAGGTTGGAAGGGACCTTGGGGATCATCCAGTTCAACCTTTCTAGGAAGAGCACCATCTAGGCAAGATGGCCCAGCACCCTGTCCAGACGACTCTTGAAGGTGTCTAACATGGCCGAGTCAACCACTTCCCTGGGGAGATTATTCCAATGGTTGATTGTCCTCACTGTGAAAAATTTCCCTCTGGTGTCCAGTCGGAATCTCCCCAAGAGCAACTTGTGTCCATTCCTCCTTGTCCTCTCCATGTGACTCCTTGTAAAACAGGAGTCTCCATCTTCTTTGTAGCTGCCCCTTAAGTACTGGTACATGGGGATGAGATCTGCTCTGAGCCTCCTTTTCTCAAGGCTGAACAAACCCAGTAGTCTCAGCCTATCCTCATATGGCAGGCTTCCCAGTCCTCTGATCATCTTGGCGGCCCTTCTCTGGACCCCTTCCGGCCTGGCCACATCCTTTTTGTATAGCGGGGACCAGAACTGTACACAGTACTCCAGGTGTGGCCTGACAAGCGCTGAGTAGAGTGGGATAATGACTTCTTTCTCTCTGCTGGCGATGCCCTTTTTAATGCAACCCAGCATCCTGTTGGCCTTCTTGGCTGCAGCAGCACACACTTCGCTCATGTTGAGCTTCCTGTCCACCAGGACCCCCAGGTCCCTTTCCACAGAGCTGCTCCCCAGCCAGGTGGATCCCAGCCTGTGCTGCACTCCTGGATTATGTTTTCCCAGGTGCATGATCTTACACTTGTCCTTGTTGAGCTCCATAAGGTTCTTGCTGGCCCACTCTTCCAGTCTATCCAGGTCCCCCTGCAGAGCAGCTCTCCCTTCTGGAGTGTCTACTTCCCCACTCAATTTGGTGTCATGAGCAAACTTCATCAGGCTACTCTTGATCCTGTTATCCAGATCACTTATAAAGATGCTGAGTAACATTTGGCCCAATATCGATCCCTGGGAGACCCCACTTGTGACAGGTCGCCTCTTTGAAGAAGAGCTATTTACCACCACCCTCTGGGTGCGGCCCATCAGCCAATTCCCCACCCACTGCACAGACCACTTGTCTAGGCCATAATGCATTAATTTCTCCAGGAGGAGGCCATGGGGGACGTCATCAAAGGACTGGGAGATGTCCAGTTAGACAGTGTCCACTGCCTGCCCCATGTCAACTGTGTTGGTAAAGGCAGAGGTGAAGAAGGTGTTGAGGACCTCTGCCTTTTCTGCATCGTTGGTGATTGAGTCTCCTTTTCTGTTTAACAGTGGGCCTGTGTTTTCCTTCTTTTTCTGCTTGTGGTTGACATACCTGAAGAAACCTCTCTTGTTATTTTTGACATCTATGACCAGTTTCAATTCAAGCTTTGTTTTTCTAACTGCATCTCTGCACACTCTGGCAATGCCCTTGTAGTTCTCGATGGATAATCCTCCACTCCTCCATCTCTGGTATGCTTCTTTTTTGCATTTGAGTAGACCCAGGAGTTTGTGGTTGAGCCAAGGGGACCTCTTCCTCCGTTTAGTTCCCTTTCCTTTATAGGGGATAAACTGGTTTTGTGCTTCCAAGAGAAAGTTATTGAGGAATTCCCAGCACTCACTAGCTCCTTTGTCTTCCATGGAAGCGACCCGCGGGATCCCTCCCAACTGAGTCTTTAGTGAGCTGAAGTTTGCTCTTCTAAAATCCAGAACCCTTGTCTTAGAACTGACCTTCAGCATGCCCAGCAGGATTCCGAACTCCACACTATTGTGATCACTGCAGCCAAGGCTATCACTAACTGAGATATTAGAGAGCAGGTTTTCTCGGATTGTGAATAGCAAGTCCAGCAGTGCCTCATTCCTGGTTGGCATATCTGACATTTGTGTGAGGAAGCAGTCCTCTACGCATTCCAGGAACTTGGTGGATGACATGCGAGCTACCGTATTGTTCTTCCAGCAGATGTCTGGGTAGCTGAAGTCACCCATAAGGACCAGGTTCTGTTGGGCAGAAGCTTGCTTTAGTGCCCCAAGTATCACTTCATCAGCATTGTCGTTGTGGTTAGGAGGTTGGTAGCAGATGCCCACTGTGAGGTCCTGCTTGGAGGTGACCCCTTTGACTTTAACCCAGAGGCATTCAATAGAGCAGTCACAATCACCATAGTTGACTTCGATACATTTGAGGTTTTCATTAATGTAGAGTGTGACTCCTCCCCCTCTTCTACCCTGCCCGTCCTTACGAAAGAGCCTATAACCATCCATTGCGATCAACCCAGTTATCTGAGTTGTCCCACCATGTTTCAGTTACTCCTATGATGTCATACCCTTCTGAGGGGGCACGGAGCTCCAGTTCCTCCTGTTTGTTTCCTAGGCTGCGTGCATTTGTATACATACACTTGAGGTGATTGCTCTTCTGTTTCACAGCTAAGGAACATTTGTCACTGCACTGTTTGGCCTGATTTACTCCCCTGTTGGATGTGCTGGTATGATCATTTCTGCAATGAAACCCACTCCCCAAGTCCTTGTCACTACCTAGAGGGCTTTACATATTTTAATAGGGTGTTAAAACTGATGGTTTGTCTTGAATCTTTCAGCTTAATTTCAAGCACCTGTTATGCATTAGATTGTATAGTATATGGAAACACAAAAGTGCTTATTCAGGAGATATGTAATCTGAATTTCTCTTTGGCATCCCCTCTTTAGGGAAACTGAAGTTAGCCTGCTATTCTTTTTGTTTAAATAATTAATCAATGAGGCAGTGTTACATTATTAAATACACTTCTGAGGGACATATTTACATGGAAAAATTAAATGCTGAACCCCTTAGAGATAGATGGGAATCATCTGACTAAAACCAGACATTTTCCAATCCCCCAGGCTTCTTTTATAATCAATAGAAAAACAAATTTGTACTGCTAGCATACAAATTGTCTGACGTATTTGAGATGTTCTCTTCAGCGTGATATAAGCTGTGCCCTACAAGTGCCCCGTTATCTCCACCAGCTATAAAAGGATCCCAAGGTCAGGGGTAGGTATTTGCTCTGTACCCCTCTGGAGTCATGAGATGATCCTCACAAATAGGGTGCTTATTGCTCCTTTTGTCTTTCAGTCATTTTCTTACTTTTGCTTGTAATTCTCTCCCCACTTCAGTGCCCTTTTCCTGGATGTTGCGTTTATTTCTTAGTTTATTTCTAGTTCCTGTAGGCATTAAACACAGTACAATGTTGAAATCACTTGGAATAGTTGTCCAAGAGTGTGTATTTGGAAGACATCTGTTGTGTTTCCATGAAGAGACGCTCAAGTCCTCTTTCAGAGTTTGAGAACCCACATTCATCATGTATGGAAAATGCTGCCTGCTCCCCCTACAGATAATTTGTAGAACACAACTTTTGCGTGCAATGTAAGCGCTTGAAGCAGGGAGTCAGCCTGGGCAAAAGTTTTGGAAAACCTAGTAAAGAAGGAATCATATCATGCAGAGAAAGTGGAAAGGGCAGACCTGATATGGTGCTTTGAACATTATTCCTGAAATGAGAGACTTTATTCCGGTAGGTGGTTTAACACTGGTTTAGGATAAGAGAAGGTTTTGCCGTTGTTACAGCAGATCATTGCCTCAGGTCTCATTTAATTTGGCTGTGTTTTTAAGCTGTTGCAGACCATGGGTGTTGATGCTAACAGTGTTAGGTCAGATCGTGCAGTGCGCGGTCGGTGTCTGTTTTACCAGGCGTGGTTTCTCCTCCCTCCCCTGTTCTGAGCAGCCCCAGCTCAGCCCCGTCACCACGCCATGCTGCAGCAGGACTGTGGGGTGCACCAGAACTGCCCCACTTCTCTCTTCCTCACCCCTCCCAGCTTTCAGCACAGTGGAAATTCAGTCACATGGCTCAAAGAGGAGCTGGAGTGTGCTCTGAACAGGTCACTGATCCCTGGGTGCTCTCGGCATGGACCAGCAGCCAGATGTAGGTTAGGTCATCATCTTTTCCCCTGGATGCCATCCTTAACATTTTCTGCTCTATTTGTTGTACCATAATGTAAAGTCTATTTTCCTAATGCCTGGCTAAAAGAAAACAGCAAAATCCATGCAGAGATACCAACAGTGAAGGATGGGCAGCAGCTTGTATACATGTCCTTGGAAAGAAGGACGGAAGGACAGAAGAATTTTGTAAGGAATTCGATAACTTATTTGGCAATTTTTGTGCATAGTTGTCAGCTGTCCTTGTAAAAAAATGTGACGTCTGTTTCTGTGCATGTGCAAGCGACTACAAATTTCTGCCAATGTCCGCTACTTCCTTATTGAGCAGCCGTGCTCGCAGTTCAGTTGCACACTTCTGGTTCTGGGACATTGCTCTATGTTATGGCCACGTGTTGTAGAGCACTAAGGACTTTACGCAAGGAAGTACACAAATAACATTACTTTACATCGAGGCCTGGAATAGGAGCTTAAAGGCAAAGACCACATCAGATTTCTTGCAAAATTATCCTGACGGTGAATTCAGTGTGAAAGGTCGTGGCTGTAAGCTGTGTTTGAGATGATGGAACAGCATTTCTGTCAGAGTTAGGTTTAATCATTCCTATTTGCAGGCCCTTTTCCCTAATCCTGGGTCACGGCATTAACCCAGGCAATGCTATGCCTGATGTTGGTTTTCTATTACTTTAGGAAAAAGCAGAAAGCAGCTGTCCTGGTAGTCAGGCCACACACATGTGAAGAAGTGTGTTATTAAAATGTAGCTGGCTTTCTGGTCTGTCAGTGGGTAAAATGAAATAAACTAGAGCCCAGTAAATAAGCAATATTCAGTCCAAGTAAGTATATTAGGTGCAATGGACTTTACTTGTGAAAGGCTATTAATAACATTTTATTTAACTTTGTGTTTATTAATCTCTAGTAACTCTTAAGACCATCTGCATGCTGACACACCCGAACAGAATTTGATTATTTTTTTGAAAACTGTTAAACTTCCCTTGTAGTCCCTGAAGTATACCAGAGAGATTATATTATCTCTGGCTATTTAAATCCAAGATATATACCTAGTGACTTTTTCTTAACTGATGACATTCATTTGCTATGTCCATTTCTTTTTAGGAAACATTTAAACAGAATGCTACACCTTCCAGTCCAGTCAGCAAATGAATACTTACAGGCTTTTCAGTGATAAAAGGAACACAGGACCAGTGGCATAGTGCCAAATATTCAGACAATAATAGGTACTAACTATCAATTTAGTTTTTTCCCCTTTTTCTCAGGCATGGCCAATACTTCACACTTAAAGGAATCACTAGAGAGTTTTTGGTTTGTGTTTTTTGGGCTTCTGTTGGTGGTGGTGGCTTTTTTTTTTTTTCCTGTTAGTGTGTCCGCCACTTTTCTGTTTAGAAATATCTATTAAGATGAGAAAATAATTTGCCATAGTTTGCTAGAAGTATGCTGACATGGAAAAATAAGTTTCTTTGAAAGCTGGAGCTATCCTGTTTACACTTGTAGTTTTCTATGTATCAACAGCTGAGAAACTGTTTCTGGAACCAGAGTTTCAGTAAATGTCTAATAAGTTAATAAACTACAGCTGCTGTTGATTCGCAGACCTCTTATTGTTTTGGTTGATTTCACAGCTGACATGTTCACTACTTAAATAATCCAAATGCCTTCTATTACTGGAAGGTTTGTGGGTTTGGTTTTGTTGTGGTTTGTTTGGGGTTTTTTTAGTACTAAATCAAAATAACCTCTGGCTGCTGTAAATTTTCCCACAACTGATACAGGCAGGATGAAGATTTGATGTCCACAGACAGCAAATGCAAGGAAGCACCACTCCAGGTAGCTGCTTCCTCCCTCTGACATCCCACAATTACTTTTTTTATGAAGTGTCCATGTGCTTTGATTCCTGAGTGGTTTGGGACCCGGTTACCCCTCTCTCCCCACCCCATGCCATACTGGCCCAGTGGGGATCAGAGGTGACAGATGAGTGAGTGTTCACCCCGTACAAGGGTGAAGCCTCAGGTTCTCTGGGGGTGCCCGACTCCCTTTTCATCTCTTGGTGGTCTGGACGGTAAGGCCTCTAATGAAGGTCACCTGGGCACCATCTTGAAAACTGCTGTGTTATAAGAGTGCCAGACTTCATGTCCTTTGGCTGAATGTTTCTCACACCAGCTATCAGCATCAGGCACAAGGCTGTGGGCAATTTTGGCTAACAATTTTTTCCCAAATTGCGGCAGAATTACATTACTTCTCCTGCTTTTGGGTTCTTAAACCCATTTCACAGACAGATGCTAGTATGTTGGAAGTACAATCTCATTCTGTGGCTAGATAGGAGCTTTTAATGTTCCTTGTGAAAGTAAAGCAGCCACAATGCAGAAGGCTAGTGACTTACTGGGGTAAGCTGTAAATCTTTCAACATATTCGAAAGTGTTTCATTAAAGGCAGACATTCACTGTGTGCTAATTTTCTAGTGGGTTTTTTAAATTATATTTTCTATTCCATTTCTTTTTTTCCCCCATATTGGTTTATTCTTTCTATTGGTTTTGCTAATGCAATCCAGAGCAGAAATGGTAAATGACAATGGGAAGAAGGGATCAAAGTGAGCAGGCTTCAGACAAGTCAATAGATGGAAACTGTTTTAAGCTGAATTATTTTTGTAGAAGCTTATAACAATAGAAATATGTTCAGGGCCAACTAACTATTAGAAAAAAGGGGGAGGAAAAGGCAGACTTGATTCTGAAAATTTTTAATAAGGAATAGTTTGGTCATCTTTAAAAATCAACAGCAGTGTAAAACTTTGCTTAGATTAGGATGACCAATTTCTAAGATTCAAAGCCATTAGTTAATTCACATATGTGGAGTTTTATTGCTTGATATCTGTGTTGTCCGAGCCTAGTACAGACCTCTGAGATAGTACTGAAATAGCACACTAACATCTGGCAAGATTTGCTTTGACCTGAGAAATGGTATGAATTTTACAAAAATTTAGATAATCCCCTTCAAATTCTCCTTATGAAAATTTTAGAACACACCATGGATGAATACGGTTGGGTCTGCATTAGGCTTAATTCTTAGGTGCACATGCACGCTGAAGCATTATTGTTCGCCAGATTTACAGTTTGTGGGTAATTTCTGTTCTGTGTTCAGGCTGTTTATGAAGTTACCAGGGGACCTCTTTACACTGACACATTTAATCACCCGAATGAAATTATGCAAGCTGCTAGTGCACTGCGCAGCAGGCAGCACAAGGCAGAGTAACCTGGAGCGGGGATCTTGCGTGGTGGTTGGGAGCGCTGCCTTCCCCTCCGGCGGCAGAGCGAGCACCACGGGGCGGGCTGATGGCCATCCCTGCGGCTGAGCCGTCTGCCTCAGTGTGAGTTCAGCAGGAGTTAATTAGAAACAGTTCCAGGGTAGGAAGTGATATCTTAGGGATGAGGAGTTACAAATTCTGGCCCTTAATGAACGGGTGGAGTATCTACCTGGTATGTGTGTGTGTATTATGTATATGTTCTGTACACTGACTATATTGCACAAAGCAGCTCTTCTCCATAGAATTCTCTGAAAAAAATCCCAGCAGTTTGCCTTAATATATCCAAACTGCCAAATTTTGCTCTCTTTTTGGTCTGCTCAATTTTCAGAGAAAGAGCAAGTGGCAGCGCAAGTGGGCCGAGGTCCAGCGACGGCTGCGTGAGGATGTTGAGGATTGCTTTACCGTGTGTACTTCTTAAAACTGAAAGTGTATTTCTATTTAATATCCTTGTGAGAGGCAAAGGCTGTATCAGAGAAGTAGGATGAAAGGCTGCCAGAAAAATACGCCAGTCAGGATTTAAACAAGCTTTTTCTAATGGGTAGAAAGCAGGTTATGAGGCAAGACAAAGCCATAGCTTAATATTCTTTGTGATAAGAGCAGTAGACATACCACCATCTGGTTTGCTCTGTGTAACAGTTTTTCTCTATTGGTCAGTACATCAAAGGGCGTTTAACAAGGAATTTGAGGATAAGAATGAGTGGGAGTTTTACAAGTGTTAATATCTTTTGTGGGGTTGGGGGCACTCAGGCCTTTGGGAAAGAAATATTAATAGTAGATACAAGCAGGTAATGACCTCTTACTGTGCTGTAATTGTTTCTTCTTATCATTTCAATAACTAAATAATAGTTGCGCCTTGCAAAGGGTTGTGTATATATGTACTAAGTATTTGCCATTCAAAAATACGTTGCCCAGCTATGCTTCTAGAATACTAAACTTAAAGTTAGTTTAACTTTCAGCATCCAATAATTGTTTCCCAGTACATAGTCCCAGCAGCCTCTGATTATGGCATAGGGACTTCATCCCCGAAGAGGTATTTTTGAGTCTAAGAGGTCTTCCTGGAGTTACCTCCCTGGCCACTTGCTCTTAGGAGCCCTGCAAAATTTTGGTATGCACAATATAATATATCAATGAATTCTACTTATTAGTTGTGTACTATGCAAAGAAAAGTAGCTTCCCCTGTTTGTTAATTCTGATTCTGCTACCTGATGATTTCATTTAAAGCACAGTTCTTGTATTACGGGAAACTAAATAATCTTCCCCCATCCACCTTTTCACATTTGCTCCTCTTTTGTCTGTTTTCCTTTTCTAATAAGCCCTGATGTTTGCTTTTCTAAATGCTGCTGAGCATTGCTGCTTAGTAGAAGTGGTTTTCATAAAGCTATCTATCATAACTCTCTTTGCAGAGCAGTAAGTCAGAAACAATCGCTGTGTATTTAAAGCTAGGACTGTTTTTCTCTACATATGGCAGTTTACATCAGTATTGCATTTCATCTGCTCAGTGACTGAGTCTCATGCGGTTGTTCTGCAGCACTTCATAGTCAGTTTTTGTTGATTTTGAGTTATTCAGCGTAGTATAATCACCAAACTTCACTCTTTACCATCTTTTCCAGATCATTTATTAATATGATGAATAACCCAGGGCCTAGCACAGATCCATAGGGGATTTTGTTGACCACGGTTTCCACTGTGAAAATGAATTATTTTCTCCTGTTCTTGATTTCCTGCCTCTAATCAATTATTTATCCACGTGAAGATCTCTGTTAGTGCAAAGGAGCTTACTATTCTTTAGAGCCTTTGGGCTAGTCAAAGCTGTTTGGAAATCCAAGTAAGCTTTATCGAATGTATCATTCCTGTCTGCAGAGCACTGCAAAGGACCTCTAATGAATTAGCAAGGGATGGCTTCCCTCGTGGTAGCCATGCTGGCTTCTCCCAATAAGTCATACGTCCTTATACATCCACTGCTATATTCTCTAGCGCAATTTCCACCAATCTATCCAGTATTGTAGGTTAAAATTGTTGGTTGGATAAAATGTACCACAAAGGATTTCTGCCTGCATCAGTTACAAACCATTTCTTAATGGATGTAGCAAAAGTTCTCCTCTTCTGAGTCCCTTCTGAGGGATTAAGGAATGGAGAATAGCACTTCTGCTCTCTGCACGTCCTTTAGCCAGCAAAGTCATCTTGGATAGAGATAGGAGTCTTTCATCCCACCTCCATAGCACGTGAGGTTGTTTGGTTGTACAACTGCAGAAGAAATTCTTGGCCCAAGAACAGTGTAAAGAGTGGTCTACATCTTTTGACACTGCATTCATATTATCAGATATGACTGGGTATTGACCTGTTAATAGCTAGTTATTATAAAAACCAATTTGACCTTATGACAGAAACTTGACTCAGAAGAGTAAATATCTGTGGTGTGTTCCATCTCTGGGAATGGTAGCTGCCAAAAAAAGCAGATTACAGAATAATTTTAAAATCTCTGGGAATATACCTTTACTATTAAAAATGAGCTGATGCATTCAGTGAAAAAGCAGAGGCTCATAGGAGGGAAGTTAGCTAGGCGTACTGTAGTGGAAGTTCAGCTCCCTGGCTGGCAGATGATAATACACTGTAATTTAACCTCTTAGCTTACTTGGTGCTATATCCCATATGTAGAAAAACCCTGGACTACATGCTAGGTGTTACATCTGTGCAGATGCTCAGCATGAAGGAAGGTCCCGGGGATCTCCCCCTGTTTGGAAAGTGAAGGAGCAGTCCTGGCAGGAGATGGGGGTCCTGCAGGACCGCGTGGGTGTGGACATGGAGATGCTGCAGTGAGCCTCACTGCCCTGAGAGCATCCTCCTGCTATGCCAGCACTGTACATCCATCCCTGCTTTCCACATGCACACAAGCCCCAGACTTCTCCTGAGATGTCGCTGTACAGGAGCTCCATCTAGTGCTGACATTATTTCTGATTCCGATTCCCTAAGGCAGCTGGATAAATACACACTGATATGGAGGCAGCCAATTTAGGAGGCTGAATTTGCAAGTGTTAGCCTGCTTTCCAGAACACAAAGGGATGCTGCATATCATATAGGAAGTGAGACTGAAATTAATATTCGTGGGTTTTTTGTACTGTGCTGGTATCATTGAGATGCAAAAGGGAATTCTTTGCTATATTTATGCCACTAGGAGTAGTTGGTTGGTTGGCTGGTTGATGGATAGGCATATTAATAGCATAGGAGGCATATTAATAACATAGCAGAAAAGCATAGTACTACTCAGTGGTGTACATTAAGTCACAAGATACAGCTAAAAATTAAGATCACCCTTAAAGCACAATGTATACACATTTAAAAATTCATCAATGGGGGAAAGAAAAAAGCCTGATAATTCCTTACTGTTAGGTGTAACACCTACTGTCTGTATTGAAGGTATCACCAAACACAAAATGAAGGGTATGTCCTACAAAGGATGAAACAGAGAAATGACTGTTGAGAAAAGAGCAGGCCGATTTACTGAACAGGAATGGTAGTGTTTGCTGTCAGATTTGTCCCAACAGGCTTGGATGTAATAGTGATTTCACAGTGATTTATTTCAAGTGCATAGTTAAATTGTGACTTAGAGTTAAGCCCGAAGAGAATTCTTTAGGGAAAGGAATGATTGCCTGCTCTAATGGACTCACAACTACTACAGGTCATCTAAGCAAAAGAAAACAAATAATTACAAGCATTAAATAAATAGAGATTGGTACATTTGCTTCTATTCAAAGTGAATTGTTGGTATTTGAAGTAGCCTGTATTTTGAAAGCCTAGACTGCCAGCATTAAAAACTGGTTGTAACTGCTAATGTGTAACAAATGATTGTGTGAAATATTTTCTAAACTTCAAATCAGTAGAAGTGCTTCCAATGCCTTAAAAATCAAAAGGAAATGGTGATCTGATCACTAATATGTGGGAGCATTCAACTAGAATACCAGTCACCAAGCGCAAGAATATTTGATTGCTTTGACTGTTTATTCTCTTTTGTTATATAGGTATGTAATGGGCATATCCAAATACAGCCAATGATGTTTTGGTAGCACATTCCATTCTCAGCTGCCTCTGCCCGTGCTTGAGGCATCCATACATTCCTCTGCAGTGAGTATCGTTTATATAAGCACTGAACTTATCAGGAGTTGTTATACTGACATTGTGATCTTGCTGTATAATAACATGATTTACTGTGATATGTTTATTTGCTGAAGTGTAGATACCGAGCTGTAAATTTCAAGCAAGTCAGGCTAGTACTGGCTGGTTGTCCACCATGGCCAGTGTTCACTTTGGGTCAATTCATCTTAACCGTGGAAGTCTTCTAAGTTCAGCTGGCTTTCTTTTAAACTCTAGAAATGTTTAGGGACTTCTGCCAAAATCTGTTGGCAGCTGGATTTTGGACCATAAAATACGTATCTTTTTTTTTTTAGGGACGGAAAAGGAAAAAGTGGATAATATTCTGAGGGCTAGTGTGGAAGGAACAGCAGCCATACATGTCTGCCACTCTCTAGACCTGTTTGCATCCTTTCTGAATATTCATTTGTGTTTCTTGTCTCCAAAAATGAAAAAAATACCAACACAACAACCTTGATAAAAATGATTTTGTGAAATTCCATATTCACAATCTCTCACTTATTTCTCTCCCAGATTTGCCGATTTGGTGGTACTTTCACACTAGTCCCAGTGGCTGTGCAAGTTGTTAACTAACTTAACTGTGTGCTGTTAGTTTAGCTGAGGTTGTTTCATTCTGGGCTGCCTATCCCAGACTTTGCAGGCTGATGAACATTCTCATTGCCTCTTGTGGCAATTTTGGTATCACTTCAGAAGAGGAGATATAACCTGCAGAACCTCACTGGAGACTGTATATGAGATAGGCTTTTCCCTGTCTTGACTGTAGGAGGGAAGGGTGCGTTATAAGACTCAGAGCTAGAAAGCAAAACAGAATAATTTTATTTTTTTAACAATTAACAAGTTTTGTTCTTTCTTCCCCCACAATGCTGTGCCTCAACGGTTTCTGATTTTTTGCAAAAGTGCATATGCTGGGAGGAGGTTGGTGATCAGGTCAACAAATCATAGAAATGCTCCCCCCCTTCTGCCCAGCGAATCAGCTTTTGAATTTTTCTGACTTTATCATTATAATATTCTTACCTCCTCACCTGCAAGGAAGTCTCTGGTGGCAGCAGCTGCTGTGGTGGAAATTACTGTATTTTTGTGGAAGAAATGCTTTGACTTTAAGGTAAGCAAAGCCCAGTATTTTTTCTTATTAATATTAATGGTAGCTAGTTCATTAAAGAATGGAATCAAAGAATGGGTTGCTCCGTGTGCATTCTCATAAAGCCTCCAGTGCTGTGGCAGGTGTTAGGCAAGGTACTTTGGCCCAGAGCTGACAAAATTTCACCTGAAGATTAAGCTACCATTAGAAAGAGAGATTGTTGCTTTTTTCCGCTTGCTGCTTCCAAACCTCTCTTGTGAATACTAGACATACAAATTGTATTTCATGCACAGTCCCTGAGGGATGATCTAGGATACGTTTTCACAAAAGCTTCTAAGGAGGTATAGAAGTGCAAATATGTTGGGAAGGTCATGTCTTTTAAGTTGCTTAAATTGCTTATGTTTCATTTTCATGTGTGTAGTTTTATTTCTGTAGAGAACTAATAGAAATGCTCTCATTTAAATTCAGGAAAGTTATTTCCCTTGAAAACAGCACTAAGTCACTGATCAAACTAGTTTTGTAGAACTGAATAACATATTTATGTAATACCATTCAGTAGCACAACTTGGAATTAAACTTGAAACCTTAAAATTGAGGTAGTAAAAGCCTTCATTTGAAGAGGGCTGTTTTTTACTGCTGATGCTCTGTGTTTACCTCTAAGTCCTTGGGCAAGCAGGATGAAAGATGTCAGCCAGAAAAATAGCAGAAGAATACCTCAGCACAGGATTCACCAATACTCCCAAGTTGGGGTGCATTTAGTCACAAAACCCTTTTCCTCCTTTTACATCTTATCTCCAGTTCATACTGCCGCAGAGCATTTTGGCATATTATCCAGCTAATGGAGCAGCAGATTTATCAGCTGAAACCTGGGGGACTAGAGGGAAGGGAACACAACTGTGTTATATACAACACATAACATTATTACTGAGAAACCTGCCTCCTGCTGGCATTGGGTATTTACCAACACAGCATTTCTAGGCAGAGACCAGAGCAGGCTTCTTCCTTCCCTGCAAATGTCCTTATGGCACCGTGCTCTTTCTCGCTTGCTGTCTCCCTGAGTTCACTGTTCAACACTGCATGGTGGCCTGGCTTCAACAGGAGGGGTGCAAGAGATGGCTTTTGGTGAGTCCAGGCTCACCAGCTGCCAGTTCATGCTCCTCTTCCACTTCCAGGTATGTGATCTCCTTAATCAGGATATTACATTAAAGCTGCCTCACAGTAATAAGTATTATATACATACATGCATATATATGGGGTCTTGTAAATGTATGGAGCATCACCATTTTCTCTTCCTTCAGCAACACGAATAAGCAGTAGTGGCCAGAGATGCGGTTGGGTAACCTCCGCTGCTGGCAGGTTACTCTGGGGTTAACACAGGGTTTGTAGATAGTATGTGGGAACCTCAGCACTTACTATCCCCTTAATTTCCCCCCCGAGTTTTGTATGTGGCTGGCAGGTGGTCTGATGGTTACCTGGGCTGGTCAGCTGGCTCCATCACACCTTGAGTCTCAGCAGCAGCATGGCCAGGTGGACTCTGGTTCCCTGCCTTGCATCAACCTCGCAGCTGGGTCTCGTGCTGGCTCGGTCTCATCAGCTGGGTTTGGCCTGGCTGCAGTGGTGTTGGCAAGTGTAGGGATTTGCCACGGGCTTACCGAGGTTTGTATGGCTGATGTGCGAAGGGAAATGGGTGTAAACACCAGAAGAAACTGCAGCAGAAGAGTTAGGAGAATGGCCTGTGCAGGTTCCCAGCTGATCGGAGCAGAGCACAACAGCTCAAGAGTGGCGGACCCTGCACCCCACTGAGAGGAGCATAGCATCATGGGTACGGCATGTCACACCTGCCATTTCTTTCCCTCCAAGCTCACTGTGAAAGAGATGGTGCTCATGCGGGTGAGTATATTCCAGGCAGATGTACTTTCCACACGAGCAAATGGAAACAGGGAGAAGCAGCCTCACCTGAGACATACCAAGGTTCATGTGGGCAGGATTTGTAAGCAATGGACCACTTCATAATTACAGTGGACACCTGAGGTGTATGAAAGCTCTATGGTCCAAAACCCAGTTTGTTGCCAGGGAGGTACCTATAAGCAAGAGGTTTAAGGAATTGATAGCTGGAGTCCCTTGTCCTCCCTGCTGCATGAAAGATATCCTGGACAGACATTTTGAACACAGACCTTTGTGCTTGTGGTTGTGAGAGTGTGAGGGGTCAAAAGCTATGAGGGCATGACTGTGAGTGGGTAAAATCAACCTGCATGGAGGCTGGGTGCGATAAAATAATCTCGTCCTTTTGTGACAGCTTGCATTTTGTTTTGATCCATTAATGTCGCCTTGAAGAAGGTGCTATTACCTTCTTCTGAGCTCAGTCTGCCTAAGTTTGCCTGTGGCTTCTTTTCTTTGCCCCTGGTCCTTGATAACCAGAATACAGTGCAGGGTATACACTATGTCATGCAACCGTGATGCTCCAGGACTCCAATCAAAATCTAGGATAATGGCCTTCCGGAGCTTTAAGAGGGCAAATACACATAAGTCAGTAGTCAAAACATTTAGCCAGTGTAGGTTAAATCGCTGGGATTCTCGGTTTTTCATAACCTACAGTCCAACAGCAAGCTGCATCGTGTTTCCAATTGCTACATCAGTGAGCAGCATAAAACAGCAAAAACTAATACGAAAATGTAACACTCTTAGCTGAGAGCAAAACAGTGGTTTGCTGTGTCCTTCACCTAGAGCCATACTCTGCTGTGCTGCCAGGAAGAAATGCACAGATATTTAAATAAAAGTAAACAATAGACGTCTCAGATAGTGGTCCTATAAATGGATGCCTGCCCTGCTTTATGACTTGCAATTGAATTTCTTGCACTCTACTCACTGCAACTAATTGCTGTGAGGAAGAGGTTCATGCCTCAGACTCGGCTTGTCTCAAAGTCACTTTTTTCCATGGTTAATTTTTTAAATAATTATTTGTTCCTATAATGCAATCTGCAGTGGATTTTTATGTCATCTTTCAGTACTGTTCAGTGAGAACTTCAGCTTTGTTCCTGCATATGCATGAAACGCTGGGGGAGCAAATTACATTTCTCACTGTGATTGACTCCTGTGGAGTTATTTGGCTAGGTACCAGCTTGAGGCCCTAAATATTTGTTGGAGGCGAATTCCATTTAGATGTGTAATTCCTGAACTTAATTTCGTTGCAATTTTAGGAAACATTACTCATTTGAAATTAATATATGCAGTCTACCCAATCATAAGCGTTACTGCAAAATAAGAATGAAATGTTGGCATAAAGCATTGTGATTAGCTTTAAAATTATAATTATTTTCTTCTTTTTATAACTTACATTAATTTTTAAAATTTGTTTTCTGGTTATTAAGGCTATGGAGATTACATTCAAGTCTTTTCCTCAACCATAATTCTAAAGTATTTAATTGGGTTTTGTTTTAAAGCTCAGATTCTCGCTAATTCTTATGACTGCAATAGATAGGGGTGAAATAGAATACTAGATAACTGCAAAATCTCTGGCAAAGGCCACAACAGTTAAGTGCTTACGACATTAAGAAAACTGTGATACACAAAAATAGGAGGCACAATGAAAAGTGAGAAACTTTATTCTGTTTTATCCAAACTGGATTACATGAAGAGCATGAGGGAAGGCCGAGGAAACTACAGAGCTGTTAGTCTAACCTCAGTACCTGGAAAAATTATGGAGGAGATCATACTGGGTGCTGTTGAAAGGCATGTGAAGGACAAGGCAATCATCAGTTTTTTTGCCGGAAGCTCAATCACTAACTGTTACACACCTGATATCTGTCTTTTACTTCCACCCAGTGTCAAACTAAATACTGATGCAAAACCTGGTTTTGCCTGTGTTATGAAATGATGTTGTTTTGGTACAACAAATTAGGCCTGTGTATCTGCTACAGTTTATTAAATGATAGTGTATCTTCCCAGGATTCAGCTATTGAACTGATAAAGGAGTGAGATTAAAAAAACAGAATTACATTTTAAGAATTAAAATACTGTGGATATTCTTAGCAAACAGAGTCATTGGCGATGATAATCTACCACAATATCGGAATAGGGTTGTTTCTTGCTATGGATCCTATATTGGTTTTGTCCAGCCTTGGCTTCTGTGTGAAGGCGAAGGCCCTTCATCAGCAAGGCTGGCTGGAGCTGCAGTGTTGGAGCGTAGAGGGTCTGGGCACATCTTGTGGCTGTGTACACTGTGCAAGGTCACACTAAGTAAACTGAGAGAGGGATGCCATGGCCTCTGTTTTTTTTATTCCTTCCTCACCTGGGTAATAGGTGTTTTCATTACTTGCAGCCAATTCAATTGAATGTATCTCATTGTTGGAAATTTTTTTTTTTTAATAGGCTCTTAATTTTATCATTTTCTGTCTTTCAAAGCACCAGTTTCATTCTTTCAAAGTATTTGTAATTTTTCTAAATAGTTAGTCTGGTTTAGTATATTTTAACCACACAATATTCTTTTGATTTTTAATATTTCTTTTGAACTACCCCTTCCATGCTATCCTCTTTTTCCCCTGTTGTTTTGAAAGCATTAGAAGTCAAAGCACAGTGATGTTAATTTCAGTGTTATTAAATAGTTTAGGTATAGCACAGACCTTAAGGTCTTACTGTGACAAAAAGAAAAAGATAAATATTGATTTTCTGAACATTTGTGGTTTGGGATTCCATATATCACAGTTCTTGTCCTCCAGAGAAAAATGTAGTTTGTGTCATGTCAGTGGAACTCGATAATAAAAGGTGGGTAAAGATGAAATGGCTCTTGCCAAGGTGTGTAATTAAGAGTCTCCAATCTTATTCTGTGTAGAGAAGAAAAATTGTTTGCTATAATTTAAAGGAAACTTTTGCCCGATTGCTAATGTTTGATTTATTTTTTACTGACATCACCATGGTCCTAACGTAATAACTGAGCATTAATTCTATGCCACTTAAAGACAGGACTCTGGCTCAAAGCAAGCAATACTGCATTCATGGCCAGTTATCTTCAGATCCACTCCATAAAGCCATCCATCATAAATACTAGTGTGAGGAAAGCTGAGCATCTTTCTCATATTTAGGCAGTAAGCAAAAATGTGAAGAAGTGTAAATGGATGCTGTAAATTGTGACAATGTAAAGCCTGAGAAGCTGCTGGGCAGCAGCACAGCCGCAGGGACGAGCAGGCAGAGCTGGCAGCCAGACTTGACCTGAGAGCCCAACAGCTAAAGCAGCTGTCCAGGAAGCAGGGCCCTGAGCTAGGGAAGTTTGAATACCGCGTTTGGGTTTTCTAGGCAGCACCGCAACTGCAGGGCTGTAAGATATTCTCAACAAAAGTACGTCTTACCGGCCATCTCATCAAAATAGGGACAGTGTGCCATCAGAGATAAAGCAAGAATATAACCTTGCTGTAGAGCACTCAGCTGGAAGGGGAGAGATTTCTTGTTCCCAAGACTTGTTTTCTGTTAGTCCGCAGTGGTCTAATCTGAAATGCATGAATAGATCTATATCACCTTACTGAGGCCTAAGTTTCAAATATAAAATCTGGATTTTTGCCTTAGGTACCTACATGAGCTAGATGTTTTTGATAGCAAGAGGCTCTTTAGTCAAGCAGATAAAAGCATGGAAAAAAGCAATGCTAAGAAAGTGAAGATAAGTAAGTGTGAGCTGGAACTGAGAAAAGAGTGGTAGATTCTTTGTTCTTAAGTCTGTAATTCAGAAGCCACTAATTTTTTCTATATTGAGTTATGTGTTTAATGCAGGAATTATGGCCAAGGCCTTTCAAGAGCTATGTTATGTAGGAAATCAGATTAGATGAGGGACGATTAGAAGGTCTCCATTGCCTCTAAAATAGTCTAGCCTTAAAATAGGTTTAAAGTTTGACTCTTAAACCGTATAATTAAGTTGAATTTAGTAGAGCTGTGTCATTTTACAGCTGTAAGCGTATCTACATTTTAGGTCTGACTTCCCAGTAATATACAGAAGGCTTTTGTAACAAGAAAGATGTTTTCTTCATCAAAAGTTGCCTTCTCCTCACCCTTTTGCCTTCTCTTCCCCTGAGAAATAAGGCATCCTATTGCAGCAAGAGTGCTTGCATTCCCCCTGGGTCCTTTGCCATACCCAACTCTGCACAAAGTAACCGCAAATTGCTGTCAGGATGGCAGGAATAGCTGTGCCTGCATCCAGCTAAGTAGGAAGTGACTGACTTGTGGGGTAAAGCGAAACAAAATGCCTTGCCTGGGGAGAGTATTCTGCTGTGCTCTGTGTGGGTATGTGTGTGGGGGTGTTTTGCCCAGGTATGGGATAGGCTAGTGCTATCCCCAGGGGAGTGTCTAACTCACCTCCACCCAGCAGCTGTGAAGGAGCTATAGGAGAAGCTGACAGCTAAATGGGGGAAAAAAAATGGATTACAGCTGTGGATTGCCCTGAAGATCATATCTTTTTTTGTTAACAGATTCACTGGAAGCAGGTACCACTCAAAACCAGAGAATTTTGGCAGGCTAGGTCTCAATGCTACTGTACAGTTGGCTGTTACTAATGGCAAGGATCAAGAAAAGAATTCCTAGAAAGAGCTGGACTGACATAGGTCTATTCAGGTTCTTCATCTTATGGGACCAAAAGGAGGGGCCTCTAACCCATGGGAAAAGATGGTGTTAAATTTCCTCCAACAAGTTCCTTCTGTCATAAATCCTGGGAAGTGGTATCCAGTGGTGTGTCACCAAGAACCGTAAGGAAGCTGCAAAGAGAACAAAAACATAGGAAATAGCAAAAGAACCCCCCACTGAGTCATGACTAAGAACCTGCCATGCAAATCCATAAAGATTTGTAGAGGGGTTTAGGACCATGAACCATGAAAGAGTGAGTGCAAATGTCCTACAACCCAGATTTCTGAATCTTCAGTTGGAGGATATAACTGGTCTCTGACACCTAGAGCTCAGTGTTAATGTAAATCACTTTTTGACTGATTATTAAATGTAAGTAAAGTTACAACCTGCCACATCACACTTATGCCAAGGGTTGTCTGTTGTCTCCATATACAAGTGGTCAGAACTGAAACTATATCTAGTTGATGGGGTAGGAGTGCAAAAGCTTCTTTCATTTTTGGGTTCCCAGTCTTGCATATAAAGTCTTCTGCATGTATAGAAGTCAATCCAATATTTGAAAATGCTCATGGATGTTAAAAATTTAATATTTCTTAGCAAGTGCATCTTTCAATATTTTATTTGTTCATGTAGAAAATGGATTTCCCCTGGGTGATACTAAAACAGCTAAATACGAAAACCTGCCTAGAAGAGGAATATCTCTCAAGTGTGAAAATCTTCCAATATAAGACAAATATGAGTTAAACAAAATTTGACATGATGGACAGAGCAACCAGGTCCAGTGGGGATTTAGGCATAGAGAATAATGGAAATAGTTTTCACTGTTGCTTCAAATATGTGACAGAGAGAAAAGCATCTTGTTTCCTAGGGTTTAAAATGAATACCGCACAAAAATAATGCAAGTAAGCATTTAAATTGCTTGGTTCATTGCAGGCATTGTGTCCCTGATTTCCCTGGCTGTCCTATCCTATGAACGCTACAGCACTCTCACCCTATGCAACAAGCGCAGCGCTGACTACCGGAAGGCACTGCTGGCAGTTGGCGGTTCATGGATCTATTCCCTGGTCTGGACTGTGCCACCTCTGATCGGCTGGAGCAGTTATGGGGTAGAAGGTGCGGGTACAAGCTGTTCAGTACGCTGGTCCTCGGAGTCAGCTGAGTCCACATCCTATATCATCTGCCTCTTCATATTCTGCTTGGTCATCCCTGTGATGGTCATGATGTACTGCTACAGTCGCCTCCTTTACGCTGTTAAACAGGTAAGCCACTGTATGCTATTGGTAGTGCAAATTGCTCTGAGACATGCCTTGCATTTCTTTTCTATCGAGTTTGGAAGTCCTGATGATAGAGAGCAAATCAACAAAGCAAAACCAAATGGAAGAGACCACAGAAAGCCTGAAGGAAGGGGCAAGAGGTCTTCACCAATTTTTTTTAAACTCCAGAGCTCCAAACCATTAGAACAACGAGATAATGTCCATATAGGTGCTGACTTTGTGGTTTGAAACTATTGTATTCTAGGAAAACCAGCATATCTGGGTGAAGGGTGCATTTGTAATGAAGCCAACACTCATTTACCTATCTATAAATAAGATATCTATGCAAGCATTTCTTCCTCTCATTCAATCATTACATTTTAATAATTTCTGCTTCTTAATCTGTGGATACCTAACTCTACAGTAATGCAGTTCTATTGCATTTGTAGAGTTATCACTGCAATTTGTAGAGTTATCCCAGGGATCAGCTTCTCCTTGTAATTCTAGGCCACATTTAAAAGTTTCCTTAAATACTACTACCAGCACTACTACTATGGCTGCTACTATGCCAACACTCCTCTGAATTGTTTAAGGGGCACTGCAAATATTCCAAAATTAATGTTCTGAAAGACCCTGCCAGGGCATGTGGTATTGTGAAGTTTGAATACTCTTGGGACAGTAATGAAATGGTTTAATGATGAATAATGAGAAAGGAATGAGTGTGTAGGTTTTCTCTAAAAAGCAATTCTCTAAAATGTTAGGATGAATTAACTAAAGGTATTAAATAGGGAAAAAAAAGCCGTAAATCCTTGAATAGAGGCTCTCATACAGAATTAAAGTGGATATAGTTTAGCTTTCATTAGTCATAAGGAATTAAGGTCGTGTCTTCTACATGATTTGACAAAACTTTGAGAACACTTGAAGTCCAAATGGGAAATCTTTCCCTGGTTGAGTGCTCAGCAGGCCAGTAAAATCCTTTTGATGAATCACACATAAGTACTCCTCTTAATGCTGTGCAAAAGTGATATGAAAAACATTTCTCATGATTGTAAACCATTAAAGTAAAGCTGCAGACCATATCTGGTCCCTGGGCAGCAGTATCCTTTACCATTGCCTTAAGGAAAGGAGCAGGATCTTGGAACACGTGCTACCACTAATATGCAGAAGATACAACCTTCTTAAACTTTTGTCTCTTCTTTCCTTCAGCCCTCACTGTCATTCCTGACAACAGACATCACCCACAACATATAAATACTTGCATGGATGAAGCTTCAATAGCATGTGCTTTAGCTTCTAGTTCTAAATGTAGACTTGTGTTATTTTATTCACCTTTTTTTAAAATTCATATTAAAAGTTATATTAAAAGTAATAGTAGATCTCACTGATCTGCCTGATGGGCCTCAGGAAGTTGTGGCAAACATGCTGAGGGGACAAAGTATCACAGAAAAAAATTGTGCAATCTATAACCATTTTGTATTCAGACACGAAGACTGAGTAGACTGGGTGGAAGACCAGGTTGATTGATTAATTGACTGTCCGGAGAAAAAAATAGGAGAAGGAGCAGCATTTTCCACAATCCTGTCTCCTCTGTCCTCTGTCCACTTTCGAGAGTGATCAGGGAGCCTCTGGGATGCTGACGTTAGAGAGCCCTGAGAAATTCTGTAAATGGTGGAATTGAAAAAGAATCAAACCCAACCTTGCATAACCTGTTGGAGGGCAGGTCTTAGGGAACTAATGCTTGTTAAATGCAAAGGAACTCCAGTGAGGGTTAGACCGTATCTCCTTCTCTAAAGCTGTTATGACTCAGCTGTCAAAACAGCTGCCCAAACATTTGTGAAGTCCTGAACAGCTAAACCCTAAATTTTTACACAGAGCGTCTAATGCTTTCCTGGCATTTGTAAAAGATTTATTTGAGAAGTTATATTTCAGCAAAAAAATCTCAGTCAGAAAATTCATCAGTCCTTAGCTTTCTGTGATGTATGTACCTCCAGTACCATAATCCTGAAATCTTGCATTTTATAGATTTCCTGTAACATATATGTAAATTTCCAAAGGCCATATCATAAGACAGTCACTGAAATACAGATTTTATTTTTCCCTTCGGTCTGAGGTCCTCTATTCTGCAATAAACAGGGTAGATTTTGAAATGCTAAAGTATGTCATGTTTCAAACTGGAGAGAGAGATGAGCCATATGCAAATAAAAGTATAGTAGTTCTTGCATAAAACTACAGAGAGTAGGTAGGGTAATAAAAAAAATTAACAGAGGTTACTACATCCATTGTAATGTTGTTACTTTCTGGTGTGGGCAAAAAGTTCATTATCTTGCAGTATTCTGGCCTCATAGATTAAAGTCCTTCTATGACCCCCTGTGTAATATATGAGAAGAAATGTGGGAGCATTGCAAACTTAGTAGGTGCATTATCCCAGCTTCAGCTGCTTGGTAAATTTTCTAAAATATGCATTTCATATTTTTGCAAGGTTCACAGAAGTTTTTATGTTAGAACATGGTAGTGTTAATGGTATTGCACCCTGAGATCAAGAGTGCAGAAGTTATGCTGTTATTAATACTGCAATGTAAATTAATTGAGGTGGAAGAAATATCTTAATAGATTTGGGATCGTTAATGTAAGAATTGGCAAAAAGCCTGCATTTTCTCTTTGCAGGGACAGTAATTATAGGTCTGCTTTTCTCGTTTTCCTCTCTAAATTTAGTCAGGTGCTGTAGCATTCTGTCATTTGTGACATTAATAGATCCTATGAAGTCATCTGCAGTGTGTGTAATGGTAAAAGGCACAAGGATTTCAGTAATACAGGTTTTAAAAAAGGTTGCCTTTTCAAGGAATTACAAGTCAATAGCATCGTTATGAATAGTGTTAACAGCAAATGCCATTATACTGTTTTACAATATGAATGTACTATTGTCTCACAGCTTTTTCCATTTATCAAGCTCAAAGACCCTTAGGAATTGCTGGAGTTATTCTCTTTAACGGTATGGGGTTTTTTACAGAATGGCTTTATCTGAACAGTTGAGTTTGGTTCTGCAGATGGTTTTTGCTGCCATCCTTATGCAACACACTTGGAGGAGCAGAGCTCAGCCCAGGCCAAGAGGTGGGGCAGGTAGAACAAGTCCCAGGGAAATGTTAGCTCTGAAGAGTGAGAGCGTTTCAGAGGTGCTTGGCAAAATAATGCTCAAAGCAGAGAGCGGAAGAAAACCTGTTGTTTCAGAAGCTGTTAGGGAACTTGGCAGTGCATCAGATTTTAAGACATAGAGAAACACAAATATTTTATTGGACTTTTCCCCTCTGAGTCCATATTTTCACTCATGCTGATCTTGTTTCCTGTTTTTATGAAACCTGTTCTTCTATCCCTGCAGATGCTGAAATTCAGTTTCTTCTTTAAGTTTTCCTTTAGAGATGATGCGTCTGATACCTGTAAGTAGAAAGGGACAACGTTTTCTCCCTCACAAAATATTATTCACATATATTTTATTCATGCACATTCTATAGAACATGGGAAGGAAACAGAGAATGGTTTATTTCTCCTAGGGCAATTAGATTTTCTTTTTCCAGTTTTTGGCTTATGATGCTTCTCTATGACTCTATCATTGTGTTCCCTCTGGAAAAATGTTCTTTATGAAGTCAGTGTCAGTCGTTTACACTTTGAAAAGTGGGCTCCCAAATGTGGAATTACAGAGATTAGCATTGCGATCACTGTAGCACAGAAGGCACAATATGATTAAAATCCTCCACTGAGGGGCCCAGAGAACTCATATGAACTAGCCTAATGAAAATTAGTAAAACTTTTAAAAGAAATCTCTTCAGTCTGCATTATCTCCCACTTGCACATAAAAATCCTGCCCAAGGACAAGAAGAATCCCAGAACATTTCAAGATAAGTTTTTGGGTCGGTTTTGTGGAGACTCTCATCTTGGCTCATCTCATTGTCAGTTTCTTTCATCGAAAGCTGTGCCTGAACAAAGCTCAGCAGTTCTTTATGGAATGTAACTAGGACATGGAAAACAATAAAAAGGATTGTAAGCAGAACACAAAAACTTAAACACATAGTGTAATACACATCTGACCATGCAATTCTCGCTCAGTGCAACAGACCATGGGTTAAAGTGGGGAAAGGGCCAGAGTTCACACTGTCTCATGGGGTTGTGGAGTAGATTCTTTCACGTCATTACCCCAGTTCTATTTTGACTTTGTTTTCTGACCAAAAAAAAAAAAAGAAAGTGAAAATTTTAAGACTAGCCCATGTGAGACAGAAGTTGGCCTTACCAGTGTGCCTTGTCCTCCACCCTGTGGTGCACCTACTAATGCTTAATTCCTCATAAACTGCTAGTTTAACCAGTAACCAAAATGTGGGTTCAGGTAGTGTAATTACCTGACTGTTTCTCTTTACAGCAACTTTTGTTGTTTCTTTGGAAAAGTGCCACATGATTTCCAACTTCCATGTGTCATAGTAGAACCAGATCACCTTTTTTTACCCCATCTTCTGAACCTTTCTGAGTCTTGTCACCTTGTAGGGGAACCAGGACAGTCAGGGGTACACTGCACAGAGCTGCCTGGTCCTCTCTCTCTTACTCCTCTTCCGGACTTCAAATTACCAAATTTAGTGGAGGAAAAAGTGTTTCTGTCTCTTATTTAAGAAATAATGTCCCAGAGTGAAATTGTGACTCAATTATAAACCTGAAGAAACTAATTTTGAATTCTGAGTGGTGAGATTTCAACTCTAGTATATTTTTTAAGCATAGGATATAAATTACAGTGATGGTTTTGAAATCTCCCGTGCCTGCAAAATCTGAGAGAAAAAGGAAAGAAAAGATACAGATTTTTATGACTTCTGATTCCTTAATCCTGCTTTATGTCTGTACTATTTGGAACAGTTTAAAATATCTGTAAAAGCAATTATTGCATCATTGTTCATTAAAGTAGTCAGGAAAGGATTATAAAGTAGAAGGATCACTCCTGTGACTCTTTCCAGTTCTCCAGCTCATTTGGAAATGATTGTTTGTAGGAAGACAACACATTAGGGCAGAATGCTCAATGATTTAAAGTGAAAAGAAATTATCTTAACATAATAAAAAAGTAGGATGGAAAAGTAATAATTGTTACATCATTCCTTCATATGCTTCATATGCCTGTTTATAAAGTAACTTAATTTTCTGAAACTTTATCTTTGATGGCACGGAAGTTATGATTTATGTTGAGAAAACTGATAAAACAATTATCACAGAATCCCAGGTTGGAAGGGACCTCAGGGATCATCCAGTCCAACGTTGCTAGGAAGAGCACAGTCTAGACAAGATGGCCCAGCACCCTGTCCAGGAGACTCTTGAAGGTGTCCAATGTAGCCGAGTCAACCACTTCCCTGGGGAGATTATTCCAATGGTGACTGTCCTCACTGTGAAAAATTTCCCTTTCATGTCCAGTCAGAATCTCCCCAAGAGCTACTTGTGTCCATTCCCCCTTGTCCTCTCCATGTGACTCCTTGTAAAACAGGAGTCTCCATCTTCTTTGTAGCTACTGGTACATGTAAGTACTGGTACATGGGGATGAGATCTGCTCTGAGCCTCCTTTTCTCAAGGCTGAACAAACCCAGTAGTCTCAGCCTATCCTTGTATGGCAGGCTTCCCCGTCCTTTGATCATCTTGGTGGCCCTTCTCTGGACCCCTTCCAGCCTGTCCATATCCTTTTTGTATAGCGGGGACCAGAACTGTACCCAGTACTCCAGGTGTGGCCTGACAAGCGCTGAGTAGAGTGGGATAATGACTTCTTTCTCTCTGCTGGCGATGCCCTTTTTGATGCAACCCAGCATCCTGTTGGCCTTCTTGGCTGCAGCAGCACACACTTCGCTCATGTTGAGCTTCCTGTCCACCAGGACCCCCAGGTCCATTTCCACAGAGCTGCTCCCCAGCCAGGTGGATCCCAGCCTGTGCTGCACTCCTGGATTATGTTTTCCCAGGTGCATGATCTCACACTTGTCCTTGCTGAGCTCCATAAGGTTCTTGTCGGCCCCCTCTTCCAGTCTATCCAGGTCCCCCTGCAGAGCAGCTCTCCCTTCTGGAGTGTCTACTTCCCCACTCAATTTGGTGTCATCCGCAAACTTCATCAGGCTACTCTTGATCCTGTTATCCAGATCACTTATAAAGATGCTGAGTAACATTTGGCCCAATATCGATCCCTGGGGGACCCCACTTGTGACAGGTCGCCTCTTTGAAGAAGAGCTATTTACCACCACCCTTTGAGTGTGTCCTGTCAGCCAGTTCCCCACCCACTGAATGTACCAGTAATTATGTACCGTTAACTTAATCTTCTGGAAGCCCTAAATAATAACAGGCTTGTAGTCGTAGCTCTTCTTTTAGAAATCTTTATAGTTATTTAATGAAACAAAGAAGTCCTAAGAAATGTAATTCAGGTGAAGATGATGTAGACCCAGTCCTTTGGTTCTTGCAGCTCATCTCTTTCAAGTGTGATTAAGTACATTTGGGATTTAACTTAATTTCAGATATGTTTGACCCTAACTGCATCTATGCTTAGAGAGTCAGCTATTCTCATTAGACAACCGTATATTGTTATTTTTTACTCTATGTTCATAAATTTTTTTTATTCCCCTTGGGTCTTCATGTATGCTTTCTCTCCTAGATTCTTTGTGTTTTAGAGGAAGAATGATAAATATATTCTTAAACTTTTTTGTAAAGATATAATAATGACATAAAATTTACAATCAAAAAGAGTTTCAATTTGCATATGAATGGATAGATGTTTTCTGTTGCATCAACCTGAGGATATGGGAATTTAATTAAAATATATGTCTTGTGTTAGGCTGAGAGAATTAGAACAAATCTTAGCAAAATGTAATGAAAGGAGTCTGCTGGATTATCAAATGTTACAAAGTAGTGTAATCATATCGCTTATAACCATTAAGAAAATGACCAAAATCAATATCTCTAAGTTTTCTGTACTGCCTTCAACTGTCACACAGCAGTCAGCATTCAACATCTCCTTACTGGGCAGTTGTTCGACCTTTGCCAAATTCTGCATGTGCAAGCCACTGCAAGGCTAAAACACAAAGCTGGTAACAGGCCATTTTTTTTATTCTGTTGTGACAGGAACATTCTGTGATAATGCTCAGGATGTGGGTTTATTGATTGATTTGGGATTTTTGGTAGAAGAATGGGCTTTAAATTATGAGAGCAATTGACATTCCTGTATAATTGTATGTTTTCTCTGAACTTCTAGATAATTTCTCAAGTAGAAATGCAAGGCAGCTTTTTTGTTTGTGTCAAAGAACAGCAACATCATGGCTTCTGCCATGATGAAATTTCTCAGAATCCTGTAGGTGATATCTGGGACAGCTATTTTGAAAAATTATTAATATAAAAGTCATAGAATACTTGAAAAAGGACAAAAAAATCATTGCTCTTGCTGTTTTGCGAGAAGTTAATAAATTCTGTTGAGTATGTAATTTGTTTAGAATCAGGTCACAATCTGTAAATGGTCTTACATAAATATAAACTTCTTAGCATGTCAACTCTTTCTGTTTAAATTTTTTCTGATCATTTCTGTAACCACTCTCATCTTTCCCAGGCAATGAGTCCCATTGCTTCCTTTTTCTCCTTTTCCCTGATGCCATTTTTAGATCTCCTTCTTCCTTCTTTCAGTGAAGAGATTTCCATTAAACTGACAGTTTGAAAATGCTGTGAATATACACAGATTTTTCAATGCTTTGTAAAGATGATATTACTGTTCTTACTCTACAGAAGGAAAGTAGGTAGTATTGAGAATTGTGAGAATTTAAAGCTTTTTCAGCATCTGTGTAGTGTAATTTTTTTTCTACATTCCCTCCATAATGAACAGAGAAAGTAAGTCACATCCAAGGAAGTTGGAGTAGACAACTTTTGTCAGCTGCAGGCGTATGTGTCCCACTAAAAGAAAGAGATTGTTGTATTACAACAAAACAAGGAAACACTTTCATCTTGAAAAGAAGAATAGAGTGTATCAATCAATTCTTTTTAAAAAAATTATACCTGTTTTCAATGATTTTCAAAAAAAGGGTATGAGACTTAAATGATTATGCCATTATGTCATTGATATTTAATGCCGGCCCTTAATATAGAATACAAGCATAACATAACTATTGAAACAAAAGCTGTAGCATATGGACACTGAATTTAGGCATTCATTTAATGAGGACTTTAAAAATACTTGTTTTCGCTTTCATAAGCAATTTTCAGATGTCAGCATTTCACTTGTCAGACAGTTCTATCGTTACATTTCTGTTCAAGGATATTACAACGAAGCAAGCACTGATTATTGCTGTTAGCTGATTTTTTTTTTTTTTTTATGGGAAGCCTGCTGGAATAAAAAGTTGCTTTGATTAGCTCAAAGGAAGATCTATGAGCATGCTTAATTTTTAAAGAGCTAACTTATTCTTTTACTCTTTCATAACTGTTAGGCTTTGCCCAGGAGGTGAAAAGATTGTTATGTAGCTATCATGAAGACACTATAAATATAGCATTGATCTTTGGGGTTCACTTTCAGCTGTAAAAAGATTTCAGTTTTGTGCACTACATTAATACCAGTTTTTATTGAAAGCGTCTGTCCCAAGGGCACAAAATCCAGTGTTTTGTGTATCAGCGGAGAAAAATGTGAAACCCTGAGAAATAAAGGAGATAGCTAACAGTGTGTGTGTAGCCGCAAGACTTGTAATTTCAGCATCTCAGCTTTTAGGAGAGTAAAGGTATGGTGAGTCAATCCAATGTAAAATACGTTACAAAGTGTTTAGAGACTTCAGCTGCTGTCAGGTCTTCCATAGACACATGTCTAGCTCATGGGTGACAGGTATGTTCACTTAGGGTTGCTCTCTGTATTTCTAATTAAAAAGTGTCGACTGACTGTTGAAGCACATGTGACTAGATTAGTCTTCATTTTCTGAGGTCTGAGCATGCTGGAAGGGAAACAAGCATGAGAAAAGATTATGATCTTCTTTCCCCTGTGCTTGCATAAGTGTAAATCATTAGTTAATTGTTTGTATTTGCAGAGAAGCAGTACTACAATGTTGGCATAAATCAGGCGCTGTACAAATTCATTGTAAATCAAGTTAATGGCTGGCCAGAAAATAGGATTTCATTGGGTTTGCCATTTTTCATTCTTTAGATAACTAGGGAGGAAATAAGCCTGTCACAATCTTTAATAACAAGGTAATAGAAATTTAAGATCTGATGCTTTAATCTATGGATGCATTATGTCCATAAAGAATAGGCTGTGGTCTCACAAGTCTCTCAGTTCGCAGCAAATGGTGTACATCAGTACCAAGCACTCAGGATGTCTCAGCTCAGGGGGTGGTTTAGTAAATGTTTTTCCTGATAAGTAAAAGCGTAAGATTTTTTGTTTGCTCACCTGTTATAAAACTGGAAAGGTTAAATGTACAGAAGGGTGTTCTGCAGGTAAAGAATGTGTTTTTGTGTACTTACACTTCAGCACTGAGAAGTGAGCCACACTTACTCTCCTGTAGTTTGACTCCACTTAAGAGACCAACTTGTGACCTCACGCAGAATCCCTAGCAGAAGACCTGGAGCAAAATAAATTGTCCTGTGTGTAGCACTGTGGCATTGTCCCCCAGAGAAACACTTCTGAGGGTGGATCTGCAAAGGGTCACTGATGTGCAGTGAAAAAAGGACAAATTTGCAATGCCGAAGGCCTTCCTTCTCTGGTGACCACCACGCACTTGATATCACATTAACGATACTGTTGTGTGAGAGTACTTATGCTGGTCTCCAGCCAGCACTGTTCGGATGGGAAGCCAAAGCAGAGGGCCTTGGTTCACTGCACGTAGACCATAATGTATATAGCAAAGTTTTCAGTCACAGTCTAAAATGTAGTTGTGCTTTTTTCCTGGTGGAGCAAAGAGGGTTAACAAGGATGTTTCTTTGACTTTTTCCACCCTTACTCCACTTCCACGTTAGTCCTGTGTCACTTGCAACTACAGGATTTGGCCATGGATGTTTGTAATAGCTATTACCATTCATTAGTTCCTTTTCTTAGCCACCCTTCTACTGCTGAAAATCCTGAGAGCTCAAGCTATAGTGCCCAAGGCAGTATACGTTGGCAGTAATAGAAGGAAATAATTTTACCTGAGAACCTAATCCTGTAGTGAGGAACAATGGCATGCCAGTATGACATGACAAATCCACATGCTACAGAGATATGAAATGGATGCAAATGATGAATATGTACTTATGTGCTTACAGAATGAAAATCAAAAACAGGTAAAAGAAGAAAGGTAAATACATAAAATCTAGAACAAACATTGTTTCAAAGTTTATAATAATTTTTTTCATTAATTTCTAATCCTACCAGCTAGGTAGGATTTTTTGGCTAGCTCAGTTGAATAACTTGCACATCTGCATGAGAACCTCTGCATAAACACAGATTCAAGGTTTATGGCCAGAGCAATGCAATTGAGCTGTCAGGCTTTTATTATCTCAATAATAGAAATGTATTAAAATGTATAAAGTTATGAGATTGATCCTACTTTTTTACCACAATTAAAATAAGGCAGAATTTAGATTCCCTAGCTTCTTGACAGTAAAGCTGTTTCATCCACAAACAAAAGGTGAGAAAGCCCAGTTCATCTCTGTCTTATTTCTCCATTGTTTTCTGATCCTAAATCTTCAGCTTAATGTGACTAAAGCTAAGGTGGCCTAACCTACCTGTAACAGATACTCAGCTACGACTCATATTCTAATATTTTTATGATGTACTATAGCCTATACTTTTTATGGTGAATACTATACCCTGCTAAAGATTTAGGCTTAAATGGTATGTGTATACTTCCTCCAAGAAACCTACATTTGTTTCCAATAGAGGCAAACACATGTGTAATATGAATATAACAGATTAAATGAGAATAAGTAAAACATTTTGCTAGTGATGTGAGGCTATGTTGTCTTCATAGTACGTACTTTAATACTTAACAGTTATGTGAAGTGGGCAGGTCATTCTTTCAAATCATACACACTCTAGAGGCAGAAGAAATTATTTTTTGTGTGCTTGTGTGGACCATGCACCCAGAAGCACGCATGCAGATAGATGTGCATATTCAATGTAGACATGTTTTTACATGGTCAGGCACCTTCCTTGGCCTTGAAGCAAATGGTACAAGCTGCCTACGTCCATACTACACAGTGTTTGGCCTTGAGCGTCCTCTGGACCTTACATAGTGTCCCTATGGACCTCAAACGTGGCAGTTCATATTTTCTTTATTTCCCCAAATCAAGGTGTCTGAAATGACATCAGAGCTGCATTCCAGCTCTTACAGTGTGGAGCTGAGAGTTTATATGCTATGCCCTGATTAATATAGCAAAAGTGTTGGTGAGTGCAAGTCTGTGGCTCAAGTCCGAGGACTACGTAGAATGGAGGGAGCCAAACCAGGTGCAGCCTTGTCCATGCTGCCTACTGGGAGTTGTCACTGATGCTTTTTGTCTTTCACGTAGTGGCTTGAGGACATCATCTTAGAGAATACTAGGGCAAATCTGTGCTGGGGCACCAAGGATGCCAACAGTTAAGGAGGATGAGTGACTGGGGACAAGAGCTTTATCTCACTTCATGGAGTAGTTTTATATAGTAGTATAGACATAGCTATTCATGCTTTTAAAAATATGCACCTATTCCATGTCTTTCTTCTCCATGGAGATTTAATTTAAATGTACATGTTAAGAAAACGGGAGTGTTTGCTTGTTGTATAAAAAAGTTAATTGTGTGCATATGAATCTAAGTTTCTAGCTTTCTTCCTTGACTTCAGACAATTGTGGGTATTATTTTAAATAGAGCTGGTTTGAAATAGACTTTCTGGCCTTCTCCTGATTTGAGATTTTTGATGGAGAGATTTCTTGTCTTGCATAAGGTGGGGGACACACACAAACCTTAACCTCACTATTTTTCACAGATCAGAAAATCAGCAGTATCTTAATTCTCCACTGGG
The DNA here is from genome assembly GCF_949628215.1 of Phalacrocorax aristotelis. Classification (NCBI taxonomy): domain Eukaryota; kingdom Metazoa; phylum Chordata; class Aves; order Suliformes; family Phalacrocoracidae; genus Phalacrocorax; species Phalacrocorax aristotelis. The sequence goes on along the minus strand of NC_134276.1, from coordinate 69,223,893 downwards.
ACATTTAGATGTTAAAAATAAAACAATCTCCTCTTGACCTTGAAACCACTCGGGGTCCTGGTGCCCTTATACAGCAGTTGCTTAGCCAAAATGATGTGGAAGAAAAGGGTCTGGAAATCTTTGAAGCTGATGAGCTAAAATGCCTGTGAGATCCAGTGTCCTGAATAAAATAGCTCTGTGAGGTAGCCAGGCACTAAAAGCCCAGGCATTTTGGATCACTGTCAGGCATATTGTTTAGGAACAAGAGAGAAGCCCAGGGAAACTTGGGTACCATCAGAAATGTCTCAAATTTGCATGTTGCCACAGGATGTTTTCATTTTTGTGATTCCGTTTCCCAGGGCAAAAATGTCTCACTAGGAATAACTGTGACCTTAACTGCTCTGTAACTTGCCTCTTTGCAAATGAAACACTTCTGTTGTTGCAGTGCAGCTCGCTTAAAAAATGCCAAGAAAGTTTCTGTGGTTCTACCTGTACCTTTTTCCAACATTCTCCATCGTCATCACCTTGTTCAGTGTGCATGATGTTATATGGTAATAAATGTGCAGCTCTCACATCCACATAATAGTTCATTGCCCTTGGGGTTTAGCAAGGGTAAAGGGGCAAATACTGGTATTCAGTTTACTGAACCTCATTAATATGGCAAAGAAGTGTTGAAAAGTCACACTAACTTTCACGTTCTAATTATGTGTTCTGTCGTGTTCATACAGTCAATCCAAATCAGTATTATTACAGGGGTTTGGTTTTTATTGGTCTATACTTGTTTCTTCCTTTGTTATGAAAATAAACAGCGAGGATATTTTATGGAATTCTTCCCCTTTACTAAATTGTTGCTGCTTTGCATGTTACTTGGCTCTGTCTCACAGTGAGTCAGTGGAAATTAGCTTCTGTGTTCTGCAGTAGATTAAAACTGGGATCATGCTTCAACTTACAAGTGTCTTGCTATGCAGCTGGCTCTACTTATTCAGTGGGATTGATGGTAAAGTGAGGGCCACTGTCACAGGTGAAAAATGATGGCAGGAACAGGGCCAATAATATTTTAAACACAGAGACTTATATTTCAGGCAGCATTTTATTAATCTGAGTCAATGAAAACGGATTGGCAATATTCTGAGTGCCTTTACTTACTGGCCTTCATAGGATATAAACCTACAGGACTCGATACCCAGGGTAACTCAGTTGGATAAACCACTGGGGCAGTCATCTGGCTAAAATTAATCTTTTTTTTTTTTGCACACGTGGCAGGGGGATAAGGCAGGAAGGCAAGGCTGGAGGGGAGGAAGGGAGTGGTGCCACTGCCTTGACAGCAGCGAAGTCCTGGAGCAGCTTGTGCGGGCCAGGCAGACGTGCCTGGGCAGGTCTGGGGTGAATGTACTGCAACCCAATGGGGAGCAGGTTCCAGCCCACTGAAAATAGTCCTCGTATCTAAAGTAGAGGCTTTTGAGGATTTTTTTTTTTAAATTAAGTACTAACATATGGCTCTTCAAAACATCTGGTCCTGCTGGAAGAAAAGAGGTACTGTTCAGGCACCTCCCAGTTTGCACCTGACACTGCAGTTTTACAGGGAGCCTCCTTCACTGAAGGAGTGCTTGTCTGAACCTTCCCAGGAGAAATGATACCAATCCATCACACCACATAGAGGGTTTTACATCTCTACTTATCAGGCACATGTTTCATTTGAATTTCACTTCTCTAGTAATGCAGTTGTCAGATCAAGTCTTCAGCTGCTTAATTAGAGAGAACTTCAGTTTAAAGATCTCAGGAATCCTCCTGCAGTAAATCAATATCCTTCTGGACAGGTGGATGATAGGAAAGAAAAAGATATGGTCATGAGTAGCCAATATTCCCTTTGGAGAAATATGCATAAAGTGTACTACTCTATTTCTCAAGTTATTTTTAAGATGGTGCTTAATCTGTTGACTCTCCAACTTTTCTGTTTCATACAGTTTTCATTGTAATTTAACTACTGTCCCCTTTGTGGCCTTAATTCCTTCTTCCTTTGTTATTACAAGACATAAAAGTAAAGTGAATGAACATTCACTCTTCATTTTTAAGATTTAGGGGTCTGAGGCTTCGTTTTCCTGTTCATCAAGCATCATTTTTTCCATGGTTCTTCTTTTAAATCATCTACACCATATGCATCTTAAAACAATGAACAACGGTCTCTGGCTTGAGGTAGAGTCATTTGAGCTTACAATAAATGGGTGATTGTTTGACTTTCAGTAGTACAACTCACATCTGCTAAGCAGCTAGATTAATCACAGCTGAGTATGTGTTAGGGCTGCCTTTAGGGTATATTCCAGACATTCTGCTGCACTTAAGAGTGGAAATCTGAATTCAAATGGGAGATTTGTCAGCTAAACAGCTTCCCAGATAATAAAAGGCGTGTAAGGTGTTTACTAGGGGGAACTCAGTGGTATTGGACTTTTTTGTTTCTAGTCACGTATGAGGCAGAAGATGCACAACATTGCAGTGTTTCAGAAGGCTGTAACATCCATTTTATATGGTAATGTAACACTTTGCCTGAAACTGCCCTAAACATGTGGAAAGAGAAATTACCTCTTAGCTGCGATCTTGCTACTTTTATCTGGCCTATTAAAGACTAAATATAAACAAAGTGTGAATAAAACCAACCCGCACAAAAGCAGAAAAGAAAGAAATTCATAAATATTCTGAGCCTAAATTAAAAAAAAAGAAAAAAATTAAACAAGCACTCCTATGACGAATGGAGCTTTGCCTTCCCGGCAAACGCTGAAGTAGATGCATTTTTTTACTCCTATTAGCAATCCCATTGAACGTGCTTAAAGGTTGGTTGTAAGTCTGTAAAACACTCCGTACAAGCCATTGCATTGCACATAAAATAGAATGAGTATTGCCACTATTTTCTAATCGTAGCTATCCCTAGTTAAATGCCAGCAGTGCTCTGCCCTGCTCTGCTGCCTTTGGTAGGAGCTGGGCCTTTAAAGACACCTGTCTCTGGGAAAGTTCACTCAACTAATTCACCTCGATATTGCTTTCTAGTTTCTCTATTGCTATGGCTGGCAAGCACTCACTAAAAGCCTTTAAAGGCCTTACTTGATACTTTTCTCTCTCTTGCTTGCTGAGCAAGTTCACGATATTAGTTCAGTCTAAATGTCAAGTTGAAAGAACTGATTTTCACATCATTTCAACCTGGCCTTTCTGCATTGATATTCAAGCTCTTTATGAAGAAAATTTCTAACCGGGGTTTGCAGTCCTACCGTGGCCTTTTATTAATTGCATGCTCCTTCTGGGACCTTTTACTTTTTGCATGTTTTCTTTCACTATTCAGTCATGAAAAAGTTCTTCTGCCCTGCTCATGCTTCTGTGCTCCAGGATGGTCAAGGCTCAGTAGGTGCTTAGTCATGTCAGCCTGGCACATTTTGGATTTTCTCAATATAAAACTAAATGGATTTGCTTTGAGCTCCATTGCTTGCTGAGTAAGTTCAGGATGTTAATTCAGCCTAAATGTCAAGTTGAAAGAAATACAATTCCAGCCTGCTGAATCATCTTGTTAACTCAGTATTCTTTTTATTTTGACCTTTTCTTAGGGAGGTACAGGTATTGCTCAATTAGTTTAGGTCTTTCCAGAAGAGTGGTGGAATTTTACCTACATCATTTTTTTTTCTCTGAGGTGATAAAATTCACACTGGACAGGCTTCATACTGGCTCTGACTATATCTATCCCTACTTGCTCATCGCACTCTGAAGGATTCTTCTGTAACAAAACTCAGAAATGAAAGTGTTGCTCAAAAGTGAGCTGAACTTGCAATATCCATATTTAACAAATAATGACTTGAAGGGGCCTGGGCTTATTAGTGAATCATTGCTAGATTAATTTGTATCTTGGTACTAACTGTGCCAGGCATGCGTTGGACCCCTTGAAATTGGAATTAGAAGGAAATCTAGAGAATTATTTAAAATACTCTGTTGGTTTTCCTGGATGTAGTTGTCAAAAACAGCATATCTAGAGCAAAATTAGGCTGTAAAAGAATACTATACTAGTGCCAACCTCTTCCTTGGAAGATAAAGGACATGTTTTGCAATTAGGAGTAGTATTAATTTGCAGATTGAGAGTGAAATAAGGATCTGACCACTTGCTTTGTGCAGGGATGCAGAACCTCTCTCCTCAGCATGTGACATCCCCAGTAACAGCCCCCTTTAGCAGACATGAAACCAAACAGTTACTGTAGTAGATATCCACGGAGATCATCAGCTGGGAAATGAGTGGAGTTGATCAGGAAAGCAAGGGACAATGGCCAAAAATGATTGTCTAAAGCAGGAAACCTGGCAAAAAGGGAGCAAGTAGCTTTGGCAATGGAGTCACAGATCAAGGGTGGGGTGGGCAACACCACCCGTCGTGCTGCTGAAGGAGGAGAACAGAGTCTGCAAGGCCTATGAGGGCAGTAGGTGATAAACAGTACCTGAGGTGCAGTTATTTGTGCAGACGAAAGTAACTGTAGCATATATCATACGTATATGATGAAGGGCTCTCACTTACCACTCTTCAAAGAGATTGTGGAGTCCATTCTTTGTTCAGGAAAATCAAAAGAATAAGTAAGATGTTAGAAAGTACTAGGAAAGGGATTGAAACATCCCCAGTGTTTTTATATCATTGTATAAGCTTGAATACTGCAAGGAATTCTGGTCATCTGTTTGAAAAGGATATAGGAGAAACAGAAAAGGCACCAAAAGGGGTAACAAGTGCAATCAGAGCTACAGAAGTAGCTTTCAAGGGGAGATTAAATAGTGAAAGAGACATCCTTAGAAACCAGCATTCAAACATTATCATCTTTCAGCTGTGGTGCTACATTTCAGAGTAGTTCCACATTTTGACCCTTTGTCCTTCATTCTAGTGCTTGTGACATATTTGTACACATAAAGAGGACTTTCTGGGAAATACAAGAAGAAAAGGTTGCTCATTAAGCTAAAATAGCTGCTGTGAAATGCTAGAGGTTTTTACGAGCTGTAATATGCTGATAATCCTCCTGGACAGGCTATGTGTCAAACTCTGCCATACAACTAAACAAAGGCATTGCCATGTACATAGATTTTTGGTGATAAGTTTCACTGGTCTCACTCACATTCCAGGTTAAACCATAGCAATTATCCAGTATTTATAATTAGCTGTATTTGTGATTCTAAACATAATCACTTCTTCTCACATAAGGTGTCTTCAGTTTCTGAAAAGTTACCTGTAAAGGAAAACAAAGCTCAAGAAGCTCTGTTTCTTTCATATGGATTTTCTACGTTATTTTGTTGTTGGTTTTGTTTGCTTATTGTTTACATTGTACTCACAGATCCTGTTTACTTTAGCAATCTTATTTACAGATTTATAAGAATTCAACTCCAGAAAGGGTTCTTAGATGATCTGATCTTCCAACCTGCAGCAAAATGTTTCTCTGAGTGCCTCCACATCCAAACTACTACATGTTTGGCAAAGCACAAGTCCATTGTCCAGAAATGCATCCATCCTTGATGTGAGGAAATTAAGAAAGTTTCTACTACTTTCCTGGAAAGCCTGGTTCAGAGGCTAATCACTCCAGTCAATAAAAAGGACAACCTTTATTTTGAAAATGTATTTTTTTCCTCACTTCAGTTTCATGGCATTGTATACCACGTACTGTAAGAAATCCTTTAGTCTTGGCATTTTCTATGGCCAACTGGAAAATTGCGACACTGTTAAGTAGCAATGTGATTACAGATTAAATATAATGGAAAGCAACATTTACTTATTCAGACTTACTATTTATTTTATAATTAGTTCTTTGTGACCGAACCTATTTATTAAAATATTTAAGAGAAAAGATTTGTCTGTGAAGGATTTAAGGCACTGACCCTTTCATCTCAGCAGAGAAAATTCATTCCAAAATGAATTTAGACATCTGATTAGGAAAATAGCAGAAATGTGGCTTAGCATTTCCTTTATCTTTAAAGTAAAACCTATGATTAATATTTCAGACCTTTTAAACAAAAAAAAAATCAAGACGCAAAAAGGATACAGACTCATACTGCTACATTGCTTCTTTTTCAGAGTGCCGTTTGTAGAGGAGAAGATAACAGGCATTACTACTGTTGAGAAACTGATCACTGAGCTGGCCAGTCACTTAATCACTGAGCATAACTTTTTGGGACCAAAATGAAAATTTTTTTTTTTGAAAGAGAAGCCTAGGAAGAGATACCCAACTTCTTCAAGCTAAAATCCCAGACTCCAAGATTATAATATAATCCAAGCTGGAAAGGAGCCTGGACTGTATACAGTCCCACTGAAGTCCCTGCATACATAATGAATGTTTCAGAGGCAGGGTGTCAGCTCTGAATTTCCATGAATACCTCCATAAACAAGCAAGAGTTGACTGTGTCACTGCAAGCCCTTCCTTCCCCTTCCCCTTTGCCTTCCCCTTCCTTAGTTCCCCTTCCCTTTCCTTTTCCCTTTCCCTTTTCTCCTCCTTCCCCTCTCCTCATTTGCCCCTCCTCCCCCCCCTCTATTTTCCCTGCCTCTTCCATCATCTCCTATCCTTTTCCCTCCTTCTCTTTCCCATTCATTTTAGTGTCAGTAAACAGAAAGCTTGCTGATAGCAATTGTTTTCATCCAAATTAATGCACATATTAAGGTATATAACTACCTGATCATGTTTGCTGACCGAATCATTCTGATGGCACTGTATCTTCAACCACTATATTAGATTACTTTTAGATTGCTCCCGAACAAAACCTGCAGCTGTATGAACTGATACTTTCTTAGATATAGTCAGTGGTTTCACTAGCAGAAGACCAGTTTGTTATCTTCTAAACTGCCACTTCACTCTTACAGGTTTTTAACCACCACACAGAAATATTAAAACATGCTAAAGAATAGCCATCATCTAGTTTGAGTTCATAAAATTCTGCTACTGCACCCATATGTCTGTCCCCTCAGAGTATGTGAGAATGCATGGCAAATAGCTCAAATGAACCATTAGAGTGTGGTAGCAATTATACTGCTTGGATACAAAGTTTGGAATCTGTATTGATTGTTTTTGTTTGCCATCAGTACTGTGTTATTCTTCTTCTTCCCCTATAACCCACAAATCTGTGCTACCTGCAGAAATAATTTATAAAATTGCTACCTTTTGTTCAGCAGCAGAGTAATAACAATATAGTGATGCACTTGCTGTACTCCTCCCCCTCCATGAACTAGAAAGACATTTGAGGGAAAACCAATATTATTTAGAACTAAAGTTCCAATAACAGCTATCTTATCTCAGTCATCTTCTAAGAGGTTACTGTCCTGGTTTCGGCTGGGCTAGAGTTAATTTTCTTCCTGGTAGCTGGTACAGTGCTGTGTCTTGGATTTAGCATGAGAATAATGTTGCTAAAACACTGATGTTTTACTTGTTGCTGAACAGTTCTTACACGAAGTCAAGGACTTTTCAGCTTCTCCTACTGCCCTGCCAGCGAGGAGGCTGGGGGTGCACAAGAAGCTGGGAGGGGGGCACAGCCAGGACAGCTGGCCCCAACTGACACAAGGGATACTCCAAAAAACTGGGGAGGTTGGCTGGGGGGGCAGCGGCTGCTCAGGAACTGGCTGGGCATCTGTCAGCGGGTGGTGAGCAATTGCACTGTGCATCACTTGTTTGGTGTATTCTTTTATCATTATTATTGTTTTCCCTTGCTTTTCTGTCCTCTTAAAGTGTGTCTGTCTCAACCAACAAGTTTTCCCTTTTCCCCAATTCTGTCCCCCATTCCACTGCGGGGGGAGTGAGCGAACGGCTGTGTGGTGTTTAGCTGCCTGCTGGGTTAAACCACGACAGTGATTTTAGTGTTTTTCTTACTGAAATTGTTCCTTTGCTATAATAATGCTAATTTACAAGCTCAGAGCACTTGGAGCTGTCAAGATTCAAAAGAATGAGTAATATCAAAACCAATATAACGTGATGGGCTATTGACGTTTTTCACTGTTTTCTTCCCAAGTGAGTATGCCTATCGGAAACCAGTCATCTCCTACATTATACTTTACATATGATTACAGTTCACATATAAAACTGAAATGGACTTAGCCAACTAGCCAGTTTTTACAAAGTTGCACATTTTACTTTTAACATGTAATGTATTTCTTTTCGCTATCAGCACCATAATTCAGCCCCAGTATACTTTACAATTGTGCTTCAGCACTATCTGTATCGTGCTCTTTCTGTGGAGAAATGACAGGGATTTATCTAAATGTGGTGAAGTTAACACAGCTCATCACTTTTACAAATACTTGGCTCTCTCCTAGAAATGCCAGTAGGTCTCTAGCTGGGCTATTAGTGCTATAAAACTGCCACTTCTTCTGCAAGTGATGCTGGTGTCTCTATAGATATCACTGACCTGCCTTAAAGTGAGCTTGGTGAAATTTGTTTCACTGAAGACCAGAGGAGGCCTGTTGCAAAGTCAGCCGCAAATATTCCATAGGTACCCCCTTCTCGGATGAATGGTCTGTGCTATGGGCATTTTTAACAACTACCTGGCATCGATAGGTTTAGTAGCTGCCTAACCTCATGTTCAAGTTAGTTGCACAAAAATATCTTTGAGACAAAAAAGAATATTTCAGAAGTCCATTTTTGTCTGTCCTCTTCATTATGTGTCCACAAAATGAAATAATTGTGGCTATTGCCTTCAGAGGAGGATTAAGTTATTTTTCTTGTTGTCAATACCATACATGTAAAAAATGTTATTCTAGGAACAAGTAAAGATATATAGATGGTGAAGTAAATTATGAAGTCAGGAGTGCCTCTTTGGCATAAAGCGACATACGTAACATCTGTTATTCTGGAAAACAAGTAGATTGAGGAAGGGGATTTGTCTTAAAGAACCAGAAGAATCTTAGATACCAATAGCTGAAGTGTTCCTAATCTCTAGCTTAATTTTTTCATACAAACATAGTAACGCAAAGTCTGCAACGAGATCATTGTTCTTTATGCTGAATTCTGTATGCAGCTCCCCTGGTCGTCTCCCTGGAGCATAGAGGTGCCCCACCAGTGGCCTGTCACTCTGGTATTCCATTCCTGACAGTGACTATAGCAGATGCTATCTAGGAACTGTGTGCAAACCTGGCCCCTGTCTGCAGCCCATTCTCCTCTGGCTTCCCAGCATCCACTAAGATATTTATTTGGTCTAATACTTCTTGTGTTTTTACCGCAACTGATCTAGGTCCCCTAACATATCTGCTACAAAGAGATCACAGGATCTTCCCAACATCTTCAGCAGTGAAGACTGATGCAAGGAATTCATGACATTTCTGTCCTAGAGCCTTCTCAGCCCTGAGTAAATCTGTTACACCTTGATCATCACATGATCCCACCAGTTTTCTATGTGGCTTCCTGTTTTTCTCTTATTCAAAGAAGTTCTTAATGCTTAGGCTGTTCACATGATTTTTAAAAAGAGATCTGGAAATTATATCCACTTAGGACAAGAAAGAGCAATCTCACCAGTTATGGAAAATAAGGATTTTTAAGAAGAGACCACCTTTGCTATCCAGCAGGCTGAGCATTTACTGCAGAAATGGCAGCGGAGTTTTGTTTCCCACAGATCCATCACAGGACATTTTCAACTACCTCCTTTCTCTAGATAACCCATTAAGTCACGGTTGGGCCACACAGGAGGTAGAGGGTTTTTTTTTTGTTTTTTAAGTTTGTTCTTTCTCTCACTGCTCTAAAAAAGGCTTCAGTCCCTTTTCAGGTTGAATGTTCTGGGTCAGAACCACCAACATGGGTTGGAAAAAAGTTGGCCAAAACAAACTACTCATTTTCATTTTGACAGGTAACCTGGTTTAGTGGATAGAAGGGAAACTGTAGTTGTGATATAACTCAAGTTCTTGATACATGATATGCTTTTAGCACTAGGGAAATACTGTCTTAAAGGAGTCCCTGTAAGGTGCCCATTTCATGGAGATCTGTCAAATGCTTTCAGCATTTTCATTACCAGTTTGGATGATCGAGTAGGAATCTCTGTCTAAACCTGTCAGTCAACATCAGGATTGGTCAAGGCAAATGCAGAGTTTTGCTTAGATGAGAGAAATCATGCAGGATGGATAAACACAGGTTGGGAATCAGTACAGTCTAAAGAATCTATTTGAATAGTGAATCACAAACAATGTGTTGGTTTGGGAACATGATACCTTTGCAAACAGGACAGATCTTATTGTGGGAGACGTGAGCAGAGGCGTGGAACATCCAACCTCAGGCATGCTCTGTTCTGTGTGCTGGTTTTGTGAAACCAAGGTAAGTAAATATTTAGAACAGACATGTGAACAGTTTTTAAATATAAAACCACTGCTACTAAAGAAAAGCAGTTGTGACTAATTGTGCTTGCACACCCTTACACTAATGGAAAGACAAAAGGAAACCCTTTCTAGAAATGAAGCTCTAGATCAGATGCCACTGAAATGTTTGTAAGGATAAGGAAATAATGGGACAGGTTGTTCAGGGATATGAAATATCTTTCTGTTTCCAGCTTTCTACTAGGGTTACTGAGACAGTAAGTCTCAGGCTGGTCAAGGAATGCTTGTCCTGCATTTAGTGCATACTGGGGAAGGGGGAATGATGGACACCACCGAATCTCTTAAGAATCTTTCCAGACCTCTGGTTGTATGATTTTAAATGCATTAAAATTCATGTCATTCCCACAATTTTTTTTTTTTTGCAAAGATTGTAAATTCATCAAGGTAGGAGAAGATGGAAAAAGGACAAAATTTGGCTTAATCTGGAGTTTAAAAATCATGTCTGCTTGTAAAAATATAATTCAGAGACTTCTTACTAAGAAAAGAAAATACATGCGTATGTTTTGTCATATTCCTTTGCTTTATTTTTGTAATGATATTTCTGACTCTGCAGGGAAGATACCTAGATGGCTCCACTTTAAGTCGTTATTTGGTGTAAAACTGAAACAAAGCCAAAAGTTGCTCCATCAGAGAGGATATGTGGGATAGAAATCGAAAGTCTGTCAGCAAGGCCATCTTTTTAAGTTGTAAGCATTTTGAAAAACTGGAATGTTGACCCATACAAGAAAGCACCTTATTTTTGTTGGTCTTGTCCATAACTCTAACAAGGAATATTATTTAAAATACTGCTTCCCGTCCTTTCTGTATTTTGTAGGAGCTGTAGTCTGTTTTTACCCATGTTGTGCTGTATATCCAAGCCTATGGTAAGAACATATAAACGCTGGATCTCACATGTCTCCAAATCAACTGTGTATGGGTAGGTTCCAGTCACTGCTTTTAGATTGGGCACTCCACGACTTGTTTTTCTGATCTCTTTCTTTCCATGTCATATTGTTGCCCTCCAGCTGCCTTATGCTATATCTGACACCTTCAAAATCCTTCCCAACATTTACACCTGTTTTTCTGGTGGCCTCTTGTCCCTTTTGGGGGTATCATGTGTTAAAAATCCTGTAAAAGCTGTTGAAGTTTATGGATCTCTGCAAACAGTGAAGCTTGCCTTTCTAAAGGCTTGATGACCATAAGTGTTGAAGGCTTGGACAAGTCACTCCCACCCACAGTTTCCTACATCCTGTTTTCATGTGGAGCAGTGGCTGGCTGTCCAAAGTGAACATGATTCTCCCCTCTTAGAGAAGGTTTCCGGCAGTGTGTATTTATTCAGACTGAGAGGTTTAACAGGCCCATTACCTTCCCTTTTTGGTGGGCCCTGATGTGAAGAAGAATGCTGCTTCATGGAGGTGTTGTGGTTTAGCCCCAGTCAGCAACCAAACACCACACAGCCGCTCCCTCACTCCCCCCCCGTGGGACGGGGGAGAGAATCGGAAGAGTAAAAGTGAGGTAACTCATGGTTTGAGCTAAAGACAGTTTAATAGGTAAAGCAAAAACTGTGTGCAGAAGGAAAGCAAAACAAGGAATTAATTCACTACTTCCCCTGGGCAGGCAGGTGCTCAGCCATCTTCAGGAAAGCAGGGCTCCATCATGCATAACGGTTACTTGGGAAGACAAATGCCATCACTCCCAATGTCCCCCCTTCCTTCTTCTTCCCCAGCTTTATATGCTGAGCATGATGTCATATGGTATGGAATATCCCACTGGTCAGTTGGCGTCAACTGTCCCAGCTGTGCCCCCTCCCAGCTCCTTGTGCACCCGGCAGAGCACGGGGAGCTGAAAAAGTCCTTGACCAGTGTAAGTGCTACTTAGCAACAACTAAAACATCTCCACATTATCACCCCTGTTTCCAGCAAAAATCCAAAACATAGTCCCATACTACATACCACAAAGAAATTTAACTCTATCCCAGCTGAAACCAGGACAAGGTGATCCTCAAAGTACTGTTAGAGGACCAGTTAGAGTAGAAGTTCCCAGACTGAAGTCCTGATGGTTCTCTTACAGGGTTGCAAATACCATTAGGAACGGCAGCATTATTACAAAGGCAGAGTCTGTAGCACCAGACTAGGAAGACCTTTATGGAGGAATGACTAGAAAAGGCCACACAGTATGAACTGGAGAATAGATGTTACTTCCTCCATGTCTAATCATATATTCTTTCCTGGCCTGTTCCCCAATCTGTTCCTCACAGTTTTTTATGCTATCTTCCCCTTGTAGCATCAAATCTTTGGTCTAATATTATGAATATCCCAATTCCAGTGTGAGTTTTTATTTTGTGGGGACAGAAATTAAACTTTTAATTAAGAAAAGGAATTGTTTGTTGGTTTTTTTTAAACAACTGTATTTATTCTAGGTAGATCTAAAAACCAGCCAGTTATCTAATACTCTGGTTATTTAGAATAGCCACGGAAGATAACAGCTTCTGAACTCACAAGCCAGGAACAATTAGCAGTTTATTGAACAGGGTTTCTTCATAAAACAGATTTGTTTTACCTGTATAGGAGCCTCCTCATGAATAATAAATCAAGAGCTGAAAACTGCTTTTCCATATTTGTTATACCTGAACCATCTTTATTAATAATAAACAAGTTTGGGCCATCTCTATACATGCAATTTTGCCATACTTATACATATATCCAATATAGCGTCAGATGCAGAGAAATATTTGCAATGTACTGCAAAACCGTAACTCTCTTAAAAACCAAGCGCCTCTTTACCACGCTGCCCATGTGCTTGCAGCCTAGGAATGCCTGGCGGGGTTGGGGCTGTTTTGTATTCACATGTAAACCGCGTTCTGGAGGCACTGCCCTCCTCACTACCCTCATGGGTAGGGCGTCTGGGGAGAGGATTACAGAGTATTTAGTATGGGCTCCAGTCTTGTTTAGTCCTGGATTATTTTGTGTTTGATCACAAGCACAAATTGCTGTGCAGTCAAAGTCTGCCTTACAGGGTAATGTATCGAACTCATAAAACTGCAACTGTTTGGTTCTGTTTATTTTGCCTTTTTAGTAATCTAAAACAAATACGAATCTTTATGGCAGTTTAAGTTTCCTGACTGGAAGTCTTAAAAGTATACATAATTTATAGAGGACTGTCTGTAACACACAAGCTACAGAAAAGGAATTTATCTTCATTTTCTGTGAGCTAAGATAAATGTTTATGAACACCCAGGCTGGGTGCAACTCAGTAATCCAATTTCTCCTTCCTTACCCTCTCTGGGATATCAGAGTGAGGGCTAGAGAGACCGAAATCCTTCAGGTGCAACACATCTCCCAAGGAAAAAAAATATGTGTACACCTGAGCTCCAGCCTTATTGTTTAAATTTAATTCATCCAGTTTAGCAGTTGACATGAATTTCTCCCTCCTACTTGTCATTCTGTGTTGAACAAAGGACAACATGCTGTAGAGTGAAATTAAAATTCAGGAGGGTGTCAGGGCTCCTGCTGAGAGGAGAGGGATTGAAGACTTCCAGACTTTGCAGGGTTGGTTTTGTTTTGTTTTGTTTTTTACTGAATACACCTGTACCATGATAAGTGTACAAAAATTTGAGGGAAAAGGTCTGTCATTAGTACAGAGGAGAATGCTTTAAGGCTGGTTTCAGCATAATTGCTGTATTTTTAAAGAAGCCAATGTGATGAGGTTTGAAACCACTTTGGATTTATATTCTGTGCAGAATCCACAGCATTTGACAGGCAGATCCAAGCACATATATTAGGCTTATTTAAATATAAATAGCTACATGTCAAAGGCATACCCACATGTCCTTAATGATGCCTTGCTTTATCTTATATGTCAATAGAAATTTCCAGAGGGGTGGGAGGGGATTCCTCAGTAAAGTGCGGGAAAACTTGACCTCTTCCCGGGAAAAGAGGTAATTTGTGGTTAGGTGCTGAAAGACTGCTGATGCCTGAGAGATTTTAGCATCTAATTTCACTACAAGGAGAGCAGCTACCAAGCCAAAGGAAAGCAGAGCTCAAGTTCTCACCCACACGTGCTAGCCTGGTGAAAAGTAGGGTTAGATGTGAGTGAGAGCTTTACACATGCATGCAGAAATGGATCTAGGGGAATACCCCAGCTCCATTTTTAGAGAGAACATTATCCTGATGCTTTTCTTTTTTTAAAATTCACACCCCAGATTCAGAGGAAGTATTGGTATTTAGTGTAGAAAGGTTGCTGTTAATCTAATTCAAGAGGTGAAGAGGACAGTGAGTCATACGTGCATCATAGCTTTCTTCTCCAACCTTGGATTACTTCAGTGTAAGAATTTTCACACAATTATGTACGCGTATGTGTGTGTGTGTGTGTATGTTATATAGTGTATAATGTGTGTGTATATATCATGTACAGCGTATACATACATATATAGAGAGAGCATATACACTATGTGGTGTGTATATATTTTTTACATATTTACAAATATACATGTACATTCATACATACCGTGCGTTTTTCAGTGTGAAGGGAGAGGTCATAAATGAAACTGGAAACACACCTAAAGGGTAAGGAGAAGGTTTTAACGTGTTCTGATTCCAGCTGAATAAGTTCTGCGATCTCAGCTGACATTTACTCTCACTCTCATATTTATTGTCCTTGCCAATTACAACACACAGGCTGTTATTTTCTGCTTTAGCTATATCTGTGTTCCAGTCTTTTGAAGCATTATTTTTTGTCACCTTTGACTGAAAGCACTTTTCCTTTATATGCAGGCCAACGTGCACTCCATTTCCTATGTAGATAGTAGCATTTTATTGCTTAGCATCAAGCAGTAACTTTGAAACCTGGAAAGAAATTTTACACCTGTCAGTTCATCTCTTTTTGAAGAGTTCAACCATATTAGCAGTTTTGCAGATATACATTCTGTGTCATGCTGTCTCTGGAAGAAAGTACACAGAAACCAAGGAGGAATTAATGTCTGATATTTTCCCCTTCTGCTCCAGAAATTCTTCAATGCAAAGGTACACTGAAGTCAGCTTTAAAAAACAGAAATATGTTTTCATTTTTCCTCTCCCTTAACTTCAGCTGGGCTGGGATAGGTCACTCAAAGCCATTGCAAAAGTTACTAAAACAAAAAAAACATCCAAAACCAGAAGTTGGTTGTTGGAAAAGTAAATCTGTTAAAGATAGAATTTGTTGGCAAGCTTTTCAAAAAGAGGAGTCTTAAACTACATTACTGGCTTGATTTTCTGAAAGTGATCTCATCACCTTCCACCTTTATAATAGCAAGTTGTGTTGCTAAGCAGCAACATATGTAGTAATATTCTTACATGTTATCTTTACAAAACTAGCTGCATTTTTATTCTATTATTGGAGAGTATCCTTCAGACCTTCAGTTTTTCCCTCCCCAAGGTGGAATTCCTCAGTTTCACCCTCATAGATGAACCCAGTATTATGCACCATGGGTATAGGGTCATTCTCAGTCCTGACTTGGTTCAGCATCTACTGAATCTCCTTCAGGACTCTGTGTTGTATTTGCTGAAAAAACACCCCTTTTATAACCCAGCTGTGGTTTAATTCAACTATGCATCAAAACCTACTGTTTTTTGAAATACCTAATCCACCCTGTTAAAATAAAAGCAGCCTACACTCCTGTTGATATGTCTTACCATGAAAGTCCTCTAACCATGGGATAGATAAATCTGGACACTGACAAGCTTAGTTAGTTCCCCAGAGGCTGTCCAGAGTCAGTCTTTTGCCAGGTCTTTAATTTTCCTCCTGCCCCCTGCAAAACACACAATTTTTCTCTTTTTTAATACTTTTTTTTTTGGCAGTGGTATCACTTTCTGGACATATACTAGTTTAAAATCCCAGGGTTACTGGGTACTATGCAATGGGAATAGGAGTTGCTGCCTCTCTGTCTCCTTCCTACTCTTTTCTGGGTGAGGTTCAGTTTGCATAACATTAGCCACCAAAAGATTAGGCCAAATTAGTCTTCTAGCCTCTTTCTGCAGTCAAAAGGAGGAAAGTGAATCTCCTCAGTCCTGGTAGTTCTTCCTGCCAGATGCCTGATGGTGTTGGTCTGGATGCTCAGCACCAGGTCAGAAAGGATTCTGGCTTTTGGCCATCAGAATATGTACCAAAACCTCCTTCTTCCCTGAAAAAGGTACAGAGAGATCTACATCCAGGTAACTGCAACACTACCTATGGCCTGGGACTGACTTTCAGCCACTTTGAATGGAAGGACCAGAAAAAACAACTGATATTTGCTATCAGAGAGGGTCCATCAACATTCAGTTCTTCCTTGGGCTCTAAACTTTTAAAGCTAACACCTATGTAGGGGCTGTTGCTCTTTTCACAACCCCCAGAACCAGAGCCAGCTTTGACTCAATGTTTTTTCATGCCAAAATAGGCATCTTCCTTGATCAAGGAGGACTCATTCCCTTTGTAGCACATGCTGGAAGCAGAGTATTTAAAGTTTTGAAGTTCCTTTATCATCCATAGGATATAATGTGGTTTGGGGCTAATTCAGGCAGACATGTTCATCATGAGCCCATTGATAGGGATGTCAGTTGGTGTGAGTCAAGCTAGTCATAATGTGCTCCCTAGAACTGGACTTAGACAAGCAATCAAATGCAAGCAAGTAATACAGTTTGTGATTGCTATCAGTTTGGGAAAATTAGACCTGGTGGCTTCAAGGGAATAGCTTACTATCTATTACAGTCTCCTAAACTATCTAAGGAATTTGTGAAATAGGGTGAGTCATGTTAGACACACAAAAATCCAACAACCTTAATATTTTATAGCAGACAGTTTCTTTTTATCATCTTTTTGATACAGAATTAATTAGAGTTTAAATAACTTTGGACATAACATTTGATGTTTCTGGCATCTCCAGGTTTTTTCAACTAGCTATATCTTCCAGACAGCCACCACACTTCATTGCCCTTTCAGTTTCCATTTTCCACATATCTTATTTTCTACACATCTTTGATTTGTTTCAGGCAGGTAAGTGCCATAGAAGTGTCACTGCCAATATCAGAGATAGCAGCTCTGTGCAGTCCCACAATTACTGAAGGACATACATACAAATAACATTTTTGAGGAGTGCGTATCATCATATATAATATATCTGCTTAAATGAGCTGCTAGGGTTGGTGGTTCTTCAGTGTTATGGTGCTTCTGTTTCACCTCAGAAGCACTTTTTTTCTTTCTTTGGCATAGGTTTTAACATTTTCAAATTGCTTTACTTGGTGCTGTCATACCTTTGGACCATTCAGTAAGTCAGTCCCTTTCCACTTGGCGTGGGGTCCTTGCAGCATGCCAGAGGCAGAAAACATCCCCTGGCCCAAGAAACAGCAGCTGCAGCCGCTGGGGGTGGCAGCTCAGGTCTGTCCGGCACGGCTGCTGTAGGAGTAGGCACACTTCGCCCGTGCTCCAGGTTGGTGGGATGCAAGGCAGCTCCAGACCTCACACATCTCTGTTAGCTGGGTGCTGAGCCCGGGGCACAGGCTGACTCACGGGCAGGCTGAGCTCGTTACTCATGGCCGAGCACAGTGCATGCTCAGCCCTTGCACTGGAATTGGCTTGTGTCCCTGCCAAGTGCATGGGAAGCCCGCGCTCATGTTTTTGTAGCCATGGTCCTTGCTGGGTACGTGTGTAGCTATAGAGAGAAAAGAGATAGCCCTGCCTTGGGGAAGATATGGGTATCTAAGGTACTTCTTCTAAAACCAAACTGTTAATGCAAACCAAATGATAGCTGTGTGTAATACACCTTTAATTTTCTCATGCACGCTGATGCTAGAAAATCCACAGTGAGGAAAGAAGGTCAGGATAAAACATGAGTTGTATATAATGGAAGTGACACCATGAGCTGCTTGTTTAGTGCATGGGAATGTGTTCACTGTGTAAGTCAAATTGCTGCTAAAAGCCCTTTAGCTAATGCAGCAAAAGAATTCCTGCAAGTAAGAGGATTATAGTGTTCCTTAAGTCCACAATAGAACTTCACTGACATTAGCACCCGTAGCAGTTATGCTTCAAGGGCAGTGTACAAAGCTCTAAGTTTTATATTTAAAGCATAACTTCATTTCACCTTGAGGCATTAAGATGACTATTCCCATTTCAATAACAAAAATTCCCAATAAAGCCAGACTTCAACTGATAAAATATCCTTCCTGTGGTCTTCAATTCCTAAACTTAATAGTGACATTAAAATAATTAACTGTAAAGCCCCTTGTGTGATTTTATGGCTTCCTCCTTCTGTATTTGTTGCTATTAACTCGTTATGTGGCCCCAACTGAGCAAAGTGCTCACGTGCATTCTTAAATCTCAGTTTAGTCAGTGAACATATAAGTGTAAATGCTTTGTACAGTCAGGGCCCATTGGGTTTTAAGATGACCCAAAGCAGATGTTTCTGTTTAGTCCCTGTTTCCACAGAGACTATACTTCTCTTCAGTATTCGCGCTTGTTTTGAACTTCGCCACCTAAATGCTGATAAAGAAGGCATTTATTTTTAAGCCAGTAAGCCCTCTTTTCCCATGACTGTCTACCTTAAACAACAAAGAATTTCATCTATCTTAGTAGTAATCCATAAAGTATCAGTTCTCGGGTAGCCCGCATTGAAAAGAAGATTACTTGGACCTTCCATTTCTGACAGCTTTTTAGAACTTTTTATGCTTTGGGTTTTGGTGTTTTTTTGGCTTTTTCCCTTGTTTTTGCTTGAGGACAGAATCCTTAGAGATGGGAGAGGAGAAAGTTCATCATAAATGATATTTGAGTCACTGATTAGTTTGAGACCCTCCTGGGTTTGGTAGAGGATTATTCATACCAATAAATGGAGAACATTTCTGATTTCCTTTTGTTAGAAACATAACAGAGAAGGCTGTCTTACTTGACTGGTTCATGAAGGAAGTCGAATGGTCTTTTTGCAGCTTTTTCCTCTACTGCAGCTTTTGCATTAAAAAGTCTAGCTCCCTTCTGTTCATTTCAAGAAACTGTAGTAGGCTAAATGTTCAGAGGTTGGCAGACTTCCCTCAGATGGGTATGAATATTTCATTTGTCTCTGGTTTTGGTAGTACTGTTGAATACTTGATCATGTTAAAACAAGCACTTATAACTGACACTTAAAGAAGCTGGCAACAAACACTGCTGCTCATAAATAGCCTTCTCTTTGCTGTGCAATTCTGAAGTAGTGAAGAAAACACGGCTATTTGAGTGTAAAATTTACAAAGGCAGATCCAAGAATAATGCATCAGCTGTGTTAAAAAATGCACTTTGCACCCTGTTTCTATATTGCCTGTTTAGAGTGGGCTAGGTAAAGGATGATTACCATACCCGCTGTTTGGACGCAGAGAGTATAATAATTGCTATTATTTTCTACCTTAATAAATAGCTGGAGAAAGAGAAACTGACTCGAAGAACAAAACACATAAACAACCCCCCTAATTTTTAAGATGCTATGAGGTACACGTCCCCTACTTCAAGTGGCTGTGGATACTGGATTCTTACTGTATAGTCTCTCCATCTAGTGGTTAGATGGATGGGACGCCGTATATTCTTCATAACCTTTCAAGAGGTTCACAACTGAAAATGACCGGGAGCTGTTAAAATACAAAGGAAATGCTTTATGAGAGAAAACACATAGCTACATTAAGTAAGGAGGAGTGACTAGGGTAAATGCAAAATTCATGGGGAATTAATGAAAACAATCAGTTTAGGTCTTCACACTGAAGCTTTCCCTTCTTAATAGCTAACTTTAGCTCAACTCTCTTGCCTTAAATATATATATATTAAAAAAACCCAGCTTGCCCATGGATAAAGGGAGCACGCACAGTTTTACATGTTAGTGCCTTACAGGGGTAAGGATATGTGCCTCTGGCACTGTGGGCCTCGCAGTTGCCTGCAAGATGCAGCAACACCACCTCTGTGTACAACCATCCCTCAGGTCTTTCCTGGCACCTGTGCCTTCTTCTGAGCAGGTGAAGTGTCACCAGTACTCCCTTCGTCCCATAATTCATGGTCAGCTAAATACAGAGGGAGCTGAGCAGGGACTGCAACATGTCAAACCTTTGGGTCTGGAGCACAGGGGGGCCATGCTGTCCCCTTGGGCAGGGCACTGCCCAACGCTCTTCTCCCATATGGAGACACGTGGTGGCTAAGAAAAATTTTAAAAGCAGTAAACCCCTCACCGGAGACAGGGAACTGCTGTCCTGTTTTGTCTGGGCTGGAAAGCTCCAGAATTTAGCCTGAAAAACACCCCATGGGCTCGGCTGTGGTTGCCACCTGGCTGCTCCCTCCAGTGCTGGACTGACTGGAGCAGTTGACTTGGCAGCAGCAGTGAGGTCTGAACTGACTCTTGCATGCCTAAATAGGTTAACCAGTGCCTGTTACCCTAAAATCATTTCATGTGTCCCATAGCCATATTATTTTTCTTTCCCACACTATTGTACAACAGTGTTCATGTGTTTGGAAGGTACCGGCTAGCTTTCTACAAGCAAAGGGACAGACCCTTCTCTTTAGAGGAAGCCAAGCTCCCTCTAGATCATGGCATTTCCACAGGTCCCTGTTGTGACGTACCCACACATTTGCCTACGCCCCGTCAGAGGCTGTTTTCTGAGGTTCCTGGCAGAGTCCCTGCCTCAGCAGATATATTGGGTCCTTTTCTTGAACCTCCAACTTAACAAGCGCCACAGTTACAGCAAAAGCTGTTTTCATCCCTTTTTATTAACCCGCTCCATTTCCTATTGTAACCTCCCCTTTTCAGTGGTTTATGACCCCTCCAGTCTTTGACCAGTGCTCTTGAAATTTTGCATTCTCTGCTCAGAGTTCCCCAGTTTCTTCTTTTCCAATGCATGAAATAACACTGCAGCCCATCACTTGGTGAGTGATATATCTGCTACATCTTGTCAGCTGGGAGGGGATGCAGCTTTTGAGGTCAACCAAGCAATGTGTCACTCGGGCCCATTTTGAGGATATTTGTACCACTGCCATCCTCCTCACTGAATAATCCCATGGTTTCTCCCACACACTGTGGCCTGTCACATCTAGTGTATCTGCTCAGCACACTGCTGTAGTCATCTAACTACTGGTGTCTAGCTTGCATGTCAGATTGAGTGGAAAAGGAGAGTGAAAGGGAGCATTGGGTATGGACGTGAGATGCAACTTGGCTACAGGGCAAATCCAGGTGGGAGCTAATTGTGTCAGTCTTACGCTCAAGTGCCTGAGATTAGACAAGCTTACCTGTTGCTGCCTCTGGCTGAGTTCTGAAAAACCAAAACATTTCTGCTACTTCCCAGGATGAAAGTAGGGGAAACACACCATTTTCTCGTTATAAAAAACTGAACACCTCCCCCTACTCCTCTTTTTTTTAAATATAATGCCTTCCCTACGTTAGATCAGGACTCCCAAATTGGGCAGGAGATGGCCTTTGTCCCAGTGAAAACAGCTGAATTTATAGAAAAGACCTGTTTTTCAGTCATCCTAAATAGATACCTTTCGGTCCCAATGGGCCAGTATTTCTTGTGTCATTTTTAAGATATGGTTTAGATCCTCTATGTATTTTAAATGTATATTATATATACGCTATATCTTCACATTTAGATTGGGCTTTATGAACGCGGCTATTCTAGAACATTATTTGAATCTGTTTTTTTCTCATCACCATCTTCTATCAGCTGGCTGTTCAGACACTGGGTGTTTCTGGTAGGCACTTCCATTTGACTACTGAAAATACAGTGTAGCAATTGTGTTAAATTGTCCAGTAGTTTTAAAATGAGAAATCGAATGTTTTTAATGTTAAATTGCCTACTGCCTTTTCACCTGCAAAACTGTAGTCTTTCTGTAGGTTACATCATGTTGAGCTATATTTTGCTGGAGGCCTTCCAGCACCTATAAACAGAGAACTTCTAAAGATAACACCTTCTAAAGGTAGGCTGCAAAGCTGCAAAGACAATGAAACCAAGGGTATGTAGATTAATATAGTACATGGTTTCAAAAACAAAACTTGGGGGGCAATTCCTACAGACTAGTCTAACACTTCTTTAAATCCTCTGACATTTCTTGTATTGTTAATGTATCCCAGAATGTAGCAGGGTGATACCACAACCACCCAGACTCTGCTGCTTGCCTTCACCGCTATCAAAGCAGCTGTGTTTGGGCTGAAGTGGCTTGGAGTGATGGAAGGAGCATAGCAAGAAAGGTCACACAGTTCAGCTCTGTTTTCCAAGATGTGGCACAAGGCTATGGGAAGGACAGTCGCGCAACAGCCCAGCAGCATGCTCAGAGGCACCAAGCAATACGACTCCCCGCCCCCTTCAGTTGTGCAATCACAACTCCAGCACCTCACATGTCCTGTGCATCAAGCCAAGCAAACCACCAGCACGCTGTCTCCATCCTTGGGCATATCTGTTTAAAACAGCAGCTTTGATGCTGCAATTTTCTGGTGGCCAGAACAGCAAGAAAAATTGAGATTACTGACACTGAGGAAGCAGATGAGTTACCTAAGCATAAAATATAGTTAACAGCTACAGCAGCTCTGGACATCAAATAAAAATTGAGAGAAACATCAAGTACATTTGGGGTTCATTGCAAGGGATGCCATCCTTGTCCCCTCTGGAAAGCAGGGACATCCAGGTCACCTGGGATTTAGAGACGTTAAGGAAGGACATACTTTATGATTGTTCTTCACTTCTGGTCCATTGCTTGCATTTCTTACTGCACCTCCATACTTTTAATCTTTTCTCTGCAACACTGAGAATATAAATGTACTTTTGGAAAAAAAAAAGTCTTTCAAAAAAACCCTGAAGTTCTAATTTGCTCATTCCCAGGATTTGGACTGTAAGTAAATCATATTATAGAATTATAATATGAGGCACATAAAAATGAAGACAATTGACTACACTGGTGTAAACATGGAAGTTAAAGCCTCTGTGAGGATGAAAGCTAACTGAGTTTGCTTTCCAATAGGTTTGTCTCATGACAAATGAGTTTTTAAACTCAGTTATAGAAGGCTGCAGCGGAAGGTCACCCTTAATACACACTGGGGACACATTATGAATGTCCTATTTCAGGAACAGCTGTTATCAGAGCTTTCTCCTTTTTAATTATCAGAAGATGAAGATGAGAGGGGGGAAAAAATCAAACCAGAACCTAAACTAGAGTGGATTCTCTAGTGTCTAATTTGAGTTCATTTCACACTACATTTTTCTTCTTGATGAGAAAATTTATACGGATCCTTCTGCTCTGGTGACATGTGAGGAGCTCGGTCTCAAAGACCTCTGTCCTCCTAGTAAGTTTCAAAACCTCAATCAAATTTACAAGGAAGATACTGGGATGAACAGACAGACAAATTTATTAACATATTGACACAGACATAGTGACAATGCAGGCTTCCCTTCCTAAGGAAACAAGCTAAAGATGTGAAAATAGAAGGATACATACCAAAATCACACCCGTAGTCACTTCAGTTTTACACATATTTCCTTCCCTTCTTTCTGATCTATATTTTTTCTGTGCAGAGGGTAAACTCTTGCAAACTCTTCAGGACAGAGATATTATCTAAACACAGAGGGAAAATGTGCTGACGGATGCCTCTGCCTTTATTGAAGATCTTTAGCTGTGGGAGCCATGGCCAGCTCAGGCTTTGTGTTCCTCAGTTAATATTAAACTCGTAACCTAGCTGCAGCTAACATGGGATCCTGGATTCTTCAGTCAGAGAAAATTCCGATTAGTCATGAAAAATTTAGTTCAAATGAGCAATACAGGATTGGATCATTATCTATTATTAATCCTTTTGTCAAGCTAAAGTAGTTATGAGATAAACAAGTTCTATTCATGCAAAAAATAATAATAAAAAAGAATAAAAATTAAAAAAAAAAAAAGTCCCCAGTGTTTTCAGGAGGGATGGATTTTCTTTTGTAATTGCCTTTTTGCAGAAAATCATTGGAAGACTCCACAGGAAAAATACTTGTTATTTTTTTATCAGACTAAGCTGATGTATGTTTTATTTACTGTCGTGGTTTAGCGGCAGCTCAGCCCCACACAGTCGCTCGCTCACTCCCCCACCGGTAGATGGGGGAGAGAATCAGAAGGGTAACGCTCGTGGGTTGGGATAAGAACAGTTTAATAATGAAAATTAAAAGAAACAACAGTAGAAATGCAATGTGAAGGAGAACAACGAGAGGCGCAAAGCCCCGGGGGAGGGGGGAAGGGAGGGGAGGGGAGAGGGGGAACGAACCGCCGGAACAAACCGCACGCGCCGCAGCCGCTCGCCGCCCGCCGACCCGACGCCGCGCCGCCCGCGCGCTGCCACTGCCCCCCCTCAATATACTGGTCATGGTGTCACATGGTATGGAATGAACCTGCCATTGGCCAGTCGGGGTCAGCCGCCCCCACCATGGCCCTGCCCCTCCCAGCCCCCCCTGCCACGCCACGCGGCAGAGCGCGGGAAGCTGGAAAGGTAGCTGACCCCCACAGTGAGGAGAATTAACCCCTTCTCAGCCAAAACCAGCACATTCTCCACCCCTTATTCCATACCACTTACACCATGCCCAGGTCCCATATGATGCAATACAACCGTACCAACCACCACCCCTCCCCTTCCCATCCTTTAACATAATACACAGACATCATTCCCTTAGTTCATGGATCTTCCCTGTAAAATGTCCATTAAAATGTCCATTGAGTTCACGCAGTCCATGACTCTGGGCTCCATCTGTTGTATCAGTCTTTCCGGGTGGGAGAGATGGTGTGTGGCGTTGGGTTGCTGCATACCGAGTCAGTCATCGTTCCATCACTGCTGCACGGCTTGTTTCATAGTTGATCTTCCATGGGTTGGGAGGCTCGTACTCTGATATCATTGATACAACACAGAGGTGACACACAATATTATATAGCAGTTCACATTGTGCCATTCAGTTCATTGACTGTTTTCACCCAAAATCAAATCCCCTTGAGGCACACATCGGATTTCTCCATCCTCCCGCATCACCCACCAAGTGCACCCAGGTCCTCGAGCAAAAACAATCCCACGAATGGGTTTGCCTTTGCCAGAGGCAGGAAGAACCCAGACTGTTTTGCCCAGCATACTTTTTGTGTGCACTACAGGGACTCTATCCCCTTCCACAGTATGTAGGATTTCTGACTGGGCAGGGCCAGCTCGGTTGGCAGATCCCCTCGTGTTGACTAACCACGTGGCTTTTGCTAAATGTGTATCCCAGTGCTTGAATGTCCCACCCCCCATTGCTCTCAGTGTGGTTTTTAACAGTCCATTGTACCTTTCAATTTTCCCAGAGGCTGGTGCGTGATAGGGGATGTGATACACCCACTCAATGCCGTGCTCTTTGGCCCAGGTGTCTATGAGGCTATTTCGGAAATGAGTCCCATTGTCTGACTCAATCCTCTCTGGGGTGCCATGTCGCCACAGGACTTGTTTCTCAAGACCCAGGATAGTGTTCCGGGCAGTGGCGTGGGGGACAGGATATGTTTCCAGCCAGCCAGTCGTTGTTTCTACCATTGTAAGCACATGGCGCTTGCCTTGGCGGGTCTGTGGGAGTGTGATATAGTCAATTTGCCAGGCCTCCCCATATTTATATTTCAGCCATCGTCCCCCATACCACAGAGGCTTTACCCGCTTCGCTTGCTTGATTGCAGCGCATGTGTCACATTCGTGGATAACCTGTGCAATAATACCCATGGTCAAGTCCACCCCTCGATCACGAGCCCACCTGTATGTTGCATCTCTCCCTTGATGGCCTGAGGTGTCATGGGCCCACCGAGCTAGAAATAGTTCACCCTTATGCTGCCAGTCCAGATCCACCTCAGCCACTTCAATCTTGGCAGCCCGATCTACCTGCTGGTTGTTTCGATGTTCTTCAGTGGCCCGACTCTTGGGGACGTGAGCATCCACATGCCGTACCTTTACAACCAGTTTCTCTACCCGGGCAGCAATATCTTGCCACAATGTGGCAGCCCAGATGGGTTTGCCTCTGCGCTGCCAGTTGCTTTGCTTCCATTGCTGCAGCCAGCCCCACAGGGCATTTGCCACCATCCAGGAGTCAGTATAGAGATAGAGCACTGGCCACTTTTCCCGTTCAGCGATGTCTAAGGCCAGCTGGATGGCCTTTACCTCTGCAAACTGGCTCGATTCACCTTCTCCTTCAGCAGTTTCTGCTACTTGTCGTGTAGGACTCCATACAGCAGCCTTCCATCTCCGGTGCTTTCCCACAAGGCGACAGGACCCATCAGTGAACAGGGCATATTGCTTCTCATCTGCTGGCAGTTTGTTATACAGTGGGGCTTCTTCAGCACGTGTCACCTCCTCCTCTGGTGATAATCCAAAATCTTTGCCTTCTGGCCAGTCCATAATCACTTCCAAGATTCCTGGGCGACTGGGGTTTCCTACTCGAGCCCGCTGGGTGATCAGTGCAACCCATTTACTCCACGTAGCATCAGTTGCATGGTGTGTAGAGGGGATGTTTCCTTTGAACATCCAGCCCAGCACTGGCAGTCGGGGTGCCAGGAGCAACTGTGCTTCAGTACCAACCACTTCTGAAGCAGCTCGAACCCCTTCATATGCTGCCAATATCTCTTTTTCAGTTGGAGTATAGCGGGCTTCAGACCCTCTGTATCCCCGACTCCAAAACCCTAGGGGTCGACCCCGGGTCTCCCCAGGTGCTTTCTGCCAGAGACTCCAGGTAGGGCCATTCTCCCCGGCTGCAGTGTAGAGCACATTTTTTACATCTTGTCCTGCCCGGACTGGCCCAAGAGCTACTGCATGGACTATTTCTCGTTTAATCTGTTCAAAGGCTTGTCGTTGCTCAGGGCCCCATTTGAAATCATTCTTTTTCCGGGTCACTTGATAGAGAGGGCTCACGATCAGACTGTAATTTGGAATATGCATTCTCCAAAAACCCACAACGCCCAAGAAAGCTTGTGTTTCCTTTTTGCTAGTTGGTGGAGACATGGCTGCTATTTTGTTGATCACATCCATTGGAATCTGACGACGACCGTCTTGCCATTTAATTCCTAAGAACTGGATTTCTCGTGCAGGTCCCTTCACCTTACTTTGTTTTATGGCAAAACCAGCTTTCAGAAGGATTTGGACTATTTTCTCACCTTTCTCAAAAACTTCTTCTGCTGTGCTGCCCCACACAATGATGTCATCAATGTATTGAAGGTGTTCTGGAGCTTCTCCCTGTTCCAGTACAGTCTGAATCAGTCCATGGCAAATGGTAGGACTGTGTTTCCACCCCTGGGGCAGTCGATTCCAGGTGTACTGGACGCCCCTCCATGTGAAAGCAAACTGTGGCCTGCACTCTGCTGCCAGAGGGATTGAGAAGAATGCATTAGCAATATCAATTGTGGCATACCACTTGGCCGCCTTTGACTCCAGTTCGTATTGAAGTTCTAGCATGTCTGGCACAGCAGCACTCAACGGTGGAGTGACTTCATTCAGGCCACGATAGTCTACTGTTAGTCTCCACTCTCCATTAGACTTCCGGACTGGCCATATGGGACTGTTAAAGGGTGAGTGGGTCTTACTGATGACTCCTTGGCTCCTCAGTTGGTGAATGAGTTTATGGATGGGGATCAGAGAGTCTCTGTTGGTGCGATATTGCCGCCGGTGCACTGTTGTGGTGGCGATTGGCACCTGTTGTTCTTTGACCTTCAGCAACCCCACCACAGAAGGGTCCTTTGAGAGACCGGGCAAGGTAGACAGCTGTTCAGTTTCCTCCGTCTCCAAGGCAGCTACACCAAAAGCCCACTTGTAACCTTTTGGGTCCTTGAAATACCCTCTCCTGAGGTAGTCTATACCAAGGATGCACGGAGCCTCTGGGCCAGTCACAATGGGGTGCTTCTGCCACTCATTGCCAGTTAGGCTCACTTCGGCCTCCAATACAGTTAGCTCTTGGGATCCCCCTGTCACTCCAGCAATGCTGATGGGTTCTGCCCCTATATAGTTTGATGGCATTAAGGTGCACTGTGCGCCGGTGTCCACTAAAGCTTTATACTCCTGTGGGTCGGACGTGCCAGGCCATCGGATCCACACAGTCCAGTAAGCCCGGTTATCCCTTTCCTCCACCCGGCTGGAGGCAGGGCCCCTCTAGTCCTGATCATGGCAGTCACAACTCACTTCCTGTAAATGTGAATCAGGAGTCCCTCTATTACACTTAGAAATAAAATCTGCGCTTCTACTCCTCTGTCTGGGGACTTGCTCGCTGGAAACCGGAGCAGCAGCTTTCCTGGAAGAGCCTCCCTGAGTGACTGTTCTTCCTTGCAGTTCATGTACTCGTGCCTGTAGGGTCGAAGTAGGCTTGCCATCCCACCTCATCATGTCCTCTCCGTGGTCACGCAGGTAGAACCATAGGGTGGCCCGTGGTGTGTATCCCCTTCTTTGAGCCAAAGGACGCTTATTCCTAACAGCTGAGACACTGCTCTGTCGAGGTGGGGAGTAGGACAGATCTTCTTTGAGTTGCTGGACCTCTTGGGATAGTTTCTCCACAGCAGAGACAAGCGAGGAAGAGATATTTGTGTCATAATCCCGGAGCCTATCTATCACCTCTGCCACCGTTGGTGTCTCGTCATCTTTCCAGGACATCACTGCCAATGAGTTTGCATGCGAAGATGGTGCGCTCCGTACAAACTTCCGCCACATGGGTCGTGTGCACTCGGCTTCATCTGGATCTTTGGATGACCGTTGATCATCCAGGTCACCATAAATCACCTCAAACACAGCTAATTCCCTGAGATACTGGATGCCTTTCTCCATAGTTGTCCATTTTCCTGGGCGATATGTAACATCTTCTTTAAAGGGATACCTTTCCTTCACTCCAGACAGGAGTCGCCTCCAGAGGCTGAGGGCTTGTGGTTTTTTTTCCAATTGCTTTGTCAACGCCCCCTTCCCCAGAAAGGGATCCCAATTGTTTGGCTTCTTTTCCCTCTAGTTCCAGGCTACTGGCCCCATTATCCCAGCATCGGAGCAGCCAGGTGGCAATGTGCTCACCTGAACGACGGCTATAATCTTTTCGCATATCTCGCAACTCGCTTAAGGACAGGGATCGGGTGGTCTCTATTTCATTTATTACTTCTCCCTCCTCTCCCCGCGATGGCCCTGGTTCTTCATCATCCCGTTCTAAACGAGTTGATGTCCGCTTCCAATATTTCGTCTTGTGTATGGGGGCAACTGATACTGGTACGGGTTTATTTTCTGAGCTAGCTCCGGTACTTGTTGTGGGGGTTTGAGTGGCTGAGTGCCTGTTGTCAGGGCTGGATTGTCTACAGTGCCAGTCACTTTGCATTTCAATCCAGAGACATTCTCTTCCCCCTGGGGGCACTGAATACTGTTGAGCAGGGCTCGGTATGCATGGGCCAGACCCCAGCACGTTGCAGTTATCTGTGTCTCTCTGGAGTTCCCAGCGTAACAACATACTTTCTCCAAATATTCTACTAGTTTTTTAGGATTCTGCACTTGCTCGGGGGTGAAACTCCAAAACACTGGGGGTGCCCACTGCCCTAGGTATTTGCCCATGCTATCCCACATGCCCTGCCACTCGTAACTATCAAGCCTCGGGGCAGATTTCTGGGTGATATTCTTAAGTTGCTTAGTCAAAACCAAAACAACATGCCCAAAAACTAACAATGACTGCACCTTAACCACCCAAGGATGTTCAAGATACAAAAACGTTGTTGTAACAAAGGCACAGACATCATAGAACAAAGTTGCAAAGGTATTATTCTGTATTTCCTCCATATAAAATCTCTCAGAGGAGGAGGTATAATTGCTAATTGCCTCAACAAGGTGGTATCCGAAGTACAGTAACGGTTTCAGCAAAAACCCCAAATACCAGGTAAAGCTGAAAACGAGTGTTTGTATAACAAATCTCGTAGGCAAAACATTACTAATCACAGCAGAACACAGCAGACTCAAACAACCAACACCGATTTTTAACACCCACTGCAAAAAGGACAACATGGTGCTGTGACCAGCAGCTGTTGTTATCTCCAACCCTCGTGCCCCACGTTGGGCGCCAAAAAGACTGTCGTGGTTTAGCGGCAGCTCAGCCCCACACAGTCGCTCGCTCACTCCCCCACCGGTAGATGGGGGAGAGAATCAGAAGGGTAACGCTCGTGGGTTGGGATAAGAACAGTTTAATAATGAAAATTAAAAGAAACAACAGTAGAAATGCAATGTGAAGGAGAACAACGAGAGGCGCAAAGCCCCGGGGGAGGGGGGAAGGGAGGGGAGGGGAGGGGAGAGGGGGAACGAACCGCCGGAACAAACCGCACGCGCCGCAGCCGCTCGCCGCCCGCCGACCCGACGCCGCGCCGCCCGCGCGCTGCCACTGCCCCCCCTCAATATACTGGTCATGGTGTCACATGGTATGGAATGAACCTGCCATTGGCCAGTCGGGGTCAGCCGCCCCCACCATGGCCCTGCCCCTCCCAGCCCCCCCTGCCACGCCACGCGGCAGAGCGCGGGAAGCTGGAAAGGTAGCTGACCCCCACAGTGAGGAGAATTAACCCCTTCTCAGCCAAAACCAGCACATTTACTTTCAACAGGAACATTTCTACAGAAATTCCAGATAGAACCAACCACTCTAGAAGGCTACAATCATAATTACCTGAAAACACAGTGTCACCATATTGTTTTGCTTTCCATATGTACTTCCCCTGTTGCTGTGTATGTGTTTAACTCACAGTCCAATACATAAACACGTTATGCAAAAGCACCAACACCACAAAGAGGCAGGTAAAGCTCTGACTATTTCCACTGCATCAGCATGTGCAAGTTGTACACCAGGCAACAGGAGATGATATTTGACTCGAGTGATTAGTGGCTTCCACCGTTAACTGTGTTCTGTTCATTTACAGAATTGTGCACATCAGTGTTCTCCTGCGTCAGCTTATACCCATTTGTTTCCAACTTTTTTTTTGGTGTTAGGTAAAGTTTGGATGCATTTCATTCCTGGGAGCTGCCTTTTGCTTATTTATGTTTGTAGTTTTACAGGGTCTTAGTTCCCTTGGGTGTAGTTTACTCTCAAGTACCGCATTCAGGAGGCAAAAAGATCTTAAAGTGGACATAAATTACATTTGGCTGAGTACAAGACGCAATCAATACACTTTAAACATTTGAATTCTTCCTGAAATCCTGCTGGCACATCTGGGTTTGCTAAACACACACTGGGGGGAAGTTGAGGAATTAACCATAACCTCGTGAGACCAGTGTGCTGAGGCTCCATCTAGTCAGTGGAGAGAGACTGGCTCCAAAATTAGCCTCCTTGCAGAGTTTGCTTTTCTTTCTTGGCTGCAGAGATGTTTAGGGAGACCAGCCCTGCTATGGAGTTAATATTTTTAAGTGTTTCCTAAGAAAAATAAAAATTGGCTGTTATTTTTATGTTTAACCTCTGTCTTAGGGCTCTAGACTCCAAAGGGTGTGATGCTTTGGTCCAGAACAGATCAAAGGAGAGTTCATTTTGAAGCACAGACTATATTTTACTCTCACAGCAGAGCTGAGTTTGCCCACAGACTCTAACTACTGGTAAATTCATGATAGAAAGATGGGCTATTGTACTATCACTTTGAAACTGATCATTTAAATCTGCACTTTGTGTTTACTCAGTTCTACTCCATCTCCCCAAAAAACCCCAATACCATAGCTGCACTATGTCAGTATTTGGCATGCTTTTTTAAGAGCACAAAAAAACTGGTTCTGATTTTTATCAGGAATGAGGCCCTTTTATCAAAATGGTTAACTACCCAGAAGAAATAGTCTAGAAACGAGGAATCCTGCTGCTTAAAACTTCATAAAGTGTTCTTTGCAAGGCTTCTCTAGTGTCCAGCCCTGAGTGTGAACATGCCAACCCTACTCGAGGCCAGCTGAGGCTTTGCCTAGCCAAGCCTTGAAACCATCCCAGGACAGAGGTACTAAGCACAGTCGTCGCATTGCTCTGCTGTTTCCACACCCCAAACAGAAAATGCTTCTGTTGGTTCACTTGTGCTTTGTAGTGCTTCTCCCTCTCAAGCCAGTCCTATATACTGGAATAACTTGAGTGAAAACGTCGTACAATTATACAAAATACCATACCTGAAAAGCAACTGGAGATGACCTACCAGCTATTAAGGTCTAGATGCTAACGTTGTAACCTTTCTGCTTTTGCTCCAATCTCCGCTGGGACCGTCGTTTACGCTTGCATGAAGCCTAATGTCTGCAGGGCATCCCCTGGTGCCTGGTGGAGACAATTAAAGCCTTCACTCTGCATTCACTCACTTTTGGGTTTGGGTTTGTCTTGCTTCTGGAACTACAATGTTGATTATCATTGCTGATACAAGACCAATAGTCCCAGGTTGTTAAAGCAATCAATCCAACAGCTCAGCTTCTTAAATACCATCTTTTTTCACCTTCCTCTAGGTTGGAAAAATCCACAAGACCGCTGCCCGCAAAAGAGAATACCACGTACTGTTCATGGTGATCACTACAGTTATCTGTTATCTCGTGTGTTGGATTCCCTATGGAGTTATAGCATTACTTGCAACGTTTGGTAAGCCAGGTGTGGTGACTCCGGTTGCAAGCATCATACCTTCCATCCTAGCAAAAAGCAGCACTGTTTGCAATCCCATTATCTACATACTTATGAATAAGCAGGTAAGACGTATATTCTTTTTAAATTGTATTTTCTTCACCGTCTGTCAGGCATTCTTGACCACTGGGAGTCCTATAGATGTGTCTTTGGGAAAAGGGCATTCAAGGCTTCTCCAAACTATATCACTGGAGTCATGGGGTGGAAGTGTTTGCAATCAACACAATATATTGCTAGATAGGAAGAACAGATAAACATTTGCTTATCGAAATTGCTTGTGTTCTTCTGAGGACACATTGGGTGTTAATTTGTATGCTGCAGAGTTGCCAAAGGTATTGGCATCTATTTACAAGAATACTCAAACATTTGCAGTGGGGAGGGATTGGGGTGGGGGTTGGCAGGGGAGAAAAGAGGGACAAGAAGCAGAAGGGATTTCATGACCTTGAAAACAATATAAAGGAGGAGACCATTTGCAAATACCATTTTCATGAGAGATCCCCTTGAAAACAAATGGTCATTGCAATTACAGTTTTTGTGGACATGTATATCCTTCCTGTTAAATTCCCAGCTCAGCTACATGCCAAAAGAGATAATTAATTTTGTCTCATGAGGACCAAGGCCAATTCTAACACTTCTAAAATGCCTAGATCCAGTTCAGGTCCCTCATCCCTGTAAATGGCATTTTAAGTACACAAACGTGGTCTTCCTAATGCTTCCGTGTTGACAACTCTGACTCTAAAGTTTGATAATGGCAGATCTGGAAGTTTTAAAAGCATTTTGCAGTAATAAATTTGGAAAATACCCATAGTTTACGAAAATAGCTTATCTTTTTTATTACATTATGTGTTAGAGGTTGTTCTCAATTTCCTTTCTTCATTATGTCCATTACACTATTATAAAGTAAATAAACCCCCTTTGTCCTTTCTTGTTCAGTGTATGCTGGAGCCTACCCTTAGTATTTATCAACAGCAGCATTATATTATTATGGAGCCTAGGCAAGGAAAAGCTGAATGTAACCACCAAATACATTCCAATTTTGCCACCAGCCTGAAATCATTCTTGGTCTGGTTCATCTAACCTGAAGTTTTTAAACAAAGAACGAATCTACTCCTGGAGTTTGAGGGGAAGATCTCAGGCAACCCATGAAACCTCCCTGAAATCAGAAAGAAAAGTACTATTGCCTTCCCCAAGACCAGGACTGTATTTCCAAAGTCTAGTTTGAGCTGACACTGAAAAAGCTAAAGAGCTCCATTTGAAAAGTGCTAATGCTGAAGCAAAATAGAAACTTTTTCTCCTTCCCCTTACCTTTTACAATTCTTATGGGAACTTAACAGCAGCATCTCTCTTGCTTCTTTATTTTCTGAGCGCTTTGACTGAGGTCCTTGGCTTCCATGAGATCACCTGACTGTGCCGTGACCACTGGAGTAGGCTATAACAGAGATCGCGAGTACATTTTGGGATTATCTTTACACATGGATCACATCCCACATGGCAAGAGTATGGAAGCCGGCGAAGGATATGGGTCCTAAAACACATTAACTCAGTACAGAGCCTTGAGTGCCTCCATATGTCTTGAGAACAGAATCACATGCACAATTACCTGTGGTGACAACCTGGCATCCACAGATATACACACAATTAAGGCTGTTTTTATATTCTCAAAGTGCTCCAAGCAGTTATTGAGAACTGTGTGTTCTGCAGCATCAAAGGCTTATGAGACTGTCACGCTGCTGTGGGTGTGCTGAGGCAAAATGCAAAGGCTCACTGTTGAGAAAAAGTTGATTAGCAGGAATGAAACCGGGGTGCTTGCACATCACAGGAATGTAGCAAGCTGTGTAAAATCACTCCTTCCTTCCAGTAGCTGACTCTTTCAGCTATAAAGGAAATACTTCTGAATACTTACCTTGTTTCTCGATATGGAGTTTAATTTTGTTCCAGTTTATCCTCTCTTATAAGGAAAGATCAGTGTGAGGGATGATCTGTCTACAAGGGGGAAGATTCTGTTAGGACAGTTTTGAGGCAACGCTGGCAGTTTCTTAGTAGCAGGAACTGGAAGGGCTGTGCAACAACTCAGGAGCACCATGGCAGGGAACTGGAAACAATTTCTTAAATGTCTTTCCTTCGTCTCCAGTCACATGCGAGACCAGTGTATTACATTTCTGTCTTTCAACACTGAGCATTTCATTTGTTTCTCACTGCCTACTGTTCCACAGCTGCCACCACTGAACAAAAAAATGCAAGGGGGCAAAGTCAAATCAGTTTTGGAGAGTGGATCATTAGTTGCCAGCTGGTAGTCGCTCTACGCGTTGCTTTTTTTCATCGTTGGCTTTCTTATTGCTGCAGAAACCAAGACAAAAATCACTCCTGAAAAGGAGCTCAGTCAGATGCGGGGTAAACACTTTTCACTGTAATAAAACCAAAACAATAGCTGATGCCTAGCATTAATCTGCAGCTCTCATCTACTGTGCCACTGTGTATTAGCAGTAAAAATATATTTTTATCTGACACTGAGGAATGAGCTTCACCCAAAAAGGGTGAAACACATGCCTCCATCTGTACCCCTTCCTTTCAGAACAGGAACAATAGTAACACCCTCATCCAATGCGTTACCAGCGTTCATGGCACCTCAGCCACTCTGTAGTTGTTCTCATTCTTTTTTGTAAATTTAACACCTCAGGAAAAGCTGTTTTCTTCCGAGAACTCAGTGTTTCTGGGCTTCATGCTTAGCTGATAATTGTCACAGGAGGCTGGTGCCTCCCAACACAGAAATTATCTGACCTGTATTTTTCATAGTCCTTTCTTTACAGATGCAAGATGCCACAGTAGGCTATTTACTTCTGCATCTTATAAATACACTGAGAACATATGGCTTGAGTTTTAGTTCTCTGTGCATAAGCTAACCTTTTTGCTTTGGGATATGCCCTGAAGATTGCAAAATGGCATTGTTTGACTGCAGCTGTGGCTTTAGCTTCCAGCTATCATAAATCAATGTGGAATATCATGGAACTACCAGCCTCTGAGTCAGCCTTAAAACTCGTCCTGCAGAGCACACCTTTAAATTAACTCTTAAGCAGGCCCTGAGGCACTTTCATGGTCCAGGAACCCCAGAGAAAAAGTTTTGTCTTGGTTGTTGCCTTCTTCACTGACCTGAGGCAACAAAATACTGGTAAAAATGGTGAATTTCTCTCCAGTTGCAGGGACTCCCTCAGGCGAGATGGCATGGGGCATGCCGCTTTCCTTCTTCCTCTGCTCTGGAGGAGAGAGATGCACCATTTAAGCTCAACTGTTGCTGGGATGATAACATCACGCCAGGCAGCTTTGTTGACAAAGCTGTAAAGCACTAAACTTGCCTGAGACCAGTGATGTTCGGGGGAAAGCTGGAAGAGAGCATAGAGAAGGCAACTCAGTTCTCTCACTATGCATAGCTGTTTTGCCCCTTGGCTGTGCATGCCTGGGGCAGCCCTCCCTGATGGGCAGGCCCCTGAAAATGCAGCACAGAGCCAAGTACCATGCCAGCTGGGCTGGCACTGCTACCTCCAGTTGCTGGAGCAAGCTGGGCAGGGTCAGCACGCTTAAGCTTTCAGTGCTTCAGTCCTTTGTAGTTACACAGTTAATGTAGTTACGCGGATTTTCTGTTTCATCTTCTCTTACCTCTCTCAGGGCTTTTATTCCCATCACAGCTCCCTGTAAAGTGTGCATTGCCTCTTTTCAAACTTCTACCCATGCATCTACCCCAAACAGGTTTTCCATGACAGCTTCAGCTACCTTCCTTTCACTGTGGCGGTGCTGAGAAAAACCTGCTCTTTCATGAATTACATGCAAGCAGGTGTTAAACATTCACCTGAGAGATACGGAGCTTCCCTGTAGCCATGGGCTTGCTGTTGTGGAGATGATCGCTTGGGGTGTCTTGCTTTCATGTATTCCATAGAAAGGCACAGGGACCCTGACACAGAAGAGCTTTCTGGCTGATGTAGCTGTATCTGAGGACACACTGCGCTGAGAACCAGGGATCATTAGCTGGATAACATAATGGTGTGGCAGCTTTTGAGGTTAACCTTTACCTCACATATCAGAAGTTCATTTTTTATTGATACAGAAGTCAAGATATGAATAATGAGTCCTTGAGAGGGTATGGTTATGGGTGAGACACAGTGAGATGACTGAGTGAATCTGCGCTTGCGATTTCACGTAACTTCAAGTTAGCACTCAGAGAAAACAGAAATTTGCTGCATTACTACTTACAGCCAAATTTAAGTCAAATTAAACTCATATCACCCAAAGATCTACAGAACCAACCACTTGGAAGTCACTGATCAGATTATAAGTCACAGCCTTTGTTGATGTAAAATAGCCTTGCTCCACTGCAGCTCGTGGGCTTCCGACTATTTGCTTCCACACATTTAGTTGCTCAGGTAGCACACCTAAGGCTCCCTGGACTACTGAAACTCAGGCTAACGCATTTAATACTGCCTATTACAATTAGGGAAAAAGCCCACCTAAACCCTGTGATCAGCAATGTGCTATTTCTGGTGTCAGAAAGTGCATCTAAGCACTCACTATTAGATGTGAGTAGAAGTCCTTGATTAGTGGTTTGATTTCTACTCCCTGTCTTCTTGTATTAAAATCACTGCACTTATAAAAATAGAAGATGACACTGCCATTTCCCCCAAGGATTTGGAGAAGTGATGCTGGAAAGAATATACACACTTATTTGAAAATAATTAATACTGTGACCTTTCCGAATTTGTCATGTATTGAGGGGGTGCTGGGTGAGGGAGAAGGTAAATAGAAAGAATGAACAAAATAAGCCAGCTGCATAGACTTCAGAGTTTTATTGTTGTTTTTTTTTTCTGGTGGACAGCGAGATGATGATGATGATGATGATGATAATAATAATATACTTAAAAGTGTTCCCCAACAAGACCTGCACCCAGTGTGTGCAACTCTGGTTCTCATGAGTGAGCACTTACTCAGGCACACAGCCCTTTTGCTGCAGTGGGACTGCTCACACGTTGAATTTTCTTCAGGTTTATCTTCATTGTTCATGCACACAAGGTAGAGCAGCCACCTGGGCCCAAGCTGAGAGCCTCTACAGAGAGGCTGTGAAGAAGCAGGGGAACAGTGTTAGAACTGTGAGCAAAAGGGAAGGCATTTTCCTATTATTTTGCTACGTTAGGATGTGTGATAGCGCACCATCCAGAGAACTGGTACTGGCTCACATCAGAAGTCAGACACCTCCCAGACATGCCATGGCTGCGGTGGTCTCCGGGAAGCTGTACCACCACGACCTGCCTCTCACCAAGTGGGTTGCTACCCATGCCAACCCCCTCTTCTAGGGCCTTCATGGAACTTCCCTGCTGGCAGATGAGGAACAAGAAGTCCTTCTTTCTTTAATGATAATCTGTCTGTGCCTTATATATGCCGTTTTCCAGCAAGCCTTTCTGGTCCTTCTTGATCTTACCTTATGCACTGAGCAGGGAGAAATGCATATACGCTTTGGGAAACAGAGTTACACGTGATAGTCATAAAAAAATAATAATAACCTTAACAATTCCCAACTGGCTGTATAACAACTGTATTTTCACTGTCTATTTTCATGTGGCATTGTGCAGTTTTCACTATTACCGACAAAAAAGAATGCTTCATTTTTAAAGCTGCAGAAATATCTGGATAAGGTAACTTTTGGTTTTTTTTTTTTTTTAAGTTAAGTTGCTCATTTTCCCACTTGGAAAACTAAGATATTTTAGCTGCATGAGAACACAAAACTGCAGATCTGGAAAGATAGTATACAACGCAGGGACAATTGTGTCAAGCCTCATTTTATGCACAAATTGGAACACACCTATTAAGTCTTGAAAAAAGACCCTGTTTGTTTAGTACATGACCTTTTAGAGGTTCACGGGCTTACCATAGCATTCTTTATAAGTTGTTATAATTTTTCATTAAAATTCATGTAGATATTAATAATCATGATCTGTTTTTTCATCTCTTCTCTTTACTGGTATCTGGGCTGACTTTGAGTAAATAATAGTCAACATAAAGAAGTGATGCTGCATTACCTTCTCAGTCATTTGGAAATGGTGAAAATTTTTTGTCCAAATAGAATTGCACACCCAAGCTCTTAAGCTGAAAATGGCCAAGTCAAAATGATCACTTACTGCAGGACATGCCACACTAAATACAATATTATAGTACAGTTCAGAAGTGTTTCTCTCCCAACATGCAGCATTATGACTTTTTAAAGTTGAGGGGCAAAGAGAAGAAAGGTCTCAAGGGCGCCTTTGCTGCTGTCATAAGGCTGCGTTTTACACAGTGAGTTCAAAATGACTTCAGGAATTTCTCTCACAGCTCCTGACAAAAAGATCCATTCACACAAATAACCTGGGCATTTAACTAGGGTCTCAGGCAGCCCCAGCCAGCCTTTTTGCTGCCCCAGGCTACATCCCTGGTACAACCTGACTGAGTATGTTGACATGAGCTCAGCCTTGCCCTGCTTGCCATGTGGATGCTCTCTGGGGGCTGGACTGGCTTCAACATCACAGAAGGGCTTAGGTCTTGCTTCTCTAGACGCAGGGCAAAAGTAGGAAGCAGGCAGCCAGGTCACCTGTCATGCAAGCAAAATATTAAACAAAATTGGCAACTAATACACATGAATGAACAAAAACACAGGATAAGCACATGCGTTTTGGACTATATAATAACTTGCTACTTATGGCTAGTGAATGCAGTAATGGTTAAAAGATCTTTCTTTCTGGAAGACACATAAAATGAAGGGCAGAAATATCTTTACTTTATGGATGATTTTAAACAGCATCTAGTATGTTGATGTCTCTTCCTATGTTGCTTTTTTCATAGGACTGGAGAAACATAGGACTTCACAGGAGTGGGAAGAGACCTCCACGTTAGACAAGGGAAATGAATGGGTCAGAACACCTAGGGGTAAATGCAATGAGTAGGGTTTGTAGCAGACAATGGGATCTTTTTGCAGTCCATACCCACCCTGCAAAAGAAAACAGGCATTTCTGAAAGAAGGAGAAAAGAGGAGACTCCAAAGAGAGTGAAGCTGAGGTCAAATTTGAAGTGACAAGTAGTGCAGAAGAAGAGAGAGGATCCCTCAGGGGTCTGTACTGGGACCAGTACTATTTGGCCAGCACGTCAAGGGAGGTATTGTCCCTGCTCCGCTCTGGTGAGACCCCACCTGGAGTACTGCATCCAGCTCCGGGGCCCCCAGCATAAGAAAGACATAGACCTGCTGGAGCATGTCAGGAGGAGGGGCACAAAAAGGATCAGAGGGCTGGAATACTTACCTGCTGAAGAAAGACTGAGAGAGCTGGGACTGTTCAGCCTGGGGAAGAAGAGGCTCTGGGAAGACCTTGTTGCAGCCTTTCAGTATATAAAGGGAGCTGATAAGAAAGACAGAGACTTTTTACCAGGGCCTGTAGTGACAGGACAAGGAGCAAAGGTTTTAACTGGAAAAAAGGTAGATTTATATTGGATATAAGGAAGGAATTTTTTACAATGGGAGATCTTACGATGGTGAGACACTGGAACAGTTGCCCAGAGAAGTTGTGGATGCCCTGTCATTGGCATTGTTTAATGCCAAGTTGGACAGGACTTTGAGAAACCTGATCTAGTGAAAGATGTTTCTGCCCATGGCAGGGGGATTGGACTAGATGATCTTTAAAGGTCCTTTCCAACCCAAACCTTCTATTATCCTATGATATAAAAAGTAATCTTGTCATATGACAAACTTACTAGGCCTTTTCTTGTCTCTTCCATATATTCTGTAAACCTGGATGACTAATCCATTTCTTCAGAGGTTTAAGTGATCAGTGTCATTTAGAATAAGCCACTAGGCATGATGCAGGTAAACATGTTGATCTATTTGGATGAGTCAAGTTTCAAAACAAAAATATAGTTCAGTCTGAACTTAATAGGTCACATCACCCTAGTGCATTTTCATTGCATTTAGCTTAGACATGAGGGACCATTGCCTCGACTGTTTCCTGACAACCTTGTGGCGATGCTGGTCAATAGAAAGGGTCATAGTCACACTTACTCTAGTAGAGACAGGGAAATCAGAGTTAACTGCAGTGATTGATTGACAGATTAACGTTGCTACCTGTTTGAGGGCTAGTAGGGAAATATCTGTAGGAAAATATTTGACCTCTAAAATCATTTTCACTATCCAAAGTCAATAAAACAACAAACGCTTTAAGGATTCAAAGAATCTGTAGAGTTACAAATCTCAACTTTTCTCCAATACAGGGAAAACCGCTTCAGTCAAATTGTTTGCACTACCCTATTGTGACCACACTATAGTTGTACTGGAAGCATCAGGACACCATTTACAATCAGCTATTTTTCATATACTTCCACCTGTAACATTAAACCTGCAGGGTAGATTGAGCGATAAATGGAAGTTTCCAGTATCCAGAGATTGCTACAGAAGCAAGGAATGTGGTACATTCACAATTTAAAAAAAGGTGTTACAATCCTTCTAAGTAAGTCCCCCTCAGTATCCTGTTTGCTCTTGCAAGTATACACCAGCAGAAACTCAACCAAAGCAGTATTTCTTTGCTGTCTCCACATGAACATCTGTTCTCAAGGGAGAATCTGGATGGTCAAAAGCTCAGTCGGTGCTGAGACAAATACAGAAAAAAAAGGATAAGGTGCTAATGATTGTTCTGCTTCTCACTTGCCATTACAGAAACACAGAATCACAGAATGGCAGGGGTTGGAAGGGACCTCTGGAGATCATCTTGTCCAACCCCCCCTGCTTGAGCAGGCACACCCAGAGCAGGGGGCACAGGAACGTGTCCAGGTGGGGTTTGAATATCTCCAGGGAAGGAGACTCCACACCCTCCCTGGGCAGCCTGTGCCGCTGCGCTGGCACCCTCACAGGAAAGAAGTTTCTTCTCATGTTGAGGTGGAACTTCCTGTGTTCCAACTTGTGCCCATTGCCCCTTGGCCTGTCGTTGGGCACCACTGAAAAGAGTTTAGTCCCATCCTGCCCTTCAGATATTTATAGGTATTGATGAAATCCCCCCTCAGTCTTCTCTTCTCCAAGCTGAACAAACCCAGGTCTCTCAGCTTTTCCTCATAAGGGAGATGCTCCAGTCCCCTGATCATCTTGGTAGCTCTCTGCTGGACTTGCTCAAGCAGTTCCCTGCCCTTCTTAAACGGAGGGCCCCAAAACTGGACACAGCACCCCAAATGTAGCCTCACTAGGGCAGAGTAGAGGGGGAAGATAACCTCCCTCGACCTGCTGGCCACACTCCTTTTAATGCAGCCCAGGGTACCATTGGCCTTCTTGGCC
Organism: Phalacrocorax aristotelis; assembly: GCF_949628215.1. NCBI lineage: Eukaryota > Metazoa > Chordata > Aves > Suliformes > Phalacrocoracidae > Phalacrocorax > Phalacrocorax aristotelis. The sequence continues at coordinate 69,181,706 of NC_134276.1, read as the reverse complement.
ACAAGGGTACAGTGCTGGCCCACATCACTTCATTGTGATTTAGAAGTTCGGTCTAAGCACTTAGCATTTTTGGTATCTTTTTCTGAACTGATTTCCAAGTTTTGGGTGGACAGTTCAGGTCCTACAAAGGCATACAGGATCTACAGTTAGACTGGACTTGTGCTGCCCTTCAAAACAGCATTGCCAAGCAACACTGAACATATATTACAGGACCTTCTGTTGCAGTGATCTCAGAATTCCCCATTTTAATTCTAAAGCATCTGCCTTTCTGTAATATGTCCACATTTTACAGATAGGTCTCTAGCTATGTATTTGCTGCAACTTACCATTTCAAAACTGAATGCAGGCATAGGTCAGCTAAAGAAAACAATCTCTAATGCAATGCAACAGAACATATGAACAAATTATTTGCTTTATGAGGACAATCAAATTCAACAGATGAAAAAGAATTGAAAAAGTAAGTGTAACCCTGGAGGTAATAGAACCTCTCATTTTCCTCTCCTGTTCAATCACTGAATAATCTCTAGTGATGTGGCAGTGGCATAATACTAAAATTTTATCTGGAGCACTACGCTTGTATGCATTTTGAGTCAGCTGGTGTTACTTCTGAGAGTTTTACTGTGTCTGCCAGGTATATCTTTGCAGTCATGTATCCAACTAACAATTCAAGCAACAATCATTTCAGATTAAATGGATGGAGGAAAAAATAAAATTAGATTTCCTAGTTGGAGAATATTTTTTGGGTTTTATGTAACCTTCTCTAAACAAATATTGTTAATTTATTTAATCCTCAGTATCCATGTAAAGAAGATAATTATCCTAGTTCTACAGCAGGAGAAGTTTGAGGATTGAAGGTTAGAGTACAGCTCAAAACCTCATGAACTTGTATGGCACGTCTAATACAAATATGTAGAACTTCATTATTTAATCATGATGACCTTTCTTCAGGGCAAAAAAGCTGCTGTACTCAAGGAAATAGTTGCCACAGTATGGAAAATACAACATAAAACTATACTGGGCCTCTAATTCATTAGAATAAATCCCTTTTCATTATAAGCTGCATAATTTAATGCAATTAAATTAAATTAAATGCAATAATTTGACAGTGTCCAAATGAAAACAAATTTGAGGTTCCTTGTCTTTTGAAGTAGAAGGTGTTGCAGAGCTTTATTCCTTTTATGTTTAGTATAGTAACTGCTTTGAAACTAGATTTATTTTTAGTCAGTTTATAAACCTTTATTCCTGATTTACCCAAAGAGCCCTCTTTCTTTGGTAGTTGTCTTCTCTTCACACTGGGATACTGCAGACAGATGACCTTCTGTCTCCGTATTGCTAGGCTGAAGTAGTTTATTTCTTTTCATTTCCTCCAGTGACCTAGGCTCTTCATCTTTGCATAGCTCTTCTCCCTGGTATTCAGCGACAGGACGCGTGGAACTGTTCAAAGCTGCATGAGGGCAGGATCAGACTAGATATTAGGAAACATTTGGTCAAATGCTGGAACAGGCTTCCTAGAGAGGTCAGTGTTTAAAAGGCATTCGGACAATACCCTTAATAATGCACTTTAACTTTTCGTCAGCCCTGAAGCGGTCAGGCAGTTGGACTAGATGACCATTGTACGTCCCTTCCAACTGGAACTATTCAATTATATCCTATTCTATCCTACTGATGTCAAATCTAAACACAATCACAAACATCTTTAGTACTACTGTTTGCTACACATAATCTCATGCTCAAAAGTAGTCAGTGCTCTTGATACTGTGTAAATGCCTGGGACCAAGAATATTCCCAGTTGTCATCGCTAATGTGTAGTCATAGCAAAAGCAGACCTGCAAAAGTCCTGTCTTTCATTCGGTGCATCCCCTTGCTTTGTAGGCAACAGGCCACTCTTGTAGCATGGGCATGCAGCAGCAAAAGTGATACTCTGGTGAATGATACATTGACTTCATAGTGCTTTCCTCTTCTATTTTTCCCTTGTAATAACTCTTTTAGCTTTCTGAAATGATGAAAAATTCAAATAAGTATTCAAATTACAACCCTTTTGGTAATCACGCTTGGGACTGTATATTTCATCTGGGAAACAACTTAGGAGTTCACTGGATGTTAGTAGAGGACTAACACTTCAAGATATTAGGAGTTATTTCTTGTTTCTGTCTTATTTGCAGTGCTTAAGTCTCTTGATTGTTGTTATCTTCAGGATCTGAACTGAAAATAAGAACATCAGCTCTACAATGACGTCTTAAATCCCTCTATCTAAATTAGGACCAGATTTTCAGAAATTGGTGTATAGAAATAGGTAGGGGTCCATTACACAGGATATTGTATACCAAGTAGTTTATGGATGGCCTTGTTCAGATGTAATATTTTATCCCTTTAGGGGAAATACTTACGCAAGACCTTACAGCTCACCCAGGGCTTTATAAAACTTCTGTGTATGCTGGCTTTAGGGCAATAGGAATGCACTACAAATAGGATTCAACCATTAGCCAAAAACATATATAACTTGTCTTCCCTTTCACCATCACTGCTTTCTCTCTCAGTGATGACCAATATCAAAAACAAGGGATTTCTACGTAAGTTATAAAACAAAACCCAGGAAATTTTGCAACTTGTTGGGCAGTTTCCCATTAAAGCATTTTATTGGTGCAAATTGCAGTTTCTGCAAAATTATAAGCTGTTAATTTTGCCAATTTTATTTTCAGCAGGGAAAACAATAAGGATGAAACATCCCATTTCAGGGCAGATCTCCATGGCTAAGCCTCTATACCCCATTCCTGTAAAAATGTACCTCCAATGAAAAACACTGTCCTTCACACAGGCAAATCAAACACCCTTACTAGACGGCATCCACCATGCACCAGTGCAGGAACAGTGGTGGCTCAGCTAGGGGAGGACATGCAGTGAAAGGCAGCCCAACCCAGAGACTTAGTTTATAGGGGAACAACAAGAATAAAGCTGAACTATTATTCCCTAAAGGCATCTACCTGTAATTGGATATTCTGACAGTCCCATGTTTTGTCTGGAATTTTTTCTTTTTTTTTTTTTTTGTTTTGTCCAAGATAAGACAAAATTATAGAAGAATTAAAAATAGATTGTAGAAGAAGTAAAAATTCCATCACAACAGAAATTCTGATTTCTCAGCCCAATCGGTTCTCTTGTTGCCTTGCTTACACATAAAACCGAACATCTGCTACCAAAACACAGTCACAAATTAAATCACCATCAGTAATTTCTAATTCTGTCTTGGGTAAAATCAATACCTAACTGGCTGAAAACCAGGATAAAGATTAAAAAACCCAAACCAAACAGAAAGACTTGGTTCCCATGCCTTATACCCACCACTCACCACACTGCAGCTTTCATTGCCTGAAAAAACAGTGTGAGGGCTGTAACAAGAGCTCTCATCCAGCAGCAGGATGAACATCTGGTATTAAAAGGTTCTTCCAGCATTCCCATATCAGAGCACCTCCAGTATGTCGTTCACAGCAACTGATGGAAATGGTTTGGACAACAGAAGCTATAGCAACAGGGCAGGTGGTATGGGAATCTGGGGGAAGGGGAGGCTCATAAGAACTTGTGTTTTAGCCAGAGGCAGAATGAAAGATAGTGTTGAAGAAGACTCAGTAGATAAAATGCCCAAGAGCTACTGCAGTTCTTTCGCGTGTGAGAGTGTTAGGAGAATGTAAGACAGTGGCCCGCCCTCAAGCAAAAAGACCCTGAGTAATTCACAAGGGAACATAGCCAATGGTATCGTACTACTTCGGATTTCCTTGTGCAGTGTTTTTGGTCTCAGCCTAAGTGAAACTCTGTAAGGAACATCTGGAAGAACCGTTTTCTCTAAGCATGTGTTACACACATAGCCAAGGATAGGCAGCTCATAATCCACAGCAAAACCGAACACAATACGATCACATTTCTACCGGTATTTATTAATGTGCTTCAGTCATGGCAGAATTGAGGCAGGAATATATCAGCATAAACCATTAGTCAGGCACGGAGTCTTTCTTTTAATCCTTGTGGGCTGATCCAGAGTCCATGGGCGAAGAACTGAAAATACAAGAAACTGGGTAGGCAGAACAGCATATTGACTATCACTAAATAGACATCTACATTTTTCAAGTGTCGAAATACTTCTTGTTATGCTTTGACCTTTCAGCAAAATGGGAGTTACTTCAAAATGATGTGGAATCACTCATCCCATATTGTAGTAGTAACAGACCCTTCATTTCTCCTCATGAAGTGAAATGTTGCTGTAGGGACTGGTGAATTTGATGCTGCCTCTCTCAGTCAGGATCCACCAATCACACTGCAAAGCCCTAAACAATCCTGACTTAACGAAACAGGAATAGGAAATAGAGGCAGGATCCATTTTGTTGCTATTCACTGAAGTTCTTTGCTTGTTCTTGTTCCTCACATTGCTTTAGGAAACTCTTCTTAAGTTTCTTTTAGGTAGGAGGAAGTAACTTCGCATATGCCACCCCTTTTGTATACTGTATGGGTTTTAATGGCTCTGTTTAAGGCCAGGGAAGAGCAAGTATGAGATAAATATGACAACTGATCTTTTTTTTTCCTGCAGTAATAAACCCCATTGAAAGCAACAGTGCTGTCTTAAACCAATGTGCATTGAAGACACAGTAGCATTGTTGTCCTTTCATGTGCACAACCAGTCCCTTTGAAATTCAGCAGCCATGCTGGTTACATGAAAGTATTGCTAAAGAAAAGTCTTTCTCTGTTTCCTCTAACAAAATAACTATCCCCAGCTTATGATCATTGCAGCTTTGATCTCTCACTTTGTTCACTTTATATGAGAAAGCTTATTTCATGAGGACTTATCTAAAAAGAGTACTTTTAAATGATCAAGGATTATTGGAATAGTATGCTATATATCCATGAAAATACAGTAATATTTCTCAGACAGTGGTATATGCTCTTTCGTTTCTGCTTTCCCTGCTGTCCTACCATGAAACAACTTCATTAGTATTATTTTGGTAACAGCTTATTGATTTGTTTTCTTCTCATCTCTGCTGTTCTTGGGATGCTCCAGCTGCTCATTAAAATGCATAATGACCTGATAGCTACATTCAGCCCCATGCATTTGTAAAGTCTAAATTAGGTCCATCAGATAGCTTGTAATTTCATTTGTTTAGAGGGAAACAAGCACTGAAAGTAACTGAAAAACAACTCGACACCTCCAGAGAGGAATAGTGCTAGGGAAGAAAATTAATGTTGTTTGATCCACTAGGAAGCTTCAGCAAATCCTCCTGTCTCTTTTCTAAAAAAGCAGGCTCAGAAACAGGCCCAGATCAGAACTTTCCCCACCCTTTCCTCCTGGTCTTCTGTCCATACATCTGTCCTACTTGAGCTCAGGATATAGCATGCTATATGAGCCTCCTGGCTCACATACCTCATGGGCAGCACGGCTGGGCCCAGGGGTAGACCTCAGGCACTTTTAGCTTTCACAAGAGACACATCTCATGTTTCTTGCCTTAACTTGCCAAAATTTCTTCCTACTGTCCCAGTCTTAATCCAAGGTGTAGATACTTTGGATCAGGAATGCCACCTAGCCTACAAATCACAGCTCACAAGTCTTGAACTCTAGCTTCTTGAGGTGTGTTCACATTTTACTTCCTTGAACTGCTATAAGAATGACTAAACTGTGCTTAAAAGACAAAACAAGTCTTCTAGTTCTATCAAAACCAATCCAAAAATCCCTCAACCCTCTTCCATTCTGACCCTCACCTCCAGGGATCTCACCTGCACAGGAGACACACCTGCTGTACGTGACAGCAACAGTGCAGGTTGTAGCTAATACAGTACATGCACTCCAGGACTGAGGGCAGAAAAACCCCACTGTTTAGAAGATGGGCCAGCAAAATATTTTAATTAGGAAGCTCAGTTGCAGTCAGATAACTGTCTGGGAATGAGGCAATTAACAGCAGCTGACACAGCCTGGAGTCAGCACTGGTAGCAATTTTCCCCTCTGGCTTCTTCCATAAAATCAAGGCAGCTGTGATGTCTATTGTCTGCCCTCGTGAACCCCTTGGGGTTTCTGGAGTCCTCTCACAAGCATATAAGCAGTTGTTGCTACAGTAATTATCCCTTATCTGTCAGCATCCTGTAACCAAGAGGGTATTCAATTTGTGTTTGTCTATGGGCAGACACAGGTCACCAGAATAAATGGGTTTTCTTATTTTAGTTATCATACAGATGACTACAAGCACATGGAGGAGGTTGTTCAGAGTATAGCAATGTAACCCCACAACTCTCCTGGCATTAGTCTTTTCTCAGTTTAATTTTTGGGATTCGTATGTTTACAAAGAAGCTGAGCCTCAGCAGAAGTTAACTACTGTTCATAACTACCTTAGCTCGTCATTTTAAGACCACGCCCCACCACGCTAAACCTAACAGCAGCAAGATGAGCACCAACAGATGAATTGGGTTCCTTTCCAAAAGTGCAGAAAAAAAAAACCCCATAAATAAAACAAACAGCCAAAATCAATTAAGTGACTATTAGGAAAAAGCAGCAGTTCTGCCTTTGCATCTGGTATGGTACATCTTTCTAGCTGTTTCTTTCTCCTCCCTTGCTGTGCTTCATCATCCCTTGCCTCTACCACTTCCCTTCCCCTGGACCCCTTTCTTTAATTTTATAGTATTTAAGAACTCAGCAGTCACACCAGCAATGCCTCCGCCTGTGATTTAACACAACCTACTTTTGCTGGTGGCTACTCTGGCTCCAGGGAAAAAAATAAACCACTATGTTACTGCATTACTGTTAGTTCCCTGTCATTTTAATACATCCAGTTAGCATTTCCATCAAACTTAATAGGCATTTACTTGAACATTAGCGTATTTTTAGGAAAAAGAAATAACAGGCCATGCAGTTCTAACTTGCTTGGGGTATCAAGGCATGAAGCTCAGGGGTCAGGCTGTACTTAACTTTCACAAAAGTGCAGTAGTTTCTTTGAAGTGCTCTATCCATAGTAACTTACCACTGTAAGAAATTGGAATCTGAACACTGAAAATAAGGACAGATACATGTATGGAGTGGATATTGGTAGGTTTTGGGGTGCAGCAGATAAATCCATGCTATTGTGATGAAACAATCAAATTATCCACTTGCCACCCTGGAAAGATCAAGATGCTGGGAGAGCTAGACTAGAAGTCCAACCAAACCACAAGTGTTAGTGGACTGTTCACACTGATTGATGAAGTAGTCCTACAGTAAGCCACTACTTAATCATCACTGCAAGTGCAGTTTCCTGGCTCCTCCCTCACTTGTCTAGCTGTTCTTCAACAGGTTCATGCTGCAGTCAAGACAGCGTGTTGGAGCAAGCATTCTGAGACATGTCTTTCAGCCAGACCCCAACATGTGAGCTAATAATGCAGATAAACAGACCAAAATGCCTAAGTTCGACCTGTCAGAGAATTATGCCCCTCAGAGCTGGTCAAGTGAAACACAGCAGACTTCTATGAATAAAAAGATAAAATACCTCCTTCAAAGGTGTGTTGTTCAGAAAGGTGCAGTACAATTTTGGGAATAAACATGAAAATGAGTTGCCTCCAAGGCTCCCTGAGGTACTATCAGAAAGATGATGTCACACCCTCTAGAGCTGTCACTGCTAAAGAACAGGGAGTACAGCAAGAGGTTCTCTGTACCCAACACACGTATAGTTCATGGGTTTCATCCTCCGACTGAGATACTGGTTTGTATGCAATGAGACAAGAATGTCCTCTCCCATGTCATAGACTATGATGTTTACTGAGAGTTTTATCATATGGAATAGTGATCATGTTTTGTTCTTGTTTTTTTTTTTAAGTGAAAAAAAAAAGCAGAGTAAAAGTAGATTTGATGGATTTGAAAAGCATCAATTAGTTGGTTCGCTCATGCATCCCAGCGTTCAGTATATCCCCTAGTCTAGCTTATTGTTCTGGGTTTTCTGAGAGGTGTTACTTGCATGTCGTGACATCTAGCAATCATCCCCTCAACACTGCCTGCCAGGAGGTGGTGTAATACACAGGATGAACTCTGCGATTACTGGCTGCCAGTTTATGTGACAGCAATCCAACTTTTATCATTCCACTAATGTGTAACTAGCTTTATTGTTGGCATGGACTCATGGTGACTTCCTGGGATGGAAACAGTGACAGTCACCTCCGTTGGGCCAACTCCAGCCACTGCATAGTTCAAAGACTACCAAAAGCAGCAGAATGCATCACATTTAATGGATGTAAGCAGACAGCAGTTAAATTATATGGCATTTCGTCACGGACTGAATGGCAAGTTATCACAGAATCACAGAATGGCAGTGGTTGGAAGGGACCTCTGGAGATCACCTTGTCCAACCCCCGTGCTTGAGCAGGCACACCCAGAGCGGCGGCACAGGAACGCGTCCAGGCGGGGTTTGAATGTCTCCAGGGAAGGAGACTCCACAGCCTCCCTGGGCAGCCTGTGCCACTGCTCTGGCACCCTCACAGGAAAGGAGTTTTTTCTCATGTTTAGCTAGAACTTCCTCTGTTCCAGCTTGCGCCCATTGCCCCTTGTCCTGTCATTGGGCACCACTGAAAAAGAGTTAAGCCCCATCCTCCTCCTGACACCCACACTTCAGATATTTATAGGTATTGATGAGATCCCCCCTCAGTCTTCTCTTCTCCAGGCTGAACGAACCCAGGTCTCTCAGCCTTTCCTCATAAGGGAGATGCTCCAGCCCCCTGATCATCTTATTTTATATTTGCCCTTTGGTAAGTTTATTTCACTTTAAATAATAATAGATAAAATGCCTGTTCTTGTTCTTTAAGGCATGACACTGGATTCCTTGAATGGGTGGCACAGCCATTTACCTGAAGTTTACCAGCATCTCGAGTACATCAAGTCACCAGAGCATGAACTCCTTAGAGGGCCTGACTATCCCAAGAGGTTTACTGCCAAAGCTAGAGCAGTATGGCATATTCTCCCAGGGGAATCCTAGAGCACGTCCTTGGGTAGACGTGTTCATTTTAGAATAAACCTGGCCTCACGATATTTGCCTCTTTTCTGTAGTTTACTGTGAAAGCTACTTGTCAGCCTATCTGTCTGTTTTCATTTGAGATGTCATTGCAATTGTGGGCAGAACTGACAGGCACTTCCCCGGTTTCATGCCATCTGCAGTTCAGTGTCATTCACTCAAGACAATATGAAAAGACCAGCACTCCTAAACAAATGAAAACAAATGTTTTATTTACAGGAGAAAATCTGTACACTGTGCATACATAAAAATATACAAAATCATAATAGAAAATATAAAAAGTGTTAAAATGTATACAAACACTGCTTAAAAATGTGACTCCTGTAAAATCTTAAGCTTTGTTATTAGAGTACACATTCATTTAAAAAAATCATCATACAAAATAATTCTCAAAGCTATTAAAAAAGTACACAGTCTATATTTGAATAGTTCAATGACTACATATTATAAGAGTGATGAGATGATACGGATAAATGTAAGGCTTTTACACACAACTCTTATTTCAAGAACAAAACTCTGAATCCGATCACCAAGCCAGAGAGAAAAAATTTGCAGTGTCAAAATTCATTCCATGATGCACGTACGCCCAGACACGGGCTACTGTTAAATTTCAAACAGTTAAATCAGGTATCCCCCTTGTTTGTGAGAGGATAGCTCCCGGGAAAGATTCGGATGCGTTCTAATGCCAGTCTTCTGAATTACCCACTTCAGAAAACAATTTCCTTTATTCAATACGCATCAACTTTAGAGAGCATGAAGGGAAAAATAAGAGTCATTTATTTTTGCAGTCAATGCATTTAATATTCCTTTCACGGTACATCTGTGTCACTGTCCAAATGGCATTTTCCATCCTTAAAAACTGCTGAAGAAAAAGGAAATGAAAAAGAATAACCTCATTATGGATTGGATTGGTTTGCATGTGTTTTGAACTCCTGTTTAATTCAATCCATCTCTAAAATGAGTGTGTTCAGTCTGTGCAACGACTGAATGTAGACTCTTGTCTTCATTTAAGAAACAAACTGTCTCAGTTTTGCTGACTTTGGCGAGAGATGTATAGCAACAGGTTCAGAATTTGGATGTTTTCACCAAAGGAAGTGCCCTGACCAAAGACATGCAATGATTTGGCTAAATTTGTACAGAGACAGTGTAGATGGGAGTGTGCAAATCACCCCCCTCTCTCCCTCCAAAGATATGTATTTCTTGTATCATTGTGATTTCACTGACTTTACTAGAGCTTCAACAACATAAAACTGCACAGGCAGGTAAGAAAAGAAGATAAGTAGTTTAATCCAAGGAATGACTGACTGAGCTGTGAGTTTATGCTCAGGTAAGCTTCAGAACTATAAAGGAAAGGAACAATTAGTAATTTGTTCTAGCAAAAAACATTTTGGCTCAAAATGAGGCAAAATCTTTCATGTTTTTTTCTTGAATGAAGAATACTTTGATTTAACCATCCAAAGGCTGAATGCATAAAATGATAGAGCACCGCAAGTCAGAAAAGCTACAGAATTCACAGTGGAAAAAAGAGCATAATTAAATTCGGCATAAACTCAGCACATCTCCTTAAGCTGCTGCTGCGTTTCTGGTTTGTTTCAGGTCAGTGCAACTGTTGTCCACAGCACCAGGGCACAGAAATGAGGCTCGATAGCTTTTGAAGGCAACTTACTCCTACTTGCCAGTAAAACGCCATAACTGCGTCATTGCAACAAGCATGAAGGGAGCTCAGGGGTCCACTAGCAGAGGCATTTGTTGGCTGATGATGCCCCTCAAGAGCCAGGATTGGGCAACCTCTCATCTATGGTGCAGTTTCAATCTGTTAGGGTGCCACAGTCACCCGGGAGAGCTACGAAGCCATGCCTGTACCTTTTTCCAAAAAAAACCCACACTAACTGGGTAGGAAAATGCATTTCCTTTCACACTGTCTGCATTTAAGATACGTGTCTAAACCCAGCACTCTCACGCGTTGTTATTATTATTAAAAGATACATGGTTCAGTGTTACTACACACTCACTCATTTTAAATTTACTGAATGTGATTCTTTGTAAAGATCTCTCTGCCCTTGCGAGGGATGGCGAGACGCCCGTAAATGCAAAAATACTTGGTGGGTTCTTTTAAAAGCCACCAGTGCCAATGCCAGAGTGTAAGCAGTGGTGAGGGGAGCACCTCTGCAGGTCCTCTGTATTGCCCCTTTATTTCTGCCCCTTCCCCTCTTGCAGCAAGTGGCAGTGAGCCCTCAGTTAGCATCTTGGGCACACTTGCACTTGTGCCAAAAACCAAAGGAGGACAAGGCAGGGTAGAGGAGTAACGTCTCTTTAAGCAGCCACAAGGTGTTTGAGCAGGCAGACCAATGAAACATCACAGTGGAAACCAGTGTTGGGAAGCCATGCCGGGGATCCTTATTTTTTCCAAGATGAGCATCACAAGTCAGTCGTCTTCCTCTGTGAGCAAGCGTTTGCAGCACAGTTCTGCGGCTTCTTCTGAGGTGATGGTGCTACAGCACGTGCGTTTCCACTTGTGGAAGGAGCACTGACTGCCATATTAATCAGGATACAGCAAAGAAACAGTTTCTGCTGGGAGGGCTTGAATGCGCAAAGTCCAGTAAATTAAAAATACATAGTACATTTTATGACATCTCAGACCTGATTCTGCATTGTTATTTAAATGATGTATTGAGTAGATATGCTAAGCACTTGTTACGTGAATCGTTATAATTCGCCTCGTTCTGTACAACAGCTATGTTGGTTATTCTGATAAACTACTGAGGAAATAATACAACATAATCCCGCTGTGGGTAGTTGAGTAATGCAGCTAGTATTCTTCTTCTTCGTGAAAATCAAAGGTTAGTGGTTGCAGACCAGTCAAAATGATATGCTTTTTTTTTCTTTTCAGAACTTGAGAATTGCCTGCTTATGGAAAAGTAGCATATTCACTAGTCCTAGAAAGCTAATCAACTTCCTTCCTTTACAAACATGGGGTAGCTCACCCAGCACACAGGAAAGAGAGATATGTTTGATTGCACTGCTCAGACTTCATATGTTTTACAAACAGGGTACCAAACATATGGAAAAATAGATTAGTTCTGTGTAGGTTATCTATTCTCCACAAGGTTAAACAACAGTCTTACTATAAGAATGAAAGTTGCTGCCAGACATAACAGTAAGAAGAAATCAGTAATATATCCAGAGTCTAAGGCTAATATGAGAAAACCTATTCATTTTGACATTTATCAAAATGATTTATGGACATAACTATCCACACAGTACAGAACAGTTTTAAGAACATCTGGACATACTTTCTCTGTCAACAAGAGGAATCTTAAGAGGATCATAAAGCCCAAATTAAGAGACTACATAGGAAAAGAAGGCTAAGACCTATGTAAGACATATTCTTCGCTTCTTAGGAAGGAAAGCCATCCGACCCAGGGAGCCGAGTGAGAGAACAAAAGATTCTGTGATTCTACTGTCATTACTATTGAAGAAGAAATAGTCATTAATATTGTGTCCACCCTTCAATTGCCTTTTTGTTGCTTAAGACAAAAGACAAAAAGTACTCTCCACCACAGCACTCAGCTATTCTTTTCAGTGCCCCTTTGAGCTGTCTGCCTTTTTACTGAACGGACACGAGTAGAATATAGCTGTGCTTTTGTGTACATAGGTTCCTGCTGAACTTACCCTAAGAGAAATGGTATGCTTGTGTGAAAAAACCAACCGCAAACCATTAACGTCCTGCCACTTGGAAAATCTGAAACTCAAGTTTTTCCGTGAAAAAGAATGCTGTAAATATATTAGCAACGAGCCAGATTTCACAAGTGCCTTAGAGAATATTCTCGTTGTGTGCTATGAAGGAAAATATCAAATTATCTCCATATGCAATCCGTTAGTCAGTTTTTTTTGCAGGCATTACAGCTTCCCTGGGGTACGGTCTTCCAAATGTTAAATAAAAACCACTGATATCCTCTTCTTTTGTCAGAAAACTCCCTACACTTTCTTAACAGTAGTAACTTGTGAACAAGTGAGTTTGTTTTGGATCCCAGTGAAATACCTAACAAATGATGTCTGTAATCCTGAATGCTATCTTTGCTGCAGAAAGGTGAGCTCCCTCAGCATTTGCTTTCAGTGTGATGTGAGTGCCACACAGCCTCCCTCGGCTTTCTCTGGATCGTCTTTATCTTTGCAGACCCAGGGAAGGCATAATTTCCATCTCACTTACACCTTCCTGATAGGCTTCCAAGGGGGATTTTTCTTGCTGAACGGGTTACAGATATGTTTGCTATATCTAAAGAAATGAGACATTTCTCCTTTTCCTTCTGCCCTACTCAGTCAGTGTGAGCATGGGGATCAGGCATCAAAAGTACATCCAGTAGTTTAACTGGTTTAGCTGTGTGTACAGCCATCTCCCATCTGCACTGACTTCATAGCCACCACAAGACCCTCTTTTCAGTTGGAGCTTTGTAACTGAGCCTGTGTATGAGTGGGAATTAAAATCTACTCTAGTCAATGACTGCACAGCTCGGAATAGCGATTACTTCATTCTTGGAGAGTGTGAAAATCCCATGGAGCCATGAGGAAGGCTGCATTGTTCAACTGGCCACTCTGTATATGAACAATAGAGGCTGTTTCACAATGCCAGGTTTAACAGTTAAATAAGTTCATTAAAAAAAAAAAGTTACAGTCTAGCATATGTGGCATAAGAGACCACTGACAAACTCTGACAGTCACACCCACAACAATACATTATATTTCTGCCTAAGTATGTCCTTTGCACCTTTCGTGAGCTAAGCCTTGGTTTGTTTTTTTTTTTAACTATTTGCAAAGCAGTAATAAATACTCAGGCTCAGAAAAGAAGTATTTCTCATGCCTGCTACTTAATTACAATTTATAGACTAGATTGGTCTAAGATTCGTTTTTCAAGTATTGTCTTCTTCTTTATAGTACGACAGTAGTACCTTATTGCACATAGTTTCTGAAGGACTCTCTTCTACAAGTGTGAGAAATTATTTCTTTCAGGGCACTTGACAGCTTTGAACCCTGGCAAAATGACTTTCCCCTTCCGATACAGATCATCCTGCAAACCTTTGTTCATCCTCTGCACCAAAAGCTTCTCGTAGAGCAGGGGGTGGTAAGCCCCTAAGGTACAAGCTGCATCGTAGTAGAGCTCATGGTAGTGACATAGGTCGGTCTGTCGGACTGAAGGGATGTATTCGTACACATGCACTTCGTTACACATGGACATCATGATGAGGATACCTGAAGCAGAAAGTGAAAACAAAAGTGAACCCCAGATTTCACACCTCTCTCAGAAATTTCCCTGCAGTCACCCGATCTGGTTTTCTTTCTAGCTTTCCTTTGGTGTTGCACATCTTAAGTATTACTTCGCTAAAATTAAGTGGAGGGATAGTTCCTCTTATTAGGGGAGCTTTCACTTGTCCCTGATGCATAACGACTGTGATCCTCGTGGAGTCAATGGGGTAGGACAACAATCATAGGAAAGAATAAAAAGCCTATAATGGCCTTGCATACCACCATCAGCCTCCCTGAGTGGGAAGACTGCTCTCTCCCACCTCCCCCCATTTACCCTATCCGGTCCACAAAACATCCCACACAAGAATCAAGACACCTAATGCAGCCGCATGCTAATTGTTTTGAGTCAACTGATCACTTTTCTTGGTCTTCCTGAATATTAGCAATTCTGGAAGCTATTTAGCAAGACAGACTAGGTCTTTACATTCACTTGCAAAATACAGAACACACACAGACACACAGAGCAGTTGCCTGGTGTATTTAAGGAGCTCTTCTTGGTACATTCACCACTTCCACAGCTAAACTCTGACCTGCCATGTACAGGAGATATAAAAAAATCCCCAGGTATTCCCATTCTATCCTCTGTGCTTTTGGATATCTGTGTCTTGGAAATATTTACATACATACTAATCTATGAAGAATCCGAACAATTTCTGTTTCCATGGCAAGGGGAAACAAGAGCAGAAAGATGGGCCAGTATCACCCGTGTTTCTTTCCTTGACAACTTTTGGGTGGTTCATTCAGATAGTCAGTAGTATTAGGGTATTAATGTATTCCTTTAAACATCTTGGCACTTCAAGGCATGATTTAGGACACATGGTAGTGTTGGGCTGACGGTTGGACTTGATGATCCTAGAGGTCTTTTCCAACCTTAATGATTCTATGATTCTATCTCCAGTTTATTACAATGTTGGTCCTTTGTAGTCTAGAATTGAACCAATTCCACTTTTTCCATCCACTTGCTTCTCTCTAGGCAGGAAGACATTACCAAGAAAGCCATCTAAATACATCCAGAAGGACTTATAAAAACATGTAGTGGTAGCAGAAATGTCAGCAGCTTCTAAGAATTTTGTGAAGAGTCTTACAGAGAGAGGCTGAGGATTGTGAATTCCTCCTCAGAGCAGTGCTGTCATGGGGAAAAGCCCCCGACCACTTCCTACTCAGCAAGGTGCAATCCATAAAATGCCAACCCTCCTGGCACATGTCAATGGCAGACTATCATCAGCACCGTCAGTAGCAGCTAAGAAAGGCTACAGGGAAACTAATTCCCTGTTTAATGCCAGGTGAAGGTTTGCTTTGACCTTAGTACAGTACTAAGATGCTGTTACTCTCCTTATCCCATGCTCAAGATCAAAACTAGAACAGGACTGATTCGGAAGGAAGATAAGTGGGCTTATGCAAACTTTGTTTTCCTATGGCACAACTGTAAATCTATACTAACAGAAGGTCTTTATAGCTTTGAAACAAGAGAAATCTTGCTGTTGTGGCTGCACATTTTAAATATCAGATATTGATCAACAGCACTGTCTAAACTGCAACACTTCTGCACTAATCACAGCTTCTGGGATCCTTTCCTGTTTCCCATAGCCATGTGAAAAGAAAAATGATGGAGTAAGCATTGGACAGCATTTTTTTTTAAGGTTTAACTTAAAAAATAGAAATATACAGAAAATGTAGTGAAGCACTTGTTGCACTGCTGGCATCCCTATCCACTGAATATGACTGTCAACTCTCAGAAGAGACAGCTGTACTGATTCTGTTCACTTTGCACTTACAAATGAGAACTGATGTAATTGTTTTTTCTGTACAACAGCTTTGGAATCATAAAGCATCAAAGGTGTTTTGGATAATTCTCACAAGTGACATGAATTAACACAAAAAATTATTTTGGTTCCTTAATTAAGCAAAGCCATTTTCTGAAGTTTAGTTTGCAGTTTGGGAACGCAGAGATTTCAATGGCTTGCTAATGAAAAGAACCTTATGTTCTCCCTGCTGTGTATCATTAGATTATCAAAATGATTTTTTCCCTGCCTGATGTGTGAAGTAACTGAAAAACAATTACTTCGGTGATTAAATCTTCTTTTATCATAAATGAAAGGTTCTGAAAATGTTTTAGATTGTTCTACAGCTTTACACTCTACAGCGTCTATGGTCTCAGAAAAGCTAAGCATATCAATTTCAAGGGAAACATCCACAAGTTTAAATGAACTTTAGTCTTAAGCAGGATGAAACACGGATTCATGGCAAAAAAATATTTAATCCCTATCTGAGCACAAAGTACAAGCTTAATAAACCGTGTTTCCTTGCCTCCAAGCTGTTATAGAGATGTTCTAAATTGTAGCCTGCCTAGCAACTATGTCTAGAACTGTTTGTTTGTTGTTTCAGTTTTACAAATGCTTTCGTCAGCTTTTCCACTGCCAACCTCCTTCCTCCACTGATGGAGAGCCCACCTGCCACTCTAAGGTAACCGTTATCCAGCTGAATCAGAGGACAGACGGCAGAAACACGTGCAACAACGAACCTCGTCCAGAAACAGACAGTAAAATGACTTCTCTCCTGCCCCCAGAACCCAGCCTGGAGCCAATTTCAAAAGCTGTACCACCAATGTCTTAGGAAGATTGGCTCTGATGGAAAGTACAAGCCTTAACCAGAGTGTGTTTCATTTCACTGCCACATTACCCAGCTAACCTTAAAATTAATAAAGGAAGTTGCCATTTGTGGGATAGGAGAACTGCCAAGAGCAAAAACTGGAACACTCTTATAAATTCCTTAGTAACACTAAAGATGGCCACACCACTGCAGGTATTCAATAATGGCAAAATTTTAAGCAACATCATTGAATTTCCTGTATAATAGTTAATGGAGCATTTAGAAGTGGTAGAGTCTTAGTTCTCAGTGATCTGTGGATCAATGTCCTCCAAAATTAATCTAAAAGGCGCGCTGGACTATCTAGTTTAGCTCCTTGCCTTTCCTGCCTTGTTCCATACAATTCATGTCTTGGGATTTCAGGTTAGATTGCTCACAAATATCCATATTTTCTGACAGTCCATTCAAGTTTTCGCTCATGGTGGACAATGATGTTTTAAGGGAGGACAGACAGTGACTCCACAGGCTAATTTCTGAGTGGTAACAGCTAATTTACAACACATCTTTGTGTTGAAGTCTAGGGTCAACAAGACTAAAAGATGAGCTAAGACAATGAGTAGAGATTACCACATACACAGGTGTCCCTGGGCTACAGAGGCTTATCTGTCCTGGTGGAAATGGGAGCACTCCTGAGACTTCTAATCTGGTGCACATGTCAAATGGCCAAACCTCACTCTGGGGAAAAACAGTGGTCATTGCCAGTCTTTTTCTCTTTTAGCACCTCTAATACCCCAGACCCCCAGCCAAAGAGACCAATGGTGCAGTACAACCAGCACTCCCATCCCAACCACCCCTGGGCGAGATCCCAGGGCATGCAGGATTACATACTCAATCTACATGAACTCTACTCTAGGTGGAGGTAGGTCCCTCCACCTAGCTGTCACGGCCCCCAAACTCTCCCTTGGAATGATGTGCTTAAGCTGTTTCATTAAAAAACAGACGGTGGGATAGCAATATATTAATGATGGAAGGCGGGCAAAAAAAAAACCCCAGCAACCCAAACTCTTTTTGGAAAAATACTGTTTTCTTTGTATGAAATGAGTCCTCACTAAAGTAGGGAATAAATGGGTTCAGTTCTGCCCCATGCCTTAGAGGATGTGAACCCCCCTCCACAGGGGACAGCCCCAGTGTTGTGGAGCCGTTACTGACTTCTAAGTTCACAAAAAACCATGAATCAACCATCTTTAAAAGAACACTAGTGGTTTAAACCATGAGGACATTTACACAAGTCCATGTACTAGGATATATTCTGTTTGTATTCTCTTTACTTTCTAACACCATGTCTGGCTTGTTTTCCTTAGGTCCCTAAAACAGGGCAGCCAACAGAGCTCCCCGGGCTACAGGTCTCGTGTTCCAGCCCATGTCTTTTAGTACCATTCTAACTCAATTTCTCTCTTTGCTTGGTGTTAACAACATTGCAGTGAGTTACTGACACCTGTAACCAGCAGTGTTACCAGTGTAACAAAGTGTGGCAAGCTGTCTATATTTTAATCTACCTCATAATTCAGTTTCCCCATCTTCCCTTCTCTCCCCCAGTTACCTTCAGTGATATTTTTTTTTTTAATTACTAATGGCTTTCTGGCACTTACATGATCCCCAAAATATTTTTTACATTACATTTGAACATTTGTGTTCTGGATGCAATCACAAAGATAAAGAAGAGGTATGCACCTGACTGCTTGCTGACTTGACCTTCCTTCTGTTAACCTGTTTTGCTTACCAGTTTTGCTTGCAAAGTCCTACCTTGCTTCTCATTTGTTATCCCATTTGCAATCTTTACACACCTCTTTCTGTATTATCGCTTCCTGGGTTCCTCTTCTGCGGCTGAATCTCTTCGCATTTCCTCCTACACATATTAACCTGTAGTTTCCAAGTTTACCTCCTTTCCATATATTACCCACAGAGTACATGCCTATCTAGTTATTTCTTTTGTCTGTGTACTTTTCACATCACTGCCCAATTCAGCATCATCTGCAAGTTTGTTTCATATCTCAGCACTGCTCTACAATCATCAGCATCAGTATGAGTGCAAACCAAATTCTTTGATAGCCTGTAAGGTGAAAAATTTCCATTTGATACACTTCAATATTTGTCTTTGCTCACAGTCCTTAAGTTAGTTTTCAGTCAATGGACAATTACTACACATAAAACAGCACAGACTTGCTTACACATGACCTAAGGAGACATTAATAAGCATGATGAAATAGTCATTGTCCCAACACCTATAGTATGGACAGGATTAATCCCACTGAGATGTTCATGCCCATCTCTGACCTATCTGGTTTAAAGCACTCTTTACAGACAATGCAGGAGACAGGCATTTCTAGGGCTCAATTCATCTGACTTATTTTAGATGTCTACTTTAGGATGGGATGAATTGGTCCTTTCAAGTGTCGTTCCTCTCCAGTGACTATGTAGAAACTGAAAATAAGAGTCTGGCTCTTGCTATCAAGCACCTTCTCCTCCACTCTCCTAGGTCAGAAGCTTTCAGAGCTTTGTGAAAAAATAACATCATTGGCTTTTCCAGGAGCACAGTGAGAAGAAATGAAAACAAGGTGTGATTCATTTGGCCAAATGTGCCCACTGGTGCAGTTACCCACACCTGAGATAGGTATCACAGCTCCTCTGCTGTCAGCAGAATTAAGAGGGCACTTCTAGGAAGCAGCACATGCCTACTCATCCCAGAGTAGACACGTAAAAGTGGATCATACAAGGCATGCCCCAGAAGTTCCTGTTTCTTTCTGTTGACTGTAGGGGAAGCCTGAGTGTCAGCATGGATACCTGTACTGCGTAAGTTCTACCTGCGCTCCCAGTGTGGGGTGAAAATTTCACATGTTGAGGGGAACAGAGGTCTCATAGCCATATTTAAGAGGTGCCTATTTTTTGCTCTAATAAGTCTGAGGCTGACTAACACAAAAACAGACCTGCACCGGAGACATCTAAAGCTAGGCAGCATGAGCCCTGCTCTCTGACTGACCTAGCTATGGACCATAAACAGAAGTCAATTTTATGTACAATGATTAAGCTGAGAGGAGTTGGGGTTTTTTTTTTACACTCATAAGGATTAAGGTACAGGAATAGGAGTGAAAGCAGAGAATTACAAAGTATTTAGGGAAGGCCAGAGGACACGCACAACTTAAGAAAAAGTAAAACCTGAAGGGGAAAACCTATAGGCTATCTATAGCACGCAAACATCAAAAAAGGGTGAAGTACTCTTTAGAATGAATGTTGAGAGAAGTCCACGGGGCACAGCGCGAAGTCTGCTTTTCATCAGTGGGACCTAAAAAAGCTCAGTAAAAACTAGATTAATCTAGTCGTAGCAGTATTACTATTGTGCCTAGGGGATTTGGTCAAGAACCTGTTAAGCTCCAGTACAAACCAGTAAAAATATTGCCAGTCTGAGTGATGACGTTGCCATGAGATCTGCAGAGGGGTCTGGAGGAAACTGAGCAGGCAGTTCAGAGTCCCCTCAGAGCAGGGACAACTTTGAAGTTAGATCAGGTCCCTTTGGGGTCCTGTCCAGCCCAGTCCTGAGTATCTCCAAGGATGGAAATGAAGCTGCTGAATCCTTTTGGAAGTTTACTGAAGCATGTGAAAATAATATTGTAGGCATGACTCTGAAACCAGTAAGCAGGTGTCAAAATGACCATCAGACCCAGCCTCTTCCAAGAACCTATGCTTAAGCTTTAAAACTTTCAGATCTTAAATATCCAATCTAAAATCCATAGAGAAATTCAGGGTATCTGGCACAATTTTAACTTTGGCAAGCATGACTGGTGCAACCATACCTTCAAAATCACAACTGAAGACATTTCTGTATAGGCCACTTTAATGTAATTCTAATACCCTTGCTGGTATTTCAAAAGTCCCATTTGGATTATAACTGTGAAAATGGAAAAATGCAAAATAATTCTGCCTGTGTGGAGAAAAGTTGTTTTATAGTAGATCATTCAAAGATGTGCTTTATGAATGCTTTATAGTTGAATGACAATGTCCTTGAATACCATACTGGGGAAAAAAAAAAATAAAAAATAAGATTGTGAGCATAGAGAAACAGTCAACCTGCAAGTTTGTTAGAACAGTACAATGTTAGATTCTAATAAAGTATTAGGTATTTCAAAATATTATATATTAGTATTTCGAAATCCTCAAAAAGGCATGTTACTTTTTTTTTTTCCTATTTGGCAGGTATCTACGGTGTCAGGAAATGTTGGGTATGGCTTAAACTTAGTTCAACTGGCACAAATAAACTCCTGAGCTTTTCCAATTTGCACTGAAAACATTTAAACCAGAATTAAATTAAGATTAAATTCCTTGCATGGATAGTTTATACAAATGAACGTATACTACGGATTCTATTCAAAAGGAGAAAATATTTTCAATCTGTTCTTAACAATTTTAATGACTCAAGAGGTGTTGAATTTCCATCATATATCTTTTGTACGGTACAATTAGGCTTTGTGGTTAGCGCACTAATTTAAAAAGAATGTTCGCTAGGAAATAAAATATAGTTTAATATACCTGAATACAACAGATGCTGTATGAAGGCATCTAGAATAATAAGTGCAACTCAAACATTCTGCAAGAACTCAGCATCATTTTAACAAAATGTTAGAGATGCTGAAAACATTTAAATACTCATAATCTGATTATTATACTCATAATGTGTCTCATTTCACACACACCACAAATTTAGTCACAGAAGAGCATTTAGCTAGACACACCAGTAAGTTTATGTTTGATAATGTGTACACTTGAAAGCATTACATATACACAGAAAGCATTTAGTTTTCGATATGTTAGTCTACTTCTATAGTCTCTATTTGTCCTCTCTTGATTAGATTTCAGGTACCAGAGGAAAATCTGTCACTCCTTCAAACTGGGCCAAATGTGCCTCAGTTATTCTTTGGAACATATATTAAAAATACCTTTTGCTTTTTAAAATACTATGTTTCTAAAAAAGGGTTCTTTTACCTCTGTTTAGTTCATGAATTATGACAAATACTAACCACAAGAAAACAATACCTAATAAATATTTGGTTTTCTGTAAATTTAAGAAATTTGTCACCAAATGGCCCTGTGCCTAAGCTTAATAAGTTGTGCAATATTTGTCATCTTTGATGTATAGATACTCGCATTATATTGTACACCTAGGAAATGACGTATTTATCACTTAATGCTAAATGCAAAAAACCGTACATTAATCACAGTAACATATACTGTAATATGAGCACAGACTGGAAAATGCTGACCAATAATATCATATCATTTTAAATGTATTTTTCAAATCTGGGTGATGCATTAGAATAGTATAGATTTTCTTATGTGATTTGGGGTGCTGTGAGAGGAGAGTTTGCTCTTTTATCTCTGTATGTCAGGAAGTAGAGGATGCTCAAATTTCAGAGTGCTTTTTATTAGAATAAGAAGAATTTAACGGTTATGTATTTGGAAGTATTATTTATTTGTGTGATAATACTTGAACAAAACTGAGCTGAAAAGAGTAAGCGCTATTCTGTTCACCAACTGCTGGCAAACAGCTGAGTAAGTAACAGTTATAAAGGCAACTCTTAATATGTCAAATTGTTTCTTTCAGTTCTTGCAAGTGTATTTTTTCTAAGCAGAGCTGGAGATCAGCTGCATTCTTCTATTCAACATGCTCTCTGAAGCCATTTCAAATTTAAGTTCTTAGTCATGCAATGCTCTGCTAATGTTGCAGTGTAATGATAGTCTTGCTTGTACTATTGTCTCAATGCATGCAAATGAAGATTAAAATAATGTTATCAAATATTAATGACGCATAACTGTTAAATCCGTAATGTCAACTGTAAAGCCTCAAACAAGCCTTTCTTTCTCCCAACAATAAAGTAATCTGGGCTTAGTTATAATTTTGTGTTCTGTGGTTCATATGTTACACTAAAAGCTACAACATATAGCAGAGACTACCGCCTACACAGACAACCTAAAATGTAAAAATCTACAAAGACCATTTTTTGATTTGGGAGTAAAAAAATAACACCACAGTCAGAGCTTTCAGCTAGCTTTTTAAAAAGACAAAAGCTGCTGGGTATATAAGGGTATATAAATGTGAATTTCAAGTAAAATCATCTCTGAAGAGGTAAGCTAGCGAAGTGTACTGATGGACTACGGTAAGTAGGAATTCATAGCAAATCCAGTTAGCAAACAACAGACAGGGGCAAAACCTTCGTAGAAAAGCCTGTATATATAATCTAGGCATTTTTAAAAAGCTCCCAAACTTTCCGAATGCTAATGTACCATCCCATCCAATGCACACAGAATGCTGCCCTTGAGAAACTCAAGGAAGCAGTTTCAGTCTTGGTTTTCTGGTGACAAAAACGTAAGGTCAGAACTAGGTTGTTTACATAGGCTACTAAGGAGGGTGTAGGAAGAATTTTCTTACTGCAGAATGGTAAAAATAGAGACTGCTGATTTATATATGATGAGCCTCAATTAAAACTAAGCTTTGATATGCTCAGAAAGAGGGCAAGAAGACTGAGTTTGTATTTCACAGTGAAAAATGTATTAATAGGAAGTGAACCGGTAACACTTATTTCTGCTGCCAGAAGATAGGGCAAATCCTTCCCTAATAACAGTGAATTTTTTTTTCCAACTGCCAATTTAGGATTTGCCAGTGGAATCCAAATCCCAGATTTGGTGGCTGGATGCTTACATTTCTTCTGAGAAAACTTGAGTAGATCAAAGTCCAAGACGAGATGTAAACAAATCAGTGCTCATTTAGCAAACCCGATCTTCAGACAAAGGTGAACCAACAAATTCAACTGCAAAGAGCTGCCACTGCAATTGCCTAATGCTAATGCAAGACGATAAGAATGCTGTGGAGAGTTTTGTTTAAAAGCATGAAGGTGGCAGCTGCAAAAATGATGCAAAAATATGCAAGAATGGGTTCTCAAAGCTCATCTAAGGATTAGATTAGGGAGACAAAGAGTAAATAATTCATAATGAGGAGTGACATTAGCTAAACTATGACATGCCACATAAGACAAAATTACAAGCCAGGGAAAGTCCACATCAGTGTCTCAGAAAACAAGCCAAAAAAGACTCCCAGATTAAAATACAAGGTTTGTTTTGCCCTCGTGAACCTTTCCCCACAAAACAAAACAAAACAAAACAAACAAACAAGAAAAACAAAATTAAACAAAAACCATCCAAACCGAAACCAGTGTCTCTGTTTTCTTGGTCATTATTCATAGCTTTTGAGCTAGAAAATACCACGCTAAAGGGTGACTTGTCTGTGCCAAGTTAATCCTTCCTAGGCATGGAATACCCCCAGAAGTAACACCTAACAAACGGGCCGCAATTTGACAGGCAATGAGTTCAGCCTACTTTTGACGATGTCCTGAACTTACACCCATCACTAAGTTGGGTAGAGAACAATATTAAAGTAATAACAAATTTAGCAGAAAAGACTGCGCTCAGATGTGGGTCTGCGTGTAGCACTGTTACGGTGCAGCCTGGCACCGGTGATGGATGGGCTGCCGTGAGCTGACACCCTGTTTAGAAGAAAACCGAAGACATGAACTTCTACAAGTTAGAACCTGATGGAGAGGAATGGAGAAACTCTGTTCTTGGACGAAGCTGATCTGGGTTGGGCAATATTCATCCCACCTGGTTTTACACCTCCGTAGTGTGTGTACGTTGTATGTTACCATTTCAGAAGTGGCTGGAAGCAGTGACATATTTGAAGGCTTAAAACACAAAATGCAGTATTACTAAAGCATTCCAGACTTGTGCCTTATTTTGTACTTAACCTGTAGAGCACAACCAATCCTGCTCTGTGCAACACTTCTCTCCCCGTCTTCTCCTCTCCCCTCCTCTACAGCCAGGACAGGCACTAAGCTTCTCTCACCCCAACCACCAGCTACCACAGTGCTATTGCCTCTCCTCAAGCAATATGCCAGCTCAGAGCTGATGTACATAGGGTTTTAAGGAACCAGTGGCTCCAGGAAGGAGTTATACTGAGACAGGGCATCCTATACCCCAAAGGAAGCACAAAAAATGTTCTTCTCCCTAGCCCCTATGCGGTGGAGAAACCAGGGAAAAAAGATCCTCTTCTCACTCTCTCATTCCCCTAAAGTCACAGCATGCAAGAGACTTTCTCTTCTCCACAAATGACCCACTGGCCCATTTTCCAATAGACTTAATGATATTGTGACTTAAGTATTTTAATACAGCTATTAACCATGTTAAAAGATTCCCCTGACATCAATCACTGCTGAAGGATGGTGACTCACTGCTGCAGAACACCACCATGAGAACACATTCCACCAAACATCCTCCCTTCGGGAAGACTCGGTTTCTTATAAATAGTGCTAAGCGGCAGAAATAGATAAAATTGTCAGGTGAAAAATATACTTACTGAAGAAATACTCTAAGACCACGCTAAAACATTCCTGACATTCCTGAAAGGAAATAGCCTGATGTTCCCATGTTTTAATTTATACATTTGTCCAATTTTGTAAAATGGGGCTAAAGAGGGTTAAAAAGCTTGAAACAAAATTGCTTTACTTGATCCAGAATAATTTTCTTCTACCTTCTCCACGTTACTGGCAGCAAAAGTGATTTGAGGAACTGCTGCTCTTCCTCTGCAATTAACCACAAGCTCACAGAGGGCTGCCTGACTTTCTGCTGGTGTAAATATGGACAAACCAGATCCTTGTACAGTCTGTATTTGTTCTAATTGCAGAGCATTGCACACAGACTTACAATAAATTATTCTAATGAAGTGATTAGAATCACTACAGTCCATGCTATAAAGAGCTTAGATTCAGGGATACAGATCACTCTGCCTGTGAAAATTCATACCCTCTATTTAACAGCAGCCTATCTTCCTTCATATAGCTGTTTTGAGCACAATGATATTAGCAGTGTGGCCATTTAATAAACCATTTTCCCATCTCTTCTTGAAATTAAGACACTCATATTTTGTAATGGTCATCCTTTACCCATTCCTTCTATTAATTTTATAGGAAATAATTTTGTAGATTTTATAAGAATCAGGACATTCAGAATCAACACTCAGGATACACCTTTCATACTGGTGCGCTCAGTTGTGTCTGACAGCTTCAGTTCCAACTGGATATTTGCTACAGGAGCTGCTGAGAGATACCTGAGCTGAAGACCAACATGACTTTTCAGATTTCTGCCAAGCTGTATTATATATGTTTTATCTTGCCCTTCAAGTCCACCTTTGACAACACACAGCTGCATTTCTGTGCTGTCTCCCAGTTTATATTACGTTACAAGTACAATCCATAGACATCCATTCAATAGGTTAATAAAATAGGAAGCCTTTCCCTAATTACATATTTAAAATGCATCTATAAGAATAGTATCTAGTTATCAAGTTAGGTGGATATGACTCCCAATCAGCTTGTCTTACTGCCTTGTTTTCTTAAAGCTAATAATAGCATTAACAAAATGTCTAAGCATCTCCTTTGGAAAAGAACAATATAAATAAAATTCTCAGTAGAGGTGAAGGAAGCAAATTTGCATCTGCAGACACAGAGTGTGTATATATCCGTACAGCTTTTGTTGTTAATGTTTTTGCTTGATATTTTCATGTCATTCTGTGCTTGAAGGATATTTTTTGTCAGGAACATTTAGATTTGGGGTTGAAGATTACTGTTCTATTCTTATAGGGAAATTAACTCCGTTTCTTCACAGAAAGCTTTTGATGTGTTTCTTATATATGGTGGAAGTATGGATTGACAGCACAACGATCCTCTTCACTATTTTTATGATCAGCAGCTGTTAACCTATTTTTATCAACAACTTCATTACTCCAAGAAATGCTTTTGCGAAATGTGAATGCTGCTGGTGAGATCATTCTACATGAGCAGACTTCTTATGAATTTTTACAAGCAGGTTCCAAAAATCTCACTCCAAGAAGTAACTAACTGCCAAGGCATCCTCCTCTGACACACAAGGCTTCTTCTTTCCACTCACGCTCCATGTAAGCACAATCCACTCACATCATAGATGGGCATCTCCCAGACACCTTTATGTTATCCCTCTGAGAGCGTCAGCACCCTCCCTAAGGCCTTTGGTGGGCTCCACAGTATCGTGGGATGCCATTACTATATACAGAACCCAAGATAAGTGCTCAGAACTGGTTTTCTCATGTTGGATGCAATCTCAGGTATCTTCACTTTCAGATTCAGACAGAAAGAATGATAAGAGCATCTTCTGCCTGCAGCAAATACATAAACCAATATCACTATGTCAAGGAGGAAAGGATGGATCTTCCTCCAAAGTGGAAGCGAGTGTTTGGAGCTCTGTTGCCCTCTGTGTCTCTAGAGGGAGCAAGAAAGACCTGATTCAGCCTTGCTACTCTGAGTACTTGCATGCTTTTGACATTCACGATCAGGACCTGCTCTATGCACCAGGTAAGTTATGTTGTATGAACTGTGGGCACAGTGGCAAATTATCCCCCAAGAACTACTAAGGAAGGACCAAAAAATAAAGTGAAGCTCTATTCCTTCAAGTGTAAGAGGGGGATGCTTTGGACACTTTCAGCTGAGTGCTGGAAGCTGTGACAGGGCATAGTAAATCCCATTCCTTGATCTGCGTAGGGAATCCAGCTTGGCCTGTCAGACTGCATGAGTGATTTCATCCTCTCTGTGTGATCTGCTGTATGCTTTCACTTGTCTGATGCATTTCTGCTCTATGATCCCAACAAAGAACTTCAGAATCAAGTAGGTTCTCAATAGATAAATTAATATGGAATAATACAAATTTCTCACAGATGTATGTTTGTTTTATAAATCTGGCATGCATACTATGGATGTGAAAGGCAAGAAAGCAGAACATTAAATTCACCCAACTATTTCATAGTTCTCATACTGTGTGTTTTAGCTAGTCATTGCTTTTGTATAGAGCACCAACAACAAAGAGTACACGTATATGGACTTGATCCTCATGCAATGCACACATTTATAATTTTTGTGATTTTTTTTTTTTTTTTTAATCTAACATGTCTGCCAGGCCCATCTTCAACACTCTTACCAATAAAACCTGAAGAAGGAGGGTTGGGCTGTATCTTCTCTTTAGTGTTCTCCTGAATGATGTCCCAGAGCTGCCATATAAATTTTGGATGGAGAATGTAAAATGGCTGGTTTGGATTCTTCCTGCGATGCTGTACATAGGGCGTGAACAGATTGTAGTCTGGCTTCTTATACCACTGGGAACAAAAAAAATAAGAATTTTTTTGACCTTATGGTATCCAATGCGTTTTGAACACTACATGCAAAATAATGTGAATTAGTTTCATTCAGGTTCTTCAGAACAGAAGCAAAGGTAGCAAAACAGCCTGTACTGGTGGACACTTCTCCTAGAAAGCCAGTCCTCACTCTGGGCTGTTGTGCTTCCTTTCTTCATACAGAGACTCCCAATAAGCAATTCACTGCAGTGTGATGAGCCAACCTCATCTCCCACTCACAGGCTCGCATTTAACAAGGGGTTCAAAGACCCTTGACACAAAACCTGAGCAAGGGGGCGAACCTTCCTCTGAGAGCGCCCCTGTCCCTGCTGGCGGCAGCAGCAGCACGTGAAGCAGCCTGACGGCAGCCTGTGTAGGAGGCAGGCGGCCTCTGGCATCTGTTGCTGAGTTCAGCAGATGAAGGTTTACTTTCTACTTTGCAGCCTTCTCAGCTCTGAGCTCCCCTTGCCAAGAACCATCAGATCAACTGGTCCACTGGAACTGCAGCACCAGCCAAAGCAGAGACTCCCCCAGTGACAACCAGATGGACGTCTGCTGCTCTGAGCGTGCAGGAGGATGGTGGGGCACAGATGGCTGTGGGGGAGTGGACATAGAGGGAAGACTGGTGGGGAGGAGGCCTGAGAAATGGGGAAGGAGCCAAGAGAGATTTTCATTAGGGTGTTTTATTTTGTCTTGGAAGGCAGAGAGGTAGGGGGGTAAAAATGGATGCAATCGTTTACCTTTCCTGATAAAACCTCCTTCTGAAATCTAGCAGTGTTCCCTCCTTGGCAAACATGCAGAAAACTCACTGTTATGTGAAAATAGCAATATTTTATCCAAAAAAACCATCATCCATTTACACTACCATCTCAGAGCAGTCCATTCCAGTACAAGTAGTGCTGGCAACTAAAAAGCTTTTGACCAAACCAACTTTGACCAATTCATGCAGAAAGGGCAGACTTTGGGGTTTGTTGTGACAAGGGAGAACCAGGAAACTGCAATACTAAATAAATTAATTGTCTCCAGTGCTTTCAGACTGATTGGGAAGAAAGGTCCAAGCAGACGTCTTACCACATTCAGATTTGCAGAGTAGGGGGCCGGATCCCAGGCTACTAAGATAACATCTTTGTACAAGGAGCTGTCGACAAAGTGATGGTTTGGGTTGGTGAGAATCTGCAAAACATGGATGCAAACAATTGCACAGTGTTAAAAGCAAGTGGGATCCAGAAAAATGGCAAAACCCTTCTCTAAAATTAACAGTCCTCCCCACACTGCTGTTTGTTCTGCTTTAATTCTGGTTGATTTTAAGCGTCTTGTTCTGTTAAAAAATATATATATAAAAAAGAGCTTAGCCATAAACAGCACTCATGCCAGTTTGAAGTAGCAGTATGCTGAATTACTCCCCATCTGTGAGGGATGTGATGGGACCACTTGAGAAGCTGCATAATTGTATATCAACACTACTGTGTATTCTGGAATGTGAAAACAAAAGCTAAAATATTTTTCAGACTGCACACAGGATCCTCTTCTTGGACACAGAGCAGCCTTCTTTGAAAGGTTACAGCCACCAAGGGTAATGCCTTTTTTTTTTTTCTCCTCCTCCCCTCCTCCCATTTTGGTTGCTTTCTTATTTCAACAGCAAGACAGTCTCCTTTCAAGTAACTCCAAAAAGGCAAACTAGACCATGACTGTAAAGGCTGGTATACCTAGAGAAATAATTCCAGGAACAGGCACATGATAGGGCTATTTTTTGAAGTAACTGTCACATTGCTCTTATCTACTGCTCTCATATAGCTCCCTCCCACACCTCCTGGTACTCTGCCTGATCCTCCCACCCCACTGGAAGTTTCCTTTTCAATCCTGCCAGCTTATCCCTTCCTGGACCCTCGATGCCTAACCAGATCTCTGTCATCCCTGGTGCATCCAATCTCAGGCAGGATTGAGCTAAATGATTTCAGCATTGGTTGAAACAGCATGAATTTGGCTCCAGCTGTTAAACTAATCAACATTCCAGACAAATAAATCCATACTAATTTTCATTTCCCTTTAGGATCCAATGAGCCATATTTGATTATGCATATTTTTCTTCAGAAAAATAATATTGTTGCCATAGCAATATTCTTCCTACCATAAACTTTGAGCTTAATGACTTTCCATCAGCCTTCTACAACAAGAACAGAATTAGTCGTGCTGCCATCAGCATCCCCAACTCCATTTCTCAGAGCAGTTTTTGCCTGAGAATGTAAAGTCCTTTTTTGAGAGTACAGAGTAAACAGACCAAAAGGTCAAGCTTTTAAAAGCTTGGTTCCACAGTTAATCACACAAACGAGCTCTTACTTCCCTTTCAGTAAGCAAGAGTCCTTTGGAGGTGTTGTCCACACGTTTCGCTCTTAGTGAGCCTGCATTCATATGTATGAGATGAGTTTCTTCTGGAATAACAATATCTGTTGTGGCTACACTGGCTTCCATCATGTCCTTTGGGCTTTTGCAGAAAAGAACATGAGGGAAGAAGAGGGCCACAGAAGCCTTTTAATCAACTGAATGCAGGGATTTCCAACAACGATGAGGGAACGAGGGTCAGTAAACCTGTATGGGTAACCCATCTTCAGTATTGGTATGGAAAGCAACTTTTATCAGGTGGGCTGCGCAGATATCTCTTGCAGGGAAGGGAAGGCCAGTTGCTTAGCAGGTGGCCAGAGCATCAGGGGTGGCTTCTGACCCCTCTAAATCATAGAATAATAGAATCACAGGTTAGAAGGAGCTCAAGGATCATCTAGTCCAACCTTTCTTGGCAGAAGCATGGTCTAAGCAAGATGGCCCAGCACTCTGTCCAGCTGAACCTTAAAAGTGTCCAATATTTGGGAATCCACCACTTCCCTGGGAGATTATTCCAATGGCTGATTGTTCTCATTGTGAAAAATCTTCTCACGTCCAGTTGGAATCTCCCCAGGATTAACTTGTACCCATTACCCCATATCTTTTCCATGTGAGTTAATGTAAAACAGTAGTCTGCATCTTCTTTGTAGCCACCCTTTGAATACTGGTACATGGTGGTAAGGTCTCCCTAAGCCTTCTTTTCTCAAGGCTGAACAAACCCAGTAGTCTCAGCCTATCCTCATATGGCAGGCTTTCCAGTCCTTTGATCATCCTGGTGGCCATTCTCTGGACCCCTTCCAGCCTGTCCACATCCTTTTTGTAGAGTGGGGACCAGAACTGTACACAGTACTCCAGGTGCAGCCTGGCAAGTGCTGAGTAGAGTGGGATAATGACTTCTTTCTCTCTGCTGGCGATGCCCTTTTTGATGCAACCCAGCACCCTGTTGGCCTTCTTGGCCGCAGCAGCACACACTTCGCTCATGTTGAGCTTCCTGTCCACCAGGACCCCCAGGTCCCTTTCCACAGAGCTGCTCCCCAGCCGGGTAGATCCTAACCTGTGCTGCACTCCTGGATTATGTTTTCCCAGGTGTATGACCTTACACTTGTCCTTGTTGAACTCCATAAGGTTCTTGTTGGCCCAGGCTTGCAGCCTATCCAGGTTGTCTTGTAGGGTGGCTCTTCCTTCTGAAGAGCAGAAAGGTAGTGAGAATATCAATGTTCGTGAGGAAGCTGTGTGAGCTGACCTGGCCTGAATTTTAGCCATGTCCTGTGGAGGCCTGTGGAGAGCGAGCAATGTACAGTACAGCAGAGAAGACCATGGGACCCTCCATTACCACGCCGGTGGGAGTGTACTGCAGCAGTCCTGGGAGCCAGGAGGTCCCCAGCCTTCTGCGAGCAGCTAATTTACCCATTTCACTGGGGAGCTAACAAAGCTCAGATCACTCCCTGGAGGCATTTCTCCCTTCACCTACAGGGAGCCTAGTGAGACTAGTCAACTAAATAAAGTTTCTAAACCCTCCTCCTTGCCCAGCACAGGAGTTCAGGCATGGTCAGCAACCAGGATGTTTAGGCTAATAGTAAAACAATGAACAGTAAAAAAAAAAATATGTAGTAAAATCAATGACATTAAGATTAATGTTCTCTAATACCTTGATTTCAGCACTAAATCCAGAGTAAGATATTTCTGCTGTCTTCCCCTGAGCAAAAGAAAGGGCACGTATTTGACCCAGATCACCTCAAAGATCGAGTCTCTCCTACAGCCTCACAAAGAGCTACAGAATGAGTATGATGGAAATGACAGTGAACAGTCCTCTCTGTGGCGGCAAAGAACATGAACTTATACACACAGAGAAAACACCCACAAAAGATTGACTCTGCATGGGCAGTCAATCAAAGAAGAGGAAGAAAAAATTAATTAATAAGAATTTTGCTCTCATTCAGCAAGAATCAATACGTGTAGAGCATGCTACATGGCCAGCCATACTACTGGCATTGACTAATTAAACTCACTGCTTCAATATGTCATAAAATTTCACAGTAATTCTGTTGGCGCTTTTTGGTTGCATTTCATACAAAGGCAAGAGGCTTGGTTTGTCCAAATCCATTCAGGTTTTTTTCAAAATTGAAGAACTACTCTTAACCATAAGGTGTCACTATAGCTCAATGCACAATTATTTGTTGACACCCATATACAGAAAATCCCATTTTATGTTTCCATTCAAAACAACGAACTCACCTTATGTGTAATATCCAGTGTACATTAAAGTTTTTTACTAGTTCATTCCAAATTTTTAAAGAATGATGACTTGTCTGAAGTTATATATTAAGACAACTCAGTTCCCATTTCTTTTGCCTTCCAGCGAGGAAATAATTGGGGAACTGGTGAATATGAGAAAAGAGCTTTGGGATCCCCACAGCCTGGGCTTTGTGAAGATCCCGGAGGCAGTGTGCTGAAGGTCTTCTGTACTGTTGGCTCTGCCACCCTGCAGATCCTTTACAGGTGTAGGACACATGAGAAACTTTAAAAAACAGTACTTTAAA
The DNA here is from genome assembly GCF_949628215.1 of Phalacrocorax aristotelis. Lineage (NCBI taxonomy): Eukaryota > Metazoa > Chordata > Aves > Suliformes > Phalacrocoracidae > Phalacrocorax > Phalacrocorax aristotelis. The sequence continues at coordinate 69,148,608 of NC_134276.1, read as the reverse complement.
AGAAGGATATCAAGTAACTACTGCAATCACTCTACACTGACAGCAGTGTGAACTTTCCTGTGGGGAGAACTTCTCCCTGCTCTATATCAGGACTGTTAAATCACTAGCTGTTTCCCAGATTATACAACACTTTCTCAGAAGTTATTAATTTAATGTCATATTGCACAGAAGTGACACTGACTTGAATCACAGAAGGAATATCTTACCTGAGAGTTAATGATCCGCATGGTTGTTTTATTTCCAACATCTTTTTCATAGCCGCGTGTTGGAGCAGAATTAAATCTTAGAACAGCATCATGAGAATCTAGGAGCATAAATGAGGGGGTAATTTGTTTTTCTTAGTAATATAGAACAGTAAAATAAACCAAATGAGCTAAACTAACATAAAACTTACACATTTCTCCTAATCTTGATATTCTAAGGATGATAATTATTCTACTACGTGCAAACAAAAATCCTCTTGCATCTGCCATATGGTATTAACATCATTAAAATCCACTGGAAAAAAAGTTCAGAATAATCTATTAATTTAGCTTGCAATACTTAAATATTTCCCTTAATTGGATAAACTTAGTGTGAACAGGTGTGTGGGCAAAGTACACCCAGTACACACAATTGCTCACTACTTTTATTGCAAAATTTACAAAGAATTACTCCATGCAAAAGCATGTTAATTGCAAGGATATCTAATTGCACATCTGAACGAATAACAACGCTTAACTATAAGCTTGTGCTTCACAGTATTTTATGATATCTGAAAATCTCAGACTACCCCAAACCTATTAATCATATCATTTACTTATTCTCAAGGTCAGTACAAGTCTTAAAGAGTCTCTGTAGGGAAATCAGCCCACACACCTGCTCACACACTGACACCTGAGGATCCCTTGGTAGCAAAGATCTAACACAGCCGAACTGTCAAAGTTTCCCCAAGAGCTGTTGACCTTGAAGTCATGCAGAATAAAAAGCAGCTATAGGTCAAGTATGGGTCAAGGGTAGACACTATGTGCAAGTCTCCGCTGGATAAAAGATAATCACCCTTCCAGTGCTGCTTCTGAGGGGATCTCAAAGCACAAAAGGTGTGAGGGAGAGTAAGACATTATATCCATTGTCCAGAAACACACTGTCCCTGTCAATAGCCCCGTTTGGCCTACTTTTGTCCCTTCTGTTGATGGAAGCAGAGATTATGATGCAGACTGAAATGGGCATGTAATGTCCTAGCCCATAGGTAGTTTATACCGCTGTTTATCTCTCGTCACTTAAAATGTGGTTGTCTGTAGCTCAAAAATGGAGGAGACAGAAGTTTCCAAAGATAACTGACATGCTTCAATGGAGTTCAGGCCTGATCCTATCCAACTGGGATCTTCTGATGTTTCACACTTTTACTCTATGCCACTTGTACTCCAGACAACAAAACGCTGTGTGACATGAAGCTGGCAGTCCAATGTCAGCCATACCTGCTTGTTTTAACATATTGTGTCTGAAAGAGAGATTTTTGCCAAATGTCCACCAAGCTCAACTCCTCAGATGCTAAGAAGGAGCAGAGGCTTTTTCTGTGTCCCTACGCAGTGACAACCCTAGCCTCAACCCCTAGCCTTCATCTGCTTAAACATCAGCATCTTGATTGCACAGGAGCTAGAGGACACGAAGTCAACAGAAGCTGCAGGTACTGCACATTTTTGCAGAAGGAAAATTAAAACAAAGGTCCTTTGTACTTGAAACCTGCTTATGCATTTAAGAACATATATTTGGACCTGCATTTGACAACTTTTTGACAATCTGTTGACTAATAACTGGGAATTGGGTCAGGAAATGGGAAGTGTATGGTACACAACTTAATTGAGAGAGAGTGTACTGCATTTCCAACATTACCCATGCTGATTCTTCATGTTGAGACCAAAAACCCTTCCTTCACCATGAAATATATGATCAGGACACAGCTTAACACTAATAATAGCTGGTTTTAAGTCAACTGATTTTAACCTTATTAAGTATTTGGAGATAACCATTTTAAAGATATAAAAAATTTGGGGTTTGATCACAAATACCTGTTACTTCCTGATGATGCCAAAATAGTTGGGTGTCCCATTAAATAGCATGATCACGATGGGAGTGTTTGCTGTACTTGCACAGTATTTCCATACCCAGTTTCATTCAAAAAGGGGGGGAGGGGGGGAGGGCAAAAGGCAGAACACAATATTTCTGCTTGTGTTTCTGAAAGGAATACAGAAGAGGGAGCTAAAGGCCTGCGAAGAGAAAGGTCCTCTGCTGCTGCTTTCTTAGGCCTTCTTTTCTTTGGGGAGGATAAATAGTAAATGCCTTTCGCCTGCAGCAACTTCATCAACCAAGGCTGTACAGCTCATGGCCTAAAAACCAGAGCTCATGCATGGGGTGTTTTTCTCTACTCCCTAATGATGCTGACTTTGCCCTGCTCCTGTGGATACAGAGGTACTCAGCACGAGTGCCAGGCTGATTCCATAGAGCAGCACCACCAGTCAGTCACCCATGGTGCCTTGTAACTGGCAGGTTTGCTTGCATTTTCAACCGAGAGCTGGTAGCCCTGGTGCCAACTTTGGGAAAGGACAGTCTTCTCCTACATCTGTGCATGCACAGGGAAAAAGAGCATCTTGAACAGATCTCCCTCTTTCTGGTCAGACTCTTCTCACTTTTTCAAGGACTAGACGGGAGGTGGAAAGGCATGGCAAAGAGCTCAGCTGTAACATATCTGGACTCTGCAGGGGAAGCATAACTTCTTCCCCATGGGAATAATACAAACAGATGCTAGAGCTTCCATTGTCCATTTTAAGTGGGAAACACTGGCATGGTATCTCCAGTGTATTAGCACTCCCCAGGAGCTGCACTGACCACTAAGACCCACAGGTTTGCACCAGGCCCTTCTAGGATGGTTGTAAGCAGTCAGTTGGCTCCCCCTCCCAGACACTTAGAAAAAAACCTTCTGTGACTCCTGCTGCCCCACACACTTTCCTGTAGAACAGGTAGGAGGAGATCTGAAACTCCTGTGTATGCCATATCAAACAGTATCTCCTCCCTTTAGGTGGCATCAGATGTCAATTTCCCAATTAAATAAAAAATTCTTCCTCAGAGAATGCCATAAGCTTTCTGTGCCCAGAGTGTTCCCGAGAAAATGGGTACACCCAGGAGCATGCAGGCCCCAGGTACCATGTCAAGCACAAAAGTCCACACCTGGACTGCACCTGAGCGTGCAAATATGTCATGATGCGTGCTGTAATATGTAGGTATGTCACAATGTGCTGTGGATTCTTCAGTAGAGCACTAATTCATACTGGTGTGAACTGTTTGTACTGAGGAACACTGACAGAAGATTTTGTTTCAGTCTGGGATAACACACTGGAGAAGGGAAGAACTGTTACGCGTTTTCACCCCAAACATTTCTAAATCAGTGGAGCTTCCTGTGCAATTGGGGCTTACCCTGATGTGATTTTAGCTGCAGGCCAGCTTGGGCACCTGTGCTGTGCTGGAAGCCTATTAGAGCAGTTTGATAATGATAGCAGCTCTAATATATCCCAGAGATTTTATGGAAACCCATCTGTGTCAAAGAGATGATACAGTGCAATGAAGCAAGTATTGGGACGTGAAGTCCTAGCAGATGGGAGGATTAATGAGTGAACATCAAAAGCTTTTTATAAACAGCTGAAGGAGATAACTCTTCTTGCTCCAGAAGCAAGTTTGAGACATACATTTCACCCTTCTTTCAGTGCTCTTAGCATACTGCACATGTACTACTAAGATGAAGAACCACTGAGACGTTAACACAAGTAGTAGCACTCATTTTTTAAAAGAAAAAAAAATAAAACTGACCTGGGTTAGTTTTATGGCTCCACAATCCTGTTCTGAATAGCTACCACAAAACTCCTACCTTGAAGTGGGGAATTCTGTGACACGCTGACATCTCTGCACACCTGTAACCCCACTGACTCAGTGCAGCAATGGAAAAACAATGGGTGGAGATACTTGAACTCATTTAAATTCACTCTTGGAAAAGAGGTCAGGGGACTTCACCTCAGCGCATGAGGCTGCTCAAGGCTCTGAATTCTAGATGTCTGTGAACTCTAAACATGCAAGAGATGAAGAGGATGTTCTGCTGCTTCTTGGCATGGAGACAAAGTTCAGTCTAGGACAGCAATACAACAAGCAGCTCCTCTATGGGCCACCACAAAATATGGAAAGGCACAACACAGCTCTGCAGAGTAAAACCTCAACGTGGCTCTAATCTGCTGAAGAAATAACAGTGTTGCAGCAAAATGTCAAATATGGCAGATCTGATGAAACCAGTGCCTCCTTTATACTACAATCTGTAATATGATAAGAAGGCATCATTGTTTTTTTTAGTCAAATTATTACTTCAGGCCTGATTTTTCTTTCAGTTATATTGTCCTGAAAGGGAACAGCTTCACTAACTCCGTAAGCTCACATTCATGTAACACTGGTGAGAGAGAACAACCAGATTTTACAGACTGATGCTTGAGAAGAATGAACCTTTTGAAAGACAAACATGAACGTGCACATGTACATATATATGCACATGAATAGACTGCAATTCACCCACCTATTTCATCCCCTAGAGAGGAGTTCAGTATTGCACCAGCAGACATAACTACGGCGCAGCTCCCAAAGCCATGTGTATACAATTTGCCCAGTGGAATCTGGGGAACGTGCTTTTCCCATCCAAGAGTGGAGAAGGGAGCCTCCTTGCCATCTATTGTTTTCACATTCACCCTTTCTTTTAGCTCACAGAATAGCTGGTCTCCTGTCAACTTGGAGTTTCGTTTCCCCTTGAACCGCACCCCATGCTTATTGGTGCTCAAATAATCTTTCATCGCCTTCTGCAGTCGAGGGTTTAGCATCTTGGAAGAGACATCTCCTTTCCAAAGCTTGTAAAGAAAGGATTTCGACATTGTGGAATATAGCCCATCCCAGTCATCAGATTCATCAAGCATCTGGCTTCTCCTGTGCTTTGTGCTCCTTCTCCTCATTCTTCTCTGATGGCTCCAGTTGTTCTGCAGAATATTTACTTTTGGATTTTCCTCATCGGCTGAGATGAATTTTGCTATCTCTTGAAGGTGGTTGTGTGACCGAGGCTGACCAGCAGCAAATAAATAATCATCATTCACTTGGTAGAAAGCACTTTTTGATTTTCTTCCTATCTGGGATGGAAAAAATTCATCTTCATTTCTAAAGGCATCTTCCAAATCAGTCCATTTCTTAATACTTCCAGTCCCTGATTTAAATGTACCTAAGAGGTCGTCATTAAGAAGTACCTCATTCCCATCGATGGTTTCAGAGAATGATGGATCGTGAATGGCTCCCATGATGACTCTCTGCTTGCCCTGAAGGGGCAGAAGCCTCTTGGTTTCAATGTAAGAAAAGGAACTCGGAACTGGTTCAGCAGTGTTGCTATCTGTAAAATAGATGAATATCACCAGAAAAAGCAGACCCCATGCAAAGATCCCAAACAGCATGAGTTGTTTCCATTGCTTCAAGTTAGGTTTCATGGCAATGCCTTTACCAGCTCCTCTGTGCCTTGAAGTATTGGTGAAGGAAAATGAAACCTGGAAAGAACATCAAATATTAATCAAGAATGGTTCTAAAAATAAATACTATTCAGAAATATCTTAACACGCTTTGATAGAAGGTGCAGAATTAATCTCCAAGCTGTAGCACAGAGGATTCAGAAGCAGAAACACACTCCGGAGCCTGCAGACACTAGGAGTGACACACTTTGGCTGTAACCACACAGTGACAGCTGCTAGCTACAAAAGAAGCTGGTGGCCAGTTTCTACAGTAACACTGGAGCCTGCCTTCGGGGAGATCATGTGCCTGCCTGCTTCTGCTATACCAAGCATAGCATTATGAGAGCAAAAGTAAAACCCATGCCTGGCTGTATGCACAGCAGGGACAATATTAGCTTACCTTAGTCTTCTCTTTTGCCACTGATAGTCCTTATGCAGTGGGGCTGTAAGCAAGCCTGTCCCCAAAAGGAGCAGGCAGGGAGCACAAACCCTCAACTGGACAGCCCTCCTCTGCCCACAGACTACAAAGGATGATGCTCTGTGGATATCATCAAGGTGGAGTAGGGGAGAGCATCACTCCAGTGGGTTGGAGGAGAACCTTTTCTTTTCCTCAGCTGGGATGAACTGGCACAGCATCAGTGGGCTACATCATTTGTTGCCCAGGATCAGACCTGAATAAGAGCGACTGTTGTACCTCTGTTATGGATGCTGCATGCACACTGAGGCGGCGTGAAGGAGTTCTGCATGTCAAGGTGTACTGGGTTTGCAATTTCCAAAAAGGGGGACGGATGGCACAACTAACTGAATACATGCCTTTAGGATAATGATAGTGATTTACATAAAGGGAGTGGGTAGGGAATGTCAGACCTGGACTTAAGACATCTGTGCTCTACTAATACTTGGGGATTTCAGACAGCTTGCGCATTAGTGGAGGGCTGTGTGGTCCAAAATGAAATAAAGTCTGACTGAGGGGACTGCGTTCCAAGGAAAATACACTATCACATCACTGGACCATCACATACACTATGCCCTCACACAAACTCACTGCTTAATCAAGTGGTGTGGGAATCAGTGGCAAAGCTGGCTGAAGAAAGTCTGGCCCTCCCTATCATGAGCCTTATCATTCACCTCCCTGCACCATAGTCATCGTCAGCTTCAGCTGCTACACTGCAGTGCAAGTCAGTGTACTACTTAGTGACAGATCACTTACCTTATCTGGATTAAAAACAAGCCCTTTCTTCTGGAGTTTTCTTCCTAACGCCATTTGTTTCAATGGCCGCTTAATGGTGGGACTTAAAAGCCACTTGTACCAGCCAGCTGTGATCAGAAAAGGGGAATGGGAGTGGGGCAGGCTTGGATTTCATTAACAGCCTGTGCCTCAGGAGCTGCCATCTCATCACACCGCATCCAAACAGCGCATGCAACTTACACACCTCTGATAACACTCTGCCTGCTTACAACTGACCGTCAGGAGGGACCAAAAGCACAGTCACCATACGCTGCCACTTTTCTGCAAGCTGCTGAAGTACGTCAAAGCTGAGTGCAAAGTTTCGACTGAAGCTGTAACTAAGACTCTGTTTTCACACTGAAAAGAAACCAGCAACACCACTGGCGTAAGACGTTCCCTGCTCTGTCCCTCGTTCCTGCACCGTGCCTCTGCCGCTGCCAACACCCCTGTGTATGGGGCTGGCATATTACAAACTGGACCAGTAAACTGATACAGCAGGGGGTTAGGGAGGGGAAATACATGTTAGAAGGTTTTCTTGGTTGGGTTGGGTTTTTTTAAGCTGGGTCAGCCCCTTTATCCACTTCAGTGTGGTCACACATCCAGTTGTTTCAGCACAAATGCGGAGATTGCCTACCACAATGCAGAGGCGAGAACAAACCGCAGGTGGTATTAGCAGGGATACTTCAGGCTAGCGTTTCTGCTGACCTCCTGGGAATGTGAGACCACAGCATTGCATTTCCAAACACAGTCTATTTTAATGATCTAGACAAAGCCTACAGCATTAGAAAAAGCAAGCCGACTTTGGGACTCAAGGCAGTGTCCAAACAGAGAGAGGATTCATAATGTCACACTTGGATGACCAAATTTCATTGCAAACACATTCATTTCTAACACACTGAAAAAAAAAAATCTTGAGTGCGATAACCCTGTGCTCTACACACATTTGGCTTGGCTTGCACAAACCACATGGAAAAAAGCTATTACTCCAACTGACCCATTTCCTACTTGCACTCTGCTGCTGCAAGATTGCTCTCTGCAGCACCTCGATGCTCTCCCCCCACACACACCCCCCTCGCTTCCAATTTTAAATCACTGCGGGCTATGTCCTGTGGGAGTCAACTTCCAGTATATGTTGCACAACTTAGGTCTGCCCTGAAGTTATTGCAACCTGCCCACTCATCAGTGTTCAGATGGTTTGCATTTTTAACTCAGCATTCTTCACCCATCTGAACTGCTTTCATCCCTTTTTATCATTTTCCCTGCTGTTTTTCCCCCAGCACTTTTCAACACGTGGCTTCCAAACCACTGTGTAAGTTAGTCTTTGCTCAGTCAGATGTTTCTCCTGCTGAATACACATTTCTTACAGGATCCACAAAGGAAGCATCTTGCAGAAGCTTTTTAACAGACAAGCTTGCAGGAAGTCAAAGCTATCCAGGAAGAGGTCACTAATATTTTCCACTGAGTCATGTAACAAGTCCAAACACAATTTAAAGATAATCCATAACAAAATCTCAAATTTTTCTCAATTTTTTCCCAAGTTTTGTTGTATTTTATAACCAGAAGTTGATAAGAAATAGAAAGGGTTTAGTCTTAATTCAGGTGTGAAAGTTTCTAATTGTCTGTGCTTGGTGCAGCAGACTGCCTCGGCACAAAGAATTAGCCTGGACTCCTAAATTTGATATTCAGGTTACAATCTGAAAAAGGAATGAGTTACATTATTAATTATTTTTAAACGAAAGCAAATTATTTTTTTTCCCTCCCTAACACACACAAGGTCATAAAAGCACACTCGACTTGGTTGGCAGGCACGTGATTACCCTTTTCATGCAGCAAAAAAATCATCTGTGCAAAAAACCCAAATCAGCATACACCAGTATATCTGTCAACATTGCAAACAAAAGGAGAGGCGCCAGTGAGAATAAATGTAAAAACTTTACACATTAACTACTGCAGAAGCTTATCTACAATCCCTTGTTGCAAGTGGGGCCTCAAAGAGGATAGTCAAATCTCTTGAAGACTGGAGCTATGCAGGCAAATCTCTGTGCTGCTTTAATGTTTTTTGCTCACAAGAAAAGCCTTGTCCTCCAGCAGTACAGCTGAGCTGGAAGCAAATTCAAGGTCATTAGTGTATTAGTTGCAAGAGGACCCCTACAACCTCACAGGATCTTGAAGGCTGTGTGTGGAAAGCTGCAGTACGTCCAGAGAAACGCCAGTTTATCTCACCTCCCTCTGCACTAAACATCCAGCCCTCTCCCCCTCAGCCCCTGTGGCTTCTCACACCTCACTGTCCCTGGCTTTGGGAATGTCTGGGAGGAGAGGGCAGCCCCTCCACGCGCTCCCCACCCCACACCCCGGTTAGCAGCAGACCCCTCTGCTGCTCACTGGGGAATCTCCCTCAGTACCACGTGGGGATGGGCTTGGGCTCATGCCCTGTGTTGCTGGAGGCAGCGCATCTCAATTGCAAAGAGAAAAACATTTGTGCGGGAAACCAGAAACGATGATCGTAATGAATTACACTGGCTAAATAAAGAAAAACAGGCGGTTTCATGGGTGTAATTATTGAAGTCCACTGGATGCTTCAGGAAGAAGCTTGCATCTCTCTCATCTCTGCTCGTCATGCAGCTTTCAAGCTGTCAAAGCAATTCTACACAAATTTTAAAATTATCGTTAACATTACTCATTGTCTCCAACTTCACCACCCCTACCATAATAATCCTCCCTACTTAAAAACAGTGAGACTGCTGGAGTCAAAGCTCCTGCTAAGGAGGACCAGAGGAATAAGTCTGCACCTGGGGAAAACATGCAAGACTTAACCCAAGCCAGCTTCCTCTTCAGCAGAAATAACAAACCTGTTTGCCCCAGAGGCTGAAGATCTCATTTTCCTACATATCTCCTTTCTGACGGGCTCTTTCAATCATTAACTGATTTAAGCTCCAACTACCATATGGTGAGGGGCTTTTTTCTCACCCAGTCTGGTTGTGTGCATGAAAGCCATGGAAAACATGAGGCCAGGTACAAACCAATGAAGTGGGCAGAAAGGGTAGACTTATTTATTTGCTTAATAGAAGTACTAGTGGCAGCTATGAAAAAGAAAGGCAAACCCCAACGGTACCTTTGAAGCATCCCAGGAAATAAAGCCGATTTCCCCACGGAAATTAAAGGCCTATTTTCCAAAAGCAGCACCCATTTATGGGAAATCTCATTTCACTACATTAAGATGCAAGAAACCAATGTGTTCTCCCTCCCCTTATATAGCCCATTGTTTTGCAACAAGGAGCACTTTTAATTTTTCTAAAGTAGGCCTCCTGACTATTTCTTAAATGAGAAGAGATGGATGAGGGAGATTTTTTTTTCATTCCTTTGAAACATTCCTCCCTTTCAACACTGTCTATTGTTAAATTAATTTGTACAGACCCTGGCAGCTCAGAGGTCAGGATGGTTCAAGTTGATGTTCTAAGATGTGCACTGTTATGTTAAACAGGGTTTTTCTTGGCTGCAGCTTTGCAGTGAGAAGGTCACCTCGGTTTTATTTGGGGTAGCAAATGTTAGCTGTGGGCAACCGTTCCCAAAGGGCTGAGAATCAGACCGGGGTTTATTTGATGGAAAGCTTAGGCAGCCTGAAAAGATAGCAAATGCTCCTTTAGTTTGCTTCATCTCTTAGTCAGCTAATTCCAGGGTATTAAGAAACCTCTGGCATAGGGCAAGACAGCTGGAGGCTGCATTTCCAGGATGGGGAAACACACTCACCCTCTCATGTGGGAAGTGTCAAATTGGTTTTAGCATTATCACATCATCTCTGCGGTACAAGCCATACAGTAGGCAGCAACAGACAGGCGAGCCTGTGGGGAGTGGTGACTGCCAAAAGATGTATATTAGTCTGTTGATGGCCTGGGCACTTGTCTTATTGGCTGTGATTAGACCTCCTAATTAATGAACCTCTTTTGGACAACTTCCTCATTAGTCCCAATAAATCTGGCTCCTTCCTTCAACTTTATTTTCAGAGGAGTCAAGCTGCATTCATTATTATTTGTGGCAACAGAAGCAAATGTCTTCTGAAACAAAGAAGAAACATCAAACAACTCAGAAGCAGGATTTTTTTTTTTCCATGTTGCTCAGAGCCTTTTTAACCTTTATCTAGTTATCTTCTTTGGGAAAATTCCTTAAGAGATATGCAAACGATGGTATTGCTAACCTGTATCATCCGCTAAACGTGAGCCAAGCATCCCAAGCCAGGGTATCTGGAAAGCGGAGCCTCAGGTTCCTGTTTGCTTCTGGGGATGCAGGCTGGCAGCGTGCCTGTTGTCGGGTCCGCTGATAAAACCTAGAATTTCAAGTTAAAGGGGGTGGGGGTAGAGTGGCTTTTTTAATTTTTACTAATGACCCATTTCCAGGAGCTCAGGCTGTAAAATTACCAAATACAGTGAGACCTGCAGTAAAACTCACTCTAGCTGGCAATCCGGCAGCTGGAGAAATGCTCAGTGGGGTTTCTGCCAAGGAACGTGTCCTAGATTATTCTGTAGGAGCATGGGGGCTTAGATGCATAAATCTCCGAGTTTTAGTGGGAGGTCAAACTTATCTTCTGTGCATCTGATACCAACTCTCCACGCTCCATCATCAAGTTCAAGCTGCCTGGCATTGAAGCCAGCTATCACTTTCCTTCAGCCCACAGTGCCGCCTGCACAGCCCAGAGACCACATACATGTTATGCGAGTGTGGGCTGACAGGAGGGTAGTAAAAATAACCATACCAGCTCTTAGCCTTCACATGCAGACTTTCCCACTGGCAATGGAAACGTTCATCACAGAATCAAAGGCCAGGGAAAACCTGCCTTTGTAGTGACTGACTGCACCTCTTGGGTTAACCTCCACCTACCCAACTTGCAGCATCCTTTCTCACGAGCCATGACAGCAGCTCTTGCTCTGACACACTACCTCTACATAGGCAAAGCCTCACGGATCAGGCAACAGAGGAGCCCGTGTTTTTTCTGCACTACGTTTGTGCATCTCTGCTCCCCCTCATAAACTGCAAGCCATAGAGAAACTGCAGTTGTTCCCCTGATCAGCATTAGGGTCCTGGGAAGCCACATGCTGTGCCTTTGCATGAGGCATGCAGGCTGAAACAGCAAGCTGGCTGCAAATATAAGCCAGGTGTAGAAGCAAGGCAATCAAACCGATGGCCGTCACTTACTTGCACATCCTCTGTTCATACATAACCACCTTATTAATGTAGTTACTTTTATTGCTGATGTGAGGTCTATGAGGAGGAAGCAAGTACACCAGCAACAGGGAAGAAGAGAGGGCTGGGGGAGGCTGGGACAGGCAGGAAGGAAGCCTGGCTGCAGAGCAGTGTGGAGGGCAGGAAGGCAGGGGCGAGTGGCAGAGAGACTGAAAATAAACTATGCCCGCAGCACTACTGACAGAGCAAAACAACACCTGCCAGAGGCAGGGACACCTCAGCACCGAGGGAGTGAGAACTGGAAGCAAAAACTTCCTCCCACCAGGATGATCACATCCTTCCCCTCCGGGGAAGCATCGGGTGAGCCCTGCTAGTGCTGAGGGCAGGCTCTAGCCCAGAGCACCCTAGCCTATTTCTCCCAAGCAAGCGATGGGAAAGAGGCCACCACGGTCCTGCAACAGACCGGAGGTCTGGGTGAGCAGCAGGACCCACACTGTGTCTTCCCTGCTTCCTTTCGGGCAGTCCTTCCCAGGTGAGCACGCTGCTTCCCGCCATTCCTTTGCATGGGAAAGGGAACCCTGGGGCACTGACTGCACACCTTGCAGTTGGAGGATGGCCCTTGCTCCCCTCCCACTCTATGCACCAGGACACCTTGGACTGAGTTTTGCAATGGATTAGCATCTAAAATAGCTGCACCTATTTTCCCCTCTTCTACCCTGTGAAAGTCACTTCACAGCCCATGCAGAGATGCTCCAAACTACAGGCATGGTTGGTGCCTGAAGACCCACATCGCAAGCAGTAGTTGCTGCCCATCTTTAGCACAGCTTAACTTTCTGTGGGACTGATTCTTCCCTGCCCAAAGAATAAAATTTTAATCCCTTTTCTCTTGCAAGAAAGCACAGTTCAGGAGCAGCCCGTGCCTATGTTCTGATGTCATGTGCAACTGAACATGATGGCAGGAATCTCTTAATGCCTCGAAACAAGAAACAGAGATGCAGAGAAATGGATAGTCTACTCAGTGTCTAATAAAGCATAAGGGGAAAAAAATCCAGCTAACATACATATCTATATTTGGTTCCACTCCCCCTTTTTAAGGGACAGCTTTTGATACCGTACTTGCAAAAACACGTAATTCAAAAAAGGAAGGAAGTGCTTTGAGGGTTTTTTATTTAAAGCTTGACAGGATAAACGAATCACAGTCTCATTAAATCACACAAATCTCAGGCTGTACACAAGACTAAACCACGAGAAATAGGACGTTACAAATCCTCATGCAGTTCTACACTTCCAGCACAACAGCTCATTTTATTTCTGCTCTTGGCAAGGTTAGAATAAAAGGCGGCTTTTCTTTGCTCCATAAATGTTTTTAGATGCTATATTACTTGAACTTAACACAGCAGTAATTGCACTGAAAAAGGGCAACCTGAATTGCTTCCTGAAAGAAGGAAACATTTATACTAACACGCGCGTGAACAGGGAGCGCAGTTACAAAAGGTCTGTTTCAATCCTACCACAAAAAACTTGACCAAACTCACAAACTCTTCCAGGCAGAAATGGTTGGAGAATTTTGATTTTTCACTCTAAAGCAACAAATTCTCTGATATATACTGATTATCCATATCTCCATATAGCAGTAAATTTTACATCCGCAGAGTATGTTTCTACTGTGTGTTCCAATAAAGCAAGTCCTATAGGCACTGTGTTTTGCTTTGCTTTTTATTACTAACTTTTTTATTAGACTCTAGTTTGTCTTTTTACATTTGTTCCAGAGAGCAAGCAAGCGCTTATTTTTTTAAGAGTCTGAAAAAGAACAATGGTAAATAAATTGTTCCCTATTTCTCAGCTCTGAGTGCCAATTCTTATTTGTTTATGTTAGCAACATAACTGTAAGAGAGCATTTAGAAAATCATAATTGTTAATGTCTCATTTTTATATGCTCATATACATGCATAAAAACAACATGCCTTCTATAGGCTTATTTGCTCTAGGCTAAAAGCTTGAATGAAAACTTTCACCCTGGAAGGCGGCCTGCCAAACTGAGGGATGAAGCCGGTTTAGCCCTTGTTACATTACAAATACAATCCAAAACTGAATTTTCCTGGACTGGAACAATTTTTCCCCCTTTTTTTGTATATTTTAATACTTAACGTGACTATACTGATGATAAGCCAACCTACACTAGCTGGGATGTTTTGTTTGGCTTCATAAAGCAAAATAAAGTGGTATTGGTGTTTCTTTTTTTCTCCTCCATTCTGGTACTGTTTTATGCATGGCTCAGGGCAATATTAGTTTAAACTATGACTAGATCAACAGAAATCTCGTCCGTGGGGGAGACAGCTGTTTGTAACCTGACACGAACCACTGGAACCTGAATCCTACCTGTCTGGAAATTTTGCAGAGAAGCAGGATCTCTAAGAACTACCTCGATGAAACCAGTATGAGAAATAGTGACAATTAAATCAAGGTTGTTGGTTGGATTCTTCATAGCCTTTCCCTTTGTGCAGTCACTAGTGCCCATGTGTGGCTCACAAGAAGTCCTTTCCCCCAGCACTGGCCATTCACTCCCTACAAGGGCAAATGACTTTACAAGGGGGAAGGTGGCAGAAAAAAAATTAGGGTGTCTGAAAGCTCTGACACCATTAAAACAGTGAGAAAATGAGGTAAGTGAGAGGCAAGACAGAGGTGGCTAGGTTGCAAGATTATTTGCATTAGTTGTTTTTGTTATAAAAGTTGAAATGACAGGATAAGATTAATTCTGAGCCCATCCTCACTGGCTACAGCTGTGGCATTACCATTTGATGCTAATTTTCACCATCATAAAAGGCAACGGAATCTAAAACCCTGTATTTTGAGATCTACAGGCTATTACAGACAAATCTGGGAAAGAGTAAATGCTTTTCTTACTAAGATACTTGGCAGAGGTTGTTGACATGCCTTTACCTCTAGACGAAAGTCTCCATTTAAATACTGGCTTTGAAGTCTGAAGCTAATCAGTATACATGTAATACATTCCCTTCTTTCAATTTTCAACAGGTGGGCTTCTCAAAATTTTCATTAAAATATTTGTTAGTATTTCAAATGCTGGCTATGTCTTTTTTTGGTTTTCAGCCAACAGGCAGGCCTTTGAAATATCACTGATTTCATTAAAAAGCCCTCCTTCTAAGACTGCCTTTAAGCAGCCAAGACATGCAAACCCCCTGCCTACCTTTTGCACGCTCTGCTTAGAAGATGCAGACGAAGCACATCATCTTGCCCAGCACAGAGCACAGCCATCCTCTCAGCAAGATGTCAGACATCTTAAATCCTCTTTCTCCCTCTCCTCTTCTCCCTTGCTGCACACTGGCAACTCAGCACCCATGGGAACATACCCCCTCGCGGCTGTGGCAAGGAGTAGCTGGGGTCTGTACATGCTCCCCTAGCATACCCGCCTGCTTGCTCTCCTGGGGAGCCTCTTTTGAGTCCATGTTTGCTTCTCTTCAGGTTCAGGGCCTTCCCAAAAAACGTGAGTTTTCCCTCACCATGGCACCACCTGCCTTTTAGGAAGGCTATCGGCAATGCTCAAGCCAACCATTTGGAGAATCGAGAAAAAAGTTTGTGAGGGAGACAAACTTTTATGTGGTTTTGCCCCTTGCCTAGCATAATACAGCCTCAATCCGTGTTTGCAGCTTTTAAGTGCTAAAGGCAGAGAGCACGTGAAGCCAATTCACTGCCCTAAATCAATCAGAAGAAGGTTTTCTCTGCTAAAATAAAAAGAGACTGTTCTGAAAAAGAAATCTTTGTTTTAACATAGATTGATTCCTTAGCAACACCCAATCCCGTCAAACCTATTCTGTTGATGGGGTTTAGTCCTACTTCAATCCCATTCAGACACTAAATAAATGAAAAAAACCACCAACATTTAGTCTGATCTAAATACTAATGCTTAACATTTCGAACATTTTCATGATTCTTGCTTTTATTTCCCAATTTGCATCTATATTTCTAGTCAGCATATGTTAGCAGATATGTGTTAGTAACAGTTAAAACTGCTATAGGAGGAATAGGGTATACTATACAGGATGACTGCAAGCAAAGCAAAACCTTCCTACTTTCATCAGATTTTTTTTTTTTTTTAAATGATGGAGAAAAATGCTTTGAAGTTCACGCTAAATATGGGTATAAAAATGCAAAAAGATATACTGGCAGCAATCATAAATGATGCCAAGCAGTGATGAGAGTCCTGGAGTTCAGCTATGTTCAGTCTACTTCGAACTTCTCAGATTTTTCAGCATCTGTGCAAAATGCTCTGTTGTGCCTGCTCGGCCACGGTAAGAGAGCAATATTCTTGTGAATCTGTATTTGGACATGAGGTAGTATAGCAAAGTGCTGGTAATCTACACTCACTGGTAGGAATCCTGCCACTAGTAGTAAACCTACCAAATCGCCAAACTCAGTTTGGTGAGCTGATTAAACAAAATTTACCAATCCAATAAAGAGAAGGAACTTTGTATAGGAATAGTGTTATTTCCTTAATTCATTGTAACTTGTACTTTATTATAATGCATTGTACGATTTCATAGTACTTCTAGTAACTATAGTGAATTGTATGATAGAAAAACCCCAAATATAAAATCTGATATTAACTCTAACGGAGCCTGGAATGTCGTGAGAGGCACCAGGTTATTCCCTGGGTGGAATGGCACAGCTCTTTTCCCAGTAACCCACCCCTGCGCTGATACAAAGCTACAGCAGAATCCTGTAGCATCTCTCAATCCTGAAGTGACATTTAAGTAGAGGAGTACAAAGATTTTAAAATTAATTTATGAGCAGTTGTAGACTGGTCTACTTACAAACCACACTTATTCAAACATATCTTGTACCTCACATTCTGCTTTCCCACTTCTGTGAAGAGTAGCGGCCACACAAGCTGGGGTTTTTTGACTTCAGCGTAAGAAAATTAGCACCACTGAGCTTTTCTTAAACAAGCAATCAGACAATACGTTGTGCCCCAGAAGAACCAAAAGCAATACTGCTTGAAGTTAGTTGGGGAGGAGGCAGCACCCACCCCCACAGACCTGAGGTCCAGCGCTGGACGCAGAGCCCCACCGACTGCACGTGCACACAAGCGCTGACTGCCAGCGCACGCCCCAAGTTCACACTGCGAACCAGGTAGCTGGATACTGCCACATGTTAGTCTAAAGATGCTGTACTTTTACAGGGTTTCTCTTTCTTCTGTTTTAACTACTTCTTTTTAACTACTTTTTGAGATTGCTAAATCTCTTCAGATTGCTCCGAAAGCACCAGAAATTAACAGTGAACTAATTTATGATGAAATGGACTTATCATACTAACCACTGATAATTTTTTTAAGCTTTAATTGTTCGAATTTGATACAGCTCTTTAAGAATCCCATCCAATGTGTTTTCACAATTCTCAATGGATAGTATTTATCTGACTTATTTACTAATTACTTCCAAATTACAAGTGTCCCTCAGGTCTGAATCATTTTTGATGAAAGAATGAACAGACTTACATAGTTTTATACCATGAGGGAAGAGAAATTAAAGGAAAAGAATTTGTATGGCTCAGATCAAGCAAATGGAAAGCTTGATTTCTTTAAAGTGTTTTCTAACTTTATCACCACATGCAGGTTACAATTTGTGTCTGCTAAACCTTCTACACCATCACCATGCCAAGGTCTCTGTTTAGGTTTGGTTTTTTTTTTTTAGTAAAAGGACATAATCATTAAAAGATATGGCAAAAGCAGTATTCCAGACTGCAGATACTGTAAATGTCACTGTCTCCATAAAGAAACGGAGTATGGGCAAGCACATGAGGAATAATCACATATTTTCAAGCCACTTAAATAGGACATGCCCAAGGGCACACTGTAGAGGAGCCCACGTTTCCGTCTGTGGGTAACGTATACAGTTTCCTTTCTAAGAGTCAGAGAATCCAAGTTTATGTGAATTCAAATATATCACTTTTCTGCCAAGCACACTGTTGTAAGAAACAGGCACATGGGCGTCTCTAGTTTAAAATCAATTTCACTTGGCTTGGGCATCAGAGAATCGGGGAAAAAACCCAGATTTTCATACATGACATTCGCTTTCTAAAAGCACCATCTTTCTTGGAAAATATAATTTGGTTAATATAATACATATTTTACATACTCTATGTACTCTTTCTACAGCTGCTACTTCTCCAGCATTTCAGCCAGCGAACGATGACTTCAGATTACAGTTGTGTGTTTCCTCCAGCATCGCCATGTCACTATAACCACCTCTTGATTTCCAAAACCTCAGAAGTAGCATCCCTATTCTGAACCACCTCCAAGACCTATGAACCAGTCACCATTACTGCAAGTCTTGATCCAAACTGTCTTTTTCTTGATGACACTTTTATTCAGCATTCCTGTTTCCAAGTCACTTGACATTTTCCCAAGTACTGCTCATACACAGGACTTGCCATCTTCTTTTGTAACCTCACTTCAGATGGATGGAAAATGAGGGGAATCTTTTGCCTAAAAAGGTATTGTGTTTCAAAGAACAAAAACATAACTGTTTTGTTTAGCAAATCTGAATGAAAAAAAATCAATTTGAGTTTATATTCCAAAACCACAGTGGAACTGATGTAGTATCAAATATTACTTTCTGAGAAACTTGGACAGTGGGGTAATGAGCAGCTCTCTCGTGGCTCTGCTGTTACTGACCACACTTCTGCTTTATAGCTATTCCAAACAACTGGTGGGGGGGAATCACATATAACGAGGCTGACTTTAATCCTGGGCGCATTCAGCACGTATAATAGTTTTGAGTCACAAAACTCCAGTAGTGTCCATCTAACAGCTTTATTGTCTTCACACAGCTGTATCATTGTCTGGCTGTTAGCATTCCTGCCTCATTTACTTAAAATGTTAAAAGTCAGTAAATGAGGAAACAATATAAAGGATGTAAGGGGGGGTGGTATTTTAATTATTTTGAAGTGTCATACTTTTTAACTATTCTTTAGAAAATAATTGAGCAAATTCAGCAACAAGGTTAAAGTAGCACTATCAAAACGCAAACTACTGTAGAAAGAGGCCTTGAGCTTCTTTCTTGAGCTGGATCAGATGTCTATCTTAGCCATGCTGAATTTCTCAGCAGTCAAGGCTATGAATTACTGTTGGCTGCTTGACTGATTAGACATGGTGCTGGTATGCCCGAGACCTTCCAAACACAGCAGGGGTTATTGCAGCAGTAGACAATACTATAACATTGCAGTATTACAGGCTATGCACTTTTCTATGCCTTCTCTCAGCCTGCGCAACGGGTTTATGAGACTCCTTGGAAACTTTCATCTGCAAGCACAGGATGGAGTAGCACCAGTAGTAACTAAAACCTTTGCAGCTCTGCAGTCTGAAGAACAGAGACACACTTTCTAGAAATGCCAAGAAGATAAAAATTCATTGAGGTGATCTCCTCCGCCGGGGCCCCGCTTACTGAAGAAATAATTCAGGAGTCTCTATGCAGAGCACTACAGTGCCGTGCAGCGATGCTTGAGCTAGCTCAGAATTTAAAAGATGCATCCTCATGTCTATTTCGCAATTCCTCTTTGATGGCTACGGTTTTGGTGCTATTACCACCTGAAGAATCCTCAGGGCACTTTTGACTGTAACTAGTTATTGTTTTAAAAAACCCCAAGAGCCTCTGCATAACCCAACAACAGTGAAGTTCCACATATACAGTGCGCTCTAGCTGTGCCTGCCTTTATCTCATGACAACCTTGCAAGAGCAACATATATTCCAGTGACTGCAAGGCTTAATTATTTTAATTCTGTGGTCCAGGAGTTTTCAGCGGGGTTCCTCTACTGCTTGCAGCTTTTGCAGACTGTAGCAGTATATCTGATCGCTGGTTTAAGTAGCTGTGATCACATTACACCCACCCTGCACTCTTCTCATTGGATGCCTATATAGGGGCAGATTGATTTTTAACTGGCTCTGTTGGTCTTTTTAGTGCTCCTAATAATAAAATGCCTGAGCAAATAGAAAACCTTCTGATAGATATTTTATGCAGACACCCTTTTTTTCAGGAATTAACCCACAATAACCTACTGTATCTTGACAGACAATTGTATGTTTGGTGTGGGGTGTGTTAGACAAGAAGCAGTCATGTCCCTCTGCTACAGATGCTAGCACCAGCACAGACAGCAAACAGGACAAAGACGGCGCCTTGCACAGACATGGAGCACCTCCTGGCCCCATGAACTCCAGAGCTCAGCAGGTGCTGGGTGGTCCCGCCTGAAAGAGAGTCCTACCAAACAGCAATCAACAGCACCTTGTCTCTTCCACAAGCAGCACCTCCTGACTTCTGCCGAGTCTCTACTGCTGCTTTTAAACTCAAGCCCCGGAAAGGAAAATACAGTTGAGCATCAACTTCAAACGCTCTCAGCCCTCAACTCAGGGTGAGGGCTCATTCCAGCCTGACATCTATTCCAGCCCTCCTCACTCTGTCTATAAAGTGACTCAGGCAAATTAATTCAGTGTCTTTAAACACAGAACCTTTAGAGACCTTTGCTCATTTGGCTCCATCTAACAACAGCAAGGATCTGCAATGGCATGCTTTGGTCTTCACATCATTCAGAAAACAGCACTCAGCACAGGAAAGGGCTGGAGCACAAGCAGTCTCACTCCTATACAGAATTAAGTCACAGCTAAGGTGCCCCTAACTTGAAAAATAAAAAGCACTTCCATGGCCACAAACATTTTCACTATATTTTCTAATGCCTATCTAAAATTTTGCAATTTTGACAGCTAGATGTTTCAGGCTACAGATGTTTAGACAAAACAAAGAACAGCTCAAGAGCACACGTGGAGAACACTGATCCCAATCTTAGGCTATTTCCACCTTCATGGCTTTCCACAGCAGGAGCTGCCACTAGGGAAACCCTGAATGACAAGATGGCTATCAAACAGAAACATTTTTCACCCGGGGGTGAGAGTATAACTAAACCAAAGACACCCTCTTCTACCAAGCAGAGAGGAAAAAGCTGTATTAAACAGTGAGCTCTCAAGCCAGACGCTCCAAAAAGCTCTCCAGTGATAGTAAGGTGAGAGCAGGACTCTAACTGTGACTCCTTCTCCAGCAGATATTGGGCTAATGCTCCGGCCTTACCACGTATGCTGGTACACAGCCACGCACAATTTGGCTCCAAGCTATACTGCTCTGAATTTATCCTTTTGTTTTGTTTTAAAAAAAACCAAACCTAAAATAAATAGAAAAAACACAATCAGCCTGAACAAGAAATAGCAATGAACAGTTATGGATGGAATGAATATCAACTCTGCAGAAATATTTCTAATGGAGAGATTAGCTTTCTATAACAAACTCTGGTTTTAACCTTCATAACTTCAACAAAGTAAAACCCAGTCACATGAAATTTCACAGTCATGGTCTTGTGCCAAGGAAAGCTTCTCTGGAAAGTTTGAGGTAGATCAGCCAAGACATCTTGGAGATATGAGAGTTCCAGGAAAGTGAGGTGTTCTCCATTTCTTGGACTGTGTCCTAATTTTTTTTGGCTCATCATAACTTAAAAATGGTTGGCTTCAACATTCCAAATTTGCTTGGCTACTACTGGTGCCTTTGACTAGTTGCAGGCTATTTTATTACTAAATGTGGGTTTGTGCAAATTCTGAGCACTGCAGTTGTTAACACCACATGTTGGCTTGTATAAACCCTAGGCAAGCCAGCCTGGCCCACTGCAGGCTCCTCAATCACCTCATCAGCTGCGCTCAGGAGGCAGTGCTGAAGTCCAGGACCCTTCCCTCAGGTCCAACTGGGTGTAAGAACTTGGCTGGACTTTATGGTCTCTGTGGAGGAGCTACATTTCACCACACTGAAGAGAAACGGTCCCAGGGTGCTTCCAAGCCTTGCCACTACCAAAATGCCTCTCTTGGAAAGGTAAGCACACACCAGGCACAGATGGTTTTCTCCCCAGACTTGCTGTCATCCTACTACTCCTTCAACCCATACTTAGCCTTGCACACTGATGTGCACAAAACTTTTCCTGGGGAGCATCCGCATAACTCCCAGGTACCCCCTCCTCTGTGGATTACTGATCCAATCTATTTTCGATTTCCACGGTGATTGCAAACTCCATGCTGGGTCTGGGTGCTTCTTCTGCAGCTTACTCCCTCTCTCTGCTCCACTCCCTCGGGTTCCAAGGCCTTCTTCCAGATCAGAAGCCTTGTACTCATAGATACAACATACCTCATTAGACTTCTGGGCAGGAAAACCGAGGGGGAAGATCTCATCTCTCATGAAGCAAATCTCCCCTGAGCAAACTAAAAGCTTTGATGAACTCTGGAAAGACTGTGGGTGAGGAACTCACTCCTGGTAGGGACTGCTCTGTTCACAATCTTGATTTTGATAACGGATACTATAGCAACCTCATGCAGCTCTTGACACAGCCTTCAGCATGGTCAACTACTTTAAACAATTCTCCCTAATCTTTGATATTTTCTTTAACAATGACTGTCACCTGCCGAGTTGCCAGGAAAACAAGCAGTGCACAGCTGATCAGTGGTGGAAAACATTAGGACGTTAAAAACACTTCTTGTGAAGTATGTTCCTACACATAAAATGCCTCAGTTACAAAGAGACCTACTCTTTTGGAGATGCACACATGCATGACTCCCATTCACAGGAGGTATGTGAGTGCATCCAAAGTAGAATAGACTTGAAAGTGTCTACATTTACCAAATGTTGATCCCACACAGAAGTGCCTTTTGAGAATGACACGTTCTTTGACCTACTGCATCTTACTTTTGCTCTTCAGAAACAGAAGATTTTGCCATGACCACACCACCTACATTTCAAAAACAAAAATGGTGATACAGGCACATAAAAATCCATGAAATATAAATGATCTACCTAGTAGTTAGTAAGAGCTAAATTTTTCCCACATTCCTCATCCAATTGCATAGTCATCTGACGTCTTTTATCTGTACTGGCTTCATATATCTGTTCTGTCACCTTTTGAATGCAGATAACCTACCTCAGGTTTGCTTTTCTCAGAAGAGACCACGCAAAGCTCAGCCAAGTTTTACAAAAACACAGCCCTGCGCTGGGTCGGCACAAACCTGCGGAGAGCCAAGGAAAGCTGCAGCAGGAGGACTTCTCGCGGTCTCCCACGGAGCTCCTGCCTCCACTGACTGCCCTTCAGGAAGGGGTGCTACCCTGCTCCACCTTGCCGGCCGCTGTGGGAGCTAATGAAAAGAGCATGAGGAAGATCTGCTTGCACTTTCCTCCCCCTCTCAATCCACAGCGGGCCAGTCGCAGTCTGACCCTAACTTAACACTTGGGCTGTAAACTTACTTAACACTTGCAGAAGAATTTATTTTTTTCAAACATACTAATGGCAGCATATGGCCCATCGACAGGTTTATTATTATAAGACACTTTTTCCACCAGGTTATAGTCTTTTTTATAAACATATGTTTCAGCACATAATAAAATCCCTAAGTACTGTTTCTGAAACATAATCACTATGCAGGCACAGAAACTACTTTTCAAGGTTTGTCAAGATAATGAAAGAAACAATCTTTTAAGGGACTTCAAGTTTTCTAAATATCTTTTTCTAAATGTCTTTTAAATCTAAGGGTACTGAGAGTTATGCATGTTAAGCAAAAAAAAAAAAGAAAAAAAAGTGAGTTCTCTCTGCTAATGCCACATTATTCTCTGTTTTGTCAAAGCAATCATTTTTATACTTAGTAAAACTACTCCTTCCACTACGTAGACCTTTTAACTATGCTTTAAATCAGAACATGTGTTTTATGGGTGAATGATATGCTTCTGAAAAAAAAAAGGTGGCATATTATAAAGAAAATGTCAACACCATGCAGCTACAGCCATGCAAACTCATCAGTGTAAAACCACCCTTGATATTCTGTGCCCTTCAGCTGTGCTAATATAAGGTCTGTATGTGAAGTCAAGGTAGTTAGATCATGGCCTTGCATCCATTTGCATATCCAAGTTAAATACCTAAAAACATGTCACTGCTTGGTTTTCCTATAAACGACATTTGTGTTCTTAAGAAATAATGCTTCTTGTCTACCAGCTGTAATGCAATTCCTACACTAGCACCACAATCTTCAGAAAAAAAAATAAAAATCACATAGTGTACACTGCTTTCTTCAAATAATTCCTGTGCTCCTCTTCCTCTTAATGCTTCTTCTATAACGCCTCATGATATATTTAGCCCAAGCGGGCTTTGTTTTAAAACCAGCATCTTCAATACATCAAAATATGACCCAACTCACATATGTTTCCTAAGAGCTTTGTTTCCTGCCACCCCAGTTTATTGTCTCCTGTTGAAAGGAGCCTGCAGCTGTAATACAAACTAGGAAACACAGGGGTCCAGGTCCAAAGGCTTCTTAGAAGTGGTGCAAGACCCCTCCCTGGTTTTATGGGTCTAGGTATCAGGTCTGTACTCCACTGAAGATACTAGAGGCCTTCCAGACTGTACGATACAATATGTTAAATACCCCTTTAACCACTAGAAAAAAAATTTTGCTACCACTTTGAACATTTCCTTGTTATTTAGGGTATTTTGGGGGAGAAAGAGCACTTCTGGGTTCATACCCCCCACCCTTACAATGACACTGGAAAAAATAATCAGCCACCAGCAGATTTGAAGCTTAAAGAAAAGCAATCCCTAATTTTATCATAGGCATACTGCTATAATTGGCATGCGTGAGCTTGCATTCAAAGAAAACTAATTTGTTAAAATTCATCACCGACTTCTCAGCCAATTTGTCAGTAACTACTACAAAGTCTGGACGTGATTAGCTTCACTGGGAGATACAGTGTGCCCTCTATAATGCTTCCACAGGATGAAATCCTAAACCCAGTGAAGCCTTTAAACATTTTGCAAGCAACTTCAGGTGCAGCCAGGACCTCATGGATGCTGCTGTGTGCTCTGCTTTTTTCTGCTTTTACAGATTAAGCCTTTCTAGGAGAGACAGGCCAACAGCTCCAACAATAAAACGTGCTCTTTCTCCACCAGCAGACAGAGCACGATTAGCAATCATGGGTCCCTACGCTGTGTTTGGAAACATTTAACTGGCGGGATCGGTTTTAGGCTAAGATGAGGCATGATGTGCTTGTTAGCCAGTCTAACGAGTCTTTCTACAAGGGGGCTGGCTCTGCTCATCTAATTGCAGTAGCTGCTCCTATGATGTGGAAACCTGTCTATTAGAAACCACATTTCACAGGTGACTAAACAGGCATCAGATGGTAACAGCTTTCATTTGTTACTGCCCTCCATTCACCGCCCCAGCGTAAGGGTGAATAGCCCGATATCCCATTGCCAGTCCAGAGCCAAAAACCTCCTGCTCTGCATGTTGAATTATAAAATACCTACAATATTTTTCAGATTTGCAATGCACTGTGTTGAAACAGCACTTTAAACAAGCATCTTCTTACCTAGTAATCAGCCTCATAAAAGAATGTCGGATTCTGCACTACTTGATTATGCAAAGACATAGGGCATTTTGGACCACGATTGTGGAGCACATCACTAGCTTTTTACACACATAAGGTTTGTACTTTGGTCCCTGTCTCTTAGGCAGAACATCATGGGCAGAAGAGACCTGGTATTTCATAGAGAGGATCAGAGCCTTTGCTGAAGGACAGATAGGACAGTTGCCAGACCAAAATCAGTCCTTGCAGTGACAGACTGAAAGGCAACTCCACCACCAAAATTAAATACAGAACTTAGCATAGCAGAGCGCCTTTAAACTAAGGATCCTCCTGTAAAGATTCCTCATCAAATTTTATACCCTCCCAGACCTTTGGCTCTGTCAACAACATCATGATTTTACAAAGTTGCAGAACAAATCACCCCACCTCACGAAGTCCTCTAGGTGTGGTGGGCCACCTGTCTTCCACCCCAACAGATACGTATCACAAGGGAAGAAGAAACTTTCCATAGCGAACAGCCATTTGGTTCACCTGATTTTATGTTCAGTCCCCAGAGAGCACTCACAGTCCCTTCACAACGCTAGCTATAAAGCGCCCTAATCTCAGACAGTATCTATACAATTTAATACAATAAACAGTGGACTGTACGAAACCTGCGGTGAATCCTACTCCGATGACAATCGCAGAGCTATGTAATGAATAACATTTACTTTTCATTTACATTTAGATTTCTGAAGTGTGACCTTCCAGAAAGCACAATGCAATAACACACACAACCAGCTGTAAGGTCGCATCTCCAGTGAAATGGAACAGCAATCCAGTCCACCACATCCCAGAGCCCAGCTCTGCCCCACCTCCCCAGCTCCCACCAAGCCTCTGGCCAAAGAGTTGGCCTCTCCAACGTGACTGGTGTTGAAGCGGGCTTTGAAGACCTATAGGCAAACAGGCTCTGTCAGAGCATCTGTCAAGAGCGAGTTCCCAAGGTCAAGGACCCTCCTCAAGAACACTGGCAACCACTCCCTGACATTCAACTCTTCAAGCGTTTATCCTCCTGGAAGTAGCCAATCTTTGAAAAAAAGGTATCCAACAGACATAACGATGTTGGCATGCTTTGCCCGCAAAGTCAACTATTGAAGCACTGAAGACCAAATAAAAATAAATCTGAACTTACTTTCAAAATTACTTTTCTCAGAGCGTTACTGATGAAGGAAATCAGTTTTCTATGGTTGCACCATAGAAAAGACGGGATCCAAAACACAAAATGGCCTGTAACAAATATCAGGGCTTTGTACATTATTCTCAGGTATAATATGGTAGTTGTAGTCAGCTTTTCATAGGATCTTGTACCCTAAGTATGACACCGTGAGTTCTAATAAATTCCGTTTATTATGGAATTAATATCCAAGATTAAGCACATGAAGCAGGGGTTGCCATATCTGAATCCTTTACTGTAAACTCTTTGTGGCGCAGATTTCATCCCATGCCGCTACTTTTACATTCTTAAAATAATTTTCATGACACACAATGTCACTGGAAGAAATACTCTTAACTTCAGTAACCATTTAAAAACTTTCAGAAAAAAAAAAACCAGGAATTGCAACTCTCCCATTTGTGTCATGGTTTGGAGGACACCTAAATATGAACAATAGAGTTTTAAGGAAGACCAAAACATTACCATATGATAGCACTAAGAACAATTGCTCTAAATTACTACCAGCAAAATCAGAGCAACTACTTTTAGTTACGCAAATTGGAAATGTAGTGGCACTACTGCAAACGAGAGCCTAAAAAGTGCAAAGTTCAGGAAAAAGCCACGCATGCAGCTGCTCCAAAAATAACTATGGTCAGATAAAAGTCTGAAAGCAATTATTCAGGCTGAATATTGTACACAGACCACTGCACTAAGCTTCTATAATTAAACAAGACAAAAGTTCAGATGGTGCCTAATAAACCATTTACTACATTAATTATATTCAAGTGTGGCAGTCTAATGCTTGGTAATAACTAACAACAAGGGAAATAATTTAAAGAAAAGTATCTGATGATGTAAATTTCTTTCTGTTTCATTCACCAGTACCAACGTTACTAGCCAGCCTTTCTAACACACTTCAAACACATGAAAGGGATACTGCTTAGTGTCAGGAAGAGCTATTTAAGGGTTGTAAACCTTTACTCCGAGGAAGCCGGCAGTCTTACTCGACAAAAATTATTTCTGCACTATGAAAGCCGCAGCAAAGCCAGATTTTCCATTCCTTGAATCAAGTCCCTACGTCTTTGTTCCAAAGTTACGGTGTCACAGGGGCATCCAGTTCTTTTTGTAGCAGCAACAGCATCTCAACAGACCTCCACAGGTCAACAGATCTCCTGCTGATCTCTGGATTTGCCTTCACACTGATCACACAGCATTTGTATACATCTGCAATTTTAATAGTATTTGCAGCAGTTTCTTATCAAGATAATTAATATTAGAGAGGTAGTTAATATATTTTGGCTTCTTTTAATGCCATTAGTAGCTAAATACATGGAAAATGAGCCAACACCATATGCCCAAGTACTCCTCTGTAGACCACCAGCCAATTGCTTAGGAAATACAGAGAAGTTCCCAAAACACAATCTGAACATTTCCGCAGAAAGATCTGCCTACAATTTCTGATGGACCAGCAGTATTCCAACAATGTATGTAAATTCCAGCATGCTCCACTAGTATATGCAGTAACTAACATACACAGCATCAATTCACAATGCAATCATTAGGATGCTACCAAAAGGATGCTGATTTACCTCATCTCAGTAATCTGAAATAGAAAACAAAATTCTGTAGGATTGCAATTATTTTCCATTTTGCTTTCTCAATTTTAAATCAGGAAACGGCATCTCCAGATTTTTTTTTATGCACAACTATGTTTCATCTAAGAGGGCATATAACAATCATCTTGCAGATTTCAAAGAAGGACAGAGATAAGGTGAACATACAACTTTATCCATAACATCCTTCCACTGAGACGGTTACGTATGCAATCCTAACACCTCTTTAAACTCCTTTTAGAAAGTTTTTATAACACTTTCTCTATTGTTTGGCCTTTCTCTTCCTTTCCTCAGTAGAAAACACATCGCAAAATAGATGTAGAGGTCTGCGACTTTGCAACAAACCTCTAACATTTCGTATGCATCCTCCAACTCTGAATGTGCAGTGTGGACAATGCTGGGAAATCCCGTCCTCTGCCCAGACAAACTGTAGAAGAGTTCTCTGACTACCACATCAGGAGTTGTGGAGGTCCTAAACTCCATCACCAAAGACTTCTGCCTACAAATAGTTCAAAGTCTTCACTTACAAGATCTCAAATCCAGCACTTCCACAGCAAATGGCAAGGGGAGCCCTGCCTGCTCCAGCAGAGGTGTCTGCCAAGACGCCCCTTTGTTGTCAGCTGCAGAATCAGTTCCGAATATGCTTGGGTTTGAATGCACAGGCAGGAGCTCACCTCCAGACCCCTTATCAGAGCTTCTCATTCAGCAACAAATAGCACATCTTTTCCCAGTAGAGCAGCTTTTGGTCTTAACAAGACACGCACAAAACCAGTAGGTAACCACTGCAAGATTTCCAGCCAAACTGTATTTTAAGCGGAAAACACATATGAAGGAAAAATACCTCTAAACTAAACTTCAAATTTAAAATAATAATAAAACACCCTGTTAAAAAAAAAAACCAAACCCGCAAGAGCTTCATTTTTAAAATGGAAAAAATGTAGCAATTCTTTCCCCATATCCAAAAGTCCCACAGTATCAAACTCAGCTGGATTATTTTAGCATGAGTTTTCCAAACAAAAAAGATATATACATATATATGTATTAAAATTACCTGGATGCAGACACCACGCCTGGAAAGTTTCATTGCAAAGGGTTAAAGTTCAGAAAGTTTGCACGACTGAAAAAGGAAAATCAGATTGAAAAACGAGCAAAAACCTTAACCTTGAGGTTTGCTACTGCCTCCTGCCTATCACTTAACATTTCTCTCCACATGAAGAAATGAGATGACTAAATCTTACTCCAACAGTTATCAACTCAATTACTTGAAAGAGTAACCTCATCAGAATTTTTTCTAGTACCAGCTGAAACGCATTACCGTGACAGAATAAACTGAGTATTAGAGATGATAACGTTCCTGATAAAATACATAAGCAGACCACAAAAGTGATCTACGCTGCTTATTAGAGGTAAATTTGCAGAGACCTTTTTTTTTTTTAACCCTTTGAGAATATCGATTTCTATACGCTAATACGGCTGCCTAACTATTTATAAGCGCAATCTGCAAAAGCAAATACAGAACTAATAGAACAGCCTTGAAAAGCAACCCCCAAAAAAGGTCTCATTTAAATTCCTGGAAAGCACTGCTTCTCTAAACATATCTATTGAAGCTCTCTTTGAGCAGGCGAACCCTACTGAAAACACTCCCTGCACACTCCCCGCCTGAAAACGGTGAAGCCAAAAAGCCACTAAGCTATGCCACCGGGAATCCATATGGCTTCACGTATAGGATTTTCCTTCCAGCAAACGCTGCACAGTAGAAGCCCTCCCCCTCACCACCCCCACCCACCAAAAAAAAAAAAACAACCACCAAACCCGAAACCCCCAAAACAACCCAGAAAAAGCAGCGCTTCCCGCCCGGGGGTGCCCCCACCTACCGCCGGGGCGCTCAGGGCTCCCTGGGGTGCCTGCCCCCCGCGGTGCAGCAGCCGGGGCGGCGCGGGCGCTCCGCCTCGCCGCTTCCCAGGAGTTGCCTCTCCCCCCGCATGGTGGTGGCCGCCGCACGCACAAAGCGCAGGGCGCGGGCAGCCGCCGGGGGCGGGCGGCACCCCGGCTCCCGCCGGAGATGGCAGCGGCACCGGCGCCGGGAGCTGACACGGGCAGCGGGCGGCTCGGCACCGCCCCCCCACCCCCACCGGGAGCCGCCACCGCCCCCCCGCGGCAGCCACCGCCCGCCGGGGCCGGCCCCGCCGCTGCCCGCACACCGCCCCCCGCCCCGGGATGGGGATGGGGATGGGGATGGGGATGGCGGTGGGGGCGCCCCCGCCCCCCGGTACCTCGCGGGCGGAGCCGGGCGCTACGGCGGCGGGGCGGGAGGTTGGGCCGGCTGCCGGGCGGGGTTGGGGTTGCGGTAGGGGGGGGGGCGGCTGCTGGGGGCCGGGGCTGCCCCGGGGCCGTCCCGCCTCATTGTTCGGGAAGGGCAGCGGGGAACGGGGCGGCCCCGGCGGGGAAGGGGGGGGAAGGTGCGGCGGGAGGGGGGCCGTCCCGGCGGCGGGGGCAGCACCTCACCTCCCCGGCGTGGGGGGGGAAGGGGAGGGAGGGCCGGGGTGCAGCGAGGCAGCTTTTCCCCGCGCTGGCCGGGGGATGCACGGGGATCTGGGGGGGCTGCGCCTTCCCCCGCCTTGGCGTACCGGGGGGTGGCCGGGCTGCCCCCCTCGGGAGTGCCTGCTGGGGAAGTTCGAAGCGTGAGGGAAAGGTGGGAGGTGAGCGAGGGGGTGCCGGGCCGGCAGCCGCCTCCCCTCGCCCGCCCCGGCCTGCCGAGCACGGGAAGCGCCTCCGGGCTCCGGTAGTGCGGAGGCGGCCGAGCTCCGGCAGCGGGACCCCGGCGGGACCGGGCGGGCTCCGGAGGTCGCCCTCTGGCCGGTCCGGAAAGTTGAAGGCATGGTGCTTTAGTCAGCCCTCCCCCGTGACGGGCGGGTGGTGGCACTCCTGCACCCGCGCGGCGTGGAAGCGCCCCAGCCAGCCTTCAGTGCGTTCGTTAAGGAAGTAGTATTAAGCTTAAAGGTCTCCTGAGAAGGAACGCGTTAACTCGCCCATAAAGCGGGTACAAAAACAATGCGATGCGGGGCTGTCGGAAAGGCGACCACAAAGGAAAGGCGAGATCAAAGAGACGCTGAAGGGGCTGCGGGACGCGCTCCCTCGCGCCGCCGGCCCCTCGCGCCGCCGGCCGCCCCTGGGCACCGCCGGCGCGCACCCGGCGCGCGGGGGAAGAGCAGTGTTTGCAGGGCAATCGTCGCTATCCTTCCTCCGCTTGCTGAAGAGCTACAAGTATCTGAAAGCATGTTTTACTGTCTTTGTTCAGACTGAGTAGCGGTTTACTTTGCAAATAGTCTAAGCAAGCCTTCGCTTACAAATAATCGGTACAGTGATAGATAACCAGTGCTGTGCCGAATCTATGCTCTAAGCTAAGCGCCTGTGTAAACCCAGCCGAGGCCGTAGCTTCTTTGTTGCCCCTGTTCGTGAGGTGTAAGATGATCGGAACAACGTGCCTGCAAAAGGCGTGTCTTCAAAGCTGTGAAACAAGCGTCGAAATCAGAACAATTAGTACTAAAGTAAAATAAGAGATGCGTTTTTCTAAATGAAGACGTAACATATTGGAAATAGAGGCAAAATCACGAGGATGTGAAAGACCATATGCAACCAAGAACGGGTTAACAGTTTAAAAAAATGCGATAGTTGAAATAACACACCATGCCAAAAGCAAATAATGATTGTAAATCGCAGAGAAGTTTATCCACCTACTTATTCCATTTAACTGAGAAGTTCCGTGAATTTCTAAGCAATTAATGAATAAAAATAACATTTTTTCCCCCTCAGCTTAGGCCATTTTGAAAACAGCTTTCAGATCTAGAGCTAATTTCTTCAAAAATGTATAAAACCCTCATTTATCAATGTGATAAGATGTGATGCAAATGGGTCTTCTTGCATACGTGTGGTAAAGGCAACAAAAACGCTGTTGAAAGGGACCGTGATGTAGATGTATCCACAGACTGGTTCTTTGGGCGCACCACTGCTTGAGGGATAGTCCTGTGTAGCATTCATTCAAAAATTTAAATTTGTAAATATAATTGGTAATTAAGGGATGGATATTTTCCCAGTAATTTTTTTTGCCCAGGCTTGCTGCATCCTGCATCTGTCTATAAAATGATGTGCTGGCTCATACCATAAACCATAAGCATGTGTTTTAAGAAACAAAGTGAAAGGTAGATACTGCTTACTCAATTTTTAAATTTATTTAATTAATATTAAAGTAGGAATCTAAATCTGTAGACCTCTACAGACTTCTCCATCTGTTAATATTTTAAAATATGCTGTTCTTTAGTAGGCTCACTTTTAATATACTGGTGAAATACAATTTCAGTCTGGAATAGAACGTAAATGAATAGCATAAATTAAGTGACTATTACAGGGAAGCTGGTAGCACTAAGATACCCTACATGGGAGTCTGAGATAGTTTAAACACAGTATCAGGAGAGCCTGTCATCCAAAGCCTCCCCTTTGGATGACAAAGTTGGCTTTTTGGGTGACAAAGCAAAAGGCTTCCAGAACGGGGAGTCGGACCGGTGACAGATAACACTGAGCACAATTCTTATTGACTGCAGTGGGAATCGTCCCTACGTATCTAAACGTAAAATTTGTCCACAGAAGGCGGGCGGAGTCGGTCTGCAATCCAGTAACGTTTGCCTCTGCCTTTGACACTCTGCTCTGAAGCCTTCAACCTCCAGTTTGAACACTTCAAAATGGAAGAGCTCCCTCCTGAATTTCGGACCATTGGCCTGATTCTGACTTCAGTTTCAGCGGTGTAATAAAGAACAGCTTCCCTGGAAACCAGGAAAGTGAAGTGGGCTAAGGTCTGGGAGGTCAGCGCCAGGCCCCCGTGACGTCGGAGCAGCCTGGGGGAAGGGTTTGAGATCAGAGGACAAAGCGGTTGCTGGCAAGTGCAGAATGGTAAAGAATTTACTTTCATGTGGTCACAGCTTGAAGAATTTGCCTTTTATATAAATTGATAACAATAGGGTAAAGTTACACACAGTTGCTGTTGCTTTGTTATTGAGTTTGACTGCTGGTGTAGGTGCATCAATCACTTTGTTTTGTTGCAGTGTTAGAGCAGTGCATATAAATAAAGGGGATAAATAACCTAATTTACTATAAGCAAGAGTTTCAGTATATTAAAAACTGTGACACAGAGAAAGCTGTCGCCTCTCCTGGAAAAAGTTTTATAACAGATCTTTGTAGTCATCATTTAAACTGGCAGGGTACAGTACACAAAGATCCTTAAAGCCCTGGCACAAATTCATTCAACCTTTTCAAAATATATCCTTGGCTAATATGTCTCCACTGATGTAAAAGGGAATTTTTCCATTGGCTATTCCAAAGCTGAGTTTCACCCAAGTAATTGACATTTTATTTCAGAACAATTCTGGTTTTGAACAAAAGTGGTGCTCTTAAGGTTGCGTCAGTGAGTAAGCCCTGGGTACCTGCAGGTTGTGCGTCTCACACTTCTCACGATTCCCCAAGGTGGTTTTCTGCCACTACTCCTGGAGGGGACATGTTAGGCGGGTTCCTGCTCTCCCTCTGCAACCCCTCAGACAGCTTGGCAAGGGCATGTCGTTCCTGTTTGTGGCAGGGAAGGAAGCAGCGGGCTGCAGCCTGTTCCCCTCAGCACCTCGGGAGGTGGTGAATCTCCGAGCTCATCAACAGCACTGCCTCCATGTAGGGCTCTTCTGACCAGGCGTTCCTGTCCTGCTGTGCCCAGGGGGACTTGCGGTCTTCACATGCCATGTTCCTTGTTAGTGCTGACCTGCCCTTTGTTTCTAATCATCAAGCAGGTTTTTAATAAGCTGGAGATACTGTTGTTGGCTTCTGCACACCTCTGATGGATTTCAGTGTTGTGGCTGTTCAGATGCAGACGTGGATTTAGGATCGGAGCCTACAGAGCTCAATTAACAACCCTCCCTTAGGAGAGAGTGTGGCCTGGTTTCTTTTTCTCATATCATCTCGTGGCATGTGATTGGTAGAATTGCCTCCTCTCCAAAGCAAGCTGTTTCTTTGCCCTTCACAAACGTCCTGATGAGATCCGCCCTCAGCGGTGATGTGGTTTAGTTTCAGACGCGTACATACCTTTGGCTGGGCTCACAGGGCTTGTCGGATCCTGGCTGACGGGTACTGGTTTGTGTACAAGGTGTATCTAAGAACTCTTTTCTTTGCACAGACCAGATGGGGTCAAAAAAGAAGGGGAGGGTGTCTGCCAGCATGGCATAGATCATGTCCGAAAGAAATGTGCATCCTGTTGCATGTGTGTCTAATGAGCCAGCCCAGTTGCAGGCCAGTGTGCGTTGCATCTTGGCAAGGTGCAGTAGGAGACGCAGCGAGTGTGAATTCAGAGCCTGCCGCCAAGTATGAGGTGTACCATCTCCGAAGCAGCCCTGGGACTCAAAGATATGAGGGACACAATTTCTTCCTAGTATTCTCTGGTCTTGAGGGAAAGTGCTAACTTACTGCTGACCTGACCTGTATTAATGAGTAATTCTTATCCTTCAGTGCTGGCTCAGATGTGCAAGCCAGTAAGCAGAGTCCCAGCCTATTCTTTGCTTTCCTCTCCCTCATATTTGCCTCAGGAAGGAAGCACAGATTTCCATGTCCACCACACAGGCTTTCAACCAGCCTGGGGTCACCTGTCCGTTTACTGCCTTGTACATGCAAGTCATCTCTGTGACTTCTCCTCGTCAAGGAGCCATGTTCAGAAGGAACAGTGAAGAGATGAAATGAAAATACAAAGGTGCCTGATCTATCTTTAGCCTGTATTTTTCTGCCAATTGTCATGTTACTGCAGAAGTTATCCCCAAGCTTCAAAAAAGGTGAGCTTCAGCTGCATCTGTAAAACAAGTAGGTAACAGGGTAGGGACTTCAACATGAGCCGGGCAGGGAGCTCCCTTCTGTCCCCTCTGGTGCTCCATCCCACCGACCTCAGTTGACATCCTCCAGCCAGTGTTTCTGTAGTGCTGCACAAACATTGCAGGCAAAGTCACACAGTTAAAATCACAAACACTGTAAATCTCTGTCCTTCACATCAACGAGATTGCAAAGCCTTCACAAGCAGGAGACTGTAGCATCCTAAGGACATGGGCAGTAAAACATTCCTAAAGGCTGGTTGCTTTGATGAACTTGAGCAATGACCTCATCCACTTTTCTGCTGAAGCTCTGGAAGTTTCTGTTCATTTCCCCCTCCTGTTATTTATTACCATTAGTAGCACTCACTGGGTGCTATGTGCCTTGACTCCTTGTCAACCTCCTTTCAATGGAAGTTGAGGATGCTAAAGTAATTTGCAGCCTCTAGGCAATTTTTATTAAAAATCAGTCAGTGAAAGAAACTTCACTGGAACTCAAAACCTAGATATTCTCTATATGCAAATGGAACGTCTAGAGATAGATTAGTTTTGGA
The DNA here is from genome assembly GCF_949628215.1 of Phalacrocorax aristotelis. NCBI lineage: Eukaryota > Metazoa > Chordata > Aves > Suliformes > Phalacrocoracidae > Phalacrocorax > Phalacrocorax aristotelis. The sequence continues at coordinate 69,112,970 of NC_134276.1, read as the reverse complement.
GCAAATTTTATACACAAAATTACTTAGAATTAATCTCTGCCTGCACTCCGCATGGCTGTGATTTATGGAGGCATTATTGATGAGCCGCAGTGGGCTGGCCCTTTGGTTGAAAAGGTTAACTGAAATGAACATGTTTTTATGTAGCAGGTTTTCGAAGAAAAAATTGTGCCGCATCTGCTGAATCATCAAGACGAGAGAATGGAGGAAAAAATTGGTTTTGGAATGACAGCTTTCTCAGTGTACAGTGGGACACTTCCTTCCAAAGAAGAAATACCCATTTTCTGGGATGGTGTTATCATCAGAGAGGCAAATACATGTTCACTCCCTGAAACCCTGGCAGGCAGACAGCCCTTTCTGCCCAGCCTGCCTGCTGCAGCATGTGCCTGCTCAGAGGCAGCCCGACCTGTGCAGAGAGGGGCCGGGGCAGCGTGCAAGGTCAGAATTAATCCCTTCCGGCCAGGCCAGGCAGTGTGTGGCGCCGCAGCAGTTCGTGCATCTGCTCGGATGAGGAGAGGCCTCTCCTGTTTTGCTGTCGCTTCCCCTTCTCTGACCTCCTGCTGAGTGCTGCGGAGGTTTGATTTAGGGCCCCTTACCTGAAGGGATCTAGAAGATCCTTTAGGCTGTCCTCACTGCCACGACCACCCTCCACCTTCATACGTTAAGGGTTTGTCAGGTGTAACTGAAAGGTCAAAAAAAGAGTGCCCCTATACCATTTGATCGGAAAGCTCTCAAAAATTCATGCTCAGTGCCTGCCTCCACTCCAGGTGTCCCTCCTAGTGTCATCTGGCCACTAAACATGGGCACTTGCTCTTCAAGGGCAAGGTGCAATGTTCCCACAGGCAGAGAAGTGTGTCTTGAATCAGATGCAATTGAGGGCAGGATTCATAGCCTGAAGTGGGATTGCGGCTTTGCAGAAGTCACGTACACTAGTTTCACCTACTTAGGAACCACCCAAGAAAGTTAGTTTTCTGACAGGAATTACTTTATACTTTGAAAATGGGTCATTGTTTTCTTGTTGATTTAAAATGCAAGGGAGCTTTCCCAGGAGTAGCTCAGTTCCTGGTTATTCATTGCTCCAGAGCTAGTTATTGCTAGTACACTGTTTCATGTAACTTTGTAGCTGGACTGGGAAATGCTGCCTTGCTTTCTGCTGTACATAGCCTAAAAAAACCACAACTCATTCTCCACTGCAGGGGTGTGCAGATAGATCAGTGTAGCAAAGCCATCGTCATCATGCATACTTTCCAAACGCTTTAAGATAAATAAAGAAATATGAACGGTGCTGTAGTTTAATGGGGATTTGCATACATACAAGCTATGTATCATACTTTTAATATGCAAATACATTTTTTAAGACAGTTAAAAGCACTGTACGTGGGTTTTAGCCAATTACTGTCACGAAGCCAGTCAGCAATTTTTACCCTCTACTATTAACGCGAAGAGTTGGAAAAACCTGTTCCTCTCTTGCTTTGGTATTTTCAGATCAGAACTTTACAGTGCAAACATTACCTGGTTTGTTTAAATAATAAAGGCAGGACTTCTGACGTTAATCCAGGAAAGCAACTTTTAGGCTGGTTTATTTTGTGTTCCCCACCTTTTTGGAGACACAGAAGATACCATACAACTTTATTGTGCTTTGCAAGGCACTTGAATGTGTTGCAGTTACATCTGCAAAGAGGTTAAATATGTTGCCGAAATTGGTTAAATAGAAGCTATTATATGAAAAAAAGGAAAGTAAATAGAGGCATACAAGAAAAGCTGTGTTTTGAAATGGTGTCACTTTTTTTTTTTTTTTCCTGCAAGGAATAGGCATTGGAAAGGCAACTTTTATTAAAGTCTTTATTTTCCAGCACATTTCACAGTTTAAAGATAGTAAACAGCAAGCAGTGTTTCCCACTTGGTGATAAAATTTACTCTCCTTGAAACATTTTATGTAGGGAACATGCTGCCCCTATATATATCACTGGGTATAAACAGGAGCAGGATTTGGCCTGTTGTCAGAAGGTAGGTGGCATTTGGGCAGATGTCACCACATACGCCCCTTCTCCTGATTCTTTTGCCCCAGCTGAAGTTGCCCCAATCTCCATCTCACCCAGGTGTTCCTACACAGAAGCGAACTTTACTGTTTCTCAGTTTCCTATACTCTGTTGAAGGAAATGGATGTCTGTCTCTCTCTTTCCCCGGCTCCGAACCTGCCTCTTTTATCTTCCAAACTTTTCTGCAGCTTTCTTGCTGTGCCAGTACCCTTCTCAAATATGCAGTTTGCTCCCAGACAGAAATCTCTCTGTTTATGGCAAGGGGTAAGGAAAAGTGTTAAAATCTTATTGAAAAAGTTGGAGGAAAATGCTTGAGAAGCATGCTTTTATTTTTCCTGTTGTTTATAAGGAAATGGCTCAGGTGGAGGCAGTTTTGGTTCCAGTGTATAGAGCAGCTTCCATCTCCCAAACATATATTTTAGCCACGTGGGAAAGGTGGCAGAGAGTTGGGAAAATTGAATTCATGTCAGCTTGACTGGAAAACAGAGTTCTGGTTTGAAATAGAGAAGAGAAGAAAAAGAAAACAAGACTTTGTTCTTCCTTGAAGTGGAACAGAAGCCTTTTGAATAAGTTCAAGGCAAAACACACTTCCAGAAGAGCCAGTCATCAGTGTACCTCTCTGGGATGTGGAATATTTCAAGTATATGTTCTTACTCTTCCTCACTGGGGACAGACAGTTGAATACCCTGTGGCTTCTGGTTTGCCTCTGGTAAATGCTTCTCTTTCCCTCTGGATTTTGAACAAGAGTCTTGAACTGAGAATGGAAATTTCATTGAAACGAATGTGTTTCTACTTTCATTAAATTGTAATTTTCTGGCAAAAATAACAGTTGGAAGAATTGTTGGCCAGATCGACCGAGCATATATAGCTCTCAGAATAGATGGGATGCTAAAGAAAAGTATTCAGGTCTAAACTCAGTTTCAGTGGCAAAATACGAGTGCAGCTGAGGGCAACATGCCCTTTGATTTGCCAGGGAAGTAAAGCATTTCTCCCAACAACTGAACTGAATATTTTGTCCCTTCCAGTACAGTGATGATTACACAACACTGTTTATTCTCCATTTTTTTTTCATCTCATCCATCATTCACAGCTTGGATTTCTACAGTGATTTCACCAAGTTGGTTTACTGTACGATGCGAAATGGAAGTCAAGTTAATTTCGCGCTCTACCCACCTCAGTCTGATTAACTCAAATTAAATTTTGTGCTAATAAGACTGAGTGTGTGACCATAATTGGAAAGTCTTGAGTTCCTCTGACTGCAGGGAAAGTGCTGTTTTTCCCTGCATCATGAAAACATTTGAGTCATAACATCTGGGAAATTTGCAACAAACAATGGCAATAATCTGTTACCAAAGTCTGAACAGGTCAAGTCAGTGAGAAGTCCTGCTAAGGTCGGGATCGCTCACCAGCCATTTGGAGAAGGAGGAAAAAACCCTGGAAGTGAGAGCTGAAAGACTGGCGGGAAGGGGAGGCAAGGCAAGGCAAGAGAAGGGAAAGCAAGGGCAAGCAAGGACAGGGAAAGCAAAAGAAGAGAAAGGAAGGGAAGGCAAGGCAAGGCTTTGATCTAAAGATAAAGAAAGCTTCAGAGTAAAAAGAAAAGATTATGGTAAATGTGATTTTGAGTTTATAGTCCTATTTCATTTAGATCTACATATTTCTTGTATTTAATAAGGCAAAGAGAGACTGTTTTCCTCAACTCCAGCAATGTCTGCTTGCTCCAAGTATCACCCAGTCCCAGAAGAAGAAAGTTGTAAACCCAAAGTAAAACTACGGGAGGTAGGGTTTGGGAAAAGGGTGACTCTAAGTTCTGGGACTATGGGAGATCCTGGTATCAGTGAATTCATGCACCTGTGTAAGACCAGGCTGCATTTGTAAGACTAAGGAAATGTGTCCAAGTACCTGGCACCAGAAATGATGCAGGAGCACACTGAGATTTAAATAATGTAGAAGCACATAAATCCTGTGTGCTGGAATACAAACAGGGAAGCCTAGTGAGTGTCAAACAGGATAGGGGTAGTTGTAAATATACCTGCATTATAATGGAGCATCTACACTTCCTGACAGGAATTTGTGGGGATGTATATCATCCGTTGGTTACCTCCCTTAGCAGCAGGAACATCATGCTTGCGCAGTAAGTTTATTAAGTAAGAAACAACCCAGAAAACTCTTTAAAAAGCAAAGGCTCTTACAGCATACCATCCTAATGAACGTTTTGGGTCATAAATGTCACCACTCACCAGAGCAATTCAGATGATGTTTTGAAGTCAAGCCCTACTCTCTAACCCTGGGATCAATGGGAATTTGCTATTATTTTCTATGAAGGCAGGATCAATTCGGAGGCAGGATCAAACACCTAACTGGAAGAACTGCAGCACTGCTTCTGTGTGTCTTTCAGGTGGGATTTTAGTTTTAACAATATAATGGGCTTCTGTTGGTCCTCTCTCTCTCTGACAAACAGCCTTATAAAGCAAACATTCACAAAGCAGGAAGAACAGATTGTACGTGGCTTTAACAACAACATGTTTTTGGTCTGACTGCCCATAATATATGAAAATTAGAATACAAAGAACTGTAAATAAGACAAGGGTCTGAGCGCAAGCTAGCCTACTTGTACGTCATTTCTATTGCAAAATGAGGTGACAGGACCTGGGCTCGTATAGCAAATAGCCCTAAATTTCTTCCCTCCCTGCTGCCATGGGAGTATAATTTTGTCTATGTGACATCATCTTGAAACAATAGCTTTAAAAATGGAGACAGGTAATATTTCCCATTAGTTATATTCCACATCTGTAAAACATATACAATGCACTGTGGCTCGATAGAGCAACCTTTGGCAGGGAGCTTCCTGAATATGTGTAGCCAAGTTTCTCATTTACAGTTTTCTCATCATTTTGTACAATGGGAGCAGATTGGTCTCTAGAAGTAGATGGGGAAGGGTAAGATCTTAATGTGGGATGAGTGTGAAGGAAATGAAGGGGTCTCGACCTCCCACCACTGTACGCTGTCAGCCGCCTTTGTGGAAGTTGGCCATAAAACCTGGTGTCCGAACACATAACATACTACCCAGCGTGCCAACACTGACAGAGGCATCTTTTTTCTTTCTTCTACTGCAGATATAGGGATTATTTTTATTTTTGCAAATAAAACATGCATCCAGGTACCAAGGATGGAGTTGCAATACCAGTATTTGGGGACTGACATATATATGGTTATTTGTGATTTGCTTTTGGTGTCTGCTGAGCCCTAGCTCTAAGCCTGACATTTGGCTGCAGCAGGAAAAAGGGACAGGGAAATCTCTTCAGGAGCTAAAGATCTCACCTGAACCATGGGAGACCCTCAGAGCATAGAGGGTTTTTTCTGGCACACAGCATAAAATAGGACCCCAACGTTCTCCTCCGGTGCAACGGCCACCTATTGATCTTAGTGGTTGCTGTTATTCAGCAGGTTGCTGTTATTCAGCTACAAGCCAGTGATGCTGCCTCAGAGCCTGCCAACCTGTGCCAAGTGCATGCTCTCTCCCACAGCCACACTGGCCTGAGAAGGGGCTCCAAGTCACACTGCTCTGCTCTTTTCCAAGCGCTCCCACCCCGGCCTCACACTCTTCATTCTAAAGCTGAGGATGAGGCAAAGATAGACTCAACCCACTTAGGCTGTGGTATGCTTTTGAGTGGTTTGTTTGGCCTCAACAGATAAGTCACAAATTTTCTTGTCATTGTGTCTGGCTCTTGCTGTATTGTCAGCTTGAATGTTACCAAGGGGTTTTTGAACTGGGGATGTGACTGGGCTTTTAACAGTCTGTGGCATAAGGGAATATGCATTAAGCCATTGAGAATATTTCATCACAAAGAAGCTTTTGAAAGAACGCATCATATACACCTGCCGAGAAGCATCTCAAATAATTGACTTGATGATAATGGAACGAGTAAAGTGTTTGTGAGAGAGTGACACCACATCCAGCACACAGAGGACTAGCATTATAATTAATTAATGCTCACAGACATTTCCTTAGCACAGATGCTATGCTTTTCTGTTCTTCATCCTTTGACAGGGGCAGGGAGGGGAGGTGAAAATAAACAGTCAAATGCTCTGTCATTTTTGTCATGTCTTCCCTCTTTTTAATGCCTCACACAATTGATGTTTTCAAGGTCACTTTATTTACTGATGGTTCTTCATCACCAGCAATACCAACTTTGTGCTGAAATGAATCAAAATATATTTATTGTAGCACCCCCTCTGGATCCCTTATGCCTTCCCCTTTACTAACAGTGGTAAAATAAGAACAAGATATGTTAAATGAATATAAAATTAAAATACACTTCAGGTATGTGTTTTAGAGCCCTGGTGTTTATGACAAGCAACGTTATTCAAATAGGAATAAAAATATTTATAGATTGGGCTTCTCAGTTGGTTTTGCAATACAGCCCGCATGGGTAACGTATGATGAGATTCCACAATCACTTTTCTCCCACACACATATTGATGGAAACCCTCACAGCTGAACACAATTGCATACATCTCTTTTTCAATCTGTGCGTAGGTTATTACTGTAGATGCGAAAGAGCTGCATACATAAACCACTCACTGCCCTACCTGCAGTAACAGAGCCACAAGTCATTGCTTGGATGCATCCATCTGAATTTTTATTAGTTACTTCATTTTGATGAAGGTGGATCCCTGCCAGCATCCCACTGAAACCCAATCTTCAACAGGTCTTAGTGTTACCAAGACTTCTGAAAGGTACGGTAAAAACTTGGCAAGATAAATTGCCATCCCTAATACCTTTTTAAGTTGAACATTCAACAACAGTAGCACATCTTGCTGGCAGTTTCTTAGGGTTATCCTAAACTAAAAGAACAGGATGAAAATATTTCACTCTGATGATGCGCTGGTTGCTTTTGTAACTGTCTGGAGCATGATGCAGATTTGCATCAGGTTGTATCCTGGCAGCCTAAAGTTCTCAGGTTTTTAGTACAGGAATGGCAGTTTTATACAACCTGAATATTAGGTCCATATGAGTTTGTGCATGCAGTGTGCTTATGGACACGCTTAACGTAATGATTAGCAGTCTCTTGACTCGGCCACGTTGGAATCTTTAAGAGTCGTCTGGACAGGGTGCTGGGCCATCTTGTTTAGACTCTGCTCTTCCAAGAAAGGTTGGATTAGATGATACCTGAGGTCCCTTCCAACCTGTGATTCTGTCCTTTATCAAAAAAAATCTCTGTTTGACATCTGTGCGAGGCCTGAGATCTGTGACTGCTTATGCACTTTTGCAAGCATTATTTTGACTGGTGCACTCGAATTCTGCTTGGGCTTTGCAGTGGCATTTCATCCTAGGAATAATCTGTACCAGTAACACCTCGTACCTTACTGACAAGGTGACATTGGTTCTGGTGCCGTCTTTTTACTTTCCTTAATCTCCTTCTTCACTAAGGCAGCATCTCTGGTTTCTTTTGCACTGCTCTAATTTTTTTCAGAGTGATTTTTCTTTTACCCTGGCAGCATAACTTCTTGCGACAGCCACCCACTGGTTTTGTGGGTTCTCATTCATTTGCCACAGACTCTCCCTTCATTTACAGGTGTATAACCTCCACATAAGATGCCATCTACGTTTTGAATAGAAAGGAATTTTAGCATCACTTGCATCATCCCGATAGTTTTAGCGGTGCTTTTTTGCTTAATTTCAGTCAACCTGAATTAATTCTTGATGAATTTGTCTCAAAGATTGCCTGGTATTGGATTAATTTAATCGCTATCAATAAACACAGAATCCTTCATTAACAAACCTGTCGTAAGCTATTCTGTGGGTTCACTTTGGATCTTGTGCCGAGGCATTACTTGTGGCTTGCCAATACTGGATTAGCTTTTTGGAGAAACCAGTTTAGATATTCAGCTAACATCTAGCCAAGCACTACCCATGTTGCTCCCTCTCCTTTCTACTCAGGTTAACAAATAAATTTGTAGTTCCTTCTCAGTTGTGACCTCCAGTGAAATGCAAGCCAACCTTTGGCTGTTGCTTGAAGCCCTACTGCTTGTCAGAAGAGCTGCCTTTCTGTCCTTCACCTACAGTAACATGGACTCCAGAATAGTCTGTCCTCTCAAGGAGTGTCCTGTCCTTTGGCTCATGTTAAGCTCTATAACAGGTGGTACTGGATTGACATTTGGGAATTATGGCTCTGCAAATTGGGGGTTATGGCAGTGTGAAGTGCTCTGAAATGTGTTGTTGGAAAGTGTCTATATGAGACTGGTGTTAGAACTATTTTACTATTTTCATTATTATATGTAGTTACAGTAAAAAAGGGCAGTGAAGTCAAAACAGAGCAATGACAGTTACAGTCTAACAAGAGATTATATTTTAAAGTTCTTTTCCAATTGTACAGCTCATTCTTGTGACAAAGTACTGTCTCAGCATCATTAATGAATTTTGCTTCTGGGTATATCCTGTAGGCAGCAGCTGTGCCTTTAAAAAAAAAGATCCAGAGAGAACAGCACCATTTTCCTGCTGATCTGCTCAGCTTCCAAGCATAACAATTGAAAATAAGCATATTGGGAAGGACTGAGTAGACCTCGTGAAGTGATTTACAATAGTGTTACAGGGTGACTCCCAATAATGTTACAAATTGAGCATATGGTATTGTTCACCTCTTACTGTAAGCTTTCAGATGTAAACTAAAAAAGGAACAAAAAAAAGCGGTTTTGTTCTGGCGAATAATTATAAGTTCAGCAACATATTACAACATTAGCATATTAATTATATGGTAATCAACATAACAACAACACAGATCATAATGTGTTACTAATTAGTAACCTTGGATAACATTTTGAAAGGGACCTTCATGCTTTAGCAACCAAAGCCAAGATAATGTGGGCACCTACACCTCAGTGAATGTCGCTTAAGAAATTTTGAGAACGCTATTCCACACTTCCCTTGCCTTAAAAGAACACTTGACCCCGATGCTATCTTTTTATTATTATTAATGCTGTAGTTTTAACTGAGATTATTAGTTGCTTTCTCCTGAGCTTTTGAATGTGTATGGGTGTTCATCACAGAATGCAAAGCCCTACAGAGGTTCCCAGGGGTAGCACTGTCCTGTGGCATGGTCCATCCTACTCCATATCCCCTGGGAAGCTCAGGTTGATGCCTGAGATGTCTAAGCTATTGGGTACAGTTTCACCACTAGATGGGAGCATCGGTTATTTAGCCTTTGCTTTGAAGTGGTGTTCTTCCAGCCTTGGAAAATCATATTCCCTCTTGGCTTTTGTTACAAATTTGCGGGAGGCCTGAACCTCCCCCCATCGCTTCACAGCACACTTAAGAAACACTGGCTAACACTGATCCCTAGAGGACATCCCTCTGAGCTGATGCCCTGCATGACCAACATTCAAAGTAGTCCATCCCGCTGTTTAGGATGGAAGCACTCAGTTACTCCTCGAGTCTTGAGGGAAATGCTGGGAATTGCAAGAATGTTCCAGAAAGCTTGTTTTATGGCTTATTGTTTCATTGGGAAGCGGAGCATCAGTAGTTTGCCAGTTGTCCTAAAATCACACTGATCACTAAAGAAAAGTGAAAGTAAAAGGAAAGATGGATTTGACTTCTGTGGTCCAAAAACCAGTGCTGGAGTTGCTGCATTTCCAGACAGATGCACAGAAATAGAGGGAAACCTAACAGGCTAGCCCAGCTCCAGGGCATCCTTTCTGACCCCTGCGGTTGCCAGGATGCTCCCACAGCTCTTTTAAGCAAGAACAAATGCTTAAACAAGGCTGTGATCCAGTGCGTGTCCCTCACCAAAAGGATCTCCACCTAGGGGCATGTCTCTCCTCCTATGCCTCTGACCCCAGGGGGTCTGTTTAGTTAAAATATCCTCTTCCTCCCCCAAGGCACGTTTGCAATGCTTGAACTTCATAAAGGTATGCTTTAACACCTTTTCCATAGAGGCATTGCCTGCCCTCACCTTGATGGTGCTTGAATAGGAAGATGGCAGAAAATAAACCAAACTAAGGGCTGTCCCTATGCTCAGTTTAATTATAAATGAGCTGTTCATCCGTTATGAAGGAAATGCTTCCCACAGAAGCAGGACAGAGTACAGACCTCAACCCACAACCTCTTTTTTTCAGTAGAAAACTGCAGTGTATGTAACCAACAGCCACACTTCACAGAAACTTAACCAAGCAAAATAACACACATGGACCATTACTAACTCGGGACTGAGATTTGGTATGAATGCAGCCAAAGAGCCACTGGGTGGTAAAGGGTTCAGTTGTGTGCCTCCTGCTCTGCGCTGTGAGGGATATGAAGAAACAGAATCTGTAGCAGCCAGTCCATCAGCAGCAGTTCTTCTCTGGGAAGAAAATCTGGGGAAAGACATGTGGCCAAGATCTTCCTAGGAAAGGCACAGATTCAATTCAGCACTTACATGAGAGACAGCCTAGAGATTTCAGCAAATGGAAGGAATCCCCAAAACGAGGAGGCACAAGGGTTCAGGATCAGGCCCTAAGCCTGCCAGCCAAGCGGGGATGAACAATGGAGAAGATGCAGCAGCTGGAGGGCTGAGGTGTGGAGGTGGCCAACTGGACTTTGCAAACCAGAGGGGAGAATGGGTTGGTGCAGGTGGAAGGACACAGGGATAATGAAGAGCCCTAGAGCAGCCACGGACTGTCAGTGTTGAGCTTTGGCAGAAGAGGCGGGACAGCCAGGAAATAGCTGGTGGCATTGGACTGCTGGGACAATGTAAGCATGAGGCATGGGCTGCACCTAGGAGGCATGATGTGTGGCTGCATCAGGGGAATTCAACTTTCCTCCACCCGTCACTTCCAGCTTCACAAAAAGAAGACAGTCTTAGCCTCTGTGGCTAGGAAGAACCTCTTCAAAGGAAGGAGGCTGCTATGCTTTCAAGACCCTGAAAACAGAACACAAATGGGAAACACAAAACTTGGGAAAAAATGTACTTTTAACACAATTGTGATTTTCTCTGGGCATGACATTTTTTCAAGTCTAAAGTTGATGTTACCACAGCTACCCTTCTACTGGGTTGTGCCAGAGGCCAAGCTAGAAACATCTCATTATCTTTGACTGTAATGATTTGAGTCTCCTAGCTGTGTCCTGACACCATGCTTTTCCCAGCTGTGATGCAGAGCCATGTTCCTCACCAGCAGGAGCATCAGAGGTGAAGACACCCTCTGAAGTCTAGGATGTGTGAGGAATTTTATTTCCTCCTCATTAGCACTCACCGGGGCTTAGGGTGCCTCCCAGGTCACGGTGCACACTGCACAGGCTTACTAGTCCTGCAGGAGCCCATAGCCCTGTTTGGGAATACAAGGGGTACACGCCACACAAACAGTAAAATGGCATGACTGTTTATTGCTGGATGAAGCCTACCTGATTAAAGTGTGACAAACTGCTGAGCCGAAAAGCACACAGATTTGCTGTAATGCACAGATACTATGTCGAAAACAACTAGTTTTTCTCAAAATCATTTAACTTGTCTGTAGCCTCGGAGGAGATTACAGTTTATTGAACAAGTGAGTAGCAAAGTGGGTGGGTATCACATTCCATCAGACTTATGTAGGTTCAGCTAGGAGTAAAATCTGTCTTCAGGTTAGTTCCTTTGCAAGACTTTGTGATGTGACTAACACTGAGGTCAGATTTTATTGGCAAATCAAGTAGAAAGCAAAGCGAGGTGCAGAGAACTCATTTAAAATCACAGCTGAAATAATACCAAACACACAAGTGAAAAAATTACTGACAAAGTTAATTGCTTTTCTTCCATATTAAAATAGTTCCAAGTTTGTTCCAGTGTGAAAGTCACTCGCAAAGGATCTAGGGCATTAAAATTAAGCTTTCTTCTTTTGATTTAGTCCAGGAATTAGCTGCATGAGGAACTCAGGCAGGGACACCAACTAGAAGAAAATCAGAACAGTCAAAGATATAGGATCTGGCAAAGCTCTCAAAGGCAGTACACTGACAATTAAGTTTCTCACTAATCCCCGTGATGCATGTGTGCTTATAAGCCTATGGAAATTGTGATTGATTCATTTTTTTCTAAATTAAGAGTTTATTTCTCCAGATTTTCATTAGACTTTTTCCTTCCCCTCCCTTCCCTTCCCTGACAAGTTATTAAAGCACATGGACAAGATTCCACCTTATTTATAAATATGCAAGTCCGCTCGCATTAATAAGGTTGCATAGTTAATATGGCTACTTCTTTATAAGTAAGGGCCCAGTCTGCATCCTGTTTATCCAAGAACTCCCTGAAACACATTGGTTTGTTTTAAAGCATTCAAATATCTAACTGCTTAAAATGCAAGTCATGGGATTGATAAATATGCTTGGCTCAGGAGGAAAAATATCACTTTTACAGAGATGCATATCAGCATTAAGTATGGAATTTAAAAGCCCATAGAAATGTTGGTTTGACAGAGGAAGATGGAGCGTCCACTCTCTTCCTCCCAGGCTAGGTAACTTCATTAGCGTTTGACTTAGGGTGTGTAGATTGCCTCTTTCGCCACTTACGCTTTTATTATTTGAAAGGGCGCAGTCTCCTTTATGAGCCTTTGCTCAGATGTGGGATGCAGTGCCCATGGCCAGCAAGAGCTCTATAGGAGCATTTAAAGAAACAACTGTTCTATCTTTCTAAATTATACTGAACTTCTGCTGATTACTTTGCTAAGGCATAGTTCAGTGGATTGGAAATATTCCAGAAAAGTATCTTGGTCCAGCATTGGAAGGCAGTATTGTCTGACACTTGAAAAGTTCACAGGAGTGGGTCAGCTTTGCTAAATCTCCCAATTCACACCAAAGTAGCTGAAATCAGCTATAGAAATTTGTTGCTTCAAAATTAAGTTTTCCTTTCTTATGCAGAAAGGTGAAGACATGCTTGAAAAAGGTGTAATAAAGGCAAGCTGTCAAAGCTGAAACCAAACATTACAATTAACTCATAGCTGAATGCTTTTGGATAAATTACTTGGGTTATTGTTTCAAATGAATAGTTGAAGTAACGTTTTTTTTATACCTGCTTTGGGATAGAAAATGTGTTCTTTATGTTAAAACCTCTTTTAGGGCCAAATGCATATGGAGGATGTGTGTCCATCCTAGAGCATACAAGCCGGCTCCAGGGAGCTCAAAGGAATGTGGCCAGACCTCATGCTGGAGAGCTGTTCCTTTGGATCTTAGAAAGTAAAGTCCACTTGTCCTTTGAAAAGGAACAGAGAAATTTCAATTGTCTTTGTTCAGGTAACCTTAAAAAGAAAGCTAATTAAGGGAACTGTGTAGAAAGAAATGTAGGGGTACGCTTGTCTTCTGCAATGGAAGTGAATAAGAATAAACTGTGTATGAGAGAAATAATCTAAGTTTGCCATATAACTGAAGTGAGCTTGCCAAGTCTCATCTGGAAGGGGCCTCTGGTCCAGCCTTTTGCTGAAAGCACGGCCTCTGTTGTTAAGTTATCCAGAGCCCTGTCAGGCCAAGTCTTGAGTGTTTCCAGTGAGGGAGATTCCACCACTTCTCTGGACAACCTAGCCCAGTGTTTAATTGTCTCATGGTGAAACATTTTTTCTTGTATCCAGACAGAATTTCCCTTGAACTAACTCTGTGCGTCCTTGTGAAGGGCATACCTCCGTCTTCTTTGTAACTGCATTTCAGGTATTGGAAGACTGTGACTACATCACCCTGGAGCCTTTCCTTCTCTAGGACAAGCAAACCCAAGTTCTTCAATTTTTCTTCATGACAGGTTCTGCAATCCTCTTATCATCCTCATGACCCCTCTCTGGATTCTATTCAGTTTTTCAATGTTCCCTGGGGCTGGGGAGACCAAACCAGGGCACAGTGTTCCAGTTGTGGCCTAGCAAGTGCCAAGTACTGTGGGATAATGACTTTCCTTGATCTGCTGGTTGTACTCCTGCTGATGCAGTCCAGCATATGGCTTGCTGCAGGGGCAGACTCCTGGCTCACATTTGGTTCACTCCTCATTAGGACTCCAACTCCTTTTCAGCAGAGCTGAATGTCCCCAGCCTATATCCTCAAACTTGAACAACAATCGTTGATGTTGAGGAGGGAGGTTGTAGTTAGTCTTTTCATAACATACCCTAAAATGATAATGCAAGTTCTGTATTTTTGCAGTTTGGACTTCTTCACTACAACAAAGGGCACTTGCCATTTTGCAGCTTTCTGCACCAGCTGTCTGTCCAGTATAGTCCTTCTGCTGATCAGGGTTGTTTTAGTACCACACGAGGTAAAAAAAGAAAGGGTCCAAGTGGCTGCTGGACAGGATGGGATTCATTCTCCTGCGTAGTTCCTGTCTGAAATATGAACTGATGGGTCTGGCATTAATCCCAGCAGCAGAAATCTGCTAGGGTAAAGGAGCTTGTTGGTATATGACCAACAAATCTGAAAGATTTTGCCTCATGGCCACTCAAACCGGGATCAACTAGAAGAGGGTGGTGGGCCCCTGCTACTCTGAAGACATGCCAAAGGGACTTTTCTCAGGTAGCAAAGGGAGGAAATATGACACATCAGGGCAGATGCTGAAGCCTCAGGGAGAGAAGGGTGAGGAAAGAAACAGATTGTCTGAGTCAAACTGCTCAGTCACTAGTGCAGTATATTGAGAGAGCCTGAGAGCGCCCTGGCAGTCTTCATTGCACCTCTGTTAGACAGGAGCACCCGCTTCCTAGTGGTATGTTCCTACATCTTAAAAAACGTACATATTTTTCTCTATGACTTTATTAATCTTGTACATTCCCAAGTAGTACTGGAGACTTTGTCCAGTCTTTTTTTGAATGGTCAAAGCAAGGGGACTTCCATCAGTTCCAAGAATTCAGTGATCCATTGCTGGGTTACAATCAATGTTACAAAAAACTTCCAAGAGTTTTATCTGCATTTCCTTTGATCAATGCCATTCTTTTGTTACTAGCTATTCCTTAAATCATTTTAAACAAGGTTTCTTGGTTTCTTTGCAACTGCAGATGCTTGTATGGAGTTATCCTATTCCCCTTCAGTCAGTTAGTGATACTGAGCTAAGCATGTTTATTTCTTTTAATCTTCTCCAGAAATGAATCCCTCAAGTCCTTTAATCATTTTTGTTGCCCTTTTGTGAATTTTCTGCAGTTTGTTGCAGCCTTTCTGGCAGAGATGTACTTAGACTGGGGAGCAGTAGTCTACCTACAACTTCTCTGTTTGCTTCTATCTGCACCTTGTCTCTGGGTTCTCACCTCTTCAGCTGGGGAATCAGTGGTGAGGCCCTCAGCAGCCTTTGGAAAATGGAGTAGGAGCCTGAAATCAGCTCCATCAACTAGTGATAGTGTTGGAGCTGACCTCTCTGTATGTTGTTTGGCTGAGCCAGAGGAATACAGATGCTGCCAGTCCTGAGAAAGCTGCTGCCCTCCTGAATCTGCACACGTGACTGAGATGTGTTCCCAAAGCTTTGCATAAGCCATAAATCAGAATGCTTTGTAGCTGTAAGCATATGCATGTGGAGCAGGCTGATGGAGGAAGCAATTGTATTCAAAAATGTAGTCTTGTGCAGAGAAGGAATTAAAGAAAATGGTATAGCATAGTGCATGTTTCAGCCAAAGTGGAATCCTGCTTAATATAGGAGCATTGGCTGGGACTTAAGGGACATAAACATTGCTTTGCAGCTTTCAGTTCCTGAGGAAGATTATATAGAAATTCAAATCCCAGCATGAATTTTAACACACAGCTTCCAACAGCTGTTGGGTATCACATAAGGAATTGGCAAGTCTGTGGCAGCAGCTGCATCTTGCCACATCCCTGGCAGTACCACAGAGCTGTAAGAGATGGAGGTGACACAGGTACTTTTGTGAGGCATTTTCCACTTGGGTTGTATGGAAACAGAGCAGCTGTGATGACAGAAGACGTTCAAGACACCATCATGTTACTTTCTCCAATAGAGTTAAAAAAAGATCATAATTGGGTGGTTTTTTTCAGTCTATAAAACGTAGTTACCAAGCTATGATACTATATATACTAAATCAAAATACAGGGGTTTGATCTTCAGAAGAGAAAACATGTTTTGAAGTCAGAGACATCCTATTTCATGCATGGCCACATGATTTCAGAGGCAGAGCTATGAATTACACTTGCAGTCTTGCTTTTTATTCTACCGACGTGGTTTCAGGTGCTTTATTGGCACTTGTCCCCAAAAGAAGAGGATGAACACCTTAATCTGAAGAAACTGATGCCCATTCTGACATCTCTGAAAAACTCACGTGTTGTTTCCATCCCTGTTGGTGGGGAAAGAATGCAGCCACACTGCAGCAGTCCTCTAGGTGGGCCTTTATTCAAAGTTGGATCAAAGGATAACAATTAACTGTAGCTGTTCCATGACATTCATTCCTCACATACTTTAGGGCATTTGAGCATTACTATTGCTTTGTAATAGACAAGCAGCACACAGTAGCCACCCATCAGATGAGAGGAGTGACATCTAAGAAATCCAAGAAATCAGCAGTGTCCTAACACAAGAGAATTCAATCACTTGCAAACGTTTTACCCTACCCCTTAGAACAGCTGGTGGATTTTTTTCTTCTCTGTCCAAAAGAACAAAAATGAAACAGTTTGTGTAGATGTTTTATTTTTCACAATGACAGCTACCTTGCTTTTCACGTAGAGGAATGTCTGAAGGGGTTAAGCCTGGATGTGGGCTATGTACAGCTTTCAGTGGTTAGGGGTCAAGGCAAAAAAAGGACTCAATTTTTTTCCCATGCTTTTAGAGCACAAACTACTGAATGTGCAAGATTCAATATCAGGTAGTAAGCATTTCTACGGACTGGGTCTGCACTTGCAGCAAATTCAGTGGCACCACGTATGATCCATAGGGAATATGTAGGTATTCCATAAGGAACAGGATTTCAGGGGTTGTGGAGTGCTGGGAGCGAGTTCTCTCTACTCACTTCATCTCTTGTTTCTGATTATTTTCAGAGTCCTCAGAGACACCTTCCTATAATAATGTCTGCAGAAACAATTCTTCATGCATTCAAAGGAGCTGGACCAGGAAATGAATATGAATATGTATTTACAAATATATTTTTGTAGAGGAGTTGAGTACCCATTTTAATGAAACAAAACTTGTACAAATGAATGACATTAAGCAAAGCAAGACAGATCATCTCCTTTCACTGTGGGAAGTCTATCCCCAGGTTTCCAGGACATCATGCAGAGTACTACAGATCTAGGCTTGATCTCCAAATACTCCAGACACAGCCCCTTCTCCCCCTCCCCCAAATTCTGAAAACTTTACTATTCACTGCCGGGCTTGCAAATCAGTTGATTTTTGCTAGGAAGAGATCTCTGACACTTTTAGGAAAAATATGTGAGGCTATACTTGAAAAACTTAAGAAAAAAACAATGTTCACATCTATATAATCGAGCTTATCAGTCCTGGAGCTTGCTTCCTTTTCTCAGATATCTGAAATCTGTGCCCACACCAAACAGTTTGAGTTGGCCCACAAAATGTTGGTTTCTTAGTTCTTGTAGTAATTTTCCACCTCTCTGGCACCCACAAGACTATAGTAAGCCTAGCAAATTAATGTTGTCTCTGCTGAGAGTCAAGAAAAATGTCTCTATAGCTATTGTTTTCAGTTCAATTTGACCATGTTATTTTCTCCTTCTCTAACTGTGCTCTCAGTGGAGTTTGGAAGGTGATTCAGCTGACCAGCTAATAGGCATTTATTTCAGGATGAGATACATCTCTCCCCATGCTCCAACACTGTATTGACTAGCTTTCCACTGAGTAGGGAGGGAGTTTACAGATCTAACTTACATGTAAACACCTAAGTGTAGGTATCAGAATTTGGGTGTCTGTAGTCTGGAGCTGGAGCTCCCCTTAAGCATATCTCCATAGACAGAAAGTTTTGGAAGAGGATAGTTTTTAAATACTGCTTCCAAGAGATGGACCAAGAAAAAAGTAGTTGTTCACAGATTTAAAAGTGGACATGCTGATGAGAATGAGAGTGCCCTGGCAAAGCCAAGACCCTGGGTCTTCCATGAGAAGTAACACTGAAAGGAAGGGAGGTGTTGCAGTGGTTCATTCATATACATTTGGCCTCTAGGATCAACCTCAACATGACCACAGGATGTCTCAGGGATGCTCCTCTTCAAACATGTCCACAGAAGCCTGGAGTGAGTGCCCGGAACCCAAACCCTCAAACTCAAGCTCTGAGAAAGTGAGGGAGATGTCAGAGTGTGGCTTAGGTTGGCCAAGTACATGTAGCACTGACCTGTCCTGATCCAAGCCGTCAGGTGCCCTACACATATTTAAAAGGAACGTAAAGATAAATGAAGCAAAAAGAATCCTAAAAGCAGAAAAAGCCACGGGAAAAGCATCATTCTCCCTGAGAAAAGTTGTCCTCCTTGTGTAATTAAGTTTGCTCAATTTAAAGTAAATCCCTTCCTGTCTCTTCTCTTCATGCTAAAGTGCTGTGCACTTGGCAAGGCTCTAGCTGAAGCAGTATCCTTCAGAACATGGGCAGACAATTTTCCAGTGGTAATAAGGCAGCAGGAGTGTGTGTGCAGTGGTCTCAGGGAGTGCGGTGGGAGCTGTGTCCTGGGGGAGGGCTGGCAAGCTCAGGCCATGCTTGCAGAACAAGCTTATTTCCAGGCAGAACCCAATGACCCTATCCACAGATGCAATCTCAGCAGTGTTCATCACTGTAATCAAGCTGGTTAAAATAAAGGCCAGCCTCTCCATTAGTTTGGTACTCAGAAGGGAAACAGGTGTATTTATGAAGTTTTGGATCCAAGGAAGTCCTTGCATGTGGACATATGCAGTTTATGACCCCTTGATTTTCAGTCCTGTTTCTCTTACTGCACTCCAGGTTGCAGGAAGGACCTGGGAAAGATGGGATTGTTTTGAATGGAAACAGCTAGAGTGGGAAAAATGCATCTAAAGACTTGTTTACACTAGCAAGTCTTGCAGCTTTAACTGCACCAGTAAAGAAGCCATTCCTACTTCCCGGGGTCCCAGTACAATTATACCACTTAAACATGCTTCTAGTGGTAGAGCTTATTCTGTTTCAGGCTGAAAAATGAGTTCCTCTAGTCCAAATGATACTTTCATACCAGTATAACTACACCTAAACTGCAGTGTCCAGAAATAGATGTAAAACAAACATACACACACACACACAAAAAAAAGCCTATATCATTGTGAGCTAGTGAAAATAGCTATAGCAGGATAAAGCCTCTCCAACACAGGCCAGGCCTAAATGGCAGGCAAACACATGGTATTCTGAGTAGAGAGACTTGTGTAAACTGCAAGCTCTAGTCAAGGTATACAAAAATTATCTCTGCCCTCCATTCCTTCTGTGTTTAGCAATGCAAAATGTCTTTCCCTATCATGTGCATCAGTAGGAGAAGGAAATGACTGGGTAATTTATGCTGAAACTCATTCACTGCATTCATTTAGATAGCTATGTTAAACCTTTCTGAAGGTTTTTCATAATGCATAATGCAGTGCTATTGATTTATTCCCCCTAGATTGTCCTTTCTGCATACCTCAGTACTGCTTCTGAGCATCTGAGCCTTTGAGTCCTGTGCAACAAGAGCTACGCACTTCTGACCTGCATCCCACATGAGTAGGAAACATCCTACAGTGGTACTCAAGGATTTTTTGTTGTTCGGATGGGTCCAAGTCTTCCTTTGCATGAGGCTTCCCCAGACTCTTCAGAGCGTGCTGCTCGCTTAACCTGTTCACCAGGGAAGAACTGGTGCTCTGAACCAGACTTTGGAGCTAGCAGAGTTGCCCCTGTGCACAACAGTCTTCCAGATGCCTTCCTCTTCCCTAAGCTGCAGCAAAAATGAGCCTGTAGTAACACGCCACCCCAGTGTCCGAGGCAAGCAAAGATAAATGCAGATAGAGTGAATTTGCCTGCTTCTGCTATGGACAGTGTAGGCTACATCTACACTGTCTTAGCACAACACTCTGCGGCCCCAGCCCTAGGGAGTGTGGCCTGCCTTGCGTGCGTGCGTGCTGTATGTAACTCTTCAGTATCTAGAATTTGGCTTACTCTAACCCTTAGACCACTCTTGACTCCCTTCTGTACCCAAAGTGATGAGGATAGATCATGCATACAATGTTGACAGACTGGGGGTTTAGATGATGCAAGACAAGGTGCTAACAACACTGACACCTCTGAGTTTGCCCAGGTCTTATACACAGCAGACAAGCAAGTTTGCTCACCTTTTAATATATTATTGAGCCACAAAACTGCTTGTACTAAAGACTCCTTTCCTCCACTCCCCAAACAGTATTGGAAAATGCGTAGTGGGTGTGTGGGGTCACAGCTTATCCTAGTGACAGGGTAGAATATTAGGAGGAAAGAGGAAGACAAGGGGACAGGGCCACAAGCTGAGGGGCAGAGCTGCCTAGGGCTATGACAACTGCCATACACAAATCTCTTTGCCACAGTAGGTCAAAGGGAACAAGCATGAGAGTTATGTTGATCTGCGTGCGAAGCCTGTGCAGTCACAGAAGTTGTATCTACTCTTGGTCAAAAGCCTTGGTCGTGGCCTCCCAGGAGTTCTTCCTTACAGCAGTTACCCTTTCAGCACAGCCTAGGGACATGTTTCATGTCAACCAGGGAGGTTCTTCTAATTTTAAATATATGTCCTTCAACAACTCTGTAGCTGAAGCCTACATTTAAGGGGATCAAAGTTTCACCCTGCGGCATGGTAGCTGGCATCTGATTTTAAAAGCACAAGTATACTCTTTAAAAAAGCATCCAAGCGAAACCAACAGACACTGTAATTTAAATCAGAATGGTGCTTAGTCCCCTTTTCCTGTAGCACTTGTAAAAGTAGATGCTGCATACACTCTCTGTATTTACATACATATATGCGTAAGTATAGTGACTGCCAACCACTTTGTAAAAAGTGTACAGGTTGAAATAGCAAGTGTTTGCAACTTCGGAAATGGTAGAAATAAGATCACTCAGGCAACCCGAAGATGGGTCTGTCTGAATGATCATGTGGTCCTTAATTGTATGAGCAGGCATTTCTTTATCCTCGCAGAATATCTGCCTCTCTCAAGGCACTGAGCAGCCCTAGCTGGTGATGAATCAGGACTGTGCAGAGGGGGGATCAGCTAGCTATCCAAATTTCCCCCAGCATGAAAAATTTTAGCTCAGATGGTTGTGATTTCTGCTATCTAATGACCAGATGATTCTAAGTCTTACAATGGAGAGTATTAAGAATTCGTGTGAATTCTTAATTCTGTGAAGCTGCTGGTCTTATAAAAAATAAAGCCTATTCTTTCAGGATTTGTGGTTCTTACACTTCTTTCCCTATTGAGCAGAGCTGAATGGAGGCAAACTTTGCTGGTTAGCTTTTCTTCCTGTTCAGCCACAGGTCTCATCTCACACTTTTCAAAATTTTTCGCACAGCCACCCTACAACCAGAACAAATGCTCACAGACCCAAGCCACAACAAGGAGCAGTTAAGGATTCCAGCATCGATTAAGAAAAAGGGAAAAAGAAAGTATATCTGAGAACCATTCAAGATGCTTTACCATTCTTCCTTAGAGCCCCTGTCCTCCCACATCTGTTGCTTAATTTTTCCCACAAGAAATAAACCGAAGCACAACCAGTAAATTTCAAAGAAAACATTTATAGCTCTCTCATATCTCCACTAGTCATTTTGAAGTCTGACATAAGAAGACCAGCTGCAAAGGATATGTTTACAAATGTGAACTTTTTGAACGATTGATGACCACATGCCAAACCATAAATGCTGAGTAATTAATTATCCAGAGGGCCTTGTGAATCATAAAGGCAATTCATCTTTTCATTTAGCTGAGCCCTATTGCAGGACATTATCAAAGCTGTACAAACCAAGTAAGCAAGAAGGAAAATATGTTACAGTGTATTCTTAAGTAGTAAGATAAAAACAAAAAATCAATCCCAAACCCAAAGTAAATGCACATATCTGTATTTAATCAAACTATGATATTTTTCATTTATTAATTTGTTCCTAAATTATGTATCTATTATCATCCCTAGACCTGCATGTGATTTTCTGCTTCTGACAGCCTTCTGCACACATAATTCCTCTTGCAATCAGTGAGATTTTAACACACAGGTGCAGGAAAGTTTTTCTTCTTTATTATCTGGGAAATGTTTGGTAGCAGAAGGGCTGTGTGCATAAGATCTGAACCCTGAAATGAAGAGAATTGCGCTTCCAGCTCCACCCAAGACTTCTCATTTAACATTTGTGCAAAGGTCTCCAAGTTACCAGCTGCCTTTACATCAAAGCTGCCATTAAAACCTGCCTACGTCCCACATCACTTGTTAGAATAAAGTCACTAGTAATAACTAGGTTACAGATCCAAGGGTGGTGAGGGTAATCTAAGTACAGACTACATTTCTTGCACACAAACAGGTCAAAACCTCTGTCTTGGATTTACAGATACATTTACATGGCGATGAAATTGCCTTTACAGAAATCAGGCTAAGTTCACTGGAAGTTTTCACCAATATAATTGGCAGCAGCTTCCTAGGGAGAAGAACTGCCAGAGGGATTGGGTACTGGGGGCAAAAGGACATTAAACACACTCTATCAGTTGCAGACTGCAGACGGTGCAGTAGCTCTCCCACTGAGAGGTAATGGATGATGAAGAGACACAGTCAAAATGTCTCTGCAATGCTCACGGGCCCCGGCTGTGCTCAGAAAGAGATTTCTTCCTGAAAATCCGAAATCTTGGGCCCTCCTCCCCTGGAGCAGAGCAAGAAGGAAGACCAAAGGAGGAAACTGCTTTGAATGAAAACCACGTGCACGGTGTGTGCAAGGGGGACATGGCTGAGGCAGGTATGTTTTATTCTTTATGGAAGTGGCCCCTGGGAAACTTCTCTTTGCATGGTTTATGAATATAATATTTGCTCCGCCATGCGCTCAGCCATTTAGTCTCTAAGGTCTCTGTGCTGCAAAATATAGCCATGAACAGAGAGTGGTGTGCTCTTGCAAAGCTTCACTGACTCAATGGGATTCTCACCGGTTTGCAGGCAGCATGCAGCCTAAAAAAAGTGCAAAGGAGCTTAGTGTCTTGTGCACACAAGACTTCGCATGCCAACGTATTGCATCTGCCCGTAGGTGGTGTTAAACTTGGAGTGTAGTCTGTCATTTGGAATGCCAGTGCGCTAAAAAGAGATTGGCAGGAAGATATTGTCTAGGAATATAAATGCCATGTGTTAAGTGGGGTTGTTATTTCAAAGCTAGGTGAAAAAAAGATTTTGTTACTGCGCTGGTTTTTGTTTGCTTGAGTTATTTCAAAGATGTGGCATTTGGTGTTACTGCACTCCAGCAAGTTTGGAGCTATTTGGTAGGAATCCTGGAAGCTCTCCTATCACAGTAGACCACTGCACATTCAGAAAATCTGTCTATCATTTGGGAGTTGCTATAGCAACAACCTAGTTCCAGCTGGAAAAAACTGGTTCACTTCTCCCTGCATACGCTGCACTACAAGCTTGCTTTCTCCCATTGAGCAGCAGCAAAATGTCTTTTCGCATTTGAGGCATAAAATAACACTTGAGAAAGGGAACTCCATGGAAAGGACACCACCCTACCCTCCTAGCATGCGCTAGTTAGCAACTTATTTACTTCAAGATGAATAAAATATTGTATTTCTAAAGCAGATTCCTGGTATTTCCAATTGTTGTTGCTGAACTCAAGTCTACATTAAGAAAAGCAATTTTGCAGCTTTTTAACCAATTAAGCACTTTCTTAGTATTGCTATAAATAAAGATACTCTTTTCATCATAGTTACCATCAGTTCCCCTCCAGCTATTGGAAGGCCTGTTCGCTAACCCACAAACTATAGTGATTACAAACGATCTCCAGATGGTACCATGGCAGGCCAAACTGATGGTATATTTAGGTCCAAATGCTTATCTTCCCAGTCACAAGCAAGAAATTCTTTCAAAATGTGCCTGAGGTTTCCCAGGAGGGAAGGGGGTATGTCCCTCGTGTCCTGTTTGGATGCAGGAAGGACTTCTACTGTGCAGGTCCCAAATTCGGGTCACTGCGGGTGTCAGTGACAGGGAGCACGAGCAACAGGGGCTGTTTCTTTAGGACAATATGGTTTACATGCCCCAGCTGTCAGAACTGTCCAGGCAGGAGGGCAGTGTGCTGGTAACATGCCAGCTTTCCACTGCAAAATGAAAGAGAGTGCTTTAGCTGGTGCATAATATTTTTCCAGCGGCAAAATTTCTGCAGGGCAAGTGATGCTCTCATCTCATGTGCGCCCCCACTGCTTGTAGGCTCTGCCACTACAGGCCCCAGAGCAGCCCTCTGTGTCCTTAAAGCAGTTGTTCAGGTACAACTAGATAATGCTGAGACTTTTGGTCACCTTTTCTTTTCCGTGCCTTCCAGTAAACCAGTTGCTAATTCCTTTCCTGCAAACTGAGCCCACAGAAAGCGGCAGGGTTTGTGTCCATCTTGCTGAGGAAAGGGAAAAAGAGGAGTGCCGTAAAGGCAATGGGTCACTACAAGCACAGAGCATCCGGCCATTAGTGCGTGATCTGGGCTTTAATATACAACTATCTCCATGCAAAAACCTCCTAGAAGAAAAAAGAAACTCTCACGAGTTGATCAAGTCAGATGCTGAACTATTTGCAGCGCTTGGTGTTTCTCAGCCTTTTCTGGTCTGACTTCCTCAAAGGACGGTCATAGTCTAGTCCGTGCAACGCTGCCACAACTCCGCTCATTTACAGGGTAATTTCAATAGGATTCACTCTGAATATTCTTTTATTACCCCTGGCTTCCTTCCCCAATTCCCTGGCATACTTACCTGCATGAGTGGGAAGAATTCAGGGGAAATAATTTTGATTTTGAAATGTAAGTAGTTAGAATCTTTCTGAGGATCATCTCTGAATATCTGATAGATCACTGGGATTCTGCAGACCAAGGCAGAGAAATGCTGCGCTAAATGACCTCAACTCTCCTTCTGTCACATATATCCTTTTAATCTTGCACCCTGAACCCAGCAGAGACACAGCTTTTCTGTGGTGTCTGGGTCTCTGCCAGCTGCTTTAAAGCTTCATCCTTTTTTATTCCAACAGCGGATAACACAATTGCAATTTTAACAATGGAGAAGTTTCTCTTCTGCCCCCTTCAGCTCAGGCTGGTAGAGCGTTGAGGCTCAAACTATTGAACTGCCTCATTGCTATCATGATGCAGAGATATTTGTTTAACAAATGTCACCCACAAATGATGCACTAAGAAATACAGGGAGTATTAATGCAATTGGTTTTTCATCCTCCATTCGAATGGAGCAGTATTCGCTCCTCCCTCCTTTGTGCATTTGTTCCTTCCTGAGATCTCTCTCCGCAAACAGCCCTATGCAGCTGGATGGGGGGGCAGCCAAATCAATGGGCTACAATGGGGTAGGATCTCACATGGAAGAGTTTGCCCAGAGAGGCTGAAGCTGGTCAAAATGTCTGAAGCAGCAGCTGCTGTGCATGGGATCCTGTTCTCTTCAGTTAAGGTTCCTAATATTTAGGATGGAAAAAACCTCAATGGTCTTCTCAGGACGTCATTCTGCTTTCAGCTCAGTGAAGCATCTATTTTATGCTTGGAATCCTTAAACTGTTATGCACTTTAGCATCTTTTATCTCTGCTACTTCCCTCATGCACTTCACCATAGCAAAATCATTAGGGACATTTATGAAGTTAATACAGTGCACAGTAGGCTTATCTACTTAGCAATTTTTCTCTTTCTTGTGTCATTTATCCACCTACACATGCAGTCTTTAGAGATGGGTAGGCTTCCTGGGCAGGGAAGGCCAGGAAATACACCTTCTAGTAATGGCACAAGGTGCTATTTAATTTGGTTTTTAATGTGATTTGTGATGCAGCATGGCCAATAACTTATCTTTCTGGTTGACAGAACAGCCACTTTCATACCTGTTAGGATCCTTTCTAAATTCATTTAAGCAGTCACATTGTTAGGAACATCTCCTATTGAAGGCTGCCTTGTTGCTCCATCATGTGTATGGGGTTTATTCTTCCAACAAGCTGTTTTGCCGTTCATTCATCCCTTTCTGAGCCTAACTGGCCTGAGAGTCCAACCTGTCTCTTGCATGTTACATTGCGAAGCTCTAACTGTAGCCCAAGGGATCAGTGTTGAACAACATGATTTTTTAATGAGCACACTCAATGTGGGTTGCTCTTGTTTAACATGAAAGAAAAGCATAATCCCTGCTCCAAGCCATTTGCAGTCTAAGGGCTGGATTGTGGCTCTAAGCCACATCCAGCAGTGGGGGGAAG
Organism: Phalacrocorax aristotelis; assembly: GCF_949628215.1. Lineage (NCBI taxonomy): Eukaryota > Metazoa > Chordata > Aves > Suliformes > Phalacrocoracidae > Phalacrocorax > Phalacrocorax aristotelis. The sequence continues at coordinate 69,086,669 of NC_134276.1, read as the reverse complement.
GTGCAGAGGGAGCTGCTCCTGAAGACTTTTTTCCCAAGGCTGTGGGAGCTCAAGGAGCAGCAACTGCTGCTACTTTCACGTGTAAATTGTGGAACATGACTGACATAAATTGGTGGCCCAGCTATCACTCAGGCAGGAGGCATGAAGCTTCCCTTTATGTCTGAATGCCAGCAGTGATATAAAGAGAAGGGTCCTTGCCCTCACTCTTTTTTGCTTGTGCAGGATTACAGCAGAAGGACATACAGGGTTGTTATAGGAGGTTGCAGCAGAGCAGACACTCTTGTCTTGTTCTACAGCTTTTTGTCATGGACATTGATAAGGCAACGAAAGCAATTGTCTTCCTGGGCAAACAGGTTGCAGTTGTTTAAGTAGGAAGGGCAGATAGACATTTGTGTTCAGCCAAATAACTGAAGAGAGGCCAAGAAAAGCTAGGGTCAAGAAAGGTACTTTCCAGCCATGGCTGCTTATGCAGATTTATCACAGAGGTGGCATCATGAACCATGCATCCAGTCAGCGTGTGACTCAGAGATTGCTTCCTCTTCATCACCAGCTTTTGGAGCTAGTAACCCACAAAGGACCTTGATCTGAAACTTTTACAGTAGTGGGTTTCTTGAGTCAGTACTATTCGAGTTCTTCAGATGAAAAAGAACTTGCTCAACCAAGGAAGGAAAACTCTTATTACTACATAGGAAGAACATCTGTTCCTAAACAACCAGCTGTTTCTTAACAACTCTTTTCTGCAGGATATAGCATTAAAAACAGAAAAAAAAATCTTTCCTGGTCCTCAGGCTAGCAAACAAAACCTTCCAGGTAAGAACTGATACTATAGATTCAGAGATTTTATTTCTTTCTTGACATCAAAGAGGCATTTTACCAAGAAAGAGACAATCAGTAGTAGGGTGGTAGGGAAGTAGTGGGAGAAGACATTACAAAGTAGTAAAAGTAAATTCTGATTAGAGACTTGGAAATCTGCCAGGTGGCAAAGAAATCCCTATACAGGGAATGAGAACAGGAAGAAAGAAATGGAGAATGGGAAGAAGAAGGGGCAGGAAAACCCAGGACACTCCATGCACTTCAACATCTGTATACAGTGAAGGCAGAATGGTGGAAAGAAGATTCATGGAGACAGCAGCAGATGAAATGAAGCTGGCTGAAAGCTGGAACATTTTTAGACTAAAGGAAGAAACCAGTGGAAAATGGATGTCAACCAATGTCAAGTTAGCAAACTTGACCTTTTGCAACCATGTATGACTTTAAAGAGTCCTATTCTAGTGATAGAAATGTGCATTTGTCCTTCAGAAATGCAATACACTATATTTTGAGCACCAGACTCAAAAACTGGACTGTTGCAACTCTGAAGTCTATAAAAGATGTCAGAAATGAATTGGTTTGATAAGTCTGATATAGTCAAAGAGGTACAATTTCCCAGCATGGACAAAATTCCCAATACCATTTCCTTTGTACGTAGAAGACATACAATTATTAAGAAATTTTTTAGCCTAACATAATTCTGTATACAGTAAGAATTATACTGGTGTTACTACATATATATAAAAAAGTAATTTAAATTAAGCCAATGTAAAACCTGTGTTCAGATTAGATTAGATCAGGATTTACAGACAGCTCAGGCAGCCCTAATTTTCCAGTGTACCCATGCTTTGGGAAGAGAACCAGTGTACCTGCAATAGCACCTAAAATAAGACCACAAATTGCAGCACTAAAATCCATCCACAGCACAGCAGTCCCCAGGCTGGGATGTGCTTGCAAAAAGCCAGTGAAATCTGGTAGATGCCTAAATACGATCATCAGTGTATGTATAGATAAATGACTGGTGAACTGGATACCTTGTTTGTCTACAAAGACAGATCCTTCTCTTTAAGACCTCTGGTCAGATGCGGGCAGTAGGCACTTTCAGCATGTGCATAGTGCACATGGACAGCAGTGGGTCCAGGCTCATTTCACAATACCTTTGAGAAAGGCAAGGTCCTCTTTTTCTGGTATAGTGCTTAAAGCCTGTATACGAGGCATGAGGGAGTTGCTTTAGTCACCTCATCAAGCCCAAAAATATACAAACCCACATGTGTGCCTCCATAAATGCCACACAAAATAGACTGAAGATGGGGATGAATGGGACACTGTCCCACTCTCCTGTTGAAGTGGAGGGACGGTGCAGCTAGGGAAGTACAAGTCAGGGGTAGGTAAGCAGGATAGGGCAAGGGGTGCCTGGTCTAGCCTTGGGCTAGGACACAGGCTTGCCTTTCCAGATGGATTTTTTCAGCATCAAATGCAACCTTCCTGAAGCCTGTATGGACAGTACAAGAATGTAACCTTTTGATGAGAAGCATATGCACCACGAATAACCTTATCAGACCTGAACACAGGCATACACAGGTTGAAAAACATTTGGCATGGCAACACAGATTCCTCTTACAGCCTTGCCAAGCATATCCATGCCAATTCAATCAAACACAATAATTTATTGTTAAATAATGAGTTTCCTAAAAACGGCCAAACTCTGTGTTATGCCTCACAGGAACAACTGTGTGAGTAGTCCTTTTGTGCACAAGGCTCTATAAGTTAATACGATTTGAAACCAACGTCACTTTCATTTGACTGTAGTCTGTTTACAGGGGAAAGCTGGTTATGGTTTTGCAAGAGTGAACGGGGAACTGTGCAGACTTTTAGGCTTGATTATTTTTAATTACCGGTGCAGACATACAAGCACATTAAATATCTGATGAGGGATGGGAACCACACTTCCAAAAAACTGGCTGCAGCTCCCTGCTATCGCAGGCAGTCACATCTCACACAATTATTAAAGTATTTTTGTTCAAACACAATTATGCCTGCATTAAGAATTATGGTGGCATTACTATATATTAGAACCAGGGCAGCTTCCCTGTTGTTTCTGTAGTGGTGAGCTCAGGGCATAGTTACTGCATAAATAAATTAGTCATTTCAAAACTCAGACATACAATGAGAGGCATTATGCCAGATTCAAATACAAGCCATAGGCCAGATGAAGTCTGCAGAGATATGCCATTTTACACTGTCAGGGAAACTGGTCCCATCATTTGTTATTTTATTTTTGAGGCTGTGATTGCTCACTATATTGCCTTTCATCTTCCCATCTAAGTTTTGTGCCTTGCAGGAATGTGGTCATAGGAAAACAAGGAATGTAGGAAAACAGGTAGAAGTGACACATGGGAACATTTAATACAGCTTGTCTGCATAGTGGGTGCAACCAGCGTCCTGATACACAAACTGATCAGGGACGTGCAAGAAGCTCAAACCCTCTAACGCTTATGAACAATCAAGCCCTCAGGACAGGCAAGCAGTTACCCAATACTATCTCTGGAGTCTTCTGCAAGAGAGAATGGAGCCCCAGACACTGTTTTGTCCATCCTTGTTGAGGCTTCTAGACATGCCAGCAATACTTCATGGTCAATGATATCAATCAACAGCTACAACGAATCAGTGAAGACTCTTGATACTCATCTGAAGAGAAGGAAACTAGAGACAATCCCTACTTGTGCAGTCTCTGAAGCTCACTCAGGTATGGCCTAGACAGCTGCAGGTCAGGACATTGCCATTACTGACTTGCTCTCGCACCTAACCTCACACTTTAATGAAGTTGCCCAGTTAACCACGTTGTTATTATTACTATAACCTGCTTATTGCATAATAAAACATGCAAACAAAAGAAAAGAACAAGCAAACAGAAAACATGCAAGAGTATATTCACAGTTAATGGAAACCTTTACCATGACAATTATACTGCCTTCAGCATAAGTGTGACAATTCAATGTAGGATCTGGTTCATAGTGTTGTGGGATTCTGACACACATTTAACAGCCATAATCCTAACCTCTTCCCCAGCCATCCATGCCCCAAAACATTTAATGTTTAGTAATACAGAAGCTGGTTTTTGTGCAACTGGGGCCTCAAAATCAGCATTTTATACCATGGATAAATTCCCTAAACTAGAAGATTACACTTGATAAACAGGTAGTTACCAGACATGTGGCCATTAGTGCTAACACATGCCTCACTTTGCATGTCAGGTCATCCACACAGCAAATGTTGTGACCCAGTTACCTAGTGCTACCAGTTTTCTTTCACCTGGAAGCAGTGAGAACTCTATTTCATGATTTCAGGCATTAAGAGAGTGGGAGTCTGCAAGCCATAGGAACTGTGACTGAGCTAAAGCCCCTGAGTGTAAGAGCCGGGTACTATTTTAGTTTTAAAAAATCCTAAACCAACCTTTTCACTATCTCAGAACAATAATTTGCAGACAACCTTCTAACTTTTAATAATTTCTTCCTTTTTTTTTTTCCAAAACAGAACTATGACCCTTCCCTTACCCCAATTTCAGATTTTTCTTGGAGCCGAAGTGGTTAGTTTCAACTAGAAATTCTTAGAACATGCCCATTGTTTTTAGGTGGCAGGTGAACTCAGGTCTGGTAGAACCATCCTTAGAGCCACGCCAGGTGTTAGTGTGGCCAGGATCTCATAGTAAGGGAACAAAAATGTCATAAAAGTACCTGAGGTGAGATCTTCAGGTGATGGAAATCAATCTAACCCAAACATGTTCAGTGGTTGCTTGTTGCCTTCAAGGTGTTGGTCTGTAAGTCTGCTGAGGCACTGAAGAACTCCAGATTTCCACTCTACAAAATTCAGCTGGTCCAAATGCAAGAGGATTTTCTGTCTCTAAAGAAAACTATGAGAGAATACATGTAGTACCACAATGAGAGAAAAGCTTAGTAGAGTCAAAATGTGATACGGGGAAACAAATCCACAAGACTGAGATGGTTCTTTCAGCCAAATGTTTATTTGCAGTAGACACTAAATAAAACCTATGGGCTGTTGTTCTCAGAAATCTCTCATCTGAAGCCATGGGCTGGTTAAAACCCAACTACCATGGTGTTCCAGGGGAATGTATGAAGTCCACATTTGCAATTAAATTCAATATGGCAGTGAATGAATTGAATTAGCTGTAGTCTGGGGCTACCACATCCTGACTATCTACTCCATCTATAGAGACAATTAATTATGGTTTGTCCAGGGGATATGTGGCTCATATCAAGAACACTTCTCCCAGTTAATTCTTTGAAAATTTGATATCTAATAGCCCTGGGCATGGGAATCACTTCCTTTTTACCTTCCATCAAGGGTTAGGGTTAGGGTTAGGATTAAGCAGCACTGTGTTCCAAATTTTAGTGGCAAAATCTGAAATTTTTTTTTTCAGATGAGATGCTTTTTCAGCCAGCAAGAAAATAATTTTATGAATGTTGCTTTTTGTTATAGGTATGCAACAACTTCCTTTCACAGGAAATAATTTTTAGACATTTACATTTGAAAAACAGTGCTGTAAATAATGAGCCCGAATACCTCAGGGAGGGAGAATGTAAAATCACGGCTTTCAAAATTAAGTAATTTTTATAGCTAAGCATGGTCACAACCTCTTGCAGTAGGTGTGAGGGTTTCCTAAAAAAATAACATTTTTTCTGAAGTGTGACTGATTTTATATAAAAAAAAAAATCAGAAGAAAGTTTTTTTTCTGTGCTGTGGTTATGAATGGCAAGTTTCATCCCTGAAAGCTGTAAAATGACTGAGACATAAATCTTGCAAAAGCAGTGTTTAGAATAAGCACAATAATTCAGACCTAACTATGCGGTCATAAATAAGTTTCTTTACTATATAATAAGGTCCAAAGTTCCATAACTTTCACAATAAATCTTGGTTTAGTCTTGAGAAAATGGCAGGGTTCATGCTCAGATGTGCTCATTTAGATTTATAAATTCTTTTAAACTGGTTCATAAGACCCTAGCCTCAATATCATTACTGAGTTTTGCAGGCAATATTAATCTTGCTCAGAGTTTTTGCAGAAGGCTAATAATTTGTCCTAAAACTCATGGTTATATTAGATCACTTTCTGACGTCATTAAATTAATTTTTTTTTCTCTCAAAGTCTATAAAATCCTCTCTTACAACATTTGAGGCATTTCAGCCCTGCAAGGAAAATAGCCTTATAGAGGGATTTCACATTAGGTGACAGTAGCATTAATACAAAAACAAGAAAAGCAAAACAAACCCGAGGCTCCAGTCCCATATTCAATATGCATCATTAGTAAAAATCAGATGCACTGATCAGTGAAGCAATTTGCAGGCAGGACTTTGGGAGTGAGAAAGCTTGGGATTTCCTGCCAGCTGCATTACAGAGTTCCTGTGAGATGCTGGCCTCATCATTCAACCCTTGCAGTGCTGCCAAGCCCCAGTGTGCAAATTAATTAGCCAGCTCTTCCCTTCAACTACCTCTGAGATAAAAAAAAACCCAACTGTAGGTACGTCTTGTTTCTTTGCTTTCTAGACTGGTGGGAGTCCCATTTTTCAGGTTCCCAGCACCACCTTCCAGAACCACACACATATGAGATTTTATTCCTGGACAGAATTTATATTCTCATGCAATCTCTTGGCTCCAGAAGCTGGAGCATTCACAAGAAATGTATCACGACGTCTGCAGTGGAACCAAGAATTGGTAACTATTGTCCTTGGTGGGTCCTGCTTGCAATGATCTTCCACTGGTTGCATCTGCTTCACATGGATTTACAAAGATTAAGTTCATGTTTTAAGGTCTCTGAACTGCTCAGGAGAAAGGTGCGATATCTGTGCTGTGCACAAAATGCTGTAACATCTAGCTTTGAAGTCTGCCTAAATGTTGGCCAGACAGCTGATGAGACTTATCCAATTTCTAGAGCCCTTCATCTGCTCTATGAAATGAAAAATAGCTGTATTTGTGTAAACAGTAGATAAAGTGCCAGTAGGTGGCACTTGAAAATATTTGCTGTTTCCTGTGCTTTATTGGGCCAATAAAAACATGTTACTGTGCACTGCAAATGGTTTCCTCAATGCAGCTCTTTGCATCAGCTTGTAACAAGAGGGGGTGTCAGTTCCTGTGCTCTGTTACACTGGTGCATGTCATTGTAACTCCACCTCACTTGCTGGAGTGGCGGTGGTGCGAAAGAGTCATGTTCAGCACTGCATGTTTGTCCTTGGCATGTGACTACCTCTGGGCTCCAACACAGTTCCCTTAACCTCCACACAGACCAAGCAACAGGCTTTGTGAGTACTGGCTCACAGTGAAGACACATTTTCTGTAACGCTGACTTTCTGGAATTGTACTTTTGTAAGATTTAATGGCATACGAAACAACTGTTAAGAAGGGCTTCTTTTATTTTTGCACAGACTTCCATGCTTATTTTATTTTACTGCACTTTGAAGTAATTGTAAACAGCGGTATGGAAATATAGAAGGAAATGTCTCTAGAGAAGAGGTCTAGATTGGGTATTAGGAAAAATTTATTCACTGGAAGGATTGTCAAGTGTTGGAACCGGCTGCCCAGGGACATGGTTAAATCACCATCCCTGGAGGTATTTCAAATACGTGTAGACGTGGCTCTTAGGGACATGGTTTAGTGGTGGGCTTGACAGTGCTAGGTTTACAGCTGGACTTGATCTCAAAGGTCTTTTCCAACCTAAATGATTCTATGATTCTATGAGATTACTGCAGTTGGTGAACCATAGTAAATGGAGCTACAGGGGACTATGAGAGGTTGTACACTGAAAGCATTTGATTTAGCATAAATTTTGGAAAATTACTACAGTATAAGAATGTCACATCAATTAAAAATCATTCTTTGTAGCAGCATTGTGTTAAAAAGGGAGAAGACTTGTTTCTGAATGCCTGACCAAATAAAGTTGAACATTTTATATTCCAGAATAGGTTTCAACACATGGACTCTGCCTTTCTTCCCACTCTTTGCATTCCACAATGGTGTAACTTTGAAGAGTTATTGCACTTGTAGTTAACAATTTCTTCTCAGAAATGCAAGAGAGAGCAGAATCAGACATGGCATACCACAAAATTTTATGTGGTGGTTTTGTAATGGGAGAAACAATATTACTTGAAGTAGAAGGGGAAAATGATCCTCTGGTGTGCTTTTCTACAGCAGCCAGGGAAAACTAGCAACATGGTGGAAGGTAATTTTATGTTTTGACCTCTCAGATTCTTTCTAGAGCACCTTCATGTGCTATGAGAACTGAGCTGTAACTCCTGTACAAATTATTTGAATTCTCTAATCTCTTCCCATTACTCTGCCAAATCTGAGTTTCTTAATCCCTTCCCAATAAGGGGAGAATCTGTCCTCCACCCATAGATATTAAAAAGCTGAAGAGAAAATGTGCACTCGTTTGCCTTTCAGCAAGGAATAAATTGTAACAGTGAGAAACTTCCTCTGAGTGTAAAGGAAAAGGAAGATGATGTGGCATGGGGTGGGGTGAGCCTGATTTCACGTGCCCTGGTGTAGACTGTAAGTAATTCTGCTGAAGTGGCAGTGGTGCAGGGGCCAGTGCCCCCAAGAGCAGAGTCAGGCCCCTTCAGGATGTCTCATCTCAAGATGGAACTTATCACAATAGACATAGTGAGGGCAATTTGCCTTTTTATTGCCTTTGTAGATATGCCACTTTTCCTACACTACTTAGAATCAGCCAATAAAGACCTTACAAAGCGATAAGAAAACAAGAGAAGCAAGCAGTAACTTAGCCATTAAAGCATATATCCCATTTGTGAGATGCTGAAGAGTTCTTAACCCTTTTCTTGCTTTTCTGAAATGCTCTTTGTGCACTCAGGAGCTGCCATGAGACACTGTAGCACCCAGTATCCCTCATACTTCTGGGAGCCCAGGAATGCTTTCCTGTCTTGCTGAAAAAATGAACAAAAAATCTGGCCTTTCATCTGGGGAAAAAGATCAGTGTAAACCTCTTTGCCCTTCTTTGCTCAGCAGGCCTTCAGATTCCCAGGCAAGGTTAAGAAGGGCCTCCCTACACTTCTAGGAAAAGACACCTAAGCTTGAAGTAACTTCTCTGAACCAGCCGAGGCTGTCAAGTCTTGAAAATGGGAAAGCTAATTTTGCAGATGTAGCTTTACTGTAAACTGTGGAAGAGTCTCAAAGCATAGTTCCCTTCCATCCCACCTTTCTGAGGGTCTTGGGCTAAATGAGGCACATTCCCTCTGGTTTTTAGAAAACAAGCACAGGTATTGGTTTTAATGACAACAGGCAAGTTGAAAGAAATAATGCCTCGATCACTGCAGTGGACAAGAGCCTCTCAGGGATAAAAAACTGGAAAATTTCCTCTAGCAAGGACTTCTAGACCACAGTACATCAGCTAATTCAAACTGGCCCATGCCTGGGCAGAGACAGGACTTGCCTCCATTAGTATTGGTTTGGCTGCCAGAGTTGCTCTCTGACTGTCGCTACTGATGGCTCCTGACCAAAGCAGAGTTGACTAAATGTCTAAAGGGTGGATGTCAGGACAATGGGACTAGGCTCTTTTCAATAGTGCCCAACGACAGGCCAAGGGGCAATGGGCACAAGCTGGAACACAGGAAGTTCCACCTCAATATGAGGAAAAACTTCTTTCCTGTGAGGGTGCCAGCGCAGTGGCACAGACTGCCCAGGGAGGTTGTGGAGTCTTCTCTGGAAATATTCAAACCCTGCCTGGATGCGTTCCTGTGCCCCCTGCTCTGGGTGTGCCTGCTCAAGCACAGGGGTTGGACAAGATGATCTCCAGAGGTCCCTTCCAACCCCTACCGTTCTGTGATTCTGTGACTCTGTGACTCTGAGCTCTATATCTACCCAGGGACAGGCTCCTCAGGGATGTCTTCCACGCTGAAGCTGAAAAGGCAGATGCTAGCTCCTCAGCTGGAAATACAGATGCTAGCCCTGTTCCTCTCCCTCCCTCATCACCACTGTACTGTCCTGATTTCTGTTACTGTAAGCACAGAGAGAGCCTGCAGGGGATCTGGGCTAACATACTCACATTGGTCTGAGCAAGACCCAGGGTACAGGGTGAGGCTGTGAAGCACTCTGGAGCTTTTTGGGAAGCCGGATTGGGTGCTTTAATATGCACAATACCAAAATCAGAGTTGCACTGATGCTTGCATTACAGTATAGTAGTGCATTATAGTAGCTGGTACAGTGCTGTGTTTTGGGTTTAGGATGAGAATAATGTTAACAACACACTGATGTTTTAGTTGTTGCTAAGCTGTGCTTGGTCAAGGACTTTTTCAGCTTCCCATGCTCTGCTGGGTGCACAAGGAGCTGGGAGGGGAGGGGACACAGCTGGGACAGCTGACCAAAACTGGCCAAAGGGATATTCTATACCATATGACATCATGCTCAGTATACAGGCTGGGGGGAGTTGGTTGGGGGCCAGCGGTCACTGCCTGGGGACTGGCTGTGTATCAGTCAGTGGGTGGTGAGTGGTTGCATCAGTTGTTTTTCCTAGTTTTTGTTCCTCAGTCTCTCTCTCTTGTTTTCATTGCTATCACTATTACTAAGTTATTAAGCTGTTCTTACCTCAAGCGATTTTTCTTACTTTTGCTCTTCAGATTCTCTCCCTACTGGGAAAGGGAGAGTAAACGAGGAGATGTGTGGTGCTCGATTGCCAACTGGGGTTAAACCATGACACAGTCTAAGTTATGTGATTCCTAATTTTTGTGATATTACATTTGCAATTGCAGTTCCTCAGACATTTTCTACAGTAACGAACAGACCCATCCCAACTGTAAAAAATAAAGGGCCATTTTGTGGCATTTTTCAGAGAAACCAACCTCACATGCTTGAGGTTTCACTGACTGACATGCCAAATCCTCATTCATACAGGCAAAATCCCTTTGAAAGTTACTCATAAATGAATGGTTGTAGGATCAGGCCCACAGGAAACACTTGTCGGTTTAACTTGCTCTTGCTTTGCCTTTAGTCTGTCCAGGTATCCCTACTGAAACTGCAGCTAAACATTGTGTTAAACTAAAGTCTATGTATTTTTGGCTCCACAGCTGTGATAGGACAAGTCATGAGCATTTTGCTGTCAATAAAGGAGAATCTTCTCAGTGAGCAGTCTGCCAGTGGCAATACACCGAAATATTGAAACTGAGAGTGCAGCAGGTATATAGATTTTGACAGAAAATTAAATTACAGTAGGCAGTTCCATCTCCTTGCCCCCTCAATTACTTCTGTTAATGATATATTCAAATCAATAAAACTCTGTTAAGTAAAACAGAAAAAGAAATTGCATCAACTCTGTTTGGAACCAGTTCCTGAATCTTCCAAATTGCTTTCTTCAAACAAAGAAATAAGTTTTTCCCAGCTCTCTTGGGGGTGAAATTTTCCTCTTTCAGATGAAAAAGTAATTTCTATTTAAGAAAGAAAAACCAAATGAATAATGTGATAGGGTGCTCCTTCTTTCAGGGACCTTTTGCTCCACATATATGCATGTAAATGCTGCTATGACAGCCATATTCTTGTTTTAACTACATTTTCCTCAGCAGCGATCCTCCCTTTCCCTCCATATGTATCAATCACTGGTGACCTGTCTTTACCCTCAAAACCCTTCACTGCCTGGCAATACCTGGCCTGTAATAACCACCAATTTTCATGTTCTTAATAATTACATTACTGTTGTCTTCCACTTCTTTGTTGCATTCAGGTTGTGTTTCTGAGCTTATAAAATAAAATGCTGCTCAGTCGAGGACCATCTATCTGAGAAGTGTTCGAACAACACCTAGAACAAAACACCCTTATATTAGAATGGCAAAGAAACATCCCCCTGGACTAGCAGTACTGCCATGGAGGCTAATGCTACTGCAATGCAAACAATAGTAATCCCAACTGTCATTTGAGTTTCACTCGAATTTACTACACAAATTGCTCCTGCAGGAGTACATCTCAGGGTCCCTAAGGATCCTGTTGCCTAAACAATGAGAGCATCTACTGCCCCTGTACTTGGCACTGGTGAGGCCGCACCTCGAATACTGTGTTCAGGTTTGGGCCCCTGAGTACAAGAAGGACATTGAGGTGCTGGAGCGTGTCCAGAGGAAGGCAACGAAGCTGGTGAAGGGTCTGGAGAACAAGGCTTATTAGAATCAGCTGAGGGAACTGGGATTGTTTAGCTTGGAGAAAAGGAGGCTGAGGGGAGACCTTACTGTTCTCTACAACTACCTGAAAGGAGGTTGTAGTGAGGTGGGTGTTGGCCTCTTCTCCCAAGTACCAAGTGATAGAACGAGAGGAAATGGCTTCAAGCTGCATCAGGGGAGGTTTAGATTGGATGTCAGGAAAATTTTCTTTACTGAAAGAGTGGTTAGGCACTGGAACAGGCTGCCCAGAGAGGTGGTGGAGTCACCATCCCTGGAGGTGTTCAAAAAGCGTGTAGACGTGACACTTTGGGACATGGTTTAGGTTCTATGATTCTAGGTAGGAGCAACCCTCTGAGTGAGCGTCTGTGCAGGGTTGGGAGCCATGTGACCAATAACAATTCCAGGGGTGGGTTTCAGAAGTTGCAGGGTTAACACGACTTTAATTACCTAGTGTTCAGAGTTTTATTAATGAACAAGTGTTTCCATTTCTATAGGATCTTTTCAACATGGCTGGGCGTGTGTATTATTTACCTAGTAACCTTCAAGCAGGTGTGAATTTACTGATGTGGATTTACCAGTGGCAGGGGGTGGGATGGGACAAAGGGATGTGAAAGGCTAAGGGGGTTGTTGCTCCTCCATTAACAACAGTTGTTTCAAGGCAGGTAACGTGGCCATGGGGTCACAAGGCAGTGCTGTCCTTCTCTTCAGGTTCAGGCTGGAGCTGAATTTATTGCTGTTAAAAGGAAAGACACATATTTCTGTGCTCCAGGCTCAGCATTAGAGGTGGTTTCTTCAGCAAATGTTACAGTCCTGGAGAGCACGTTGATTGTGAAAGGCCTCACACACTTTTACTGCAATGTTTTTGTCCTGTAGCCAACAGCGGTCCTCATGCTGTGTTATAACACTGATCCGCATTCAGTGGCAGGGTATTGAGGTTGTGCAGAAATTTTGTAAATCTACTGGCGAAGCTCCAGATAGAGTTCAAGAGAGGCAGATAATATTCATTAGCACATCAATTCAACATAACAATGCCTGTATTCATTCTCGGCCATGAAAATTAGCTAGATGTTTCTGTTCTGACACTTAGCAGTGCAAAGCTTCATGCTTTCAAGCCCAAGTTGCTCTGAAGTTACCATATTTTATCATATCAGCTCCAATTTTCTCGATTGACCCAGTCTTCCAAGCACTTATTTGGAGTGACCTGACCTGACCTCCTTTTTCTTTCCAAAGCAATCTGGTATTTTTGAAAATCTAAAATATCATTTTCCAATTCTCTGTTACCCCAATGTGAAATTGGATGCACAATTTTCAATGCTTCCAAGCCGAGTAGAATTCACCCCATTATTAATCAGTGCTGAAATTTTGCAATGCGTAGATGACCCTGTCCAGACAGTGTAACAGCTCTGTCCCTGGCCCTTGTAAGAAAGGAATAGAAAAGACATGTTAGACTATCTTCTCATCTGATTCACTTTCCCATCACAGTCACCAAAACTGCAGGAAGGAAAGAAGTGGAGGATGGAGGGGCAAGGCAGAGCTCTGTCTGTCCTTGTTTTGCTTTGCTGCTCCAGAGGGGACTTCTCTAAGGAAGTCTGAGAAGATCAAAAAGAAGTTGAGCCCTTAGTATTTCACAACTTTAGCTATGTTCCTGTAAGAATAGCCTATTTTTTTTGTGGCACTATCAGAATGATGCAGTTCACTTCCCTTGGTGCCACTGTATGAGATTCGTCCACTTAATTTAGGCATCTATAAGCACTTGGTGAAAAAGTCCTGTGATGTAAGTGCTTCAGTTAGCTGTATTGTCAATGGAGAGATGTAAGAGACTTTGAGGGCCTCCAGAGAAAGACCCTACTCCAACATGTTCATTTAGATGGAACTGATTCTACTTGGCTAGTTCCCACTTCTGAGACATGGAAAAAAAAACCATCCTCAGGTGGAATTTTTAAAATGTCTTTTTTTCCAATGAAAAGTTAGAGTATCTTCCTTGCAGACAATTCTTTACTTCCTACTTTGTCATAGATCCATCTAATTTTCTAATTCACTGTCAGTTTGCCACTACCCACTTCAGTTCTTGGCCTGCCCTGTGTCCATTCTGTCTTCTTCTCCCCTTTTTCTTATTCACCTGCCACTTTCCACTGCCTCCTTCCCCACAGTGCAAGACGTGTTTGCACTCCTCCATTGTTGCAAGATCCACCCATGACTAGCTGCAGGCTCCTCTCATGGTCCATTCACCTCCAACAGCTCATTGACACATTGCTTTCTTTTGCAGCCTGAGTTTCTCTCACCAACCCTGTGCCAGGCCCATCTCCAGCCTCAGTGCCACCCTTTGCATGTTGCTCGGATGTGTCAGTGCCTCTTGGTGTACCCTCAGTAACACTGGCCAGTCCTTACAACGTTGCTCTTTGGAGTCTGTGACTTCCATTTCTTCCTCAGTTCCCCTTTTACCCTGGTTCATGCTGCCAAACACCAGCTAAATCTTGAAAGCAGAGCAAGAGGGCATGGTAGGGCACAGCTGTCGTGATGGGGAGTGGAGTTTGCTGAGAGATTAATTTCACCAGCTGGATCCATGGAATGGGACTGAGCAGTCCCCATGGACGTGTCCTTTTCCCCATCCTGTCCTTTGAGGAGCTGCAGCTATGCGGGTGGAGGGAAGGGCCCTCGTCTCTAGAGCCAGCACAGAGAACGGTGGTGACCCCCCCCAGCTGATTCCCGCTCAGACCCGGTGAGCGGCTGTGCACAGAGCCCTGTGTGCTGCATCCTACCAGCCTGGGCAGCACCGAGGTGCTGCTTTGGAACGGGCAGATTTTTCTCTTGTCTTACTACTATCTGTTACTGTATTTGTCTCCTTGCTTTGGATAGTTTCTTCTCAGGTCAGGTCAGTCACAGCACATCATGTCATGTGAAGCCTGAAGTGTGGGAATGTGACCATATTAATGGATTTTTTTTTTTTTTTCTAAATGGGCTCCAAGGAGAGGACTATCATTCTAAAAACTAAAATTAAACCTAAAACTAACTAGTGTTTCCTGTCCTCTGAGTGGACCTATTTGAAAGTCTGGTTGCTGTCTAATATAGATGAAATAACTCAGTCTGCAGCTTCAAACAGGATGAAGTAAACTGAGCAGATCTTTTCTCTGTCTTATAATACCCAAGCCCATTTCACATCACTCCAGTTTAAGACAATTTCTGTCCTGACAGAGACAAATGCCTACACTGAAGTCAGTACAGGATTAGGCCTCCATCAGTGGTGTCAGCATATATGAATTTTAGGGTAGAACTTGTCCAAAGGCTACAGGTAAGGAACAGTTATTCCATGTTTGGGTATTATGCCTAGCTCCTGACATCAAATGCCTTTGCGTATCAATAATTTTTCCTGGACGGGTCTGAAGCTTGGGGGTCACAATCAATAATTAAAACAAACAACACTACAAACACCAGTCAATAACAAACCCACAAAAGAATTTCTATCACACATCTGACAGCTATTGTATGGATTACAATAGTCTTACTTTATACAACTTAAACCATTTGTTTGAAAAGTCTCTGAGCACTGGCTAGAATGAAGTCTCAACAGTCTTAAAATGTTAATTCCTCATCTTTTTCATAACACACAATTGCAGTTATTTGGAAATGGTAGTTTTGGGTACACTAGTTAGTGATAACTTATTTAAAAAAATAATTACAGAGTTTCTGAATTATATGTACTGGCACCTGTCTAACAGGGTTTTTTTTTTGGCAGAAAACATTCCTCCTCTTGTATTCAAAAATGTCTAATGAACAGTGGGTGTTGCCAGAAAAAAAACAGCAAACTATTGTAAAACAAGGATTTAACAGTAGTGCTGGAACAACAGGATAACAATGAGAAAACTTGTCTGGCAAACTAGTTGCACTGTTGGTGCGAACTGGAGTAATCCTTCAGGCTTTATAGAGTTGTGATGAATGACTTCAGCTGACAAGCTGGGCACATTATAATTCCTTCCCTCTGCCCTCCAATTTTAATGTAAGATAGAAAAAAGAAGAAATAAGTAAAAAACAAAAACCATTGTCTTGAGGGATGAAAATGAGCAAAGCTCTGAGGCTCTACCTAGTCCAAACATAGATTTTGTCCCCTTCCCCTAGAAACCCAGGAACTAGACAACAGAAAATCAGACTACCACATTTTCCTGGCTGTACAGCCAACATTTAATAATTTACATAAGGGGGAAAACATCTCTAAGAAAATGGACTTAACACTGTGAATACAACTCTGTCACTGGAGGGCAGAATAAACCGAACTTATTTTTTAGATGTAAGAGAAAAAATAGTAGCCAAAACCACATGGGCACAGTAGATTTACCCATCTATAGAGTACAGATATATACCTATACTAGGTGTAGTAACAGTATCTGCCTGGGATTGAAAAGTTACCATCCTAAAGTCATTTCATAGAAAAAAAAAGCGCAAACAAGCTGGCAATTTTCCTCCATGCTATCCTGGTTTAACACAACACTTTTCTTACCTATTGCTATTGGCACAAAAGCAGGACAGTAGACAGCATCACTTCTCGTGAAGGGACATCCTTGCAGAAGGCTAGATATGTAACCACATGCAGTTGAAGCACAAATGGCAGATCGGTTCCACTGACTTACAGTCATGATGCTGACAAATGGTGCAGATGTACTCAGAAAACAAGAGACAAAGAATGAAGCTCTAGTCTAGTTTCATGTTGATTCATGCCACAGAGCAAGCTCATTGGAGCCTTTCACTGTGAGCATAGAACAATCTCAGTTTGGAGCAATTTCTTTGGTTATATGTTGAGTGGGTCTGGGTGAAAAAGTTAAACTGTGTCAGTCACGTGCAAAAAAAAATGCAAGCAGAACATCTGGTCCATTTGTTTGCATGTGTTCAACTACAGCAAGATGCCTGATATTCTTGACGGAACCCAAAGGATCCCCAACTGATAGTGATCCTCCCCAAAACCAAACCCAAAGGGTCCTAAGCCCAGAGGATCATCTGCTGGCTGACTTTGTAACAAAACAGTCTAGGAGTGCTCACACTCACCAGAACAATGTCTCAGCTGTGGGACTAGTGACAAAGAGCTCAAGGTTGTAACTGCTCCAGCTAGATCCACATGACCATTTTTGTCCCCGAGGGAAAGACACATAGCTGTGAAAAAATCTAGGCTTAAGATATCATTACTCCCAACATAATATAATTAATATATAATATAATTAGTCCTAAGCAATGGGTAAGAAGGAAACAGAAAAAGGTGAAGAACAAGGCAGGAACCACAGAATACAACTCTGCATACAAATCCCGGGGAAGGGGAGAGGGTTAAACAAGCGACAAAAGACTTCAATTTGTGGATCTGTTGGATTAAGACTCATGTAGTGGATCCCATCCTAGATGGAGGAGATCTACTTTGCCTGGCTCTGCAAAACCTTGTAGGCCACAATAGCCAAAGCTAGTCTGGTGCTGGGTCTGTAGCTCAACCAAATATGGATCTCTGTTTGATTTCACTGGAAGCTCCCCTCCCATGCCCCTTGGCTAATTTAAAGTTATGTGGAGCTCTTCCAAAGGAATTCTGCAAGTTGGGCAGTCCTGAGATTACAGCCATTCTGGAGCACTTTCCAGTGTGTTCAGGCAATGCTTAGCCCTACTGGAACCCCAATTTTTGAGGTGTCACTGACAGACTTGCAGTGTGCGGTGTCTGCATGAACAGCCCTCAGGAGGTGGCCAGGAGAGAACAGATGCAGGAAAGGTATTTTACCCTTGACATCAAATTCAGTAGCCTTTTTCTAAATTGTTTCCCTCTTTTCTTAGTGGCAAATGGGAATAGAATTAATGCATGTGGTTGAACGTGAAATAATTAGTTTATATGACCTAAAAGAGCTGCTTTTCTTTCTTTGCTTAGAATTTCTCATTTTGTTTTGAACAGTGTCTGCTTGATATCTGCAGTTTCAAGGAAGGCTGTTCAGGTTTGGAGAATTTGTTTGCCCAGCTGTACTATGTATCTTCATAAAGCCAGCAATGTAGCTGAAACTCATGGCTCATTTTTCTTCTTCTCTTTGAAATATCTAGTTAGAAAGGAAATCACTCAGGAAGGAGTGCAACAAAAAGATTAATTATAGCAGAGCGCTTACAATGCAATGGTAAGAATTGTGCTGGCCCGGTTGGATATTGATATGATTGGGAAGAAGAATGATCAGGAGGCCCACGACATTTCTTAGAGATCAGAGGAAGCGCTCATCAAAGAAAGTTCTCATCTGTACAAAGATCCCCCATGTGCTTCATCACTGGTTTTAATATGAAGACCCCAAACCTCACTGAGTGAAATGATCTCATTATATTGGAGGCTGCTAAGACTTGTAAGCGGGATTAACACAAAGGCTTAGCTAGACTGTAGCAAACCACACAGATAGGAGCCATAAGAATGATACAAAGGCATTGCAAAAATACATTATATATTCCTGAGTACTTTACTCTGTAAAGTGGCAATGGAGAGTTACATCAGTTCCTAGCTCTTAATTATCTGTGCCTGTGGTGGGACAGGGAGGGGAGAGGAATGTGGGACAGTGAGGAGCATGTGGTATAGCAATCGGCGAGGACTTGAATAAACTGGAGCTCTGATTAGAGATGGGATAAGTCCTGTTCAATACCAGTATATTTTTTGATACATACCTGAAAGCTGAGCAGAGAAACTGGTAGAACGAGTAACAGAATATACTCCTACCAGAGCGAAATGCATTCATGGGATATAAAAAGAAATTTTAATAGATGGTTTTTCCTGTGTTTCTTCTGTATATATATTGGTTTGTATTCTGGAGTGCCAATTTTCTCAAAGTCAAACTTCACTTAAAAATGGGATAGTGTGCTTTCACAGGCCTGGACATTTGGGCTTGCAGAGTAAAAAAAGTATCACTGAAATGCCAGCGAGAAGTGTATGAACAGTTGCACAGTGTGCAAGGGGATTAGGCAGCCTTTATCCACACCACTGAGATATCAAAACATCTCTTTCAGGTCTACAGTAGAGGCATGACAACCAAAGAATCTGAATTATGCTGTCCTCCAGTCTCTCCTGTCAAGCTCTTTTTGGCACTTTGCACAAAGTAGGTGGATCAGAGTTCACAATTGTGAAGAACTCTGCAGAAACAAAGGTATTTGTTGGAATCCAATTCCCCAAATAATATGTAGCACTTCTTATCTCAGAGGGCACGTACCAGATGCTAACACATCATCCTGCAAGCAACTAGACACTGTCAGCAGCTCTTGAGACAATGCAGTTGTTATTTCTCCGATAGCAATTTGGTTTCCTGAAGTAGCTTATTTCTGCCCAATGTAGACCATGGTGTTCAAATGGGGGGAAGCTGATCAGTAATGGTAATTTGCTTTGATCTTTATGAGTATAGAATTAGAGTGGGAGGTGTGCACGCTTTAATTGCCTTCTGGCTTCACCAAGACAGACTAATATTGACTAATATTGATTAAGTGGGATGAAATCCTCTTCTAATTTTTTCTCCTAAGGAAAAAGCAAATTAGTTCATTCATTAGATAACACACAAAAAAGAGGCCTGTTCCCAGAACACCTACTGCTCAGATATCGATAGCCAACCCTTATTCTTGTTTGTGTTTGTCTCCTTTTGGCAAAACTTCTTCCCAGAAGAAAAGCACTAATGGGTAGGTTTTTAGAACCCCACTTGCAATATTTATAAAATGAGTGGGTTATGTTGGGCTGTTCATCACAATCAGTTGTTCAGTGTTGTAATATAGATTGTACAAACCCATTCTCGTGGCGCAAGTCATAGGGTCATTTGCAATGGTTGCACTCTGGACTCAGGGAAAGAAAATCAGCTAAGACACTGGCTTGCTAATTAGCAAATGCTACTTCAGGCTTATTGGCTTGACATGAAGAGTCATTAAAGTCAATTTAAACAAACCTTCAGACCACATTGGTGCTTTTTTGTTTCTAAGTAGTAAACTCTTGTAAACCTCTAAGGTCTTCATCTCTAGAATGTTAAAATTCAGCCTTCTAAACCAGGTCCTTTAACTGTGAGCAACTCTGAGTATGGTGACCTTGTTGCCTTATTGATGATTGTGATGTGGGAGGCTGAAAGAAGTAGAATCAGTCTAATGAGTTCAAAATAATATTTATCCAGCTTCCTAGCTGATGAGAGGATGACCCAGCTCAAAACTACCTGATATATAGAGAGAGTAGCAACCTGTGGATCTCATTTCCAAGAGAATACTGTTTTGCTCTTCCAAAATGGCACTTCTGATGCAGCTACATTAAGACTGTCAGGAATAATTCCAAGTTATTCTTCTTTGTGTCCCAGAATGTGGTGGTTTATTCCAGGATATTTTTTTTTTAAACTCAGGAAAAAATTTAGGGTGGAGTGATTGTTTCAGAATATCATGATTTATTTTGGAATAAAGCATTCACTTCCTCTGGGAAGGCAATGCCATGCAATTTCTGTGCCAGTCCTATTTATTTTTATTTTAACAAGGAGATACTGGTTCAGGAGGGAAGATTTCCAAATCATCACTCACTTTATGTGAACTTTAATTTTATTCCTCAGCAGTTCAGCGTGAAGAAATGCCTGTTTCTGCAGCTGAAAAATTGTGTGAACAGTTATATTTGAAAACTGTTAAGAGAAGGTTGGAGGTCACACATCAGTCTGAAAAAGTAAGGATGTCTTTAGTGGATAAAGTACAGGAACCCTCAGGGAAGAGAATACACTCAAAATCCATACTCCAGTGGAGCCTGTCTCTACTTTCTTATTAATTCCAGAAGGATCAAGAGTGCATGCCTGTAAAACACAGATTTGTGGTAAGGCCTTCTGGGTGCTACCACTGTTCAAAGGAAGAAATTTAGGGGACTGTGTACAGGAGTGTGTTTACTCCTGCATATGAGTACAAATGTTCTGTTGGGTTTGTTTTTTTTCTTTTTTTTAAAAAAACCCTTTTGCTTATTAATCAAAGTAAAATATTGATAAACATATTACTTGGGGTTTTTTTTGTCAAATGCATCTTTGGATATATACTTCTGGAAAGGATGTGTCTAATATCCCTTCAGGTTGCCACAAGTGCCAGAGAGTTGCAAGAATGCAGAATTATAGGGAGAATTTTTCATACTGTGTATCTTCCTGTATTCACTTTTGTCGGTCCGTCTCGTTATAATATCCAAAGCCTTCTTGCTGTTATACAGATTCTTAGAAAGGCATGCAAGTCTCGGTAAAAGTAATGGAACTGACAGTGACAGAAGAAAATGCAAAGATAAATGAAAACCCTGCACAGGAAGATTGCGTTAGAGAATTAGGCATATTATCTGTTATCATTAAAATAACTATACTTTATCCATTTAAAATGTGACCAAAACCAAGCTAACTTGAAAGTAAAGTATGATGACACACAGAAAATGGGATTTTCTGGTGTTCTATCTGGTCAGAGTGAGGAGTTTTGATAATTCCGAATAATTTCTAATGGATGCTGAAATAAACCTAAAAGCGGTAATAAATGAGTTATTTCCTCACTGGGGTCCCTTCCATCAACATTTATACCTGTGTTTTTATAAGTGATTAGTGATTTTGAGTACCCACCAAGAGATGCTTGGGGATTTTTTGCTTTTGGAGAGCAAATGCTAAACGCTGTCCTGATATCAGCAGAAAAAGTGAGTGGGACAAAGGGTGGCATCCAAAATTCCCTCTTGTTTCTGAAAATATGGGTCTGAATGAACAAACACAATTTGTGGCTTAGCCTGCACTCAAGTGATTTTGCCTAGGGGTTTCTCCCACCAAGATGTGTGCAAAATCACAATGAATTCCTTTTAAATTCCTCCTCAAAACCCACTTCCCCAAGGAAAACCTATGGATTACCCTTCAGGACCTCTGGCACCTGTTTTGCTTTAAATGTTGCATATAAAATTTTTCTTCAATCTTTCTTCCTACCCGCCCAAAGGGGCTTTTCCTCTTCACCTATTGCATTTGCCCTCACATTTCTCAGACATGCTGTGGCTCTCATCAAACCTGCTGGGCAGTAACTGGCACAAACCAGCCCTCATTTCTGAGTGGGGTTCAGAGCACTACAAAACTTGGTCACTGCTGCAACTGGCTGCCAGGCCCTTCTGTGAAGGTCGGGGGTTGGCTTTGTGCATTGGAAAAGCACAGGCTCTGCCTTGCTGAGCATTTCCATGCTTGTGATTTGGTGTTTGTCTGGAGAGTTGGATGGCCTGAGAGTTGATTACTCTTGTCACTGATTTGTTTAAAAGTTTACATTTAAATAGCTTCCCCCCACCCCCACCCCCGACACTGTGGTGCAGTAAGTCCTATTCCCGCTCCCTGTTTGCACTAACCATCAGACTTTGGCCCCTCACATTCCCTTTCCTCTCAGCTTCGGAGGTGGGAGAATGCAAACAAAGCCAGGCAGAGGCCAAACCTGATGGAGGAGGTGGGCATCCAAGAAGCATAGGTGGAATTAAGACAGCTGGCCCAAAATATTGACCCAGAACCTCTGCTGATCTTCACCTTCACTCCTCAGGCATATACCTCCTGGGGCGTATCAAACATGTGAGCTTCCTCCAGTTTTTATGTTCACCATTCAATCAGCTGAACCACCAGAAGCTAATTCTTACTGTTGGGTGAAGTTAATCAAGAGTGAATAGGTCAAATTGAGCCAACTAAGTTCAAGACTTGACAGTAGCAGTGACAAATTCCAGCATTACCTATCTTCTCTGCACAAGGGGTATCCCATGGGACTACGGCATGGGGGAATCCTGCTTGTCCTCATTCCTCAGCTGTTGCCTTTCATTAATATTATAATTTCTCTGCCTCCTTCAACATCCCTGCAATTTCTCAGCAATCATTTCTGAGACAACTCTCTGGGTTTCCTCCTGTTTTTTTGTGGTTCTGGTTGATCCTTACTTTAAAATTCTTGTTGTTTCCAGTAGCCTGGAGTGAGAACATTTAGTCATTCTTGTTAAAGGTGAAATTGAGGTAAAAAAAGGTTTTTCACACACCTTAAATAATGAAATATCACCAAGGGACTCCGGGTGCAGAAAACATTAAATAAAAGGGTTGCTTGCAAAGGGACAAAAAGCAGCCTTTTCATGGCTTTGGTTAAATACTTATCAGGAAAGAAAAGTCGTCTTCTCTGCTCTGAAAGATCACAGCCTCCCTCTGATGGCACTGTAAATGAAGGGCCTGGCCCAAGGTGTGTTGCTGTGGCATAAGTAATAAAGATGGAAATGAGTGATTATTTTAACAGCCTCTCCCAATACACTTAGCTGCATCCACCTCTGGCTTTCTACTTATATTTCACAAGAGGAATGCTTCAATGCTGTGCTTGTGAGTGAAAGGCTTATGTTTCAGAAAGGACATCTAGTGCCTGTTGCCAGCAGAAATAATAAAGGTGACAGGCTTTCCCATATGAAGACACACTCCTGTCATGTTTTTATAATCATTGCTTTATTTGAAAAAGAAAAAACCTCCTCCTCCAACTCAGTATGGCTGCAGGATCAGATGCTTGTATTAAAAGCTGCATTACCCATTTGGGTTTTTTTCCTCAGCTCTCCTAACAGGACTCTGAATTTAGAAAAACAAAATGCTGTAGTAAATAAAAAATGACCTTTTGTTCTTCTCATTAAAAACCACATTGGGCACCTGTGTTCGCAGTCTCTTCTGAGCCCGGGAAGAGCAGGAGTCCTGCATGGGGCCACACAGCTGCAGGGAAGAAGCTGCTTGGGCTGAGGCTGGGATACCAGAGTCAGTTCATGACATACCCTTAATTTCACTGTATCTAGTTTTTCCATAGTGATATTTTACTGTCCAGAAACACAGGGGAGATGTTTCCCAGGGGAGAAGTGCCATGGTTCTGCCCTTGTCCCACATGTCCATTGCCTCTCATTGGACACAGCCTTTGCTTTTTTTTCTCCTGCTTCTTCTAGTGCAGACTCAAAGCCTGCTGGATTGGTGGAGCCATTGCCATGGCTTCTGGGAACTTAGGTCTTCCTCTACAAAGGTGGAGGCAGAATTCCCCGCTGTGACTTTTATTACTATTATTATTATGAAACACTGGTTATTTAGTTTATTTTTCTGGCAGAGCTCTGCTGGGGTGCAAGAGGTCTGCTGTTCAGCCCTGATTTCTGTTATCAGGAGAAGCCCTTACTGCATGACCTAGCTATTGCTATTCTTTCTGTCATTGCTTATTTATTTACTTTTTTTTAGCCACAGGATGGAGATGTGTAAGAATAATCAGATATTCTCTAATGATGGAAGTTGCTCCTGCAGGAAGGTGAACTGCTTTCTAAGAAGAAAAGGAGGGTATTGCCAGTCATCAAAGAATATGCTGGAAGGGGGATTTGCAGTGAGACCAAGGTGTTCCCCATCTCCATTTCATCTAGCTTTGTGTGTGTGTGTATGAGAGAGGCAGGCTGAAGCCAGCCTCCTCCTCCGTGCTGGCACAACTGAGAGTGACAGTAGGTCAGCCCAGCCTTTCCCTTGGCTGAAATGGGCACTGCTACAGCCTTAACAAGGTGGAGCCAGGTTTGACCTCTCTCCTGTCTCCTTCAGCAGCACAGAATTTGAGGCTACTCTCAGCCTGCAGAGAAGCCAGGTAAGGTGCCCGAGCTGTGCGGAGAGGCAGGGGTCGAAGAGCAGGGCTTTCCTGCAGATTCTCTTCCCTACCTCCCCATGGACAGAAATAATTCACAAGGAGCCGTCTGATTTTGTACATTTGCCTGCCCATGAAGTGTTCTCCATAAATCAGTTCTGATTAAAAAATACAAAGAACTACTTCTATTAAGTGCTAAAGAAATACTTACTGCCAACACTCAGAAAATTAAAGCCATATGGAATGTACACCATATTTTAAATAAAAGCACCATTGGTTACAAAAAATATCTCCCATTCCCCTCCCCTGTACTGAGATGACAAGGTGGTGGCTTCAAAAGCATGTCTCTATCTTTTCCTGTCATGAGAAAACCTGAACACAGAAGTTTTTCCTTTTTATGAACACAGTCTTATTGCTTCTTGGCCAGTTACATTCACTATTAACACACAAACAGGCCAGCGTCCAGAAAGTTTATCTGCACTCAGCAGAATCCTACATCTTGAATAGTCCCACTCTATTTTAAAACTACCGACATTTTTACTTTGTTTCGAGCAAAATGGCTGAAGATTTCACATGGCTGGCACCTGCTAAAGAGTGCGGTTCTATTTCTCATGCTCAGACTGCTCTGTGATATCGCCTACAAAGCAAACAGGAAAAAAGGTTACTCCTTGAGCAGGGGGTGCAAGCAATGTGAAGTAAAGAAGGCAAGTTAATCAGGTTTTGATTTGCTAAGCTATAAGAAGAGAAAACCTACTGTCTGTCTGTCTATCTATCTATCTATTCATGTCTTTCTCTCAGTGTTTTAAGGCACTTGGGTTTTACCTTGCTAAATCAAACCCAGATCAGTGTTGCAAAATTAAATACAAGGAAATAAATATAAGGAACTTAAGCATAGGGACAGCTACAAAGTCTGAGCTGCAAAAAAAGCAGATGAAAACCTGCAAGGTTAAGTGCAAAAAAAGTATCTAAAATAATTTCAAAGCAGATGTTTTAAAATTGCCATGACAGCAGCCTTTCAACTGTGTGCTGAAGAAACAGGAAAGTTACTAATGATGCTCCTGATGTTTCTGCTCTCAAAGTCTAGAGTTCTGGCTTCAGCTTCAAAGGGAATGATGCTCACACCTTCTATTTGCAATATAAAGGTCTCTTCATGATCAGTCTACAAAGCAACAGGTAAAGATGTGCTTTCATATGGACCAGAAAATATGCAAAGGAAAACTTCCCACTGCGATGGGCTCAGCTCAGATTCCTCTGCCTGGGTGGGGAAAGGCTCTTTTCTGGATCTCTGTGCAGCTGCTGCATACAAAGCTGCTTGTTCAAGCTGTGGCTGGGAGCACACTGATGGGCTCTCAGCAGGCCAGCTGTTTAGCTGGTGTGTGAATGACTTCGTCTCCCTGACATCAGTGGAAATTCAGTCATTTATCCCAGCAGAGGATTTGAGCTACACATTTACTCCTCCCCAAAGAGGATGTAGGGTGGCTGGTCCAGCCAAATCTGAACTGACTGTAAGCTCCCTCATCACAGCAATTTTAGAGGTGAAACTCTTAATATTTTACCAAGCTGTTTGGTACGTAGTGTCCATGGGACCATGACCAGCAACTGTGGCAGTGTAACATGGGCATCAGCATCAGCTGCAAAGCTGATGTGTGTTCCCTTCCTGGGTGCTGTGCTGCCACGGTTACACTCCTGTCACGTCTGAGCTCAAAGCTGGCTTAGGGCTACTGTGTGAGTCTGTGCCCACCTTCGACTGCTTGGTGACCCCAGGGTTGTGTTGGCCTCTGTGAGAGCATTTGGCCATCAGGTAATGGTGCTCGGTGACACACCTGCCCATTTTAAACCTGACAGACTGTATTTATGCAGTCAATAGAGATGAGGTAATGAGTGAAATTTGTGAAAAACATCTTTTTGCTGAACTTCTGTTTTTTTCATGAGAAAATTACTGTAAAATTGCAGTATTTTTGGAAAATTGTTTCCCACTCAAAAAACTGAATGATCTTTTTTCAGTTTTGTGTGAGATGTTTTCATGGAAACTTTTGAAGCATGAAGTTTAACAAGGGAAAGTACTGGATTTTGCACCTGGGGCACGGCAACCCTGGATGTAGGTACAGACTGGAGAATGAGATGCCGGAGACCAGCTCTGCAGAGAAGGACCCAGGGGTTCTGGTCAATGGCCAGAACACAAGTCAACAGTGTGCCCTGGCAGCCACGAGGGCCAACCGTGTCCTGGGGAGCATCAAGCCCTGCATTGCAGCCGGGCGAGGGAGGGGATTTTCCCGCTCTGCTCTGCGCTGGTGCGGCCTCGCCTCGAGTGCTGGGTGCAGTTTTGGGTGCCACAGGACATTAGGGATATAAAGCTACCAGGGAGTGTCCAGAGAAGGGCCATGAAGTTGGTGAAGGGTTTAGAGGAGAAACCGTACGAGGAGCAGCTCACTTGGTTTGTTCAGGCTGGAGAAGAGGAGGCTGAGGTCAGACTTCATCATGGTCGGCAGCTTCCTCACAAGGGGAGGGGGAGGGGCAGGTGCTGATCTCTTCTCTCCGGTGACCAGTGACAGGACCCAAGGGAATGGCAGGAAGATGTGCCAGGGGAGGTTTAGGTTGGGCATTAGGAAAAGGTTCCTCACCCAGCGGGTGGTGGAGCCCTGGCACAGGCTCCCCAGGGAGGCAGTCACAGCACCAAGCCTGATGCTATTCAAGAAGCACTTGGACAACGCCCTCAGAGGCATGGTGTGAATTTGGGGTTGTCCTGTGCAGGGACAGGAGTTGGATTCAATGATCCTTGTGGGTTCCCTTCCAACTCAGGACATTCTATGATTCTATGATTTTTTTCTGGCTTTATTTTTATTCCCCTTCGGCAATTTTTGATCACATGGTCTAGCTTATAGTTCTCTGATTCTCTTGCATTAAGAAAGGGAGAAGAAACCATGCTGACCCTCTTTTTTTGCAAGGGTAAGTTATATTGTTAATGTTTCTGCCAGATAACAAGGTGGTAATTAACCCATCCCTTTTTAACGGTCAAAGCAAAAGTGTGACCTGACTGATGTGATTCACAACTGACAATATATTTCCTTTTTGTTATCAATACACACTATGCTAGATGAGTGTTTGATGCGTCACATTTAAATAACATATACCTTTTCATAGTCTATAACTGTCTGACTGCATTTTCCCGTCTCTGAGGTGTGTGTGCTGCACACTTACATATTTTTATCATCCCCCTTGCTTTGATCTGACAAGGCTGCCTTTCTCTGAGAATGCTTTCATTACCCTCTCTCTGCTTTGTGTGCTGAATTTCCTACACTGAGTACCAAGGGCAACTTTTCACTGAGCACGGACACCTTCTCACGCACACAGAGGCGTATTTGCCGCCCCAGGATTTGCTGCATGGTCAGAACAGGAGAGAGATCCTACATTTTCAGACAGTTATAGATATCAAAGGACTCACAGACAGGTGCAGCAAAAGCAGATGTAACATCAGAGACCTACCCTTCTGCTAAAATGTCCCAGAAATGCCAAACGGTGTAGGGTATAGACACACATTGCAGAGATTTTCTATTAAATCTGTGTTTACGTCTGAATATGAATAGCAAACTGTTAGGGACTGCGAGTTGGGTTCAAAGGTTGGAAAATGCCACGTCCTTGCAATACTGCTGCTATGAAAGTTCTTTCAGGTCTTTCAGGTACAAAGCAAGAGGTATTCCAGATTGATCTTGTGTGATCTGTGGGATCTGTGAGATGCAGGTATGAACTGCTTCCTTGGGATTACAGAATCATAGAATCATTAAAGTTGGAAAAGACCTCTAGGATCATCAAGTCCAACTGTCAGCTCAACACTACCATGCCCCCTAAACCATGCCCTGAAGTGCCACATCTACACATCTTTTAAATATCTCCAGGGATGGTGACTCCACCACCTCTCTGAGCCAGTCTTGCACATACCCACTGGAAACAGTGGGTCACTGCATGCTTTTTTTATGACTCTGAACATATTGAAGATAAGCCACTGTGCACAAGACCTAAAACATGCAGGAATGGACCTGGACCATTTGATATATATTTGGTGAGTGCTGTAAGTGTGAAGCTAGGAGACTGTTTTTCTCTTTTCTTCAGTGATAATAAGTGTTGAATACACTTACATCAGTGGGGAATGAAAAAAGTCTACAACAGCATAGCTAATAGCCCTGTGGTCGGGATGCTCATGACCACACCTGTGGTCTAAATCAGGCAGAGGAAGGATCCCATGTACTCACTGATGGTTTAGACTACCAGGCTATTGTTAAGCCTTTTCCTTTTCCTAAACAGGAACTTCTCCAGTTCCTTATAGCAATTCCAAGATATTCCCACCCACATAAGAACAAAACACACACAAAAAGAGCTTATGGCATTAAAGATGACATAATATGTGGAAGAAAAGCATTCAGCATCTGTCAGCCAGTAAGCACCCTTCATTTGAGCAGTAACACCAGATTTTGTAAAAAGAGACCTGTTGAGTACGTAGGATGGAGGCTGCAGGACCTCCCGTGGCATAACCCATCAGCATGCTAGCAAGGCAGGGCTTGACCACTGAAGACGCTGACTGATTACACTGAAAAGTGCTGCTTTTTCTTTTCATGTACTTGATCCTGAGACACCAAATGCATGGTTTTCCATACTAAAGAAAAATGCCTTCTCATCCAACTCATGTTGACTAAATTCCCATCATACTTAATATTGTATTACACACTAGATTTTCCTGGAATGGATGTATATTTAATCCCCTTCTTTTGCAGAGCCTGATTTTTTACTCTCCCTCTTCTTCCTTGCAAGAATATAGTTGTCTGTTTCTGGCTTCTCCCCATCCTTCTTCATAGATGTGGAGACAAAGGACCCATTATTGGAGATAGTACACTGTCTAGAAAATCCTATTTTGTCAATAAATTGCTCTTTCCTTCTCAAAGAACATTTCTATATCCCCTACTGATCTCTTGCTCATGGTGTGCTTGAAACATTTACTGGTTCTCTCACCACCCCTACCCACCCTCCATGATCGTTGTGATTTTGATTTCTCTTGTTCTATCTTAATTTTATTCTTACCATCCTTGTACTCTATGGCCAGACATCGCTGCTGTGGTGTGGCCAATAGCTGAGGTCACCAGCTAAATGTCTATATTTGGCAGAATTGATATATATGTGGGGTTTTTTGCTACAGTAATATCAGTTATAAATCAGAGCTCCAAAGTGTTGCCACTTCTTCACCTCCAGTCCTTGCCCTGGAGAGTGTAGGGGCTGAACAGATGAAGAGTGGCACAATATGCACAATACTTAACTTGTCTTTGCTGAAGTGATTTTCAGTCTAAGCATGAAGGAAAGACAGATAAATATTTATCATCTTGTTTCTTATCTGAACCAAACCGTACTCTTGTGGATTGGTTATCAGGAGGAGAGTAATATAGATAGCATGATGTCACACACACTAGGGATCCAGCTCAGGAAGCATTTGATTTCATATATTTATGGAGGACTACTATTGGATTTTGGCAAATATGGCATGTCTTAATTCCTAACTCTAAAGTAAAGTTGCAAAACTAGAAAGTCTGAATTAGCTGTTCTCAGGGGCAATAAGTACAAATATTCACACAAGGATGAGCCTTCAAAAGGACGAAAATGCACATAATTTCATCAGATTTTCAAAATGAAAATCTGACATTTTCTTACTCAGCCTGCAGCAAAGAGAAGCTAATAGTAATTTTGCAGATGCGCTGGTGCTAATGGTTTCAGTACTATTAGATTTGTTATATGCAATTCATTAACACTGCCTTTTCTCATATGATCATAAGCTTTCTGACAAGGAAATAGCTGAATGTTGCTCTTTGCAAAAGGGGAAAAAAAAAAAAGTGAATTAGTCAAAGGTTATCA
The DNA here is from genome assembly GCF_949628215.1 of Phalacrocorax aristotelis. Lineage (NCBI taxonomy): Eukaryota > Metazoa > Chordata > Aves > Suliformes > Phalacrocoracidae > Phalacrocorax > Phalacrocorax aristotelis. The sequence continues at coordinate 69,056,228 of NC_134276.1, read as the reverse complement.
TGATGTTAAAACTAAAAAGACAAAAAACTCTGCTTTTAATACCAGGAAATTACATGTATTTTGCTGGTTTTAGTGTTCCCCTCTGGAATGTTTCAATAGGCATAGCAGCCAAACATTGCCAATACCAACAAGACTAGCAATGTCAGTGCCCATATTTAGGAGGCTTTGTGGAAAATACAAGAAGGTTTGAAGGTCCTGATAAAACTGTCCTAAAGCCCAGCATCCACTCCTTGGTTTTGCCACCAGGGTCCTGGAGCAGTCCATTGGTTCCAGAGACAGCTTCCCAGTTTGGAGGAGACAACAAGGCCAAGTTCGCCCTACCAACAGACAGGACTCAGGTCTCCACGTGCTGCTGCTCAAGTCTGGCAGAACGCTTTCACCAGCAGGTTTTGCACCCTGAAATAGCCCATCGTGTTTCTTATTCACTACACTGTGGGCTTAGTTTAACATTCATAGCCAAACAGCATGTTTACACTCACACTTTTCCTCTGGGTCCTGGGAAGCCAAGATGCCCTGTAACATTTTAAAGGTAACTGGAACCTCATCGGGGAGAAAATGATAAAAATGCAGTTGGACCAATATGCAAATTTATGCAAACATAGAAAGAATATTGCTTGTCTGGCTATAATTTCAATGAAATATTTTTTTTGTGCAGCTATTTTCAGGTAACTGGAAAATTATTTTTATTGTTTTCAGGTGTTGGTGTTTCACAAGGGAAAAATAGAAATATTCATGGATTGTGAAAGAAAAAAAATCCTGGGGGATTTTGATTGAGTGATATACTGGAAAGCAAAGACATGATGGATAATGTTGGTAAACAATAACCTGCTAGGATAATAAATTGCATAAATAACAGAACATATTTTAAACTCTGAGAACCTGCGTGAAGGGTCATGAGTAGAATAGTTAATGTACATTTTACAGAGAAGATAATTTAGGATTTAGAGAGAAAGGGGATAAATAATAATTTGAAAAAAACTATTTGCCTTGTAATAATAACCTTGAGAAACAAAAGAACTGCCCATCTATCTTAGTCTAGTCTTCTCCATAACGTCTGAGCAAGTCTGTCATTAAAAGTAGTGAAGATTTCACTGCATTTTTCTAGCGCATGTACAACTGAATGTACAGAGGTCTGCAGCAAGTTATCTCTTCTATTATACTGCAGTGGGGAATAAGAGAAAGAAATGGAATCTGTAAAATAGAAAGAGGATTTTTATCCTGTTTTTCTAAGGAAACTAGACTTATCTGACTATGCTGCCTGTGTTCTTTTGTGTCTGTCAGCCTGACTCATAATTTTAGAACATGTTGACTAATTTCAACTTAATGGGCATAAAAGTAGAATTATCAAAGATAGTGTGTTCCTACTAGTACCAGAGAGAGAGAGTATTTGAACTCCCACGGAGCGTAACTCTATTACTAGACACCAAGAATGCACACCCAACAGGAATAGTATGGATGAAAGCCAGAGGTGACAACCCTGTGCAGGTTCTTTTCTCACAGTGCTTCTGGAAAGTGGGACAGTTCTTTTCTGAACTTGAAGTAAAAAGATGGCTCTACCTCAAAATAGAATCCAAAATGGATACATTCTCACTGGTTAACAAGAAAAAACACAGAGAAGATGGTTGGAGGTTGATACTTTCCATTTACAGTATCTGAGTCTGTCTTTTAGGATGCTCTGTTTTGCTTCTCCAGGAAATGCTGGGGATAAACTGACGATGGAGAAATAGAACAAGTGGATAGTTCTATATTCTGGCTGAAAAGAGAAAGATAAAAAACAGGATCATGGAAAGAGTGGAAATAGCGGAAATAGCGTGAAAGTGTGACATATGCTTATTTCACAGAGACACCCGTGAAGGATGTATAACAAAGCCAATCATACTTAATAGGGTACCGTTTGGTGGAATAAAATGGTCAGCAGTGAAATTTAGGAACTTCAGTTTCTTTGCCACAATATTTTAACGTGTTTTTCTGCCTACTCTTTGTTTCCCTATGAAAAGAGAAAGTAGTAACATTGATCCTGAGACCCAGCGACAAAGATTTTTAAAAATTATAAGTTTTAAAAGAAAAAAAAGAAAACCCATTGCTTGGGGTTTTGCTAGTAGCTATCAGAAAGGGACCTTCCTTGGCAAACTTCCTGTCTCTTTCCTACTCCACACTGATGGGAACTGTGTTTTGACAGGTTCAGAATTCAGACGAACAAGCTGTCGAATACCAGATGACAGTGGCAATCCACGCAGGGCAGTGTGAAAGTAAAATTAAGCGGTACCCATTAGCAGAGGAGAAATAGCTCGAGTATTGCCATAAAAAGACCTTCCTACCGCAGCTCAGTTGATATGTGCCACTCCTCAACAGCAGGTTACTGACTTTCACAATTTGTTCCAGCCACAGAGTGAAAAGAAGACATGCAGCATGGAGGGTGGTGTACGTGAGGTATACATGGGAGCTCCAGAGAGCGGGACTTCTCCCAGGCTGTGAAGGATAGGGTTAAATTCTCTATGGCAATTGTACTGGAAGCAAATGACAATGCAGCTGAATTATAAATCTTTCCAAAGTCACTATCAAAAAAGGGGAAATGACTGATTCATTTTTGTAAATCAAAGTTGAGCTTCGCTGCGTTTCTTACGTTCAGGAGCTCATTAGTTGCTATGGAGAGCTTCTACACAAATACAATATTGTAGGTACGGGAAGTAGGCATCTAGCGGACAGAAAAGTCTAGGGGAACACAAACATACATTTCACAGGAGGTCAGAAGGAGTTGTTAGTGTAGGTGAATAATGGCTGTTAAAATATGTAGTACAGCTTTAAAAAAATTGAAGTGTAATATTTATCAAAATGTGACAGTTGCAGATAATAGATTTGGCTTGCAAGATAAGACTGCCATTCATATAACCTTTTTTCGATTATCACAGCTGCATTAAAACAATGTACCACACAAATAACATTAAAAAATAAATGCATAGCTTTAGTAAAAGTATTAATTACTATTTTGTGCCCAACACCAGAACAATTTAATTATCCATTTTTCAAGGCTCACAGACATGTTTTTTACAAATCATTAAAAATCACATTCTTAGTTAAGAAAAATAGTCCCTCAAGCACAGAAGTATCCAGGGTCTTTCTTCACTTTCCTTTACCACAGTGCTCTTTCTGATTTCCATCCCGATTAATGTAAGCCAAGATTATTGTTATCATGAAGTATTTACAGCCTTTCCTGGAAGGCAAGTGTTTCCCTGTGTGGAATATTATATTCCCATTACCTTATGGTAAAACCTGTGGATAATTCAGGTCTGTAGCCTCAGCAGAACAATTACATTTGTAAGTAAAGAACTGCTCAAGATTTACCAGATAAATCCAATAGTGGCTGTACAAGAGCTCTTTGTGGAAGGTTAATCATTTTCATAGTCACTAATAAGTGGACAGATGAATGGTAAAGCTTTCACAAGTAACTAAAGTTAGTTACCTATGACTGAGGAACAGTTTAGTTTAAAAAGTTCAGAATAAAGACGGCAATGCTTTTCTTAACTTGAACAATAACGTAACCACCTGGCTTTTCTGAGGATCCTCTGCAGATAGCACAGGCAGAAATGCAGAGGCAAGATGGTCCAGGTGGTACATGGTTCAAGTGTAGTCCCTCTACTCAAGACGAAATTATCAAAATGCTTCTTGCCTGTGATTTTGTTTCCAGACACAAGCCAAACAACTCTGTAAAGGTTATCTTTCTCCATCAGTCAGTCTGCTGTAACATAATCTTGCTTAAACTGGTACTGTGTGACACTGATGTTATTCACGGTGGGCATATTCTTTCTGTTTTCAAATTTCTGCAAACACTGCTTTGCATATTCTCAGTTTGGCTTTGCAGTTCAAATCCATCACATCTGATTTCCTAAGTAAGACCTGATCTTATAGCTAGTTTTGGTGAGATAGTCCTCTGTTTTCTATGCACCCGTACACACAAGCAGTTGCTGCCAAACCACAGCTTCACCATTTCATTTACAGAGCAGCCTTTTGCATGCTCATACTCTCAGGGTCTTGCCTACTTTATGTGGTGAAACAGTTAATAACCGAGGATAACAGTGGTGATGGGTGACTGTAAGAATAGCTTCACTGTTCGACAAAAGGTCTCTTTAGCCTGATATTTCAATGGTGGCCAGGAGTGGGTGCTTAGAAAGTACGTAAAATTAAGTACAAGCTGATCCTTCTCCAGCCACCAGGACCCTGAGGTGATGATGCTTCCAGAGGGCACAAAGTACTTTGAATTAGTCAAGACTAGAGACAAGTTTGAAGAATTTTAGAAGGACCTTGGGAAAGGGGGTGGTGAGGGAGTGTGATGACAAAGGACATGCTGCTGTTCTCAAATGCCATGTAATGAGCACTGAAGGCAATCGCTTGACACCTGAACCACCTAGACATGCTTCTGTGTTATGCACTAGATATAACGGCGTAAGTAAAAGACATGGACATCATCATGGAAAATCTAGTAAATCTCTAAAGGTTTACCCTGTCAAAAAGGAAAGCCAAGTGGCAGGGTGTGGATAAATGAGAAAACAGACCCAAATCCGTTCAGCTTTCTTTAGAGATCGTTTTAATTTAAATAGTAACCAATATAATCCTTTCTGCCTTTGGGCACGTACTGCCTATGGAGTGACAGAGGGTATTATGAAGGTCTCCCCTATCCTAAAGACCTTCTCCAGGGATTCTTCTACCCCTTTCTTAAATATCTGCTATTGGCTAGTGGTAGACAGACAGACTTGTGGAAGCTAAAGGCACAGGAAATTTTGTTTCATTTATCAGAATAACATAAATCAGATCTAGGGAATATGAACTGGTAAAGTCATCTGACTTTTGAGTTTATTGAGATTTCTGAAATCTATCCATATTTCTATGCTTGTTTCATATACTTTTCATAGCAGTAGCACAAACTTTAAATTTATTCTGTAATTAAATCCACTAAAGTTACAATGATACCAATATGCTCAAAGGGGTCCTGGCAGCCCAATAGTCAAGGACACAGTTTTGAATACTTAAGAAAATAAGTCAGAAAATCCATAACAAAGTTCTATAGCACTTTAAAATTGTTCAGATACCGAATATTTTCAAAAGGAAAGTAAAAGAGAAAAGATGACTGATGAGATTTTTCTGGAATGAAGGGGGATTTTTTTCTGATACACCTGCCAGAATAATGTTATTATCTGAGTACTGCCAAACATTACTTTAAAATAAATACATAGAGTGACACTGACTGACCTGTCTTGTTGGTCTCTACTCCATGCCACATTTCTCCAAATATAATTTGCACTGTGGATAGTACAACACAAGAGCACTTGCAGTGATATTAAAGAAGTTATTTTCAACAGAACCCTGTAATTTCCTAAATTACCACTTATATTTGTGGTAATGACAATAAAATTACTTATCTGAAACTTTGTTGTTTGCATCTTCCTCCTTTCTGGGTGTAGGGGGGAAGCAGAGGAGGCATTTTGAAGTACAGTATCAAAACAGGAGGCAAAATACATCACATAGCAAAATCTTAGAATAAAACAACATAATGAGGCCTGCATAGTCAGGCTCTGCACTCCAGATCCTTGTCAGATCTGTCTACATCTCTTCTTAACTGTCATTGATGCAGTGCATATCAATGTTGGAAAATTATTGTTTAGATAGCACTGCAAACACTTCCAGTTACTTGAGCAGTGTGTCATCCGCCATTGAGATGACTTGCTTGAAAATTTTGACATTTATATCATTATCCTTGGGGAGGGGGGACTTTGTTGTTGTTTCTAGAAATATATTCTCTGTCTCTAGCACCTCATTAACCTGATTAGGGATTCTCATACCTCTGGTCTTGCTGTAAAACTGAATTCACAAATACTGTGGTGCCTCACACAGGAGATGATTAGGGATTCTCTTTGAGTTTGCCCACCCTTAAGTGCTTAATATAACTAAAAAGAAAGGTAAATATAGGATTTCAAGTTCTCAAAAATGAATTTAAATGAATATCAATATCTGCAGTGGTGATCAAAGCCTTGGCTAGTTCCAGACAGTGTGTGTGTACCAGCGTAATGGAAGTAGTTCAGTTTCTCTAGGGTGGGCGTAGATACAATGATACAAAAGTTGCCTTGCATCAAAGCGAATATTTCCATGCGGAAAAAGCAGGAAAAGGAACTATTAAATGTTAACCTTAATACCGATAAAATGGTGTCTGTAAAAGAAAGTTGATCAGTTCAAAAAATAATAATACAAAAGAAAAATCAGATTATTTTTCCTGTCAGAGCTATGTATCTATAAAACTGAAAGGCATAACAAAGTTAGGTCATATTTTAATTTCTTGAAACTCACAGATACTCTCCATTTTAGAGGTATAGTGATTTTGTCTTTAGTCCTCTGACCAGCTGGAAGATACTATCAGAATGACATTTCCCCACTGCTATTTTCCATGGTCCCAGTGTTTCCACTGCCATTGAAGGGAGCAACTGAACTAAAAAGAAGAAAACCCAGAACAGTTCCCAGTCTGCCTCACACCAGTACTCCCCAAGAGCTGCATCTGCAACTGGTGCAACCTGGTGTGCAGTGTGGGGGCCAGGGAGCGTTACTGAAACCTGTGCTACCACAGCCTTACTTGCAATTGCTCATGGACTTTTCCTGAGCTCAGTTAAAAACTGCGTAATGCTGGTGTTAGCTAGCTCTCCTCTATTTTCTGTGCCCCTAAGCACATGCTGTGCCAGCAGGGACAGCCTGAGCACGAGGACTGATTCACATGAAGCCACACACGAAGACTCCAGGTAAAACCGTGCTCAAGTCAGCACTACAGACATTGAGATGACCTCAGTGCAAGCAGTCTGAGATGCACTATGTCTCTAACTGTGCACTTGCTAACTTGTTGTCAGCTCCCCTTTCCAGAAGCAAGCACGTAATTTCTTCAGTAGGGCTGGCTCCTGTCCATCCAGTAAATGTGTGACACCAGGAGCACCAGTAAACTTTCTGTTTGCTTACAGGGAAGGGATTGCAACCTCCCCTTGGTTTTGTTTCAGTGTCCTTCCATTAGCCTTGAAGTGGACATGAAAATCTCCAACCTCAATATGCGGTGCTAATATCTGCTGGCTGAAATTCAAGAGTTTTCCACTTCCAGCGTGTGAGTGTTTGTCATTCACATCCTTTATTCCCACTGCCTGGCACAGAGCTCTTGTGCCATGATTTCAGGGCTGCTTACCTTTAGTTTATTTAGCTCAAGAGGTGAAGGTAAAGATTTTTTTCCTTTTCCCTCTCATGTCTGAAACTGATTAACTCAGAAAAAATATTATGTAAAGTATGTTGCTAAACTCTCTCACTATGGATTCAAGTATTCAGGATATGAAGTTTTCAATTCAGATTGTACCATCCATGGCCTGGGGGTAATCAGGAATTAAATATGGTGTCACTGGCTCTCTGACATGTTTTCCCTGAATGTACTGTAGATTTCACACTTGGGTACCTTATCTCCAGCAGCGCTGTTTGTGCCTGGATGGACTTCTGTTCAGGCTCCCTTCTGTGAACAGCACCAGATGCTGTGAGCTCTGCTCTATTCAACACCCCACGTGGATTTTGCGCCACATTACTGACCTTTTATGATATCCTATTGTGACAATCTTTTTTTCTAATAAAAAATCCCATCACACGGAGCTATTTCATCTCCATAATCCGAATGCCTTTTGTACAGTTGGAGGTGCTCAGGCTATTTCTTGTTAGCCTCGGTCTAAGATAACTCTCTCCAGCTGCTGTGAAGTTGGGTCATTTTACATTTCTTGCTGAAACTTGTCAAATTTTGTATCAGTAATAGGTAGCACTTAAATCACATTTACTTCAAACTCTTCTTCCTGCAGCTTCTTGCTTTCAGTGTTTATCAGTACTCTTGAAAGCACGTCTGATATAAGCAGCTCTTTATTGGGACACTATTTCAGTTTAATGAGGATTTTTGCAATTTCGTGATCATTTTCTGAAGTCTAGGTAGTGCTTTGCACAATGATTTCTGTAATATGGCTTCTGAAGTTTTATGGGATGCATCTCCTCTGACCTATTTCTCTCTATAAACATATTTATGCAACTGCTCATAAAAAACCAGTTGCTGGTGTCTCTTTTCTGGGCTGAGAATTGCACTTTTGTGTTAGAGCTAGTGTTTCAGAAGAACACACAGCCATGAAGAAGGGCAGGATATGTTGGCTACAGGCTGGATTCAGATTTTTTTGGCTCCATACAAGTGGGAAGGGGCAGCTGCCACTGCCTCCAGCAGGTCGTTTCACCTTCTGGCTAGCTGCTAAAGACCCACTTCCTACCTTCCCCAGCACCTCTGTGCTTTCTGGATGACTTTTTGCAGGGCTTAGCCTTTTCAAGGTTTCAGATTTGCAAGGTGGGAATGTCTTGCTCAGTTTGTCTCAGTATCGAGCTGCTGCATTTTGTAATTGCAAAAAAGGAAACTGGCGTAGCTTTAATGGAAGTCTTTATGCTCAAGCCTCCATAATCATGCTTGTAGTCTATTTTATTCACTCCCCATCAGTCACTGAGACTCAATTTAGTCCTGTCATCTGGTCTGTTCATGAGATTCCCTTTTGCTCCCTGTGGGTGACAGGCAGAGCTTGCTCCAGGAAGAGCTTCTGCAGAAGCTGGAGCTGAAGGCTAGGAGTAGTCAAGACCTAACTTAGCTGTAAATTACACAAACTTGGTAACTGGAATTGCTGTGAAAAGCAGAGAAATCCTGGGCACTCTGCTTACAAATGCCCTTGGATGGCAGGAGGGAGGAGTGTTTGGGGACAGACCGTGTCTGGTGTGGATTCCGCGTGCTGCCTGGACTGCGGATCGCTCAAGGTGGGAGAAAATCAGCAGCTCCTCCTGGACATCCCCAGTATTTTCAACAGCCTTTGTGCGGCCCAGCCCATGTTGCAAAGGGCACTCGAGTCCCTCCAACTGCTCCCAGCTGCCTGGGTGCAGCAGTTGTTTTTCTAGTGTAGCCTATAACCAGCCATGCCTCTGTGTGCTCCAGATTCCAGCCCATGGTGCCTGTAATAAATATGTGATGATTAGAAGCTGATACTGCAGCTAGTATCCATTAATTCATCATGAAACAAAAAAAGCTAATGTCAATATATATTAACATAGCTCATCACTCCTCATACCTCACATTCCCCTGACAGGGTTTTAATTGGCTGCACTCCTGCATTGCCACGTTTGAGTTACGTGTTGTGTATGATTTGGAGGAGTGCAGGCATTTGCTGCAGGAGAGCAGCAAACACTCTTTGCAGTGTGTCTTGACATACAGCAGACACTAAGAAATGTGTGAGATTTTGAATGCCAGGTAGTGAGCTGGTTTGGGTGCTTCTCAGTGTATATTTTTTAAAGACTACATAACACAATCTCAGAGCATGGATCTGGGGAGATACCTCTTCACGGGGTAAATTGATTTGCTTATCAAATTATATCAAACTGTACATTGAACATCTCTTACTTTTCTCTGCTTAATTGACTTTAACCATAAATTAATTATGCTTCTGCGAAAAAATTGCAAAATACCTGTACTATATCAGACTAGAAACAAACATTTTAACTCCAAGAAATGTTAAAAAGAGGTTTGCAAATGGCCTAATGCGGATGATGGTAAGTCAAGCCAGCTGCTTTAGTCATAAGAACAAAATTGTTCCCCCCTCCCTGAGTTCAATGACAGTAAAAATAAAGCTTTCAGTAGAAGAAAACTTGTAGTTCACACAACATTAGGCACATTCAGAGTAAATTTCATTTGCACAGCTACTTTATGTTGGCACAAACCAGTGTGAAACCTGTCCATCACATTAATAATCAAAGGAAATGCAGATATGTTCAGAGCAATTTAGGCTTGAAAGTTTTTTGCAGCAGCAAAGCCTTTATGAGTCAGCCAGATGTTCCAGAATGAATTATTCAGTAAAGGATTTTCAAGTGAATTCTGTGAAATTGTTTTTTCATATTTTTGTATGAAACAAAAAGGGTGTTGAGCTTGTGAAGGCAAAAAGAAACCATCCTAACTTTCTATTCTTGGTACATATAGGAAATTAAATCTGTCTCTTCAGTTCAAAACTTACAAATGGGTAGGATCGTATTATCAGTTATTAATATGTGTCCAGCACGCTAAAAGCCACAGCAAAACTTTTAAAATGTTGGTGATCCCAGAGAAATGCAACACAACCCCTGTGACTACAATGCCCAGCAAAGAGTAACTTAGTCTCTCAAGAACACCAGTTACAATACGTGTCAATGAACCTAATCCTTCTGTGCTACCCATACAGATTTAAGAGCAGACACTCAGTCTGATGTCAGGGCTTTTTTAATCCCTATTTTGAAGGAAGTTTATACACAGTCTTTAACGCAGAGTGGGACTGTGGATTAAAAATCCACAGTGATCAATGGATTAACTTGAGATATAAAGTAAGCATTTGAATCAGCATTCACTAGGCTGATTTGCCTTGCAAAGGGGTTGACTGTTTCAGAGTCTTGTACCCTTGATAAATTTCCTGCTCCTTCAGAGTTTGGGATTAGTGTCCTTAATGCAGAAAATGCTTTTATTTTCAAGGAAAATTGCAGGCATTACCTGATGTAAATTATGTAGCAAATTATGTATGTATACAATTTTAAATGTTTAATTGTTCCCACCACACATTTTACAATAAATCCAGCAATGTAACTCACTAAGAACAAATTGCTAACTATTAAAATATCAACTAAAGAAATCAGTGGATTAAAATACAGTAATTTGAAAAAAAAGAAAAAAAATTATGGCTAATAGATCCCTTCAAAGAATAGGGGAAAACCTCAAAATTTGGAGCATAGGAAAACAAGAGCAAAGAGCACCACTAATTCAGAAGAAATTTGGGAGGGTTTTTTTGATAGACCAATGTGGGTCAGGTCTTCTAAAAACCAGGAGGAGTGAAAACAAGAGAGCAGAAAAGAATCCAGGAAGCATTAAATGGCAGGATTGTGGAAGATAGGATAAAAAAGGCAGAGAGACCTGCTCTGTGGAAGATCAGGATCCTGTGATAACCCTATCACAATATTCAAGAGCAGCTTTTGCCTTCATAGAGGCACCAGGATGCCAGAAAATAAAGGGAAAGTGATGGAGAGGTTGCCAGGACAGCCAGAGAGGTGCTTTGTCATGGTGCCTAACAGGAGATCAGCCAGTTCTGGAGATGGCATGAATTTAAACACTGAAAGCTCATGAGTTTTGGTTTTATGAGAGACAGAAGCATTTCACACAATTTGTAGTCCAAGTATATAGTATTTATATAATGAAAGCAGAGGGCATACTATCACCTCTGTGTTTTCTTTCATGTGGTTCTTACATACAGTACAAACTTTCTGAGTTTGTCTGCAAAGCTTCCACCCAATCCACATTTATATCCTCCTTGCAGCCCTAATTCTGCTTGCTTCCCTAAATCAAATTGGCTTTTACTTAAACCCAAATCCCATTCTTTTTTCTCAGCTTCCCTTAAGCTTTAACTACCCGTGGTATAGGGAGATCTTGGGGCCAAGACTGCGCACTGTAACGGCATGCCACATGGACTTTGCTGCGGAAGCAGTAACAATGACAGAACAGATTTCCCATGAAAATTAAGAATAGGAGGAGCACCCCAATAACTTGGGGACAGAAGTGGAAAATGAGGGCTAGCTACACCAGAGCCTGCACCCCTACGAGACTCCCTTTGTCCCACAGAAGATAAAGCTTCCAAGGTCGGGATCCTGGATCCTGCCACAGACAAGGAGAAGTAGAACTGTGCTGAGCCTGACTGAGGTTTCACCAGTCTAGAGTAGGTCTGCTCCTGAAATTCAAATGGAATTGAAAATGTGTGTGTTGATCAAAGGTGATTGTGCCTGAATAAAAGCTGTTTATCTCAGAGCAAAAGGATTAAATAAATACCAAACTGCATCAGCACTGGCCCATTCTTACCTCTATTTTACCACGTAGTTAGTGCTGTGCTTCTTGTGTGTTTTCAGTTAACAACATGGGCAGCTTATGGATTTAAATTTGAGTTATGCTGATTTACACCCGCTGGCCCCAGGGACGCGATGCAGCAGAGTTCTGGTAGCAGTTTTACAACTAGCTGAGATCAGTTGCAGGCAAATAGTCCTACTTCAAAACACCGTCAGTGTTGCTTCTCCTGTTGCGTTACCTTTCGGCTCCATGAAAAAAATTTAAGACAGATGCTAAGATTGATCCTGTGGAAACACAGCCATGAGACAGCATTGAGGATAGCTATACATTTATTCAGTAGAAGGCCATGATCCTTCATATGGTACCTTGACAACAGATCACGCATATGATGCTAACTCATGACTGAGATTTGCCACCTCTCTTACTTCCCTACAAACCGCAGGTGGACAGCATAAAATGACAAATGAAAAAAACACAAAGGGAAAGACATTTTCGCTCCCTCACAAGTAGGGACAGAATTTTAATTCCCTAGGCCAGGTCCCTTCCCACACAATCCCTTCAGATCAGTAGCAAAACAGGAACAGAATGATACCCATTTTGCTAATTGGTAAAATGTTAGGAAGGAGAAAATCTGTTCTTCTTCCTGAATCTGACTTATGAGATGTGCCATGGTATCAAAATATTAATAATTGATTATGTTTTTATTATACTATCTCTTTAAAAAATAGTCAGTTAGAAATCAATAACTAAAATGAATACAGCTATAGAAAGACGCATATAAATGCCTGGTACTTGCTTTCCCAACAAGTGGGTATTATTCTTTTACAGGTATCCCTTAATTATCACCCTAATTATTGACAATTTATGGATCATGTGAATGTTTCACTCCTTGTCTCTGTTATGCTGTTTTTAATAGTGTCTGAAGTCTAGTGCCGAGAGTACAGCATCTAAACCTTTTAGACGTTGCTGTTAGTCTCAACTCAGTTCTTTGTCAGCATCCCCTGAATAAATATCCCCTTCTTTGTCTTTTATCTGTCACAAAAGAGTGGGTCAAAGCTATAAAAAAAATTTATCTCTTTCTTCCATGACAGAAGATACTGCCACACTTTCTCTTACTGAAGGGTATCGGGAGCCTTTTGATTAATTTCAGTGGGAGCAGGCCAGACCCACAATCTCATAGTACTCACTCTTTTGCTTTTTAAGTTATAGTTACCTTGCATTGTTTAGCTATGTACAGACCATATTCATTACTCATTTTCATTCATGACAAGGATGAATTCATTAGTTTCTGATGATGATTTAGATTCATAACTGTAACTTATAATTAATTGCTAATGAAGGCTACTAGTGCCTAGCTGGCGTTTCTTCCTTCTCTGCTAAATGCCAACAAGTTCTAGCACAGGAAAGGGGTCTTGTCTTAGACAGAAATTGACTCATTTTAACAAATAAGCCTAAACAGTGCTATTAGCCTTCCTGAGCACGATATCTTTCTACTACAGGCACTAAGCACTGCCTCATAGAAAGTAAAATCGAGGCTACAAATAAAGCTTTTTTGTTTTTCACAGCTGTTTGCAAATACAGTCTCGTTCATCCTTCCCCTTAATCCTCCTCCCATATAGACATATATGAGCCACAGAGAAGCAGCTCTAGTGGGTTTATGCAGTGGTAGGGACAGGCGAGGCATCAAGATAAATTCTGTTCTCCACTGCTTTAAAGACAAAGTCTTCTACTGATGTCAGAGGAGCTATTCCAGATTTGAGCTGGTGTAGCTACCTACTGAAGTCCAGCTTTCCCCACTCCCCTCATACACGAGCCTAACTGCAAAGAGCAGCTGAAGACAGGCACCATGGGCCTGAAAGCAACGCAGTGTGCAAACAAAAGGAACCTTATGCTCCATGTCAACCTTTTGGAAGGCAATTGTCTCCCATGTAATTTATTGGTTGAACAGATGGGGCAGAAAGCAAATGGCAAAAATGAATACATTTCAGCTGGGACATGGTAATTCTGTTATTCTTTCACCTTTACATTTACCTTGCCACCGTCAACAGAAGAAACAAAAAGGCAGCCATTTTTGCCATTACCCCTGAAACATAATGTCCCCCTTCTTCCAGCCCTGTCGCAAGAAGTTATCGCTAGACCTTATCATGTAACTGCTTCGTGGGACCTGCTCTTGCCTTGATTTTGGAAGACTGGAGAACACACAGAGGTGTGATCAGAAAGACGTAAAAAAAAAAAAAAAAAAGAGGCAATGAGCAGGTACCTGTTCTCTCAATTGCCTGAGTACAAGATGGTAACTAGTCACACAACAGGGAACTTGTGGATCCTGCAGCAATGCTTACCATGCCCTCTCGACCTTGTTAGGAGCCCTCAGCAGGATGGAGCAGGAAGGGAGAAAGCCAAGATACCAAATACTCTTCCTCAGAAAACAGGGCTCCCTCTGGTGACTTTTCCACTTTTTTTTTTTTTTTTTGTGGGACCAATCTCAAAAGTGGTTCAAGAAGAGGTGTACACTACGCATTCCAGTGGGGGACTGGGAACAGAACAGGCACAGAAGGTTGAAAAGCCAGTATAGTGTGAGGGAGCCTTGGGCAGATCCAGTGAATTTGACATCTCATGGTCTTGGACTGTAGAGAAGCACTTATTAAGTATTCATGTATTTTACAAATTTAAGAATAATCAGAATAATCTATTCTTTCTAATATTTTGTAAAGCCTCCTTTCAAATGAGGCAACCAAGGGCCTTGTGTAATAAATGCTATATGCTGGTTAGCATTAGATACTGACTAATGCTTTAAACTGAGATATCAACATGCCTAAAAACATTCAGGGAAATCTTAAAGCAAAGAATGACTACAGAAAACCTGAAGCATGTTAAGGCAATGGTAAATGACTTGCAAAAGGTGGTTTCCCAAACCAGTGGGAAATCACAATGTTTATTTATTATGGCATATATGTACTTGGCATTTGTATTTTTATATTACATCTTTCTAGCTCTTCTAATCATAAGTGCCCTCATGGGCTCAGATCCTTCCTTTCTGCTTAGCTAAAGTGTGTACAGAACTTCAGCAAACCTAGTCCCTATGTATGGTATTTCTTGATGCCTCTCTCAAACTTGTTATTCATAAGAGCTCACTGATACAGCCACTGATAATAGCCAGACTCCAAGAGAGTAACTGTTGTAACCTATTCTTTCTCCCCCAGTATCCCCAGATTTCATTCTGTTTATCACCATGCCTGGATAGTTCTGTTTCAAGGTCGTCAACTCAAGAATTAATTAAAAGGTTAAAATGGAAAGGTAAAGGGAAAATGGAAAGGCAAGGGTGAAAGAAGAAGCTGCAGGGCTGAGTGATGGGGTGTGTATTCCCCGTAAACACAAAAGACACTTGGCTGCAGATAATGCACTCTCCTGATGAAGATCAGTGATGTGCAGCTGAATGCTATTAGCTGTAACTGACAGCTCATCTTGGATGTATAGGTAGATCGTGCAGATCATTAGGTAGAGGGAAGGTCTGTAGCTCCCACTTGGAGCCTGACACAAAGTCTTTTGTTCAGTATTCCAAGGGAACATGGCATTACATGAAAGCCGTGTTGACTGTCAGTGAGCAAATAAGACTCGCATGCGGAGAGCAAACTGCACAAACAGAGACCGTAGAGAAGAACTGGGTGCCCAATATTCACAGTGCTCTGTTTTGCCATGTCTTTTTCCATCATTAGCTGTGGAAGGTCAGATGACAGGGCAGGAAGTCCTAAATTGTGGCTGATCTTCAGTTATAAATCACATGCTCCATGGATGCTGGAAGGTCTGGGGTTAGACCTTTACTAGCATTGTGTCCATGAACCAAAATTCCGTGGAATTCTGTGGAAAAGTCTGCACTGATTTCAAAAAACTTTGGTTCGAACGCCACACAAACTTCAGAAGTACACTCATACAATGGGCTTTACCCACAGTTTTACAATCGTCGATACTGGGCAGTTTAGCCCGCTAGGCTATTTCAGTATTTAAAAGTACTGCTAAAACAACAACAAATTTCCCTCCTTATCCGCTACATTCATTGTCAAAAGAAAAATAAGAAAACTGTGTTTTGGCAACAGCAAGAGTGACAAAACACAAATAAGAGAAGCAGAAAATAATCAAACCAATGAATATTCCTTCACAGCAATTTTGTATGAAGAAATATAAGTACTGCTTAAGATTCATGGATTATAATTAAACATAGCATTTATATTCAGTACAGTTTAAAAAAATGAATGTATTCAGAAGCTGGTACATTAAGGAAAAACAAATCTCATGATACATGTGATCATTCTGCTGTATTTCAAATATATAAAATAAAAATGAAGGCAGCTTATTCATGGAGTGCACTCCATTCACCCATGAACCAAAATTGCCTCTGGATTTACAAATATCTAGTTAACTATAACACTAATTGATTCAATGTCATCCATGATTAAAGGCCATCCTTGTAAATGTGGTTTCTAGTTAACATTCTTTGCAGCTGTTTCCTTGACAGATTCTACTTTTAAAATGATTAAAATCTGAATT
The DNA here is from genome assembly GCF_949628215.1 of Phalacrocorax aristotelis. Taxonomy (NCBI): domain Eukaryota; kingdom Metazoa; phylum Chordata; class Aves; order Suliformes; family Phalacrocoracidae; genus Phalacrocorax; species Phalacrocorax aristotelis. Next base: position 69,039,763 of record NC_134276.1, on the reverse strand, counting down.
ATTAAAGTCCTTTCTGATTTTTTAATCAGCATTTGTATTTATTCTCTACACTTCTTTCCTTCTTTCTTTCTGTTTTTACTTTTTTTTTTTTTTTTTTTTTAATATTTGAAGTCAGTTCTGAAGGTAATTTCTCCCTGAAAAATTCAATGCCAAAGCCAGGTGAAATTGGACTTCTCTCACAGGAGAGGTACTCTCATTCCACGCTCTAATTTGCAGTAGCTTATAACTTTCTCTCATCTAAATTACCTTTGTGCTGACAGTTTTAATACTTGTGGTTTTTGCTCAGAGGTAATTTGAGGACATAAGTTTGAAGGAAATCGACTTAGCCAGTTCAGTTATCTACATATGATTGTAACATATTTTACTCTACTTATTTTTTGGATGCTAGTGAGTGCGCGTGCACACACACACGCACCTGTACACATCCACACACTCTAATAGATGCACACATGTCCAGACGCAAATATACACCAACTCTCAGTGAAATGGTTTGTGCTGAAATACTCAAACATATCATTACGTATGAAAACTCCAGATGGGCTAAATCATGGTAGTTAACCGCTGTTAATGGAGCTATTTTGGTGCTCTCTTACTGAGACATTGCCCTGTGTTTGCTTCAGTAAGGAACACGTGCCTTCCTCGGGTAGTAGAAAAAAAGAACTCAGGAAGATGTGAAAATAGCACATTGTAAATGTTCTGGTCAGTGTTTTTCAGCAGTGACTTAAATATACCCCCTCAGTTTTTGTTCTGTCTTCCATACTCTGAAAAGGAATACGGCACACCCAAAACCTGCTTCCAGAGAGAGAGAGGGTTTACAAAGCCCCTGCAAAGTTAAAGCAGTGATTGTGGCCTATGACCATGTTGCTCAACCGGCAGCTGATAACCCACCAGTTAGCTGTAGAGGATCGGATCTGCCAGATAATGGCATTTAATAACAAATCATTATATGACACAAATCCTGATTTCTTTGCTTTCAAAGAAGAAAATGTAGAAAATGGGGGAGAAAGGGAGTAATATTCAAAGTGAACCTGCTTTCTTTTCATAAATATGAACGACTGTGGCCATACATCATGAGATGGTCCACAGAGTTTTTTAAAAAATGTTAGTTAATCTTTGCATTTTTTTTTGAGGGAGTTGGATAGTCCTATGTTAATGATAGACTAGGGAACACACCTTAACTAGTCTCAGTATTACTGGAACAGATCAGAGCTCTTGATCTGGTGACTCTGAACGGAAGCAGGGGGATAGAGGAGTGAGATGAGGAGGGAGATGAGGAATTTTCAGTCACTTTCCCCAAACTTTCCTATGGAGTATGCTACTGTAACATATATAACTCCAAAGTTGAAATCCTTGTGCAATTAAAGTGCTCCACCCTTGACTGTTGTGGGAGGCTTGACTGCTATTTCAAAGAATGCTGCTCCATGGCCTTCTTTTTCTCCCAAAAAAACCTAGAAAGCCCATAAAATTAATTTGTCATGGCTTATAAGAACATCTGCTTACTGAAACTGAACAAATGTCTCTGGGTATGATGGGAAAATGTAACAATATCTCTCCTGTTTCCCAATCACAGCAGAAGTGAAACAGGTACATCTAAGACAAAACATTACAAGAAATGTCTTTTAAAGACTGGATACAGGCTTCTCTTCTGGGGACAGGGTTCTGGAAAAGAGCAATATGGTGAATGTGAGACCTCAGAATAATGCAGTAAACAAAGGTGATTTAGACTTGAAGACTGTGTAAACTATGGAATGTGAAGTGGAAGCAGAGAGGCTTTATTACCACTGTTAGACTCTAGTGGGGAAATGGCTGTAGTATATTGTGGGTGATTACTGGTTCAAAGGCAAAACCAGTAGTCGTTTGAGAAGACAGCCAGATTGGTTAAATGATTGGAAATTGTCCCATAGTGTAAAATACGACAGAAGCAAAATCTATTTCATTTCTCAAAAAGAAGCTTAAAGGAGGCTTGATTACAATCTAGCAGAAGGTGGAGTAACAGGAGCCAATGGCTGGAAGCTGAAGTTCAGCAAACTCAGAACTCAAGCAGGGTGCACATTTCAAATTGTGATGGCTATTAATCTTAGGACAACCAAAAAAATGTTGACAAAAATTGTAAAGTCAAGACATTTTTTTCCCTTTTATTTTTTTTTCCCCTAAAAGGTAGGTTCAGGCTAAACTAGAAAAGGGTCCAGATAAACTCTTTGGCCAATTCTATGTTCAAGATCAAGCTTAATGGTTGCAACAGTCTGGCAAACTAATACTTTCTTTTGCCCCACCAATCCTCCGGCCTAACCTGTTGATTAAAATCTGAACCTGTGGCAGGTATGTTGCTTCTATAGAGTCCTCAACATATCTCTGATGTCACTAGTAGCCTGCTGGGAAGGTCTCTTTCTCTCTCAGCTACTTTCCCCATTTCTCCTAATTTCAAAATGTCTTTACTCCTGCTTTGAGCTAGAAATCCTGTGTGTCTGGTGTGTTAATTCTGTGCAGGTATTTGTGTGGTTTTATGTAGGCACCACCAGCCTGGATCCTCTCCAAACCTACAAGCAGGTCACCTTCAATTCTCTGACTCCACTGGAGCAGCTTTCTGTTTCAGCAGGGTCACAATGAATGAGTGGTTGATACAAAAATCAAACCACTGTATTCACCTGTATCGGAAAACTATTTTTGAAAGGACAATAGACACCAAAGAAATATGTCAGTACAGAAGTATAATTACACCTTCCTAAACACAAGCAGGAGAATCCTTAAGGCAAGGAAGAACTCTAAATGGCACTAATGTAGACGAATACAGGATATATCTGACCCACTGGTTTGTTTTCAAAATAGCTCCTTCCCTAAGGTGCTGAACGCCCTCTGCTTCAGATGAAAAAGCAAAATACTGAACAGGATGTGTTCTCCAGGCTCTCAGAGTGAGACAGAGGACTCCATATTTAAACACATTGGGCAGATTCCTCCCATCTGTAACTTTAGGCACTCATATATCCTAAATATTCTCTATAGTCAGGAGAGAGAGGAAAGATCATCTTCTTAGTGGCTAAAGTACCTTAACCTGTACATAGAATCCAAAGTGACTATGCTTCCAACTGTGGGGCTTATATGCCTTAAATGAGGAAAGGAGAAGAAAAGAATATGAGTCTTAGCATTGTACAATAACATTTATTTAAAAGGATACAAAGTACTACTGGAATCTGATCATAGGCCTCTTTACTACTGTTCCTTATTGCTGTTCTCTCCATCTTTTTGCTTCCTCCTTTTGTTTTTCATTCTATTCCTTTACTTACACTAGCTATCTGGTCCACATTTACCTTCTGTGCTATATAAGAAAATATCTTTCAACATACAACCCTGTACCAGCAATATTTGCATGTTGTACCACAATCCCACACCCTTACCTGCCCTGCTTGCTAGCTGGGCAGGGCTGAAATTCCACACCAGTTTCTACATAGAGCCAAATGCTTGGTTTTGATGTCAGCCATTGAATACACAGTAAAAAAAGTGTCACAAAGATATCTGTTAGTGCTGTATATTCGCTTTGGACTGCCTCATCACTGGACCAACCCTGGACACATGCTGGTGCAAGTGAGAGGGAAACCCAACTTTGAATGCAAGTGAAAGAAAAGGTAATATAGAAATTAAAAGTGATGTTTCAATGCGTGCTCTTTCAGTCATAATCTTGTGTTAACAGAGGCTTTGCGTTTAATGATCATTAATCATGGACTGATCTCCACACAAATTATAGTAAAGGTGAATCTGATCTGTTACTGAATTCTTTATGCACTATACTGTATAAACCAACCCTGAAAGAACATTCATATTTCTTGAGTTTCTATATGATTTTTCAGAAAATCTGCACTGATAGCATCTCTACATATATTTGGCAACCTTGCAGTCTTCATGTTTGGATCAATTCTGCTCTGGTTTAAAAAATAATAAAAAAAAAGGCTACTGCTTTGGAAAATTGCGGAGGTTTAGATAATGCCATGGCAGTGTTGTTATAAGGGATTCTGTCAGGTGGGATACAGCTGGTGCCTTCTCCCCTACCATCGTCGGCTTAACAGGAGGATCTTCAGTAAGGTTGCTATGCTATAAACTCAAAGACTAAGGCTCTTGGCAGGGGTGTTGGAACTAGGTGGTCTTTAAGGTCCCTTCTGACCCAAACCATTCTATGATTCTATGATTCAATGGTTCTATGATTCAATGGTTCTATGATGCTATGATAATATTAAAACTTAATGAAAAAGCCAATGGCATTGGTAGCTGTTTAAAGACAGCATTTTAGAAAACACAATGTCTGGCACAGTGTACATAAATATGTGTTGATGTGTTTGTTTATACAGAATATTTATTTTGTATGTATTGTATATTATGTATTTAGATTTCCCTTTTAATATCATTCATCTATTTATGCTTTTGATTACATTTAAGGTTTTTATCAAATACGGAACTGAAACAAAAAGTCTTGAAGTACTTAAGTTAAATAAAAACTTCTGAACTCTACCAAATGAAATGTTTTGATTCCACGCGTATGCTTTCAGAGTATTTTAATCACATTTTTACTATCTTGTTCTTATTACAAATTACATTTTCCTACTTGAAATGTCAGCATTTCCAAAGAAACAGTGATTTCAGTCCCTGGTTAGCTGCGCACAATGAGTTTATCAGCTTCTGTGGTTTGCAGAACTTGCTGTGTCATGAACTTGAACGAATGATAGCTATTCTGCTTGGACACACCTCCTATTCAGGATTTTCTTCAGAACAGTGATGATCTTTGGTGTATTTGAACAGTGATACAAGATGAAAGGAAAATCCAGACTTCTGGAAGAAAAGAGAGCCTTTCAGGAACACTTTATCAAAACCCATAACCATGACCTTTCTTCTGCCAAGACAATCCTGCTATGAAAGGTTTTGAGAGTTACCCATTGCTGCAGAGATTTGCCATCCCTTATGCTGTTTGGGATAAAAGCTGAAATAAAGACATGTATGTATTTTCTTCATTTGTTCAGACACCATATGGAATATGCTATTAAACCATCCTCCCATTACTAGCCTCTTCTAGAATCTGTAGATTGAAAACCTGTGTAAGACCAAAGAATACCCAGGAAACACAGATCACACTTTACCGTCCTGTATAAAAAGGAAAAGAAAAGCTTGCTGCAAATTAGTTATCCAATCCATTCCTTTCTTCCTGCTGGAGGGGAAAAAAAGCTTAAGGAATAAAATAAACCAAAACTGTCCTCTGTAAGCAGCACAGACTGAGAACTGTTACTACAGAACTAATATTCATATGGAAAATTACAGGCTTCAGATGCCAAGTTTCAAATCTTCAACATGCAGCAGTCAGGAGAAATCCTCCCATAAGTCAAAGCAAACTCAAGGCCAACAACATGAAATTCTATCTGCAGAAATGCAACCTGTAAAAGTTCTGTTAAACGTGCTGTACACACCAATGTAAAACCTGGCACTCATTTAAGACTACAACACGAATATGATAATACCAAAGACTTCTTTTTTTCAAGATTTGTACCTCGAGTGCAAATGAGTGCACACAATATTCATTACAAATGGTATCTTTAAGAACTCTGGACCCAGAATTTATAGAGATTTATAAGAGATGATCCAGCACCACACAAATTCAAAGTAGTATTCCAACATTTAAGGTAAAAACCTAGCTTTGGTGCAGTCAGTGAAGTTTTCACAACATCAGTAAAGGATCCAACATTTCATGCTTTGCATGTTTTTCAGAAGGTTGTATATTCTTAAAACCTTGCCATGCTGGTCTCTGAAAATACCAGTGAACTTCTACCAGTTTCATTCTACTTGTTAAGCAGCAACAGGTCAGATTACTAAAACAGTCGGTAATAAACGATTTCTAAGACTATTTGTATTTATTTTTCTAGATCCAACCCTCCATTGCCCCCATATTTTCATGCAGTACTTTCTTAATTTTGAAAAGCACCTAATGAATCACTGATTAATATTAGCAGTAATGAACTTTGTTCTTTTGGAAGGGACCCATTACCATGCTAGCTGCTAGCTTTGTGATTCGAAAGAGGTTTCTGCTAGCAAAGGCATCCATACATGGGTCTGCAAGAGAGAGACAGAGAGAAAGGCTGCCTGATTCTCATTCATATTAAGTCCTTTTTGCAGCACACCAAAACAGCGAGATGAAATAGGATGCTCTGAGGCCTAAGAAAAAAAGCATGAACTCATGAACCATGAAACAAAAACAGAGTAAAGAAAGAATAAAGTGCTCAAGAGAAGCATGGCCAGATAGAATACTGCCATGAGGTCTCAGGGAAAGAGTTTATACAGCTATGATCATCTCAGTTCCCTTTTCCATACATAGCTGGCCCTTTTTTCATAAACCATATCTGTTCATAGGGGATTCTTCAGATGAACTGCCTTAAAATAGAGGTCTCCCTGCCTTAGCACCATAAATTATCTTTGAGACTTACTTGTGTGGCTTGTGAAGCAATGACTGAGATTGCAATAAGTAAAAGGGCACAGAATTTTGATTTACAAGGAGCCTACAAGCCCTCTGGTTCCTGTGTTGATTCCTCAGGCAGGAAAACCATGTAAGAAGTAGGAAAGGACCAGTCAGCCTATGACTAGAATATAGTAGAACTATACTTTACACCACCACCACCAATTCAGAGGCTGAAACTGAAAAAATAAATGAGTCAAGGAAGCCAAACTCTTCCATAGGGGCAAGAAGGAGGAAATCTTTGCCAAAAGTGACTGGCCACCGGCCAAGGTAAAAGCTATCCCACCTGCACTGGGGTTGTGTGTCATATTCACTCCTGCCTGTCAGTGCTACAGGAGGAACAGAGGCAAAGCAAGCCCAGAAGGACAGGAGCTGTCTGCTCCTTGGGCTCCTGATGCTAATTCTGTCCTGAGAGAAGGAACACACACCAGTCCATCACCTGGGACAGCATACACACATATCCTGAAACCTGCTTCCCACTCAGTTGGTGAAAAGAACAGAAGGAGCTGCTGCTGGGGTGAAGGGGGAAAGTTTTGGGAAGGAAGCACTGCTGAAGTCGAGGGCATAACAGTTATGGACAAATGCCAAATGACAAGCAGAATGTTCCTCTCGTTACCAGGGGGTCACGTCTCCCTATCCATCTCCTAGAGTTCTCTATCTAATAGTTCTGATAATTGCCTGCATTTGTGTATTGCTGATTTTGGGTAATATTATGATTACAAAGGAAACAAATAGAAAGACAGGTAACACTTGCAACTCCACAGCATGTTATACTACCGCAGAAATTGTAAAGTGCTTCAGAGCCCCCCAGAGCTATGCTACTGCTGAAAACTTGACTACCTAGTGTGTATTTTATAAATTCAGAAGCATACACTGGATGATGTATTTCTGTTGCAAAACGAAATGAAAAGGGGCAGGAATTGGAGAGGAATTTGAGTTTGGTGGAGGAGACTGAGTGGCAAAAAAAAAAGCCTGTGGAATCAATGATGAAGTTGAGTCTCTTGAACACTCATTTACAGTCATTCATCTCTGGCAGAAGATGTGAGCTATTATTCTAGGTGTCAGGAGTAAACCAAAATACTGGGTCTGTATGCATCTTATGTGAGCAGAATACATGTGCTGGTGAGCACCTCCTTGCATCTGCGCAAATCCAGTTCCCTAAGCCATGTAGCTCGGGATGAATACAGAATAACACAAATTCTCCATCATTATTTGTATTTCAGCTGAAGACAAGACACACAGAATTTATGGGTTCTTAACTCCAGAGAGCGAGCTTCGATGGGTTTGGGCTTAATATCTTTCTATTAACAATTTTGAAAGAATAAAAATAATTTTTTAATTTTGTTTCCATCTGAATCTCCCCTGCCCCCCTCCTTCATTTTGGGAGCTTTGGGTTTTTTTTGTTTCTTTCCAAATCTAAATATAACTATCTTTTGACAAAGTTGCCATATTAATGACAAAGGTTTTAATACCTCCAAAAGTTACTTTCCCTAAAGAAAAAAAAAATCAGTGGTCAGTTTCTGAACAGTTTTTCTGGAATGAATATCACTCATCATCAGTAAAGTATTATCACTTCAGCAGTGAAACTCCTTGGTCATATTCTAGCCTTTTGACACCCAAACCAGATTACCTTTATTTTTTGCTTTGCACAAGGATAAAGTTATTTTGCTGCTTCAGTTAACCATTTTTATGGACTTAAAATAAAGTATTGAGAAAAGAAAGTAAATTGTTGTTATGGACTCAAAATAAGCATTTAGACATTAAGACATGAAATACTGATTGAACCATATACCTGACTCCTGTTCAAAACACTGTATTCTGTTTCTTTCAAACATACTATGAACTGTTTTGCTGCAGATAAATTATTGTTTATATTCTTTTGCAAGCATTGTTCATATATAAAAAAAAAAGTCTGCTGTTTTTCTGACAGCCAGAATATCAGGAATCCATAGAAATAGCAGCCCTGTATATGTCTCCTGTATGAGGCTGTAATGGCTGGTGGGGACTGGATGGAGGATCCAGATGAACATTTCCCATCCTCTTTTCCAGCACTGCTATTTCTCTGCACTGACCTACACAGTAAGTAAAAGTCTTTAGTCTCCAAACAAAGTAGGAAGACAGAATTTTATACACCTCCAATATGCTTCTGTAGATGCATTAAAATATTCCTGTTATACACACAATTCTACATGAGAAATCTTAACACTGAATAAGAGCTTTCTCCCTGGTAAACTTCCATGTTTCATTGCTATCACCACCTCTACGAGCTTCATTGCATGAACAGAAGTGTACCACTGACGAAGAAGAAGATACTTATGTCTGTAGGAGACAAAACCCTTCATGGATCAATCACAGTTAAAGCCAGAACAACAATTACACTCCTTTCACACCTAAACAAAACTGTTAGCTTTTCTGCCATCCATTCTCATAGGACCAATTACATTTTCTCCACCCAAAATCCAAATCATCTCCTTTCCAAGGGGAAACACAACTGACATACTTTGACTTAAAAAGATACTTGGGCACCAGATCGATGAGGGCCATGAAGGTACTCAAAGAAAAAGGTAACAACTCAGGAATAAGAATTTGGTTGTATGGACGAGACTTAAAATTGATATTTCTGCAGGAAAACTTTTATCTTTTTGATAATGAAATCAACCACTTACAGCTCTTCAAAGAGATCTTGGAATCAAAATGGCAGGATGTTTTGCTTATGAAATTCAGTAGAGGGAAAAAGAACAAAAATACATGAGAGAAAACCATGCTTTTCACAGTCAGCTCCAAAACGTGTTATAACTTGTGTTGAGATTTGCTTCCAGGTAGCTTTATAAACACTTCAAAGCAGATCCTTGTCTGCTGTAAAAGCTCTTTTGACTTTGGTGGCCTTACAACAGCCTACAATAGCTATGGATATGTATCTGAGTATTCATGAGCTTGCCTTTTCACATATATACAGATGTCAAGAGTTTGATTTATTTAATCAGATTTATGTAGAAGTATTTTCTTGTGGAGCAGAGAGTTAGTGACACATCATGAAATGATAGGATACAGAGTATTTTAGATTTCAGAATGTATCTCCTGTGTGTTTTTATTAAATAAAAGAAGTAACGTGATAAACAATATTTTAACAAAACAAATTTATTGTGGTGCAAAATCAAGGGAAAATAACTTACAGTAGTTCTTTGAGAAGTAACCCACTTTTTATTGAGGATTGCGTCTCTGTAGCTATAGGTATGAGGCATTTATCATTTGTTATCTCAGACACTCTGCCTGCAATCTGTGCTTTAGAAATGTATTTCATCACAGAACTGTCCAGCTAAATGGATGGCATTTCTCAATGCTAAATTTATTGCTCAATTACAATCAATCTTACCCTATCAGCTTCCAAAGTGTGTATACAATTAATACAAATAAAATGGAAACCCATCATTTCTGGTGTCACAGTGTTCAAAACAGAAAAAAATATATTAAATCAATGCTCTCTTTACAGGTAATGGAATTTAGCATATGTCTGTAGGCTGTGCTACTTTCACCTGAGCTGATAAAATGCAAGCAGCACTTTTCTTTCCTGCAAATGAGTAATTTATTCCTGTTTTGTAGGTCTAGGGCTGACATCCACACAAAAGCTCACACAAATAAAAGATTTAGGAATGGCGTTATTGGGAGGCTGTTTGTTTTACCCTCCAAAATACGCTTATGAAGCCCGTTCAAGTTAGGGTTATTCAAAACCTACTGAACTCTGCTTGTTATTACTGTAGGCTTATTGCATATGAGGCAATAAAATGATCAGCACATGGCAGGGCCCAAGCAAACACCAGAGGCCCTGATCTGCCTCAGTGCTGAAGGGTGGAGAAGTCCAGCTGTTGCCTCTGAAGACAGCCCAGGTACCAAATGGACCATAGCTTGCCCATTGAAAGAACAGTTAGATTTCTGAGGATGCTCTTATTCAGGACTCAAAACCATTTTAAAATTATTTTCTTTCTTGTGGAAAAAAGATAAAATCTTTCTGCCATGGATGTTATCAGGCTATGGATTAGGTCTAATTATATTTTGCAAGTGTTTTCATTAAGATTTAGGGAGAAGTCATCACAAAGTTTATAACCTAAATGCTCCAGTTAATGACTCAGTGGCCTGGCCTTTAGCCCTTCTATTTTTATACAGAACTGTGTCAGGGGTAGCTGTAAATAAATCCTGTCGACACATTTAGCTGCTTTAAAAAAAAATCTGAATATGCGCCTGCAGGATTATAAAGGATTTACAATTTACAGAGGAGATTATTATGTCTGTTCATTCTCTGGACCTGCAAATATCAGAGCAGCATAGCCAAGCATTTTCTTTTTTCTTTTATTTCTTTTCTTTCTTTCTTTTTTTAAGAACAATGGTGTGTCAGTTTATCTTTGCAGCATTTCATGATATTCAGTAATAGATATCACCTCTATACCTTGCTACAAGCTCATTTCCAAATGCGGTTGCTCCTAATCTATACAATTCTACAGAGCTGGCATCTATACAAGGTCCTATTTATAATTACATTGATAAACTTTTTTCCTGTTCAGCCAATTGATTCTCCATATTTGTGCCTGCTGCTTTGTTTAACACATTGATAAACTTTTTTACTATTCAGCCAATTCATTCTCTGTATTTGTGCCTGCTGCTTTGTTTAACATGGTTTTCTCAATGAAATGTTAATATGCTTCACTAAAACACTGACACTCATAGGTCATAGATGAGGTCATCGAATATGCAGTCCAACATGCAGCGTGTATGCCAGAGTAGAATAAATTAATTAAATCCTTCCTCTGAGGATTAACAGGGTTATTCTGACAGGCTTTTACAAGCTTGGGCATCCTTGTGTGGCGCAGAGGAGTGTGGTGCAGAGATAGGGAGGCAGCAGAACAGCTCGGAGCAGGGTCGGCACAGTGCAATGCCCCTGGCTGAGCTTGCTGGGAGAAAGCCGGGACTGCAGGCTGCACCATTCTGGGGTGTACCCAAGGACTGGCTCAGAGCAACCCTTGCACCTGATCTGGGCACAGCAGGCAGGTTTGGGTAGCAGGGACTGGAGGGATGGCTGTGTGGGAGGAGGCTCAGGACTGACCATGGTGGAGCAAGAACACTGGCAAAGCAACTGCAGCCGTGGGGCAGGGATACCCCGAAACAAAAAGCAGCTGAGGAAAATCAGCAAGAAGCAGATATCAGCAGAAAAAAAACCCCATATGCATGGAGCAATGGACAGAAACCATCATTCACACAACCCCAAACCTCCTGTGCCTCACAGAGGGATGGACAGAGGGTAATATGCAGCGAAAACAAGGGAATTTGAGCATAGGGAGGGGGAAGGAGAGGTGTTTAATAAAGTGTTTAATTGTTTATGTTGTCTTTTTTTTTTCCCAGTACCTGAATGAATGACCAGAAGTTTGTGTTGTCAACAAATTAAATTATACGAAAAAAAAGGTAAAATCGCCCAAGTCAAGACTGTTTTGACCGTAACAGCATCCTAATGCTCATTTTCCTCACTTCTTAGATCAGATTGCATGATCAAAGTCCTCTTTTACTTCTCTAACATATTTACAAAGTCCTATCCTTGTAACCCCCCAGTTAGTCATAGTTCCTTCTTCACTCTTGCTCCTGCTTTATGCATTGGTTTCTTCCTTTCCCCTCTCCGGTTGGAGGCTCTCTTCTCTTCTCTTCTCTTCTCTTCTCTTCTCTTCTCTTCTCTTCTCTTCTCTTCTCTTCTCTTCTCTTCTCTTCTCTTCTCTTCTCTTCTCTTCTCTTCTCTTCTCTTCTCTTCTCTTCTCTTCTCTTCTCTTCTCTTCTCCTCTCCTCTCCTCTCCTCTCCTCTCCTCTCCTCTCCTCTCCTCTCCTCTCCTCTCCTCTCCTCTCCTCTCCTCTCCTCTCCTCTCCTCTTCTCTTCTCTTCTCTTCTCTTCTCTTCTCTTCTCTTCTCTTCTCTTCTCTTCTCTTCTCTTCTCTTCTCTTCTCTTCTCTTCTCACCACCTACTGCTGAGGCCCAGGCATCTGCTCATCTGTGGCTGTTCAGCTTCAGCCAGGCTTTCCAGCTTTTCTTCCTAGGATATTGACTCTCCAGTTGAGCCTGACCCCATTCAGTCTTCGTGTTTCTACACAACCACGACCTACCCATGGCTTTGAACAACCAGCTTCCAAGTCACACGGTGGTCTGGCAGGAGGAGAAATCTTGGCACAGATAAACACACATGTAGATAATTGGGTGATGAATGGATTGAGGGCAGGCCCTCAAATGCAAACTTGGCATGGCTCATGGTAAGAGGATTGAAACTGGTCAGTTCATCAACATCCAAGCGCAATAATGAGAATGACCCTGAAGTAACGAGGTGTAAGTTGATTTCACTATGATTCATATCAACAAACCCAGAAACAAATACAGAATCATCATTGGTAAAAGTTTCTGTACAACAAGTAGCTAGGAGGAACGACAAAGAATGAAAATGATGGGTTACTCGTACACAGTCGTCTGAATTGATTGGTAAATGCAATTATATACTTCCATTCAGTTAAATACAAAGAGACAGACTGACAAAGAGGGACAGGTGGGCAGGCTCTAGGAAGCAGAAATGCTGCAAAAATCTTTGGATTATCTAAGATAATCAGCTAAATACAATTTTTTGGGTAGTTTGATGACCCCAAACACCCTACTAAGGAAGTAGCTCATGTAAACCACGTTAAACACAGAAAGAGGACAGCTGAAAGGATTAATGCTGTTCTTTCGTGTGTAAACAGAAGAATATTAATCAAGAATAGAAAGGTCGTATTATCTCTGTAAGCGCACTGAAGGGATTGCTGATATAACACCATTGCCTGTTCTGAAACTTAATGAACCTCTGAATCTCTAAATCTGAGTGATTTTCCTTCTCTACTCTTGTTACACAGAGTCTACATAGATTGCATAATGCTATTCCTCTAGTCCTTAGCTGTCCTTCCTTTTTACTACATCAGTCCTCATGTTCTTGCCTGGCAGTGAGCATGCTAGAGCCTGATCCTGTGCATTGAAGTGAGAGAACAAACAGACCCATTGTGCTTAGATCTGTAATTAAGACAGCCATTTGTTTCTTCTGTTTATTTATTTAGAATAAATGAAATTATGTGAGAATAGATTTTAAGCTGACGACCACAAAACCAATCTGACCTGTATCACAATAGGGATCAAGGCTTATCATTTTCAGTATTGACAGGATTAAGACCTGGAAGAGGGATAATTTGTTTAATTTAGTGCCAATGAGGATCATTTCTTTCCACTTCTTGTTGCCAAGATTTACAGAATCATATTGTGCATCCAGCTGTCTTCATAGGGATCATTGTTTATTATAGTGTTAAGGAATACCTGGAGACAAACTTTCACATCCTGACAACTATTTGTACATAAAGGTGTGTGTATTACATTTATGTGTTCAAAATCCCACCTGACAGCTTGATAATTGCATGTTAGTACAAAGAAGGCCCTGTTCATAAGTGTAGTTCTCAATTCCACCTCTGCAGTTATGAATGTGCAGGCTTATTACCTGCAGACCTCAGGCTGGTCCTCAGGTTCTGGAAACATACTTGACAAATGAGTACATTTTCCCAGGCAAAACTCTCTCAGGGAGTAATACTTTTCTTACCTCTTGCTTTCACCTTGGGGAAAGTACATTGTTAAAATGAATTCCATTCAAGAAATTCTGCACTGTAATTTTCCCATACTTTGGGGAAGAAATAATAAAAAGCTTGTGTGGTGTCTCAGGTTTTTACTAAGATCACCCTGATAGCCATCTATGCCACCCAGGGGATGTAAGCAGTCCACATTGGTCTTCACCCAAAAGTAGAGTCCATTCATTTACCCATCCAAAAACATACGTAAGAAATGGAAAAGACAGTCTTCCAAATGGAAACTAACAAGATTAACCCAACAAGGTTTCAAGGTAGATACAAAGCATCTAAAACAGTACTCTGCCTCCCACTTCTCTAAGTGCAGAGTTATCACTAGCATAAAATTCTGAATTTGGCAGCTGTAAATAGGAAGCATCTCAAGATGTAAAGAACTGCAGATTCTTATGCTGCCAGGAGAAGGGCGAGAAGCAAAGAAAGACAAAGGTTGCTGAGACAGAAGTCCCTGAAGTTCTACAGGGGAACGTGATCTCAACGGGGATGATGCAGATAGCCATGGTAAGACCCTGAAGATTTAGATGTTTGAACAGTGCTTCAAAGACTCAGCTTTCCCTGTATCTTTGTGCAAACCTCCTTGGAGATGTCTAATCTTTGGAGGTCACCAAGAGGCTACCTTTGTGCTTCAACCACCATTAAAATTCCAAATGACCAAATGGTTTCACAACTTTGTTATGTGTAAATGTGTGTTTAGAAACATGAACTACCTTGAGCAACTCCTGCCACTCATCATGTATCAAGGAATTAATGGCAAGTCTGTTTTCATTCACAACATCCTACCAAGGGGGGTGTTGAGAAACACTTCTTCAAACTTTGTCGTCTAATTTCTCAGTCTCCTAAGATACTGCTTCGTAGCAATGGTATCATGTACTTTAGCATGCCATAAGTAATCCTGCTGTTAAAAACACACCACAGAAACAAACAAAACCTGCCCCCTGCCTTAGCCTGTAATTGAACATTTACTGCAACAGATAAAAACCCATGGATTTCATCACAATTCTCTCTGGGATAGGGAGAGTTGTAGTTAATGATTCCAATTATCAAATTCTAAGTCAAGTTCAGGAGTAATCCTTATTTCTGTGGATAAACAAGAAAACAATATTAGTTCATTTTAGTGAATGCTACTTGAGGTAAGATTAGTCTACCATGTTTTTCTAAGATTTCTAAGATTAAAACTGTCACAGATGTTACTATGGGGATAAAAATGATGCTAAAATAGGAGAGATGGACAAGAAAAATCTAAGTGTGTCCTAACATAAGGACCGAGCAGTATTTATTCAGGCATGCCCTGTATGCCTTCTCCCTCATAGATTCACCATAAAGAATATGGGTAAGCTAATTAGGGGGTATTTGTTTTTTTCCTTTAATTGGTTAGTGATTGCTAGCACACTAAATAAAATATGTATCTGAAGGGCTAAATAGTCTGTTGTCATCAAGTTGGCAGACATCTGAATGTTCTAAGACTTTGCTATGTTGATGGCCAAAGAAACAGATTTGAACTATCAGGACAGCTCAAGCTAACATTTACCAGGGAATGCATTAAGTTTATGCATAGCTGCATGAATATATGTTTATGGGCTATTTCTGTACTAACTGTAGTGGTGAATACATCTGCATTTTGATGAAGACAAACATTTTCATGAGCAGCTAATCTCACCTTGGTGAACAAAAGAGATTACCCAAGTAAGCTACTATAGAACAGTGGACTGCTCTGTACTGGGTTTGTTGGTCTGAATAGTCTTGTGGTTGTACTTAGTTCTGCCTATTAAGGAAATAAGTGGTTTAATTGATAATATTCTGTACTTTCCACATGAAATAAAAAAAAGAAAAAGCATAATTTCTAACACAGGTTTCAATATCAAAGATTTCTATATTTATATAAAGGTGCAATGTACCTGCCTTTTACAGGTCTTGCTAATAGAATGTCTCCAGTCTCACAAGACTTCTATTTTTTATCAGCTTCTCTCAAGTAAGTTTCCTTTACATAAGGCCTATTCATATTTATTCTACCTTCCCAAATGCTATTCTGGATCATTTCCAGTTGTGTCCTCCACTGCTTCTTTCTCCCTGATCCACAACTTCTGGCTTCATCTGCACTCCTTTCCTGTCCATATCTTACATAACTCCATAGCTCTTCCTCATCATTCTATGACCAAACACTTGCTGTTTGCTTCTCTGAACGCTTTCCATCCCCTATTTTCAGATTTTTGTAATGGTGTATTTTACGTTTTACATCCTTTTCTCCATGTTCCCAAATCACAGAATCACAGGTTGGAAGGCACCTCAGGGATCATCTAGTCCAACCTTTCTAGGAAGAGCACAGTCTAGACAAGATGGCCCAGCACCCTGTCCAGACGACTCTTGAAAGTGTCCAACGTGGCCGAGTCAGCCACTTCCCTGGGGAGATTATTCCAATGGTGACTGTCCTCACTGTGAAAAATTTCCCTCTCGTGTCCAATAGGAATCTCCCCAAGAGCAGCTTGTGTCCATTCCCCCTTGTCCTCTCCATGTGACTCCTTGTAAAAAGGGAGTCTCCATCTTCTTTGTAGCTACCCCTTAAGTACTGGTACATGGGGATGAGATCCCCTCTAAGCCTCCTTTTCTCAAGGCTGAACAAACCCAGCTCTCCCATCCTATCCTCATATGGCAGGCTTCCCCGTCCTCTGATCATCTTGGTGGCCCTTCTCTGGACCCTTCCAGCCTGTCCATATCCTTTTTGTATAGCGGGGACCAGAACTGTACCCAGTACTCCAGGTGCAGCCTGACAAGTGCTGAGTAGAGTGGGATAATGACTTCTTTCTCTCTGCTGGCGATGCCCTTTTTGATGCAACCCAGCATCCTGTTGGCCTTCTTGGCCGCAACAGCACACTGTTTCCTCATGTTGAGCTTCCTGTCCACCAGGACCCCCAGGTCCCTTTCCACAGAGCTGCTCTTCTTTTATTTTACTGGGCACTGGAAGCATATAATTTGCTCATGGCTCAAGCAACAAAAAATAACACACGCTTCCTTCCCCACAAGAGTCCCAGTGGGATCTCAAGGATGGTCTTCCATCAGATATGGAAACAGGATTTATTCTATTAAACTCTCTTAGGCATTCTTTTAATGGCCTGAAAACACATCACAGTCCTTTTGGGTTAGCATGTTTATCAAGAGCATTTCTCAATGAAAACTCTTATTATATAACTATGTCCTGGTGGAATGTCCTCCTTCAATTCTGGTTAGTAAAAATGCCATCAGGCAAGAGCTCTCCACAAGTCAGAATCTCTGGCAGAACCTTGAGTGAGTTTCTAAGCAGAAGTCAACAGCTTTCAGCTGAAAAGCTTAAGTTTGAACTACAATTGTCAGTTTCTGTTTTCTGAAAAAAGAATTAAAAAATAGAGACAGAGAGAATGCTGTGTAAAATATTTAAATCTTCATCTAGTAAGATTCAACCCATCTCATCTTGGGCATGTATGCAGTTAGCAGAGCTACGCTCTCTGGTAGGTCCCCCCATCCAGTAATTATATTTTCCCCTCCACTTTATGAGTACTTCATTATTTCAAAAGTAGGTCAGACCCCAATAGAGAATGCAGTAAAGTTTTCTGTTGGAAACTGAAGAATTTGCACACAGTAGAATTAATTTACCAATGTTCAGTGCCTTAGTAGTGATCTAGTGGTGCTATCTAAGGCTACAAGGGCTACATTCAGTTGAAATGGGCCATTGGAAATGAGGGTTTGATAGGGATTAAACCTCCAGTTTGAATGAGCTGTCAATATTGACAACAATTTCATCAAATCAAAAGATAACTCTTCACTGTGACCTTGCCATTCTCAAAGGAATGCTGATTAACACAGCTGTATTGTCATCTGTCTAAACAAGCTATTTGCTTGACTATTAGAAACCCCCTGGAAAACTGTGTTGAAGTGCTGTTTAGGACCTGACTTGATCTCTACAGACAGGTAAACCTCTGTATGGTGCTCAGTTACCCTACTTGACTGAAGAATAAGGTAGTAATCGCAAGATAAACTATCAATTTTGAAAGGCTTCTGAAATGCTGAAGCAAAATGGGATGACTTAAGAAAGGAAATGTAGGCTTAACTCCAAATTTTTCTGGCTTTTGTGGATATAAATCAAATCCTCTATTTTTTTTACTGTTTAGGGTGTGCTATTTTCCTGGTCTTTCAGATATCTCTCCTTTTAGTTTTTCTATTGTACTTACAGTCATATAAAATAACATTGTTGTTATATGGGATCATTGGTAACACTGGGGTCTATTGGTGCTGCAAGACAATATTAGTGAACCTATTTGACCCAACCATGTTTTGCACACTGTGTTGAAGAATTCATTCAGAATTTATGCCTGCAATGGCTTTGTAAAATACTCTTGGCATTACAGATCATGCATTTTACCACAAACCACATTTTTTAGACATGCAGAGTACCCATACTCCAAAGGAGTCTATAGCTGCTACAAGTCCTTACCAGCTTTGCAAATCATCAGTGTATATTTGACATGTACTAAATTTGAAATAATCACCTACATCTTTGAAAACAAAAATCTGAGTTACAGTCACCGATGGCATGAAACAAGCAAAGAGGGATAGACTGTCAACTACTACTTCAGATTCTTTACACTCTGGGATTAGGAACATCAAATGAAGTCAGTGGGAAATCAGTTCAAATGAAGCAAAAGGAGGCTGTTCTTCAAACATGGCTGGTTAATCTGAGAAACTTCTTGAAACAGTTTTTTGTAGACTCCAAAGGTTTGCATGGTTTCATGGGGACAAATACCATCAGAAATCCAGCAGAAATCCATCAAGGGATACTGGTTAAACAGAAAGCATGACTCACTCTGGAAGTCCTACAGCCTCAAGTGTCTGGGAGCTGAGACAGTGCTTGTGCAAAGCACCACACATGCTTGCCATAGAATCACAGAATCATTAAGGTTGGAAAAGACTTATAGGATCATCAAGTCCAAACATCAACCCAACACTACCATGTCTCCTAAACCATGCCCTGAAGTGCCACGTCTACATGTTTTTGAACACTTCCAGGGATGGCGACTCCACCAACTCCCTGGGCAGCCTGTCCCAGTGCCTGACCACTCTTGCAGTGAAGAATTTTTTCCTAACATCCAATCTAAACCACCCCTGATGCAACTTGATCTTCTTGTCCTATGACTAGTAACTTGGGAGAAGAGACCAACACCCACCTCACTACAACCTCCTTTCAGGTAGTTGTAGGGAGTGATAAGGTCTCCCCTCAGCCTCCTCTTCTCCAGGCTAAACAACTTACTGTATTCAGCTCTAGCCATGCTCAGAGGCAGGGCACTGAGATGTATGTAACTTCAGTCTGACCCAATGCAGCCACTTTTATGTTACTGTGTCCTCTCCCCACTCCTCTCACCTCCCTTCTCTTTCACTTCTCTTTCACTTTTGTCATGTCTATGCAATATTTGGGGGGGGGTGTTTGCTTATTTATTCTGTTTTGTGTTGTGTTGTGTTTTGTTTTCTTTAAGTCTGAAATTTATCTTAGAGCTACTAGTATGTGCTGGAAATAAATTAGTTTTTAAAATTGCAGAAAAAATCCTGCTGGCACTTCTCTCCGGGACCTGCCCATCTCATAAGGCCAAGGAAACCTGTTTGCATCAGAAATAATACTTTTTTAGTGGGAGTGATGTGTGGCTACAACGAAATGGATTCTGCTTTTTAAGAGATTCCAAAACAAATATTTAAGTTGAAGTTCAGAGTGAGCAACCATAAAATACCAAATCTGGAAATCATTTCTTAATTTCTCATCAGTTGAGGAAGTAAAAATTCCAGGAGAGGATGTTATCAAGGACAAAAGCATTGAGCTCCTCAGTGATACCATCAGGATTTGGTCCACAGGTTTGACACCAAAATGCTGACACGTCCTTACCCCCGCAGTGCACACTGTGTTGCTAAAGTTATTCTTTGCTTATATTCATCACTGAAGGTATTGTTCATATAACTGCTCCCATGTAGCAAAGCTGTCAAGCTTTCCACTCCGAACACAACAATGTAACGTTTTCTTCATGGTTGCAATCATAAAATTATGTTTTTCAGCTGAGAAAGAAAAAAATACATGCAGTCCAGGGGTTTGTTTGGTCCTTTTGTAGGAACATAAATCCAAGCAAAAATACTGGGTTGCAGGGCAGCAAGTGGTTTGTGCTGGTATTCACGAGGTCCAGCAAAGCTGGACGTTTTCTTTTATCATAACCATCTTATCTGCTTACAGTGACTGTGGAGTCAGAATAATTTTGGGCTTTGTTATTGTAAATGTTTCTGTTCATCCTTGCTTACCAGTTGCAGAGAGTTCACATAAAATCTTTCAAACTCTCTTCCAACAGCATTTTGTAGTGTATTAATAATATATACCCCTCTTGACAGCATTGTTGGCAGTTCCCAAAAGACAAAAATAAAAATAATATCAGAACAAATTGAAAACAAACTTGTATTTAAAAAAGTTTGCTGAGTTGAAAAGCAATTTCTCATTTATCTTTTAGGCTATTAGTGTATTCAACTTGACTTGAAACAGCTCTTTCCAGCTGCAATAATTTTGAAACATATACACTTCCCCCCTGCCCCACCCCCCAAAAAAAGAAGTGAGAGGAAGGGAAAGTAAATATGAAAAACTTGATTGAAGACTTGAATAATTTCATTTGGAAAATGTCAAAACAAAACATCTCTTTTTTTTTCCCCCTCTTGTTTTCTTTCCATGAAAAGAGCAATTCAATGGAAAGGAAATGAATGCATTAAATCTTTCAGGATGAACAAATCTGCATTTCTAGACCTCAAAAAATTTTAAATGACAAATGTTGCCAAGATCTATCATTTAAATTTCTTCTCTTGCTTCAAATGCTGTGTTTTTCTATGCAACACCTAGAATATGTGGGTAGTTCTTCATTTGTTTGGTACGAAGAAATGTGCAGAGAATGTTCCCTTTTCTACCCTTGGCCATAATGGCTTTCCCTATTTCACATAATGTTTTCCATCAGTTGATCTTGTAGTATTTAGTTTGCATCTTCTGCCACATCTGTTTCTTACCATTTTTTTCTCATTCATGAATCCAATGAGAGCCCTATTGTGTTTCCCATTTTCTCTGATGACTTGACCTAAACCTCAGCTGAATACTGTGGAAGAGCTCCTCTTGATTTGTGGGCTTTGGATATTAGTCTAGTAGCATCCAGTTTTCACCTTAATCCTACTAAAACCAATTTCCATGTCTGAAAAGGCATGACTTTATTTGGTTTTATAAAGCGTATGCTTAAACAAAACATTTTTTCTCTTGTGAAGCATTTATTGTGAAGGTCAGTAAGGTAGATGGAAATATTAGGAATATTAATCTTATTGGATTAAAGGCATTTTCCAGGTCTAAAATACCAGATTCAGCTGCTCCATTTCTGCTTTCACCACACTTTTAGTGGACTCATTCATATATTAGTGTGGCATATTTTTGTGGCTACACTAGTAAATATGGCAATTTACAGTGGTGTACAATTATATTCCAGCACAAGAAACAATGGAAAAAAAAATCAAAAGTGGCAATAATAAAATACAGTATGAAACTCACCCTTAAACCCTTGCTGTAGCTTCAAGTTAGTAAATCTGTTTAAGTATATTGGCTCCACTTCGCTAATACTATCAGAAGAAGGGGTGGCTGAGAAACAACTCTGGAGACAGGGCAAGACTGGATAGTGGCACCTCCTTGGAAAACACAGAAACATTTCTTCACTGGGTTTGCAAGGCTTGTGCTTTCAGTGATGCAATATATGCCTGTGAAATCCGCAGCAAAATCTGTCTTGATGCCTCCTTGGAGTCAGGGTCCTGGCAGGGGAAGAGCTAGTGCTGTGGGGATTTGGGGGAACATGTATTCCTGCATAAAAGGATTAGAAACAAACCAGCCTAGGTCTGAAGCTGGCTGTCAGGGGAAGCCTTGGTTCATGTAGCAGCACATCTTATCTAATACTGGGGTCTGAAGGGATCAGTTGTTACCCTCTTGCAGAAAAAGAAGAAAAAGGAAGGTGGGGGGGGAGGAAGCAAAAATGATTCTTAGTTGATGCACCTGGTATAAACATGAACGTCATGAGAACACAGGCACAGGCCACATAGGCTGCCACCTGCCACAGAAATGTCCCAGGCTTGATGGGGGAGACGGATGAAAGCATTCAAATGCAGCACGGAAGGACACACCACGGAGTTCAGTTTGCTGCAGGAGAGGTGAGGATGGTGAGTGCTCACTGCCTGGTCAGGGCACCCTGTTGAGGCTGTCTCAAGCCTAGGCTGAACAGAAAGAGGAGGTTTACAGCATATCAAAAGAATAAAGATTAAAGCCTACTGATGTTATGGACAGGTTTCCCAAACTTGTCTCATATTTGTACCTGCACAATTCACGGATGCCTCTTGCTCATATATTTTGAGGGAAGTTCTGTCAAATTTCTTAATCAGGACTCCAGATTAAAAATTTTAGATGGCAATATATATAGAGGGACAAAGTTCAGGTCATTACATTATTCTTTCTGACTATAATTTACAATGATTACAATATTTTCTGGTGTAATTTTAATTTTATATTCCTGAGGTTTAGACTATTAAACAATAAAATGTTATTAGAGCTTATCCTCTTTAAGCCACTGATACATATTAAGAACTTTAACTCAAGCATAACAAGCATTTTTCATATCCAAGAATGCAGAAAGTGATTCACTGGGGTATTTTTCATGACAACAGTGTATTTGTCATGGCACAGCCAATTACTGCAGTAGGCTTAGTTCAGACATTTTTTGCTTGAGAAGGAAGCAAGGATACTAAAATTTATGAAAATATACTTCTATTATTTTTAATTTATGTATTATTGAAAGTGATTAAAAAAATATCACCAGAATTTAACTATTTCCACATCTGAGAGAACAATATTCATAGGGTTTGTAAGTAAAAAAAAACTTGTCTTTTTCTTTTTAAGGTTTTCTGTATTTTCTAATAAATTATTCAGTGTTTCACGTTATGATTCTTGAGCTTACTCTCAGATCTATTAAATCCCTGTATGTGTAAGTTTTATGAACACTGTTTGTAAAGATCATATAGAGTCTAAGTGCATTAGTGACAGGGGTCATGAAATATGGAGAGATTTAAGCACATCTATGAGATAAATAAGTATTTCTCCCAGTGGCCTAACAGCTGGCCTCTTCACATAACAACACAAAGCCCTGTGCAATATTGATACATTATATCCTGCTATTTGGAATTAATCCATAACGGAACACGAGCTTCCATAACAGAATATTAGGGTACTACAACCATCCGAGAATCTCAGGGTGGTCCATGGAGGTGTTTTGTCACCACAGCAATCGTAGAGAGATAGGAAGGAAATTAAAGTGAAAAATGAAATATTCTTAAATCCACAAAAGCTTTTTTTAGTTAGAGTCAATTGACCGGTAAAATCTCCTTTTGTGTTCTTTTTTTATTCCCCCAGTCAAGTTCACAGCAGAATATCAATGAGGTTTGTTGAAATAGAAACTTTTCACTGTGCATAATTAGAGTAAATGAAAAGTGCATCCTTTCTCAATGTGCTTCTTTTATTTCTGTAAATTTAATTTCTCCAAGAATGGAGGCAGAAAAAAAATGGGGTTAATGTCAACTTACATGAGAAGGGAATGAAAATTTCAAGGCCAGCTCACGAATGATTGGGATCAGAAATCTTCTTCTGTGATACGGGCAAACACTTCTTCTCAGCCCAATTTGTGTGCCTCGTTTTCGCCTGTGTAAAGTGGGCACCACTAACAAGAATTAAGCACATGGAGGCGTAGACAAGCAGAGCAAATTTCTTCTCAGTATGCTGCTGGAGCAGCCTGATTTGAAAACCTCTGCCTTGAACTTGCTAAGCGCTGAGTTCCATTAATCCAGCTAGAGCCAAACTGTATGCTGTCACGACCTTCCCGAGAGAAGACCCCATGAGAGATTAGGCTAGGCCTGCCAGAGTCGCCTTGCTTGTGATCTGTGTCAACTCTGAAAGAGGCTTGCTCCAGATCGGTCCATACTGGAGATGGGAACTATAAAGCACAGGATTTTGGTGAGTCTGATCCCAGTTAGTGGGGACCAGTCAGGTTAAAGCAGTGTGGCTGCAATGGACTGTGACTCTTTCCATTTCAGCACTGGCCCCATCAGCGCGGCGCTGCACCGGGTGCTGGGTGTGCCAAGGGGAGGAGGACAGGCCCCTGAGGCAGACAGAAAAAACACGCAGGGAAGGAAGAAAGAAAATGATGCCATGCTCCTCTTTTGCAGATGGGGAGATGGCTTGGGTGAATGTTTGCCAAGGACATGCAGGAAGACTGGGCAGAGGCTGGGGCTGTGCCCTGAATGTCACTCCAACGTCCTCAGGGCGGTTCTTATGAGCAGAATCAGCCTGTCCACTCTGCTTGCCACCTGAGGCTTCATCACCTGCTGTTGTGCCAGCACTCCTCTTCCACCTCAGCTGTGCAGTAGCATGCCCCTGCTGAAGCCACTGTCCTGTTTTTTGCTGTGAACAGGTTTTCCTCTGCTTTTGCAACAGGCTAGGAATGTGCACGTGCCTATAGGCACCAGAGCACAGCTGCTCCATGGCAGTCTCTGTCGGCCTCCCTCCCTCAGATGGTGTGCCGTGGGTCAGCTGTGCTCCTGGGAACACAGCCCTTGTCTCAAACCATCCTTTTCCTGACTTAAATACCCATGGGGCTCAGCAGTATAGGGGGGGTGGAGCATGAGAGGCAGTTAAATATAAAGATAAATTTCTGTTTAATTAAACTACTCCCACAGGACTTTTCAGCGTGATTGAGCAGGCCATGAAAGCCCTCTGGATGTGCTCAGGCACACCGTACTCCTGGTGTGTTTTTGTGGATGCCATCAGGATCAATAGAGAAACCAACATAACGGAAGTCTGGAAAACTTTACCTTGTCAGATACATCGCACTGGGCTTCCAGCCATGAAAGGTAAAAAAAGACAAAGGGCAGTGCATATTTTACCCAGTGGGGCCAGTTTTCCTGTTTTTATTGTCAATGGATTTCTAAATTGCAGAAGTTGAGACGCAAAGGAATGGAAGATGCTCTGTTAGGATGGCTGTTCACACTCTGTAGCTCTCTGAATTGAGATGCCTCCTGCTATAAAACTTGAAGTTTACCAAGCCTGAAGCAACTCTCAGCTGCTATTACTCACGTATTACTGCAGAATTGCTTAGCAGTCTCACAGGAGGTCCAGGGCCCTGTTATAGTCGGTGCTATATGAGCATGGTGCGAGAGACAGAGCCTGTCCTGAGAAGCTGCCAGCCTGAGCAGACAGTCCTGTCCCAGGGAGGATGGAGAGCTGGCCAGCTGCCCACTTGGTGCAGGCAGACCACAGCAGGGGTCAGCCAGATGCTAGGCTGCAGCTGCCAGATTGTCTCCTGGGCAGATCATCCTGACTTTAGGAGGTGTCTCCGATCAGTGGAATTAATTGCTTATTGGACATGCCCACCTCTCTTCCATTTAAGTAGTTTAAAGGAGATGACTAACTTTTACATGGCTGAAGGCAGCTGGGACGAGTCTTTCCCCAAGTGGCATGCTCAATATCACACAGGAAACCTGTCAAGGATTGAGTGTGGGGGTTTTTTTGAGTCCTGGTTTACCACCTATTTCACAAAAGTGGAATTTCTTCCCCAGTTCATGAAAGGCTCATATGTCACCAGTTTTTGCCTTAAAGCAGACATAAATGCTCATACCTCATTTTAGGGGGATAAGAGCTGGTACACAGACGCCCTCTTCCTGTCCCCCAGCATTCCCACTTCCTTGTACAGAGCACAGCCTCATTTTCTAGAAACACCATTCTCTTTCTTTCATCCTCTGAAAAATGCTACTCTTGCACTTTTATTTTTTGCATCCTATGAATAAAGATATCAAATGGCACAGCAGTCAGACCAAGAAATGTGAAACATAGTTATTAATTTACTCTTTGTTTGTCACAGAAAAAACAGATCAACTATTTTTAGAAAACATTCATTCTTTTATTTTATCTGCCAAGCATTTCCAATCTGAATCTCAGAGAAAAAGCAATCTGTTACACTCAGACGTCTGTGTGATGAGGGGGTCTATCAGGTGCCACAGCAAACAAGTGTGTTCTCTGTGCAGCATATTCAAATTCCTCCAGTCCTGCTTCACTTCCCTCCCCAAAGCACGAACAGTGGTGGCTATGCCATAAACAAAGACTGAGCCTAGAGCTGACTTCGCTGTGCTAGAGGAGAAACTCTGACCATGTCTCTGTGCCTTTTTTTTTCTTTATAATTCCTCTGTCAGACTTTTTACTCTGCTGACCCTAAGCAAATTTGTCAGAGCAAGATGGTCATCTAGTTTTACAGGCTTGGGCAAAGTAAGCAACACAAGACTAGAAACAGAAAAGCAGAACGCTGGACTATAAATTGCAAAATCCCAGAAGCTAAACTCAAGGAGGGGCAGAGGTTGAAACACTAATGCAATATGAAAAGAAGGATGCCATTTAAATCAGCAATGTAAAGGCTCAGTCTGCTATGGGAGCATGAGAATTTTTCCCAGCCACTCTCTTTTACCTTGTTATGTCTTTAAAGGGTTTTATTTCTCTGAAGATGAGGAAATTGCACGCTTTCTTGAATAGGATTCCCTGGTAAGATGGTATTCCAGTTACTCCCCTGAAAATAAAGTTTCTGCTAAAGGATAAGCAAATTGAGTAGAAACTGAAACTATATGGGGCATACAGGAGGTGTATAGGAACCATTTTCTCCTATGTAATAATACTTTTTGTCCAAGGCACATTCCAAAGCTTATGTCCACAGTAAGATAACAATGCTGCAAATTTGGTAGGTCTCATATTTAATCTCCAGCTGAAGTAAGAACCATAAACAATAAAAACTTATTCCTGACAACAGGCTGACACTACTGACACATCAGTACGCTGATCACAGAATCTGCTGATTGGTTTCAATATCCTGCAAGGAGCTGATGTATTTGTACTAAAACATTCAAATATGTTCCCTTCTCTCCTCACAGGGTGAATGCTGTAAGACAGCAGCTTCTCTTCCCCAGTCCCCCTCCTCCTCAAGAAATATCTGACAGGCAGAGGTGCACAAGGCCTGGTCTGGTTGTCACTTCTACTTGACATCCTGGTGCTAGGACCATCATGAGAGGAACTCATCTGGAAGAGTAACAGGGGCTTCTGAAAGGGATTTCTGCATCTTGCATTGTCTTGAATTCTTAAGGTAAACATACTTGGATAATGCTGTTCTTGCATTCTCTCTGAGCCCCATTTTTCTTACTTCAGGTACCATGAGCAGCGCTGGCTAAGTAAGCACAAAGTGCAGCATCTGCTTTGTTCTCTGGAGAGGTATTGCACTGAACAGGCTCCCCCTCCATGACAGAAAGCATTAGGGAGAGCTGGCATTGCCTGAGCCAAGACTCCTCCTGGAGCTGCCCCAGGACAATTGCCGCTCTTTGCACCTTAGCTGGTGAGCACTTGCAGTGGAGTTGCTTGGTAGCTCTTTATACCTACCTAGCCCGCATTGGTTAAGAAAGCTTCCTGCCCTGACAGCACACACCAGAGTATGTTTTTAATAGTAATTGTACAAGTATATAGATTTGAAATTAGAGCTTTAGAGGACAACGAGTAGCTTGAGTATCCAAATCTGGGCAGCTTGTGTAGCCAAGTCAATGTATTTCAGATTATTTTTTATAAGAAGCAGAGAAGGTATAAGAAAGGGAGAGGAACCATTGTTTGAAAGTTTTGCAAGGATTAAGGACTGAACAAATATAGTCCATTTGTTTTAAAAAATATTAATGGCATGAAGTTAAAAACTGGGTAATGTAGAAATCCTGCAACTTTGGCAAGCATCACATAAAACTGCAGAAAACAATCTTGTTAAAGATAATGTGCTCTCCTGTATGTTATACAGAAGCCCAACATGAAGACCTTGAGGTGGATCCCTTATTCAGCACAGCACTGGAGGAAAATCAGTCCTGATCCTCTAGGCTCACCTTCTATCCCAACTTGTTCTTCTCCTGACTCCTTCCATTCTCTCCACCTTATGTTTTGATTTTCACCTCAGCTGTCACCCCTCCTTCATGCTTCAGAACTTCAAGTAATCTCTGTTTGACAAGAGTTAGGAGGAAACCTCCTTGGTAGGATGATTACATCACAGGTTTTCAATAGATGGCTTTCTTGCACCATCCTCTGAAGCATTTAATCCTGTTTTCTAGCAGAAACAAGATGCTGGGCTTCAAGGGCAGTGGCTCATATCCAGTATGACAATTCTTACACTGATGTGTGCCCTTTCACTTTTCTATTGCTCATTCCCTTAAATTCCTGTCTCCTCTG
This sequence comes from Phalacrocorax aristotelis, assembly GCF_949628215.1. Classification (NCBI taxonomy): domain Eukaryota; kingdom Metazoa; phylum Chordata; class Aves; order Suliformes; family Phalacrocoracidae; genus Phalacrocorax; species Phalacrocorax aristotelis. The sequence goes on along the minus strand of NC_134276.1, from coordinate 69,011,259 downwards.
TTCTCATCCATTCTTCTGTAATTCCTCTTCTTTTTCAACCTCCCTCAACTCAGTTCAGTTTAATTTCTTACTCTCATTTTCTCTTCCTCTGCCTCATCTTTCAAATACACACACTGCTTATATTTTTGCTGCTATTACCAAAAGTCTAATGATGATTAATTTGATCCCAGGAGTATCTTTGGATGCAATTTTTCATAACCTTTCTCATGTTGTTGAGAGAAGTGAATACATTTAGACTCATAATCTCTGTCCATGAACAGAGCTGAGCATTTCAAGAGGCAGTGCTTGTCCCAGGCATGTATTTCTCCACACATCAATTTCCTGACAGAACCCATGTTTCAGCTTTCAGGGCATAAGCATCTCTTCAAGCCTCCAATTGCCTGGCATGACAGCGATGGTATATCTTCAAAGTTCAATATTTCCTTAGTGCTGATGGCATAACTATATCCTCAGTTATGTTTGTGTTTTAGTGGAGCTTCAGCATCTCTCCTCAGGCTGCCACTGAAGGAGTTAATCTGACCAAATTCAGATACTTAGAGCATAGCTGTTTACATCTAAGCAGGTCATGCAAGGTTCCCACTGTAAAAATTTTAGCATACAAGTCGTCTCATCCCAAAGTAGACAGACATCTGAATAGTCAGATGTTTTGCACCCTGAAAGTGTTTTTCTGAGCTGAGATACAAGCAAGAGGAATCCCACTCACTGAATTGGAGGGGGACAATGATGCCAATGTCCTTCACTTAAGGTAGGCATAAAACCCAGTTACTCTCCTTTATGAAGAAAGGTGACCTTCACCCCATATGCAGGCATCCAAAATCAAGGGACATGCAAGACACTTGGTGGATGAGCTGATTTCTGCTGGTTATGGTTTTGCATTTTGGTGGTAGGAGACAATGAGAAGTTGGAAGGATGTATGAGATGCAGCCTGAGCAGGCACTGAGAGCATGGCCTAAGGGACGAACATGAAGGATAGGTACTTTGGGCTGAATGGTAGATGAGAAAATCTCAGAAATTTGGTTGCATTTCTCTGTTGCTCTACCTCTGCTTTACTGAGGGAAACAAGACTGTGTGTGCCAAATACATGGGCTCATATCAAAGAACAACCTTATTGCACCTAATTTTTCTCCACAAATGGAACATCACCCAGGGTTTTGACTAGCATTTTGAGCCATTGGTTTCACCGGGACTGTGTAGCTCCCTTCAATACTGATCTTTCAGGTCCCAAAGCATAGATGAGCCCTGCCATTTTTCTGACACTATGGGGGTGGGTCCTCCTCCTTTTCTGAAAAACTTACTAGCATGCTTACTTTCAGTTTGTGAACATCAAATATTTATTAACAGCATTCCACTATTTCATATTGCCAGTGTTTCTTTACATGTTTTATACCAGCTGCTGACAAACAAATGAGTCCTAACGATAACTATTTTGAGAAAATATAATATTTGAAAAGTCAAGGCGGTCAAGTGAAGTCCTTGGGGACTGGAAAAAGGGAAACATTGTGCCCGTCTTTAAAAAGGGTAGAAAGGTGGACCTGGGGAACTACTGAACTGTCAGACTCACCTCTGTGCCTGGGAAGATCATGGAACAGATCCTCCTAGAAGCTATGCTAAGGCACATGGAGGATGGGGAGGTGATTTGAGACAGCCAGAGTGGCTTCACCAAGGGCAAGTGCTGCCTGACCAACTTAGTGGCCTTCTATGAGGGAGTGACTACGTCAGTAGACAAGGAAAAAGCAATGGATGTCATCTATCTGATCTTCTGTAAGGCCTTTGACATGGTCCCCCACAACATCTTTCTCTCTAAATTGGGGAGATAGATTTGATGGGTGGACTGTTCAGAGGATAAGGAACTGGCTGGATGGTCGCATCCAGAGGGTAGTAGTCAATAGTTCAATGTCCAGATGGAGATTGGTGACGAGTAGTGTCCCTCAGGGGTCCGTATTGGGACCAGTGCTATTTAATATTTTCATAAATTACATAAACAGTGGGACTGAGTGCACCCTCAGCAAGTTTGCAGATGACACCAAGCTGAGTGGTGCAGTTGGCACACCAGAAGGACAGGATGTCATCCAGAGAGACCTAGACAAGCTGGAGAGGTGGGCCTGTGAGAACCTCATGATGTTCAACAAGGCCAAGTGCGAGGTCCTGCACCTGGATTGGGGCAGGCTGGGGATGAAGAGATAGAAAGCAGCCCTGCAGAGAAGGGCATGGTGGTACTGGTAAATGAAAAACTGGACATGAGCCAGCAATGTGCACTTGCAGCCCAGAAAGCCAACCATATCTTGGACTGCATCAAAAGCAGCGTGGCCAGCAGGTGGAAGGAGGTGATTCTGCCCCTCTACTCTGCTCTGGTGAGACCCCACCTGCAGTGCTGCACCCAGCTCTGGAGCCCTTAACATAAGAAGGACATGGAACTGTTGGAGCAGGTCCAGAGGAGGACCACAAAAATGATCCGAGGTTGGAGCTGAAAACTGTCTACTGGTAGACCACAGCTTGGAGCAACGGAAATATCTTGGGAATGATCTCCAGTACACAACCTCAGGTGTGCAGCACTGACACACAGGGACACAAGCCAAGACAGATATTTTCAGTGACCCAAATGGTGCTCAAACCTCACTGAACCTCTCACGGGAGAAGTCTACATCACATAACTACAAGTTCCTACTTGAGTTGACTTTCTAGGCTCTACATGCAGTCAAATGGAGAAGACCTATCCTGTAAAAGGCAATATATCCTAAGAAAGGATACTGTGAACTTTTCCATGGACTGTCTAGGAAGAACAAGGAAACTTACCTCAAAATCTGTGTCACTACAAGTAGTTTTAACATACCTTATTCCTTACTGGGTGTGCTTTGGGGAAGTATAGGGGCACAACTGTCTGGCCTCTGGCTGCCCTATGTTACTTGCTGCTTCATAAGCCAGAAGACATAGTCCTGTAGCTGCACCAGTGCCTTCTGGGGGAAGCCAGCACTGCTCTGCTGCTGTCCCACATTACACAGGCTGTTTGCCATTTTTTTCCCGGAACTTGGCCCACCTTGTGCCATTTTCCTTCCAGTCTAAAGAATGATGTCCAGGTCCAGCCAGGGTTTTTTTGTCAGGTGGGTATGTGTAGTGGCCTGCCTTCTGCTGGCAAGTTTTTTGGGTCTTTTTCAGAAACATACAGAGAAAAAAAATATATATAGGTATAGTGCAATATGATATATCGATGGATTTAGGATTGAGATTTTTCTTCTTTACAAAAGAGAGCAAGTCTCACTATTCATTTAATATACATATAAGTGAAAGAAGCTCCAGATGGCTGATGATTAGATTTTGTTGCTAAAAAATGTCTAAGCCTTTAACATCTGAAAATTCACAATTTCCAGGCACAGTTACACTGCCTAAAGACCTATGATAGGTTCATTTGTGGCAACATGGGAAATGAAAGAGATGCATAATAAGATAGAAAACTCTCATGTGGCTGCACTATCAATTATTTAATGGTATTCTTTGGGATACTTTTATGCTTGCAAAACATGAGGATCGTATACCACAAGTATTTCTCTGGCTGCAGCTTTTCAGAAAACCTGTTGCTATAACGTGCCCAGCAGTTTGCATTATGCAGCGTAAATATGCCCTGTATACTTAAAGAGCATGGGATCCTAACAAGTAAGAATGTTGATCTTCAGATGAAAAAAAAAGGTCACCCTATGATGACCTTACTTACTAAAAACACTTTTGCCCTTCATAGTTCTTACATAGTCAGTACTTTAACTAAAAACCGCAATGCCAAAGTGTGGTATCTTTTCCTTTAATTATTTTACATGGTAATTCTTCTCTCACACTTCAAGGTCAAGTAAGGCATTCCAGCCAATGACTGAAAAATAATAGTGTAAAAATGCACATTGATTTAGATTTTCAAAATTGATTAGCCGTTTAAGACTGTGACAGCAATTTATGTGGTGTTTCCAGTTTACTAGAAGATAAAATTGATTAGCACTTTTTGAAAAGTACCGTGCTAATCAAGGTAAATTAAGTCATGAAATGACTTGATTACTAGACAATTTGCCCTTTCAGAAACTCTTTAAATAAAACTAGTTTGGGAAACATTTTCTGACAGCACATCTGCTAAAACTATTACTTGCACTGATAGAAGATAACAATTTTGTTCTTTCAAAATTTTTCTTTTGTATTTTCTCATATCTTTTCAGTAAATAACAATGCTAGTCCATATTGCTCTACTGGAATTTTTTTTTTTTCTTTCTTGTACTTTTCACTTCAAGACTTAATTATATTCATCCTGATGAATAATCTATGTGCTATCACACTGCCTGCTTCCCCTGTACTATTCAGCAGAATAATGTGCGGACTACAATCTGGAAGCCTAAGTCTGCCACCTCCATTAGAAATAGTTCCATCAGGACAGATAGAGTCTAACCATCTATCTTCAGACTCCCTTCTGAGTGTGTATTTTATGTTATAGAGATATGCATATAGTTTTAATGGGAAAGACTCCTGAACACTATTTTCACTTAAAGGTGAAATTCAGATACACATAAAAAAATGTATTAAGCGAAGCTAAATGGATTTTTAAATTATTCCACAAAAGGTGGTGGAGACAAAGTCAAATCATCTTCATTGTCTGTGAGAGTGCTTCAGCTCCGTTAACTGTGAGCGAGGTCTACCTTAAGCAGCGGCCTTGTGGCCCCTTTGCCAGCTTTTCGTCCCAACCAGCCAGCATTAATTTGGTGAGGGGATCATCGCAGGTCAAGGTACCTCTGAGGACATGCAGCTGCACAGATTAAGTTTTCACCTCTCACACACGCACAGATGCACACACACTGGAAATGCTAAGCTGAAGTCTGCCTCGTCTTTTGCTCGGTTCTTCACCCCTGGAAAAGAATTCTGTATATACAGAGGCATGTAATGGAGAATCGCATGAACACATTGTGTGCCAGGCCAGAACTCTTTAAATGACAACATAAAGCCTTGTCTGCAGCCCGTGGCACCTCCAAGAACAGAGACCACATTCCCTGCCAAACCCCTCCCAGCAATGCTGGCACCAGCACTTCATGTTGTTTAAGCCAGATGCTTCTTATTTAACAAAGCGATTGGAAACATATAGCACTAAGAAACTAATGTTATCTGTGTTCACATCTGGCCAAGATGTACCGAGCTCAAGGCTGGTTTACTTTAGGAGTGGGATGGAATTCCTGATTTTCTGTGGGAGATGGAATAGTGAACTCAGGGGAATATAGTTAACTTAGGGGAGGAGAGGTGGCTATGGGGTTGTTCATCAAGTGAAACTTTTTCAGGGTGATGTGATATTGGAGTGAAAGATTCCTGCTGGAAAGGAGGAAGGAGAATACACAGGCAGAAGGAAGGAGAATACATATGCAGAAGAAATTAATTCAAACCCTGAAGTATTTCTGTATTTCCATTTTTCCCTTTGAACATCATCAGATATGTTTTTGCACAATGGTTCAGATATTACTAAACATAGGTAGATCTATGCAAATCTGAAGACACCTGGCTTTTGTTTTGATGATATTGCTAGTAAGGCAGATATCTTGGTTAGAAAAGTTAAAAACTAACAGCAGTAGCTATGCGTAGCCAAGATTCGTGCATTTCTGCTTTGCTTTCCTCTTCCCTTCTATTTGTGAAAGGCTGCCTTGCCTGTCTTTCTTCAGACCATTTCCACTTCCATTAAGGAGCTGTCTTGGGTGAGAATCCTGTCTCTGCTTTCACATGCCCTCCACGCTCCACAATATTCAGCGTTGTTGATCTGTTTTGGCAAGATATATGATTTTTTATACCTTTTCAACCTTGGTTTTTCCAGACTGTCCCTCTTTCCCTTGAGAAGCTTTCCAGCCTAAAAAAATACACAGTCTTTAAAAAACAACAACAAAAAAAAAACCAACAAAAAAACCCACAAAAAACAACAAACAACCAAACCATGAGAATTACAGTTCAGGAAAAATATGTGCAGAGTGATAACTAAACATGGGCAGCCACGCTGTGTGGCAGAGATTGCAAGCTGAATGTTTTGCTTATGCTCTTAGTGATTGTAGCTATCTTTCCAGTTTCTCACACATGCCTCATAAATTATACACCCTTGCAAACTGTGCCAGTTGGCATTTAAAATTTGCCCCTTTACCACTGGAAGAAAAGGAAGAATTAATGAAGCGGTGACAACTGGTGCTTCCTCCCTTCCTGGGGAGACAGGAGACAGGGACAAAAACCATCCAATGCGGATGATATATTCAGTTGCTAACACCACCATGTGAAATTCCTTGGGTTTAGATCTGAAAGCAGAGCGACATATTTTCATACTCCATTTCAAAATGTTTTTACAAAAAAAGGAGGAAAAAGGAGATGGTGAGGAAGCCGCACCCCTTTCTAGTTCCCCTGGGTGACAAATGCATCCAGGGGCTTTTGCAGCGCTCTGTTTTCTGTTGCAGCCACGCTCCAGAGCCACATGCTCTGCACTGCCGTAAATACACTGCTTCAAATGTCAGAACTGATTTACTCTGTCCTTTGGAAGGAGAACAAAGCAAGTCAGTTTTTGAACCCAGTAATGACAATAAACAGCAGTAGTTGTTTGAAAATAGCCCAGGTCAGGAACTAAATAAGGAGGGCGCTGTTTATGCAGTTAAGCTTTATCCATGCTGCTCCTACTAGCTTTTACTCGTAATCTAAGCATTTTCCTTGGCATTAACAGTACCACAGCTTGTCAAAAAGTAGTCATATGAGCCAAGCCTTGAAGGACAAAACACTTGTGCTTCCTAAATTTCTGCTATAGTGACAATAAGTAATGTGACTGTCCTCAAACACACATGGTAGAACCAACATTAGCCGCTAACTTGGATGTCACATTTTCAAGCTGGACTTGTTTGGATGCATTTGCGTGATGTATCACAGGGCTCTGTAAAGTTATCCAGGCTAGTATGTACCCTGGAAGCACCATGGTGCTGTTGAAGATGTCTCCAGCCAGGTGAACATACCCTCCTAATGAAGCTATATTACTTTCAGCAACTCAATATTGCACCCTATTGGTAAACCCAGAAAGACATATTTATGATTTACCAGTTTTATATATGTAGATGCTGATATAGATGTCTTTCAGAAGTCTGTGTTTGGATTCCTACTTTTTAAAAACTTACCCACAACAGTCCTTTTGCACTAAAGATTTAACACTAGTCAAACTACCCTATTTAAATATGCTAAAGCAAATTTAGTCCTGTGAATGTGCAAGACATCATGGAGCCTAATGTTTTCAAACAGATTACGTCCTCTTTAAAAGGGCTGACGCTACTCTAAAACACATGAACAAACTGTAATAAATAAAGGTGAGAGTGAAATGTTGTCTAAATTCCTCTACATGGAACTAGTTCACACTTTTGCTTGCTGCATCTCATTCTTCTGTGATTATTCAAAGCTTGTACCTTCCCAGCAAAGAAAAAACCAGCCCTGAATCTGGAAATTTCATGAAAGTAACATTAATGGTGACATTTTCTGAATGCCCTCTTGCCACCAACAGGATACGTGTTTTTTCACATGGTGTGTACATAATTTTCTACAATGTCTAAACAAGGCAGCACAGTTGACAAACTTGTTCCTGTTAATTACCATATCCTCACTTTCAGGGCTGCATAAATCATCTCAATAAAAGACCACAGCTGATGCTGTCGGGTCAAGAATCTCACAGCATGTTTTTGGTGCCAAGTCAAACACAAATTCACTAGGGCTCACACTGGTAACACCTTCTTATATATATTTTTTTGTTCTGGATCTGTGCAACAACAGCTTCAAACTCATTCTGATGTGTTGGTGTTTGCTGCATGTGCGGGGCTGCCAATTTCTGAACCACTTGGCTAGAGAAATTGTGCTGTGAGTAAAGCCCCTCTTCTTGCTTCTGGTCCACCATGAGAAAAATCGTTTCTGTCTGTTTGCTCTTTCTTTGTTAAATGGTAATAGCTCTAATCTGGTCATACCACTTTTTCACACATGATTTTTATGCTTTATATAAAAAGTCAGTTTCCTTCAGTTCGGAGTTACCCCTCATTGCCTGGCCTAAAGCACTGTATGTCTTGGGTTCAATTGCAGCCTGATTGTTCCAGGCAGGTATGGTGAGCCCCAGGACCTAGGAAGTGAACTTTACATGTGTCTTAGCAGTTCTGGTAATCTCAGGGGTAACATCTTGCTTGCTGCAGCTTTAGAGGCCTATCTGCCGCGTAAGCTAATGCAGTACCTCTCACTTTATGCATAATGCAAACCCATGTCTGTGAAAAGTGATGCCACCCATACTGCCAAGCCCCATGGCATGAGGTGGGAGACAGAGACAACAGTTGCCAACTGCTGTGCTCTACAGGGTGGTCTTGGCCCCATGGAGCTGCCAGCTGCTGCTGCTGCTGCTGCAAAAGGCAGCCTGCATATGGAGCGGGACCCCGCCGCCACCCATGGGGAACACATTGCCATTCAGATCCTCCTTAAGGCAATAAGAAAAATGAGAAAACCCAAATCAAGACAAAAAGGCGTAGTTTGATGCTGTCTTCAGCATTCTTCTGGCGGAGATGGATGGCTCGCTGTGCTGCAGAACTGAGGCCTTCTGCCCCATGGCCACTTGTGTTAGCATCACTTCTAGCTGCGCCAGTCCTCTCCCACTGTAAAGCCACCCGACCCTCAGCGAGAGACTGCCCCTTGCTCTTGGTGTGGGTGTGTGGTCACTCACACCCAGCCTTCCCAGATTCTGGCTTCAGCAGTCTCTGGGGGCCTGATGTGTATAAAACAGTACCAGGGACTTGGCAAGACATTAGACTGATGGTTCAGCTGCAGAAAACTGATCTCACCTTGCCATGTGCTAGCCTGCCAAATGAACAAATGGTGCCAAAAGTACCTCATATCGCTTGGCTATAAGGTTTTGGTTGGTGGTTTGGTTTTTTTTGTGTTTTTTTTTTGTTTTGTTTTTATTTTTTTTAAATGCTCAAGCTTATCCCCTTCATCCTTTGAATTATAAATCAACTGTGGAGCTCTACTGGACTGTACCCATCATGGAGCCATTAATGGTGTCCTTCCAGGCACCATTCATAATAGCCTGTCTAGAGACAAAGCCCCACACCAAGATCCATTTTCAAGTAATAGGTATTCCCAGGCTTTCTATCAGGATGCTCCAGTGAACCTGGCTGGGCTTCTGCTGCTGTAGAAATCTGCCAAGGGAAAAATGGGCCCGAAGAAGCTGCCACTCCTATTTACTGTTCTTTCATTTGAGGCAGGGGGAGGAAAACAGCGCTTGCTTGATTTTTTGCAGTTGTTTTCCAAATTAGCAAAATTAGATAAACTTTGGTGCTTTCCCTCTGATAAATTTCATATGAACATAGTTAAACTACCTTTGCTGGATTTGCCCCTGCAGTTTGTAAATATCTTTCTGAAGAGCGTGATTTTTTTTTTTTTCTTCAGGTCGTCATTTCATTTCAGGATTGATCAAACTGTATTTGCTGCAGGCTTATCACATGAAGTTTTTTTTCTTACCCATACTGATAGACAGATCTAATGTTGGCTTGGTTATTTGGACAGATTGTCCTCCACTGAGTTGTGGATAGAAAGTGTCTGTGGGTAGCCCCAGTACACTAGTTAATGAAGGGGAATAGATAGACATGAATTACTTGAACTAACAGTTGTGCAAGCAACTGGGCACTACCTGTACTCCATGTTCAAATGAATGGTGTTGGCACTGCAGGATCACAGATAAAGGTAGCATGGTTCTTCTCTTAAGTTCCCTTAAACATTCCTTTGTTTTTTTTTCTTTTTTTTTCCTTTTCTAAGAGTAGAAGGTTTTGATTTGCTTGCCCATGGATGTCTTCCACTCCGATCTCTCATGCTTTCATCACCAATGTGTTCATATGGTGATATTGTAGAAGGAACAAGGGGAGTGGACAAAGCTTGTGAATGTCTCATACCAATGTGCCCCTCTGGTTCTAAATGGATCCTGTGCTAAAAACAGAGGGATTGTTTGCTGTGGGAAAGAAAGTAAAAGAATCATTCTGTCACTGAAAATAAACTGGAAGTTCCTATACATTGCTGTAGCCCGGAGACACTTTCTGCCACATTCTCATTTTTTTACCAGTTGGACAATTTTCACCCTTCTTTGTTCACTCTAAGATGAACCTTCTTCTCCAGCCTTCTTCAAAAAACCAAAAAGAAACCCAAAGTTTGGCTGAAAATCCAGATGGAAGATTATGGAATCTACATATCTTAAATGAGACGGATGAGTAATGCAGCTTACTTGTCTAAATCACTCAGAAATCCAAATTACATGCCACATGTTACTCCTTAAGCTAGGCAAGAGCAGGGTTGTTTTTTTTTAATTAATTCAGGATAAATGCCTTTAATAACTGCAGAGCTGAGAAGAAAAAGCACTGCTGTAAACAGTGTTTTTATTTTGTCTGACCCTTGCATTATGAGATCAGATCTCAAGATACATTATCTGGAAATGTGATGGTCCTTAATTTTTTCTCTTGAGTGTTGCTGGTTTAAGAAGGCTTCATAAGGCTGGCAGTTCATGCAATCTATAAGCAGTAGCTGGTCACTCTGAGATGCTCTTGGTTGCTACTTGTTAAAAATGAAAAATGAGAGCTGTACTGGCATACAGGTGTTGTGCGTTTCTGGGTAACAGCTTTGGAGCACAGCTGTGGAGTGGGTACTTCCAGACATGGAGATATGTATATATGTGTTTATGCTGACACTTTGCCGAACCAAATTCACAACACTGAATATCTTAAGATAAGATTAAATCCAGATTTAAACCAGGCGGGTTTAGCCAACTCTAATAAATAACATACTCATTACAGAGATGTAGAGTTGCTTTCTTAGAAGTCCATGTGTAGCTGTGTGGATTAGTTGCATATTAGGTAGCCTTCTGCCTCCCAAGAGCTGAGTTCATGTAAACTCAGACACATATGCCTGTATCTGTGACCACAAGAGAAATGTATGTGATTTGTGCTTGAGAGAGAGTGGAATCTGTTAGCTAAAATGGACACCATATTTATAGGCATTGTCCTTTCCTGGAAGCATTCCAAAAACTGAACAGATGGCAAAAGCCTGATGACTTTTCAGATATTTTATCTGGAGCACAGTGCAAGTGACTCACTACCATGATGCACGTTCTCCCCTCCCTTCACTAGCTTGTTCCCAACCCTGCTCCTGTCCAGATATCCCACTGCTAGCCAAAGAAAATATCAGTTTTGTTTTACTATAGTCCCAACCCTAAGCCAAGAGAATCAAATCTTAGCAAGGAAGGACATGCAAGTGCCCTTATTCTTTGCCTTTTATCTTGCTTTTATTGCAAGCTGCTTCTGGGGGAGGCCAAACTAAAAACCATGGCAGTTAGCTGAATAGCAGAGGTGCTGAGCTGTGACCTCAGACACACCTGGCAGCAGGATATTGAGCTAGAAAAATACGCTCAGAGAATTCAAAGGGGTTCTGTGGTGAAAGTAAGGCAGTACCTTACTGTATTACTGTAGCAATCTGTGTTGCTATCTGTACTGCCTTGGAAAGCCTAATCCAACGGTGCTTCTCAATGAGCAAAGCAGAATGAATGCTTGCCTGCTTTGCATGCCATTCTCATGAAGAAATAAATAAAATTTTCATTTTTAAATATAACATTGCACCTACTTATCATATCTAAGACTATGTATTGCAATTTGCTGGCACAAACAGCTGATCCTATAAACTTCAGCAATGTCAGGTAACATCTGTGGGGAGTTCAATCAATAAATAAGCTCGCTCTCCTCTGTTGCTGAGTGATTTCACCACCAAATGACTTTGTTTAATGCTGTGAAACTGGCTGACCACACTGTGTCACTTGAGAGAAAAAGAAATTTGGGATCTGAAATCACGGGGAGCAGAGAATCATGCACTACAATTATTTCCCTGGAGCTCCATCAGTGGGTTTGTGGATAACCATAGAGGTAGGATTTAATCTCAGAGACACTGAACAGGGCCATTTGGGCTCTGCAGAAGGAAGCAACTTGGCACCAGTGGTGCCCCAAAAAGAGAATCGGAGCTGCAGTCTCAACACATGGGGCTGCCAGATTTCCCAACTGTATGGAAAAGAAGAGAGTGTCTTTTTCTAAGCCAGAGTCAGGGTGCTTGCTCTGATAATAAGCTCTAGGGAGACAGTTAAATCTTTAGCAAGAAGACAGCAGCTTGGAGAAAAAGCTCTTGGGAGTTTTCCTCTTCTGTGCTGAGTCTTGGCTTGACCTTGTCGACCTCTGGCTGAATGCAGCTAAAGGACAACAGGTGTTTATGAGATGGGCAAATCTGGCTTTATATGAAGGCATTTTATAACAATTCAGTTCAAGCACAATGAAAGAGATCTTTTTGCATCTAACCATCTGAGTTTTCTTTTTGAGACTATTATCAGAAATTAGGCTTTTAGTTGAGCTAGAGGGGTGGTCAGCTTCATTCTGTTTTTCTCAAGAACAACATATAAAATAATTCTCCATAAAATCCTTTGTTGTTTTTTTGGACCAAAATTTTGACTTTTCCCCCGTCCTGTGCTGTGCTGCTGTAACTTGTATCCTCTTCCCAGTGATCCCAGTGGAGACAGACAAGGACCTAGAAAAGCTGCTCTCTACAGGCTCCCTGCCCCCTGAAACAGTCCTTGTCTACTCCTTTCTGTCCCTACAGCCAGGTTTAACCCCTCTGAAGTGAATGAAATTAAACAAAGATCAATTCACTCTAAGTTTTCACTTCATCTGAGAGATAGTTTGATGCTCATTAAAGGGGGCAGAGAACACCCTTCAAGTTTTCTTAAAATATATTTTAACAAATAGAAACGTTTACTAAATAGAAAGACAAGAGCAGGCAGTTGTCCAAAATCTGCTCCTTTTTCACACAGCCTGTCCCAGCCAAATGCACCAAGTTAGGCTTTGGGACATAGATGCATCAGCAAGAGGGCTGTTGTTGTTTTTGATTGTTTTGTGCTGAATTTTACTGAAGATGACAGCTGTTGGTGACATGAGTGGGTTTCTGGTCAGAAAGAAAATGCTGCAGGAATATACCTTTTCAGGGCACCTATCATCTCCCCATGGATTCACCTTATCTAGTCAACTGTCAGAAACACTGTAGTCAGTTCTGTGGAGCCGATATAACTTTCAAAGAAATTGGTATTTCTAGGTATCCTTCATATAATTTTCACGTCTTTTCCCAGACACTGATTCCAGAAATAGTATGCTAAGTCTCTTCTTCAAACGCTTGGGTGAGGAGATTTTGTTATTTGTTAAGAGGGTCAAACAGTAGGTGGGGGAACTGAAGCCCTCTGGGACCACAGTGCCCATCTTGGAAGGGGTTTGAAGCCCACAGGTACTTCTAGGCTCAGTACTCCGGAGGGAAATGCTGTTGGCATCATTGGCACCATCCAGTCAGATGGGGCTGACATTAAGAATATCAGTTAGTGGTATGTGGGCAAAATTGTTTTACAGGAGCACCTACAGGGTGTAGCCAAGAACTGTGTAAGAGCTGACTGTGTAGGTATTGTGCATACAATAAAGTACAGCCTCTGCCCTCAGTGCGGTATAAGCAAAGAAGACAGATGACGGGTGAAGGAGGGGGAGAAGTAGAAATATAATCTCTTTTGCAGATGAAGAACCATACAGTCTTAAGGTCTGAACACTAGCAGCTGAACATCAGGGTCAGGTTCCCATAAAAGGAATCATTTACCAACGCCTGTCATTTGCAAGTAGCATCTTTTAAGACATTCAGGAAGAGAAAGGAATAGTGTTGCAGCTGAGTGAAAATCCTTAGGTGTTATAACAATGTATTAAAACACACCACATCTGAGTGTTTGTCAAGTACAATATGCAAGTGGGTAATGCTGCAGTCAAATGCATTTTTCCAAGAAATCAGCTGCTTTCTTATTGCATTTATCAAATATATCTCCATGGAATGATATTTTCTAAGTCATGAATCAACACAACATATGTTATAGTGCTTTAACTTTGTTTTCATAATGGAAAGAAGCTGCTTTAATAGCATCTGTTGCAGTGTGGGGAAGATATCCTGCCACAGTTTCTTAGTGAAAAAACCTCCAATTTCAAGGCAAAGAACTTGGATCTAGGTTTGAAGGAATGGGCAGGCTACTTGTGGTTATGCCTGCTATTACCTAGTTATCTGTTCTGCTCTCCTCTCCTTAATTATTTAGCAGAGTTAACACAAAAAAAAACATAGTAAAAGTAACACTCAGACTCAATGTATCATTTCTGCATGCAGATATTCTTCTTTAAACCGGCAAGGAATTTTGACTATGAAGTCCTACTGAAGTAGACATCTTTTCTCATTTAGGTTGTATCTCTCCTATGCTGCACTTGTCTTCTAAAATATACATTGTAGATTATCTTCCTCTGAGAGGACAGTAAAATGAAAACTTGCTGTAATGGGACCTGGTAAACTGCCTCTAATCTAATTTATATTATGGGGCACCAATTACTGGGGAATTCATACGCTACTACATGTCAGTTCCACTCTTGTCCTAGGAATGGCAAAAACAATTTGTAAGTCTTTCTAATCACAGGAATGCCATGCTGAAAAATCTCTTTATTGCTCCTTCACAATTCTCCTGATAACTGCAAGAGTATGGCTTTTCAAGGTCCTTCCACCCTTACCACCACCCTGCTGTAGAAGGAAGTAGCAGGTGTTTGGATTTTGAGTCCTTTCTCCAGGGGCAGTAAAAAAAAAGATAATGGTAGAAGTTCTGAATAGGTTTCTCTCTTTTTGACCCCACTAAGGTACAAGGAGTTACAGAAAAAGGAGCAGTTAGGATCAGGAGATTGCATTAGGTTTTTATTCACTCTAAATATTCTAGCTGTGTTTAATATTTCATATTTCCATGCAGCATGATAGACATGAAGGTGTGCAATGAGTGGAGATGTGATACCTGTTCCAAAGAGGCTCTGTCTAAATCAGACCTATGGGGATTTCACAGGAAATGGGCAAAGAAGGAAGATGTCTGAGGACAACAGGGAGGGCTTTTAGGGCAATAAACCATGAATTACAGTAGTGTTCCTTCCTTGGTTGGCTTTGCAATTCTTATAAGCAGAACTGTAGTCAAGTTATGCAAACAAAATCTACCCCCAGCACAGCGAATGCCCTTTGAAAATCCCTGTTTATTCAGTAGACGATATATGAACCCTTATGCTTTGGTGATGGGTATTGAAATGCCTGGATTGATACATTTTGCTATATATAAAAATAGAGAGGGGAAATAGAAAACTTTGACATATAAAAGGATGATAAACTAGAAACATAATTTAAAAGAACTCTGCCAGTGCTTGAACGTCTGGCATTTTCTGCTTCATGAATTGTAATCTTTGATGGGGGGCAGGGAGGAGAGCTCATTTCAAGTCAGAGAAGCAACAGAGAGAATTTCTGATGAACACCCAGGTTGGCTTGAAGGTATGTTTAGATCTCTGTGGCTCATGCTGGCAAGGTCTGAAAACTTTTTGTATCAGCAAGAACTTAGGACTATTCCTGGTCATCCTCCAGAAATAACTCTGCTGGGGCTGGGAGGGTGGATGGAGCAAGCCACTGCCTGGAGACACACACTGACTACATGCTAACACAAGCAGGATCAGCCCAAACATAAGCAACATCTCCTGCCCACCACTTACTATCTACTCCATGGATGTGTGGGTACATGATCACGAGTAGGGCAGTCTTGTCTGTCTGGTGCATGCAGTCCCTTCTATAGGAAGGTACAAATGGCTTCTGCCTCATCATGTTCCTGTGAGAAGGGAGGGGAGGCAGCTTCCTCGTGCCATGGGAGAGGCTCTGCAGATCATACCCTGGCCATGATAAACACAGATTTTGCCTATCAGCCAAGACACTTTCCTAGTGCCTTTTTCTTGTGCTGGGTTGCACATCTTTACAGAGCATACTTCCAGTAGGCAGAAAGGTCATGGCATCCGGCCCCCAGTGAACATCCCCCAGCATTTTTCTACCATCCTGAGCTGGTATTAAGTTGCTTTGAGAACATCCTGCCATGCTGATAGCAAACAGATGACAGCAGAGTCCACTTAGTAAAATGAGTGTGGTCAAGGCTGAATTTGATACAAGGATGTGGCAGAGAGCTGAATAGAGCTACCTGTCCTTGCCCCCCTTTGCACTGGAATTCTTCTCACTGAGGTGTTCCTGCTCTTTCATACCTCCATGCAAATGAAGAAAGCAAAACAAACTTACAAAAGGCAGTGTGCATTGTATACAGGAGTATTCCAACAACAAGCTTATGTAGTTGATGGACACAAATACAAAAAAGAACGCCAAACATTCTTAACGTTCTTTGCTTACAGCTTCTTTTTTTTTTTTTTTTTTTCCTCATGGAGGATATTATTCTCTATATTGTACCCCAGTAATATATTCAATGCACTAAGCATCTCAGGTAATGATGCAATTTTGACAACATTTTAATTTACTGATTAAGTAATGCTGCCTCTGAAAACCTGGAACATGAGGCATATTCCTACTTGTAATCTCCATTGCATGAAGTTATATAAGCTCACTCATCAATCCCCTAGTCATCTGCACCCCTTAGCATGATTTCCCTATCAATATAATGTAAAAATGACTGAGTTTCTGGAAGCAATACCTATTCTGTTCTTGGCTGCAAGTCTGAGCTCTGTTTTAATATTAGCTTATAAAAGTTGTTCCTTAATAAACACTAATGTCTTCTGAAAAGGAGGAAAAACATCAGTCTGGGCCTTTTGACCTGTAGAAGAGATGTAAATTTACTCACACTAACTGGAAAGCAACCATTGCAGACCTAAAACCTAATCCTTTGAGCTATCATATTTGCTCAGTAGCAAAGAAAATTGTGTCTAGGGACACTAAGCAGCCATTTCAAATGGCGAGTGAATGTTTTCTGAATATAAGGAGCAGCTTTCCCCCTCATAAATACGGCTGTGTCACCTATATGATCCAATGGGCAGCTGTAGCCAGCAGAGGTCTGGCTGGACTGGCAGTAACAGATGGGCCAGTGGTCCCATGCCCTGCTAGTCAGGCAGCTAACTGGCTTTTCTAGATTAGATTTATCCATCAAGGGAGTAGATGTAGGTTCAGTTAGGAGACAGTTATTCTATTAATGCTCTGTGTTGCTAGACAATAACCTCTGGCCTGCCCCTGGAGTAACTCATTCATACTTTTCAAATCAAAACGCAGCCAGCTCTAGGGTACTGGGACCCTCAGATAACAGCATCATTCCAGCCTCTTGTTTCAAATGCCATTGCTCAGCTGGGGCAAGAAGAGTTACGACCTGACCTCTCCAATGGCCTCTATCATTTTCTGTTGAGCCCAACGAGCTTGATTCATAGGATCAAGGTAAAGAAGAAGAGTGCCTGCCTGGGAGTGCTTTTTGCTACATATACTGAAAGGAGCTACCTGGAGAGCGCCACTTGTTAGGCGGATGACTAATAAAACATGTGATACTAGCACATTTAACAAGCACAAACATTGTCGTCTTGAGCAGTAAATGTGCACCTCCTAGCTTTTTGGACTTTTCCTTAGCATGGTAAATCTATACAATCAGCACCAGAAACATGGATAAGAATGTACATGCAAATAAAAAGCACACATATCTCCTCACAAATCTTCAGCTCCTGTCCCTCTCCTGATAAAAGTTTTACATTTCAAAAGCCATCAATCAGCAGGAAGACATAGCTGCTTCTTTCTGAGCCTATTAACATGTTCAACACAATAAAGGGGGAGAGGAAAACAAGAGGAAAATTATAGGGGAAACAAACCCAAACCAAATCTCTCTTCTTGCAGCTCTGAGAAGCATTTACCCATCTCATCTCCCGTAGAAAAATTCTGTTCTGTTTCAGGCACTCCTGAACGTACTTAGCATTGCTCTTGAGCACACAAAACATTCCTTGCAATTGCCTTCACATCCCAGCAATCCGCAGAAGATCTTACACATTTATTACAGAAAATCTTTGAAATCTATTAGATCTTAAGCCGCACACAGGCTCTGAGTGCCCTCACGGCTCCCTGCCACCCCCCTCCTGCCTTTTGCTCAGTTAATCCGCAGCTCTGCCAGCTAAGGGGACTTACCAAGGGCTTTTCGATGGGAGAATGCAGTTAGGCGCTCTCACACACTGGAATAGCTGCTACCCAGTAATGAAGCAGGAACTGAGAAGTCTCACTCTTTCAATAGCTATTCAGGTAGTGCTGCCAGCTTTCTCTAGCTCTCTGCATACACACACATGGGGGGGGGGGGGGGGGCGGAGAGGAGGGGGGGAGAGGGAGGGAGAGACGCAATAAACTCTGACTATAATTAAGAGAGCTCCCTTCTACAAATTACAACAGAAAGAGATCCCTTTAGCAGCCTTTTCAGCATGATCTTTTCAAAAAGGGGTCCCTTACAAGAAACACTGCATCCTCCCTACACTTTTACTCTTTTTTTTCCCCCCAGAAGAAAAATTAAAGCCAGCTCTCTTGGATATTTAGTCATTGATGTATCATAGGGAGGTTATTGTTGTTCAGAGTTTTGATCTTTTTTTTCTTTTTTATGTTGAAAGTTTTATTATGAAATTCAGCCTAGTTTGCAGCCAAAAAGAGACCCTACTCTGCTCCTTATAAGGAGCAGCCTCTCAGGAAAACAGTTTATATCAATAATTTCATGCATTTAATGACAGTACTTATAAAAGAAAGCGTCTGTGCTAAGCAATTAACTAACTGGGAAGGTAGCAGTTTAGTAAATACATATCACTGCCTTTTTATACCTACGTACACCACTAAGGGGAAAAAATGCCACATGTAAATTAATAGGAGAATTTATAATGGAACTCCTGAACTTGGAAATATTTCACAGAGAGCAAATGCATGTCGCCCCAATGTGCCGGTTCCATGAAGAATGAGTGCCCAGTCTGTCCATTACTGGTGATGGTTACTTGCTCCTAATACACACAAAGTAAAAACTGTCATAAAATTTTGGAATATTATTGCATTTGGAAAAGGGATTTGAAGGATTTAAGAAAGTTAAATCTCCAGTACAGATACTTTCTCTGTTAAAGAATCCTCTTTCTCTGAAGCTTTAAAATTATTTATCCTTTCATTACTTCTGATGTCACCTTTGATAAAAATCAGATAAAATATATCTAAAAGAAGAAAGTGTTCTAGGAGATTTCCCTCCATCAGTCCATTTCCCTTTCTCAGACATAATCACCCATACACCCACCTACACACATGCACAACGCAATAGCAAAAATGATAACTGAGGGAAAATCATCAATTTCTTTTAATTTACCATCAGCCTTGTTCCCCAGATATCAATGGGTTGGTACAAACTCAGTAACCACAGGATCATCTGTAAAGCAGGTGAAAAAAAGGGTGAAAAAATTAAGCAGGGCATATGAATGTGACTTTGCCCCCATGAGCAATGCAGGCAGTACCAGAGAGCCAGCTCTGCAGTGCCCCAGTGTGACAATGACTTAAGGACTGTTGTTTGGTACCACCATTAAGAGGCATGAGGAAACTTTGTAGTAAGGATGGAAATGGGGAGAACGGAAGAGAAAATAATTAACAGAAGCCTATTAAGAAAGCAGTCACAACTGAGAGTTGCCTTATTGACAGCTCTATCTAAAACATGTGAGCGCTCTGCATCGCTCCATGACACTCTTGTTCAGCCCGCTAACCTTTTTACAGGGGATGTTTTTGCACACAGCTGTCCAGTTGTTAATCTCCAAAGCATGTACTTAGTATTTAATTACTCTTCATCAAAGACAAATAATTCTGGGGTCTTGCCAGGTTTATTAGGAAGTCATAAAACATGGAGTGTTCAGGCAGAGGCTTTGACTCGTCTCAGTAGCAGGAGAAGTCTTGAAATTTCTGGTCTTTATTGCTCCTGCTCCTTCTTGCTTAGGATGGACAAGACAGCAGGTGGTGGATACAACATTGTTTTTAAGCCACAGAGCAGTCCTGCCTGGCACTTCTCATTCCTAAAAGGGTCCCAATATGGATGGGCTCAGGAGGCATCTGGAGTCATTGGAGGTCATGGAGTGTAGCAGATATGACTTCCAAGTCTTTGTTTTTCCTGGTATAAAAAGGAAAGAATATTAGTTGCCTACAGCCCTTTCATTGCAGCTTCTCACTGTTAGCATCATTTCCTGTGGAAGTACACCCTTGTGAAATACATGCTCAGTCTCTATTCGTCCTCTGCAGAGGTCAGCCAGGAGACTGGCGAGCTGTGATGCTTGCAATGCCAGAGAGCAGCTCCCAGGGTCAGATCTGCTCTGTCAGCACTATCGGGGCTTTTCCCCATCACCAGCACCCTTGCTGCAGAACCATGAGAGTCTTAAATCCCCTTGCTGCACTCCCATAGCTGACACATCTGTAGTACCCCAGCAGGATAGAGCATGGCTTGGGGAAGAGCTGCAGGCGTCTGCTATAGGTAGAGCATCCCTGCCTTGCAAGCTGTACTAGCTGAAGTTGTTATTTTTTAAAAGCTTGTTTCTAGAAATTAAAAGTAGGCAGTGGAAACCTGTTTACATCACGAGAGCAACCTGAATAGCTGACATTTGACATCTTTTTGCATTAAAAACAAACTTTCTAGCCCTCTAGCTACTCCTCCATCTGGGCTTGCTAAAAGAAGGCTTCACAGGGAAGAATGGAAACAAAGGGTTCAAAGAATGCGTATTACCTTTAGAATGATAGGAGGGCTCTGTTCTTAGGGGATTATATTAATTCAGTCAGATCCGTGGGTTGTCACTTGTGAGGACATGCAGCTTACACTTTAATAAAAAAGATTCCTTTTTGTAGTGCAGGTAAAGAGGCCAGGAGAGCTCTCCCATAAATTACTGCTCTACAACTTGGAAAGAACTAACAAATCATCTGTGACCTGTGAATCTAATTTTACTGTGCAAAGAACTTTTCCTCTAGGGCTCTTTTCCTGATACATGTATCTATTTGCCATTCTTCATTGACATAAACCAATTTCTGTGGTTTGCCTGTCAATAACTGTACTTAACTTTTAATGTCTAATAGTAAAGCCATTGACCTCCAGCAGAAGCAGGTTCTTAAAGAAACAGCTCTCATTTTCCCTGGGATGTGCAATATTTTGCTTTAAATACACCTCTGAACTGAAATGTGTCTCTAATATACTAGAGGATGGAAGTGATATAGGGTTTTTTGTATTGTGTGGATGCTACTTTCCATCATTATTAATGAAGAATTTTGCACACTGGTATCTTGCTTACTGTCTGAAACTAGTAAGATGTACCTAATATGGTGCATGATGCTTTGGTGGTCAGTGTGGACTGGGTACTGAGTAGTGGTAGCATGTCGTAATGATGTTTTTTCCTCTGTCTCTTCGTCTTCCTCCAAACGCTCCCCATGCATCACTGATTGGCCAGAAAGGCCACACTAAGGGAGTAGATATCACCACACATTTTATAATGATGTCAGGATTATTCCAGCACCAGTATTACTAACATAGGAGAATTGGTACTACTTTTACAATTAAAAGAAATCTGAATGGTCTGAGATATGGAAATACGTAACTCATGCATGCAAACAAGCTCTGCCCTGCGAGTGACACTACAGACATACTGTCCTAATGAAAGCATTTCACTTTTTGTCGTGACAGCTTACCTGTCACGACAAAAAGTCATGATAAACCTGGTTTCTGAAGACATAGCCATCCCCTTTCCCTCCTTTCTCACAGAAGTCTAATCATTTTACAGTGCAAAGACACAGACACAGCCTGCCTTTCAGGCAGTAATTTTTATGTGTGTTAGACTTTGCCAAAATTAAGCATGTATGTGTTAATGTCACAAGTGTAAGATTTTACCTCACTGATTAAAGGCAATTTATGGAAGGGAGGTGGGGAATTTTTATGATAATGCTTATATTCTGTTCTCATTTACATCCAGGTAAACCCAATTTCAATGCATTTTCTACTGAATTGCACACATACCAACTCTGATCCGCAACACAAAATTAATCAAGGTAGTGTTGTCAAATCTAGGATAGTATGTAAAAAACCCACAAATGCTGCCTGACACACCAAGCTTTTGTACCTATAAATATTGACTGTGGCTTTTTTTAAGTCCATATGCCATCAGCAGGAACTTCTGCAATGACATTGCAGGGCCCAAACCTCAAGGTCAAGCTGTATCACTCTCAAGGTGTCCAGGCCACACTTTGTGCCACTGGTTTTTTGAAGCCATTATTCTGAACAGATTGCTTCTCCGTAAGTGGAAGAAATTGATGGTAAATGACAATTTTTTGAATTGTGTATCAGTATTAATGCACTGCTTGTGTCAGCTGAAGAGAAACATAATTCACAATAATGTTTATTACCTAATTAGAACTGTATAAAGTGTTGTAATCCAGCAAGACCTGGACAGGGAGAAAACTCTTTCATAAAGCCTTTGTATTTGTTTTTTGTGGGTTTAAAAGAAAACACACATTAATCTTGATGTACTTCGATTAAACCTGAGCTACTGGGTTGAAAAGGTGTTCTGTTGTGGATTTTTCTGAGGTGTTCATGGTAAGAAAAATTCTAGGCGGATTCATTCAGAAGCTCTGGCTGGCTCGGGGTCCTGTTGTGGTGGGCTTCTACCCTTACGTTGCCTGACCTAACATATTGAAAGACAGACTAAGTCTGACACTGGACAGGCCCTCAGCACATGCAAAGCTGCCTGCTTCTGCTACAAAGACTCAAAGCTGAGTCATGGAAACCCAACTGGTAGCTCACCAGTTTCTGAAAGCAAACCCTAAACTGGGTTTCTACTTTCTTATTTGCATTGGGGAGTTTTAATGGCCCCCAATGCCTATTAAAATCTGAGGAGGCAGAAAAGCAGTTTGCATGGTAATTGCTATTGAGTGGACATATTAGAACACCTGAGAAGTAGAGAAGAAAGGCATTAGGAAAGGAAGTACTAAACTAACACCAGGAGCACAGCTGTCCTGGGGAGGTGACAGCTAGCGCAAAGCCTCTGTGAAGCATGCAGAAACAGCAGCACAAACAAGTGAGGTGAGCATAGAAGTGGTCAGCTGCTGAGTCCAGTGTTTTTCCAGCAAGTCCTTATCTCCCCATGCTTTTCTCTGGCAGGCGGCCACCACACAGCATGGCTTGCTTTACCACTCTGTGCATTTTGAATGTATTGGTAAATTTAATTCCCGTCCATTAGAGCACTTGTGCTAGCACCCGCATTAACTGACCTGGCATCAGGTCTGCTTGTTTAGGTTCCACCTCTGTCCCCATCAAACTGCTGTGGCACTAAGTCCTAAGTAATCTAAAGAAGATTGTTCCCCTCTCCTGACTCTGGATGGCTGTGGTGGTGGCTAACAAGCATATGTGGGTGTTGCTGCTGTGTTTGATGGAGAGGAGTCATGTAAGTGTGACAAGAAAAGAAAGCTCCAAACATGGGTTGTACTATTTGCTTTGGAAGTGCTGAAATGTGTAGTTGTCATGATGCCTTCCAGACCTGAGTGCGATAACTGTGGGGCAATCACTAAAATGTGTGGGATTTACCTAATAGTGCATGGTTTCATGATACGACATGATATGAATTATCAGCTTGCCTCTGCCAGAAGGGACTGTCTGGTCACCTCCTTCCACATCCTCATCCCCACTGTGACTTTCGTGGCATATCTCAAGCAAGAGCTGGGTCTCATCTCATTGCACAATGAGAGGTTCAACACATTAAATGGCAGAAAATTTGCCCAGTATAAAGTGAATGATATGTCTACGAGTTAGTGATCAAAATGGGTTTACTCTGAGTACAGCAGAGTGTCAGAGCCAGCACCAGACTGGGAAAGGGAGGAGCAGAGGATGGGAATGGGTGTAAGAACTCTCCTTTTCAGCAGCAAGGAAAAGTTAGCCCAGTGCAACCTATCATAAATTCGTACATGAACATACCTCTGAGGTAGTGTACTGCATTGCAACTCTCTGCAGTCACAAATGCCTTTAAGATTGTTTTTACATTAAACGTTGCTCTACATGAAGTTTAATCGGCAAGGAACAAGCTACTTCACCATCAGGAAATGGAGTACCTCTATAACAAATCCGATTTGAAACATCCCCGGGCTGTTCCCTGAGATTACCAGAGAGGAAAGTGCTGGAGGAAAAAAATCAACAATCTTCTAAGTGTTAATTCTTCTGTTTCCTACGGAAAGGTAAAAACAGGATTTCACTGTTGCTCCTTTTATGTAAAGGGCCACTGATTATCTCATTTCTTGTCAAAGATGGTGGGGCTGACAACATGAAGGAGGGGAAAAGGGACAGAAGTTCTCACTTCAGTCTGGGTCTGAGCCTCAGCTCACATAAAAACACCACAGAGACATGCATGAAGCACAGAGCAGTGTCTACCATATCACCTGGCTGAAGGTGAATAAGCCAAGGAGAGCAGAGTACATATAATGCAGGGGGCAAAATATGCCATATGAATGGCATATTCATGCAGTGGTTGTGCTTGGAGGCAGAGGTTATCTATCTTTTGGGTAATGTTGCAGCTTCTGTCGTGTACTTGGCCCACCTTTGTGCAGAAAGTAGGACATGGAGGAAAAGGAGTCTTGCCCTGATGGGATTTTGGGATGTAGCCTGGATTTGCACCTGTGCACAGAAACTTGGTTGTGCTCCCAGACACAGAAGTATGTGCACAGCCAAATGAATGTGATCCAGCTGAGAAAATGGTGGTTGAAAAAAGGAGACAACATAGACTAGATCAGGGTCCTATCAAACAACAACTACTCTTCTTAGACAAAGTACAGATAAACTTCCTACAGTTAACCCGACAGCCCAGGCTAACTTTCTTGGAGGACAAAAATCCAGGCTGGTGTCTGCTAATGTCCTATGATTATCTGCTCCCTTCTCAGACATATGAAACTTTGCTGGGCCATAACTGATCCCCTGTGTTGCTTCTGCCCCATAACACCACAGCACACTTCGAGGAGCTTAGGGGAAGAAATACCAGGAGGAGGTGAGGGGTAGCTGAGGGAGTCAGCCTCTCCTAATACCACTGGAGCACCAGATGCATCTTGCCGTGTCTTGGTAAATAGTCGTCCCAATGAAGAGAAGCCTTTGTCTTTGAACCAAGCCTTGTATTGTTAGGCAGGCACAACCAGTGGTGGCACAAGACCACGTGATGAGACCTACAGCAAGGGATAGAGTACGATTAGCAGCCTCCAGAAAGAGAGCTAATAGGCATCAAAGTCATACTCTGACTACCATGGAAGCTGGATTGCCAGATAAAAGTTGAACAGAAGCAAGAACTGGGGAAGAAAATGAACATTATCTGTTTTTATTGTGTCCCTGAGGGAAAGGGATGAGAAGAAATAATGCCAAAAGCACAAGAACAGCTGATAAAGGTTTACTCAGCTTAGAATATCCTACTCTTTAATATTTTTATTCTATGAAATACAAATTAAGCTATTAGTACTTGAGGGGGTTTTGGTTTCTGAATAAGTACAAATCTAAATACATTCTACTTGGTGTCTGAAAAGCTTGAAAGCCTGAGAAAACTTGAGATTATCCTAACTACACAGATAGGATAGTGTAGGAAATGTCCTCCTTTATCGCTTACTCAGTCCTAGGTAAAACAGTGCAAAGTTACTCCTTGTATGAAAAGAATATACACAGCCGTCAAAATACTTGGAGTAGATCTTTAGCTAAAAATGGTAAAAATTGAATTAGTCCAGTTTACACCAGCAGAGCATCTATGTATCTGAGAAAAATGTAACAGAGGAACAAAATACTGCTGCATTGGTTTGTTCCTTTTGTTTTCAGTTAATTCCCCCAACACTGCCTGTGCATGCTTTAGGCATTTTTGTAAAGATTTGGTTTAAATTCACCATGTTGCTGTGCACTTAACTATGGGTTTATATTTCTGTTCAAAGAATTCATGTGTAGGGTTGTTGTTTTTGTCAGACATGAGCCCACAGAGGAATAAAAGGCATAAAAGGCATAGAAAGATCAGATAATAAGAGCATTTAGAAAACAATGATAAATCCCCAGCAACATAATTGAAAATGTTGTAAATTTTAAATATTATTTATGGTTTATCCTTTCCTCCTTCTCTATACAAGCCCACAGTACTGGGAGAAGTAGTAATGCCCCCTGCTACTAGCCTGTCATAAGAAGAATATGGCTAAATCTCCTAGGTGCTCAGCACCTCCAGAGATATAGCAAGGCTTAATGTGAGGCATGCCAGAAAGCCAAATTTAAATGCCTAAATGCAAACTTTCCGCTTAACATTTTTCACAAACAGTGAGCCCACTGAGGAAAGACAGGGCAGGATTTTGCTTCAGGATAAGCAGTGACACAGAGAAGCAGAAAAAGCCTGCCAGCAGCAGTAGATGTGGTCTGGATATGTTTGTGCTGTCTTTCGTGCTGCAGAAGAACGCTCTGGCAAAGACAGACATCTCCTGTGGCGGAGTGCGTGCATTTTCTGCAGTGGGCATGACGGGGAAGGTTGGTATCCATAGGCATCTCCCTTGAGGATATCAGCCTAAAGGGGCATGAAATGTGATGATCAGGGTAATCCAACTACATGCAATTTATGAATTCTGGCTGACATGAGGAAGTTGTTGCTTTGAAAAGGCTGCTGCAGGGGGTTGGACAACTCTGCTTGTTGAGTGACTGGGGAGAATAGAGGGCTACCCTTCATAATTTGGGCCAGACAAGCCAGCGGGCTGGCTGAAGCCTGGGAAGACTAGCTGGCTTTAAACATCATTACCAGCAAATTAATTTTTCTGCACTACAGGCTCTGTGTATGTGTGCGTGTGTGTGTGTTATTGACTCCAGATTTTAAACTCCCCTGAAGATAATGGACTGAGAGTACCCATGAGTTGAAGACAACATTGAACTTGCAGATGGCAATGGGAAAGGGCTGTGCTATTCTAGGGCAGGGAACCTGCATGCTCAGAATTTCATTTCCCTGAAGCAGTAACAAAAAAACAGCCTGTGACCAGGAAATGTACTAAAAAAATGTATAGAAAAAGAAAAGCAGTGCACAAGTAACGGAAAACTTGACAAACTACAAGCTGAGCAGGTTGGGATCCAGTATAGTAACATGGAGAGCGTCCATGCAAGAATTGGGGAGTTGGCCTTTTAAACCTGTGGCATTTCCCTTATAGGCATTAGCCAAAATGGGGCTGGATGCTGACAGAGAATTTTGGGATGGCATCCAGACCAAGAAACATGCATGTTGTAGGCGATGTCAGCAATGGCTAAAGCGTGTGGAGATCTTGCTGAAAAGATGGGTGGAGAAGCGTCTGACCTGGCCCAAGGAGAGGCATCTTGCAAAGGACAATCACAGCAAGACATCTCTAAACTATGTGTGTGGTTCTTCCATCACTGATCTAACTTTTCCTGTACATCTTACTAGTAAAAGAGTAGTCTGCTATTAACAGTGACTATGTGGTTTTCCTATGATTCATCTTTATCCCTTGGAGACGGAATGATGTCATTGGGACCAAGCATTCTCATTTTGTAACACAGATCTCAGTGGGTCAAAACACTAACTCCATAGATCGAGTAGTATTTATCAGATGGTACAACATGTCACTTTCTAATCAGCACTGTTTAAAGACATCAAAATCCACTGCTATAAAATTATTTTATCTTGCGTCTAGTAATACTTACTGTATTTACAGAAGTAATTTTCTCAACATGGAATGCTTCTTGACTGTATTTTTCCCAGTATTTATTGTGCAATGGAGTAATTGAAGGTGTTTCAAAAGAAAGTAGATAAAGAGATTTTGAAGAAAGGAAGCACAAAAAAGTAAAAGCTAACAGCGATTAATTATTTCTTCTTTTTGTATGTAACACACCAGTTTTAAATGCACTTACATGTAGAGTTATTATACAGTTGTTATGGAAGTGCCAAGCTGTTCAGCAAGCCAAAGCAAAGCATTTTAAGCAGTACTAAGTGTAAAACCAAAGGAATGAATGTGTTTTTCATGAGGTTTCTTTGTTTGTTTGCTTGTATTTTACTCCCAGGAGAAAATAAAAATGAAAACCAGAGGCCTGTTCCTGCCAACTTTTGCTCAGCTACACCATGCCATGGATTTCAGCAGAATGGTGGAAACATCTAAGAATTATCCACAAGAGCAAAGCTTAGGTATGCCACCCACCATGACTGATTGCAATGCTATCTTCAGTGTAGTGTTGACTGTATAAAGAAAATGCTTTGTTTTCAAGACATAAAAAATCAATTTCAGGTTTATTGTTATGTGTCTTGTACCTAAAGTGGACTGGGCCAGATTCCGTGTTACCTTGCATGCTATACAAGTATTAGCACTCTGTGTAGCAATGTGCACTCAGCTTGAGTGTGATGTCAATGTCCAAGTGAGAAAAATGACCAAGGGCATGGCTATGGCTATTACATCATGATGATAAGAAATAATGAGTAGCTTCATTTTAAGGTATTGCACTTTTTTTTTACCTTTTTATGGGAGATAGATGTATTATTTGGAAATATTGGACTAAAACAGTGTGAGATGAGTTCTTTCACAGAGGAAATATCTGGTTTCCTGAACAGTGGGGTAATTAGCTTGATACAAGTGGTATCCAGATCTGTTCAGATCCCCTGAGGAAATAGTGGTGGAGCTCATGGCTTTGTGTACTTTACTGTTCAGGTACAAAAGCTGGCCCACACACTGTAAGTGTTTAGTCCTTCATACACTGTCTTGGAAATCAGCGTTGCAGCATAAGACACAATAAAAACCTATTCCTTACTTTTAAAAATTCTAATTTAAAGTAATGATGATGTTTCCCAATGAAGTTGATAGTTTGTTCTTTTTATTCCTAAGAGAATAAAAGAGAAGGTTAAAGCAAGATCAGAGAAACCAAGGGAAGTAGTTTCCACCTTCAACAGCTCTACTGAAGTCACGCAATGAAAATGCCTTTCCTTTCTGAGACACTGTTACTAATTCAAGTCACTGAGACTGCATGTCTAGCTATTGCTCCACAAAGAGAGCCAACACACAATTGTTAATAATTATCATCATCATGTTTACAGTACTGACGGTAACAGATTTATTAGACGATGTGTGGATGGGAGAGCAAACAGCCAGTGGCTAAAGGATGATGTTTAGTGTGGCTCTTATGAATTTTTATTGGGTATTTATTAGTTCCACTTAGTGGTCAACTTCCAATGTTTTCTGAAAGAGTTTGAGCCACTCGTGGGGAAAAGACTGTGTGTCAGAAGGGTGAAGCAGGAGGAGGAAGATAGATTAGTCACATGTAGGAGAGATCTCAGGTCACAGAGCAGAGCACCTCACATGGTAGAAGAAGCCTCTGTTTAGGTACCTGAATCTCACCTTCAGTGTTTTACACTCACGAGAAGCACCTCTGATAAGGCCAATTCCTTCTCATAAATAAATAAATTCACAGACTAACGAACATGACAATTAAAGTGAGGAACATACCAGTGAACCACTTCCCATCCTCAGCCTTATATTATCTAAGCATACAAGGTGGTATGTCTCTGTTCAGAGACAGGATGAGTCCAGATGATCTATGAAACCACTGCATGATATGTAGTTGTTCACAAGGGGTAATAGCTCACTCAGCAACCACCACCCTTCAGCAAAACACCAGGTGAAAGGAAAGGATCTGTCTCCTTCATTAACATGATAGTGTCATGTATGTACATGTGTTTTACCCTAGAGTTAATCCCTTTAATTAAACTGTGCTATGAAAAGCTTTCTTCATAGTATGTGTGACATTCCCATAGAAACATTCACATTGATCTTGGATTTTGCCTTTAGCACACTTAACTTCTGGGTCTGTAGTAATCTGACACACTTTCTTTAACTATGAGAAAAATCTGTCTTTTTTGACTACAGCAGCACTGATTGATTCCGTGCTTACAGATGGATTTTTTTTTTTATGGGCTTTTATTCACTGATGCTTCAGAAACCTATTGGTTGCTTGTATTCCCACAGCTGAAATAAACTGGTAGCACACGAGAAAACTGCCACATTTGCTGAAATGCCACAGACAAATTGCTATTCCTTTAGCTAACCTTATTTTTTTTTTTTTTATTTTCCAAGAAATGTGCTACATTTCTAAAGAGACCAATTTCAAGGAAACTGAACACTCTGCCTTTATAAAGAAAAATGAGATAATATGGGGGTGGGGAGAGAGCAGAAATATTTCTGGTTATTCTGAAAGTTTTTATTCTTTCTCAGTAAAATGTTATTTTAAAAGTACCGAAAGTTCAGTGCTGTTGGGTTTTTCTAAAAGACCTGCAGATTTAACTCATTATTCAGGTGAGTGGTCCAGAGAGGTCAGCAGGCCCGTTCCAATGAGTGCTGACATTTAGCAAACTCTTGCAGGATGAAAAATTAAAACGCCAGTTCTGTAAGTTGCCTCATGCTGGCAGGTGCCCCCATGCCTGGTGTGTCTTTCACAATGGGCACAGGATTCCATTCAGGTGCTGACATTTTAGATAAAGAGGTAATTTTTTAAATGCCATCACGTACTGGCTGTTCTTTGAGGTACGTTCAGATGAATAAGAAGAACTTTAAGGCTGAGTGTATACATAAGCCAATGAAAAATAGTAGCTGCTTAGCTTGAGCCCTGTTAATTTGAGGAAAAAGTCCTTACACTTTTGCTCTTTTCAGTTAAATTGCTTTGCCATTATCTGTATCTCTAATTTTCTTGCAGGCTTCCCCTGGGAACAGAGAAAGGAATGGAAATATTAGAGGGATCAGCCAGCTGTGAGTACAGAATCTATCGTGCAGTTAGAGTCAAATTATTAAGGGTCTGATCCTGGGGCATGCCCAAAATCCACTCCCCTTGCTAAAGTCAGAATCAGGAGCCCTCTTCAACTCATGGATACAGGCTACGGCAAAATAAGGACTCGTAGTGACTGTTGCTAACATTGATACATTTTTTAGATCTAAATCTACAAGAAATTTAACCTCCTAAACCTGAGATTCCCAAAGCACTTTGCCAGCTTTATATCCCAACAGATATCTGTATTAATTCCTATGCCTACACATCCACCACTGCACACACACCTGTCGCTGAACTGTTTGGTGGTTTCTACAATATCTTGACTTCAGAGCAAGACTTGTCCTCAGCTCAACCTCATCCGGCAAATAGCTGTTTTCACAAATGTGGGTTCCACACAACAGGGATGAGATTTGATATAAGTAAGATGGAATGGAGTTGCTAGTGAATAAGATATAAAAACTTGTAATTAAATTGTTAACTAGCTTTAATTTGAGCAGCATTCAGATCTGGTTCAGGTCCACTTCTGCAGGTGGTGAAGGGCCTGCTCACCTTTTTAAAGTTCATGATGCCTTCATTGGGACAGCAATAATGATTACAACACAGAAACTTTCTGAGACTTGAGGATTACCTGTGTTTGGTTACACTGTTGGTGAGCTGTGGAGGGTAAGAGTAATACTAGTGCAGTAATGACTGTAATATTAACATAATTAGTTATTCCAGATATAGGTAAATTGTTTTCTTCAGCATATTTCTGGTCCTCAATTTAAAATTAATGGACCAATGTATTACACTGCCAAATTCACCAGGAGATGTCAGATATCCAGCATGGTAAGTGAATGATTACACAGCATGAAGAAAACAGGGACAGATACCGGTAATAGCAAGAATAGATTTCTTGGAATGGTAAGGAAACCAAACAAACATTGTGAGGGTAAAAACTGTAGTCCTGTTGTACATACATGTGTGACAGGCCCTACTTTTAATTTTCAGAGTTACCAACATGCGAACTGCTCTAAACATGAGGTATAACAGCATGTAGGAGGATTTATGTTTTAGTCAGCCCTGTAAAAATGCTAACAGAGGTCAGATATGTGACTGATATTAAGGGGCCTGTATGTATAAGGTATCAGGGTATGTCTTATCAGCAGATGGGCAACTAAACAATGTTGATTCTCGAGGGCAATGCTGTCTTCAAGTACTAACAAGGAATTTCTCTTAGCCTGAATTCGGAGGAGTAGCGAATTATAGTATGTGGTCGGTGTGGATCTCCTCTGAAGCTGAAGGGGGCCTTTCCTCTGAGTAAGAATCTCTCTTGCCCATTTCCAAACTAACATACCAGTCCTGGAGATTTTCTTGGTTCTTCCTCTTCCTATCAGTGACTGTAAAATGAGGTGATGGTTGTAAATAATTATTCCTCCTCTTTCACTTCCTTGTGGGCCCTCTGCTTTTTACCATTTTTTTCTGGATTTTGTAGTTGCCACAAAAGTAAACTAATCCCCAATAATTTTTGCAAGATAAATTCCAAAAAATTAAGATTAGCTATGGATTTAACACAGCATCACAGGAATTTAAACTCAAAAAAGTCTGTTTCTTTTATTACTGTTCCCAATTGTATATCTCATGTTCTTTTTCTAGAATTCCTTTCCCACCTATAAGTTGGATTTTTTTCTCTCTCCTTTCTCACGTTTTGCTCTTCTCTTCCCCTTCTTTGTTGCACAGCCCTTGCCCAAGTTCCCATACCCTAAACCTTTTTCACAGCCTTTGTCTGGCTGTGGCTCCCACGGTATGAAGGGGAACTGGTGCTCCACCTATTGCACTTCAGGTCCTCACACACTCAAGCACGGACTCTGCAGGGTCACCACACTTTTTGCTGCTGGGAACAGAGATACACATCCCACTAGCACAGCACAACAATACTTACCGATACAGAAAAGTACTCTGTGGGAACAGCAGCCTGGGAGCTGTTCTTCCAGTGGTTGGCTGCTAATAATGAGTGATGACCACTTTTAGTTCTAGAGTGAAAGATGTTTTGACAGATACATTTTCATTTGCCACCCTGTTTCTCGTAGTGCCGACTTCACAGAGTCATGGTGATGACTGGTGTAATAAACCAATAATTGGGCTATTTAAACTTGAAGATCGATCTCCTGCCATCATCATTAAAGAAAAAATACCATGTTCAGTTCTTTTCTGATTGATTTTTTTCTAAACATGACATTTTACATCACTAGATTTTACGACTGCATTGATTTGAGCAAACAAACAGATGCAGAAATATTAGTGAAGGTGTAATTAGCATGCTTTTCCTCCTTTTTCAAGATTGACTTAAGATACGTCAGTGACAGTAGGTTTTTTCAGTTGATAACCAAACATTGCCTTAGGGAGTATGCCCTCTTAGGACATTTATCCCGTCCTACTTAAACAGAGATGGGTGTTTTTAATGCAGTTCATTTCATAGCAGACACACTGTTATTGCTGAATATAGACTTATATCCAAAGTAGGACATTTACTGGTTGGATTTGCAAAGCTGTGACAACAATATCCCTGAATCACTTAATTAGATGCTATCTGTGAAACATGTATAAATGCAATTACCTTCTAACAAGATATTCTCTTTTTCCACCCCTACCCCTGACTTAATTTTGTGTGTCAGTTAGCTCATAGATACAAAGACTGAGGTCTTGCCATCACTTGAAATGAAACAGATTGATTTATCCCTAACTATTGTAATTAAGCCACAATAGTCACTTTGCCCCACCATCGACCTCCACATTGGTTCCCAGGCTGGAGTTGTAATTTGGTTTCTTTGCCAACTGAGATCCTCATTCACCTCATCAGATTACCCTAAGCACTGTCTGCAGGGGGACTGTTGTATTGCTTTCGACTGCAGGCTGGGCAGAAACAGCAATTGTCTGTAATATTCACCTAGGGCATTACTAAGGATGAAAATCAGAGTTCGCCTACATGGAAAGACAAGCCTCCTTAAAATTCCCACTCTGCACAGCAAAATGCTGTGTCATTTACAGTGAGGGGAGTGGTTATGGAATGACAGTTAAATTTATCAAGAGTATGTGGAAGAGAACATTAAACAGTGCAATTAATTGTGGATAATAGACTTTGTGGAAAATGGATTTCAATTTGTTAAAAGTTTGATGTTGACACAGGGTTTAAGTATACACATACATCTTAAGTGAAAGCTCAGAAAAAACTTTTCCTTTCCCAAGTAAGCACCCATCTGGTAAAAAGAAGAAATATTTAAGTGTATGGCCCTTTCCATAAATGAGCACGCTGTGAGCACGTAAAGGTTTGCCATTGGCTATCTAGAGACTCTGTCTTTATTTTTAGTAATCTACCTTGAGTTACTGCTTTTCCCTTTTCGTTATTTCTGTAATGTTTTCATTTCATCCCCAGCTATCTCAGTTTGAATGTTTTCAATTGAAATGTTTTCAATAGTCACTTGCCGTATCATTTCCACAATATCTATTACTTATTTAGATGTCACTAATAGTACAATATTTCAACTGTCAAGAAACACGATGTCTAGACTTTCTCCCACTTCCTTTGGTTTGAATGACAAATGAGTTGTACCTTCTGGATATATTTCTTAATGCTAAATAGTAACTAGCTCACTAGCTTTGCAGACCTAACACAGAGGAAGAACTAAGTTTTGCTGAAGGAACAGCCTCTTTCTAACAGTTGTACAAATGATGTCAAGCTGGTATTCTCTGAGGTCCTCAATTCAAACCTTTTTTATTACAAAGTAATAGGAGTATATGAATTGCTCCTTAAAGGCAAGTTTTGAAAGTCTCAGACTTGACTGGGAAGCACCCACCTTTCCATTTCCTTTTGCCCTTCAGAGCAATGACCTTTAACAGTTCCTTCCTAGTGAAGAGCCCAGTAAATTCAAGATTCAAGTTCCCACAAACTTCTGTAGTGTCAAGTCTCAGTTGAAGCTGTAAATGAATTGATCAAATAAAAATATGGAAAGATAAGCTCAACTTTGACAGAAGAAATTTTTGTAGATCAAACCTTTCTCTTATAGTCAACCATTGTTGCAGAAGGCCTTAACCTTTACAGCAATCGAAGCAAACACTGTTCACTTTACTCACTACAAGTAGTCTCGGTCTTCTGTATAAACTTCTGTTTTTTCATTTTAATTCTGAAAACATAAGTAGCATCAAGGCTTCTCACAAGCCACATATCTTCCTCCAATCATTGTCTATGGACACTGTATTCTGGCTTCCCATTTCAAATGAAGTCCTCTAGTACCCTGGAGAAAGTAGCCTGTCATCAGTTAAGTTTAGCTACTCAATAGATGTATCTTCCTTCATAAAAAACAACACAACAGTTTGTTACTTTGCTTGAAATGGCCTTTTTCTCTCTCAGAATTTCCATTTAAGGTGAAAGGCTAAATTACAGATACGTATCTCAGGCTGTGTTTCCTACAGCAAGACTTTGCATTTACATTTTTACTCCTCTGGAATCTGTTTTTAGAAACTAATGCTTTTAGGCTTAGATCACAAGGAATTTGTCAAAAAAAAATCTGTTTATAATCTTGAATATATTTATGAAATAATGACTATACGTACATATACATATATAGAGAGACAAAGAGAGACAATTTAGGATTCAAAGCAATCCTGTATATGCGCATATATATTGCATGTATGTATGCATGTTACATGTAGAGAGAAAGAGATGGGATTCAGATGACTAGAAGTTGAAATAGTAAATATAACATTTGAATATTTGATACATTAGCAGAAGTGCTTCTGCTCATTTGGTTTACATGTTACATAAATCAAAGTTTCAAAGGAAAATATATGCAAAATAAAATGAGACATCTTGTTTAGAAAGTAGTGCCAGACAGTGGAAGGTTTAAAGACATACACTTTTTTGTTGCAACTGCATTGCCGGACATGAAAACAGAAAAAAATTGCCAATAACATCTTGTTTTGAACATATGGTGATGTAAGCAATGTTTCTTGGAGGTTTACAATGTCACCTTTGAGAATTTGCATGAATGAAATTAATTAGATGTTGTACAAAAATGCTAGGAATGCTTTCCCAGAAGAAAGTACATTGCAGCTAAAATGTGTCAGTCTTTTGTTTTCAGCAATAATATAGAACATTAAGTAAGATGGGTATCTTACCAAAAAGCTTCACTTACATATGTTCAGTTAAATACTGGGCAACCTCTTTGGTTAATATTTGTGGGTTCTTACCACAACCATTTACTATTCAAATAACATTATTATCAACATTAGTAAAAACACGATACCTTTTTTGTGCATAATTTTATTCTTAAATGTATTCATTATGATTTTGGCGTCAGTTTGAAACAGGCCAGAGACACTGTTTGCGGCATAATCACCTAAAAGAGATGATCATGCCCTGTAAATGCAGAGGGATTCTGTGTATTGTCAAAGTCACAAGTATCAAATCAAAGTAGTTGTAGCAGCAGTCATGAAAAGGTTGTATGGATGTTCTGCAAATTGTCCTTGGTCAGCAAGAATATGCCCATCCTATCACCCACTATGTAGCCAGTCCAGTTCAGTTACTCAGGAACTGTGATTTGAGTTGCAGGGAGATGAGGGAATTTACATTAATTATTTCCTTGAGGCACAACTTTAGTTCATATATTTCTACAAGACAGTTACTTTTTTTTTCAGTAGCCTTTTTCCCCAAAGGTTTTAGTTGCAGCAAAAATGACTTTTCATCCCATTTTCTCATAGCTCTTATGACTGAAGGAAATAGGACAGACTAGCTTTCCTGTCAGGATTTGTCTTGATGCTTTCCATATACCCTTTTAGTCCAAAAGATTTTTGATGTTGCCTTAAAATCCAATAAAATTAACCCCTACTTACTGATTTGAGCTTAAAAGACCATGCTAAAAAGAATGTCTGAATACTTGCTGTTCTGACGGGACCTAATTAAGACAATGTAAATTTCATTCTTCAAGCACTAATTTCAAAATTATTACAAATAAAACCATCGCTGCCAATCCCAGACTGTTGGGCTGTGAAATAGGAGCTGTGTTTTGGGTACTCTTATGTATGTGTATGCATTTGTGTACACACGCCTATACTTATTGCTAAATTTGGAATCTGCATGGTCACAAATAATCTTTCTAGACTGAGCTGAGAAAGCACAGTCATTCTTGTGGGACTAGTTTTGGGTTAAATATTAAAAATCTATTCTGTTGCATTTCTTTCTGCCATCTCGTGCCAATTCCGACCATATATTTAAAAATAGTTTTAGAATTCATTGCAGGAATAAAGCATAAATCAAACTGTAGATTAATTCCTAAGGGAGAAGAGGCCTTTTTCTACCCTTCACTGTCCCAGGCAGACAGACATCCTCTTTTCCTTCCAGTGTAAACTACCTAGGTGCACACTCAAGAGGCACTGCAGAAAAGTGCTGCTCTCTGACACCATCTGCTCTGAGCCTCTCCTTACTGCAGCTGACAATA
The DNA here is from genome assembly GCF_949628215.1 of Phalacrocorax aristotelis. Classification (NCBI taxonomy): domain Eukaryota; kingdom Metazoa; phylum Chordata; class Aves; order Suliformes; family Phalacrocoracidae; genus Phalacrocorax; species Phalacrocorax aristotelis. Next base: position 68,974,071 of record NC_134276.1, on the reverse strand, counting down.
TGTGAACACTTTAAAGATTTCTCTTCTTTTGATATGTGAGCATTGCCTTGGGATATGCTGGTCACATCATTTTCTCTCAGTAGATAATGATTTCCCATCCTCTACCTTGTCCTGAGTTGGGATTTGTGGGGAAGGGAAAAGCTTGTCCTATCGCCTTTAAAACCCAGTTTTCTGGGACTTGTGATGTATCTTTTATCAAAAGGGAAGTATGACAAGCCTATTGAATATAATCTAAAATCTCTCTCCTGTCTTTCAAGGACCTCCAACCCACACAGCCTCCCTTCATGTGAAATGTATCTGCTGTTCTCAAGCTCATTTTCAGCACTCTTTTGACACTTATTTTTCTGCAATCTTCCTATTCCACCCTGAAGTAATGCTTTATTGTTGGCAGGAGACTGAAAATGAGCACACAAGTGTTACGCTCTTCCAGATAGCCAAAATCTTATGGTAATTCAAGACATCAAATCAAGGTAGTATTGGAGGCAACAAAAAGGCAAGAGTTCACAGAAGTCCCAAGTGACCCTTCCACAACAGCTTGAATCAATTCACTTCCACCAAGGGATCTGGGTGACAATTTGGTGCTGTGACAAGATGTGGCCAGATCCTGCAACCCCAGACATACCTCAGTATGACACACGCTTGAGTACTTTTCTATAGCTACCCCAAAAAATCTGGCATGACCAGCTGTCTGACATTGCAGGAGCTGTATGCCACTGTGAAGTATTTCTCCTTGTCAGGTTATGAACTCTTTAAACTGACATTTAAATTGCATTTAGGAACAATTTCTCCTAATTCTAGTTCAGACAGGGCTTTGAAGAGGTTTCTGTTGGACAGGCCTGTACCGACATTGTATAAAAGTCAAACCCATTCTGTTTGGTAAAACTTTTGACAGAAAAGAGAGAGAAACAGAGTCCAAGCCTGTGAAGGAGGAACTGTTGGCTGAAATGCAACCAAGAGGTTTCAGGGAACCTCCTGTAAAATGCGGTACACCAGAGCAAGCACACTATTTGCCCCTGCCTAGGCTTAGCATGGCTTCCCCCAATTAGGCACTGGAGTGCAAATGGTAATAAATCTACTCAGGAGCCTAAAAGAGTATTTGAGGGGTGAGAAAAGGAGAACTGGCATGCTGCGTTCCCTAGTTACTGCTGCCTGCAAGTATTTTACCCCTCATCTCTCAGTTTTACTAGTCGACTAATTTATTGGAAAAAATCTGGATGACTGTGAGGCCTAGTCAACAGCTTCATTATTTTGTTATAACTCAGACTATGGAAGGACAAAAAAAGTGTCAGGAACTATTGACCTTCGTATTGCTTTAATAGTTTATTTTCTTCAGTCTGCATGTTTTGCAGCCATGGAGGGGAGAAGCAGCAAAACCTGTGTTTCTGATCTCACTGTAGCAGTACAGCTGCCGTACCTCATATATTTGCCTGCCAAGAAAATATGTAACTGTTCTTCATGGAAGGACTGAAGATTTATGTGTCTTGTCTTTGTGCTGTACACATCAATTCCAGCTCATGGCTTCAATAGCTGTATCAGTGAGGACCCTTTGAAATGGTCAGCTGGAGGCAGCAGATATTCCCAAGTTTAATCAGAAAGGAGCCAATCACAGGCATTTTGGGTCTCCAAAGCCAGTGTGACTTCCTCGGTCTATGCTGTGCTGCTAAACCAATTCATTTATGAATTGGACATAGCTGATCCTCCCCATCTCCACACTAGCTATGCTTTTAGTCCATCGAAGAATTAGGTGTCTCACATGAAACTGCAGGCTGACTTGTAGATAGACACCGTCCATGGAGTGATGTAAGTGCTGCCATCTAATTCTGATCAAAAACTGTGGCACGTGAAAGGAGAACAGAAACAATTTAGCTAGCAAAAATCAAGTTCTTCACAGAAGACTCTATCATCTGCATTCCCATTTTTATGCTGATGATTTGATAATTGGGCTTTTTGTTCTAAAACACTTCCTCATGCAAAAACGTACAATCAATCATTTTTGTTCACATTGCACACTGACATTTATTGGTACCTTTAATATGCAGTTTCCATGAATAGTGTTATAGCCAGACGAAGGGAATAGCTGACTTGAACTTCTAGGTCACTAATTCTTCACAGATTAGCGCTGTCAGCACTGATGGATGAAGGGGGAGATCTATCAGAATGGATGTGAGGGGTTTCACTCCTGCTTTGTAAATCATGCAGGAAATCCCAGTGTAAACTAAGCCTCTGCCTGTCACAAAAGTTAAAACATCACAAGCAGAGCAGTAACCCCCCAGTTAAATTGGCTTTTTGTTGCTGTTGATCAAATTTCTTATAATCCTTCCCACTTGTTTTGTCTAGTGCTGCATTAGTGATGAAAGGCCTTGGGATTTATTAAGAGAACATAAAAGCAGAACAGAACAAAATAAAATAGCCCAGAAATTCATGAGCAGGGAAAAGTAGGTAATGCCTTTCTGTGTGATCTCATCGGTGATCACAATTCCCATGGAAGTCATGTGGGTGCAGAGCTGTGTGACACTCTCCAGGAGTGACCGTTTTCTCCACCGGACACCAACAAACTGAGCAGTGGTGTAAAGCACTTTGGAGTTTCTTTCCTGGGGAAAAAAAAATATGCCCATCAATTTGCAAACAATCTGTCTCAGTAAAAAAAAAAATCCCTCTCCTTCCCCACTAAAGTAAAAAGAAAGGTTTTATTTCATGTCTTTGGTATAGGGACAAACACCTTACAACATCAAGTGGAGCAGTCATGATTTGTGGAATGGTAGTATGCAATCTTTTCTTTTTTTTTTTAAATTAAGTGATCTTTCTTAGCTCCCATGGTTGCAGACTTGCCTCCTTACAGGATTTTCCCCTCAGTATTCTATCAGGGTGGGCCCTTTACATCGGGCAGAGACATACAGCTCTAGCCTTTAAATTAAAGCTGACTAATATATTTTTTGAGACTATCTCCTATAGCTATATATTATTTACCTGTGATAGGAGGTAGTTTCACCTTCTGAGAGGTTTTCATGTTCTCATGTCTGAGACAGTAATGTGTTTGCATACACTGAAGCAGCTGGGTCAGGCTGAATTCCAATAACAATTTGTCATTAAAAAAAGTACAGATATATTAAAAAATATCCATGAGTTCTTTTCATCCATTAGAGAAAATCACAGAGACTCTGGCCTCTCATTCAGGAGATACTAAGCACTGCCAGACACAACGCAGTTTCACTTTAAAGAAAGTATTAAATGCTGATTGTTAGCATTTATGCCTGGTAGTTTCAGTAATTTACAGTGAGATTGATAAAAGAAGGCAAAGAAGAGGTGACAGAAAGATCTCGGTTATTTAAGCCAACCAGGAAAGGCTTGGAGGAGAGACAATTTCCTTCCATGAATAAGATCTGAGTAAATAAGGGAACATGGATCACTGAATAAGCTTCCCCTTGGGAGGAAGAAAAGCTCCTTAAGCACAGTAACTGGCTCTGAATAAATTTAGACTGGAAATAATAAGTCTCCTACCACTAGGGAAGTGATGTTCTAGAATAAGCTTCCAGTTGAAGCTGAAGGAGTAAGTGAGCCAAGTAGTTCCTAGTGCAGACCTAGATGATTACTTCATGAAGGCATTATCTGTTGCATGGCCGCTGGTGATCCAGGGACTGGCATTAAAGGGGGTCTGTCCAGTCCCATGTTCTTTGGAGCAGTGCCCTAAGACAAGAGCTGTCTCTACCCAGAAGGGCATGTGTCATTTAGTACTTTTAGGACAGAATAGTCAGTACCAAAGTATAACTGTTAAGTCTAAAACTGTCTCAGGGTAAAATAAAACAGGAGGTGGGCTGTGCGTTCTCTTATCAATGCTGATTTTATGCCAGAGAAATATTACTGACTTTGATGGAATCCCTCCTTGTCTGAGGATGTATGATTGAAAAATATTATACTAAAGGTTATTACAGCTTTACTATTGTCCTAAAAATTCTGGAAAGGAGACAATGGGAGAAGCAAGATCTAAGCTCTCTCGTTTTTAATAGTTGTCTCCTTTTATAACTTTACTGAATTACTTCCCAAGTATTTCTGGCTTAGGCCCCTCCTAATTGCTCCTTGGAAATTCGAGGACACATGGCTGAATCCATTTTTAAAATATAACTGGTCCTGTATTATGTGCTTGTAGCTCAAGCTGCAATGAGGGAATGAAATTTCAGAGTGTCTTTTGACTCTGTGCACTATTATGTCTTCTCTTGATGATCCATTGATATGGTTTGCTACTGGTTGAATGGTTTATTAAATGCCTTTCAGCCTGTGTTGTATCGGCACATCACTCATTACAGGCACTTCAGGAGCCATCAGCCCTGCAAACAGGGTCTGAGTAATGAAGACCCTCCTTTTTCTGGTGTGAATACAGAGAAATGGAAATGATCGTTCAAGCTCTTATTCCAGCAAGAGGGTGGCACTTGAATTGCTTGTAATCATGGTTACTGAGAGCCATTAGACAAGCAGCTTATTACTTAGCTTTGTCTTACAACACGGGTTTCAATGGCTGTGGTTAAACTGTGGGGCAAAAGCTCTGTGGGCAGAAAGAGATCTGTCCCAACTCCACAGTTACCATCTGATAGAGTCAGTGGAGTACATCATAGTTCTGCAAACTACGTTTTCCTCCTAAAAGACACAGAGATGGTACATACCAAGGTCCGCCCGCGTCAGTGTCAGTCTGGGACCAACGTGTGCAGCCTCAACGCACAGGCTGAAGGGTACAGAATAGTTAGTGTAGGCTGAACCAGTATCACCATGGAGATCTCACAGTTGTTTCCATGACATTTATTAGTATTTTCAGTTCTTCACAAGTGGTGAACAGGAGTGAAAAAGACAGGCATTCTACTTTATGGAAAGTGAAAATAAAAACCATGCAGCACACTTCAAATCCACTGTATAAGTGATTATTTTTAAATCTTTACATTAGCTGTATAATAGCTTTTTGTCAAGCAGTAAATCTCCTCTGTTATGCATTTTTGTATCATTTGTTAGTGTCCTGTGACTGAACCTAAATTTAAATATTAGCAGGAGTTTTATTCAGGTTTTAATTAGATACTAAATAGAGGCAAATAGACTTAAACATAAGAAAAATCTGTTTTACTGTGAGAGTGATCAAACACTGGAGCATCTTGCCAAGAGAGGTAGTGGCCGTCCCTGGAAATGTTCAAACCCTGACTGGATATAGCCCTGGGTAACTGGCGGTAGTTGACCCTGCTTGATTAGGAGGATTGACTAGAAGATCTCCAGAAGTGCCTTCCAGCCTCAGCAGATCTGTGATTCTGTGATATCAAAGCAGATGCATAAGAAGCCATACGACCATGGTACCAAGATTTCTTTTTGCTGATGTGAGTTGGAATTGAACAAGATCATGGATGGTGCGCAGCCTTGCCAGGAAATCTGAGATATGCTTTGTTAGAAGTGCAGTGTTAATAAAAGCTTCCTTTCTGTGAGATCTATTTTTATTTTCAATAACTAAGGGGCACTTCCCACTTTTTCTGTTGAACTGAACACATTTTATTTTACTGTTGTTCTCCATATTTTTCTGTGACACCAATATATACCAATAAATATTGTTCTCCAAGGCAGACCACAGACAATATTGTAAGAGAAGCAATGGCTTTATCACTTAAAGGGAAGAAAGTGCAAGAGAGAGTGGAAGAGAGAGTGGTTCATCATACAAGATATTGGTGCATCCTTGTGAGGAAGAAGTCAAGCAAAGGAGCCAGGAAACCTGCATGGATGACCAAATAGCTTCTAGAGAAACTCAAACGGAAGAGGGAGGTTCACGGCACGTGGAAAATGGGACTGGCCACTTGGGAGGAATATAAGAATGTTACTGAATGCTGCCTTTGCTTCAGTCTTCACTGCCAAGGCTGGCCCTCAGGCATTCCAGCCCCCAGAGGAAAATCTGAGGAAAGGAGGACTTCTGCTTGGTTGAGGAGGACTGGATTAGAGATCACCTATGCAAACTGGATCCTTGCAAATCCATGGGCCCCAATGGGATGCACACATGAGTGCTGAAGGAGCTGGTGGATGTTCTTCCCAAGCCACTCTCCATCATCTTTGAAAGGCTGTGGAGGACAGGACAGGTGTCTCAGGACTGGAGGACAGCAAAGATCACTCCAATCTTCATGAAGGGCAAGAAGGAGGACCTGGGAAACTATAGGCCAGTCAGCCTCACCTCCATCCCTGGAAAGGTGATGGAGCAGTTCATCCTGGAGGTCATTTCCAGGCATGTAGAGGACAAGAAGGTTACCAGAAACAGTCAACATGGATTCACCAAGGGAAGATCATGCTTGACCAACCTGATAGCCTTCTAAGGTGGCATGAGTGGCGAGGTCGATGAAGGGAGAGCAGTGGGTGTTGTTTATCTCAACTTCAGTAAGGTGTTTGACACTGTCTCCTATAACATCCTCATGGACAAGGTAAGGAAGTGTGAGTTAGATGAGAGGACAGTAAGGTGGATTGATAACTGGCTCAACAACAGAACTCAGAGGGTTGTGATCAACGGGGCAGAGTCTGGATGGAGGCCCGTAATTAGCAGTGTCCCCCAGGGGTCTGTACTGGGTCCAGTCCTGTTCAATATATTCATCAATGACCTGGACAAAGGGATAGAGGGTAATCACAGTAAGTCTGCTGACGACACATAAAGGGGAGGAGTGGCTGATACACCAGAAAGCTGTGCTGCCATCCAGCGAGACCTGGACAGGCTGGAGAGCTGGGCCGAGGGGAACCTCATGAAATTCAACAAGAGCAAGTGCAAGGTCCTGCACCTGGGGAGGAACCAACCCTATGTACCGGTATAGGTTGGAGGCTGACCTGCTGGAAAGCAGCTCTCTTGAGAAGGACTTGGGAGTGCTGGTGGGCAGCAAGCTGACCATGAGCCAGCACTGTGCCCTTGTGGCCAAGAAGGTCAATGGTATCCTGGGCTGCATTAAAAGGAGTGTGGCCAGCAGGTCGAGGGAGGCTATCTTCCCCCTCTACTCTGCCCTAGTGAGGCCACATTTGGAGTACTGTGTCCAGTTTTGGAGCCCCCAGTTCAGTAAGGACAGGGAATTGCTTGAGCAAGTCCAGCGGAGAGCTACCAAGATGATCAGGGACTGGAGCATCTCCTGTATGAGGAAAAGCTGAGAGACCTGGGTTTGTTCAGCTTGGAGAAGAGAAGACTGAGGGGGATCTTGTCAATACTTATAAATATCTGAAGGGTGTGTTTCAAGAGGATGGAGCCAAACTCTCTTCAGTGGTGCCCAACGACAGGCCAAGGGGCAATGGGCACAAGCTGGAACACAGGAAGTTCCACCTCAATATGAGGAAAAACTTCTTTCCTGTGAGGGTGCCAGAGCAGTGGCACAGGCTGCCCACAGAGGCTGTGGAGTCTCCTTCCCTGGAGACATTCAAACCCCGCCTGGACACGTTCCTGTGCCTCCTGCTCTGGGTGTCCCTGCTCAAGCAGGGGGGTTGGACAAGATGATCTCCAGAGGTCCCTTCCAACCCCTGCCATTCTGTGATATGTTGATTTTATAAAACAATTAATAGAAGACTCAGAACAGATATTTGTGGCAATGTATCAGTATTAGAGTTTTAAATTTTCCTTTTTATTTCTCAGTGAATTTTCCACTGCAGCAGCAAATAAAAATAAAGGCTGCTTAAATAGCTAATGAAAACTTAGCAGTCTTAAAAGAAATATTGGGCTGTTGGGGTTTTCTTTCCAGAAAGCTGAATTGTAGGACATCTGATGTTCTGTTCTCTGCTAACTAAGAATGAAAACTTTTTTATTATTTACTAGTGTGATCTTAGAAACAGTTCAGAAAACGTGCTTGATAAATAATGATTACTTATGGGGGAAAAAATCAGATTTGGGGACTGCTGGTTTTAAAATCAGAGTGTGTTAGAATAAGACTGAGATAATTGCTCTGGCAGACTCGTTTCCTTCTATTTTGGAGCTCTTGTAGTGTATTTAGCTGGTTTTAATTTGTTCGTTTTAGAATTCATAGCAAATTTCAAAGATATTTAGATCAAACCCAGGTCATAGCTATTAGCTCTGTTTCACACCATTCAAATGTCATAATAACTAGCATTGAGTGGTTCTTGCATAGGTGGAGGGTGGATCTGAGAGATATCTGAACTCCTACAGGTTCCTATTGAAGTCTCCTATTTTTGATAGGCTGTCCAAGGTCAAAGAATAGGCAAGAAGTTGTGAATGTATTTTAAGTTCTTATATTAATAGCTACAACATTAAAAACCAACAGCATTAAAATGTTTCATATAGATAGACTAATTTACAGCAATATTTATGAGTACTGAGATATCCTGGGCAGAACGGTACAAGAAAGTTCTGCACATAGATATTACCATGGCTTGATATCTCTTTGTACTGTCTGCAGATTTAAAAATATTTCCAAGTTTCTGTGTACTGGTACACCACCACACTGTATTGCAGTCTTTAACATATCATGCCACTTTACTCCAGCCAAGCATATAGCACACATCACCATAGCAACTGTAAGTCAAATTAGAGATACTTTGCATACGACTTGAGTGTGTTATGTTAGTGCTATGTCAATGTCTTAAATTTCTCTAGTTTTACACCATGAAAAATTAATTGTCTGCATCACGTATTTCACACTGTAAGGGCAGAGTCAGGCCCTGTGTTTTTAAGCTCGAATAGGGTGTTTTCAAGAAGTGGTGATTACACCTCAGAAGCTTCGATGGGCTGGGATGGCTTAGATAAACATCCCAATGGTTTCTTGAACCATCTCAATCTCTCAAGCCTACAAAACCAGACTGGAAAGTTTTCAGACTTATTTATTTGTAAAGTTTGCATCATTTCTGCCTCTTCTTACAAATTCTGCTCACATTTCCTTACTCATAAAGTATCTTCCCAAATTCATTGGAATGGCAAAGGTATAAACAAGCAATGATTTTGAGGCACAGACGATCTGCAATTGGAAGTTCAACATTTTTTTGACATTTTAAAAGTTTCTGGTGGGCTCAGCTTTAGGTTGTGCCAGGCTCGTCTCCTCTAAGGCACACAGTAAGTGGAAGAGCAGTGTGATAGGGCAGTTAAAGAAATTGCTGAATGGAGGATTGAAGGATATGACTGTATTTGTTTCTATCTTTTGACAAGGACAAGCCAAAGAAGAACCTAGCTCAGGGCAAATAACTGGGGGGCTCTTGTCCTTGTTTCCTATGCACGTAAGTATCACTCTGAGAGCCCACATAGAGCCATGTCCTCAGTTTGTCACTTTTGAAAACACACATAGCAGCAGCTTGCAGATGATTTTCTAAAACTCTAGATTTTTGCAGATATTCTCCCCCTAGAAAATGCCAAAGGCCAGTCATGTACTGCATTTTTGTTCCATCAGCGCTTTCAGGTCTCAAATACTCAGATGAAGCACCATTGTGTTTTGCTCAGACAGACCCCAAGCCAACATATTCCAGAAGAAAAAGTGCTTACTAGAATTCACACATAAGTTATGTGTTGGGTTTGATGCAGCCTGTGTCAAAGGCTCTCGCTGATACCTCTGCACAGAACTGTGGCATTACTGTCTTTCCAAAACTATGGACCACAGCCAAGATTAACTAAAAAAAAAGTCCATTACATGATTTCCCCCCAAAAAGAAAACCACAACAAAACATTAACATTAGTTGGGCAACTTCCATTCTACTTATTTTCATTGACATAATTAACCACAGATCAATGTATTTGGGACTTTTTTTTGTATATAAATCAAATGGTAGGGTACCCAGCTGAACCTGTATTCAAAAAGGTAAGTAAATTTCACACTTGTTACATGAAGCTTTTAAGCTCCTGTAAATAGTTTCTTGTAAAATCTGAATAATGTCACCAAAAACTTTTTCTGGGAAATGACGTGTTTCTTGTTCCCTGTGCACAATTTGCATGCAGAGTCTGATACTATGCATCAATTTCACCTCTTTTAGGAGAAAAGCTTATTACCCTCTATTACAGCCATTATTAATACATTATGAAAATAATAGCAGGTTAGCTGTTATAGTCATTTAAAAGGCACCTGCTCGAAAAGCAGTATAAAGCTATGACAAACATTTCAAGAAGTGTCTTCAACTTACTTGCAAGGTTCTGATAAAGTGTTACTTAATGCATAAAACTGAAGAATTGAAAGTAAAAATTCTAATGCTCTGCACCACAAGCTTATCTCTCCAAGCGATTGTCTAGCAATTTCACTCTTTGTTTCATCAGCTGAAAGCCCCACCCAGGGCTCCCTGAATCCTGATCTCTTGCAAATTATCCCATTCTGTGACAGGTGACAGGAGAAATAAAACCATGGTCCTCTTTGTCTCATCTTTATTATCCCAATCAGATCATTCTCTGCTTTTTCTTCTATAATCACTACAGAGTGCCAATAAGAGAATATTCTGATGTCAGCAAAAGGTTCCTAAAAGGGGATCTGATAAGTACTCTATTTGTATTTGACTTGTACATAAATGGTGCTATTTTTCAAGTACTGTACAGTGCACTCTACTTAATCGGGATGTGCTTAATCAGAAAAATCACTTAATGGGACATTGTTTGGGGATCCATTTTAAACCCAGTGATAATTAATAGCAACGAGTGTTGATTAATGGTAATGGTGATTCTGCATACTGGGATGCTCTCAAATTATTTTGTCTTGGTGATGCCTTTTGTGTCTTGCTCTCTTGTAAATTTGTTCAGTTTGCTTCTCTAAGAACAGTTTTCAGTCTGTGCACTGGAAATGGGAGGATCAGTAACCAGCTCACTGTTGCCTGATCCTGGTACTCAACATGCTCCTTAGAAGTAATGTTTCAGATGTCTCACTACCAGAGCAGGTAACACTGCTAATACCAAGTCTGAGGTTGTTTGAAAAAGCATTCTTGCTAAATGATGCTTGCTTTTACTTCTTGCTGATCAAAGGTGGTCTAAAATGATAAGTGGTGCAAGATTTGTTGGGAAAAAGATTATTTTCATAAGAACAATTTACATATCCTGCAATAAGGAAGACACTGAAATTTGGGATTTGTGGCAGGGATGCTGTGACTTAAAAACATACAAAACTGAGACACCTACCTTTAATAAAAGGTAGCATTCCTCCCTACAAATCCTGTATTGCTTTCTGTTTAGTAGGACTCTGCAAGGAAAAGAACAAACTCTGCAGAAACACAGGGCGGCTGGGCTGAGCTTCCCTTTGTTCTGTACTATTCTAGCTGATCGCCCGTGATAACTGTAGTATTTTCCAACATAGCAAAGCTGCCCCAGACAGCCTAAAAGGCTATCTGAAAAGTTCACCATGTGCACAGTGAAATATAGGTATGCAACAGTGGTGATCACTTGGGCATGATAACATATGTTTTATTGGAACCCCCTGAATTTCTTCTAAAGAAAGCATTTACAAGGCATTTTTAATAAAATGGTTCTATCACAACACAGGCTTTAATTTCCTTCCACATTTCTAACAAAAACAAACAACCCCCCCCCAATCCCCCAATAAAAAAAACACCCAAATTTCATTTATTTAAAAATACCTTACTTTAGGTATTACTGCAACTTCAGGAACTGCATGAGAAAAAAGAACCCTCTCCATGCTATGCACTGTTGTATGTTTCCTCAGCTCATCAGCAGAGTTCACTTCTGATCTTCAGCATCCACTGTGCAGTTTCACAATCACAAAACACACAGTGTCCATATATCAACCAATTAATGCAAGATGCTAGTAAGAGGTGGTCTTGTATATGCAAAATATTTAAAAAGTACATAAATTTTAAGCATGACCTTGTGTGAAAAGTGTTGGATTCATCTTATTAAATAAAGATGCCAACAGTGTAGACATTTACGTATGAACTAATCATTGTAGGCATCTTGTATAGCCAGTGGAGAGAAGGAGGCAGTGGCATGCCATTAACTATATGAATAATTAAGAAGACAACTTAAGACCATTTTTTTTCTCTATCTATTGTGTTATCTCAATGTTTTGCACAGTGTGAAAATTCTTCTGAGAAACGAGGCTCCAGTGTAGCACCTACAGACAGCAAAAGAAATCCTATTTACTGTGTTTCAACTATACTGACAGTAACGTGATAGATTTTGGGGTTCACGCTAAAAGATGCCTGCTCATTTTGTCAGCTCCTACAGCAGAAGTTTTCATACCACAGCAGCCACTAACAAACACCTAAGTTGGTCAGACCTTCTAAAAGATACCCATTACAGCGGCCTCTAACATAAAACCCCAAGCTAACAAAAATGAAGTTAAGGAACACACTAAAAAATAATTTCACGTAACAGGAGTGCCAAAGCCAATGGTGACTCTATGCCTTCAAAAAGCCTAATTTCACAGTCTAATTCTGGGTTCTGGTCTTCTGATCGCTCACGGTGTAGGGAAGCTAGTTAACTTCCAGGCTTTTATTTGAACCTCTGTCCAAACCAAACCCTGATATGGTTCTGGGAATAGCTTCATCCAGGAACGCCTCCCAACAGGCACTACAACTGAGACTGCTCTGTGTTTGGCTATCTCAGCTGTGTCTGGGTATGCAATTCAGGTTCATGCCAAAAGCTACTTGTCTGTTGGGCTGCAATGTGTTCCTCGTTATTAGTTGAAAGAGCCCTGAAGAGTAATATTTATGTCGATGGGAAGTAAAGGTTGAATGCTATGTAGTGAGGTGGTTGAATGAGGCCAGCCTGCTCTAGTGAAGTGAGGACCCAAGCCATCCTGCACATCTTTTTCCTGGGGACCAGAGGTAATGTCCCAGAAAATCTGCACTTAGTCCTGCATTGTAATACTTTCTTCAGATATCTAATAAACCAACAGTAACCTACACAAGAGGATGGGCTTCGGCAGGGATGCTAGAATTACATTATTGGTTTTGCAATTCTTCCCCCACCACCTCCACCCCTTCCAAGACAACTGATGTGAGCCTGCATTCCCTGTTTTGGGGACTCTTTAAGCATCATAACAGAAAGTCACCAGGCTTCAAGAAATATGTCATGAAGAACTTAGAAATGAAGATTCCTGAGAGAGAGAGATAATGAGAATTCATGTGTTGATCCTGAAAAATTATTTAGAGAAAATACAAAGAATATTTTTCCTTTAGTTAAGGTGAGTAGTAGGAAAAATAAGTAGTCATTAAGGGTTTTTAAAATGTTGATTTATTAATTTTGGGTAAAATAGCTCTAGTAAAATGAAAGGAATTTTTGCAGCTGGATTCAAGGGACGCAGGACTTCATCCTTTATGTTCTTCAGCAATAGACAAGATTTTAAAGGGTGAGAATCATCTTATTTAACCAATATTTATGTTTGAGTTAAATTCCCTCTGCTGTTAAGTCACAGAAACAAGCATTTCTAGGATGAAATCAATCTGACCTATTTTAGATGTCTGTTTTTCAGATGTCTATCTTTAAAAGGGATTAATCACATCCTAGAAACGCTCATTTCCTTCCATTTACAATAAAGGGAGGATAAATTGCTAGCAGATATATAAGCATATACATGTATGATGAATCCCACTCCAGTATCTCTGAATACTTTTCCAGTTTCCTTACTGTGAGTATGCAGTAAAGGAAATTCTGGTCAAAATAGCCTCTACATTTTCTTGTTTGGCTATACGCATCTTTTGGTGTGATACTCTAATTTTGTCTTATTAGTTGCAAACAGAATGTGAAAAATATCTTTAATGTGTTTTATTAATTATACATAGAAGCTGTATTTTCAGTAAACCAATACACTAGCACAAAACACTGTTAAAAATTGTGAGAATTATGTAAACACTAAAATATAAATATGAATGTGTTTACTGGTATCAAGATGTGCATTCATAGTTACTACATTTTCCATGCAATCATTTGAATGCCTGTGGTTTACAGACCCAGTCCACCTGCTATTTTTGTTGTCAGAAGCTGTATATGCTCCATGAAATATTTTATGTGATAAATGGCTTTAAATTCCTGTTAAATGTATACTTAATAAAGACTGTACAGACGAACAAAGGCAGAAAGTTTAGCTTTGCTTTATGATAAATATGAAGTCCCATTAGAGGGGTGCTTGACTAGCTGAACCACCTTCTGTTTTCTATAGTTTTGGTACAGAAATGTTCCACACTTACAGGGAGGAACGCAAAGAAGGTGGGACCGACTTGTTGCTGGAAGAGGTACGTTTTCCTTACTGGGCCGTAAGATAGGCTTCCAGTTCAATGTATTGCAAATTACTAACACATCACTTGCATTACTGAGTGCAGCTGATTGCACTGTGTCTTTTGGCCTCCTCTCACACACATAATGAGGGCCCTGGTTAATTCCTAATGAATTGGTGGAGTTAATTCTCATTTACAGTGTCTCCAAACAAAAGTCAATCGGGAATTCTGTTCTTGCTTTCACATGGGAGTTACAATCAAATTCTTTAGAGCAAAAATCCATTTTGGAAAAACCATGTGCAGGTACCCTATCGGAAGTTTATTTCAGCAATGCCTACCAGTTGTATTCTTTTTAGTAAAAGAACAAAAAATATCTTGTTAGAAGGAAAAGTAGAGAAAGTGCTTGCTCTTTAACATATTCATATTCAGAATTTCATCACTGTCCAAGTTATTCATTTGTTTGATTCATTTTCGCATGGCCTCACAGCAAGATTTTCCACACACAAACTACCGGTTTTGAAAGAATGATTTTAAGGTCTCCAGTACTTTATGTGACAAACTCTAAATGCAGTATAAATTCAGATGATTGACAAAAAGAAGAGGGAGCAAAGAGAAACACTGCTGTTTTACAGTGCTGCCAAAGCCTCCCTCAAATACAAAGGCAAAAGTGTTTTCGAAAAACTCTTTAAAATTCTCTTGGAAGGCTCTTTTGTTTCTGAAAGCTGTCAGGACTGCTAAAAAGATATTTCTGGAGCAATAACCAAAAAAGAGGTTTTTAAGGTTGGAGTTTTCTAAACTTTTAAAAAATGGGACCTGAAAATTTTCCATTTTGTGTGCTATTTTGTTTTAACCACAGTCTTCACACACAATCTTATGCAGAATGTAGCAGCAGAAAATCGCCCTGCCTGCAGTCTGGCCTCAGTTGCCCAGTGGAGGTGGAGAGGTTGGAGGAATGGTGGTTGCAGGAGGAGGACTGTGCAAGTGTAGGAGACCACATCCATGTCAACTTCTGGGAGGGGGCCTTGAAGACTTGGCTTGTGTGCTGTGCGTTGGGGAGTATGCAGGTATGCAACATGGCAGAAGCACCCCATCAGGAGAGCCAGCAGCCTTAGTACAACCCATATCTCATAATTTGCCCAGTTTATCACCTTCTAGAGAATCTTCTTTCAGAGCAATAAAGACAAAGACTATGAGGTCCTCATGCCCCTAGGCATGCCGTAAAATACAAGAGAATTTTATACACTTCCCCCTTGCTAATAAAAACCAATTTTTATTGTCTGGGGCTTGCAAAACTGAATCCTGCCACATCTTAAGTACTGGCAAAGGGAGCCTTCCTTCCAAGCCAGCTTGAGTCTCTCTCTAGCAGAACATCTGCCTGTCACCCAGGTGGAGGCACAGAAACACATGGAGCAGCACAGAGGCCTCTTCTTGCCCCATTAATTGATCTGCACTAGTGCAGTTCTGGCAGGATCAGAAGCAGGAAAAAAAACCCTCATCAAACCAATGGAATGGGTGGCTAGACCCTCAGTAATAAAAAATATGTGATGACAGAGTTTACACTGTGGCTGAAGCATGTAACAGTGCATCACAGCTTTATTGGCTATGCTAAAAATAGCAGGGAGGAGTTGATATGCTTTATATTAAGCCACTGTGTGGTTACCAGCTGAGTATAACTCCCTGAGGATCAAACACATTTTTTTTTTCATATGGAATTAACCATTCTTTTAATTGCTAACCTTGAAAATGGCAGTGAATGAAATGCTTCTATATTCAGCGATTCAGCTGTGTAACTCACACCTTGACTGCCAAAATGGATCTTTCACCATAAAGCTTGTAATATGGGGTAAAACAAAGCAAAAACCCCAAGAATATAAAGCAAGAAGGTAGGATTTTTAATCTGCAGGCATTATTTGTCTCCCAGTCTAGGTGAAATGCAAAAGTCCAACTTTATGTTAACGAGATGTTGATATATGAAAGAGTCTTGCAGAAGGGCAAAAGCTCATGCCCTAGTTATTGCCAAAGCAGCTGGCTCCCCTAAAGCATGTGTGGCGCTCTGTATCATCTCAAGTAATCAATCTGAGTAACAAGAAGTAGGTGTCTTCCTCAGCTCAGCCCTACCCAGGGTGCACCCTCGTCTCCTCTATAAGGCTAGTGGTATCACAAATCTGCATCTCCAAAGCAGTCAAGCAGCTGATAAGCCATTTGGCTACTCTGCTCAGGGGAGATGTCCTCAAAACAGCCTTGGATGGATCCAGCACAGCCTGCTTGTCCCTGCTGAGGAGCAGCAGAGGTGAGCAGCTAAGACCCAGCACCACGCAGATTTTCTTGACTGGAAGGTTTTTACGATGATGGAAGATAGGAAGCTCATCAAAGGCTGAGTGAATATTTTACTTGACTCCCTTCGGAGACAGGGAATGTGTTAGTGTGGCAATTTGCCTGTTCCTGTATCTAAACTGTTCCATAAAAATATTGGATTTATTCTCTTTGAGCTTGCTGTAATATATGGCGTTCAGCAGAGCTCAAATCTCCCTGGAAACACTCTGGATTTTCCTGGCCCACAGCCAAGAATGGTATGTGCACAGGGGGACAAATTATTAGAAGATATTGGAAAAAAAAACCCTCCAAACTTCAGAATTACCTGTGTCTATTTGGAAACTTGACAGATAACCCTCCTTTGGTAGCTAAGTAGCATGGGCAGAGTTCAGGAGCAGAGATAAGCATCAGGAGGGAGGAAGTTACTGCAAAACATCCAATGAGAGTCCCTGTTCTTTTTCAGAAACCTTTCAGATTGCTCCCATGAGATTTAACATCAGGCTTTTATAATGTTCTTTGTCCCTGCAGCCAGTGCTTTATATCCCATAATCTGGAAATTGAAAGTTGTCTGAGGTCCCTGGAAAAGTCCAAGCCCCATTTCTCAACTTGGTGTTGCCAGTTAAATCTATGTGGGCGTCTTTTTTTTGCATTTCAAACCATGGCATATTTTTTGTAGCTTATCAAGCCTGTAAGGGGCAGAAGATCATATCATTCAGATCCACACCACAATCATCTTGGTACAACTGATGCCTGTGTCAGGAAAATTTTTACTTTTCACTCCCCCTGTTTACCTGTCAAGAAAGGACCAGGGAAAAAAAAAATCTTGGCGGGTTATGGGGCACCCAGGCCCTGAAAGGGAGAGTCATGCCCTGGTTCAGCCTGTGAACATAACCCAGCCCCATAGAGAGGTAATTATGTTTTGGGAGCTCAGCAGACTGTGCATAATTATACTCTGAGGAGGATTACTGCCTTGTATGAATAATACCATGATGCAATGGTAAGTGCCTAGTGTATGCCTCAAACCTATAATCCAGGCTGGATGACAGACCCCTCTCAGACCACCCAGCCTGCTGCACAGATTAGCTCTCCCCATGGGAAGAATGCCCTGCATGAATCAGTTTCCCATAGAGGTCTCACTTGTTCAGGGATAGGTAACAAATGTAGTTTTGCTCCATCCAGGAGATGAAGAAGTGAAGACTTCCTAGTCAGAGAAACAAGATTTTGAGTTGACTTCAGCAGGGCTTTGTGACACTGTCTCCCATAACATTCTCATAGGTAAGATTAGGAAGTGTGTCTCACCAGTGCTGAGAGAAAAGGATGGATCAGCTCCCTGGATGAGCTGGTGATCCTCTTCCTAATGCAGCCCAGGATACGGTCAACCTCTGCCATGAAGGTGCAACACTGGCTTACAGTCAGCTTGTTTATCAGGGTGCCCAAGACACCTTCTGCAAAGCTGCTTTCTAATCAGTCAGCCCATAGCCTGTACTGGTACATGGGGTTGTTCCTCCCTAGGTACAGGGTTTAGCATTTCTTTTTGCTGGTCTTCACAAGGTTTCTGTCGGTCCATTTCTCCAGCCTGTCAAGGCCTCTCTAGATAGCACATGGTGCAGATGAAAATGCCATATCCTACTCCTTCACAGCAATAACTTTTGCCATGGGAGAAAAGAGAGGTAACAAAGCAGGAAAAAAGGCAGCTGGGGAGGCACAGGCAATAGATGGATAGTGGGGATGGAGCTACAAGGCAGGAGTGAACAAACAGTAGGAGAGGAGAGGAAAAACCCTCCTGGTATAGGAGTATGAAATATCAGCTAGGACAGACACAGCTTCCCTGTCAGATATGCAGAAGTAATGAGGAACAAGGAGGAAGTAACGCCTTCCACTGGTGGGGCTGGATGTAGAAAAATATATACTATTTCCTGGCAGATAAATCTATATAAACTCATTTAAGGGATTCCATTTAAATATACCAACATTATTTGTGTGTACACAGGCCTTCAAAATTAACTTCGGTTAAATATAGCAGTTAGACTGGAGTTCTAGCCTCTGCTGGGGGTGTTTGTATAAAATACTGGCTTAGTTTTCAGTAAGTGTGCTTTCAGGGAGAAGTTGTGGGCAAGCTTTCAACTGAAAAAATAGAAAGTACAGACCTTTGACAGATGAGTTAGGTAATTAAAGGTGGCAGGGGCCTAAAGTGGAAGGGTGGGGGCTAAGAGCCAAAAAGTAAATAGAAATCTGAATGGCAAAGTACAGGTGACATATAAGCTTTAATGAATGCTGTATTGAGTAAAGCATCTAGATGGACATAAAGAAAAAACACTTTTTACCCAGTCAGCATGTATCACATGCCCTATGGAAGTCTTAGGTGTCACAGACTATTGACAAAACAAAAACCAACCAAACAGTCAAAAAAAAAATGTTGTCAATTGTTCAGGTTTATCTTGATAAACATGATAGAAGTTTTGTTTCTAAAAAGAAAGAGAAATAAGAGGAACCACTAGAGACCTTGGCATGCCTCAACAAAGTGATTAAACTAGTAGGTATAATACCACAGGTACATGTACACTGCATTTTAGATATTTGTTGCAACCACAAGGATTTCAAGATACAGAGTTTCACTGTTGTTTAGGGTCTGCTTGGGAAGCAGAGATTTCGGCCACTTGAAACAATAAACATTTTAAATCATAATAGTTTGCATATGCTGTGATGATAGACTGCAGCAGCTGCTGGACAAGTATTGGAAAGTTTTTTACTCTGAATAACACTACACTGTAAAAAGATTCAGAATGAAGTCATTACTGAAAGAGAGAAGCGAGCAGAAATTTTAAGTGCCAGATACCTACGCATTGCAGTCAGCATTAATGGACGAATAAGTCCCTGTGATGACTGAAGTGGATTTAAGCGTAATGATATGTTACCGTGGTGATTTGTGGTGAATTCTCTGATGCTTTTAAATTAATAAGTCAAAAGAAATAAATATGTGCTCCAATTTTAAAAAAAAAATAAATTAAAAGCTTACCTGGTTTATCCTGGCTTGTGTGTGTGAGCAAAAGAAAAACAAAAATGGATCTATAAAAATACATGTTGTAACTGGTGACTCTACAAGTAATGTGCCAGCTCCATGGTATTTAAAAAGAAATGTAAAAAAAAAAAAAAAAAAAGGCAAGGAAATGGCTTATCACTTCATACTGTACAGGTAATAGAAGTATTGATCCATACTACTATATCAGTCAGTACCTCCCAACAAGGGTTGAAGGATTTCTTTTAAATATGAGGTACATTTCCTGTTACTTAGTTCAGATAAAGCATGAACAGTTTTGTCAAATACATTTTTAAAGAACCAAAATTAAACTGAAAACTGGACATTCAGAGAATGTCACTGAACTATGGCTTTCTTCAACGTTGAAAAGTTTCTTGGAGAAAAAATGAAGACATTCTCCCAAACAGCTGGCCTAGAAATAAAGGCTAGAGCGTGGAAGTTACTGTTGACTCATCCTGTTTCAGCAGGATTCACAGATACATAGCGCCTCTGAAGCTTGGGCCTAAGAGTGGCTGCTCCCTTATCTTATGTTCAGGGATCAGAGAGGTAGCTTTCCATGAGTGTTTCCTTGGTACTTGACAACAAATCTTCTTTTTAACATGAAGTCTATGCACTTGCATATTATCTGCAATAAGCCTTAAAACCCTCTCAGAGCAGAAGCTCTAGTGGAAAGGGAGAGTTAAGAGGGAAGGAGGAGTTAGATTAAGAGGAAAATCTTTTGTTAGTTATGCAAGGAAGAATTCAGTATCCTACACCCTCAGCCAGAGTAAATCATTGTCATTCCAGTGGTGACAAGGGAGCTGTCAAACTAAAGCTATTCAGAGTCCAGCCCTTTCTTTTTGTGGCATCTTTTCTCCCTTAAAAAAGTCGTGCTGTACCCAAGAGGGCTGCACAGGTGATGCTTGGGTTTTACTGTTACAGTGTACCTATTCTGTGCTGCATCCCAGTCAAATTTCCCATATAAAGTCTGTTTATTTGGCCCAGAAAGATCACCATAATGTAAGGGGAAATTGTGGCAGTTCAACAGAGCTGGAAGCGCCTGTATTCCTGCCCTTCTGCTCACTCCTGGCCTGTGGGGTAGGAAATGGCCAAAGGGAAAGGGCAATGTTTGTACCAGGCATATGCTGCAGCAATTACCAGCCTGTGCTTCTGTAAGCATAAGGCTACCAGCCAGCAAAGCAGAGCCAAAGCACCTCTTTTTATCACAGGCTCCTGCCTTGCAAAGGTGCTCCTCATGCCTGGAGGATTTCTAGAGGAGAATTTCATATCCATTCCCCTAATACATCCTGTACGGTGAATGTGTGAGGAATTCACTCAAGTGATTCATATGCAGCCACAAGTAGTGTTTTACCAATTAGCATTATGGTGCTGGGTTTAAATAGCTTCTGTTGTTTACAGATGGGCTGTCATGACTGTCACTGGTGTATGACTATTTTTAATAGGAGCATAATCAATTAAATTGACTACATGTGTTCAAAACTACCATGAGAAGCCTATTATACAAATATAGTACATTACAAAAATCTCCTTACAGGAGTTACTCATTGAGAACCAAAATAAACTGCAGAGTACCATGTGCCGTAAGGACATAATTCATTCATGACGACACGACTTTGCCTTTGATGAGCACTACAGAGTACAAAGGGAGCCACTGAAAAGTTACATGTGGCAACACAGTAGGGACTGGTGCTGACAGTGAAAATATAGTAACCACTAAAAAGAATCTCAACTGTAACTGCATCTGTCACACACAGCCTTAGTGGGATTGGCAGAAGCTCTAGGAGAAAGAAAATACTTTGGCTATCGGTGGGAGCCATGTGTTTTGCAAGAGCTGATTTTTAGTCAGTCAGAAATCTCTGTCAAGTACAAATGCTAAGAGACCCAATACAGAGACAAGGCAGCAGCTTTGGGATTTGCATCATGGGGTAACATGGAGCAGTTAGAATATGCTCTGCTGAGACTCCTAATGCCCGGACATGTGAGATGTTATCAGGTGTTATCAGGGTCCCTTTCTTCCCCACCATGACCAAATATTTTAGGGATTGATTTAGATCCTGTTGGCCTTTTTCCTCCAAACAGGTGGATGGATTAGGATGATTAGCTAGAAGAAACCACAAATACAAGTATGAGAGAGAGAGATACATTGTAAAACCTCAGATCAAACCCTGATTAGAAAAACTTACATGTTGTCTCACTCACTGCAGGAGCCGGCTGACTGAAATGTCCCTATTATAATAGTCTCTTCCAAAGGAAGGGTAGACATAGAGGGAGGAAGGATGAAGAAAGAGGAACAGTGCACATGAAGAGTTTGTCATGACATTCCACTGGGACTCATTATTCATTGCAGACCTGAGAGCTGGAAAATGCTCCTTTGTTCCAGAGTGTATTAGGATCTAGAGTCAAGCCTATATACCACTGCTGCAGAGACCCTCCAGTCTACACACAAGACCCTCTCATTCAGCACCAAGCCCACTACACTGTGACTGACTGGGCAGACCATGATTTCCTACATGCCTGTCTCTCCCTTGCTCTGCCTGGAGAGCAAGGAGCTTATAATGAACACATCATTTGTTGCGAATTGCCACTGTGAAGGTACCTAGCAGGTAATTCCTCTGTAGGCTGGAGGCTGCTGAAAGCACATGCTGTGATTTTCATCAGTATGCTGTCATTCAAAACCAGCTGAACAATCTGAGTGAAAGCTCTGTGTCTGTGGCTTATTTATGAATAGTTCATAGTGAATACCTAAATCCAGCTCATTTTCATTTCATATATAGGTCTTGATATTTTCTGGCCCTTGTTTGATCAAGCAGGGGTCTTCAAAGCTCTTTGCCTGCCCCAGACCTCTTTAATACACAGTCCCCATTTTTTAATTAGGCTGCAATGCTCACTTAGAACACGGTAGTTCTGGGCTCACTCCTGTCATTAATTTAAATCACTGGCATATCAAAGAGACATACAAACACAACCTGCAAAAATAATGGAAGTGAACACCCGTCAAAAGCTAAGCAAATCTTTACAAGGATTGTGTCTCAGTTTTCCCCTCAGATGTGGCCACAAATGTGTTCTCCAAGGTTCAACATTCTCCAGGGTATCACACGGATCATGCACCTGCTCTGCTATCACATAAGCCACACCACAAGGGATATGGGTGAAGATTTAGAGATTAGTCACTAGGGAGGTCCCAGGCTCCGCGCTTAGACAAAAATGGATCTTGCATCATGTGCTAAAAATGGCCCAAGCTTTACCTTCAGGAAATCCAGCTAAAGGAAGACATCAATAAAGTATATTGATTCTGTCATATATATGCACCTGCCAGTAATCACCACCTCTGTTTCGCTTGGATGTAGCCCAAGACGTCTAGCTTTCATCCAGAACATAATGGCAATGGAATGGAAATTAGGAAAGCTCCCTTAATATAGGTTAGAGCAATTTTTATAATGTGTTCCTTTGCACCTAATGTAGGGAGATATAAAATGCCAGCATAACTGTTTAATTGTAAGAAATGAGTCCAGACTTCATTCCAGACAGGATAATAACTAAATCTTGTAGACACATGTGAATGCAGCAAGGAGATTATATCAGGTATGCATATGAGTAATTTAATATGGAACAAAATATGTGAGCAAGCAATTGTGGGGAAGATGAAAAGTCACATTGCATAAAAGTGCCCAGCATTACTTTGTGAATTAGCAATGCTGTGTGTCATTCAACTGTCGGAAAGAATCAAGAATGTCACTGTGACAAATTCTTCATATGGCATTACAGAAGGTTCTGCTGTGCTTGAGATTAATTCAGCTGGCTTCTAGTGAGCATTAGCAATATAGCAGCAAGAGGTTTGCAGGGAAAGACCCATTCAAAATTTACATTTAATATGAAACAGCTATTCCAAGCAGAATCCTAGATATGAATAATACCAAACCTATGTCAGCAAGCCTGGATTTGATGGCAAACAACTAGCATGTGCAGCGTTAATACATTTAAAATTCTGTGTTGCCTTTTGGTTCCAAAAACAGTGTGGTAGGAGAAAAAAAATCAAAACATATCACTGCTCACTAGTGGGAGAGAATCAAATGTACTTTCTTCCTGAGGTTATGAAATGTGTACAAGTCAGTCCACATATGAAATATGCTAAATTTTACTCCTAAAGACTTTCCTTCATATCATGTAAAGAATGAAAACCAAAAGAATTGCTGTTGTACTACAACAAAGAATAGTACTAGAATTAAAAATAGGCCATCCAAAATTTTTGAACATGGAAAAATCTCAGTTGCATTCAACTGTTAGCAAAAGATGGAGGGGAATAATCAAGGATTTTTTTTTTTTCCAACCATTTCTACTTTAAATGTTTTCAGTCATGGATGAAAACAGAAGCTCACAGAAGTCCTGTAAACATATTATTAATAAAATTTAACTTCTATGTGAAGGAGACCTTTTTGAAATAGAGTGCGTCACATTCTGCTCTCAGCTTCATCCTTGTAATTTCAGAATAAAGTTGCTGAAAATGGTAATTTTTTCTGGATTTAAATCAATGGCGTATACTTACAGAGCAAACCTTGACCCAGGATATTTGAATAACTGTATAACTATTCCGGGAAGCAAGATACTGGAAACATCAGCTGTCAACATTAAGACATGACTTTTGGCATCATAGTACAACATTATTCAGTGCCTTTGAGACAGTCCAGAAATGAAAGCTATGATAATGATAATGCATTAAAATAAACTGACAAAGCTATATAAAAGAGTGGTAATTTTTTTGCAGCAAACGCAGTCTCTTAAAGTTATTCAGCTCGATTTGTCCACGGTAAATATAAAGGTCAAGGGGCAGCTGAAACACTTCCACTTACTGGGAGTATTTTCTGCTGTATGTAGTCTCACTGCTTATCAAATATGAATAGAGGTGGCAGATTCCAGCTGAGGTGATATTCTTTCTCTGGAGTGATTGCCACTGCATCTATTCCCTAACGCAAATCAATCAATTTTTTAAATGTTAGTGACTTTTTATCTCAAATTTATTGTTGCCTGTTTAGACACAAGGACAGAGGAATACCTTTATTTCTATTTGTTCTGTTATCTAGCTAATGCCTTTAGTCACCTATAAATGTCAGTCATGACCCTTTCTTTCACTGAGGAGACTAATCAAGGATACAGCTACTAATGAAGATGATCTTTTATTATCTGAGCTGTCTGGTTACATTACAGCTCAAAATGTATTTTCAGGTTTAGAGTTTGTGTTGGGGATAAATCACAAAACAAAACAGCAGCTGTCATTTTGAACTATAGTTTTAAAAGAGGTTTTTATCCAGCCTTTGTTTTAATAGGCATAATAATTAAAGTCACAGATTTGCCAGTACAGTCAGGTACTGCTGAGTCTACAAAAATAGAAACTGGGGTAGGGTGGGGTGGTATTATTTAGAGACTGTCTTTACTTGAACTCTCCAAGGCAGAATGAGATATTTCCTTAATAACCACCTATATTTTTCATAAAGCTTTTCCTACTGTGTTTTAGGGCTCTATCAGGCCCACGTCCACTCATAAAATCCTGCCTCAGCTAGAACTAATTTCACTCTAAACTCTCTGAAATGTACTTATCTTACTGAGTACAATATCTTCGGTGAAATACAGATGGGTGCTTGCAATAAATCGATTCTAGCAGCCAGGGTTTTGTCTACTAATGGTGAAGATTATGACCATACGGTGCACCTGGATTGTATGTAGAAATAATAT
Source organism: Phalacrocorax aristotelis (assembly GCF_949628215.1). Classification (NCBI taxonomy): domain Eukaryota; kingdom Metazoa; phylum Chordata; class Aves; order Suliformes; family Phalacrocoracidae; genus Phalacrocorax; species Phalacrocorax aristotelis. Next base: position 68,948,873 of record NC_134276.1, on the reverse strand, counting down.
TAATTCCAGAAAATTAGTGTTATGCTCCTGATCACTGTAACTGTAAGAAAAAAAAAAAAACATGCATAAATTTACAGTAGCTGGAGGTAGGAGCTTCCCAGTTGACGACTAACAGATATAATGTGCTTATTTCAGTAAGGGGAAGATGCACAGTCCTCTGGGCAATCAAAAGTGAAATTAGGGTGTTTCCGGCCACTTGCTAATCTGAATCACAAATCGAGCAGAATTATGTCTGGATTGAATATTCTGTGGGAGTGGTCAAAACTGCTAACTTTTAAAAGTCTTTCTGTTAATTGTTACAAAGACAAGCTTCACATGGCAATACTGGGTTGAACTGTGTGTTGGTAAGAAATAATCCCTTTTTAGAGTTGCAGCAGGTAGGTAAGACCCTTATTCTAATGATGATATGAGGAAGGATGTTATTTGGTAGCCACGAGTATGTTATGTCCATTTCATCGACAGGGCTACTGTACATACTGAAGAAGAAAAGACATAGGACTCAGCTTTGTGAAACTTCCATGTATACAGAAGCACCTCAAAATGTGCCTTTTGAGCATCAAGGGTAGGCCTTTTGGATCTGTCTGAAAGAAAGGCGTGGTGAGATTTCATGCAGCTGCTGTGCTGTATACCTGAGCCATTGGTACCATGCAGACAACTCTGCTGAATACTTAGAGGATTCATTAGCATCAGAATGAACCTTGTGTCCCTAAATAGGAGAGTATTTCCTGGCAATGCTGCTAGCAACATTATTCTAAGTTGTTGGTACATTCATGACTGCAGGCTGACTTAATGGGGCCAGACACAGAGACAAAAGCTAGCTAACGTTAGAATTAATTTTCCACTATTTTCCTCCTCATGTTGCCAGACAGAAAGTGTAGACATTGAGTGGAAAGGAGAGGGAGAGTTTGAAGGGACCATCTGGCTCAGAGTCTTGGCCTCCAAAATTGCTGTACAGAAGACATTTAATGCAAAACTGCCGGAAGTTTATTCCATATTCCCCTACTTAGAGCAATTTATTTTTAATTTTCCTTTCAAGTCCCACACCAGTTTCTTTTACATTTTCCTTTTCTGTACATTTTAACTATAAAAATATAATTTTATTGTTAATCCGTTCCTTTTCTATATTTTTCCAGGGGAATTGTGTTTCTTCTTTGCTACTTTTTCCCTCTTACTCTGGTAAAATCTCAAAGTATTGCACTGCAGACCTAATGCAATTCTATTCCCTTCCCAATGAAATCCTTGAGTTTAATTCCCATCAGCCGTACAAAAGAACTTCCTGGTTTTTTACATTTACCCTTAGAAAGTCATACACTACTTTGTCCTAATTTTTCTGTCTTTCAGTTCAAAAAATCAAAATTTCTCACAATCAATTCAGGATTATTTTTTACAAGTATTTGTTCTATGAGCTTTTTGTTGCTCATGGAATCCAAATCAAAAATAACATTACTGTTTCACTATTTGTCAAAATCTGCTAAATCTAATATCCCAGGTGTCTAGGCCTTATCATATTTGGTGCTTTGTGTGGTTTGGATTGTTTTGTTTGTTGGGTTTTGTTGTTTCTTTTTTTTTTTTTTTGTGGGTTTTGTTGTTGTTGTTGTTGGGTTCTTTTTTCTCCAGTATGTATTTGAGAAGCTGAAATTTCATCTAATGATACCATTTCTGTGTATGCATTTCTCTCATTGTTAGCTAGATCCATATTCAGCTCTGAGAAGTCTGTAATACAGTTTTTAGCACTCTTCTTAGGGGTAATCTTTATCAGAAATAATTATTTTATTTTATTTTCAGTCCTTGCTGCACAGTGCAGTTCCTTTCATCAGCTACTTAACTAACACCCAGCACAACAACCTCCCTCATTCCTCGTTTCTAAATGTGTCAGTGCTTTCATTCCAGTTAGCTTTACCTTTCCTCCATTTTCTCACTTTTTCTGCAATGTCTGGTTTCACAACCTTTCCAAGAATCTCAGTCTCTTTGCAAGCGCAAAACCTTTCAGTGGTGTACACCAACCCAGGCCTGAGCTCCCAGCTAGAATATGTACGTCGTTTCTGTGCCTTTACTCACAGCTGAATCTCTGATAAAGTCATACGATCACAGCATATAGATTGTTTCAACTTCTTATGGTATTTGCACAGGGAGTAGAGGTTATCTGAGACACTCTCAACTTTTCTGGTAATTACCTGGCTTACACCCTTTTGGAAAAGTAATGTCAAACTCAATCTCATTTAAGAAAAGGTACTGTACTGGTCAATGCTTGAATATACCATAATCACCAGGAAATCACCTATGGCTCTTCAAAACTGTGAATCCTTTTTGTCCTTCTTTCAAGACAGGAATAAAGCCCAAGCCTTCCATTCCTTGACTATGTTTCCCCACCAGATTAAACAGTTTATGGTCTATGGCAAAAACCTGGCTCTGATCTGCTCTGATCTGAAGAGCAAGCAGTGGCCGTTCTCCCCCTTATGCCAGCTTCCTCTTCAGTCCTAAGCCTACTTAATGTGCCCTTGCTCCCCAGGAGACAGAACCTTTTGGATTCTCTTTCATAACATGCCTACTTACTCCTCTCGGTGATGAGGCTCTAGTGATGCACTGGCACTAATAAGAGACACATCTGTTTCTCTTTGGTGTTCGTCTACTCATATTTCTTTCTGTGCTTTATCCTGTCTCTGAATGTCTCTGGAACATTATTCTACCTGTCCAGTACGCTGTCACTGAAGGCTTCTATTGTCTTGTTGTCTGTTTGGTTCGGACTAGTTATTTTCTTCTTTCTTGCTATGCCATTATACCATGCTGCTCACTTTTTTCCTTAAAAGAGTGAGACTTCTCCAGTGCTTGGGATCTCTTGCACACAGCCAGGTGTTTTGCTCCTAGTCATGTAATGCCAGTGGTCACTTTTCTTCTGCACAAATTTTCCTTTTGGGTCCTCTTGCATGCCAAGTATCTCCAAGTCATCTCAGCTTCCTATTGCATCCCTCAAATTCTGTCTGTGGTCTATTGCTGTCTTCATTTACACTTCCAGGACCTGTAACTTCTCCTCCAGGAGCTCTGTCAGGAAATATCTGCTGTGAGGAACCAGATTTAAAATTATGCTAATCTCGCAACTCCAACATCCAGCCACCTCGATGGCCTGTGCCATATTTGGTATTTCCGTTGCTGGTGCTGTAGCTGCCCTCTCCATCTACCTTAACTTTTCCTAATATAAGAAAGAAACAAATCCCATCTCTCTCATACAACTCTCCTGACTGATAAGCAAACTGATGGTTGCTGCCCTGTTGACCAATTACTCTGCATGCATTTTTTTTTAAAGCTCTCTATGGAGCCGGTCCTGCCCTTAATTTGGCTGAGCTAGGATGAGTTTTTTATACTTTCAGCTTTTTCAAGCTAAGAAAAAAGAAAAAAGAAATCACTCTCTCTCCCATGATCATCACCAAAATTTTCTACAAAATTAAATCATATAGCAAATTAATTGACTGCTCCACTAAACAAAATCTTCCCCAACAACAAGATTAGAGGCTCTGCCTTAGCTGACAAAATTTGTGGCAACTAGCCATGATTTTTTAGAATTAGCAAAAGAACTGTGTACTCCAGGTTGAAGAGAAAGCGTACAGCAAATTAGCTGTTCTTGCAACATGGCACAGTATCAAAAAACTGAATATGATCTGAGCCTCAGCTTAGAAGATTTACCCTCTGGAACAAAGGCAAATTTTTTATCCTCTGGATGTGTTAATACAGTATCTTATGCACTTCTAAGAACATAATTACTAGGCAGATATTCATACTAGGAAGACCTTTTTTTTTTAAGAAGCAGAGGCAAATTATCCAAAATTAGAGGAATTCTTACACAGCAAAAGATCTTAAAATACTTAAATATGTACTTCCCTACCAAATGATGATCACCGATGAAGGTTGCATAACAGAAGATGATAAATAAAAAATCTTGGGATTAAACTGAAAAGTGTATCCATTTAATAAGAAGACATTTCACTCTGATAGTAGCTACATGTTATGGGAAACTAACACCAAATATAAAAGACAGTAGACTCATATTGATTTAAAGTTTAATAGTATTTCATCAGTGTAAGAGTAGGAAAACTATTCTTTTAGAGTCAATGTTTCAGTAAGATACTGGATATCAAGCTTTTTGTCTCTCCAGATTTAATGGGGAAATCCACTTATCCCTTTGATCAATCATGGATGACTTAGTCCTTTTTTGTTAACGTCTTTGAAAATCCATCTGTATAACTTCTATTATGCTGTTAATACCTTTCAGACTTTAAACAGATTGTGGAAAAAAAGAAGATTTCTTTCAGTTCTCAGTACCATCAAATGCACTGTGCTGTTTAGTAATAGCTTAAGAAAATTAATTGGGAGGACTTTATGAATCACAGTCAAATAACATAGCAATAATATAATTTAAAATTATAATACTAAGTCAAATATTTGTCATCTTGCAATTTTCATAAGACTGTTTTAGAATAATATAGGAAGATCTCTTCTCTCTTAAGAAGATTAGAGCTTTGCATGTTCTTACTACAGTGATCCAAGAAAAGTTAAGATGACAAGACAGCTGGCTTTGCAGACCTCCAGTTTATTTTTTTCCCTCTAGCACTTGAGACAGAGAATTTGTTATCAAATTTTGACAAAAAACAGAAACCTCTTGATGGTTTGTTTTTTTTTTCTAAACAAAAGAAAAGTACAAGATAACCAGAAACAAGAAATTGAAACTAATATTTATGAAATGGCCAGCATTGTTAGGACAGCTGAAAATAAGAGAACTCCAGAAAGGAGTTAGGCAGTAAACTTCATCACAAACAAGTGGATATAACCAAGCCAGTGCCATTTTTCAAGCATAAGAAGTTGCAAAACAGGCCTTTTACTGTGTGTGTCTGTATGCAGTCCTGAGAGACTGTGCATAGCCTCCATGGAAAACTGCCTGGGTCGCGCCGTTAGTAATATTGAAACGTAAGTACATACTGATGTGCTAGCTAAGTAAATTAACGCTAACCCAGATACCTCTGAACATGATACTCAGATGTCCTCAGATGATACTGTTGATATATCTTAGATTAAAAGATGAAACAAGGGGGATTAACTCAATATTATGCGAGTGCAACTATATTTGGATGTTTCAGCCCTGTTGGTGGAAGCCAGTACAGTGACCTGGCAAAACCAGAATTGCATAAAGAAGCACATCTGGAAAATACCAGTCTAGACAATGTGCCTTAAAAATAATAAGCTGACTAAATGGTGGCCATGAAAAGTGTCAGAGCTGAAGACCACAGCCTTTTAACCAAATGTTAAAACAAAGATGAAAAGGAAAATACCTGAGCAGGAAGAATATTTCTTTAATGGTGACTTGGGACAACACTAACAGCCCCTAATCACCTTAAACTCACTCCTTTCCTTCTTTGTTTTCACAGGGAATTTGTCAGTGTGGGAACTAAGCAGGAACTTGAGTAAAGACCTTGAGGTTTGGCCCCTGGAAAAGACAGTATCAGTGCTAGTAGACATAAGTGAATTATCCACTGCTAAACAGAGGTGAAGGACTTGATCTGCTTATTATGGGCAAGTACTGATAAATGATTGTGTAATTAAAATGGAAATTGAGTCCTGTGCTGCACTGGCTGTGGTGTGAGGAGGCATGCTGAGGTGGTGTGAGTCCTCACGCTCCAGTGACGGGCACAAGGTTAGACATTTATTCCCAGCTCTCAGCATCTGAGTCAATCATCTCATCATCCTCTCCCCTATAACTTCCTCCGTTACATGCTTGGAGACCTACAGGCAGTCAAGGAACAAAGTGTTAGCAGCAATAAGAGGTTTTGCCAGGTGGTCTTAGAATCTGATAATTCAGTTACTCTGGTGTAGTGATTGGATAGCAGCATTAAGTCTGGTGAACCCATTTCAGATTTACCTCTGAAACAGAGACACCCTTTGTGCACTAAAACAAAGGAAAACAGAAGTTTGGGAAGAAATTTATGGTAAAATAAAATGATTCATGCTGAAGTAAGTGCCTGATATAACAAAAGTATAGTAATAATGTTGTTCTAACAGTGACAGTCTAAGCATATAAGCCAAGCTAGGTTGAGGTCATTGGAAAAAAAAAACAGAGAAGCTTTCAAGCAGACAGGCCCTTCTTCACTGCGGAGTTTGGTAATTGGCATGCAAACTGAACCATTGCAAAAATAATTAAAAGAGCTATGTTTGGGAAATTGGACTCATCAATCATTAAAAAGAGTTACCAAAAATATGCACTCTTCATAGGTAGCAAGAAGGGAAGCTGTAGAAATCTTCTATCACTGACTAGAAGCTGCTTTCACACTCCAGAAATCCTTAATAACCAAACTGATTTAAACCCCAAATTCAGCCCAGCTGAAAGCCCTGTATGAAAAGCTTAATAATACTTGAAATATACCCAGATTTTTAAATAAAGTTTCCATGCAGGTGAATTATTCAGTCACTTTCTCTCATACATAGAATATCAACAGATTATTGCTCTACCCACCTCCCAGGTAGGCATTAGCTTTTCTGTAGCTCTCAGCTGGACCACAGAAAGTGAATTACTAATACTGAGATGCGGTCGGGCTTCATCTGGTTGGCAACCCAATACCAGAACCTAAAAACAAAGTTACCAGGGATGCTTTGTGGAACATGTGGATGTGGAACATGAACTGGGGAAGAGGCATGTAACTGAAATCTCTTCGTGGATGGAATAAAATGGCACAGTGGAGGAAGATGAATAAAGCAACTGGAAATGCAGGTTGAGGATCATTAAGAGAATATCTGCCCCCTGTAATGGACTATCATGCAAAGAACTATCACCGATCAGAGCAGCTGGATTTGTGCAGCATACAGAAGCCCTGCCATACATTATCTTGGTTCTGACAATGGTCTAGGCAGCTGCCTGAGACCACGGTTCCCAGCATAAAAAACCCTGCCAGTCAGCTCATTGATGCCTGCTCCTGAGCTACTGTGGTCTCCACTATCCAAAATGTTACTGTATGGCATTCCAGTACAGGCATCCTTTAAAGATATTTATCTAGAAGTCAATATTATAGAGTTAAGAAGTGAGGAAGGATTGCTTTGGAAATACAGACTGTTATGAAGTAGTCTTTATCCTATACCCCATATGGTCTCTACAGGAAAAGGAGGGCTAACAGTATACTTCTTCTCTTCGATCCTCTTCCCTCTTTCTTTCCTTACATGTCCAAAATAACCTGTCAATACGAAACTTTTTGTGCTGGGCAGCTTTATGCATGCTGATGTGTTTAGTGCTTGCTACTTATGCTATAAAAATAAGTGCTGTCCCTTTGCAGGGAGGAGAACGGAACAATCCTGAGATACAGCTGAAACTGAACATGGTGGAGGTACATCACCGGAAACAGCTGAGAAATTCTGTTTGATTTGAACAATCCATTTGCTGTGGGGAGTGGGAGGAATCAATGGAATATGAATAGCTAATAAGGTGAAAGGCTGGCCTCTCAACTCTGAGGTCCTATGGTTCAAAGTTCTTTCTGGTGACCCTTACAGATGAGTTTAGGAGTTTTATCTTCATTTCCATGAAGAAACATCTATTTCACAAAGCCACCCTTCAGTTTGAGCTTAACTGGGAAGGTCAGCAATGTGCAGTGATAACTAGTACCAGGAATGATGTAGGTCAGGTTCTCTGTAAGACCTGTAGAAAGAAAAGTGTACAGTCACTCTTGTGCACTAAGCCTGGATCTCGCCACTGCTGGATGAAGCACATTAGCAATAACGGTGAGGAGGGTATGAAAGAATTCATTGGGATATTTGTCTGCAATGTACACTGCTAATTAATCTAGAGTCAGCCCCAGTGAAATCACTGCTGTCAAACCTGACAGCAACTTTCATCATGGTTCATGCATCTTATGAACTTGCACAGCCACATCTTATTTAAAGATATGCAAGCACTGGCCATGAGTCAGGTGGATGTGGATATGGATGAAGAAAGCCAATGGTATGTTCCTGACTTTTTCTTGGTTTCTCAGATCTGCTGTGGCATTTCACGGCACAGTGTAGAAACATGGCAAAATTTCTCCTTGTACAATCTCTTTCTGGACAAGCAGAGTGAGATGAAAGCAATAAAGGAAGAATCTAAGAGAGGTTCATAGTCAGGTGTTCTGTGCCTCTGTTTTATAAGGTATGGAGTGGCTGAGCACTTACATGGTAGAGATGATGTGCAAGGAAACTCAATTTTCTCTCCTGAAATGGCAAAGAACCTTTTATGATCAAAGTCAGGGAACAAAAGTGAATGTGCAGCAGAGTTAATTCTCAACAATATGGCAATAAATAACAAAGTTCCACTCCAATGTACAGTTGTGCTGGAAGGAAAAGTGTTGACTGACTTCTGATCACTTGTTCTGCGTGCTAAAGGCATTTTCTTGACTTACATCAGTGGAACTAAGGGCAGATCTGTTTCTTTTTTTCTATCATTTCCAATGTCAGTGCAGCCCAACATTACTATTATCCTAGACCTCATCAATTGGTAGGGTGATACCTTGGCTAAAAAATCTCTATGCAATGTGAAATTTAAGCCTTTATGTTACACTGAAATAGTCCTAAATTTAGGGGAGTAGACACTGCTTAATGAAGAGTGAATTTTGGGCTCAAATAATGTTTTGTCACAGGAACAATATTGGTACAGGCCTGAAAGATATCAGCATTAGTGCCATGCACACCCATGGGAAACTGAAACCTGCAACCAGTGGTAAACTTGCAGGAGAGGTTCATAGCTTCCATTTAGAACACTTTCATATTTCCTCACTCAAAAATGGGTTTTGAAAAATGAAAAACTTGTGGAAAACCCTTACCAAACATTCCACTAGGTTCTAAATGGTCTATGGTACTGTACACTAGTGAGTCACACAGAGTAACAACAGCTTGATGCAAAATTATTCTAATGAAATGCCTCTGAGAAGACATTGAGATCTTTGGTATGCTTTTCATCTTGCAGAAGCAACAGACAATGGCGTCTACAAATTATATTTTCACAGATTTTTATTGCTACTGTGTCTGGAAATGTGTTACTATTTTTTAATAACTTTCATTTAATCTTAGCTGGTTTACCTGTACTGAATGTGCAGAATGCCATAACTTTAAGAAAGTGCCTGGGGCAGAGGGTTCCAATTGTAAGGATGAGGGCCTTTTGTTGTGTAAATGACCTGTGAAGAATATAATTCCTACCAGAAGGTTTATAGATTAGCTCCAGATTAGTTTTCCAATAATGAATATAAAATAAAGAAAATAAATAAATAAATAAATACATAAATAAATAAATAAATAAATGGGGCAGTCTTTACTTATTCTGCACTCATACAATATGTGCCTGAGTACAACTGTTTCCAAAAGCACACTGAAGAAGCAGGGGTGAGGGAAATGGGGAAAACCAAACAACTATGAGTTTCCTTAGACCATAGATACATTGTGTTTATACATTATTGGCTGATCTTTAGCTGTTATAAAAAGAATTAGTTCCACAAAAGCTACTGCCTCTCCTGAAGGCAGTGAAGTTATACTGATGTCCTCTAAAAACCTGGCCCAACAGATAACAGAATCAATTCGCCCTAAGAGCATGTGATAATCCATGTGCAGTGGTGGCAAACCAGAAGAATCTCATGGGTAAGGAACCCTATGAGAAGCCACTGGCTATTGCACTGTGTGTGGTACCTATTTACTGCTATCACTGTTGGAGGTATTATAGAAGGTTTTCAGAAGTTTCTTACATCCAACATTCTGAAACAGACCCTCAGTCACAGTTTAGCCATCAGCTTCTCCCCTGCCACCACCCCCCTTTCATCTACTGCTGCCTCAAGTTCTTCCAGTGACCCCCACAGATAAGTCTGCTTCTCTGGTTTCTCCAATATTCTTTCTAATGATACCACCAATCTCCTTTTCTAGCCAGGAAGAATGTGAGGTTCTTCAGTGGCACTGCATCTCAAATCTTTTGGTCAGCACCACTGTCTGCTGATGACTTGTAATGAGGCCTTTTGGTGGGAAAAAAGATGTTTCCCTGACCTCCTGACTGTGCCAGGCAGTAGCTGGCCATGGGTGCCAAGCACTGTTCAAGAAGCCATGCCTTGGAAAGATAAGCAGTCAGGGAAGACACTGGGATTCCCACGGAAAGAAGAGAGATTTGAAGGCAGAAGGGTCCAGTCACAGACTTCAGGAGTGGTGGTCACTGCCTAGAAGGAAAGCAACTGCACAGCATGTATAGTGTCCTTCCCAGACAGTGCTGCTTCCCAGAAATGCTACTGTGACAAAGTAAAAGTGAGTGGATGCAGCTCACTATCTGAGGAGAAGGACTGGGGGCTTTTTTGATTTTTAAAGTTCTCACAAAATCTGAGGCCTTCAGACACCTCCATGCATGCCTTCATGCAATCTGACAGATAAAATCCTCCAGTAACTAGAGTTGTAATCTCTTTTAAATGTGCTTTTATACTTCAAACCAAGTCAATGACAAGAACAGGATATTTAAGTCCCTGCCCAATTTAGCCTCACATTCTTGTCACTTCTTTGATATTGGTTATACTTTTACCGGGTTATTTTATCTTTCATCTTCTCACCCACTAGAAAATTTCAGTCAAAATAGCTGAAATCACTCAAGTGATTATGAGCTGACAAACAAATCCTTTAAAAAGAGGGGAAAAGATCTTAGCTGTTGTGTTTCCATGTATCCATCATTTTGATGCATGAAAAGCATAATGGAACATCTGACTTTTTGCCTAACATGGCTTTTTCCCCATTTTGGATTCAGTCTGTGACCCCTGTATTTAAGGACCTTTGTATTTGGCTAGCTTGGCATTTGTAATGGGAAAAGTTCTACAGCACCTCTGAATTGTTTTTCAGTCTTGTCCTTGTGTGGTGTCAGTTCTTTGTTGTTAAACCAGATTTACACAGAGACTGTGACAGTAACAGCAGCAGCCTGTAATCTGTCAAGTCTGCCTGAAACATCCTTCAATTGCCTTTGTAAGTTTAGTGCATCTGTATAAAGCCCCTTGTTGTGTAAAATATATGCTCTGGTTTTGATCAAGTCCTCTATATGCTCAGAGCAAATTTCCAGACACTTCTGGTAACTGTATGCAAATGCAGAGACAGGTTCTAGGCTGTCGGATATATCTTTTCGTGTCATTTTTCTGACACAGTAATTGTTTTACATTTTTCATTTTTGTGCTATATTGATGATAATGTTAACACAGGAAAAGGTTGCAACATTCCTGGTTTCTACTTTTCAGACTCTTTTTATGGTGTAATCGCCAACTGGTCCTTTCAGGTTTGTTTGTTTGAAGTTTGTACCTGGGACTGGTTACACAGCTCTGCCTTTGGAAAGTTCAGCTGACAAGCAGTGACTTCTAGCTTCCAAGAGAACGCTCCACTGCCACGTAAAGAGCATCTTTGCTTGGATCTTCCATTTTTTTCTATTAACATTTCTCTGTTCGTTATAATTCAGTGAAACGTTCACCGTAGCCTAGGGTTTCCTCTGGAGGGGTTCCAGGCTGTAGATCCAGCTTCACCTGTGTTTTAAGGTCCTGTCTGATTGGCATGTTCCCTAAACCCCTACAGTATAGCTCACATCTGGTTACGTATGGAAACCACAGGAGTAAGTAGCTTTTGAATTCCAGCAGGTTTGACAAGTCTTAGACGTGACCTCTGGAAAGCAGTGACAATATCCACCTCTTAACAATGTCTCATGAGAGGTACAACAATCTCCACCATCCACTGTCCTCACAAATAAAAAGAGTTACCTTGGGGTGAACCAGGCACTTTGCTTCCCCATGCTTTCCAGGCTGAGAACTTGGAGCTCCCTTGTCAGTGGGTGGTTAAGATTGTATAGGTTTCTGTCAGCAGAAACTCGAACACCCTGCATTTCTGACGTCTCCAGGGATAGGCAGCAGCAGAACAGGGCATTTCTAAGTTCTGTGTTTGGGGAACACATACTTGGCCTGACATGTAAGTAAACTACCTAGATTAATTTTTTTGATCCATTCGGAGCTTTTCACCTCTTCTTGTTTTAAGCAAGCAAGCAAGCAACATGTATCCCGATCCTTAGTAGGTAATCAGTATTAAGCATGTATGTGTGATGTTTCTCACTAATCACTGATTACACCAAAAAGTACTACAATCATGCATGAATCCAACACTGAAAACTAACAGTAGGATAACCTGTCATGTTTACACCTCATTGAAGCACTGCATGTTTGTTTATGGCCTGAAATCCCCAGACTAGTTATGATGCCCAGTGAGTCCACCCAGTCTGTACACTGTTCAGTAAGCCATTTTTCCCCCAGAGAACTACAAAGAAATACACCAGCCTCTCCTTTTTTCTAGGTTTTCAGAATGGTTAAGATTTCCATTCACAGCCTGAAATAAAAGCATAATGTTTTGGCATCAAAAACATTAAAAATTTCTCATTTGTTTCCATAAATGTGAAGGATACCATTTATCTTCCCCCAAAAGTGAAAATGAAACTCAGTATCCTACAAAAACTTTCCCATAAGAACAGCAATGCTTTTTGTAGTCCTACTGGTAGATGATGAAGGAAAATACCAACATCTATAAATATCACAGAAGCACACACAATAAAAATGGAAAGGACATATCAGATCAACTGGTTAATTTCCTTGCAAATGAAGTGTTATTCCACACTGTACAATAAAATTTATGCTTTCTATTGCTTATTTACAACAACCATTCAGATGTACAGAAGAAACTAATCACTTGAATGACTGGGAGACCTTTATGAATGATTGAACTTTGTGGGAAATGAAATAGAAAGAAATCTACTGAAAACAGAAAAAGAACTGTCACAACGGCAACCAGGTGGTGATCAGGAATTTCTGTGTCAGGTGTCTTTGAAAGATGTACGACTGCAACAGGCATGTTGGGGTCTGAAATGCAAATTCCCCAGCTTTTATATACAAGACATTTAAACAGAAAAACTCAGAGCAAACTGTGCTCCCCCTGTGGATATTGAAGTGTTACAAGTGTATGTAAGTCAAAACACAGTTGATGCTGAAATTACAGTAGCTTAGTAACAAGAGCAATATACTGATGATGGAATGAACCCAGAAATAACTGATGTTAAATTAGCCTGGTAAATGGGCAATTAGCATGGATGTGGTGCGTACAAATATGCCTCAGGTATTACCATGCTAATTACTTAGAGGCTTCATTATTCAGACCTTCCCTGCTGTTTGTCTTTTTCCTTCAGTTTGTAGGTACATGTCATATTGCAGCTAAGTTTTGTTGTGGAAAAGGAAAGGGTACAGTGGATCTCGCGGACAAGCATTGTGTGCTATCCTCAGCTTGCTCAGCATTGCCCTTCCCTTGATTCAGTGCATGTGGCCAGCTAATGCTTTTGATCTACACAGGCAAAAGTTCCATTGGCGGGGGGTCAGTGGGCACCAAGAGCAGCTCAGGTGAGTATATAGCCCTGGTGAAACTCAGTAATTTACATCTGGCTGATTAAGCTACATCTTCCATTCATAGATATCTATCTGTTGCAGAAACCATAATGAAGACTTAAAAAAAGAAAAAAAGAAAAAGATAGTCTGGTCTGCCAGGACCATTAGACTTTGGAGAGATTTTCTGAAGTTGAGATAGATCATTAATGAGTGGTTTCAAACCACTACAGTTATTTCATCTTTGTGGGTCTCCATTATCTGAGCAGTGGTAGAAATAAATACATTAATTAATTTTTCACTGATGCATCTAAGTAGCCTTTACACACTGCAGACAAATAAAAACGACAGCAAAATCATGGTTTAATTATGTACCTAGCAACAACTTAGAATCAATACAACATCTCTTCCTGACTGCAAGAACTTAATCTCCTTTCTGTTCTTCCCCATTTATGTGGCTATCATGCAATCAGGAGACAAAAGACGAGGGGTTTTCGTTCATATAATTATAGCTCATCAAAATGCTTTCATGAACAACTCATTTCTAGATTTGACCCTTTTTCTGTTGGAGAATTATCTGTGAAATGGATCATGGCTTTCATTATTTGGTTGATGAAGAGGTTTTTCCAAACACATCTGAGCCTGACTGCAGCAAGTACTTCTTCATGTGTTTGTTATTTAGAGTTCTCTGGTTGGATCATATTAGCTGTCTTGTATGGTATAATTTTTTTTACTGTTTGATTAAATAGACCTCCTTTACAAAGTGGAGACATGCCAAAGAAAATACTAGAGTGATGAAACTTTTGCAGAGAGAAAAGTGAATATTCTATTGAGGTTTACCAGGAAATTTTAAGGCTTGAAGTCACAAAGTGCAGGTATAACGCAAAATAGGGGTAACCGTTTACTGCTGCCCTTAACCACTTTATTTCTGTCTCAGTATATCTCTTTGCTGAAACAATGTCCAGCCTTCCTAAATTTCAGGACTTTTTAGAAATTATTCAACAACAAATCTCAAGGCTGTTATATGAAACAGTTGCTAACAAGATCTTAACAGTTTTGAGTAAGTGTCAGAAAGAAACTGTCATAGTTCTCTAGAAAAAAAAATAATGCTCTGAGAAAACATTGTAAATGGTGTAACACACTGTAAATACCACTACAAGTGACTTTCAAACAACCCTTAGAGTGCAGACCTACTTATGCTACTCCTACAGATTCCGCTCCTCCTATCATGCTTAGGTCTGCTGCAGAATTCTGGTTAAATAAATAATGTCAGTTTTTATGTTTTCATGCACGTGCATCCATTTAACTTTGTCCTCCAGTTTCTCCAAGACGGTTTACAGAATGATGATATTGAGTGCTGTGGTCTACCTGGGATTCTGACACTTTCCAAGAAAAGGGGAGTCCCCTCCCTCCCCTCTCCCCAAACCTGTAAATCCATTACTCTTTCAAGATAAGAAATACTTTCTGTCTTGTTCAATAAAATAACACTGAACTAAAATACCCTACAAGGGGACTTCCCAGTAAATACAGCCGGAATTATATTCTCATTCCTAGCCAAAGTACTGTAAATTTTGGGAACCTGTTCTAATGTATTGTGCATTTTCATGTATTATGTGTTATGTCAGTCAATCACCGATCCTCTAACTTGTAAATTTACATCGTCCCCACCCATCTGTCAGTGTGCTCTGACTAACTCAGCTCTCAAAGAGAAAATGTGTGTGGAGCATGAAAAGCTTTTTCCCAAATGTAATCTTCCAACACATTTGCGTAAGCACTTATGAAGTAATGACTATCCTTTACGCCGGACCTTTCTGGGGTTTCATCTCACCACACTCTTGTAGAGACAAATAATACTCAAGATAAAGTGCATGTCACATCCCATTGCTTCTTCCCCTCTCCGCTGCATCAAACAAAATCAAACTGGTGCAATCTAACCTGGACAAGTGACACAGATTGAACGATTCATTTCAAATCAAGGGAAACAAAACAAGAAAGAAAAGTGCTCTGAAAAGTGCTGTGAGAACACACTGTATGTTCTCCTCTGTAATAAACTGTATCTCCCCAGCCCCATTTTTTTCTGAAGAAACCCTCTGTCCTCTGAGCATCAGGTCCACTGAAGCCTCCTCTGCTCTGGGTTGATTTCTCAGGCTGGACTGGGGCTACTGGTGGGAACAATTCTGCATACAAGACAGTGATATAGTTTAATTCATTAACTGCAGATTTTTCCTGTCTGAGGATGTCTTCTAGTCCCTTTCCTTGGTCAGGACATCTCAAAGACATCTCTCCTCTCCCCTGCAGATAAATTTCATGAAAGGTATAAGAATTTAATATCTTTGAGGTTTCTTTTGTTCCTCCACCTTTCAGCTGAAAACATCCATGAAGTTCAACAGTTACAGAGAAGATGAAGGCAAACACAAAAGGGCTCAACAGTGTGAGAGCATGGGGTTCCTCTCCTTAGGAAATCAGGTGAGGAGAAATGGCTGGGTTATCTCAGAAGAGGAGACAAATCAGAGATCCTAGATGGGCAACAGCTCAAGAAGCTGTTGGAAAGTTATCATGGAGTGATAGATTAGTGAGAAGAAGTGGGGGAAATGTTATTTGCTGAGAAGCAGAACTGGGAAAGCTGAACACTACAGCAGTTATCTTTCCTCCTTGTCGTGGTTTAGCGGCAGCTCAGCCCCACACAGCCGCTGGCTCACTCCCCCACCGGTAGATGGGGGAGAGAATCAGAAGGGTAACGCTCGTGGGTTGGGATAAGAACAGTTTAATAATTAAAATTAAAAGAAACAGCAAAAAAAAGAAATGCAATGTAAAGGAGAACAAGGAGAGGCGCGAAACCCGGGTGGGGAATGAACCGCCGCGCACGCGGCGCAGCTGCCTGCCGACCCGACACCGCACCTCCCTCGAGCCGAAAAGTTCCGCCCCCCCCCCCCGCCCCCCCATGTACTGGCCATGGTGTCACATGGTAAGGAATGAACCTGCCATTGGCCAGTCGGGGTCAGCCGCCCCCACCGCGGCCCCGCCCCTCCCAGCCCCCCCCCCCCCGCCACGCGGCTGAGCGCGGGAAGCTGGAAAGGTAGCCCCCCCTCCCCCCGGGTGAGGAGAATTAACCCCTTCTCAGCCAAAACCAGCACACGCCTGCTCTCCTATGCCTCCCATACCCCTTCTAACTCCCTTCAGGGAGCACTCTACAATTCCTACACCTTCCCCTTTGCTACCCCCAGATATTTTCTACGGCCCTTGAATCGCTCTGCTGCCCACCAGCCGGGGTTACGCATGTGCTGTGGGCACCCAGGCGGTCCTCCTGTGTGTGGGGTTGGGGCTGCTGAGCTGGGCAGCCTGGAGAAGTGGCCAGGTGCTCCCTGTCCTTCCCTCAGTGAGAGCAGTAGTAGGTGTCTCTCTAAGCAGCCTCTCACCTTGATCAGCTTTGCAGGGAATTATCATGTCTGAGACATCTGTCTGCCTCTGTGAAATTTGGTTGAAATGGACTAATGGGTTTGAAAGAAAGGCTGTGGCCACATGTACGTGAGGAACATGTACATGTTTCCTTAGGAAGTCAGACTAAAAAGAGTGCCAGACTCATAAACTCACCTTTGACATACGAGACATATTTACTCAATCCAAGAGACATGGCAGCCTACAGCTCTGGTAAAAGTATCATCATAATGATCATATGAGCAGAAGAAATATGGTTTTTTTAATTAGAATTGCAGTATTTTTTTACCTAGCACATTTAATTCAAGAATAAAAACTGAAGTTTTTATTCTTGAAAGGTCAATGAATTGTTTGAACATGATGAAGAGATGCATGAGACATCTTCTAACTTGAAAGCTGTGCAAAAACTTGTCACAATGCACCTTCCTTGTTAAGAGACAGCGTGAACACGCACACACACACACGCACACACATAGAGTCCCTCTAGCAGTTTGCATTTGGGTATTTTAAACTAATCCAAAGCTCTGCCAGTGTGCATGCATATAATTACATGTATTTAGAGGTTACAGGGTGGGTACTTTCCTGTTTGCCGACCTCTTATTTTCTCTTATTCTACATCTCTCTTGGACTGGAAAACAAAGACAGAAGATTATGGCTTTCAAACACCACTTCAGGGAGGACAAAACCTAAACCATGATCTCAAGGAGACTGAGTTGCTATCTGAAACATTTTTTGAGAAGATAATTATGTTCATTTTTATATCAATACTGCACAATACTGGCCTTATCACTCCCCTACACAGTTGTCACTGCAGACCAAATAACTCATTTCAAATGCCAGTGCAAAGAACATGAGCCTAATTTGTGTTTTGGGATGGTAAAGGTCATACAAATTTAATATTCATATTTTGTCACTTCCAAATACAAGGTCAGGAAAATACAGTACATCAGTACAAATGTAAGAATGAGGCATGAAGTTTGGAAAGAAAACAGCATTTAATAACTTCTATAACCTGTTCAGATACCCAGATCAGGATGAGAACATGAGATGAATACGGAAATTAATTGTTTAGCATAAGTCAAGCTCTATGTTAACTCAAAACCCAAGTCTGGCTGTTTTGCCACTTGAACGATAGATTTATTTTGATGTGTTGTTTTATGATTTCATCTGTCCTTGCACTGCAGGTAACTGAGGAGAGGCAGGTGGAGGAAGAGTAAAGCAGAGTTTTGTACCAAGGGATGTGAATTCTGCCATGTGTAAGGGATGCAAAATTCTGCAGTTTGACCAGCTGGTGGTTAAACACTCTGTACAAATGTATCTGAGAACAGTTAGGAACTGGCTTCAAGGCAAATCAAAGTATACCATGCAGAGAGAGGTGGCTATTTCATGAGGAACCCTTTTCTCCTCAGTGCACCAGGAAAGGTTTGCAGTCAGCCCGCTGCGGATGGTTGTTTACAAAGTCAGCGGAGCAACTGAAAATAGTACTTCTGTAGGACAATGTTTGCTGGGTATTGCTCCACTGATGATTTGTGGGATTTATGAAATGTTTAGAGATACTGGCCCTACCTTTATAGAAATGTAGTCAATGGATTTGAGTACAAAATATGTAAAACCGGGGCAGGAGTGGAGGGTGTCTTCCTCTTCATGCAAAATATCTGACCATCAGCATTTCCAGCTCACACTGAGGTCTGAGAAAAAGTTCAAGGCAAAAACAGAAGTCAAGGAGAGCAACTCCCACCACAACCCTCAGGATTAAAAACATGGAGTAAAATAAAGTGCTTTCAAATGTCAGACACTTAATCCCAGGCCCCTCCTAGCCTCTTCAGAGGGTCTAAAGCTCTCTCCTTCCCTCCATTCTCAGGAACCAGTAAAAGGTAGTGTTTGCCTCCTTTTGGCCTCTCCACCCTTGTTGCTGCACAGCCCATCACTGGCACTTCTTACTGCCACACAGCACTGACATGGCCCAAGTCTGTCACTGAGGGACTTTTTTGTTATGGTCCACCTTTGAGGATGATTATCTGTGGTAAAAATTGGCTGTCTCTTCTTATCCCAACGAAACACTGGCACTGGGCAGCGGAAGGGGCTGAGGAGGAATAGGCAAAGCTCAGCCAAACATGCAGCAAACCCCTCCGTATTCTCCAGGGAGCGCTTGATGAGGATGGCCAGATTTGGCCCTGTATGCTGTGTGCATTGCTGTGCTCAAAAGACATGTTGTTTTAAGGCTTTAGAGAAGCTTTCATGAATTTCCATTGGTCAGCAAAGACTGTTTTTTTTCCCTTCAGTGACTGTCCCTCAAATCTGTGATAGTCTGGACGGTTTCCTTTGGTAAGCAAAATTTCTTCAAAGAAAGATTTCTAGGGGTGCAAATCTAGTAAGAAGAGATTAGTTAGGGTCAACTGAGAAATCTCCAGGAAAAATATAAAGAAAGACTCTCTTCTGGACCCACACAAACTCTTTGTCTCTCCCTGGCCGAATTGCTATCGCAGTCCTAGATAAAACGCTCAAATCAGAAGTTGGAGGCTGGCCAGCATGTCTGTCATCCCATCCGAAAGGTGAAAGGCAGGGAATTTGTGAGCTTTTCAGAGCAAGCCAGTGATGAGTTTGCTCATCAGAGATTGGATTTCTGGTAAACAGCTTGCGACAGCTTTTGTCTGCCAATGCTATCATTTTGTCTATCCGTCCTTTGTCCCTCCTGATTTCCGCCCATGCTAACACGAAATGACGGGCTGTCCCGTTTAACTCCGCAGGCTAAACATCAGCCTCATTACTATGTATGAGATCTATTTTCACCCTAATTTAACATTAATAGAGTAATTTGCAGAGTTTGTAACTGAACCACAAATCTCTTAAATTACTGTTTTACCTTCTTTGTATTGATCCAGCTTAATATTTACCATTTTTTCTAATTTAGTGTTTTTGCAAATGTCACACTTTTGCCCCTCCTCTTCATTCCCTACTTGGATCCTCGCTTAGAGAGCATCATAGTCACATAGCTTTACTGCTGTCTGCTCCCATTAGACTGATCTGAAGAATCAGCTGTGACCACCATTTGATGCTGTTGGACCAGGTTACAGCCTGTGACAATGAGCTTCTAAATAATAATTCCTTAGAGTAATTTCTGTAGTGTCTGCATATTCATGGTCCGAAAGCTCTTTTCTCCTCCTGGCTCTGAAAACATTGCCCTTTCCTTGAAGGATGCTATGCTTTCTATCCCTAACCTGTGACTACAGTTCCAAGAAGCAATGTGAGCTTGGGGACTCCATAGCCAGGTGCTTTCAGCCTATGCTGCACTCAGCCTGAAGTTGTTTGCATTGTGTTTGAGAACATCCCAGTTTAAATCTGCTGCTTGTGGCAGACAACACATCCAGAGCTGCCTAGGCTGGATTTTCTTGTCCTTGTGAGTAAAAGTTAAGGCCCTTTCTAAGGAGTTGAGAGAAACTTCTCTGTCCCTTAAGAGCCCTCTGGGTCTTGGATGGAGGCAACCTCTTAACACAGGCTTGTGAGTTCATGACATGGATGGCTGGCACATTGGGTCTTGAGAAGGGGCTCTGAGGAGTCTAGCCGTACACAGATGTCCGACCATCTTAATTTATTAGTGAGTCTTTCTTGATTTATTTACAACTGTATAGCTTTATTAGAAAAAATAGCTCTTTCTGTTCCTGAACTCTTCAACAGCTGAAATGTTGCTAAGGCTTAAATATTTGGGGGTTTGGGTTGTTTTTTTTTATTTGGACTTCATTTTGTTCAGAGTTTTTGCCATGGGAGGTGTGCCCTTTTTCTGACAATGTTATTAACATGAGTTAATGGTAATATGGCAATGTCTCATGGCTCTCATCAAAACTGGAGCCCCCTCGTTTTTGTTGAGAGATACGTTACGATTCAACCCCTGCACTGTAGCTCTCGGTGTTTAGACAAGTCAGGCAAGATTGCCTTTGCCTGAAGCCATGGTGAAAGTTTACAGGACAGCCAGTCCTATAATCCTGGCCTTCTCTCAAGTGCCCCATCCACTGCTGGACGGTACATACAATTTCACCCAAAGCATCTGGGAATGGCAACAGACACTACTTGGCAAGAAGGTTAAAATGCCTGAGAGCTTTCTTACCCTTTTGGGAAAATAACTCAACATACTATTTTAAAAAGTACAATAGATAAGAGACAGCTGCTACAGTCAAAATCTTTTTATGGCAGTTTAGGGGCTTTGGGGGTGAATGTTCTGCTTTATTTTTGTCTTTCTGGGTGTAAGAGCCTTAGGATTCAATGTCTGCTGTCAGTCAGTTTGTGAAATTGCATTTCATATGACAGGAAAGGAGCTTTAAAAAAAAAAGCTGAGCAAAGGGACATGAAGGGAAGAAAACCATTTTAGAAGATAAAATAGCTTCAGAAGAATTAGAGTTCACACATTTGCAGCTGGAACCTACTTTCACAGTGCCTGGTGCTGATGAACTTTGATATTGCAAAGCATAACACCCCTCCTTCAGACTATTTTTAAAAATTTCAACCACCACAAACTGCTAAAGGTGGGAATAGTGATCCTGGAGTGTATTGTAGTAATAAGACCCAGTGCTGTCATTTAAAGCTTGTAAATCAGTTTGCTACAGTTTTCCTCTCTAAAGTCTTTCCTGCTGTGACAGAGAAAAGGCAGGATAGGGGAACTAATAAAATGCTGCCAAAGCCCTATGACAGACATATACATCTTCTTGTCCTTTCAGTCAGTATTGCTACTGTTCAGTTTACTGGCTCTTGTTCTTCAGAAAATGAAGCACTGTTCATTTATTCTTTTATATCACAAGCACAAGGAACCTTATTCATATTCTCTTGTACTGGTGGTACAAAGAACTTTTTTCATATTCTTTAAACAATGGAGTATCTGCTTTTTATGTATTTCCAAAGCAGAGTGGTGCTGCACCTGTGAGCTTCATGAGCAATGAAGAAAGCTGAGTTCACACAGTCCCAGGAATCAGCTTCAAGATGAGTGCTGTCATTGAGAGGAAGCAGCTATCTTAGTGGGCAAGGGAATCATAGGCTCACAGAGCAGCTCAGTTCAGAAAAGACTTCGAGAGGTCACCTGGTTCAAACCACTCAAGATAGGTCCAACTTCGATCAGAACATCACCCTCTCTCAAACCCAGGCAATTTCATCACACAAAACATTTCTGTCTTTATCACATTTACCTACACTGGCCAATGCTTAGACAGAGCTCAGATTTTTTAAAGGAAATATATAATTCCTTAAGAATAGGCCAGAGAAAAATGTGTGCCTCTTTCCAAGCACTCAACGCTGCAAGCAGAACTGGAATATTGAAGAAATGAAAGAGAAGATAAACTTCATTAGAGACAGTAATTTTATTAATCTGCATCCTGAGTCATGTTAAGAGTCTACCACTCTCCAACAGGAGCTTAAGTACTGCTAAAATCTGCTGATTAGAAGACAATCCTCCTAACTAGAAAGCTACAAAGGAGAAAAACCTGAGATGTTATTTTTGCCAACTTGACACACTCTCAAGAAACAGCACTAACTACGTACAATCTTTTATGCAATGAGCTCAGCAAAAAGCTTGGGAAGCAATCACATCACAGTATCTGCAGTACTCCAGCTAGTGGTTAAACTCTATGTACGAAGAACACATTTTCCAAACAGAACTAAACTGTTCTGGCAGTTCTGACCTCTAGATAGTCCTCTCTTTTCAAGGAAAATTGAAGTGACTTTTTAAGTTTGGGAAGAAATGTCTTCTGTGCCTGCAACACTGTACTTGTGGTCAAAAGACCTGTAGCTGATCCCCCAACATGTCTGGCCTCAGTGTGCAAGAGGGGCTGAAGCAACCATAAGGTTTAAAGACTTGGGAAAAGGGGCAGGAGGAGGAAAATGAGGGAGTGCCAAACACAACTTCTAAAATCTGTGCTTATTTGTTCTCTATTTTGTGCCTCAGACTTTCCATCCTTAAAATAGTATTAAACCAATTTTAAAAAAAAACACAGAGATAGGGGAGGGGGCTTCAGTGCAGTTTTTCAGAAGTCAATAATGTCAAAGTGCTTTTCTTGATGTGTTCAAGACAGGTGTACTTATGTGGTGTAATGAAGTTCTCTTTCTGAGCTAGTATGCTTCAGGGCACATGATTTCCTTTCCAATCTTTGTTTACAATTCTGTAAGCACATTGACAACGTAAGCACTAAAAACCTGAGGTTGACAATCTTTCCTGGACAGTTAGGAGTAAAATTACAGATATTCAGAAACAATTATTTAGAAAGGGGAGAAAAATAATCTTTTTTGAACAACAGCAAAACACCAGCTACCTTCAATTTTTTTAATCATATGTTTATTAGCTCAAGGTAAAATCAGCCAGATTTACTGAAAAACAATTGCCACTGTCAAGGGTGGGGGAGAAGCATTTATCCCCCTTTTTCTGTAATGATGCAGCACACGAGTAATTGACATTGAGAATCTAGTGTGTGCACAGCGTATGAAAGGGACGTGGAAAGAGGCAAAATAGGGTCACTCAGGCATCCACCCTCCCAGGTGGACTCCAAGTTCCTTGAGCGCTGCTGGTGCTCAGGTGTGTCATTGTCTCATTGGCTTCAGCAGGACAACTCCCCTGCTTTATAAGCAAGAATTCAAGCATTTTGCTTAGATGGAGCTTAACCTCATCCCGACGTGCATTGATGGCTGCTGGGAGGGTGAAGCCAGACCAGTGCCAGGACTGGGAGGAACAGAAGTGATTATGCAGAGGGGGACTGAAGAAGAAAAAGGAGGGATAAGGGGACGTAGTGAACAAGAGGGAAGATTTACTGTTAAACCAAATCCCAGTATTAATTAAAATGCAAGTGTACGTTGAGTTATGGGGCTATCTCTCCATTTTAGAATACCTCTGTCTCTCCTAACTGCTTGATACTCATTTTTGAGGTTTATGATGTCCCCACAAGTCTTCAATAAAATTGTAGCTCTGTAATTCATAGTGCTTGTTAAATTATTATATAGAGAACTGTATGTATTATAAATGAAAACCTGTAATAGGTTTTAGGGCCAGTTGACTACACTGAAAATATATTCATCACATAATTTATTTGATCTGTTTTGCCATTAATCTTTGAATAAATTCAGTGAATAGTAATTGACCAGTTAGAGAGATGGTCCAAACCTGTCAGAAATGCTTGCAGAATATATTACAATATTCATCAACAACAAAAAAAGGCAAAATTTCTTCAAGAGTGTATTCTAGCTTTTTGCTGAGGTACACAAAAATGCATGTTTGCTTCTTCAGTATGTCTCAGTATAAGTAATCGGATAGATTAGTGTGTTTCTCAATATTTCTTCAAATTTCAGACCCTATTTTGTTTCCTGATGCCATTTTGAATGGAGAGCCGAAACCTTTCATATTGTTTTGCAGTATGGAAGAGATTTGGGGAGATAGGTTTACACTTAGCCATTGCTGACAACTGAGTATTGTTACACTTTAATATTATGCTATTCAAACCGGAGCCCTCTTCAGCAAAGGTGGAGTTTGTACCCTCATATACTCTGCTACAAAAGTACTTGTGTACTGGGTTTTTTTTAAGCTCGGGCATGTATATGAGGAAATTTATAACCTTCTCAGAGAAGAGAAATGCCCCTCTTTGGGCACTCTCTTTGGGGGAAGACAGACACTACAGATTAATCCCACAGTAACCCAGGAAGTGCTCCAAAATAGTAATGAAACTGAGGCAAAGGGACACAAAAGTTGGTTTTTGATTGACTTTTATGTCTCTTGCTTTATCAAAATTGAAAAATAATCATGTTAGAAATCATTACAAATTCTCTGTATTATGTGATTTAAGCCTTTCTTGAAAGGATAAGCTGTAAGAGAGAGAAGGAAGCAGTAAAAGAAGGGTGCATTTAATCCTGGGCAATCTCCAGGAGTTACAACTGGAGTTGAGAACTAAAAAAGGCTGAGCGTATTATCTCAGCTCCGTGCAGGACTGATAACTAAACAAAAAGTGCCAGAGGAGCCAAGAAGACCTTGACCCCAGTTAAGGGAATTTATAATCACATTTCATACTGTTTGGGGCCCAAACCCAGCAGGTCGGTGAATATCAATAGGTGAGCATCAGCAAGGCTCTGACCGCTGCAGTAATAAGAGATGCTAGGACATTGAATCCAGACCTCATATTCTTCCTCTGTGTTTGGCTGATCTGTTTTGTAGTAAAACCTGTCCGTGAAAGATTTACTTGAGTGAGGCATACCTAAGCATTTAATTGTTTATCCCAAAAGTGGGGATATATTCTGCCCTCTTCCTTTTTGTAGATTACCCATGAACATTAATCAGAGTTACCTTATAAAACGATCAAAAGGAGCAGCTCTCTCATTATAAACTATAATTCCCCACTAGCTGAGGGAAAAACAAATTTCTGAAGTGAGTAAGAGGGAGAGAAACATTTGTAAAAGGCAGTAGAGCAAAATAAAAGGAGTGGCCAGATTTATCGAGGGGGGAAAAGAAAAGACACTGACTACGGTTAACATTAAAACTTAATGATGTACTAAGTTATAGTCCTCTCTGGGTTTCTGATAACCTGAACAAGACACCGCACCTTAATAAACAGTGCTGATGACACTTTAATCCATGCAATATGATATCTCTGAATTTTGGCTGTGCAGGCAGATCAGTCGGTAGATGTCAGGGTAATGATGAATGTATTGTGTTCAAAATGGGTTTGTCACTGAAGTGTCTAAGAACCACTCAGCTGCTATTACAATTACACTCAAATCGCAACATAAATTTGGGTGTGTAACTTTTATTGTATATGTACATGTGTGCATATTAATTTGACAAACACTGCCTGAGAGTGATGATATTCTGTCTCCACATGGTGCAAAATTAAATAACTGTAGTTGTCCAGGCTAATTGACATCACCTGAAGAACTGAGCCCTGGCAGCTCTGTCTTCAAAGGCTTTATTTCCTGCATGCAAAACCAGGATATTTGATATATACTTACTTATTTCATTGATTTTACAGCATGTATCAATAATTTTCCAGAATGATAATCCTCCAGATATAATACTTAATATAATACTTGATTCTTGGCTTCTCACAGAAGCAAAAACTATTTCTTGAAGTAACTTTTAAAAGTTCTTAACCTGCACTCTTACATTTGAAATATAGAAAGCAAGAATTAAACCCACAGGGTGTATTAGAAGAGTTATACTGGTGCGCTGGAATGGCATAAATTATTAAGAACAGAGACTGTGTGTTAGATTTATGCAGCTAAGAAGAGAAAATTTGGAAAAAGTATGTCTTGTGATATTCAATATTCCACAAAGTGTAAATTAAAAATGAAGACTACACCATGGAAAATATTACTTTGAAAGTTAATTGGAGAATAAGAATAAAAGGAGCCGGAGGAAAATAGTCTTTGTCCTATGCAGGATGTACTTGCTCAGACCACCACTAATATCAGTGGAAAGCCTTTGGCTAAACTGCTATGAACTGTGCTGGAAATTAATGTCAGGAAGAGTAGCACTGCACAATACCTAGGCATCAACCTGTGGAATACCTTGAATGCCACCTAACCACTGGGTATTATTCAAAACCCAAATAATTGCTGAGGACCCAGTTAAACTATTCCCATTCTTGCTCATTAGCTTTTCATAAGTCTCAGTCTTCCCAGTGTAAAACAGATAAGACTACTTTGGGGAAAGCAAGTAGTTCTTCAGTGTTGCTGAAAGTGTCACAATTTAGCCCTCAATAAGCTAGGGCTGTTACTACCAAAAAAAAAAAAAAAGATATATCTTACACAATGGCATTTATTCTAGATATCTGTCCCGTCTGAGCCGTCAGCTCTCATGAATATCTGTGAAAGCCTTATGTCTAAACCAAGACACTGTGCTGCCCAAATTGGATGATAATGTCATAATAGTTGTTTTGACATGATGGTTGTTCTTTATTGTACTGGAGATACGTAGCGGTTGTCATGGGCTACATAAATATTTTACAAATAATGACCCAACACACAAAGTCCTTACTCAATTTTTATACAGGCAAAATTCTTTTGTTCTCGTAAGTAAAGCTGTATTTGGCCCCAAAGCACTTATTCTACAGAACTGTTATTAGAAAACAATCACTGCAAATGCAATTATTTTCAGGACAACACAGCAAAGAATGCCCTATTCCCCAAGCAGAGATCAAACCCAATAATTAGAAAAAAAACCCAAAGAACACTCCAAAATTATTTAGTGAGTAATCACAAGTAACAGAAAGCACAATCTATGCCAGTGTATATTATTTTGCTTCAAACACAATGGCAAAATGAAATACAAAAGCAAAGACAAGGTAGACAGGGACACATAAGTTGTGTCCTACTGTCAGTGTGTATAAGAAATCACTGGTAAAAGGCAGAATATGTAAATACATATCTTCTAAATGCTGAAAGAATGAAAGGGGAAATGGCATGGCATTCCATGGGTTGTTTCTGTCAGCATGCAATTTTCATAAAGATGTGTTTTTATGTAATATGCTCTTTTGGGAATTTTCTTTTTCAAATTTTGGCTGTGATAATGCTTCAATCAACTTGTATCAAGCCACAAGGATTATGTGAACAACCTGTTCTTATTGGAGATCCCTCTATCATAAGTACTTATTCTTAAGACCATTTAATTATTGTGGTATTCTTCACTGGGCCCTCCCTACCAGTTCATTAAAGGCCAGCTTTAATAAGCTGTTACCATAAAGTTACCATAAATACCTACTTTAAATATTAGACATGGAAAATTGTTAATGACTCAGATACCACTGTGCGTGAAAAAAGCAGCCAGTAACACTGAGACGTGGCCAAAACCCAGTGTTTGGGATCTGCTGGAAATTTTCTTCTCTTTCATTTGGTTTTAGTCCCAGCTGAACACCTGGGAGGGTGGATAGCCATTAAAGCTAAAGGGCAAGGTTGGTAGAGGAACAAATTAGACATCAACAAAGCTAGGACAAAAGGAGAAATGAAAATGTGCCCCTTAGGAGTACGTTGTTCTGGAAGAACCACCTCTGCTGGGCATAACTGGCAGGTTTGGACAGTGGGGGCTGCAGGTGCCCTGTGTGGGAGGAGGCTGGGAACTGCCTGGGATGCTCATACTGGGTCCAGCCAGCTCCAACACTAGTGAGTGACACTGGGTGGGGCAAGGACACCCTGGAGTGGTTGCAGCCATTGGTGACCCAGAGCAAAGTAGAGGAAAGCCAGTAAAAAGCAGAAATTAGCAGAAAGAAACCAACACACACAGAGCAGCAGGCAGAA
Source organism: Phalacrocorax aristotelis (assembly GCF_949628215.1). Classification (NCBI taxonomy): domain Eukaryota; kingdom Metazoa; phylum Chordata; class Aves; order Suliformes; family Phalacrocoracidae; genus Phalacrocorax; species Phalacrocorax aristotelis. Next base: position 68,920,782 of record NC_134276.1, on the reverse strand, counting down.
ACCATCACGCACACAACCCCAAACCTCCTGCACTGCCTGTCTCTTCAAAGAGGGAACTGGGAAAGTCTGAGTGTAACCGCAGCAAAAATAAGGGAATTTGACATGAGGATGGGAGGGAAGAAGTGTTTGACTGAAGTTGAGCCTGGGAAAAGAAAAGTTGTTTATTTAAATGTTTGATTGCATTCTTTTTTTTCCCCAATACCACAGCCAGTGATCAGAAGTTTGTGTTAATTAAACACAATAATTGTGTTGTGTCAAAAAGATTAAATTAAGTAAAAAATGCACAAGTCAAAGCTGTTTTGCCTGCAATGGCTCCCAGCAGCAGCAACAGGAACAGAGAACATATGTTGGAACTTAGTACTGGAACCAAGTACAGCATGAAAAGCTCATGTGGAGGGTGCCTGATGTCACCTGCCAAGCTGAGTCTGCTCTGCAGGGTAGGCAAACCTGGATGTTGCTGTTTAGGAGTGAGGGCCTAGGACCAGAACAAGGCTGGATCTTGGTGTGCCAGAAAGGAAGAAGTCACTGGGAGGAAAGCCCTGGAGAGTTTGGCTTGCTCTCTTCGCCCCTGTTGGGAAATGAAAAGGGTTAAGGTGTAACCTCTGCTTCTGCAAGAAGATACCACAGCAGTAGTCACTATGCCAAATATTTTAACTCCATTTCTTGATGACAGCAAGTGCACTGAAAACCAGCCTGGCTTTCTGAGCCACTGACATAGGTAAAACCATCAGCGGGACTGGGCCCCCTTTGCTGCACTGCACACCTGTCTTTAAATTACATGGTTTTCCGTGACAGCAAGACAGCAGACTTGGTGATCGAGGATCTCACTTGTAACCCTGCTTGTTCTATTCCTGTGAACAGGTTACTTTCACTGGCAACCATATATTCATTCCTTCTATCGTGATATTACCACTTATTAAGAACTGAGTAATAGGACAGAAATCCGCCTAGGATAAATGTTGAATCATTCTTAAGAACTGTCTGTATCTAATGGAGAAAAGAAAAGTCATCCAGGATAATGCAGAATGCTGCTCCTTGAAGTGCATAGGGGAACAGCCAATGCTTTGAAGTTGGGCTCTTGCTGTATTCCTGTGTTTTCATGTGCCCAGCAAAGTCCCATGGCAATGCCCACAAAGAAATTCCTTCTCAGCGTGTTAGCCTCCGAGGGAGCACCCAACAGCATGTAGGAAGCTGACTGAACTCAATGGCAGAGTAGTGTGGAAATGATAAAAATGGGAATAACAGAATGAATATTTACAGCCACTTTACATCACATCACCTAACCTTCTTTGAATGGGAGATATGAATGTTCCCCAATCTCCCAGAGAACAGGTAATATTTTTAGCATTTTTCCCAAAGGTTTAGTAGTCCCATGAGAATCACCCTAGTCTTATCCAATAAAATAAGTTAGCCAGCTGTCATCCAAGGCTTAGATACAGAAGTGAAGTCCACGTGAGTTCTAGGCACAGTGGAGCAATGCTGGAAACGACAAGGTCATTTTACTGCATCCTGAAGGTGAGTATGGGTGCAAGTATCTGCCATTTCTGTAAAAGTGAGAACATCACACATGTGAAACATAGGTTCACTGCTTTGAAATGTGTCTGACTGCAGTTTGGATGCCAAAACAAATCTTTGAATACCTGAGTACCTTGGACCCTGGATGTTTTTCAAAGCACTTTTTCCCCACAAGCCCTATTCTTACTGACAGACTCTAGACTTAAAATCTGAGTGGAGAATAGGGAAAAGGTTACCAGAGAGAACTGAGATTGCTCCTGTAGTGTTGTGAAGCTTTCACCTGCCTCTCTGCATATCTGCCTGACAATTATGTCTCAGTCTTTCTGTCTTATAGCCTTCTCTCATCAGCCTGCCTAATTCTTAAATTTCTATATGACTTCCCATTGTACCAGCATGTCTGAATTATCACCCCACATTTCTGAGCTGCCACTCTATGTTTGCAGGTACAACCTAAGGGACTGGCTTTGCGTATGAAAACATGTAGTGCAGTGTTCTTTACAAGAAGTAAATAATTGGGGTTTAGGTTTCAGTCTTGGATACAAGAAGATATTGATATAATCTATTATGACAGAGCTTTAATTTTCGCTACTATCAATTAAAAGCACCACTCTTAATAAATCAGGGATAAAGAGTCTTAATAAACAGTAAGATAAAAAGCAACTTATCATGTCTTTCATTTTGATGTATGTACTTAATATTCTCTTTCATCACTGTAAGAAGATAGTGATCTTGCCAAAAGCTAGAGCAGAGAGAGGGAGTAGGACTGATAAACAGCCACCGCTCTGCAGCTAACTGTGGAGTTTCTTTAGCTTCAAGATGTTATTAAAACTGTACCTTCAGCTTCTAAAAAAAATTTAATCTAGATGCCTTTTGGGGAGAGGCAGGCAAACATTGAACAGTGGGATGTCGTTCTCTTTCTGTAACTCCCACAGCATAAAATAACTGAAACCAATTAGATGTCTCATGTAAAATGTCACCAGTGACTACTGTGTGGTGGGCTCCACGGCAAACTTGGCAATGCTGTTTGGATGGTGAGAATCTGGCAGTGCTGAGACTCAGCTTTAGCTTGAAAAAAAATCCAACCAAAAACTGGCAATATCCACCCTGAAGATGTCCTTGGGGAGTGGATGGCTGGAGAGGCTGGATGAGGTTGCTGCTTGATGTCTGACCTACTTCGGTAATGACCAAGTAGTTTTACTATCTGGATGTTTTATATGATCTATTAGGCTCATATAGTGTCCAAACTACTATGTAAGCTGAAAGTCAAGAGAGAAACTCTGAATATTTGATTGGTTTGCTCTTCGTAACAGAAGCTCTGATTCTTCAACTCAACAGTTTTCTTCAACTAATTGGCTCAGATGAGCTCGTCTATAATAGGTTTTATGCAACAATTGCTCTTATTGTAATTATAACTTCACAGTACTGACACTGTAATTGTGATTGAAGACGCACTTACAAGTCCCTAACTTCAAATGCTTCTGTCATGAGGAAAAAACCACCCAGTCTTGTAAAATTAAACTTCATTGTTATTTACCACTTTTTAAATACCACAGCCTGACCAACATGCTGTCAGGGAGTAGTGGGGGCTGGCTGCTCCCTAAGGACCAGGGAGCTGAGGCTGACAACACAGTAGGCATGGTAGGAGCCTCCTGCAGTACTCAAGGGACATGAACAGGGCAGGTCCAGAGACAGCAGCCAGCCTTGCCCAGGAGTGTGGGTCATCAGGCAAGGTGTGGTGATGAGGCAGGTACATGTTCAAGCTGGAGGCAAATCAATAGGTTGAGACTGGGTCTGATAAGGGTAAACACAGTCAGACTCTGGTCATCTTCCAGGCAGGTCCATAGTGACAAGTGAGGTCCTAGGACATCCCATGGGTCAGGGTCCAGATCAGCAGCTCTCATGGCCAGGCAGAGGCATGGCTGTTGTTGAGCCAGAGACCAGCACTCCTGCAACATAGCAGGCAGAGAATGGATGCCCAGGGCTGAACTAAACAGGGTTCCTGGGCCCTTGGGCAGGGGTGGAGATGAAAGACCCAGGTGAGGCTGGTCAGGGACCAGTAAGACATATTAGTGCCCTCAAGGCCCTAACAGACTTCTCACCATGCACTCAAATGAACAACAAGATTAATATTACAAGCATTGTCTTACACATATATATTTTTGCAACATATGTCACAACAAACAAAAATATTCTCCTTAAAAAGCCTACTTCCCTTATAAAGATTTTTTTAGCCTGACACTCATGCATCTAGTTTAATGTGTTTTGCTATTATTTATTCATTCTGTAATGTCCTTTATCTATTAACCAATACTGTCAGCACATCAGAGCAGGGATTATCTTCTAATATGGTACTTTGACTCCCATGAGCAACCGTCTGAAAACAGTGGAACCAACAACGATATCTACACCCAGCAATTCAGCTACTGCACATCCGTGCACATCTGCACTGATCCAAACAGGAAACTTCAAATCAAGCATCACAGTGGTAGTGGTTTTGATGCCACCTCAGGTTTGCAAGCAAACAAGTGTTTGCGTGCTATAGGCTTGCTACTTCCGGCTGTATTCTGGAGATCTCTACATCACCACAGAGCCATATTGCACTGAGCCTTGCTTAGACTGAAAAACAGAGGGGGTTTTTTGCTTTGTTTTGTTTTGTTTTGAATACTGAGTTTGTTTACCCATTCTGAACACCATATAAAATGCAATGCTTTCCCAACCAACAGCTTTAGTTACTATGGATTTAAAATTAAGTGGTTGTTCATAAGTCTACAAAGGACTGTGTCAGAACTTTACCTCAGCTATCTCTGCTATTCTTTCTGTAAAAAGGCTGTCATCCAGACAGAGCCTGTAGAGGCTTATATTTTATATATAGTGATTGCAATTACAGAAACCCAAACATTTTAATGTAGTAGTCTTGAATGGCTAGGAGGTAGGGCATTATATCCAATACCGTCTCCAAAGTTAAAAGCTACCACCTGATGTTTGTGAAACAGAAAGAAAAAAGATAAAAAACTATTTTAGCTCAATGTTAGCAATGATAAATGTTGACCTTCAGGACACAACTGAAGGGTTATCTTTCTGCCTTTGCTTGAGGCAAGATGACTGCGTAAGTCACAGCACCAGGAAGGATGTGCTTGGGATTTGTGGGAATGTTTGATGTTTGATGGGCACTTCTGTCAGTCCAATGCAATAGTCTTCCTCTTTTTAACTGTGGCATGTGCTACCAGGTGTTCAGATAAGCCTGTTATCATAAGCTTAGCTGTAAGTAAATATCTTAAAAATTGAATAGCTGAAAAGTAAGAATTAAAGGCACAAGAGTTAACACTGTGCAATAGTAGGAAGTGTTCATATGGACAAGAGAGTTACAGCTGTTGGAGGAAACATAGTGCTAAGCTTCACCCTTAGACAGGAGTATTTACTGATTTGTTTTAGTTTCAGTTGCAGTGTATATTTCTTATGAAAGAGAAAAGTCTAATACATCAGTGGTGAACAACAGCACAGATACAGCTTCTTTGCCACTCTGTTCCTCCAGTTTTACACCAGGATAACTCCACTTATTTACAGTATATTTCTTACTAAAAAGGATGTTTACAACCCATAAAAATAAATTGCCTAATATTTTCTGTTAGAAAAGATTCTTGGGAAATTTTCTAGAGGAACTCCTACTGCTGGCATTAGGCAGACCTTTCAAAACCGGCAAGTAAGAAGCCTCCGTGCTCAGGAAATACCGGGTGAAATTCTTTCCACGTTAAGCTGGCACTTAAAAAAAATTAAAAATCCAGTTCTCTTGTTTGCATTGTGAGCCCAACTCATGCCAGAGAGCAGCTGAACATAAATGTTCCAGTTTGACTCAGGGCCCACAGAGCCACCAAACCACCACCATCAGGTGAGGCGGCACAGCACAGAGTCATGCCCTCCCGGAGCAGGCAGCTCAGCAGCCCGGCATGGTGCATGGTGACAGTTCCTCCTTTGATTAGTCTTTGTATTGGGTGGCAGCACTTTATCTGGAAAGTTCAAGCTCAGCTGATATGCACTGAGGTGTTGCTCGGCTTCCTATTACCTCCTACTAAAACAGTGGAGGGAATTATACTAAACCCAAACCCTCACAGTGAAAGAACTCTTCAGTATAAGTTGCCAAATCAAAAACTTGGAAATCAGCAAAAGCCAAATGTAGGTTTTCATGCTGCTTTTACATTTTCTGTATCTATGCCTCAGTCTTAATTGCTCTATAACACCTCTTGTTTCCAAAGACACCTGCTTTATTCAATGCACATACCAGATGCTACTCAGGGAATTCATATGTAATTGTGCAGTGAATGCAGCTATCAGGAGGTTTGCTGAGAGCAAGGTAAAGGACTTTGGGAAGTAACGAAATGCTCTGATGTTAGAGCAGGTGAACCTGATATTAAAATGATCTGTGTTTTCTCCATGTCTTTGCCACTTGCAGACTTTCAGGAATCGTAAAACAAATTACACCAAAGTATGAAGAGCCAGAAAAATCTCTGGGTTCCTCTGTGGTTGGACTCAACTCCAGATCACTAGGGGTGGCTGGGAACAGATCTAACCATTTCCTATTGCAAATCCCATCTAGAAAATGACTGTTTGGGGCCTCTCACTGTAGGCCGGTGCAGACTACCAGCAGAAGCACAGAGCGGTGATCTGGAAGGCTCTGTCATTATTCCATAGGGGCAATGACTATTCTGAGGGATGGGTGCACTCTGTGGGGCTCTTACAGCCTGGACCTCAACGCACCATGGAGCTGAACCTTAGTAGGACAGACACCAAAACCCATGAGCTGGGAGCATTCCCAAGCTGCAGGGGGTAGTCAACATCTGAGTAAGTAGAGATAAGAGCCTTTAATATTTGTTTCCTCATTTACAAATGTGGGGTTTTATTAACAAAATTTATGGTCATGAAAGTAGGACATCTGTGGGTGGACCCTTAAAGGACCTGTGGAACAAACAGGGCTTTGAAACCGGCAAGTCATCCCTCTGAGGGAGAAAGGCAGAGTACACCAGGACAATGAATTGTTTGGTTGTGGGTAGCACGTCAGTCTGCATTACCTTTCCGCATTGGCCTTGAGGTTACACAGGAAGAGAGAACGTAAGTGGAAAGCATTGGAAGACAAAACTAAAAAAAAACAGGTGAAGGAAATGGAGCACCAATGAAGAGACGACTACAAAGAAGATGTAAAAGTGACAGAGAATATGTCTGCTTTCCCCTCCCTTTTATCCCTCCACTAACCAAAAAAGTCCTGTGTCATTTTAATGTCTGATGACCTTCCTGTTCATAATGTTGACTTTATTCCTGCTTTCCCCACCATGAAAAACCAGAAGCCGCAACATGCTAGAATACTATGGAGAAACATCAAACTGGGGCCAAAGCAACATCAAAGACCCACTGGATGGATTCTTGTAGTATCAGAATAAAACCTACCCTTGCTGGTGAGTGCTTAGGCTGAGTTTTCCCACTGGATTATCTGTGTAAATGAGTGTTCCTCATTGCCCACAAAATTTCACAGCTGAGTCCATATTCAAAACCTGTAAAATGTACTCAGTACCCTACAAATAGGAGAACAGACAAAAGAAAACCCACCCAAACAAACCTATATATCTAGTGTAAATTTACATAACTCCACACAGACTTCACTTGTTAACTATATTAATTTATGCTAGTTGCAGGCCAACCTAAAATCTTTCTACCTGAAGCTTACAGATGAAAAACCTTATTCTGCATTTCTTGCATTCCTGAAACTCACATTAAATTAAGAATTTATGAAAGGAAGGCTTAAAGCCTAAATTAAACCATTAATTCTTTCTTGTGTTAACAGATCATAGCAGTTTAGGAGGGAAGAAAGCAAGACATGGAACAGAAGGAGATTATTTTGTGGGACATAAATTATCTTTGACTGTATGTTCCTTAGGAGGTGGGGGCAGGCCGTCATTGATTGTTTCTTGAAGGCATTGAGTGTGGAAGTCCTGGAACAGATACTGACGGTAAAACCTCTGCAGTTCTTTCCTCTCACTATTAAATTATCAATAATACATAACCTGAACAGCAGCTCTGAGAAAGAACTATGTGCCCAAAATCTTATGTATTTTTTCTAACTGCATTAATTGTTCCGGTAAAGTATATTATTATCTCCCCACAAACATTCCTCAGTAAGAAGCAAACTGCATGTATGTGTATATATGTTCTTAATTATCTTGGTTGTCTTGCTGGAGCTGTATGATTGTCTTCCAAGAAAAGTTTGTGAAGTCACCTGGCAATGGATATGAAGGAGAAAGGGGAGGAAAGGAGAGTGAAAAAGAAGGGATGGAGACTCTGTGGGTACATTTTGGTTCTGTTAGCAAAGATCTTGGCAATACACCTGAAAATCTAGAAGAGATTGCTGAAGAAAGAGCAGGTATTGGGGAACTGACAGTCGTACTTGGGGTAAGAGGGAACTGCTGCAATTGGTCTGACCTTTCTGCTGTGGAAACTGTATTTGCTGGTCACTGGGAGTAAAAGAGCAACTCTCCTTCATGCTTCCATGGGCAAGGTTTCCAGCCTGGCAGCGTCAGAAGTAGGGGACTTGGTGAAAAGCAGGGGTAGTGGCAGATACACCTTTTTGCAAGGACTGAGGAAAGTGAACTGTTTCCACAAGCTGAAGAGGGGTGTCAGGAGAAGAGGACAGGTGGCAGGGGAGATGGTAAAGAGAGGAATCCATCTGGCTGCAACGTGAAACCAGTGTTGTGACCAAGGCAACAGCTTGCAGAGCCATGGGGCCAGGCCATCGTAATGCCAGTGTGGAAGGAAAGGCCACATACCACTTATATCTATAGTCAGTGCAGTTGCAACACTACATTTGTGACACCATCCAGTGACCCAACAGACACTAGTAACAAACCCACTACTTCTCCAAAGTCATCCTTCAGCCATACATACACTTACCACTCATTTTAGACAACTACAGCAGAAGTGTTTATACCTAAGCTAGTCAGACAACGTGTGTTTGTAGTCAAAAAAGAGAAAGAGGTAGTACTAGCACACAACTCATGCAAGCTATTTTAGACACCTGTAGTGTGGTGAGTCATACCTTGAAAGTGCCTATTCTTCCTTGTTGCCTCTAAAGAAAATTCAGTTTGGTGAGATGCTTCTCTGTTTGGTGAGGTGAACGTAACCTTTTCTGCCCACTTTCTTAGTCATTCAGAATCAAATATGTCAGATATGTTCCCTTTTTAAAGTGAAGGAATAGCCCCATATTCATCCGTTTCAGTCACAGGTTGTATCTCCTCAACTTAATCATATGAGACAACCCAGTCATTTTGATTATGCTGTTTACCTGACCAAAATGGCTAAGACTTGTTTGCATATAACCAAGAGCTCTGCAGCTGGAGCTAACAGCTACAGCAGACATTACACAGGTGCCTGTATCCATTATGAAAGGAAAACTTTCAATCAGTTACACAATGTGGTTAAAATTGTGGCTGAAAAAGTATTTTTTAATCACTCTGCATAGGTGTGCCACTCATCTACTCAGAGCTCAATTAAAGTACACAATGGAAGACTATTAATGAGCAATTCCTTAAATTCTGAACAGAACACTTACAGCTTGATAAATAGTCACATTTTATTGGGCACTGTTTTTAAATACACTGTTTGAATATAGCTAAAAAAGCAGAGCCAGTTGACTTGCAGATGTTGCTTTCATTAATGGATTAATGTGATGTGTAATAGATTATACTGATTGCTATTAAATCAAACTTCAATAGATTAGCTGGCATATTTAACAAACTTAGTCATTTTCTATGTAATGATGACAAGATGACTCATCAGTATGACACTTTATAGACAGAAGTAGCATTTTTATGCACTGGGAGACAGTTGGTTCCTTTATCACCTCTACAGCTTGACTTTACTTTGAAGTCTGCTGTTCGATGTTATTTTGTGTTGGCTAGTGTAACAAGGGTGACCAGAGGGTACAAGATGACGGGAATGTGGTCTTAGAAGCCTTCTCTTTGTGAGATTCCTTCCATGCTACCCTCAGAGACAGACACCTCTGTCTAGCTCTGGGTATGACCGCTTGTATCTCCCCGGAGAAATGTAGCTCAAGGCCAAATTCAACACAAGACTGTTTAAATCTTTATTACTGGCATCAATACAATGTAACAGCAGGAGGCCCAAGAATTTTTTCTCTTAAGAAGTTGGTGCTGAGATACAAGCATGAAAGATAACTTTGAAAAAAAAATAGAAGAGATAACGTATTTTTAAAAGGCTGTTTGTACTATTTTTCTACAGTTTATTCTTCTTAAATGGTCCAGTGCTCTTTTTCCCCCACTTCCCTTAAAATTTTGATATGCAATTTAAGAAATGCTATGTGATTTTTCAATATAATCTTGCATTGTGTGCTAACTATGGAGACAAAGTAAAAAAGTATATAACATAGGTTTGTTCAAGCAGTAGGTGTCCTTGAAGAAAGCATTTCTGTCTTAATGGAAATACACTGATGAGATAAAGCTGCATTACAAATAAATATTCATGTACAATGAGACCTTGGAGATAGTTCCAGTCAGTTCCTAGCTACAGTCTAATACACAATTTTAGAGGACAAAATCTCCTAATGTTCATGGTAGGCATCCTCTGTTATCATCCTGAACATCCATCTCATCACTGCAGCTCTGCAAAGAATCTTACCTACCGCACAGCATCGATAAGAGCAATAGCATCTGTACTGTGAAAAACATGAACTAGCTTCATTTTACACCATGAAAGATCACCAGTGAGGTCCCTTTTATAATAAGACCTGAGATATAGCCATTTAGAGAAAAGGTACATTTTAAAAGTATGCAAGAACCTTTTAAACCTTTTCTTGTAACAGTTTATGCAATATCTTCAAAAGGAGAAACTATATCTTAAGAGAACCTTGAAGTTTCACAAGTGAACTTGCAGAAGACAGGAGACAGTAAAACTATGGCAATTTTGTCCAGCCATGGATCTCTGTGAGTTAATTTCATTTTAATCTTGGACTATTTACACTAGGTGCCCACACATGTATTTATCCAGCTGTGTTCCAAATGTACTTGGGGATTTACAAATAGGTTAATTATTGGGACCAATTCAGTTTCCACAGGTATATGCAGGGATGCAGATGCAGCATGGACGATAAAGTGGCCTTTTCCAAGTGACATAAAACACAACTCCCAGCATGGGATTATATCCCTCCTTCATTACCATTTCGCACCTTCCCTCAAAGCAAATTTACATCTCCTATTTGTCATCCCCTTCACTAACAGAAGGTTCACACAAATACTGAATGCTTCTGGAAATCCTGCCCCAGAAGGAAAGGTTGTATTTTGATATCTCAAAGTAAGGATCAGTGGGGACTGCAAATTCATCTGGCTAGGTTTATAACTCTGCGTTTTTAATGTCCTTGTAGATCCTTTTTAAAAAAAAAAAAAAAAAGAAAAGAAGAGAACCTTCTGGTTTATTTCATTTGTTCAGAAAAATCTAAACGTGACAATGTCATCTCTGAGACTTTCCTTATTCTTTGGAGACAACATTCTCCATTCCATTCTGTTAATACCCTCATCAATATGCTTTATGTTCATCAAAGTATCCCAGCGGGCAGGAAACGTAGTGAATGGCTTGGTAAGCCTCATGTCCTTCACCCCATGCTTGTCAAGACGTTTAATCTTCTTCATATCCCCAGTGCATCAACCATTATTTTGGAGGCAGATTTTAAAGCTCTTATTCAAAGAGTCTTAAATCCTGGTCAAAAATTGTCTGAAATCATCAAGGCCTGTGCTGGCTGTGTAACCTCTTCAGAAGATGCGCTTGTAAGCATGGTCTGAGCCATCAGCCTGTTCTCACACTGATCGTTTATTAAAATGAAATAAATGAAGGAGCCATGCAATAAGATGGACCTGGCAAGTCAAGATTTTGTAGCCAGCATGTGTTCTGTATGCAACACTCACTCATGGAAATTGGACAAGAATTCCCTCCTTCCTTTTTTCCAGGTAAAATGGAATTTCTCTTTTCTAATTCTGCCTCCCCTTCTAGTCTCCAGGCTGGTATCTGGTGGCATAGATTACCAGAGGGACCTTGAGGCAGGAGGTCAGCCAGGGGCACTGCTGGAGACTTCAGCCGCTCAAAGCAGCTGCAAAATTCCCTTTGCTGGCAAACCCTCAGCTGGCTAGACCTTCGCAAAGAATGAGCTGTGCACTGAGGGGTGGTGTTGAAAGGATAGACGGGAGATGTGCTGATTATTCTCTCAGCAGCATCCACTTAGCACATCTTTTATGATGAGCTTGGAAGAGTTTGCATGTACTTCACTAAGTCACCCTATCTTATACAGTCTAAAAGAAGCAGCCAAGAACTGAATGAGCCTTTACCTACCCTTTCATCTCCACAAGCAGCCTCCAAGGAGTAGCATTTGGAGGCAAGCCCTGTATGAGGCCAGCCTCACTGTACAAAAATTGTGTTTATCCTCTAGCTCGATCAATAATTCTTTTCCAGTTGGGTGAAATCCGCAGGGTGTTACAACATTAAAAAAGAAGCAAAATCACCTAATAAAAATGATTATTTTCTTATGTTACAGATATTAAATATATCAGCAGTATTGCTATGTAACAGACCTTTGCTGTCAGAAGGGGTTAGCACACTGAGCTTTAACAGAAGGGCTGCAGTGCATAGGTGAAGTTATCATCCTGGTGCTGAGAGAGGGATCCAAGAGCAGGCAGGGCAAAGGAGAACACAATCTCACCATCCAGTCTTGGGAGAAGTACAGTTACACCACATAACAAAAGACTGGGAGATGTGATTGGAGAACTTTGCTATTATCCAGTTTCTAGCATAGGCCAAGTTCTTCTCCTAAAACAGGAAAAACATTCTCAATAGCAATGAATAAAGATTTTTAAAAGATTAAAGCAAATAGATTTATTACAGTCAAGGTTTCTTTCTTAAATTTCTTCTTGCGCAGAAGCTTGTGGATCACAAAAAATAAACAAGGTCCTGTGCCTTCACAGCTCTTAATCTCTGGGGAGAAACAGGTAGATCATTAAAGAATGGTTTACTAAAAATGAAAACACAAAGTAAAGATGTAGTTTGCTCAGAAAAGTAGGTACTTTTGAATGAAAATGTGCTTTCGAAAGGGCAACTTATCAATCAAAAAACACTTAAACAAACCTATGTGTTCTTATGCAGAAGAAAGACTGTCAACACATTATAAAACCTGGATTAGGCACTTGTGACACAGTGAATTACATAGAAGAGATGCAGTTGGTTCCTTGCTGATTTTCTGATTCTTGGATAATGTTCTCTGCTTATAACAGGATACTCTTCATATTTTTGGCTCATTAAATTTACCATAGAAAAGGTACCATTTTATTCGAGATTCTCTGTATCATTCTTCTGTTGATAAAAAGCTTGTTATGACTTATGCAGGTTTTTGTTTGCTTGAAGAGAGAGGGTGTAACAGTATAAAGTGCAGCACATACAATCCAAATTTGATTGTAAAGGAATTTCTTTCTATTCAGATACCTGCTGCCAAACCCTGCAGATCTCTGCGTGCACTCTTCCACTGCTAGCAACCATTACAACAAAGGAATGACACACAGTATCAGGACACATTGTCATACTATATGAGGGTATTGCATAACAATGCACATTGTGACAACAGTTTTGGATTAGAATTACATTCTAGGAAAATATTAAGCAGCCATGTTATTCTGTGGCTCTTGGCTGATGTGAAATCAGACCTGGGTTATGGATTTTTCTATTACACCAGCTGTTTATGTCAAGCTTGGGGCAGTCACAGCAATTAGCATGAGTAATATGGATCATCCTCACAACTCACTTACCACTGACTCTGGCAACCGCTCACACAAATGACCTGAAAGACAAAGTCTGCCTCAGACAGCTTACAAACCAAAAGCCTGATCTTCCAGCTGAACCTACATGAATCATAAGCTCACAAGAAATTCTCTCAACTCAATTTTAGGAAAGCACTTTTGTTAATGATACATGAGAAACAAGACAAAGATGGATAGAGAAACAGGAGTATAAGAGAATCTAACCATGGGATGGTCTAATCTCAAAGGTAAAATATCAAGTAAAAAAAAAACAAAACTGGAAGCATAGGCTGGCCACCTGTCTAGCTATTCTCCCGTGGCAGTTTTCTCTGCAGCCATTACAGGAAATTTGGGTTTTACTGTTGGCAGGGCAGAATCCTTTTGCAGGAAAAATTGAGAAGACAGAGGAAAGAGTAAGTAATATAAGTGATCTATGGCTAAAAATGTAGTGGAGCACCTTCATGAATCAGGAAGGTTTTTATTTCTTTGTTTAAAGAAAAGTTCAATTCATCCATATTCTCTATACCAAGGAATATTCCTGTAAGACATGCATATTGCTGCAGAGCTCCTGTGCACTGCTACAAATGAGAAGATAAACAGATCATCTTCTCAAAGGCACACTGAACAGCTGTGTATTGAGAATATCCATTAAATAGATATCTACAACAGAATTATTTTTTGTTCATTATAAATTCATAATAGGCAAAGTCTGTACTTTTCATGCTGACTCTAGTTTTATGCTGTCAGAGCTTTTTAACTATGCTACATTGCCTCAGTACTTTATTTTACTGCAGACTGGTCGTATTTCTCAGCTGGTTCTGTAACTCCTCAAAAAAATCATCCCATGGTAACAAAACAAATAGGTTTTATGGCTTTTTTCCCCCACAACATAAGTAAAAAAAAACCACAAAAACCACCAAAACCCAACTTTTAAAAGCAGCTAGCTTCTGAAAGATTTTGTGTGTGTGTTCCCCACTGGTCCCTTTACCCTTCCATGGAGGAAAAATAAGCAAATATTTCTCTTCTAAGCAAAGACTGATCAACAAAAAGGTTTTGCCCTGAGCTGAAAGTACACAACTAATCACATCATGAACATGGTTTTAATAGGCAAAATCCTGCATCTGCAAAGACTTCCACATTTTATTTTAGAGATCCATTGAGATTATTTTAATGCTGGTTTATTTTGAGTTTTAGAGCCCCTGTTGATTGTCTACATTTCCTGTGGAGGTCCTTCAGGGATATTCTTGTTTACATGCTAAGAACAACATTGTTTAGCATATCCTGAGCTTGGAAAACTTGGTACAAGCCATTACATAGCCCAAACAGCAGCACACAGCATAGCCCATACCCTGTCTTTTTCCACCCCAGTGCACGTGCACACTTGCATCTGGCACATCTCTTCAAAAAGTCTTTTTTTATCCAGTGTGCCTCACGATGCATGCATCCCAGTGACCTTATCTGCTGCCTTAGCTTATCCCTGTGCCCTATGGTGTTCCTCAGATGTCTGTGTATCAGTCCTCAGTTGGCATTTCAAAACAAATCCTATTGGCAAAAAGACAGAGTTACTGACAGGTGGCCCCCAAATACCGTAATGATAGGAACTTCTTTGTTATTCCCCCATGGAAGTGGGCCTGGCTCTCCCATTAGAGCTCCACCTTCAAGGTAGGTTCAGGCCTTCACCTGACTTTTATGGAAGACAAAAAGACAAGACCTCATCTGGGCTTTGCACGTGGCCTATGGCACAAGAAAACCAAAGATGTCTTTGTCCTGGGCAACAGTCACTATTTCTGGCCCTTGCTGGGAGACAAGTCCATATCTATGGTGTCATCGTGCCTCCTATTGTACCCCAGGGAAGGACACTAACTCCTGAATACCCACCAGCTCCATGAAGTGAGGGATCCTAATTCCCCTTTCCCACATTTTCTTCCCCACTAGGTAAGGCCTGCACTTAAAGGGAGCTCTTTGAGCCTCTGGCATGTCCATACTCCAGAGGAGTCTTCAGAGGGGGACTGAGAGCATTCTCATGGTCTGGGGCCAGCCAGGCAGACCAAGCCTGTGAGGGTGGGTCAAAGTTTGCCAGCCCTACCTGGGCTGCCTAGTAGGTGTAGGCAAGTCTAGTGGGAACAGTGGGAAATGCTGGTAGACCAGGGTCTGGCTTTGATCCAAGTAATTATTTTTATTCTGTAAGTCCACACACTCTTTTTTTTATGCAAGACAAGTTGCATAATGGCAGAAGGTTGGCAATGCCTCCTACACAAAGCTGCGGTGGTCACAGGGTGTAGGTTACACAGATGAGTCAGGGTGGAATGAAAGCATCTGCAGCTGCTCCAAGCATATATAGAGATCCCATGCCACAGCTACACCCTGGCGCATCCTGGTGCCCAGCAGCAGCAGGATGTTCAGCAGTGAAGAAGCTTCACAGAGTCAGTCTTTGGGCAAACCTTATGCTGGTGTGGACACAGAGGCTGCTCAGCACACTCTGCAACAGAAGAGTGCAATTATGTTTGCAGGACCCAAGGCAGTGGCACAGTGCACATCGCATAGACCCTAGTCAAAGGAGTGGGACACCTCCCTTCGTTGAGCCAGCCACCAGTGTTCACCCCCTTCTGGGTGCACACCATGTAAGCCCTTGCAGATCTGTCCAGTTATAGTGCCTAGATCCCTGGTCCCTGCAGCCCAGCTGCAGTCAGGTTGTAGAGCTATAGGATGAGTTAAGAGGGTTGGAGCTATAAGACCAAACCATTATTCAATGTGAACAATTTCATAGCTCAGTCACTCAGCTTCTCCTATTCATTTATTGTTCTTGCATGGGCATCACAGGCATGAGTCTAAAGTTTTCTGTAGAAATATTGTTTGGAAATCACTGCAGGGAGGTCTTGGCTGACAGAGATGCGCACACCCTTGCTAACAATTTTTCTTTAGAGCCCCGTTGTAGAAAGCAAAAGACTAATTAAAGGTAGTTAGGGGCCAAAAATATTGTTTCAGAAAGCAATATGTAATGACAGCTCAGACAGTTCAATGACTAAACACTCTTTGGAAAGAGACAGTCTGCCCTTAGGCCTCAATCTTTTGGGTTGAACATATTTGTCAACACCCTATCAGCACTTTCTAGGTGGCATTTGGTGCCTCTTAGAATTGGGTATAAGTCCATGTGTGTGATAATGATATATTGCATTTATCAAGGCAAATTACTCTTCCAGTAAACTTACAATAACACTGTACTGCACAAACTCTGTGACGTATATATTTCCCTGACTTCAGCATATTTAACAATTCTGTGTGTACATTGCTGTGCTGGATAGTCTTGTCTGGTTACAGAAATTCACCTTCAAAGGCCTTCCAGCTTACATATGTGGAACAGAGTCTGAATTCACAGGAGTTAAAAATTCCATCCATTTAAACATAAAAAAGGCAGAGAAAGGACTATATTTTTGAATGTCTTGTGCTGCCTAGACCATGAATGAAAGACACCAAAATACTTTGGGGAGTGCTTTATTTGCAGCCTTCTGACCTAGCTTATGGCCAAGTAAACTGAGCTTGGAAACTTGAGAGTCTTATGCAAGACATCTTAGTCCATCTGTTTAGATCCAACCAGTCCCAAAAATAGTCTAAATATTTTTCCTGAGGTTCCATAAATCTCTATATTTTCAGTAATCATAAGTCTCCTTTGCCAGTAGGGAATGTTCCCATGACACCTAGATATGTCTGCGTAATCAGAGCTTCATCATCTTTAAGAGCACAGGTTTTTTGACTCTTGTAAGGGTGTGTACGGTGAGACAAAGAGGACTGTTGTGGTGGGTTGACCCTGGCTGCACGCCAGGTGCCCACCAAAGCCACTCTATCACTCCCCTCCTCAGCTGGAAGGGGGAGAGAAAATGGAATGAAAGGCTTGTGGGTCGAGATAAGGGCAGGGAGAGACCACTCACCAATTACCTTCATGGGCAAAACAGGCTCAACTTGGGGAAATTAGCTTAATTTATTACCAAACAAATCAGAGTAGGGTAATGATAAATAAATACTAAATCTCAAAACACCTTCCCCCCACCTCTCCCTTCTCTCTGGGCTCAACTTTACTCCCTATTTCTCTGCTTCCTCCCCCGAGCAGTGCAGGGGGATGGGGAATGGAGGATGTGATCAGTTCCTCACACATCTCTGCTGTGCCTTCCTCCTCACACTCTTCCCCTGCTCCAGCATGGGTCCCCCACAGGGTCACAAGTCCTGCCAGCAAACCTGCTTCTGCATGGAGTCCTCTCTCCACAGGTCCTGCCAGGAGCCTGCTCCAGCGTGGACTTCCCACAGGGTCACAGCCTTCTTCAGGCATCCACCTGCTCCAGCATGGGGTCCTCCATGGGCTGCAGGTGAATATCTGCTCCACCATTAACTCCCATGGGCTGCAGGGGGACAGCCTGCCTCACCACAGTCTTTACCAAGGGCTGCAGGGAATCTCTGCTCTGGCGCCTGGAGCGCCTCCTCCCCCTCCTTCTTCACTGACCCTGGTGTCTGCAGAGTTGTTTTTATTCACATATTCTCACTCCTCTCCCTGGGTGCAGTTTTCTGTTGTGCAACAACTTTTTGCCCTTCTTAACAATGTTATCCCAGAGGTGCTGTGATCATCGCTGATGGGCTCAGCCTTGGTCAGTGACAGGTCCCTCTTGGAGCTGGCTGGCACCTGCTCTATTGGACCCAGGTGAAGCTTCTAGCAGCTTCTCACAGAAGCCACCCCCATAGCCCCCCTGCTACCAAAACCTTGCCGCGCAAACTCAATACACCTTTCTACGGTACACACAAGAGTGGCAGGAGAACGTGAAAGTAGAGGCAATACAGATTGATAAAACAACTTCTACCACAAATGTCCCAGAACAATTACTAATAAACCTTAGTTACAGTGCACAAAACCTCAAGGTGATGTGATGTGTGACTGTTGCAAAAGAAGCCAGGCAGAGCAGACTTATGTACTTCTAGTCAGCTGATTTAGCTAAAGGAATTAAATGCAAAGATGGACTCCCTGCCCCACCCCACCCCCAATATTTGTAATACTGAATAGAAAATGAAATGACAGTTACTTCTTACTATTCTGCTTACAATGTTTTTGTCTGCTGTATGTTTATAAACTGTATTGAACAGGGTGTGTAAATATAAAGCCCATCAAATAAGCATCACTCCCTTGTTGCCACCTCATATTCTCCTTGCACAAGTCTTCCTCTGGGCTGCTGTCTTTTAACCTTAAAGAGAAATCACGCACGTGAATAAGGGTAAGGAATAAAAAAAAAAAAGGCAACTTAATGTGACCGATGATCAGTATTCAGGACTATCAAGCACAGTCTCTGAAAATGCCAATGAGATATAAACACATCAATAAAAGAGCAAGTTCTCAACTGCCTGCCCTCCAGTCCCCTGACTCTGCAGAAGGAAGAATGTTTCTGCAGAAGAAAGAAGGTTACTGCAACTGTGAAGGAGATTCTTCTTTCCCTGGATGACTTTATGTGTTTGTTTATTTAAGTGAAAGTTCTTTCAACTGTTCCGCAGTATCAGGGAAGGGAGGAAAGGTGAGGACAATAAATTACATCATCTTCTTGAGTAAGCATGAATGATACCTGTGTAGGTTAAGGAAAGGAAATCAGGGGAGGGTTCACTGCACAATTAAGCCTGTCCAGGTGCCAGCATCTGAAATCACTCACCTGTTTATCCCACTTTTACACACAGGTACAATAAGCTGTAAAATGCAGCCACTTATGTCAGGAGAAGGTTGTCAGATTCTTGGTTTAAATATATGTGACTTCAGTTCTGCATAGCTCTGAGAAAGATCCATTCCCCTCTCTAAATGTAGCAGATGAAAGTGGGTGTAACTTTCATGCCAGCATGAAAGTGGGAGAAGGTCTAAGAGGAAAATCATCTAATGAAAAGTGAGTAATACAAAGGAGATCCCCTACTTTAAAGTACCCTTTCTTAAATTCACCTGTCAGAGGCTGAACTGCCTTCTGCTCCCTGGTATATGATTTATTGCTCTCTTACTCCTGCTTTCTGATCCTATAATATCTATCAGCCTGGGTCAAATTCTTATTTCAGCAATTCAGGTGAAAATTTAAAGCCCCCTGAAGTACTGCAAAAAGTAACAGATTTCTTGTGGATGCATGGGGTTGTAAATTGAATACAGTTCTGGTCAATAGCTTATACCTGATTTCCGTTGGCTCTAGGATTTCAAACTACAAGTCCTGCTCTCTAGCATCCATCTAGATTAATTATTATTATTATTAATTTTATCATGTTAGGACCCAAAATACCCCAGGTGCTTTTCAGATCAGCAAAGACATAGTGTTTCTCCTGTAGATTGTACAGTGTAAAGTAAAAGAGACAAAGAGTAATGAGAGCAGATAAAATACATAACCCAAGGGATCTCTATAGTAAGCAGTTTTATCAGAAATGCATTTGCCTGTTTTAATTACCATTTTTTAGCTGATTTTCCTAAGGAATTGGAGCACAGAAGATTATTCATTCACTTAGTGGTCAGTTATGCAGAGAAAGCATGGAGAGTTTTGTGGTCTTAGTTCTTACCTCGCTAGGCATGAGAGACTTTAGTAGGTAATGTCCCCTGTGTAGATTCACCAGGATCTTAAAAGGGTTGAGCTCATGTTGCAGCCTTGGTATAATTTAATTAAAAAGTCAACAGACCATGAGACATACACCCATTGGAAAGCAGGCTTCATTAATTCTGTAAATACTGAAACTGATATTCATAAACAAATTGATCTTCCCTCTCTAGTTTTCTGTCCATGGGTCAGTTCTCATATCCTTCTGACCATCCACGCCAATAAACCAGCTTTACACCCAGTAAACCCTCCCCTCCTGTATTTAACAGATTTGAACTAAAGCCTTAGTTTCAAAATCACTTTTGGGTCTGGTTAGTTAAGTGTCAAGACTAAGGGCTTGAACACTGTTGGGAAAAAAACCTGTCTAACAGCTCTCCCACTGCAATCCTGACTGTAGATTCACTGCATTGGTGCAGAACAGACAGGCACTGGGGCAATTTAGTCTCATTTTGCAGAATGAAGGTCATGCCTTGCCTCAGCATTATGAATACTTGTGCAAATTTCTTTATGATAGCCAGGCCTTAAAGGTGAAGGCATGTGATCTCTGGATATGATTCCAAACACCCTGAGAACTGACAGAGTCCACTCAGCTGGACTGTTCTGTGTCCAGTAG
This sequence comes from Phalacrocorax aristotelis, assembly GCF_949628215.1. Lineage (NCBI taxonomy): Eukaryota > Metazoa > Chordata > Aves > Suliformes > Phalacrocoracidae > Phalacrocorax > Phalacrocorax aristotelis. The sequence goes on along the minus strand of NC_134276.1, from coordinate 68,900,236 downwards.
AGGGACTTTCTTGATTACATGTCATTACTGTTTTACAGTGAGTTTATGCTGCAGCCAAAGATATGACCTCAGCATCGCCTAAGCATATTCATGCTCAGCTTATAATAGCAAAGTTGGCTATGCAGTGAGGACTTCTGCAGCAATATGTGGATTAATGCAGGCTGTAAGTCATCTTGGGACCTGAGGAAAGGACTTGGAAAGCTAATATCAATATTAATCTGCATTTGGTAAAGCTAACTTGGGTGTTTACAAAACCTTCCATCATGTCTCTGACTGTTACATTGACAGATTTGAGAGCTAGAGTCCCTGAGCAGAACAGTACTGGAAGAGTGTCTGCATAGTAAATGGAAAGCACATTTGAATAATTCTGTTGTTCGGATGCTGATTAAATAGTCCTAGCAGAAGCAATTGCAGGGTATATCCCTCCCTGCTATGAAAACATTTATTTTCAGATCTCAGCCATCAGGTTACAAAAGTTTGAGGGGACTTTGGCCAGAATATGCACCACAGGCCAAATTGAAGCTGAATAGTGCTATTGATCCCCTCTTAAGAAGCACTTTGCATAACTGTGTTCCAGTCCCAATCTGTCAGACGGTTTTCAGATATTAAAATTTTCTTGGCACGGCAGCCATCCATAAACTCTACATCTCTCTGTGGAACATAGTTTTAAATTGGCTAATATTTCATTCAAGTCCTCTTAAGGTAATAGTTACCACTTGTACACAAAATGAGGATCCAATATAAAATGCTGAACCCTTCCCTCAAAAAGGAGAAAGTCCACCCCAGATAATATTAAAATGCATAACATATTCTGCTTCTTCTATTGCTTCAAAATGCCTCCTTGCCCTCCCCTGCTTTGTTCGTATACATATTGGGGTGACATTCATTGTTATCTGCTTCACTTGCAGTCGGATACTAGCTCCAGTGACAGTCCTTTCCCATCTGACTCTTATTATGCATACATCTGGGAAACAAAAGCATATATTATTTTGTTTATAAAGAGCCCTGACATTCAGGTTTTTTGTTCTTGCTCCTCGGGATCAGGCTATAATCAGCCATCTTGAGGGGAATGAAGGGATCATGTCACCTGGAGATATTGAGAAGGGAATAAAGTTACCGCAGTACAGCCTAAGACAGAGTTGCAGCAGTCAGGAGCATAACCTATCTTCTTGGCTTCTCTGAGGAAAGCACATTGCTTTCTCCTGGCACTTCAAGCACTGGAATACATCACAGGAAAGAAGGGGAGCCCTGAATCCTTGAGTTAATGTCTGAGCAGTTCTCTTAAGATAGTCTTCTTCCTCACATTGCCATAAATGCCTAGCTAAGAGGTCAGGCAGAGCAAGAGCTTGCACTGGTCCACTTTGCAAGTACAGGAATTGAGAGAGAAGTGCTGATGCATGGACTAAAGCACAGACACACCAGCTGAAGCAAAGCTTTATATTGCTCTCAAGTCCTCCTGAGCCATTCCATAGGGAAGATTACTTAAGGCCCTCCACATAAGAGGTTTAACTAAAAAGAAGAGTAGGTGGAATGAAAAATTTTCTAAGGAGGAACAGATTTATATTGGCTGCCCTGTACTTGGGGAACCAAAACCTTCCCTCTTTCAGTCTACTTGAAGATGGGAATGCATAGGAGCTGCCTGGGATATTGAGCAAAGGATGTTGAGGCGGTCAAAGACCACCTTTTCCTGACAACTGCATCTAAAAATTGTAGGCATTAATAATTACTTTCTATGCCTCAAAGGACTGTGATGGGTTAATGTTGGCTGGCCACCGGTTGTCCACCAAGCCGCTCTCTCACTCCCCCTTCTCAGCATGACAGGGGGAGAAAATACAATGAAAAAGTAAAGGACTCATGGGTTGAGATAAGGACACAGATATCACTCACCAATTACCATCATGGTCAAAACATACTTGACTTGGGGAAATTAATTTAATTAATTGTCAATTAATAACAGAGTAGGATATAGAGAAATAAAAAACAAAACTAAAACCACTTTCCCCCATCTCCCTTTCTTCCCAGCCTCAACTTCACTCCTGACTCATCTACCTCCTCCCGTGAGCAGCACAGAGGGATGGGGAATGGGTGCTGTGGTCAGTTCATAACACTTCGTGTCTTCCACTCCCTCCTCACACTGTTCCCCTGCTCCAGTATGGGGTCCCTCCCATGGGATACAGTTCTTCATGACCTTCTCTGATGTGGGTCCTTCCCATGGGCTGCAGTTCTTCAATAACTGCTCCAGAATGGGTCCTTTATCACAGGCACAGTCCTTCAGGAGCAAGATATTCCAGCTTGGGTCCCCCATGAGCCACTAGCCCAGCTAGAAAACCCACTCTTCATGGACTCCTCTCCACGGGCCACAGGCACTGCCAGGAACCTGTTCCATCACAGGCTCTCCATGGGCTGCAGGTTCCTTCAAGGCATCTCCACCTATTGCATCCTGGGGTCCTCCGTGGCTGCACTGTGGATATCTGCTCCAAAGTGGTCTTCCACAGGCTGCAGGGGGATAGCCTGCATCACCATGTTCCCCTCCACAGGCTGAAGGAGAATCTCTGCTCTAGTGCCTGGAGTTCCTCCTTCACTGACCTTGATGTCTGCAGGGTTGTATTTTTCAGTTTTCTCACAGCTGCTGTGTAGAGGTTTTTACCCTTCCTTAAATATGTTATCACAGAGGCACAGCCAGCATCACTGATGGGCTTAGCTTCAGGCAGCAGCAGGTCCATTTCAGAGCTGTCTGCAACTGGTTCTTTGTGACATGGGGCAGCTCCTGGTGTCCTCTCACAGGAACCACCCCAGCAGCCCACCCACTACCAAGACCTTGCCAATACAAGAGGACAGCACTTCTGGTCCTTCTGAATTAATTTAATGGGTCTGTAAAAATATTTTCAGCTCTTTCAGCTCTACTTTTGACAGGGTTCAAATGCTTTCAGCTGCCCAAGAAAGAGTGAGGATCAATCCATTCTGCTACACTGACTTTGCAAGGGGGAAGATCAAAGAGGGAAAGTTCTGCCCTTCTGCAGGCTGGTGGGAAGAGGCAGAGAGGGTCTTCAATATTAATTCAGAGAGATGCTTCCATGATGGGGCTGGAGGGTTGGCTGACAGGCAACTTGAAGAGGGCTAGCTTCCAGGCTGAAAGCAGGCAAGTGACTCCATCTATCAAGGGAGACAAATGAGCAAACCACCTCCACCTTTGGCACATGAGAGGAGATCTCATCTCTGAGTGGTCTGCTAGTAGCCTGGGAGTGGTCCCAGTCACTGCTGTAACGTGTGCATCCTCCTGAACAGTGTGGGAGCACCATAGCAGGACCTCTTGCAGTCTCTTTTAAACACGCATACACACACACACAAATATATATGCATACACATGCATGTGCATATATATATACATATACTTGCATTCTGAGACAGAAATATTCAAGCCCTCACATGCCAATCCATATCCCAGCACACCTGTGCTGGTAAGTTGTCAACTTTTGTGTTTCTGAAGGTAGCTGGGTTACTACTCAATGGAGGGACTGATGGAAAAGGTAGTGAAAAGAGGTGACTTGGAGAAAATAGCTGTTTCCTGCCATCAACAGCAATGACAGTGACACTTGAAAAGTCATCCATTATCCCATAAAAACAGGTGGCATCAAAAAACACACAAACTTCTTGGGCTCACCTCTGAACACTCAGGGTAACGTGAGAAAAAAAATTAAAAACTGGAGACTCAACAATAAGGCACTCTACTTTGCAGGGTGAGTCACTCAGCAGAAAGCAATTATCACCTGATTTTAAGTGGGTGTCTGCTGCTTTCTTAAATGACCTACTGTATGAAAGGATTTTAGACCAGACTGCAATCCACACATCAAGAAAAACTTTGATTTCTCTTTTATTTGTTTCAGGACAGCAGAAAATACCAAATATGTGTGCCCTGTCAATAACAGTGGGGGCAGAAAGAATTGCATCTTACCTATAAGGGTTAGCCTGTAGTGTTTTCAAAGTAATAACAGAAAAACCATACCTCACCGTTTGCACCATGTAAGTTTTATACTCCTGAAGCTTAGCTTTACTGGATAAAATGAAATAGATTGTTTTGAACTGTACAGCTCTCTTGAAGTGTGCTTTTTCTATGTTAGTTAAAATATATGGGTGCATGTAACGCGTCAGCACATTACTAAAGCCACTATGAGATCCAGAAAAAAGCATGTTTTGAAAGGCAAATTGGGCTCTTCTCTTGGTTTCAGTTGGACATGTGCCTTCCATGGCTTACAGGTACTCCCCAAGCAACTGCAGAAGCAGTCCTGTGTGTTCTAAGTTTTGATTTAAATGCACCTATAAAATACTAGTCACAAATTCCTACTTCAAATTCCTCTTTGATTTCATATTTAAAGGAAATAAAAAACACAGGTGCAAGAGCTGTGTGTTGTGGTCCCAAAGCTCCATGCACTCCTGAGAAGAGCTTAAACACCCCAAATGTGATGTAGGAACTGCAACACATAATCCAGAATCAAATACAAGCAGACAAAGTGAATTGATAAGACTCTTTTTATCCCGTCTGTTGGGTTTTTTTTTCAGTCTGGCTAAACAACGATACAGTCACTTAAATAGCACGACAAATGCTTTTTTTGAATGAACTTATTCCAAGATAACATTCTTGCATCAAGAATATGTAGCTTTCACGCAGATGAAACAACCAACTAAAATGCTACTCAGTTGGTCCGGTGACTGCTTTTTGTAAGCAGCTGCTTCCTCATGCAGGTGAGTTGAATGCATTCAATTCAGCCGTCCATTTCTATTGAGTCAAAAGACATATTTCCAATTAGATACAGTTATTTGCAATGCTAGCACTGGCAGATTAGCAGCTAAAGATTTTGAGGTGTGTGGGGGCTCTTTTAATTAAGATCTCTCTGAGAGATTAACGGGCAAGATTTTTATTTATAACAAGAGCCTAAGGATGTACAGCATTCGAGCAGTGGCTAGGATCTCTGGAGTAGCAGCAAAAGTTTTTAAAAAATCAATGAGCATACAAGAATACAGGCAACTGACTGAAAAGCCATTTTCGCTGTGTGCACTATGAAATACTGAATGGGGTTCAGGCTTGGGATACTGATATAAGGTGCTTATTGTTTCTCACCAAACTGAGTTCCAGACATCAGTGTCAAGGTTGCCTTGGTAATTTGTTTTGCTGGGCTGACAGTCTCTGAAATCTGCCTGCAACAGATTTCTCTAAAAGCTGCATGGAAAAAAGGAGAAAAAGGGTGTATGTAGGTAATCGATTCAAATCTTCAAATCTGTTATCTCTGTCAGGTTTATCTTTTAACTGTAAAATCTCCTTAAAGAAAACTATAATTTTTTTCACTCTTTCCATAAACTATGCATTAAGAAATGTGATTATGCCAAATTTTGATAGCTGTTTGCTATGAAAGAAGTGAACTAACTGAATACTGAATGTCTCAGGTTTTTTTAAATGTCTCTTTTCAAAATATGTCTTAGGTCTATGTATGGCTTAGCCCAAATTGAAAGATTAAATACTCCTAGTAAAGGGTCTTTGCAAGGCACCCTCTATGAGTTATTTTAGGCCTCAGATTCAGTAAAGTAAATGGAAAATCTCAAGGAAATCTTTTTTTTTTTTCATTTTACTTTAAGGTATTCCAGTCTGACTGCTGGGGATAGATGGTGGGAAGATGAAAATAGGGATTACAAAAGAGAATCTGACAGGTTAAAAATACCTCTGCAGAGCTTCAAGACCAACTCACCACCAGAAGATCTGCCTTAATCCAGTGGCATACGAAATATGGCATGGTTTACAGGTGTTGGCCTGCTTAATGTTGTTTTATCCACAGAAAATATCCAGAGGGATGAAATAAGAATGAGCAGTGAGCTCTCATCTGTCTACAGGCTCTGGCCTCATAGCTACTGCTATGCATTATAAAACTCCATCTGTCCTGCCTTGCTACAGCAAGCGCCGGTCTTCCACAAATCCACTTTGGCAGCCCACCTCCCACCGCCTGCTGCCCACTCACTCTGGCTGACTTTGAGAGTCTCACCCAACAAAGCCCCAATAACTTGACTTATTAGTCACATTATCACGTCATAATCATAATAAGTATTGTTTTATTGTATATATCATACATAATTTACATATTATGTAATAAATAAATAAAGTCATAGTCATAAGTGCCAATATTAACATTTAATTTTAGTCAGTCCAGCGTAACTCCTTGTCTTAGCAGAAAACTGCTAACATTTCTTCTCCTGTGCTTCTCCTGCCAAGGGGAATAAAAAAATATACCTGTGCTTCACAAGTAGTCGGTGTGTCAACTCTTTGTGGTTTGAAGAATTTTGCTTTGGCAGAAGGCAGGGGTGGAAATTAAAGTTGGGTTAATATTTGCCCTAAAAAGAGAGTCTTTGGTGTGTAGGTTATACCAAACTGCTGCATTTTCAGCTTGCATTTATATTTGGCTCAAACCCCAATGGTATCCCTTTGGTGATGTGTTCCTTCATTTATTGTCATCCAGAACTGACCCTAAAAGACTTTTTTTTTTTTGTAATGAAATGAGGCATTCCACTCTTCTCACTTACCCCTGAAGCAGGAGTTACTCTGGGTAGCTGAAGCCACTACATGCAGACGGTTTGCTTCATACTGGTATGGTTGGACTTCCCTTTGAGTAAGAACATTAACAATACAATCTTTCGTGGTCCTTTTTAGTTCTACCTGCTGTTTTACAGAGAATCATAGAAACATATAATTATTAAGGTTGGAAAAGACCTCTAGGATCATCAAGTCCAAACGTCAGCCCAACGTCACCATGTCTCCTAAACCATGCCCTGAAGTGCCATGTCTACACATCTTTTGAACACCTCTAGGGATGGTGACTCCACCACCTCTCTGGGCAGCCTGTTCCAGTGCCTGGCCACTCTTGCAGTGAAGAATTTTTTCCTAACACCCAATCTAAACATCCCCTGATGTAGCTTCAAGCCATTTCCTCTCGTCTTATCGCTTGTTACCAGGGAGAAGAGACTGACCCCCACCTCACTACAGCCTCCTTCAGGTAGTTGTAGAGAGTGACAAGGTCTCCCCTCAGCCTCCTCTTCTCCAGACTAAACAACCCCAGTTCCCTCAGCTGGTCCTCATAAGACCTGCTCTGCAGACCCTTCACCAGCTTCATTGCCCTTCTCTAGACCACACAATTAAGTATCAGGAAAGCATAGATATTTGGACTTATGTTTCAAACCTGAAAAGTATTGGTATACTTGAAAGCTTCTCTGTCTTTTTTCTAACTATATCAATTTGTCTAATAAAAGACATATCGTCTCCTTGTCATCTTTATCATTATAAGGCCTGAATTTAGTCAAAGTCCCCAAAACTCTGAGTTCCAGCTCAAGAACAGAGCTCAGAGGGTTGTGATCAATGGGCAGAGTCTGGATGGAGGCCCGTAACCGGCAGTGTCCCCCAGGGGTCTGTACTGGGTCCAGTCCTGTTCAATATATTCATCAATGACCTGGACAAAGGGATAGAGGGTAATCACAGTAAGTTTGCCCACAACGCAAAAAGGGGAGGAGTGGCTGATACACCAGAAGGCTGTGCTGCCATCCAGCAAGACCTGGACAGGCTGGAGAGCTGGGCCGAGGGGAACCTCATGAAATTCAACAAGAGCAAGTGCAAGGTCCTGCCCCTGGGGAGGAACAACCCCATGTACTGGTACAGGCTGGGGGCTGACCTGCTGGAAAGCAGCTCTCTTGAGAAGGACCCGGGAGTGCTGGTGCCCAGCAGGTTGATCATAAACCAGCACTGTGTCCTTGTGGTCAAGAAGGTCAACGGTACCCTGGGCTGCATTAAAAGGAGTGTGACCAGCAGGTCAAGGGAGGCTATCCTCGCCCTCTACTCTACCCTAGTGAGGCCACATTTGGAGTACTGTGTCCAGTTTTGGGCCCCCCTGTTTAAGAAGGACAGGGAATTGCTTGAGCAAGTCCAGTGGAGAGCTACCAAGATGATCAGGGGACTGGAGCATCTCCTGTATGAGGAAAAACTGAGAGACCTGGGTTTGTTCAGCTTGGAGAAGAGAAGACTGAGGGGGATTTTGTCAATACTTATAAATATCTGAAGGGTGTGTTTCAAGAGGATGGAGCCAAACTCTCTTCAGTGGTGCCCAATGACAGGCCAAGGGGCAATGGGCACAAGCTGGAACACAGGAAGTTCCACCTCAGTATGAGGAAAAACTTCTTTCCTGTGAGGGTGCCAGAGGCTGCCAGTGGCACAGGCTGCCCAGGGAGGCTGTGGAGTCTCCTTCCCTGGAGAAATCCAAACCCCGCCTGGACGCGTTCCTGTGCCCCCTGCTCTGGGTGTGCCTGCTCAAGCAGGGGGGTTGGATGAGGTGATCTCCAGAGGTCCCTTCCAACCCCCACCATTCTGTGATTCTGTAAAATAACAGCTTTTTTTCTTGCAGAAATATTACTTTATTGCTGGGATTTCACATGAGCAGGGGTGAGGGTCAAATATCACCAGAAAGACAACATTTCTGGCTATTGAGAACTCCCTCCTGCTGTTCTTGGACACCTTTCTGATTTCTGATTTAAAGCACAGAGTAGCTGGTCACCCCATGCTTTCCTGAAGCTTTCACTGCAAGTGTTGAACTTCCCTGATCTAGTGTAGTTAATGAAATACTAATGGACAGAAGCCAAAGCAGCCTTCAAAGATACAGATGTAGAAATTACTGTTTGTTTATCACTGCTTTGCATAATAATATATAACAAAAGCACACACAGATGTCTCTATAATAACATAGGTAAAGCTCAAGTGTGGTGTGTGATAATAAAATTCAATAGGTTATGAGAAGTTCAATCCCACATACTGACCATAATAATTCTAAGGTGTAAAGCAGGATTGGTGGCTGGGAGATTACTTTTCTTTCCTATATGAACCTTATCTAGACACTGAGTTGCAGTAACCTATATGAGGCTTGATCCATCTCTCCGAAACTGGTCTTAGTAGATCTAATAATTACTTAAATTTACACCAAAGAATTAAAGGAATCTGTGGAATAGCCATGTGGAAATGGTGGCATTTTCTATCATGGAAAGCCTCTTGAAATTCAGAGTCTTTTCTTTATGTCTAGAAGCACTTTCTTAAGATAAAAGCTTAAAGAGTTATATAGAAATTGCTTTCAAATCTATGAAGCTCAATTAATATCGTAGGGTTCCTTTCTGTTTTCTTACACAAAATTAGAGTGAGGATATGGTTATGTATTCTGTAAAGTGGGTTAAATTCTTGTAAAGCATGACTCCAATAAATGTCTTAGGACTCTAGAAAATTAGTAGGTTGGATTACAGTTAGCACAAAACATCACTGCTTGAAGACTCGTGCTAACCTCTTGGGAGGATGCAAGGGGCTCTCAGCTTATTGCTTGAGAATATATACATATGCTATATATCAAACACCAGCAGGAAAGCAGAGGTAGATTCCAAGAGATGTCATCTGGTTGTTTTTGAAAGCTGTTGTAGCTCAGAGCAAGCAATAACCTCACGTTCATTGTCTGTTGGCGTGGTGCTGCAACAGATTAGTGCAGGAGTGAAAGTCATTATTGTCTGTCCTACAGAGGTGCAATATATTGAGAATGTCAATGTAATCAATCATTCTATGACTTTATTTCAACAAATATAATCCTTATTTCACAGGTGTGCTGATTTCGGCTCAGATAGAGATAATCTTCTTTATAGTAGCTAATATAAGGCTATGTTTTAGATTTGTGCTGAAAACAGTGTTGATAATACAGGCATGTTTTCGTTACTGCTGAGCAGCATTCACACAGAGTCAAGGTCTTTTCTGCTTCTCACACCACCCCACCAGCGCGTGGGCTGGGGGTGCACAAGAAGCTGGGAGGGGGCACAGCTGGGACAGCTGACCCCAACTGACCGAAGGGATATCCCACAGCATATGATGTCATGCTCAGCATATAAAGCTGGGGGAAGAAGGAGGAAGGGGGGAGATTTGAAGTGATGGAGTTTGTCTTCCCAAATCACTGTTATGCATGATGGAGGCCTGCCTGGCTGTGGGAAGGAGTGCATGAATTCCTCATTTTGCTTTGCTTGCATGCATGGCTTTTGCTTTACCTATTAAACTGTCTTTATCTCAACCCATGAGTTTTCTCACTTTTACTTTTCTGATTCTTTCCCCCATCCCACGAGGTGCAGTGAGTGAGCGGCTGTGTGTGGCCTAATTGCCAGCTGGGATTAAACCACAACAACAGGTTAACTTCCAACATGTTATACTTCATTTCATACTCATCAGCAGGGTCAAAATGAGAACAAGAACTTTTTTTGACTGGCTAAAATGGAAACATGTCTTTGACTATGAAAGGGTATGCTTACAGGCCCTACACCACTTTAATACAGTATAGAATATGTGGGAAATGACTGGGTACATATAGGTGAGAATTCCTCCTGTAACAATAGAAAATAAATTCCAGTATTAATATATTGAGGATGATGTGAGCTGAGAGTTTATTACAAGGCTCTAGTGTGAAAGTAAATTTCTTTAGTCTGTCTGCAAAGGGGACTTTAGGATATCTACTTAATGCATAATACCTTGGGAAGCAACCAAGGTCACATCCATGAAGGAACGTGGTCAATAGAGATGCTGTGTTGTGAAATAAAGGATCGCACAATGAACAGCTATCACTTATGACAATGCCATTCAGATCTTTATTGCTATTGATATCTCTTTAGCAAATCCATTAGCCCCTCCATCATAAGGTACAGCAGTAGCTAAAAGGAATTATTTTAAATACACAAGTGTACTTATAAAATGTTTATGGAAGTGGGCTACTTCAACTCCACTCTCCATGACCACCACCAGAATTGAGACTCCTACTCTCCTGCTCTTTTCCTAGTCTCTATGCCTGTGGGCCAAGGCCAGGAAGCCAGAGAGGACTAGGGGCTGTGAGAGGAGTCTGAATCTCCTCTTACCTCTGTCTCTGCCTGTCTCTGCCTAGGAAGCAAACTTATGAAGATCAATGCAAGTAAAATCAACTTATCACAACGAGGCCAATGTGATTTGTAGAACTCATGACTAAACCACCACAAAGGCTTTTTTTTCAAAGCATATCGCTAGTTTTCACATCTTATGAGAAAGGAAGCAAGTACTTTTCCAACTCTAATAATTTGAAAAGTAGACAGGCAAAAGGAGTGGAAATCTGTGGAAGACTCCTTGGGCTGTCAGTTGACTCTTGTATCATCCTTGAGTGCTTCCCAGTCCTGAGCTGGAACTATTTTTAGCTTATTCCTGTTGTGCAGAACAGCCCAGGTCGATTAGGACTAATTGTAAACCGAACTGTTTCCTTTACAGAAATAACCAAGCTGAGCCTACAAGAAAGTGCACATAAAGAAGAAAAAATCTTCCAGCAAATTCTGCATTACTTTTATTTATCTCCCTACTTTTTTCTTATGGACTCATTCATAATCCAGCCAAGCCTCATCTGCAAATTAGTTAGTTTTTTTCTTTTTCCTATATCATTTTGGAAGGTTGCTTTGGAATAGCTCTGCCTTGATATCTAAAAACCTTTCAGACTCCAGCCTTTACCTATTCACAGTCATTTCATATCCACCTGGTCCCAAGTCTTTCGATGTTAAATGTTCAGGTGTTGTGCTTCAGTTTGTAGTACTTTCTTTCTTTCCAGTTTCAGCAATAGAGATTATTTAATATCACAGTCTCTGGTGACTTCAGTCAGCGTATTGAGGCATTGTCTGCCCTTGGGATAAGCACCTCTGAGCTAACTGGGAGTAACCTCCCCCCAGCCTTGACTTGGAAGTGTAACATGAGGGCATTTTAAGCTAGTGCTGGCAGTCAGCTGGTGTTTAAAAGAAGCAATGCTTTCACCACACCTCTTCCCACTGCCCCTGCTTCCCTTTACCAGCAGATGAGTTCACTGTCCTGAAAGCATGGTTAGGCTACTTATTAGCCAAGCTGGTATATTAGTCCAAAAATCTTTGCACTACAGTTGTCAACATAGTCTGAGTGTCACTTCAGTTTGCTTGCAATGAATTCCATTTTCCTGTCCTCATTCTGACTGCTCTGTCTCCAAAGGTCATAGGCTTTGTATCCCTGCTCACCATGGTGGCATATGTTACCAATGGTAAACCAGTAACAGTCCTATTTTCCATGTATCCATATAGCATTATTATCACATTTCTCTCCTTGTCCTCCCTATCTGATAGCTGAGTAATCTTCTATTTCTTGTTTTAATATTATAAACTAAACCTAATTTGTCTCCACCATGGCATATTCTTGCTGCATCAATATACTACCTGATTCCAGCTTTCTTATGCCATGTACAGACTTACCTGCAATTTGTTCATGGATCCTGATCCTCCAGTGATTCAGATCAAATATTTCATAAAGCTTGCCTCATCATAGTAATCAGAGTGCATTTGGAGGAAGAGGAAGGAATGGGATTTGGGATATATCAGAAGCATACACCCAGACCAAGGCATTTGGAAGTGCTCCCAGGCAAGTAATACAGTTATAGCCTGAGCTGATCTAGTTTTTTTCACTCCTTCCAAGCTCTCTGCTTCTTCCTAATACCTCTCTCTCTTGGGAAGGAGGGGGAGATTACTAATGCAAGGAAGCCTGAAGTTTGCTTGTCATGCACATCCCTGACTGTTTCTAGTAACCTTGATCTGAATAAATCCTAAGTCACTTGAGCATCCAAGTCCCTGATTCCTCAGGTCATTTGAATTTCCTAATCAGTATTTCTAGTTTGCCAAAGTTTGCTCTCTTTAGAAAAGCTATTGTCACTTAATCCAAGACTATCCTCCATGACCTTCTACGACATTCTCATGACTCTTGAAAACCACATCTAAAATAACACTGCCTCAGCTCTTCCAGTGGTTGTTTGGTGAATAAATGCATCAGATACCATACTCAGGAATGTGTTTCTCCCTCCAGTTTTGAGTAGTATTTGGGCCCTTTTATGCATCTGTCTAGGGCAAAGAGGTCTTTTGTGACACCACTAGTTGCAGTACAGGTCTTTTTCTCATGAATACAAAGCTCTGTCTTTGCTTCCCTTGCTGAAAGCTGTACGGGTGTGCAGAAGTGTTGCTATTCTGAGTGAATGTTCTGAGTGGATTCTAGATGATGCTGCAGCAGCCCCAGCTGACTATGACTATGACTATGACTATGACTATGACTGTGACTATGACTAATATGCGCTGGCCTCACTAATCAAGGATAGCCTGCCTGGCAATCAGTTATCCCTGTGGACATAAAGACCAAGCTAATCCCAACAAGAATGATCTTCATTCAAAGCTCAACCAAAATAAAGAAATAATCTCAGAAGTCTTCTGTGAAAAAGGGGTGGATTTCTATTTAAAAAGAAAAGCCAAAACAAACCTTTTTCTGAGCTTTTTTTATTCCTCAGTGGGACAAATATTTTGTTTAACCTAGCTGTTACCTGTGGCCTGGCTGACTGATGTACCCGTCTGCCAGTTTACTTCTTTTTGATAGAATAGTAGCTTTCTCATACTTTGTGTTATGATTGTGCTTGCACTGGACCACAATCAAGTAGATTATCCACCACTATTAGACCTGTCCCTTGATAAGAATACTCTTGTCCCTGTTGCCCTTACAACTGAAGCGGAGTACAAGATTCACCCATTCAGGAGTTATGCCTGTCTGAGAAGGTGTCCCAAAACAGGTGTCATTCCAGGGAGCCCTGGATGGCAAGTGTGACATGTCTCTTCCTCCACAACTCTTTGGTGTGTGTACTCTTTGGAAGGGAGAGAAACAGGTGCTTCTTAGCATGGAATAATAGTTGCCTGTACACCCTCATCACAGATAATATTTCTTACAAAAGAAGTTACTTTAGCCAAGGGAAGAGATTAGAGACCTCTTGTAAGCTGGTTAGCTTGAGCATTTTGCTGTTGGCCTCAGGATGATCAAGAGAGGATTCTGTTCTCTGCAGAGAGGACAGGGGAAGGAGAAATGAATTTAGAAAAGAGCTTTAGATGGAGAGTTTGTAGAAAAGACAGAGACACCATGGTGTTTGTGGAATGTGCATTGCATTGCAGTTACATGCAGATGGATTTCAGGTGTCCTTTCCTTCCCCAGAGACTGTTGTTGCTTAAGCAGTCCCTCAAATCTGGCTAAGGCTAGGTGGGGATGACTGGAGCACCTGGCCTACTTTCAGCCACATCAGTCACTAGCAGCTTGTGAAATGTGCAGCAAGCCATGGAGATGAAGTTGCTCTTCACTCTGCTGACGAACTGATCTCACAGACAGTGACTTGAGCTACCCAAACACATAGCTGATGAAGTTCTGGCAAGGGTCCATGGATCAAACACCATCTGTTACTGCATAGGGAATAAATGCTGCCATTGATCTTAGAGTATCATCACACCCTCTACACCAATCTTGTGTACAAGAACAGGGGGATATTTTGTAATAAAAGGAAGACTCCAGGTTTCTGAAATAAATCTCCCACTACTTTTAGCAAAGCCTGCACAATTATAACACTTGTGGCCTTCCAGTCCCCATCCTTCTCCCTGACAACAGGGTTGGACTATTTCTCCTACAAACATCCTAAGAGACCTGAGCCCTACTCCTCCAGAGCCTCACAGCTTGCTGCATGTAGCTGGAGCACAGCATGGCTCAGGATGGGGTTGCTGACACTGTTCAAGATCAGCATGATGCTGTAGGCCTTCACTAATTATCCATACCCATGCTGCATTTGTGCTACTCTGCGGAAGATGGTCGTCTAAGTACTGTGGCAACTGAGATAAGGTAGTCGCTCACCCATTCTCTTGTTTCTTCTTCCTTGTAGTTCTGAGACCTTCAGCTTCTCTCCTGCCAACTTTATGCTGAACAAACTGCAACATCCTACCATGCTCTAACCAGCAGAAGGGCAGCAGAAGGCTACGATCCTTAAATGTATGAAAGGTGCTGAAGAGTTTCTGTGATACATGGTGTTAGCAGCTTGATGCATCCAAGTTACAGAATAGCTTGCTTCAATTCTCACTACTTTGTTATCCTCAAAGTCTTTTTATGGGCAAAATGAACACAACATACAGGCAAAGC
Source organism: Phalacrocorax aristotelis (assembly GCF_949628215.1). Classification (NCBI taxonomy): domain Eukaryota; kingdom Metazoa; phylum Chordata; class Aves; order Suliformes; family Phalacrocoracidae; genus Phalacrocorax; species Phalacrocorax aristotelis. The sequence continues at coordinate 68,885,184 of NC_134276.1, read as the reverse complement.
CAAGAATTTATTGTTATTCTAGTTAGTCCTAACAGTCTAGTCAAAGAATTGTCTGTCCAGTTATGATATTACTAATAGTTCAAATTACATAGCATTAAATGATACATACACAAACTTTCTAATATCTGCCCCTTTCTGCTACTCTCCCTCCCACTGCACCCAAGGGCCCTGAGGCTGCTGGCTTCTGAAGGTGCTCAAGCAAATCCTTTCCAGTTGGAGTGCAACATTAATCATTTCTTTCCCCTCAACCTGGGATCCATCTGTACGTTTGACAACAACTTTTAACCCCTTTTCTTTCTTCATTGGTCTGCAAGCCCATGTTACATCTGAATTTACTATCTATACCACAATTTACAGACATCAGATAGAAGTTACTTCTAAAACTATTTTACCCAACTCTCAAGGTTGCATTCCTCTGAAGACTAGTAATTGACCACTGGTGAGCTACTTATAGCCCAGGGTCCACATCCTTTGCCTATGCTTTCAAGGTCTCTGCTACCATCCCATGCCTGTAGCCCTCCAAGCTGTATTTCTCTCGAGGATGAAGTATCATTCTGCATGAAAGAACTATTTATTTTTGCTATTAGTAGGTGGTATTATAAATATACATAGAACATTAAGTGTTATGCCAGAGAGCTGTACCTTGCTAAGCAAAAGCCAAAACAAAGTAGGTTATTAAAATAATTGCTATTACTAGCTAAAATAAATTTCCAGGGAGGCCAAGCAAAGTCCAGACAAAGCCTGAGAAGTCATGGGGCCCATGTTGTTAGTTAACAGAAAGACAATACCCTGTTCCAGGCAATGGAATGCCATATTTACTGGGTTAATATGCTGTGATAGACTTTCGCAGCATATCTCCAGAACAGCGAACTGTAGAGGACGGTCCTATAATGCAGATGAGAAATAAGTGCTTGACTGTGGGAGAACTGCCTAACAAAATCTGTGTAGGCTTTTAGTTCAAAGGACCAGTCACTAATACACAGTTTAAGATATGGTTCAGTTCCCAGCTCAATCACAGCTTCTTCTGAATTTTCTAAAATAGTGGTTAATATGGGCATTGTCTCAGCCTCTCACTGATAAATGAGAGGAGTGAGAGTAGTGATTGTCTCGATTACTAACAGTAAGAAACTAAGGGAGCAGGCAGAGGGGTATGAATTCTTACTGAGTTAAATACTTTTATGTGAAATGCTTGAATCTCACAGCCTACTTAAGAAGGAAATATTTCTGCCCTCACCTGAAAAGTCTATTTTTAAATGTTATTCTCCTTCTTAGTTAGCAGTTGAACTCATTTTCTACCACTGTCAACTACTTCCGACTGGCATAAAACAAAGTGGTGGTTTTATGAGGATGTTTACACATCATTTGGACAGGGATTCTTACTGATGAAGTATTTTTCCCATCTAGATCCCCACTCACCATACTAAAGACAGGGCCAACACAGAAACAAGAAGCTTCACCACCCACTGAGGCATGGCAGTCATGTTCCCTGCCATCTGGTCGGAGGACTAGGGTTGGGTGCCAAGCTCAGGGGTGGCTGAGCAAACATCCTAAAGGTGACAACGATATCATCACTTCTGCTGCAGATGAGGAAGTGATGTCCTGGGAACATTGTCTGTGCTTGCTTAATGCAAAAAGATGGTTCTAATTTATATTGAGCATTCACCAAATTATCAGCCAGTATTTATGTGTCCCAGCCTGTATCCCTAGAGAGAGTCTTCAGTATCAAGGTTAAATGAATGCCTTGAACTATAGACTTTTTATTAGACTATTTTTAATTTAGATGTCTGTAGTAGTTTTTTAACACTATTGAGGTGAGAGAGGGGATGTAGGCTTAGTAATTAATGGGCACTGCTCTCTTTAGCTAGCTCTTGTCCTATTACCTTTGGGCTTCAGGGTCACATTCTGCTTCTGCTTGGTGAGTTTTGTCATTGACCTCAAAACTAGAAGTCTCTAGTCCTTATTTTGTCTACTGTGTTAAAATACATTCCAAAGTCACAATTTGTTCCAGTAAAAATAGTTGTTGCCTAGAGTAAGTGGGGACAAATCAAGACAAATAACTGATAAACATGGGCGGCTCTATTGGTAGTCTCACTGGAAAGTAGTTAAGGAATGAGAAGCTAGATATTATTACTGGAGCATCAAAAACCTCAGCGCAGGCAATCTGAGAATACAAACATGTCTCAGCAAGAAGTAAGAGTGCACAAGCTTTCTTTGCAGAGAAAAAAAAAGAACAAAACATAAAGCTTGATCTCTACTCAGCAGCCATCTTTGGACCTTCTTAAAAGAAAATGAAACAAAAAGCCCAGTTGCGCTGATCCATATCCAGCTCCTGTCATAAAAACCTTGAAGGAAATCCATCTAAGGAGAATGCTAGTCCCCTGCAGAGATGCGTAGCTGGGGATGAGGGAGAGAGGCGGAGCCAGGGAACAGGGTGGAGTTCTGGCCTGAATGTTTTGCAGTGTCCTCTTCAATGACCTTTCTAGCCCACTAACTGAACACCTTGGAACAATGTATCTGTGGGAATACATATCTCCTGCGGTCCATTGGCTACACCATAAGTGCTCATTTACTGCATTGCAAGGCATTTCAAAACACTGCATCTTAATTTTACTATCAGTTCTGAGCCGAATTGAGTCTTCACATCTAAGCCACTATAATTCAAAGGGAAATTTCAGTGCTGAGAAGACATTTATATCTGTCTTCTTCTATCTATGTGTTTCCTGTGTACAAAACCCTTGCAACAGCCTTCAAAGATAAACCCATGCCCTCAACTTCTGAAGTCAAACATCCTCAAACTTAGGCCTGTCATTCTCTCTCCATCTCTCCCCAATAGGTTGGGGTTATTTCCGTAGCATGTAATGCTCTGGCTCTTGAAATAAGTATGATATTTACTACTTACTCCAGTGTCAGCATTTTTAGGCCAATAATTAAACACCTTCAAAAATTTCACTGGTACTTTCTTCTTTACTACTTTGAATTTTGTATTTCCCCGTCATGATCAACTCCTTCAAATTTCCTACTGACAGTTATTCTAATATTTGATTTACCTGATGTACCCATAAGCAGGAGATATATCATGACATATCAAAACTACTGCTCATGTTTGTTAAAAGAAAAATGAGAACTGGTGAAATCAACAATAACCAGCCACCTACTAATCATCGTGGCTGAATCTCGTTTACGCTGTAGCTTGTAGACAGAGCTATGAAGCATGATACTGGGGAGCTGCTGGGAATGCCATATTGGTAGTTTTTTGCATTGGATTATTTTACTCTTACTTCCTTCAAAATGTGGAGTTGTCAAAAATGCATTTTCAAAGCATTTCTTGATAATAATTTTGCAAAAGTTACTGTGGAGAAACTAAAAAAGAAAATGTCTTGGCATTTTTATTTTGGAAAGTTTACAGATTTCAAAACTCTAAATGTTAATTTTTAATGTTATGATATAGAGCTGTTTTGACTTGTATACTTTTATATCATTTTGTGGTGTCATTTATTTTGTATTTTGCATTTTTCGTAATGCATTTGGCATTACATATTGCAAACTCTGACCTGGAGAACACCATAACTGAAAAAAAATTCATTGTTTTAATCTTTTAGAGCAACAGCTACCTAAGTATTTTCTGGCACTCTTAAGTGGGATTCATCAGGTATTAGATGGCTAGAGTAGATGAAAAATTCCCTCATAGTCAAGTCAGAGAAACTAGGTGCTGTTAAAGTGTAATTCACCTAGTTATTTTGAGACCTCAACCTTAGGACAAGAAGTGGTGCACTCCAGGAAGACTTCATTCAGTCAATGATATAGGCATCCTTTGTAATCTGAGGTAAGCAAGAGTATCTGAGACATCCGTATGGAGATCTGCTTCCCACTGGAGTGGCAGCTCAGGTGGGACAGTCTGGTCATCTCAGGTAGCATTGGACTACTGAAGTGAACCCAAGGTGTGTGTCTGGTACTTTTTGTTGAGTAGAAAAGAAGATTTTAAAAAACCCACAATTATTCAGGTATCGTAGACACCCAGGGTGGATTCAGCTGACTAAAGTTAGATGTCTCGTCCCATGTGAGGCATCTTAGGGATCCCACTTGACCTTCAGCTGTCCTTCAAACGTGGCCTGAGTTGCTTGCGTGCTCTTTGTTATATCTGCTTGCCCCATGAGGGTGTCTTAGATATGCCAGAACAGGTCACATGGCACAAGGTGCCTAAAGTTAGGTATCAGGATCCTGTCCCTTAGGTGGGATTCATTTCCAGATTAAGACACCTAAACTTAAGTTTTTATATATGCACCAAATATCCAAGATTCCCAAGGATTCAATGCAGTCAACAGAGTCTGGAGAGCAATCCAATTGGCTAAATGTAGCATCTATGGTCCCTTGGGCTGCCCTTGGGCCTCCCAGCTGGCCTGGGCTCCTACTTTGCAACATCCCAGCTCTCCCCTAGGTAGGGTGTCCTCACTGCCTGCCCTGTGCAGATTGCTCAGATTCCCCAGGGGACTTCAAATGGCACCAGACACCTCAGTGTGAGCAATGCCTACAGCTCTGCAGTGTACATGCTGACACTGCAACACTACATGTAGGTATTGTAATGTGGAACTGATGCCCACCCCTATAGCTATATTTTTATATATATAGCTATATTTTTTATTTCCTATAGGAAATAAAAAACATACATTGGTCAAGCTACTCATTACTGAGCAGGTAAGATCTTTAGATCTAGGAAAAAATAATGAGGGGTGTTAATCGCAATATTTATAAATTAATATTTAATATTAATTTAATAATTATTTAATATTTATAAAATAAGAAAAAATCCTACAACTTGAATAATATAGGGGCAGTAGTAAGACGGCATTGAATGAAGAAAAACCAGAACAATTTCAAAGTGTCATTTTACTCTGTGAGAAACCTTGAAAATTATTTCTTTTCATTTTTGCAACGGGAAATTCTGAAGCTTGCATTCAGCTCAGCATCAGAAAAGTGTGTTGGTTTCAGACTAGTCCGCTCTGGAGGGTCTGCCCTCTCTACCTTCACAACTGCACGCCCTTTCTGAGAGCAGCCATTACACACAGCACACAGTGATGTCATTCCTAACCTGTTTCACTGCAGACACCTTCATAAAAATCTGGACGATTTAACTTTGAAAATTGATTTCTCAACTATTTCTGCACAGCCAGAGGCACCAGATCCTGCTTAAACTTTGCTGAATCAAGCAGGGTCTGGGCTTATACACTGTAATTTTGGAGATACACTCATCCTTCAAAATATCTTTTCATTTTTTTCAGACTGCAGTCCTCCTGATTTTTTTTCACGCTACAGTTCCTAATAAATAACCTGGCTGACTTCCTCTAGAACTTTGTAAAAATATGGTCTGCTAGAAAAATATGTGCGCGAAATTTTGGAAAGATTGGTTGAGTTTGGGGAAAACTAGCAAAGGAGAAAATCAATCTCAGGTACCCAAATGTTACTATGGAGAAACTCCTGTCTCTGCAATACGCACAAGAAATGGTTGTTTCAGATCCTGAAGGAACTGCTGAAAAAGGAGAGGCTAATGAAATGTGTATTTGGAACATTTACTTATTCTAAATCTGCTGGCAAGTAGAAGAGACGAAAGACCTGCTTTTTATGTAACCAATTGGAAATATCACTTTCCCACAAGGGGAAGGCTCTATAGATCAGGCAATGTATATCCACATAACCACAGTTATCCAGAAAAAAATACAATCAGTTTTTTCATTTTATATATCTCATAACTGGAGCTCTGAGGAAAATTTCATACGGAATGAGAAAAGCTCCATGTAAAATTAATGGAAAAATGAAGATTTGTTAGATCCCATTAACCTGCTCACTGCCAATATGTGGCTCATACCAAAGACTTTCTGATGACTCTGGCCTCCAGTCTGGAAAATAACAAGTCAAAGAACTTTGATTATCTGCACATTATTCCAGAAGGTAAAAATAAAAGAAAAAAGCTAATTTACCATTTCACATTCCTAATGTCTAATCTGTTTTTTCCATTTCTTAGCCCCATTTGCCTTCTTTAGGCTTCTACTGCCTTTAAGCAGTTGCCAATTACCCTTTTCCTCCCTTCCCTGGTTTTCCATTGCTTCATTAAATTATATGTCTCAAACGTTCCTGTATCCTTCAGTCTCATAACCTGTGTTTCTGCTTCCTAAACTTGTTGGCATCTTTTGCATCTTAGGAGGAGAGGTGGGTATGATATCTCCAAGACACTGCATGAGAGCACAAAGCCAGTCATATCCCATGGTGTGTGTATACAGCATCAATTTGTACTGGCCTTTTTGGCTGCAGTCTCACATTTCGAATGCATGCATGTTGTTTTCTGTCATCTTTCTGTACCTTTCAGCACCGCTGCCTCTCAGTTTTTTCTTTTCTTCATCCTGAACATGTATTAGTTTCTTAGGTGTACTCTTCAAGTGAATCTGTCTTTTAAACCTCTCTAAATCCCTTTTGTTCTATCTCAGTACTTTATGGTAGCAAGCTAGTACTTGATTTGGTTACAGTAGTACAAATCTCTGTGTAGTATGACCTGCAGGCTTTCAATAATGTGCTATTTACTCGCTCATTAATAAGGCGTTCATTTTAAGAGAAACATCAGTAGTGTAATAATACAGTGCTCTTAAAACTCATTCTGGCACTTAAATCTTCTTTCCAAGTTTTCAATTCAGATGGTATCTTCTATGCAGAGTCAATTTAAGCTTTTTGCCAGTTAATACTTTGCGAAATGGGATGTTTAATACTGAAGTAAATTTACAAATATCTGCTGTATTCCTTATGTTAATTTTAGCACTTCTAACAAAACAAGATTTCTGGCCAGTATTTGTTCTTCAGCAGTTCATGTCCTCTGTAACATGGGGATCACTGGAGCCATATTTTGATTCATTCACTGGCTTTGAAAAATGTTTTATTCTACATTTTACCGAGCAAAAATCAAGAAGATCAATTAGAAAATGGGGATCTACTCGTGAAATAAAAGTGGAAGAATCCTGCCCTGTGAGCTGTTTTTTACATGATATTTTTTTCCTTTCACTTAATTCCTAAATAGTTCTTTTTCATAGAGTATTTCCAAAGAGCATTCGTTCCTTGTCTGAAGGTCACTGTAGTAAATACTTTTATCCAGTCGTCGAGTAAATTACTTTTATCTTAGCTTTACCTTAGCTTTTTATGCCTCCCAACTTAGAGCAACATTTTAGTTTACCTGAGAAACAGTGAATCTACTTATGTCAAAGTGAAATATACCGCTCAAACCTGAATAAGAGCTTTTTTTGCTTTATTTTCTGTAATCTGGTTTTATGTTGTTAGTGAAAGTGGATGGACGTTACTTAGTTGGGAGCACAGAGAACCAGTTACCGTGGCTCAGCTGGCATGCAGTAACTTGCTTACCTGCAGTAATTCAATCACGCTTGGTTATGGAGCCACATCATCAATTTCATTCCTGTAACTTTCAAGTGTAGGTGAAGCCTACAGCTTATGTAACTCTGGGAGGTGATTGCCCTAAGATATGATCAAGACCAGCTGGATTGTATGCATTCATATTTTCCAAGGTATTTGAGCAGTTTTCCTCTGTTCCTGATATTTCAACCTTTTTGATGTATATTCTTACTGATGACAGGCTTGATACCACTGTAAGTTATCTCAGTCACTTTTGAAACATTATTAATTTCATGTCTTCCTTATTTATGAGTAGACCTGCTTTCTTCCCTCTGGTAAGCTTCCAAAAGCTCTTGTATTGCTTTCATATCTCTGGCACATATTAACTCATTTTGCTGCTTTGTCTTCCCAATATCAACTTTCACTGCAAACCTGCAAAATTTAGCAGCAGTCCACTGAAAAGTTCATAAAATTTTCAAAAGAATCAAGACCCTGTTTTCAGTGATTCAGCTCCCATAGGATGTCATATTATCAAAACACAAACAATAGTTATGATTAGTAGTAAAGAGCCAGTTTCTTCCCTGAGGTCAGGAAAGTGGTGAATCTGGCCAGCTAAGTTCATTTCAACCTACTTTCTATGCAAAAGTAAGAAACGGTGTTGATTTTTTCCATATAACCATAGCATATCTCAAATCAGAAATGACCCATAAGGATCGAGTCCAATTCCCTGCTCCTCACAGGACTAAGCTTCTCATGTATTTGTTTTAGGAGTGCTCAAACCCCAGTCTTAAAAGAAAGCCTCAAAAGGGAAAGTTTACCTGAAGAACAGGCTGAAATTAGTTTTCTCATGCCTGAAATGGTGGCTCCTGCAAAGCTGTACTCATTTTTTAGGGGTTATAACTTCTCAGTTACATCTCTTTATGTATGTTGGTGATGATCATAATCTTATGTGACTCGGTGCAGATGTTCAAGGGTTTAGCAGAACTTGGTGCCCATGTTGGCCATCCAGAAGGAGTGGACAGGCTTTAAAATTTCTCCCAGGCTGCCTCTGAAAATTTTAAGGTGTTCCTGTCCCACAGATAGAGCAATACACATCATTTGGGTATGGCTAACTTTCTCCTGAGCCGGTGATGTGCCTATCCTACATCACTTTCTCTGCCAGGAGGGAGACACCAACTCTGACATTGTTACAGGTACCAAGAAGGAGCTAGAAGGTTCACAAATGGCAGGAACATGCACAGGCATGAGTATGTTCCAAAACCCACTTACTGGAGCTCAAAGCTGCAGCCAGACCTCCTCTGTAGGCCTAGACTTCAGGTGATGGTTGCAGATAAGATTCAGCATCACCACCACAGGTGGCTCTACATAACTGAGCTTGTGCTGACTTCTTAAATTGCACCTAGAAAGATAAGGATTAACTGGAATGGGTTTCTTCCACTTATGTCTTCTGTCATGCAGCTTGTATCCCATTGGTTTGGACTGTCAAGCAGTGCTAAATGGTTTGGAGCCAATCTTGCATCTTGATGCTTGCTGTCAATACAAGTCCTTTGATGGTGAGGCACAAAATAATAGATTGCGTCCTATGCCTTCAGTCTGCTTTGTGTACTAAGAATGCATTTCTCTTTTTTTTTTTCAGGGGAATGCAAAACCTTTATTTCTATTTACTTCCCCCATAGACTGTAATTAGAGCGATCAATGTGCTTAGACAAAAAAAGCAAGGAGATAACTGCGTTATCATTTTTTAACTAGGGAGTTTCCATTCTGTTTGAATGCATGTATTGAACATTACTGTAATATAATTACCGTGGTTTTTGAGTCTCGAGAGAGTTTTGCAAGTACCTTCTCAAATGAAAATTGATCAACATTAGCAACAGGAATAAAAAGTTCAACTGTGAAAAGTTTTTAAAAGCTTTTAGGGATAATGAGGATATACACATTGCCTCTGTTGACAATTCACTGAGGGCCCAAAAGTTTGCTGGGTGGAAGCTGCTTTAGCTGAGAACCTTAGAAAGAGAACCTAGGGTGGATTTTTTCTTTTTAAATGGAATTTCAGTAAAAAATGGTGTGGCTAGACTTTTTCCTTTGAACTCAAACACACAAAAATTCTTGCCACTAGTTAAGTAATTTTACACTAAGAGCTTCCCTTGTAGGAAAAAATACAGACAATTTTATTATTTAAGTTTTACACCCAGACAAAAAGTCAGAGTGGGGAGTGATAGTTTCCCTAAAGTCTTTGTCCTGTTGTATCCACTTTAGGCTGCAATATTTTCCTCTTTTCTATTGTTGCCCATCATTTGGTATTTGGCCCAGAGGCATGCCAAGCTCAGTGTCTCTCTTTGAACCCTGTGGGGAGATTACTATTGTATCATACTCCGTTGGAGGTGAGTACATACCCTTCCGAACCAATAGGACCTCTGTGTACCGGACAGATGGTCCTGAGAATTACCCAGACATGACGAGATTTGTCCCTTTCTCAGTTTGCGCCTTCTCCTCCCACCTGTGTTTGTCTTACTCCAGTGATGTGCAAGCTGCATTACTAGCTGCATTCACTGAACAACTGTAGCGGGTGTCTGAGATGGTGTTTGGATACACAGATGAGAAGCTTGATGAAAGGGCATCCTGCTTCTGTGAGCAGAGCCACTTCTGGGGAAAGACTCCTTCACTGGGGGGATTTGGACTTTTCCAGGGACTTGAAATTACATCAGAAACACATCTGCTAAGACCACTTCTTCCTGGCTTTTACTGAGGTCTTGCTATGCTTTTCATCTTTTTTTTTTTCCCGTAGCTGTTTCCACTGCTATCCAACTTGTCTTCCATTCCCTCCTCAGGTATAGTAGTTCAGTCATGGGGAATTAAAGCCAGGCATTACTGAATTTTAATCTCAGCTTTCAAATGGTGATTTGGAGAAAAATTCAGTCTGAGTTATTCTCAGCGTTAATTCCCCATGATTGAACTACTATACCTTCATTTCCAAGTTAGACTGAAAATAAATATCTGAGAACCTGAGTGCTCCAAAACCTTTTTCTGCTTAATTCTTGTACTGATAATTTGAGGGTGATTAATTAATTGTTTGAGCAGTTCTCAGAAAACAACACAGATAGCAGCATATGGATGAGCCTGTATCACCATCAGCTCTCTTTATAGTCAATAAAGAGAAATAGGTACTTTTGGTTTATGATTCATCTGATCTTTTCCAGCTATCCACTTAGGAGGAGATGGCTTGTGTCCTGCAAGTGTTTATTTCTCTCTGCTGAGAAGGCATAAAATCTAGGCGCCTCTCTCAGACTTTAATGCGCCTATTGTAGGCATCCTTGGAGAAGAGTGATGTATGCCAAAGGATTAGGACTGTGATAAATTTCTGCAGGAGATCCTTTTGTGGGGAGGATGTCTGCCCTGGCAAAAGTAATGGACAGGTATAAAACTGCTTTTTCTTTTTTCTTCAAGACCTTAATGAATTTGCTTCAAAGAAAGCAGACTAGACTTCTGTGTGTTTGCCTTTTGTAATCAGTTTCTTACGTATGTATTCTTTGTTGGACGAAAGCTTCCAATTATTTTCTGAGATGTGACATGCTTCTTGGCTTATTACACCTAAAACATGCCCTTCTCCTGAACTTGGATTCTATCTATCACAACACAGAGACATCCCCAGGCACACTCATGCAACTGAAAGGATTATATCCACATGCTTTCTCATTAAGTCCATCAAACTTGTAAACCAAGGAGTAGAAGTCCATTGCTTGTCTTTCCTACTGGCAACCTCAGTACCCTCAAACTGTTTTTCTCTCATGTATCCCTTCTTGTACTTTTCCTCCATGCTGTCCCTTCCAACTATGCTCCAAACCATCACACTATTGCAACTGCTCACCACCACCACCAGCATTAGTGTGGTCAGTTGTCCTAATATATACCTGATGCATGTGTTTGATCCATCACAAAGTCACATCTTCCCCACCCCATCCCATTTATAAAGATGCGGTTTCCTAGCCTGATCCCTGCCATTCACCCAAGTTTTTGGCCATGACTGAGATACAGAGAAATGAAGCAACAGTCAGGCCATTGTAAGTCTGATTAACAGAAGAAATATGATTTCCTTTAGGCAGAATATCCCCAAGGGGGTACATGATTTTGGGGTAACAAGTGTCACACATGTATCTCCATATGTAGTGGGATTTGGTAGTGTGGGAGACTTGGTCAATATCCTTTTCAGCATAGGATGATGCATGCTTCATTTAAAAAACAGTTAAGGTAGCTGAGTCAGTTTTGATTCATTCTTCTAATTTCCTCCTTTTTTTCTTGCCAGTTTACCCAAGACTGAACACATCCATTTCCGTCTTTCCATATCTTGGAGTTACTGCTTTCTACTGCCAGCCTCCCGCACCTGATGTATTTCAGTGGGAAAAGGCAACACAATCTCTCTTTGACATGGAAATTGTTCTCATAGTTATTTTTATTGATTAACTGAATAGAAAAGAACATGAAGCCCACATATGCCCAGTGTCTGACACTCTGTTATTATTTTAGTCCCAGAAAACAGTAGTGATCTGAGATGTAATTGTGCCAATTAGCTTCTCGCCCCTTAAGTTACACCAGAAAAAGCCCCCTCATATAAAACGAAACGCAGGTCTGGGAAGAGCTTTTTCCTCCCCATTAAGCACTGTGCACTACTGTGGAGGGCAATGTGTAACACGTGACTACGTAAGAGAACAACCCCCCCTTAGAAAGAACAGGTATTGTATATGTATTACCAGCGATTATCCATTTAATCAAGGACAAGCGTTCCCTTTAGAAGAAAATTAAGGAAAGATGGCAAGAGAAAATAGCCTTAAATTGTCTTTGTGTAACACACAACCATATATACCGGTAAAAAGGGGTAGCGTACTTCATCTGTAAAGACCACCAAAGACCCCCGAAGAGATGAAGGCATGCACAGAAGAATCTGAAGTAGAGCCAAGAGAAGTGACTTAATGCCATTACACAACCTATGTAGATTAGAATGAATACATATTAGACAGGCAGAATATGCATGGACTTATTGTATAAATATAATGAGGTAGCCGGCTTCAGTGTGCTTGATTTGTGGAAAACCACCAAGCACCCAGGCTTGCGCAACCCTGAAATAAATTAGCAATGCCTCTCCTGAGTGTGTGATTATTAACTTATTGCACACTGGGTGACAAATCCGCTTTTCAGACAGCTCTCGCGTTCCAGCATTACAAGAAACGCTTTGCACAGCAGAAGTATCTTGTGCATAGCTTTCAACAAATGGGTAACCTCCTGTAGGAGGTAAACTCCTACAGGGAGTTTTCATGCCTCGTGTAGGTATTTGAATGAGTCTGCCTGGGACAGAAGGGTATCCCAAGTCACTGCTCCCAGAAGTGCTTTCACATTTCTGTGAGTGGCCCAAGTGCCAAATGCACACTGGGAAAAGGAACTGCAATTCATCCCACCGCCTGCAGGCTAAAGAGTCAGGCTATGTCTTCCTCAGGTCGTCAGGCCGTGATGACAGTCCAGTCTGGTTTTGTGATGACTGTGACACACTCAGAAGGTGTGAGCATAGTCCCCATCTTCTTGGGCTTGGAACAGGGATGTTCCGCCCCCTGGGTGTGTTCTCCAGACCACAGCACAAAATGTAGGTGCTACACTGAAGCTGAGACAAGTGCCTTATCCATAAAGCAAGGTGTTTTGGAGCATGTGATTCAGGCTGACCACAGTATATACATCAGGACAAGCCAATGTACCAATTGGACCAGCAGGGAAGTACTGACTGATGTGAGGCTTCTCAGTGGCCCATAAAAGCAGGGGAGATCATGGACAGTCTGTTTAGGCTCAGAGACAAAGAATGTTAACATTGTAATTTTTAGGTAGAGTTTAGCTCAGCTATATAGACCACCTTTAAATCTTGAAGTAATTTCCTGTGTACCATGGCTGTTATGTTGCACCACGTTTGCCTTAGAATCTGCCCACCAGCAAAGCACACATTGCATAGGAACCTGCCCTCTTACTTGAAGAATAGGATTCCGGTTGCAGTCTCTGGTTAAGACCTTGTTCCAGGGCTCAGGTACCCTTACTTTCAAGAAATGGTGTCTTATTTCCAATGTGAATTTATCTGCTTTTCATTCCCAACACTGATTCTTGCTAAGTCTTTTCTCTGTCTAAAAGACCCGTTTGGTATTTTGTCCCCCTGAGGGTACTTGTATATCATAATCAAATCACCTCTCAGTCTTCTTTTTGATAAGCTAAACAGAGTAAATTATTTAAGTCTGATATGTTTGCAGAAAAAACTTATTTTCTGAGCACCTGTCACTCGCATGTAGCACTCACACATCTAAGCAGGACAGTACATGCGCAAAGCTGAGAAAGCAGCGTCTTCAGTATACTTTGGGCAGTCATTTGCTTTTGTTTCTCTGTCTTCTTTTAAAAACAAGCAGGTAGATAAGCAGATACTACAAACTGAAAGGTCTTTCAAAGCTCCTGTGTGTTCTGGTAGGCAGAAGGGAAGCTACTGCTTTGGGTTTGGGTAGTTTTTAAATTGTCTTACACCTTTAACAGTAATTTCTACTTAAACGCAATCAAAGTAAACTGTTTCAAATTCTGATTTGCATCCATGCTGCATTCATTTTTAACAAACTGCTGATGCAATGATAGAAAATAAGGCTTTCCGTTTAATCTACTCTGTTCATTTTAGCATACATTTCAAGAATTTGACAGGCTGTCTCCTGAAACCAGAATCCTTAAAATAGAGCCAAGATTAGGTCACTTAAGAGCTTCTGCCATTTCAGGACTTTTTCTAGGTTTCTCTTTCTATTGGCATATGTGCGTTTCATATCTGGGATATTGTTTTGGTTTGGGTTTTTATCCTTCCTTTAATATATTAGTCAGCACATTTTGAGGGGTTAAGGTTCCTCTTACTTTATACCTACATTTTCAACATCTGTTTTGGGTTGTTCTCAAATTCCTCTATTCAATATCTTCCAGTTCTTTATCTCAGAGCATAATGAATTGTGGCTTACCCTTTTCCCTAGATAATACAACCTGATTGCTACTGATGGTAAATGATAGTAATACCTTCTTTAAAGCTCCACTGCCAGTCCCAGTTAAAAGAGAAGTTATTTTAAACACAGTAAAATCTAATGCAAATATGGATCTGTAGCCAGCTTAATTTCTATTTCTACTTCAAACTTTCTGACAAACCACTATTTTCAGTAGTATTTAGTCAGAGAGTTTCAAGAAAAGGCTGATTTGCTAACACACTGAGACAGTAAAAAAATGTAACACCCATCAGAAGTCAAGGAGAAGGTGAAACAAAATGATTCTTGCTAAAGTGCATCTGAATGCAAAAGAAAATCTGGAGTATAACTCTACCACACAGTAAGCCTGAGCTGTAGTTTGGGTTTGTATGCCCTGTCTGCATGGTTAAATACTCAACCCTGACCTAGAATTCCCTCTAGCCCCATTTTCTGGTCATCAGAAGTTCTCAGAAACTGAAAATATTGCCAGTACAGTAAAAAGAAACCATATTATCTCATTCTTGTTCTGTGAGCGTAACAACGGTCAGTCTGTTTTATCATTTTTTCCTTCAGTGACAATAAAAACTTCTTTTATTGTTTTTCAGCTCATTCTGGGCACAAAGTTCCCCACTGGGGAGCCAAGTAATAAAATCTTTCTGTCCTTGCTCAGGGACTCACCTGGAGATGGCTAGGCAAGATTCCCTGGATGTGGTTTAACATTAGAGAACTGTAGATGACCACCTTAAAAGGAAAGAAGTTTAAAATACTAGTCACATTGTCCATAGAAAGATGTCATTCATTATCCCATTTGAATCTTCATCCTTCATG
Source organism: Phalacrocorax aristotelis (assembly GCF_949628215.1). NCBI lineage: Eukaryota > Metazoa > Chordata > Aves > Suliformes > Phalacrocoracidae > Phalacrocorax > Phalacrocorax aristotelis. The sequence continues at coordinate 68,869,966 of NC_134276.1, read as the reverse complement.
GGGACATGTTTCTGTAGATTACAGGAAAGGAAAGTGCTCCTGTCTGGTTTATTAAAATGGTTGGGGATTCACTGGATTTTTTTACAGCTGGGATGGTCATCTGAACTCCCTTTCTGTGAACCATGGGAGTCATGAGGATATCTCTGAGGATTGACCAGTGACAGTGAAGAGTATTGTGTCAGTGGTATATTACTGCAGAATTTCTAAATGAGCAACATTTGCTGGTTAAAAATAGAAGCAACCCCTTTCCTGTGCTCTAGATGTACAAGAACCACTTAATTAAGCTAATTAGGATAATTAAATCCCTAGGCCATCAGAGTTCTCTCAGTTCAGTTCCTTGGGGAACTGAAATGGGTTAACATGGTCACTATTTGGCAAAATGCTTCAGAGAAGCCAGGGCAGTGGAAAAACCTCTCAGGACAGCTTCTCACATGAATTAGACTGGAATTATTTCAAGAAAACTCCCCCATAATGTTCAAGCAGGGTTGTTTTGCACTCATGCTTTCATCTTGTTGTGCTTTCACATTAGTGTCTTTTCTGTTACTGCTTTGCTTTGATTTCTGTCACATCTTTTATTGTATGATTGTTGCTCTTTCAAGAAACCTGATCTGCATGAAGGTCTGAAGCTACTGGAGCACTTATAAAAAACCACATGCTACTAGGCAAACAAAAGTCTACAGCAAAATATCCCTGAACTCTAGGAAGAAGTTTGCTGCTACTTTGCTCTGAGCTTGGGCAAACGACTACTTTCTCCTCTTCTCCCCACTTTCATGCATGCTGCTTAGAGCCCTTGGCTTCCTGGATTATGTTACTCCATACAGCTTCAGTAAATGAGATGGAGTTTGTAGAAAAAGGAACTGCATGCAGATCCACAATTACATTACTTTAGCAGCACAGCTTGATGTGTTCAGCAAATAAAATGGAGTCTTCACTGTTGGTAGAAGACAAAACTTAGCTTCTACCAGAATGCCCTAATTTGCCCTAATGTTCTTTCGTCTCCGTCTTCCTAGTGATCAGTTGACTAGCCGCCAAGGAACCATGCTGTGCTGAAAGGAAGCATACAGAGTTCAAAGCACTTCAGCCTTAATGCAAAGCCCTCATTAAGAAACATGAAATGCAGTATTTGATATTGTAAAGTTATGGGCAATGAAAAAAGTGAATGCAACAGCTATGAAAAACATCACAGACAAAAAACCTTATCCTTCCTATTGTCCAAATTTAAACCTTACTTTGGTGCTTCCAAGAAAGATCCCAGATTTTGGTGAAAAGTTTTTCTGGGTTGGTACTTGCTTCTTGGGTGCAAAAGGCAGAAGGGCCAGGATGGATATTTTTCTTAAGGTCAGATTTTGTTGTGCTTGTGCAGACAGGGTTGCATCACAGTCTCTGTTCAGTCTTACAGATTTCTATGGGAAAACTTCAGAAGCGGAGGGTAACTGATACAAGAGAAGTAGAGTGTATCAGCAAGGTCTGATTAAAACCAGAAGCAAACAAAGATGCAAGAATTGACTGGTGACACTTGTATGAGACATGGTAGCTGGTTTTCGTTTTGGCTCTTGTCCTTTGCCTGCTGGAGGTTTCAATAGAAGAATTAAGGTGTTACAACTCATTTCCTTTCAGTATCATATTTAATCTCGTGGTAAAGTATTTATGCTAATTTAATGAAGCATAGAAAAGACAGGCAATGATAAATACAAAACTATGTCAAGTGGGTCTTGGATGTGTAAATTTCCCCCAAAATGCTCATCATTAATAACTGCCCTTAGTTATCCCTCTGGTAATAGCACCCTTGAGTCTGATGAGCTATTGTGGCAAACGACAATCATTTAGCTTCATTTCATCTTCCTGGAAACAGTCCCTTTGAATTTAACTCACTGAAGAATCACTCCAAAGATTTTTATGATCCCCCAAATGTACACATTAACCAAATGGCTTCATATAACTTTAACTTGGCAAAATTAGAAAATGTGTTCCCAGGACTACACAGTGACCTACACCTGACTGTTTCCTCGGAGTTTTTTTTAATCTTGGGGTTATTTTTAGCTTAAAAAAAAAAACAACATAAATGTATGTCTATGGATGGATTGTTGTAGATTAATTTGTTTGCTGGGTTTTTTTTTCCTTTTTTGAGCAAATCTACAGATCTGCCAATCTCTCTCATTAAACTAGCAGAATTAACACATATCTACAGAAAGCGCACAGCACGAGTTAAGGAAAGGTTTTACATCATTCCTCCAGATATCAAAACATTTAATTCAGCTGCAATGAAACATTGTTAAACCTCAGGTCATTTGAATGTTGAAGCAAAATATTCCCTTTAGAAATTTCACAGCTATTAGCCTTGAGTTACTAGTGATGAATGTTTCTGGAGCTGTAGAATTTCTTCAGACCCAAGAGCACATTTTACCCTAGTTTATTGTGGTCTTTCTGTCTCCTTGAAGAGGGGCCATCATTACTAATTGGCTGTGCTAATGCAGTGCAGTGCAGTGCAATACTGGTGTCCACTTTGCTCAGATTAGAATTTGAACAATATTGTTCTTTCATAATGCTGGATCCTGAATGGAAATAAAATTTGTGAGACTAGCCCCTGATGAAAATAGGCTTTCAAAAGGAAATACAAGCTGTCCTCCTCTATTCTGCTTTAGCTTTCAACATGTTCATGATATGGATGAACATACTGGGTGCATAGATATGTTTCTCTTTTCTTGATTGCAGGATACTAATCATTTTGGTGTCACTAGGAGATGGAGAAAGGTCCTTTTTCCTCTTAGAAATACATTCTGGTTTGGCCACAGGATTAAAGTATTTCTCATGATGTTTTATTAAGATGTTTTTGTTCTGATGACTCACAGGTCTGCTCCAAATTGCTTGATCTGTCCCACCTTCTGTGTCCTGTAGGCCTCCCTTCTCTCACTCTTCTTGGCTATTTAGACCATTTCCAACCCCAGACATTTTGTTCTCTACAATATTTAGTAGGATTTTCCCCACCTTTTAGCTCAAAGTCACATCCACTTCCCCCCTCACAGCATGTCAGCCACATTCCACTTTTCCTTTGCAAAATTTAACTTCTGGTAGCCCTTTATCCCCATGTTGTTCAAGTGAATATGCTGAGTGACAAAGTGACTACTCTGCCATGCCTCACCTAGCTTCTTCTAACTCCCAACAGCTTTACTCATGTCTCATCTACAACCTCTGTTGCACGCACTGGAGTAATGGGATATCCGTCTGTCTCCCTTAGCACTCTAAATCATAAAGAAAACCCTAATACTAACAGAAAAGGACGTTTGCCAACTGTAAGTGATTTCCATTACCATACTTACATGACCAAACCACAGGATGTGGTGCAAGCTTACTTGAAAATTATGACAAAGGTAGAATAGTGGACATGAGCACAGATCAACAAGCTAAGAACAACTGACACTTCTTAGGGGACGATAAGGCAGAAGCTCTCCATACATAATATCTGATATTTTCACATCCTTGTAGACATACATTAGATATACACATATAACAGACAGGTACTAGATGCTTTTTCCTTGCTTTATGTGGAAAGGTAAATCTAGGCTGGCTCTCTGATTAATTTATTATTATTTTTCTGTTGTCTAACAATGGCAGCATTGCAGCTGTAATATGGTATTACACAAATGCAGAGAATAAAAGAACATGAAGAAACCATTGCAGCTCTCATCTGGCAAACAGAAGGAGCCTGGAAAAGCTTAATACATAATTCAATAGCAAGTGGTGGAATCACAGAGCTAGCAGATGTAAAAGATTCATTGTACAAGATACTCAGCTCCTCAGCTGAGTATATGGCATGCTCTTGAAACCCATTAAAAGCATTAGTATGCAAAAATGGTGATAAAAAATCTAAAGAAAACTGTGCTCAAAATAAACTTGATTTGGGATTATACCTTTCCACTCAGGTTTTATTTACTTGTTTGTTTTAGTAGCACTTAAATACTCTAAGTACATTTAATTTAGATTTATTAAGATATTTAATTCATATAAAATAAATACTTTATAGCTGAGAACATATTTCTTCCAGAATAATAAAACAGAGAAAAACCCCAAATAACAAAATACAGTCTGCTAAAGTGAAAAAAATAGCTAAAGTGAAATTATTTAATTATAGAGATTAAGATATATTTGTTAAATCACAGAGGAACATGCTTTCACATGTAGGCTTTAAAATTGCTTATGGAGCCATGCATAGCCAAAAGTATGTGTGGTCAAATTTGCACCTACAATTATTTAGTTAGCCCTCTGATTAGCCAGCTTCTGTAGATAAAAGCATGCAGCTTGCTCTAATTCACTAGCTGTATAATTGTTCCCTTGAAAATTTGGCCAAGTAGCCATCAAATCATATTTGTCAGGCCTTAAATAATTCATATTTACCAACTGTTATCTTATTAACAATTGACAAACATTTATTGCATGCAAATTATATTGTAACTTGGATTATGTACTCAGAAAAGTAGTTTAATTTTGATGGCTGGGCAAGTTTGCTGTCTAACAAGCAGCCAGGGAGTGTGGAGGCTTTTCAAAGAGAGGCTTCACCTCTTCAAGCCACGTTGAGCATCTTCTGGCTGGTCAGCTGCAGCTCCAAAGAGCCACCCCAACCAGCGCCTTGGCTCCCTGTGGGTATAAAACTGTGAAGCCCTGTAATTTCATGACAAGTAAGCTATAAAGGCATCTCCATGGGTCTCCTCAACAGGATCCTTTGTTTTCCAGGGTGATCCCTGTCACTTAGCACCATGTAGAGCTGTCATAGTCCCAAAAATTGATCCTATTTCTTCTGGAGTTCATTCGTTCCTTGGGTCCTCTCCTATCCCCAGAAGGCCAGAAGTCAGGGGCAGATATTTCCAGACTGAGGAAGGAGGAGGAATTGCCTGCAGAGCACAGCGTGAGGCACCAGTTTACATCTCCATGCGAGTCTGAGGTAGTATGGAGGAGGAAATAGACATGAGGATCACCAGAGAGTATCTACAGGAGCTTTGTAGCCTACTGAATGAAGCACACCACTGGCAGAGGGCAAACTTCTTTTTCTGAGAGCTATTTCTAGGCTTTATCAAATATCCTGCCTAATATACAGGATATAACAATCTAGAGAACCAGAACCAGACCTTCTAAAATAAAAGACCTCTGTAGCTAGTAGGAAAGAGAGAAAACAGATATTCAAATCACTTCATGAAGCCATTATTTGAATTGACGTCATTTGTGTTGATGAATGCAATAATCATTGGCCTGTGAGCTCCCCTTCTCCTGTGCTGGTTGCTCTGAGGCTAGTGACAGGCCTGTCCCCAGTCTGCAGTCTCTAATCTTCTCTGTCCTGTAGGACCACCTTGTGTTTTCACCACTGTTACATACGACATTGGAACCTAATGGCAGAGCAAGGACCTGGGCTAGGGATGGTTAATTTGGCTTCTCTTCTACCTGTGTAAGTAAATATTGATGAATTGTTCTCATTTTGTATTTTCCTTTAAAATCTGCTTCTTTTCCTTCATACCTGAAAAAGGCCTCACATGCCCAAAAGCTGGTGTAATTTTTCCAACAATTCTTAGCTGGCCTAATGACAGACATTACCTCACCTAAAAAATATCTTGCCCAGTCTTTCTCTGCCTTTGTACCACCACAGTAAAACATTACTGTATCTAAACTAGTAGCTATAGGTTCCCTTTACAGGCAATATAATTTAAAGACGTAATTCAGATGACCTAGTTTACACAAGGATGTTATCAACTGCATTCCGGCAAGGGTAATGAGGGTAATTCTTCTATAGTAAACATTTCCAGGCAGATCAGTGTGCTGGTGGACATTGGCTTGGAAGACACTAGAAAGCTTGCAGCATTTCTCCCCCTACTGTTGGTGTTAAATGTTAAGAAGGTGGCAAGGTGAGGTTACCATAGGTTCAAAGTTCAGATCTATGGTGAGAGCAGCCCTGTCAGCAACAGCACAGATTTAGACTCTAATCATGCATAAAAAACAACATTAGGGTCAGAAGAGCTAGAGATCAAGCTTAGTACTCTAGTCACTGAAATGAACAGTTGACCCAGGTCAAGGCCCTGGCCCAGACACAAAAGCAGTATGAACCCCAGGGAGCTGCACAACAAGGCCTTCAGATTGCGCTGCCAATTTCTGCACAGTGAAGGTACGGGTGTTCATGATTCACCCATTGAGGATAACTCTCTAAAACAGATTTTTCACTTAATCCATAATGACCTGCCTGTTAGAGTATCAATCAACAGAACAGATGTTTTGCATTTCAGTCATTTGTTCCATCTTCTGGTTTTAGCCTAACCACCTGCATGTACATGTATCTCATCCTCTGACCTCCAGTCACAGGGAGGCAAATCACTGACTAGTGTCAACTGGGTGCTGGAATTTAATTTCCATGTGAAATTAAGATATTCCTATATTTGTTTTCATCCCATATTAGGATATAAAGTCATAAATTACTCATGGCATTAACCAGAAGAACCCCAGAACTTTACTTTGAAAATACTAAAATGATCCTTTGTTTCAAATAAAATTTCTCAGAGTTGCTGCATCAAATGTTCTTTTTCAGTTTTGTCAAGCCAACTAGGAATGATTCATGACTTACAGCAACTTGCGGCAGTTTAGCTTACAAAAAAGAGCCTGAGGGGGGATGTGATGACAGTTTTCAAAGATGGAAAAGGTTACTGAAAGGGCGAAGAAGAGCCAGTGCTCCGTGCAAGAAAAGAAGTAACAGACTAAAACAGCAGGAAGACTGGATTAATGTCATTGGAACATGCCTCATTTCTAGGAATGGGTTAAAAATTAAATGAGCTGTTTGGGGAAGTTTGAGGTTCCTTAAGACCATAGGAGATGAACATCTGCCAGTAAGTACCGCTGGCGTGTCTTATGGCAGAGGGATTGCACTAGCTGAGCCAGCGAAGTCTCTTCTGGACATACGAATTTGTTCAGCACCAGACTGAACCCATCTGAGCTGCCTGGTGTCCAGCAGCAATTAGTGCCCTGTGTGGTGGTGGCATTCTGGGCAGGGTCCTGATTGCCTAGCAGTGCCATCCCCATGATGTAAATCCACTAAGGGAAGCATTGGCGTGGACAGCAGAGAGAGATGTGATGCATCTTAAGTAGCATAATTCAATGAAATTGCTGTTTTCATTCAAAACCAAACAACACGCTCAGGCAGTGAGTTCTCACCCAGTTTGGTCTCTGTCATGCATCACTTTGAAAATCTAGCTTTTCAGCCTAAGCTGACAGTAGTTGGGCTTTTTTTTTTATTTCTGCTACATGGTCCAAAGGTTAAATCATTTACTTTTGAAATTACTAGTATCCCACAATGGCATCAATGAATGCTAAGAGAGATGTTTTGTTCTAGCTGAAAGGCGGATAGCAACACATAGCCTGCTACAATGCAAGGACACACACTGCTACTGGTGCTGGTCCTGGAAGCATTTCGTTTCCGAAAGTCACTGTGAGACTGTTTTGGGAGGTGGATGGCAGCACAGTCTTGTTTAAAGAAGTCTTTCTAACTGAGAGATTATGTCATTCTTGTGAAAGATTGTGTGTTGCTCTGACAACATATACTTTCAGGAATAAGCTGAGAATCATAGCAAAAGAGAGCTCATCACAACCTCTTATCTCTGCAGAGGTGTCAATGCAGTTCAAGAACAGCTTGAGTAGCTTGGTTTCTCTTGCTGTTCCCAAGGGAAGGGTGCATAGCTACAGCAACAGGTATATAAAAGAGCAGAAAACACCATCGTGACTTTTCACTCTTCAGGGAGAAAAGTCTTCCAAATCTGCTACCCGACAGATCAGCTGGTCTGTTGATTTAACTGATACAACATAGCAATTGAGATTACCATTTTGCATTGGCATGCCAATGAGATGGATCTAGGCCATGTTGCCTTTGGGCTTCTCTGGGAGAGAGAAGTGAAAGCTTTCTGCTGTTGGGAATGCTGTGGGTGGTGGAAAGATGAAAAAGAACCCAAAAGGCATTTCCCTATACTTGTTATTTCCATGAGTGTGAGGTTGGGGTAAAGGGATATATCCTTCTGTCTTCCATCACTAAGTTTAGTTAGCTAGTACGAATTAACTGATTTCCACCACTTTCTGTGGTCCTTTCACTTGGAATAGGCCCCGACTGACTCTTACCTCCACATTCATCATTTCTGAAGGAAGATGTTTTCCTTTGAAAGGAGATGCACTTCTTTGTTGCAGTTTGAGGTGGGAAAGTCAAACAGCAGAGCAAGACTGTCACTCATTCAGCTGAAAGGCTCCTCAGAAGAGAAGTGCCCTTGAGCTGACAGGTAAGAATATTGTTTTCTTCTTCAGAAGTTGTATGTAAAAAGTTTACGTTGTTCTTTTCCAGCATACATTTCCTTTTTTTTTTCCACACCACGCTTTCCTTAGCTGCCAATAACGTTGTGTGCTTAATTGTGGTGGGGCACGGCCCACTCCACTAAGATTAGGGGGAATATATTTTGCTTCACTGTCTCCGGCTCACCTTCCTTCAGTATTCTCCATGTCTCTAACAAGATTTTTCTCGTTCTGAATACAGAAACACTGAACTTAATTGAGGCTTACAGGTGGTTTGTGACTAAATCTTAAAAGCCTACTAGGAGTAAAAGTGGCCTGCATTATCCTAAGATGAGTGTTGCAGGTAGGAGAATCTATTTCCGTTGGGGAAAGACAGATCTAAATCCAAATCCTCTTGGGAGATCTCCAAGGTTTATATAAAAATTTGTGTGTGGAATAAAAAAGGAAATTGATGCCTTAGCTGAAAGTGTCCAGGAAATATGCCAAACTTTGTTGCTTTATTTGTTGACACTTTCAGAAAGACCACTGATCTAGAAGACTGTTTCCCTTTCCTGAAGCTGTGTTACTTTTCACCAGATTGATTTTTTATCAATGTGGTGTTCTCTGTCCTAGAATCCCCAGGACTACCCTCAGAAATACTTCTAAGAAGGCAGGGCCTTTATCTGGCAACCAGGTTTAATGAAGTGTCATGTTTGTGAGAATAGGCAAGTAGTTCCAATTTCTTTCCCCCTTTATTTTTTTTCTGCTCTGTGACTTTCTCAGTGGCACAGGTGATACAGATATATAACACTAAAGATACCTTGATTATAATTATAGCTATTTCAAAAAACAGATTAAAATCACTTGTTCTTGTCCATTGTTGCAAACGTTTGGCACATATCTCATGACAAAATATTAATTCTATTTGCCTGTTCCTGAAAGCCCATGCTGCATATAAAGAGGAATGAAAATATCCACAGATAAGATACATTTCACTTACTGATTGAGTGCATTGTTTTATTTTGGACAAAATTGTAAGTGAAGGTGGTGTTTACGAAAATGAAGTATTATCAGTACTAGCTCTAGCCAGGCATAATGCCAGCAAGTTGTGGAAGAGCTATAGGGGAAAGCCTGCTTGAGTGCCTAATAGCCTGATTTTCAAACCCCTTTCTATTTCAGTCCTGGCTCTGTCTTGATTAAAGAGTGTCTAGTTAATGAACTATTATCACATTTATGGTCATCTGTTAACACAAATGAATGAGGATTAGGATGAGGCCACCAAAATCACACCCAGATATCAGAAGGGTTTTTAACGATTCTTAAATTCCTATTGAACTTTAAAGAAAATTATTAGGAAAATAAACATGGTGTCACCAATCTTAACAAATAAATACTATCAGAGTGTATTCTTTCTTTCCTCAGTTGAAAATCACATGGCACTGACTGAGAGCTATGAAAAATGCTCTTCCTCTCACAGCGTGTGTCTTCTTGGCAGCTTTCACTGACTGGTTTCATTGGCTATTTCTGCATTGCCTGCAAATCTCTTACACTGTTGTTTACCTTGTACTTTTGGAAAATGCTTTATTTAATTCCGTTTGAATTTAGAGGATTTCTGGACTTTGGTTTTATTGAAAAAATCATGCAGTGCATGAATCTCTCATCCTTGACTGCCAAGTTTTCATTAGAGTAGAAGAGAGAGAGTGTTAAAGCATGTATGTAGGTACTTTAAGGCAGAATTTAAGGAGTAGAGAAGATAGGTTAAGACACAGAAAAAACCCTACCCTTCTCCATCATCATCTGGTTCTGGTCTTATTTCTCTATCGTTCTTTTACCCATCTTGGTCTAATCCACACATTCAGAAAAAATGATCACTGAATTCAATCACTAAAGCAAGGCCTGCTTTTTACCAAATCTTCTGACAGCACACAGAACTTCCTGTACAATCTGTAGCAGAGCTCTGAGAACCATTTTCCTTGAAAATATTAAAATATTTTATTCTTTTTCTTAGTAGTTTATCTCTTTGTAATCTTTTTGTAATCTCTCATAAGCAGTATGAACTAATAGTTTTGTTTAGATTCAGGGTAAAAAGAATGACTTCATGATTCTTAGCTAATTAAAAAAACCAACCGTATTAAATCTTCTGTCCAAAAAGAAAAACATTGTTCTACAGTTATTTGCTGTATTGGGCTTGCATAGCAAAGTTTTCGTAGCAGGGGGGCTATGGGGGTGGCTTCTGTGAGAAGCTGCTAGAAGCTTCACCCATGTCTGACAGAGCCAATGCCAGCCAGCTCCAAGATGGACCCACCACTGGCCAAGGCTGAGCCCATCAATGACAGTGGTAGCACCTCTGGGGTAACATAGATAAGAGGGGGGAACAAAAAAAAACCCTGTGTAATTGCAGCCAGGGAGCGGAGTGAGGCTATGTGAAAGAAACAACTCTGCAGACACCTCCAGGCACCAGAGCAGAGATTCCCCTGCAGCCCATGGTGAAGACCATGGTGAGGCAGGCTGTCCCCCTGCAGCCCATGGGAGTTAATGGTGGAGCAGATATCCACCTGCAGCCCGTGGAGGACCCCGTGCTGGAGCAGGGGGATGCTCAAAGGAGGCTGTGACCCTGTGGGAATCCCACACTGGAGCAGGCTCCTGGCAGGACCTGTGGACTCATGGAGGGAGGACTCCATGCAGGAGCAGGTTTGTGACTTGTGACCCTGTGGGGGACCCACACTGGAACAGTCTGTTCTGAAGGACTGCACCCCAAGGGATGGACTGATGCTGGAGCAGCTAGTGAAGAACTGTTGCCTGTGGGAAGGATGCATGCTAGAGAATTTTGTGGACAACTGTCTCTTGTGAGAGGGACCCCATAGTGGAGGAAGGAGCAGCAGAAACAATGTGTGATGAAATGACCTTAACCCCCATTCCCTATCCCCCTGCGCTGCTGGCAGGGAGGAGGTAGAGAAAATCAGGAGTGAAGTTGTGCCTGGGAAATAGGGAGAGGTGGGGGAAGGTCTTTTTAAGATTTGTTTTTATTTTCTAATTTCTCTACTCTGATTTCATTGTTAATAAATTATATTAATTTTTCCCCAAGTTGAGTCTGTTTTGCCTGTGATGGTAACTGGTGAATGATCTCTCCCCATCTTTATCTCGACCATCAAGCCTTTTGTTATATCTTCTCTCCCCCATCCAGCTGAGGAGGGGAGTGTTAGAGTGGCTTTGGTGGGCACCTGGCATCTATCCAGGGCCAGCCCACCACATTTGTCATTCCTCTGATTTACTCTAAGGCTTTTGACCTGTTCTGTAGTAAGCAGTAATCAAGTTAAAACAAAGTGTTTGAGCACAGATATCAAACTCTCATATTCAGGCACCTGAAGCTGGAATGACTCAAAGATACTGAACCTATGTAATTGATAAAAGGGAGATCAAAATCTTCAGTAAAGAGGACAGCTAAGTGTACACATACAGAAAACACAATACTTTTAGGCACTATGGTGCAAAACACTGACCTTATTTTTCATTTACTCTGGAATGTTTTGATTGGAATTTGCCAGATTTAAGCATTCAAAAAATGTGTCTCTTTCCCTCCATCCTGCCACTTTGGAGTAACTGACGTTATGCATGCATGCATACACATATATAAAATGTCTCTGTCAACAGAAACTGTCCAACATTCATATATCTGTCATGATATTGCATTTCCAAACAAACTTCTATTGCATTTCCAAATATGAAACATGATGCCCATAATCCAATAGCTGATGAGAAGTCTGGTGAGATTCTGGTGGCTTTTGGTATCACTGTTGAATGGTGAGAAACCGTGAAACTTACAAGAGCTCCATCACCTTCAGTCCATGGGTCAAGATCCATTTCAGCCCAGGTTGTCCCAGGACAAAGTCTGCGTTGCATCATGGTTACCAAAGCACCAAGCTGTGGTGCCAGCTGGCTGCCTGGACTGTCTGATGTGCAGGGTTAATAACCCTGCACATGTAGGAAGTTTCTGCTCCAAGGAGCAAGACTGCAGGAGTCAAGCAGCCTAGACTGCCTCAGATATTGTAAAGCCTTAGCTCTCCAAACTGGAGTTTGCTGTAGGCTACAGAATTTGGAAACCATTGTCCTTGAGAAATAGAATAAATTAAACCCTCATTTCATATTAACTCATGTCCTGCAAGCCCACAGCCCCATCACTACAAGTACGTTTCCCACATCCTGCCCCTGCCTGCAACCTCTCCAGTCTCTGCAAGAACTCCTCACCCTTCCACCCTCCCACAGCTCCACTTTTTCTGCCTTGTTTCCCTTTTAGCTATAAAAGAAATTGTATGTCTCATGACCAGTTTGATGCTGTCTGGACAACAGGATAAAAGGAGCTCACCACTTTCAAACTCAAGGTGGAATATTTCCCTCTGTAACACATTATTTTAGGACTCTCACTCCTTCGTACAACCACTTTCCATGAAGTATGTCGGATTTAACTATCTTTGAGACATCTTAGTGAAAGGTAATTGAAATTATGCCAGCAGATTTAAAAGATATTAGAAGGTGATAAGCAGACAGATGGATGGAGAAAATGATTGCCTAAGCCTTGTTTCTTAAGGAAATTAGGCTAAAACCAGGCTCTTTTCTCTAATTTAGCAGAAGGAAGTTATTTTAATGTCAATAACTACTTTAGAAAGACTTGGCAAACCCCAAAATGTCCATATAGACTTATCTTCATGTGATAGTGTTTGGAGTCGTGACTACTGTCTATGTAAGGATTTAACTCACTGTGTGTAAAAGTTGCCATGGCAACAGCACTCTGCAAATAATTATATAAATAATAAATGAAAGATTTTATGAGCGTACATTAAAGCTGCAGTTCTCATATAGACTTCTTTTGCTACACAAATTAAAGGGTCACACGGAGTTTTTCTTGGTATACATATTTATTTGCCTTGCTCAAGGAAGTAAAACATTTGCTTTAGGAGGTGAATAGTAAAAATTATTAATCCAGAAGACAAACATTGGCTAAACCCCAGCTGAGAGATAATATATTTTATGTTTCTTAAAGCCAGAGGTCAGAAGCACAGGTTCTGAGCCTTTCCCAAAACAGTGAAGCAAATTAAAGGGTGCCTTAACAAGACCTCTGGGATTCCACCTGTACAGACAAATTCCCAGCAGGTGCTGAACCACTAGAGAGATGCTTTAATGTCCTTTACACTCCAGATGAGGCTTTGGCCACGGAAAAGGTGCATAACTAATATATCTGGCCTCCTTGAATCTCTGGCTATTTTAATCCAGCACATGCTGGCTACAGCTAGTATAAATTAACCTGCTCCCTACCATTTTCTGGTCTTTCTCCAAGTACACACCTCTGCTCTTACAAGAGGGAGTCTGAGTAATCATCCATATATATTTCACATGTTCTCAGGGCCATGTCCTGTAGTGATTCTCTGTACAGAGCTCTGGCTGAACACATGCAGAGTTGTCTACACAAAGCACTGGGGAATTGGGTGTTGAATATTTTCATCAGAAGGTACTGAAGTCTCTTCATTCAAGCTATGGGTTTTTTTGTGTGTAGGAGTGCTCTTTAAAACTGAGAAATGGAATTAGTGTTTTGGCAGGAGGGGCAGGGGTAAAACTATTGTTCACCACTTAAAACTACTCAGGAAGAAAATGTGCATATGTTTATTGGATGGGTTCATCCATGATGACTGCTATTTTCAGCAGTCTTGGTGAATCAGGAGGCATTATTTACATGTGCAGCCTGATTGCTAACATTATTCTATATTATCCTCAGTATTTTGGATTAACGAAGAGGTAAACGTGATCCTTGACTCATCAGTTCAATATTCCAGGCAATTTTGAAACATGCTTTTTCTAATTGTTTCTTTAGGTCTATCTAGAATGACTATGAAGCCCGTTATATTCAATGTGTATCATATTTGTGTGTGTACTTATATGTATATTTTTATATTTATATTTTATATATCTATAATGTCTATATAGAAAATATATAAAATGCACAGTTAATAGAATCAAACAAACAAACAGATTAATCCAGCTAGGCCCAGTTCTGAACTTCAAATCATTTGGATGAAAATATCTTCTGCTAATGTTTTCTGACTTTTCAGACGACTCCGAGTTGAAACAAAGAGCCACTTTTCAACATGGCTTTAAGGTCTAAAAAAGTGCTTTATTTTTGGACTAAAGCTGAAAGTGAGTTCAGAGCCAGGATTTTCATAAGCATTTTCCTGAAACCAGCTCCCTCTTTTTTTAAGCCAGGAGACCAATAGCCTAAATATCTCCATAAAACAAAGCTGGCTGGCTGTCAGGCAAGCTAAACCCAAATTCTTTAGTGCAGGAAGCCTGAATCCAGCAATGTTTCTAGTTTGAGCACATGAGTAATCTTATGACCTTATATTGTTAGTCTAAACTAACATATGACAGTTCTTCCAAAAAATGAGCAGGAGACCAGTCCAGACTATGAAGCATTGCTGCGATAACCTAATGAGGGAATGGTAGATCAATTGCTTTTTTTAGTTCTTGTTTTTGAATTAAGGACTTTAGGTGATCAATCAGGACAGAAAATCATAGCTGACAGTAGTAAGGTCTGTATTTTAAACAAAGATGTGCATCTGGTTAAATATAGGATATGAAGCCCTGTTCTTTCAGGTGAGCAGCATCCAAAAGCAGGAACCCTTTTAGGTCCATAACTATTTAATTTCTTGTTAATGATTCTCAGAATGTTCCACCCATGATGGGTCTAATTCTATTTGCTAAGTTTGCTTTGCTGTGTCATAAGGGACAGTAAGGGACCACCTAGGTCAACATAATCCAGGTGTCCCCAAAGCAAAAGACATCAAACCCTCCTTGACACCATATAACAGTCTTCAGCCCTCTAGTACAATGACTGAAATTTCACAAAATAACTGCCTGCAGGAAGAGAGGACTTAAAATTGAGAAATGCAGAGATATTTTTCTGGAGTGAAAATGACCAGCTGATCTTCAGAAGTGGACCATGCACCGTATTACAGAAAGCAAAAATCACAAATCAGAGGTCTCTGATGGTATAATGGGGGAAAAAATTCCTTCCTGTGTCCAATCACACAATTGGTTTAACCCTGAGTACATAGGCAAGGCACACCACTGGCCATAAGACAGTTTGCCATCACTAGGAGCAGCTGCCCATGAAATGCCCCATTTGCTACCTGTAGCTGGTTTTCAGTTCTCCAAAGGAAGTAAAACACCACATTCCTCCCCACTCTTCCCCAAAGCCAAGTTATATATCTGCAGTAAAAAAAAAACAACCAACAACAAAAAACCAAACTTCTTCCTGTCCCCTGCACGTGGTCAAGACCCCTAAAATACAGTATCAGTTAAAAGGACTAGCAATATGTGGAACAAGCATACATGACAACGTCTCCTCAACCCTCACTTGCATCTACCAAGAAAATCAGCATTGGAAACCTTAATTGCAGTCTTGAATTACAGGTTCCCAGATTACTCTCACCTTGTCATAGAAATATTATCAGCAGGATATCAAGTTTCATCATGAAGCCATTACAGATTTTGGCCCCCTTCTCTTCTAGCTGGAAGCCTGCCCCTTCAATGGGGGAGTGTGCTCCTTCAACGTTTAGAAACTTTCTTCATCTTTGCCTGTCTTTCCTTAGCAAGGATCTGTGAGACCCAGAGGAAAGCCCAGTATTGTGACCAGTGTGCAGCAAGGCACAAAGCAAACACAGTAAGCCTTGAATGAATAGTATTTTGTGAATTTTTGTACCATTCTGGATTGGCTTTCTGGGAGGTTACTGCAGCAGGTGAAACTGCAGCATGCTCCCTATGCTGCATGTTTCCCCAGCTAAGACTGCTGGGTTGGCCTGGCTTGCCACTGAGACAACAATACATAGCAAAAAAAATTGCAGATCCTATCAGTACATTCTCTAAAAACACCATATTGAAGGCAGAAATATGTAAACTTCAGAATGAAAAGCCATAGAGATTTTTTAGCACAAAAATTGCTTCCAGATCCTTTTATTTTATTCCAGCTGCTCTAACCTCTGCTAAAATATTGTTGTGCAAGCAGAGGTCATACCCTCTGCTAACTGACAGCTCACTTGTCCTCTAGAGAAAGGAAAGCTGTGCATGCGACATGCAAGAAGGAAAACATATCATAACCTGCAGTCCAGAGTAGCTTGAATTTCAGCAAAACCACTGGGAAAGAAGCTTAAATACAATGCTGAGGAGCTGGCCTAGGTCTTTTGTCCTCCTTCTAACTTTTTCTTAAACTGATCAAATGCCTTTACTTTTGACAGTTTACTCTGTCTAGCACTTTTCCTCATCTATTACTAGTTCACGTACCTTCGGCTTCCCAATGCAAATAAAGATCCTAATACTCTGCTTTAGGGTAGAACAATTTAGATTGCTTTTCCCAAGGAAGAAGTCCTAAAGAGAATCTAGCACAATGAACGGCAACACTAAATTATATATTGCCTCAGCTTTTCTTCTTCCAACTTACAACTCAGTGCCTGTATCATAACACTGATCCCAGCAACAGTCAGTTAACAGCACCCATGAAACCCACACAGATTAGAAAAATTTGTACAGGTCTAGATCCAACAGTAGTAGAATGTCAAATAGCATTTTTGAAAAAGATTGCTTATACAGTGGGTTTTTTTCCTTTTGCTCATTAGAAAAGCTTTTATAAGCTAACTAAATAAGCTGAAAAATTCTTTCATATGTATGCAGCAACCCAACAATAAACACTTCCACACACTTTCATTTTATTGGATAGTAGCACATTTGGTGAAATTTATTTTAAGTGTCTTTCCATTTGTTACTTCACACATCAGTTTTCCTAGCACTTGTGTTTTTCTGTTTTCCCACAGAGTTGAGTCTGGCCCTGGGACTCTGGTCATTGCTGTCCCTGATGCCCTCAAAGGGATAATAATAAGCCTGAGGTATTATATGTCTGAATTACAGCAGCAAACACTTACACACCAAATCCAGCCATTTTTTGCACTGTCATGGATGCTGCACATTTCTAATGCTGTATTTAAAAACAAATCTTCTTATTTTCTAAAGTCAAGCCAGGTTTATTGTCATCCCTTTCAGTATTTATAGGTTTGGATTAGAATCATGTAACCATATCCATTAGAAAATGTGCACATTTTGAGGATACTTCTGCCAGAGCACTTGGGCAGGAGCAGCCAGTTTTGACAGGGCTCATGCCAAAAAAGGATTCTTCCACAAAATATATGATGCTTACAGTCATTTTGGATATTTATCTTATTGCGTTTATATCTTGCAATAACCGATGTGACATACTCTGTATTTTTCCATGAAGACCTTGCTAAGGCTGGCTCCTTTTCAAGGTACACCAGGCGCACTGCGTTACTGCATCACTTCTGCCACTTGGATTCCCATAAAAGTCACGCATCTGCCTCCACCATCACACTTCAGCCTATTTGCAAGCACTCTGTGCCTGAGAGGAAACCTGGTCTTCAGAAAGAGCAACTAGCATTTGCTTAGGAAGAAACCCTTGTACATACAGGTCATGACTGGTCAATCCAGCCCTTTGGGGAATTGCCAGACCCCTTGTGAACTCCCCATCCAGCTACCCTGTCGGTGCTTTCAAAACACATGAGAGCCAGAGGGCGCACAACCCATATCCAGTAAGTCCATTAGTCCTCTCCTAATCTGTCCAGATCTGCTGCCTTTGAGGAGAATGACTGTGTAGTGCAGCTAGTTTCCCAAAAGTACTGGACTTTGTGTCTGCTCAGCACAGTACGTACGCACCATAGCTCCAGCTGGGCTCTGTGCTAGTCATATCCGGAATACAGATGTTGAGTAGACAGGTGACAGACATTCAACTTATAACAGCTAGCAGATTTTGGGAAAAATCTCAACTAAAATACACATTCCTTGAAGTCCTTTAGGACCTCTAATAGGGTGAAGAGAAGACGCCATGTGGAAAAAATGAAATGTTGATGTTTCACTGAAAGTCAAATTTTTCTCACACTGAGGCTCTGGAGAAACCCTGCTGAAGGAGCAGAGCTCCACAGAATGGTTCACAGACACAAAGCCATAGTGAAACTCATGAACAGAGCTTCTTGGGAAGCAATGGGAGTCACTGCTGCATCAGTCAGTTGCAGGTATCGTGACCATAGGCAGATGTGTACTCTTCAGCGACTTTCTAACAGCATACTTCTTTAGTTATGAGTTTTGCATGTGGTTGCCATCCTTTTCAGTACTGGAGAAGTTTTGCCAGAGGAACTGAGGTGATCTGAGAAACTAAAGCAGACTTATGCCTGAAAACTTTGAGGGCATGGAAGGATGGTTTGTTTTAAATTTCTTTATTTTATATCTTTTTAGACCTCAGTTTCAATTTTAAAATGCCCCAGCCCAAAAAGCCTCCAAATCTGACAGGTAAATGAAAAATACTGAAACATATTTTGGTACACCCTAGGACTTTTCAGTGAAACCTATGAATGCTGTGAAAGAAGACAGAGCTTCAGAAACAAGTAGCTGAAATGTGTGTTCTTCTATGAAAGTTATGTGAGCTAAAAGAAGACTGAGTTTTTAAGAATTACTTTTTGTCAACAGATGGGTAGTAATCTAAGATGCAGTTTCTCCAAATTTTTAATTATCTCATCTATCCAGCTTCTCCCACAGAGTCTTAATTGACATCAGAGCTTTGCCAGTGTCCTCTGCTTCATTGTTTGTCTTGTTATGATTCCTAAATACAAAAGGCCATGATTTGTAAACCCTAGAGAATTTATGAGAATTATCTGGGGGGTTGATTTATTCAACCTGAATTCATTCCTTACATGTGAAAGTAAAAATCACTACTCTCAGAAAAAAAGGTCTACAAGACCAGCAAACAATTCTAGAACTAACAAAACAGTATTGCAGTCTTTAATTCATTCTTGAATCTCCCAAATCACAAATAACACAGCTATGTAGAGCAGGATCTCTGTGCTGTAGTAGTCAGTCTAGTACCAGTGAAACTGTTGATCTGGCTGATAGTCTTTAGAAGTACAAATAAATTATGTGTAAAGACAAACGAACCTTAAGGCACATTTCTTCCTCATGTACCTGCAAAGACCTGAATCAAGGAATCCGTGTTTTTTGTTGAGCATCTGGTGACAGAAAATAAACCTATGTATGAAAACACAGGAACAAAGATGAAATCTCAGTGAAAAAAAAATACTTCTAAAAAAAGAAAGAAGAAAGGAAAAGAAAAAATACCTGTGGAGAATTTCCCGAATTGTGTGATATTATAGACTGAACTCTGTCCTTGTAGTATTACATTTCAGAAGAGAGAAAATCCAGAGGTAGGAAAAGCTCATTCTTTATTATCATTTCTACCCCCTCTGTGGGTATCTAAACATGTCTTTTTCTACACCTTCCGACCACTATGTATTATTTTCAATTTTGATGCTACTGACTGTGATAAGGGAAATATAGAATAGTGATTTTGTCAAATGTAACAGATGGAAAAGGATCCTCTAGCTGTGTACATTTCAGTTTATACCTGTTGGAACTACAAACACTAGGCAAATTACCACCTTTATGGCTTACACACCATCCACAGGAAAATCGATAGACTTTCCTAAATGTGGCAGATCACCCTGGCATTGGCAAGGTATTCCAGGGTGGAAGTCACCCAAAAAACTGGCTTGCGAGCTCTTCCTGGAGGCAAGTGGAGCTGGAGGCACCCCTCCATCAGAGCCCCACGTGGAGAGGCAGCTCCAGCCCTGCGCTGGGACAGTGCAATGTCATTCCCCTCCTGGTGTTGGCACCCAAGGACAACAGCTTTGGGGCTTCTCCCACAGCTGATGTTTGTGTCCTGTTTGAGGACAAAATCTGAGCCATGCTGGTTTAGATTTGTTATAAATTGTTATAAAGCTCCTTTTAACACACATCTCTCCTCTCTACAACTCAGCCTTTGAGGCTTCCAGAGCACTGAAGGGATGTATATGAGAGATGCTACTTTGTCTTCTCAAAACAGGCCCTGGAATCATGAGCTGATTAAACAGATGAAAATACACTCAGTGTCGAAGGCAATTCATTTGCATGGGCTGTACTAGCTAGATAACCAAGGTAGTCCTATTTAGAGTGTTTGTGCAACCAGAACACACTTTCCAAAAGTCATAAGTATTCTGGAAACCAGCTGAAGAGCCAGGGATGAGCCTCATTCTGAAAATCAGGCTTTATTTAAAACTTCATCTTGCATTTGGCACCTGTTTCTGATCTACGCCTCATCTTTACACCGAAATGATAGTGCATGTAATCTACAGATACCGACTCTAAATTAGCTTCTGTCATAGCACGGAAGGTGATTTACTTGAAATGAGTCAGCATGCATTTGAAAGTCTACAGTGCACACCGAGCCCATATCTTTTATTTCTTAGACTTCCATGGGGTGTTTAGTTTGTGCCAAGAACGAGGCATGTGGCTGACTTGAATAATACTGAGAGATAAGATAACGGGCACATCTCTGGCCTGGGTTAAACACCTGCCTGGAGAACTTCTCATCACCGCACTTAAAAACTGTCTCTAAGCAAAGAGTCATAACACACACATGCAGCAACACCACAAGGGGCTGTGTGGTGTCAGCAGGAATCCTTAAATACCCCACAGTTAAAGAGCTTCCCAGAGGTATCAGTTATGTAGCTGCTGCTCCATTCTTACCACTCCTGTCCTGCAAAGGGCTGCAGATCAGATGGAAGCCCTCAATCAGGGTTTCCCTCATGGCATTCTGCTGTCAGGCTGCACAGTAAATAAAGGTGCTAAGGCTGCAATTAGGCTAGAGCTGACCTTCCTTTCTTTCTCTGTCCCTGCTCTCTGTGCTGCTGGGTACTCGCAGTGGAACGCATGCCGAAGTGCAGATACATTGACTTACCTCCAGGCAGCTCAGGAAAGCTAAGACAATTTGTACCGGCAGAGGATGTGGCCCTGTATTTACAACTGATGTAATTCCAAGCGTAGTCCGTATTAATAAGGCAGGCAGAAAGCTGAAGGAGGGCAATAGTTCTTACCTGTGCTCATGAAATATTAGTTCTTTGAGTTATGCCAAGGACAGCGTGGAAGCTGAATAACTGATTGAAAATATATGTAAGTCAATTTGTCCCCAAAAGCCCCAGAATAAATTGAGTGTGCTCTTCATTGCAATAAAATGAGAGCTGGGGCTCACTATTATTTAAGGCAAAGAAGGTGATGCATCTGTGCAGCCTTGTATTGGATTTTCTCTATTGACAGGAGTGGCAGCTAGCAGCGGTGTTTGTGTCCTGGTGAAGGAGAGTGGAATGCAGCTTCAGGCCCTTACCTTCCTGCCAATGAAAACATCTTTTCAAGATTTACTGACACTACCGATCCTGAACCGTAACCCAAATGCGAGAACCAGTGTTATTGTTAAAAACACAGCTCCTGTCTCCAGCAGACATCCTTGAGCAAACATACATTCTGATCAGAGCGGTTGCTGCTCTTTCCCCAGAGCTGACCTTTCAGGTTTTCCTGCCCTGTTGGGGCAGGTCGAATAAGAAAAAGAAAATCTTGATTTGCTTGTCAATGGATAGGGACTTTTCCTGAGTGCTTCCTGACCGTCCTGAGAGTTGGGGCCCAACTCTGTAGCAGGAAGCCTGGCAACTTCAAAGCCCCCAGCAACCCGGGAATAAAATCAAGGCAGGTAAAGGCTTCCAGATGCTGAGCTCTGCAGCCAGGCAGTTGGAAAACCCAAGCAGATTGAGGAAACTTGTCAATTATGGTTAGGATTGTTTTGACAGGGTATAGCATTTTGATGCACTGAGACAAATTATGGATCTGTTCCCATGCAATAGGAAATTCCATTTCGATCTGATGTAAAATTGCTTGGGTGGGGGGGAGGGGAGAAGCAGGACTTTCTGGAGCACAGGGATTCTGGGATGTGCCTTCCTTTAAGAGACAAGCACCCAAAGTCTGCTGCCTAAGACACTCTAAGCTTTCTGAAAATTGTGCTAGGTGTTTAATGCATCTTTGAGCACTAAAATACATTAAGACTCTAGTTCTTGGGACCAAACTGATTTTCACTCCTTTCAGCTCCCCTTTACAGTCCTTTATGAGTAAACATTTGGCAGCTATTTTAAAACCCTCAGGTACACCAACAAATCAGAAGCTCTGTAGGATAAATTGCACTTAGGTACTAATGCCATGATTTTAAAAGTATGAGTATCTGCTCATGAAGAATAGGAATATTTCCTCTTGAAAACAATGGAAAATATGCCTTTAAAAGTTTGAGCCTAAATCCCCACACTTAGGCTATTCTCAGCACTATATTGTGCTGTTGGAACGAATCCATTTTTGCTCTCCTTGAAAACACATAGCCCCATGCTGACTTGCATATTGTTTAGACAAGCCTAATGCTCTACCCTTCATCTGGTCTATTTAAAGAAAATCAATCAGCATTCCTCTGATGAACTTCATGGGCACTGGTGTTAGACACTCGCTTAGACTTGTCTGCTTAATGGAACACATTCTTATTCCAAGCACCTTTTTTTTGAGTAATAATGAGACAGCTATGAGTTTACCAAAAAGGGGTCATAGGTGAACAACAATTACTGGGCAGGAGCAAAATCCTTCTTAGGCAGTCACTGATTGCAGGTAGGAATTCCTTTCAAGGCTGAGCAATTGCCTTAAACACCTACACTTGTACACACACCGGATTAGCTATGCACCACATAAAGAAAAGGAAAAAGATGCTGAAAAAATCAAGGAAAAGAAGAAAGGAGAGGCAGGCAAAAAAAAGATGCCAAACAATGAACATCACCCTTAGATGTTTGGGAAATGATTGGGTTAAAAGCAATTCCCTAATTTACCTTTTGAATTTCTACTGAGCTGTATGTCTCCTAGCTTCCCCTCCCTAGCTTTTTGTCCATCTGTCCACCCTTTGATTGTAACTACTATGGGTGAGGAATCTACCTTCTTATCTGTCTGGAAACTGCCTGGATTTAATTTAATCTCTAAAACCTGTCAAGTCTGGACAAAGTGAATCTATACAGATAATTTGAGGTCTCGGGCCTTTTGGATGAAGAAACCTGCTTCTTGTAAATTGGCTCATTGAAATAAAACAGTGAAGTGGCAGCATGCCTGTGGTTGTTGTTTAGGAGTGTTTGCTGACAAGCACAGTGTAGAATATGCTGTGTACCATTCTGTCCATGCAACTCTGCATTATTATACTTTAAAACTATAGTAATAGCATGAATTTCCAAAGGAGAAACATTTATGCTTTGAAGTCATAGGGAATTTATTTTGTCTGTGTCTTTTCTTTCCTTCCACTTGTTTTCTATTGAAAAAAAAAAACCAAACAACAAACAACCCAACAAAATAAACCCACACAAAGAAGAAAAAATAGCCTGTGGGGCAAACCCACCCCCAATGACATCAAAAGAATGATTACTGGTTAATTTCTGTAATAAGGTTTCTGTGTTCATTCTGCATTTCTGGTGGTCTTTTGAAACCCTCTCATTATGCCAGCAATGTTCATACCTGTTAGTTGTGCTAGAACCAGCAGGTGAAAGAAATTGCCTGGGGACAGCACTCGGGCAGTGATGCACTCTGACCCATTACAGTCTTCCATGCAGAAGGGTGGCAGCGGAGCCACTCAGCCAGCAGCGCTCACTGCTCCCAGCACAGCTCAGCGACAGCCTGGAATCAGGTCCAATCTCTCCATGACACCAGGGGTGAAGATAAATCTTCATAGACAGAGCCACACAGCTCCATTAGTACAAAGGTTGGAGTCTGTCCCTCTGACAGACCCACAGACACTGTATTCACACACACTATGTGAAAGAGAGTTGAAAATTCATCAGTGAGAGGCTTCTCATCTCTAACACCCACGTCTCTTACGCACTGCAAGTTGCTACAGTCATGATACGAACCAAGGCATCAATAAATGAGAAGACTACTGTCTCAACAGTCTCTTTCTTCTAGACAATCTTCATAGGCTTTGCCTTTGGGGAGGAGACGACAATAAAAATGTGGGTTTACTTTCAAGATGAATTTTAAGGAATGGAAATTAACATTAAGGGAACTGCTGTTTGAAAAAGGCTACATATCTCTTAAACACTACTGGGCCAGTAAGTGGCAGCCCACAAAAAGACAGAAGAGCTTGTTGCCATCAGCTTAGTCACCCATTCAGCATTAGGAAACAGGGAATGAAGTGACCATCTAAGGAGTTTTAGCTCATTTTTCTCTGGGGATGCTGCTGTGAGATCATCCATTTGATCCACGTCAACTGAAAATGGAAGAGTCATAATGCACCAAGTTTTCCTAAGAGCAGAAGTCCAACGGTGAGAGGAAGTCTAGCGGTTCATTGCTTCAGGGTGTTCCTGACATGTAGCTGCAGTATGTTTGCTTGGACATGTTACTGGGTTGTTCCTGTATGGACATGAAACGTGGCAACAACAAAAAAAAGGCGG
This sequence comes from Phalacrocorax aristotelis, assembly GCF_949628215.1. Lineage (NCBI taxonomy): Eukaryota > Metazoa > Chordata > Aves > Suliformes > Phalacrocoracidae > Phalacrocorax > Phalacrocorax aristotelis. The sequence goes on along the minus strand of NC_134276.1, from coordinate 68,845,262 downwards.
GGGGGGGTGGTGGAAATAAACTGCTCCGTGTTGAGTGAGACAAATATACAGCATGAGAAGGATGTAGGGACAGGAACTGCTGGGAGAGATCAAACTGCCTGGAGTGAGACTGAGAGAAACAGGTTGAAGACGGAGGTGCTGTAGGAGAAGAAATAGAAAACAGAAACAATGAAAGTGGGAACATAAAATTAAAACTGTGGGACAAGCAACAGGTGAAAAAGGTGCATGCAAGGAAAAGGGCAAGAAAGCTATGTGAACAGGTCACCTCCATCCTGCCCTCAGCAATCAACCATTCCTGATCAATATTCTGTGCCTGCCAGCAGCTGAGAGCAAGGGTTTTAAGCCAAGGTGAAAACCACTTGCAATGAACTATTGCACTGTGATATGACTAAGGGGGAAGTTTCCTCTTCACTTCAGGGAGCTATTTGCCTACATACTGCTTGGTTTCCTTATAAATTGGATCTTAACAAGTGTAACTGAATGATATTCCTCTTGCTCACCTATCTGTATCTAATTCTTTTTAGCCTTCTGCAAAGTGCTTTTCTTGAGTGATATCTGTCATGGGGTTACAGAACTGAATTATGTATTCTGGTTTTAAGTGTTAGTTTGTAAATGTTTCCTTTTCCAATCCATTTTTTTTTTCTTTTGAGCTCTAGCATCCAACCCCTGTCTTCCCATCTATTTTACATGACAGTTTAATATCACCTTATACATTTCCTCTCTAGACTAGTCATAACAGTAGCTAGCCAGAAAAAAAGTTTACATAAGAAGTATCTGTTATAGTATTCTTCTTTTTAGAATTTTTTTTTAAAATACTTTTTTAGCTCTCATCCTAACCTCAGATGGAAAGCTTTCATGTCAACCACCACTTCATTACTCCACCTGGACCATGGTTTTACCTTTTAGTGACAGGGGTGACCAAAGCTGCATAAGCTGTAAAATGTGGAGACAGCATTGACTCACAGGCTGTTTTCAAACCCTGATATATGCAGTATCTTCTAATTATCTGGTTTTATATTGCTTCTCTGCCCAGGGCCAATGTTTTCCTGATATTTAAAGACATTCTTTTTCCTCTTTGTTTCAAAGGCAAATTAGGAAAAGCACTTGAAGAAAAATGTTAATATTTCCTTTCAATGTGAGTTACCTTCTACTCCAGCTTGCATTTGACACTATTCCGGCTACTTATATAACTCTGGTAGGTCCTTCCATATTTCATCTGAAACTTCTGGTTTGGTCATTAGTAGCACTGACAACACCTTCACCCGATGGTTAATTACAATCAAGGAACAAAGATGACAGCTGTTTTAGCAGAGTCACTATGGCATTGTTTATTTTAATTAAGAAGGAAGCAACAAGACTATACCTTTTGCAAAAGAAAGAAGGAGATGCATTCTGAAGAAGATTAAATCAGTGGAATCTGAAAGGAGGATTAGCTATGAAAGCAAATATGTCCTATGAGGAAGTATTTTCCTCTGTGGCGGATGCAACCTGAGACAGAAAAAATGCAGAGAGACAAAACCTCTAAGCAGGTAGCCTTAGGAATGTCTATAGCAAATCAGCCAGCAGAGTGGTGAGAGAAGCCCCTTGGATTAAATTAAATAGGGTAAGCATGTTCTTTTCTTTCATTTCTTGACCCATGTCTTTTATAAACATTGGCAGCTGTGTTGTCAATTTTCTTTAAGTAAATCCATTCTTTCCACTCTCTCCCCCACCACTTTTCCTTAACTTGGCTTGAATTAAGAGCGATTTGGGCTGAGAGCAAAACATTCCTTCCCCGGGGGTTTGCACGAACCTACAAACCAAGGTATTGGGACACCTCAACCAGACACCTCACCTCTCCAGTGCTTTACCCAGCTTACCCAGTGGGTCATGGAACCCCCAAACTGTAAGCCAGAACACAACTTGGTTTCATGGTGTCAGGAGAGGAGACAGGCACTGGCAGGGGTAAACGAAGAGGCCTTTCTAGCATGCAGAGAAGCATTAAAAAATATGCATGCCAGAACCAAGCCAGCTCTGTGTCATACTTCTGTAAACCTGAAGTGGGACATCCAGTGCCACTGTCAGTCCCTTAAATTCATATTTAAGTACTTGAAAGGATAAACTTCAACACCAGAGCATCCAAATTCAGAACAGAGCACTCCCTATCTGTATCTCATTGGGAAATTATCCAGGATTCGATCCAAAACATGGGCAAGAGTGATTTTTCTTACTGAAGACACCCACAAATATTTAATGGAAGCACAGAGAGATGTAAGGAAACAACTTCTTTTTAAACAAGCAGCTATAAGTAGTTTATTAGACACAGTCTTAGACAGACTTGTGTTTCGTATCTATGAAAGGGACTGTGTGCCCAAAATGTGTTTGTGTTGCCCTGCCTGGTTCACTGATCTAATCAAAGCTATTATATCTCCTTATGAACCTGCACTCACATATTCTGAGACAATCACAGCTATTGAAACACTGTAGTTCTTAGCTTACCAGAGACAGACCAGGAATTTATATGTTTAGACTCAGGCAGAGAATAATTCCGTCTTTAGGGGGAAATATATGTTTTGTTTTGATTCCAATTTCTATGAAAAACTTTGCTGTTTAAAGGAAAGTCAAAAAAAAAACAAACTGGGAGAAATTACTGTTCCCCATGTAGCTCTTGGAACCACATCTCACTTGGCTGGCCTCCTCTGAGTCCTCACCAGGCCACGGGCACCAGTATCTAGGGCTGCACAACGTCCAGGCACCCACCTCTCCCTCTGAGGCACAAGAACCCCAACCAGCAAGCTGGAAGGCAGCTGGCACGCTTCTGGTTGAGTCCAATGAGGGCTTTGGTGAATCCTTGTCAAAATTGGACAGACTGCCACTTGCAGGTTTCAACACTTTTCCATTTTATTTAGAAAGAAATCTTTCATTTTTTGTTGTGTCTGACCAGGTTGTATCATATAGGGTGGATAAAGATAAATCTTTGCAATACGTCGGTTTGAATAATGCTCTGAAGCCAAACATCTGGAAATAGATATTTTATCAGTGTAGCCTGTGTCAGACAAGCTAATGTTGATACTATAACTGTTCCTACCCTTATTTCCAAGACCTGGATCATGTTATGGGAATTGCAGTGCTCATGGCAAAATGACTGATATGAAACTGCAGGAATTTTAAGCCCTTGGGGGGTAATGGTATGCTTTAGTAATCTGATACAAAACTGAACTTCATGCTGATTAAGCAGAGTGGCCATCTTAAAATGATTTCCAGAAAACATTTAACTTCTAAAATGCTTTTTGTTACAAGAACCTTGTAGAGGGAGCACAGACTCTGCTTCTGGCATGAATTAATAGTGAATTGGCTGGTGTGTTAACAAAAGCACCCTCGTCCTCTTTGTCCCTCCCTTTGGGCATCCCTAATACAAATGCATCACTAACTAGGCAGCTCTTTCTGACAAAATAAAGAGGTTTTAACTTGAAATTATTTTGCTTTTCACTGTCACCCTCCCTTCTCTCCTGTTTTTCAGGAAAGACTGATTATCACTGGTATTACAGCTTGACACAGAGAGGGACATTTTTACTATTTCTGTTCAAGGTAGAGGACTGGACCTTCCACTGGGGAGGGGTGGGGACTAGACACGTCTCTCAACAGCAGCCTATTCAAACATCCTGAACATGCCTCCTACACCACTGTACATTCTATATGTCCTGCAGATCAATGAATACAGAGACAAATGAGAATTCCAGTAAGTCTTATAGGTAATGGGCTAAATGACCCAAGCAATATATACCAGCCTTGTAGATAGGAAGATATACTGTCTCCTGTAATGAATGTACCGCTAATGTCTCCACTAAGCAGAACATGATTTTCTACAACTAATCCAATGGCCCACTCCTAGAGAACATTTTATAACTATGTATTTCAAATCTTGATCATTGGGAAATCCCAAGCCTTGGCACAAACATGAACAGCAACGATAAATTAGACACAAACAGAGTGTAACTTTTCAGGATCCCAGTCTCTGACTAAATTTACTGGCTGTTTGCTGAGGCTTTGTGACTAACGGGAGCATAAAATATTTTAGTCAACTGGCAAAGGGAGGACTCAGAATGATTGAGAAGTACTGTAACCGTCTGCTCTGATTAACAGTGGGGAAATTACTCTTAATGCTGGTAACAAATGCCATTGGTAGTAATTCACTAAATAGCAGCTCTATAGGCTCAAATCATGTCAAAGTTTAGCTAGAAACAATGACTGACTAATCTTGGCAAGTTCCAGACTTTGCTGTGCTTCCCAATAGCTGCTTGAAGACACTGCAGGTCGCAGTGGGCTGTGCACACCCATGCCTTACAAAGGATTGGAATGGCTTTTTTATCAGCTATTACTCTTTCCTTCAGCTGAAATGACACATGAAATATATTTATGTTTGAAAGCAAGCAATGCTCCTCTGCTGCCTCCAGGGAGGTGAGTTGCCCGCGGACCTGGTGCTACAGCAAACTTCAGTGCCGGTCTGTGAATTTTGCCCTTCAAAAAGGAGAAAAACAGTGTGGAGTCTACTGGAATCTTTTGAATCCCCAAAAGGGTTACCTTCTCTTCTCCTGCTCCCTGCCCCCATGAGACATCTTCACATTTCCACCACTGTAAAAATATACACTCATGTAACTCTGTACCAGCTAAGCACACCAAACTCTGGCAGTGAATGGATCCATTCCTATTGTCCTGTCTAATATGCCCTTATGTGAAACACAAATGTAATGGTATTATGCTTTATTGCAATGAGGGAGAGTCATTGCTCCCATAAGTTATGGCAAGGGATATAATGCAATAGTTTTGCATCTTTAATTATTATATTTAACAATCCATAGTGACATAAGCTATTACAGAGGTCACTACACAGCGCCTTCACTGGAATCCCAAGTATTCATTTCAAATAATTCCATCCTACCCTTTCACAGCACCGTGATAAAAGGCTTTTACTTTCTCATATGCATACAAATTTGGGGTGAACTTCATAATACTGTGTTGCTTCAGCTCAGCATGTCTGGTACTGAACTTCAGTTACAGAATGTTGCCTCACTGTTTTCCTAGTCTTCGGCATTTCTAGCACATATTTTGCCACATGATTTGATACAGCTCTTTTTTTGGTACTTTGAGATACGTGTGGTCCAAACATGCTGCATTTGACTCATTGACTTGTCCAACTTGTTTCAGACTTATTAAGGATGGAATATACTAATGTTCGCACAAAGGTTGTGCGACTTTTTCATGAGGGAACAAAGCTGGGTCCAACAGGAGGAAATGGTCAAATGCATTTTTCCCATGGCGAAAGGAGCCGATCATTTTCTCAGTCAACCTCATGACTGTTCATAGCCATGAACAGCTAGACATTTCTGCTAATGTGGCTTTGGTCAAGCAGCACATGAAACATCAGGCATTTGAGCAAGTAGTTTCTGGTATTGGCAAAATATTGGTCTTTCAGAATATTCAGATATTGAATAGCAGTGAGCTGTCAGTTGAAGCTTCAGAATAACAGTAAAGAGGAGTCTGCTTGGGAGAGGGGGGAGAGTTGTTTCACAGACATGAGCTGCAAGAATAGATACTGGCAGCACTCTGTCTATAAACGGTGAAACAAGAGAAAGGGGAGTACTTAAAGAAGCACATGCTATACTGGAAGAATAACATAGTGGTTACTTGAACCTATCAGACATACATTCCAACAAAAGCAAAATGGCTTTTTATTCCCAGACTGGTAGCAATGTATTCATTCACGCTCATCATATTTCCTATTTTCATTAGAGGAGAACCATTCTGCATGCAAGTCGTTACAAATAAAACTTCAGCCTCCTAAAATATGCTTATCTCACAAGAAGCTGCTGTTAGATAGTTTAGTCTAAGTATGCTATAAGTGAAATAAATACAATGCATTCTTAATTTGATAGTTTGCCATGTGATGCATTCTCAATAATGCATTTTCATTAAATTTTACTGTTTCAGCTATCTGAAATAAGTGTGCAGATATGAGACTTCTGATCTTTTCAGAGGTGAATGACAAAAAAAGACTTAAACGCGTTATTTTGTTTATAGGTCCTGAAATTATATTTTGAAAAGATAGTGGGTGTTCCAGCTTGCTCCCTTCTCAAAAATTCATTCTTTAGAAGAACATTCACATCTGTCTCATGTTCACACACCCACTTGTCTGTCTCACTTATCCACCCTCAAACTTCTAATGAAGTTTCCTCTTCCCCGGAGACCCTTGTAGTAAGTCCACCCCACATTGCTTCACATCTTCCCTGCTACAAAGGTTTTTTCTGTAAGTAGCCAAATCTCTTTGTCCCTGTCCTAGATGATTTGGAAAGTACATTTGGACTCACTGAGATTCATAGTTTGTCATGCTCTTGAGCCTAACCTCAGAAAAGTATCTTATATGTCTAATGCCAATATTCATTGTTTACAGGTACGTCAGATTATTTTGTAGAAGAAAAGCTATATTTTCATGCTGTATAAGTCCCCCTCAGTATTTACACAAGTTATGTCCTATTTCAATGCTCAGTTGCAGCTACGAAATGGCAGCAAATTCCCAGCTAGTGTGCAGCTTTCTCATTTGTGGTTGCAAAAGAGGCAGAGTAGCTGAGTGTTTGTTGGGTTCAGTTTTTTCTTTTTTTGAAATGTTGTTTAAAATACCTTTCCTTTTATTGCAAAGCTATGATGAAGCATAAAAGAAATAACAGCTAAGAAATGACAGTTCCACAGAGAAATAAGCTCTTACAAAAAGGTTTTACTGGAATAAGACTTTTTGCTATAATGGTTGCTGCTAGCGCTCTGACATCCCTTAAGCAAAAGTGAGGCAAGGTTCTTGTACAGCGTGAGTGGAGTTGTCACAGAGCCACATGACAAAACCAGCATCTCATGGCCTAAGCAGTGTCTTGGCATGGGAGGTCAATAGGTAGACATGGCAAGGGAGGATGGAGGAGGCTAGAGCCGTGCCTACTTCTGCTGCCAGAAAACCATACCTTGTTTAAGTCCAAGAGCAAAACTATTTTGGGTTGCTTCAGTTGTCATTTAGATATATCCTCTGCCTTATAGACAGTCTCTCTGCCCCAAGAAATTAACTAACAGTTTGTGCTTGGAGCAGTAAGTGGATCTGGTTTGGGCTTCTCAGATATATAAGCTATAAAATGGTGTCACAGATAGAAGGTGGATTTCTGGGACATTTTTAAAAACTAGGACCAGATCTGTTTTCATGAGGATATTGTGTTGCAACCTAGTTAAAAAGTTTTTGTGGTATTGCTTGATCCCTTCTGTAAAGGCAGTTTTAATGGAAAAAATGGGAGAGCAGCTGAATGGAAGGCATAAAGTTTAAAGCTCCTGTTTTCATGGACTTCCATTTAGAAGCGTGCTAATATGTCTGTTAAAATAAGCTGCTAAATGGGTCAGTAGAATTTTATAATGATTCATTTAAGAAAATAGTTTTTCCAGAATTTTTCTCCAGGAAAAGACTGGAAGGGGAAGCAGATGTTTACACAGCGTGACTTTTGGATGTAAAAAATTTAAGAAGCGCCATCTTCACTTTTAAGGTCTTCTCAGTAATTATAATCAATGCAACTTGAAAGACAAGATTTGCAACAAGAAATTCCCTTAAAATTCAAGGGAAAACAGATTTTTGGACTTATGCATTCCTATGCTAGTCTGTTCTGCTAATGTGTGAGAACAAAACTAACTGCATAGGCCAGGAAATGGATTGCTTGGATGTAAAGTCCTTTCTGAATGAAGGTAAAATTAGCACTTTCACTCTTCATTGCACGGAGTATTGTGTGTTCAGTTACTCTTAAACCAAGTGGTTGTAAAATATCACTGCTGTAATGTGTATTCTAGTTGGGCAAACAAATTATAAATTAATTCGAGACAGTTGCAGGTATCAAAGGATGCTTTGTGCTTAGATCCTATCAACATGTATATGTATGTTCATTTGATATCTATTATCTAAAACATTGGCATGTCCTCTTGTATAGCAGGAAGTGGGCTGAGCTGAAGAGTTAACAGGAGCTCAGGTACAGATATTTGCAAACTTGGAAGCCAAAATCACTGTAAATTATGCAATGTCTTGTAAAACCTCATATTTTCTCACTTGAAAGTATCTACTTTGAAAAGAGGTACTTTCCAGGCTGTTTGCCCGAAAAGCAAAGCTTAAAAGACATTAACAGGAATAAAGTAATATTTTAATATGCTTCTCTTGCTGTGCCTAAAAATGCAGGTGATAATCTTACCCTTTAGACAATGTCCATAGTAATGTAAATACAAAAGCCACCCCCAAAAAAGAGAGGTGAAGCATGAATATGCGAATGCGCCTACTTATCTCTCATGTACAGCCACCATGGCCTTTTATTTCATGCTCAGCTAATACAAATCTGCATTTGAAAGAAACCAATAAAACTTCATAAAACACAGAATTTCCTTTATTTAAAATCAACTGAGTTGCCTTTCTATAGTTTCAGCTAAATCTATTAAAATCACACAGAATGACCTCTTAAAAAGAAAGCAGTTACTTGAAAAAGTAACTTACCATGACAATACATGGCTGTACACACTTTGTAAAAGTGTCACTTTTTCAGGCAGAAAGCATTTATCATATCAAAATAGCTATTATCAAATAATCTGCTATGGACTTCTTACACAGAAAGGGAGCTAGAAATCTTCCCATTTGCTTTTTGGCAACATCTGGTTTGCAGTCGACAGAAGTACAGCTTCCCAGCCCTTACTATGAATATTCTTTCCTTTTGCAAAAGTTTGCCTAGGCCAGCTACAGCCTTTGGCAATCTTGCAGGCAAAAATGACACTCAGAGAACAAAGTGTTATGTTTGTACAGTGTGGATTCTTTGGAAATCTAAACCTTTAACCTGTTCGTATAACATCCCAGGAGGCTGACTGGTACAGAGAGAAGTAAATGAGCAACTCCACTTGACGCTGAAGTCTAAGTCTCACCCTTCCTGATTATTCACTGTTTTTCACTGAGATTTGTGTAGTCATCTGCATGCCTCCTAAGTGGGAGGGAAATACCACTGAATTAAACCTCCCCATTCGTTTCCACTACTTGCAGTTCTTTCTATATCTGCTTTACAAAAGTAGACTTGACTGCACAAGAGACACTTCATACTGACACATGGGTGGCGATTTCTGGGCTATCTGGGGCTTTCGTATGAGTTTCTATATTTGCCTGTTGGACCTCGCCATGTCTTCTACAAAAAAAGAGGCTGTCAGTGAAGGCAGTTGGCCTCCCCAGTCACATCACATTGCTTCAGAGGTTGTGCAGTTTCTTCACTGAAGAAAGGGGCATAACTCTTTCAATGGCCCTATGGGGCAGACTTGGTGCCCGCTCTGACGACTGCTTTGGAGAAGTAAGAATAAGCTACGTGAGTGTTATGTGGTAGGCAGTTTATGTACTACCTGATTAACTCTAAAGTAATTTTTCCCCTCTGATTTTCTGTCCTTACACTGTGCTCTGTGGGGATGGTAGCTATGGGGGGATATCAGTGCTCCTCCTTGAATGAGGAAGACACACGGCTGCTCAGGGAGCTTCTAAGCACTCAACTGGAAGCTGGTGGTGGCTGGCTTCTTCACCAGGCAAACAGGCCTGCTTCCAGGGGAACAGCAAACGGGGGACATCAGTAACACATTCAGGGCCATCTTCAGGGATGGGCCTGCAGGACTGAGGTCTTGGACTAGTGTTAGCTCCAGAACATTCAGGAAATACCACTCCAGCTGCAACAGGAGTGCTGTGTGGGGTCACAGCTGATACATGTGTGATGCAGAGGTCTCAACAGCACATGTGTAGCAGCACCAGACCCACTGTCCATGTTTGTGCACTGTGCCATGGCCCTCCTGTGACATTGCTGCCAGTGCTTGAAAGGGACCAGCACATACTGATATGCCATGCTGCTGCATCAAATGTGGATATACAAGCATTTTTTGCTAGATCAAAATGGGACAGATTAGGGAACATGCCTTATTATTTCGCACTTCAATCTATAGTATATAGTAATAAATAGATACAATCAGAGGAGAAGCTCTGCCTGTAAGGTCCCATCCATTTTTGTCAGGTCCTTTAAAGTTATATGACTAACTGCTGGAATTCTGACTATGCATGAATGGCTCTTGGGTTTTAGGTAAATGTAGGACTTTCCTGGGTGTTCAGCTGTCCCTGCAAGTCTTCTTAATTTTATATTACTTAACTTCAGTTTACTACACTGTGGTAGAGGAGGTGTTAAATCTTCCATATGGCCAGTGACAGAATCCATGTTATTGAGTCTGCTGTGCTCTTTGCAAAGACTTCAATTCCAAAACCGTAGCCTTGTACTGTCAATTTACTGGCAAGAAGCAAGCCTATTTGCATTTATTAGTTGAAAGGCTGAGACTAAAAACCAGCAAATATCAAACCAGTTGTGATGCAGTCAGGATCAGGTTAGTCTACAATCTGTCTACCATTTGCTGCTTTAGTTCCAGCTGATTAATACTAAGCCATCCAAAGGAGGGAAGACTTCACACGAGTCCGTCAGAAGTACTACATAAGATCACAGCACAACTGACTGTTTGAGTATCCCAGCTCATCCAGGAGAACAAGTTTATCTAAGATATTGCAGAAAACTGAGGTGATTGTTATACCAGAAAGTTTCTGTCCAGTTAGCTATCAGATGACATCACTTCTGAGCTAAATTACAAATTCCTTGAGCAACAAACATTTCAAAGAATTGTACCTCCAGTATTGCTTTCCCTATTGTGCCTTTGCAGAAAAGAGACCCCATTTTCTTCTAGTTTTGTAGGAGACAACTACAATGGCCATTTTTCTTTACTTGACAGCAGCATGCACTGCCATCTGGCACATTGCCCTACTGGCCAAAATTGTAAAGATGTTGTTTTGATGGGTCACTATAGAAATGATCCTTTCAGACAGATATTGCCATAGCAATGCTAGTCAATAAACTGAAAGAACACAATTTGCAGATGAAAGGATACCCCCATGAATCTGTTCTTGCACCAGTTTTTTTAAAAATTATTGCAAAGGTTCTGCCTCCGACAATCTTTGAGGTATTCAAGTAAGGCTAGAGAGAGATTTAGAAAAAAATGAAGGCATCTTGCGCTCGGACAGACAGTCACCAGTGTCAGGAGCAGGACATAGAAACTCCGTGGTGGTATAGCAACGACAGTGTCACCATGGCTCTGCCTCAGTCATGCCAGAGATTCACAAGAACGCTGCTGCTTCTTGAATGGCTTACAAATAGCATGACCTCCAAGTCGGGATGTCAAGGCGTGACTCTAGATGGTTCCACAAGCACTTTCATCCCTCACCAGCTGATAACATTAAGAGCAAAAAAGGCCTCCAAAATAGACATGCAAGCCCAGGTAATGTGCAAACAATGAGCTAGTCAGTAATAGCCCTCTGCTACTTAGCTGTTAAAAGCTGTGCTCCTGGGAAGTGAAATGCTTCCCACACAAAAGCAGCTGATGAGCAAATGGATAAAAAATGAGAATAATAACAGTGTTTAAGAAACTAACAATGAACTAGTAGCTGCCTTCTTACTGTTTTGCTCTTTAACATCAGAACCACTTCCTTGCTAAAACTGCTGATAGGGAGTTGCCACTTTTCAAAATGCATTTAGAGGCAAGGTGTCTCTGGTTTACCAGCAGATGCATGACTAGACCAGACCCTTGCATTGCTGAGATGGCCACGCTGTGGTGAGCAGAACTGGTAGAGCCTCTTCTCAGGTCCTAATGGGAATCCCCTGAGTGTAACCTCATGGGAACCCACTCAGGTTCAAGCTGCCACGACACCTCTGCTGCCATACCAACAATCTCAGATGCAGTGGAAAAGTGTGCAGCAAGTAGTCACAACTCTGTATGAAAAGCAGTTGTCTGATAACTGCGGCATCACTGAGGATGTCAGTTATCAACCAAAACAGCTGCTTATCCTGGGCTGGATAATCAATAAGGCATATTTCATGGTTGACACTGGCTTCAGGTAGCTCAAACATGTACAACTTTTATTCAAGTGTCTTCCAACATATTTTCATTTGTGTGCCTCCTCTTTAATCTTCCTATCTTGCATTTTGTGGAGCTATATTTTCTCCAGTTTTAGCTGAGTCACATGCACATGTATAATAATAAATAACAGTAATGGTACAGGACAAAGACAGTACTGTCCAGATTCCATAAGAAAGTGGGATTTGCATCCAGAAAACCACAGCATCTAAATGCCAAGTTCAGCACTGAGCACATCACAGAGCATGACACTTTTGTGGATTTTCAAAAAAAGGAGGTTGTAATACTTTCTGTTGTTGGCTTGTTTGTTTTATCTTTGATGTTCTATTCTTCCTCTCATCAAAGTGTTTTTCAAATAAATGAAAAAAAAAAAGAAAGATAAAATGGAGAGCTCTCGCACAAAGTGAAATAAGGAGATGCAGCTTGCTAGGCGTGAGATACACATCTGAGCAAAAGGTGAGATAGGGAGTCATCCTTCATTTCAGCACCTGAGTCGGGGTGGTGGAGGGCAACAACGTAGATCAGATAATCATGCTTTATTTCATTAGGCCCTGCCTAAACTACAAAATGCTTCCAAGGAAAAGAGTGGCTATTAAATTTGAGATCTAACAAGGGTACGGTGAGATTTTAATAATGTGCTTTAACCCAGGCACCGAGTGAGGCTAAAGCACTTTTTAAACTGCTTAGAACTTAGTCTGACCCCATCAACAAGAAGCATTTCACACTGTGCTGGAGCTGTTTGAGCTATGGCTTGGGAGCAGGCAGGAGAAGCCGTGTTATTGAGTTAAGTATGCAAATCTCCAAGCAGGTGAAATTTCAGATATCTAATTGGATCCTAAGGGGGATTTTCTTGTGAAATATATGATTCTCCCTAACTTGCTAGGGTAATTATTAGTTCATATTTCACTATGGGATATTCTTTTCTACTGTGCATGTATATACTAGCTCTGCAAATACTAAATCATATTCAGATTTAAAAGTTCATCATTATTCTTTCGCTAAGATACAATAAATACCTCATTCTTTATGGAGAAAATTCTTACATACTACACTGCTTTTGCTTCTAATGCCAGTTTTAGAAATGAAATTTTTATTATGAGACATCAAGGATACAGCAGCCAGGATACAGGATAGTTGCTGAGCATATTAACAAAATTTTCATTCTTACCAGCTGCATTGACAGACTGTCTCTACAGAAAAGCTGCAGTCTTCGTCACTGCCAAAAAGCCAGATGCTCATATATCCTCTTTGCACCCTGATGGTGACTGGATGACCACTAAAATACCCAACATTATGCCCCTCCCTCCATTAAGTTATGAAATATTGCCTTTATTTTCTTTCTGACCTTTACCAAAACAGACTTATCTGTGTCTTCTTGAAGGTAGAAGCAAAAAATGTCTAGAAAAAATGATCTGGCTCTGAAGTTTTGAATACAGTCCCTATGTCAGAGAGACTTAGTGAAAGATCCAGTCTGAGACACACTGATAGGGTGTCACTGTCAATGTCGCTTCCCAAGGTCACCGAATTGGCACTTCACACAACGTGGAGCTCTGCTGTTGTGTTGGAAAGAAAGCATCAGTCTACTGAAAATGAATGTTAAGAATGGCAGCAGATTACAGAAGCAAGAAAACCTCTCAGGACGTTTTCAAATACTTCAAGCAAACTGAAGACAGATGGATCAATATTTAGGAATTATTATTATCTGTTCTACAGTTTATTAGTAAAGTGAAAGTAAGTGCATTAAAACTGTTGAAAAGAATGCTAATAGCTTTTCTTACAACAATAATCATTAGAGAATACCATAGTATCATTACGAAGTGCACTAGATTTCTTTTCAAACTGTTGCAAGCTGAAAATTCAAGATTCACGCTACAGAAAACATCACAATATTAGCTTCTTCAGCCACTAAATCAATTTTCCATTTAATGTGGAATAACTTATGTCACTTGATGGTCTTTAGGGACCTTTTCACAATAATCCACTTGACGAGCCAGGCAGGTAAGCTTTGCAAGATTTATAATTGATCACTGGTGTTATTGTAGACATGATGGAAATACCATATATAACATAAATACTTTTTAGCAAAAAATATTATTGCTTCATAATCAAGTGTAGGTGTTAGTCTCTGATTTGGCATCACTTTGACATAATGAGCCTGTGGTTCTGCATATACAGAATATAAATATAATGATGTTTTCATAAGGGTTCCAGACGTCTTGCCTGTATATGAAATATAAATACTGCGTTCAAACTTTAGCCCTTGAAATTGGGTGTGAAGGAGGGATTCTGTTTGGGCCTAAATACAGGCAAGTTTTATTTGGGGGCTATATTCCTATGGAAGTGCAGCTGTTCAAATGTTCTTAACACCCAACAAAGACAGCATTGTTCTGCAGAAATGTGTTTGCCGGAGCCGGTGGGGTTCTGGCCAGCTGTAGGTGGGATGACTGCAACAGCAAGAGCCTGTTACTCAGCAGTCTACTGAACGATGCCTGGTGGTTTCTCAGAGCAATGATGGACTGCATCTGGCCAGGGGAACGAACAACAGGGAAACAAAGACCTTGCTCAGTCATAGTGTGTGTTGTGGATGTGCACTTGCCCTCCTGCAGTCTGCAGGGGAAAGCTTGTAATGATTCTAGCTAGCTTAGGTGGCTGGTGTAGCCTTTGAGGCTTCAACAGCATCACTTTAGCAGTAATGCTATTATTCTAATTGTTGATTCAAGGCAATGAACAAAATTCTTGAACAACTGGACTTAGATATCCATAAAAGAACTACTGACACTCACACTTACACTGACCCTTATTCAGACACCATTTTCTCAGAAAATTCTGACATGATCTTCAGCCAGTTTTACAAAATGGCAGAATTCGAGGACAATACATTGATTTAGCAAGAAGGAAGTCAGTGGCATGGAGTACAAGGTATAGTCCATCTTTCTCTGTTTGTATTCATACATTAATTCTATAAAACAGACCACAGGAAGGAAAACCTGTTGTAGGAGTCTCAAGCTAGCTGACAGTTCCTGGTCCCCAGGAAGCAGTTCTGTCTGGAGTTGCCTATAGATACAGGTACAGAAAACAGGACAGACAGAAAGTTTCATCTGTTGCATGTCATTGCACCATAAAATTTGTAACCATGAAACATTTTCTGAAAGTTTAAAATCTTGCTAAAATACTATGAAGAACATACAAGAGGCTGTGCAACAATATTACCTTGTGGCACTGCTATAGCAGTCGGAAATTTCACTAGAGAACTATAAATCCTCCTGTTTTGGGGCATAGGGCTAACGCCAATTGAGGGGAATGAATAGCTTATTGCAAAATACTGACAGGAATTTCTTGTCCATTTATTGGAAATATTTGGCATTTTCTGAGGAATAATATCAGGCTACATGAATCACTAATACAATCTGTGGCAGTAAGAGTCATGTACCTGCACAAAAAAAAAAGCTTTGTTTGAGGAGAACATCTGATTGCCAAGGAGGCCCTTTGTATTCATTTTTATAGTTATTGAGTCTGCACCCGGAGAATGTCAAGCTTAACAAAGCTTTCCTGTAGCTCAGCTAAGGCTATGTACAACACAGCCATTACTAGTCCATTAGAATGCTAGTTGGCGGGGTTGGTTGGTTTGTTTGCTTGTTTTCCGGAGACACTGGAGTAATGCATGCTAACACAATCCCTCTGTCTTTCTTCCAGGAGCGGCTAGACTTCACCTGAAGTTTTCAATGTGCTACTACCTTTGAAGTAATTAATTTACTCTTGAGTTCATTTGGATCAGCCTCTCAGCTTGAGGTCCTGGGGGCAGTCCCTGTCTGCAGCCCGGCCAAGCCTGCCAGCACATTGGAAACATGAGAAAAAATGTGTATTAGTAGACAAGCAGACGAGAGAGAAGAAAATGAATTTTATTCAAGTCTTTGAAATCATAACACTTAACGACAGGTGTTTTATGCAAGGGACTGCATGAACATGATGCCCTCTTCAGTACTTCATGTGCAAGTTTCCCTGGGGATTGACTTGCTGCTGCCAAGGACAGGGTATGTATCTCCTCTTCTTGTTGTTGTTATCCCAGTATCATATCCAGAAGCTAAGCCATATGGCTTATCTCCCTCCTCTGCATTTTTGTTTCTCTCTTTCCCATCATCTTTTCATTACAGAGAATGAAAAGGGAACACTGTAAGGATGGTCCTCCCTGCTGACATTAGCCGCAACACCTATGGGGATGGAAATACAGAATAAGGTCTCTGGTTTTTCAGTTTTCTTTATCTCCTGTTAGTTTCGGTCAAGATCAGCCATAACACCTTTAAGAATATCAAGGTGCAAAGTTGAGTTTACAGGTTGATGTTTTCAAATATAGCTTATTTTCCGAGTTTATATGGACTGCCTGTGGTTTTGCAAATTCCCTTAGGTCTTTCAGTTGATAAACCTGTAGATCAACTAATTGGTCTTAAACAAGTCATCTGCTAAGAATGCCTCATTTCACCAGAAACAACGTGATCAACCCTGCGAAACCCTCAATCTATATCTCATTTTTTGGAATTGAAATTAGATTCAGTGGCTTTAGATTTGTGAGTTTGGAAAAGTATGGTCTAGCTATTACAAAATAAAATGGAAGATATGGGAAATAAGATTACTCACACATGCACACAAATTGATAGAACTAAAATTGCAACAGGATTATGAATATACATTATTCCCTGAGTTTCTTGAAGCTTCATCCCAGTAGTTACTTTCTTCAGCACTAAGACTACCTCTAATCACCTGCTTTGTACCCTGAATTTATTTCATATTCAGTTAAATGAACACCTGTACAGTATTTTCATTCTCTTCCCAAATGACATCCTGACCCTGCAGCGATCAGTATGGCTTTTGCTTTTATTTCTAGAAGTCTCAATTTTCATTACACATGTCTACCAAAACTGTACTGGTGAGTTTGGATCAGCAGGGAAACAATTTGCTGGAGAGGCACCTACATGGAACTTCAGTAAAGGTCCCTGCTGAAAGCAGTGTCACAGAGCTGAGCACGCTTAGCCAAGAGGGAGAAACAAGTGCCTTTTGAATGCTCCAGAGTGGCTGTGTCTGCTGAGACCACCCAAGGCACCTGCCACATCCATGAGCTTCTTCAGCCAGTACGAGCCAGCTGAGCAGTCAAAGGGAGTGCTTGCCTTCCTCCCTGCCCCCTGCCCTCTCTCTCCCTCCCTTCTGCAAGAACAAGGCACCAGATTAGGGATCTGCTCTGGGTGAAAATAACCAGGCTTTTTAGCTCAGTGAATTTTAATCCAGAGCTGGCTGGCTGCTCTGGTTTGTTTTGCAATCAACGTCAACCACATTGGCTGGGGAAACACAAGAGGAGAAAGAAGTGGGCTTGGGAGACTGCGGAGCAAGAGGAGTGTGTGCGGAAGGGAGAATTGCACCTTTCCACAGCACAACCCTCACGCCACCAGGAAACACGTAATGACAGTGGGAAGCACTTACTGCTGCTTCATGCAACATTTAAAATATTTTACCTAAGCGAGACAGGCTGGATCCCATCCTTTATTATTATACAGCAGAGTGAGTTTTATTTATGAAAGGAATGTATAATTTTAAAAAAACCCAAATCTTGCTACCACATCTTTATGCAATCCAGCAACAATTATATTGTTTTAACCTTGAGGTTTTTTTCCTCAGTCTTCCTAGATAACGTAAGTCAATTATCAGATGAAAATTTAGGTATTTGTCATTCAGGACTGTGCCACGAGGAACCTGGGGCCATGGCGTAACAGCATCGCCGTGACCCTGGTTCTGCAATCAGACACCAGTGTAGTTCTGTAAGAGCTTACCCAAGTGGAACTAATTGTAGAGTTAAGACCTAAATTTACCCATTAGAGTGCATAGCAGTAGCAAGGTCCTGATGAAGACACTTTAGCTAAACCCCCTGTTTCTCTGAATATTCTGATTAAATAAGAATGGTTTGGCTTTTGGTTGATTATACAATTTATTGCAAAAATAATTTTCCTCTCATGAAAAGTCAGGGTTATACTGATGATGTACTAAGAAATACTAAGAAAGTCTTTTTTTTTTTTTTTTTTGGTCTTCCAATTAGTTCTTTGAGGCTTTCAAGGACTTTTATTTTTCAAAACAGAAGCATCTGGAGAGTGAGTAGTTTGTCACCTTTGGGTAAGAAGGGAAAAGTGCGTTAGGCTCATGGAGAGGCTGATGTTCTCTCACCAGCTGTTGCATGCACCAGGTCTCATATGGATCTCTCCTGTCTGGTGGTATTTTGGTCTAACTGCTATTAGGTTTTAAGAATCTGGATAAAAATATCTCCCTGACAAAATAAACAAGGAGAGGAGCACACCCAAGACGAGCAGCAAACATGCCTGGCATGAGAAGTCATTGCTGTGGCTAAAGGGTACAATCGGGTAGCACAAAGTGAGACGGGGCAGGAGGGAGGCAGCTTGTCTTTCAGGGTTCAAACAACTCTCCACAGATGTGTTCCTCTGCAAATAAAGATGTAGCGCAAAGAGGTGGTTTTTTGAAGCAAGCAGCAGCTGAAGTAGTTTCTGGATGGGCAACAACGCAGAGGCTGCTTTGCTGAAGCAGCAGAGAGCAGTGCTGGGGGATGACCTGGGAGTTCTTCCCACCCTGCAGCAAAGGGGAGGGCACATGACAGCAGAGGTGACGAAGCAGCCCAGCCTGCAGAGGTGCTGGGAAGTGCAGTGTCCGGGCCAACCCTGGGCTCCAGCCCCTCATTCAGGACAGTGACTACAGTGACCGGTGGTGCAGCCTCCTCTCTGGTAGATGAGGATAAAGTTTCAGGCTGCTCTGTCACCTCTTATGTGTTGGATATAAGGGTACTTTTATTTGATATGAGGACAATACTGTTGATTATCACTGGCTTTCCAGATTTATTCCGTGTCCCCTTCCATTCTCCACCTCCAATAATGTTTTCTTTGTTTTATAGACTTGGTGCTTTTACAGACTAAACTTGGAATTTGCTAGGAGGAAGTATTACATGACAAAAGTATTTAGTTTCCCGGGGACCAGGATGAAAAATCAATCTAATACTCTTTGGTATTTATATAAGAAAGAATCCCTAGAAAATTAAATAGGCCTTTTTTTTCTTGCCAATATCACCTGAAAAAGAGAGTGACAAAAGGGTTCTTCTTCTCATTCATTTCCCAATGGAAAGATACTTCATTATTGCTTTTGTTACTGTAATTATCGTCATGCAATCTGAATAACTATAACAATATACTTCGGCAAACTACAAATGCTGAAAGGAATTAAGTGCAAAAAAAAAAAAATCTAGATAGCAGTTTTTCCTTTGCATAAGGTAAAAGAAAGTTATACAAACCACATCTATTTACTTTTCCAAACCAGCCGCTAGTAGTATACTAAAAAGCTTGAGAAATACTTGCTTCACAAATACTTTTCTCAGCCAATATCTAATGGGGAAAAAAAAAATTATACACCCAAGTGTCATAAAATGAGCCAATCATAAAATGACCAGACTGCATGAAGTTCATTATCCAATCCACTGACTTTTTCATGAGAATCAGCTTATTTATAGTATGGTGCAGCATATCAGCTGCCAAGAGTATGCATATAGTAGTATTAAACTGTACAGAAAAAAAAATTTTGTAGCACATTAGTGAGATTCCATTTGTGTGTGTTCCTGACAAATGGCTCCCCTGCAGTTGTCTCAGCATTTACTTGCCAGACAAGACCCATTTACTGCTTCATTTATTGATATGCAATGGAAGTTATAGAATAAGTATCATATCAGTGAATCTAAAGCAGTAATTCACACAGTTCTTAGAGACATAATGTCTGGAGAGTCTAAAACTAAACTAACTCCAGGAGATGTTTATGAGTATTGTGAATGAAGGGGGGATGGAAAGACACCCAAGAGCGATAACTTGATGATGGGATTTTAATTTAATTTGAAGTAATGCAACCAAACTGCATGAGAGGAAGGAACGGAGGGAACAATCAAGTCTCTTAACCAACACTATTTTATCCTGCCATTAAATTGTTATAATTACCCAGTATTTGACCAGATGGCAAGTCATTTCTAAAGTCAGACCAGGTGTTCAAGACGCAGAGATAATCACAAAGCTGATGACTGTGGTGAAACTAATTAAAAAGTGTGTTGCAGTGGCACAGTGGTGCTGTGGAGAGAGAGAGTGACCAAAAATAACAGGATGGAAAAGATCTGATGTACTACAACAAAGTGATTTGGAAAACAGTAAGCAAAACCAAGCAGAATTTAATTAATTTAAATTATCAAGGTCAGAGGAGCACTCTAATAAGCTACTAAATAATGCAATCTATTGGGGGTTTCTGGGGTTTTGTTTCTGTTTTCCAACACAAATGGGAAGACAGAAGTAAAAGGCAGAACTGTCAGCCTGATCAGAAGAAGGGCAAAATACGGGCACAGATGCACATTAAAATGAAATATGGGCACAAAAAATCCTTTTCATGCGGATGAACGCTGATTACATGGCCACAGCTGGAAATTACAGAGAGCTTTATTCATTAAAGACCAACTATCTTCAATTAGGCTTTGCTTTCATGACAAAACAACAGAGTAGCAAAGAAATGAATTACCGTGCTGCGCCTGCAGCTCTCCCAAACACGCTGCCCCACAGCCTGCAGCCAGCACACTTCTGCTTAATAGATGCCTTCACCTTTCTGAGACCAAAAATCAATTCGGACATGAGGGAAAATGCATTTCACTGGGAAGGAGGGGGGTAAGCGGGAAAGCAAACTTTAAAAACAACACCAGCAAGTAAACACCCCACCACATGATAAGAGAAATCAAAATGTCTCATTGCCAGCTCAGCGCACGTTGGTCCACCCCGCCAGCTTGGTACTTTGTGATCATCTCTGGCTGCCTGCTCTAAAAATGTAAGTGCGAATGCTCACGCTGTGCCCATGGCCCTGAGGAGAACACTAATTGGCTCCGTGCTATGCCCATACACGAAGCCTGATGCTAAGGGGTCCTGGACACAAGTAAAAGCTGAGACCTATTAAAGACAGCTCTCCATGAGGTTTTTCAAGTCAAGAAACGAAAGCATTCCCAGCTGCCCAGCTGGTCATCTCCAGTAGAAGGGGTGCTCCTCTCTGTGCCCTTGCAGTCTGCTCCGGAGCCTGGGGACACCCATGAGGGATGGGGGTTGTAACATCAATGGGCCAAGGAGAGCCTGCAAATCTGCTTCTTCAGTGAGCATTTATGCCATTCCAGAAGGATGAAGATTATGTGCACCCCTTCACCCTGTGCTACACATAGTGCCGATGAATTATTTTGTCACAGTTGCATGGGGAGCTTTTGCTAGCAATAGCAATTAGGACTCAGAGTCACTCTGCCACTTGGCTTTTATCTCAGAGAGAGTTTTCAGCTGTGTGAGCTGGCCATACTTTGTGCAAGGATACTAGTAGCATCTGGGGTCTCACCCAGCCCTCCAACATTTGGGAGAGTTTCTCCTTGTTGCAGGTGCCTTTACCTAAAGAAAAGCTGGAGATTTCTTGGTGCAGAGGTACTACAATTTGAAATAGGAACAGGTAGCAGATGGAGTTGATAAATCAGCTGATAGTCCAATTAATTCTGCCAGTAGGAATTTTGCACATTAGTACTAGCAATAACATCTTGTTGGCCTCTCTCTTGATTGGAGCTACAGACTGCAGGAACCCTGCTGCTGCAGTCACAGGTTTCTTCATACCTCTTCTGGAAGGCAAAAGGGGCCAATATGTTAATGGCTGTGAACAACTGATATCTGTTGTACCTTACTTAGTCATCAATGTCCGGAGTAGAATAAGCTGAAAAACACTGTCTGTTAAAACATTAACTCCCTATTGTTTTTATCAGTTCTCTAGCTGGCTCAAAACCTGAAGATTCATTTTTAATCTATTCCTCTTTTTTTTTTTCCTTTTCTTTTTCTTTCTCTGTTTCTTTTTTTTTTTTTTTTTTTGTGTTGACCCTAGATTTTTGAGCTTTTCGGTCAACTCTGGTTGTGTATTGATGTTGGGAACACATTTCCCTCACTGGAATGAGAAAAATAGCAAGCCATAATTGGAAACAGGAGTGCAGACCCCAGATAATGGTGCAAGTCTATGGAAAACAGTTTACCCAGTTGAAAATATAGCCACGTTCATTCCAGCAGTGCTTCCTCACCACAGAATGTACACTGCAGGGTATGTAGCTTTCCAAGTATTTTTAACCTCTTACGCAACTGGTATTCTGGCAAAAATATCTCAAGGCATTTCATATCCGGTGCTTTGCAGTTTCCTATGGATATTTTTCTAGGGACAGTTATGAGCAAGTAGCCCAAGGTCTGCACCTTCTCTGAAAGCTGGTACAGGGACAATGTCTTTTACTATTACGATTATTTTCAACAAGTTCATAATCTCCTGCACCAGGTGTTGTTTCTATGCTGTCTTCCTGCTGCCACAGTTGCCCTTTTTTTAAACAAGCTGGGGTTTTGCTATTTTTTGGAAATAGGCAAATAAAGGTTTAAGGAATGTGGAAATAAAAGTTTGTATATGGATTTAGACACTACAGACTTGAAGTAAGAACATTGCTAAGTGAGGGAAGAAGATCTCATCTTAATCTACAGATTTTTTATTTAAAAGTTAAAGTCCACATACTCGGCCCTCTGTCCCAGCCTACAGTGACCTGGAGAGGTTTTGAAGGGCCACACAATCCATTTTTAGTGTTCCGTAGGCCTTTCCACCTGCTGACATTTGCACACAGAAGTGAAGGAAAGGCCCTTTCTCCTCCTGGTTCTGCCACATGAAGGTCTTTACTGGCTAGTGGCAGTTAACAATTCACAGAAAGGAGGAAGACCTTCAAGAGTCGTCTGGACAGGGTGCTGGGCCATCTTGTTTAGACTCTGCTATTCCTAGAAAGGTTGGACTAGGTGATCCCTGAGGTCCCTTCCAACCTGTGATTCTGTGATTCTGTGATTCTGTGAAGACTAGTTGAGACCACACCTGGAGTATTGTGTCCAGTTTTGGGCCCCCCCAGTTTAAGAAGGATGTGGAACTGCTTGAGCAAGTCCAGCGGAGAGCTACCAAGATGATCAGGGGGCTGGAGCATCTCCCTTATGAGGAAAGGCTGAGAGACCTGGGTTTGTTCAGCTTGGGGAAGAGAAGGCTGAGGGGGGATCTCATCAATAACTATAAATATCAAAAGAGTGGGTGTCAGGATGATGGGACTAGGCTTTTTTCAGTAGTGCCCAACGACAGGCCAAGGGGCAATGGGCACAAGCTGGAACACAGGAAGTTCCACCTCAATATGAGGAAAAACTTCTTTCCTGTGAGGGTGCCAGAGCAGTGGCACAGGCTGCCCAGGGAGGGTGTGGAGTCTCCTTCCCTGGAGACATTCAAACCCCGCCTGGATGCATTCCTGTGCCCCCTGCTCTGGGTGTGCCTGCGCAAGCAGGGGGGTTGGATGAGCTGATCTCCAGAGGTGCCTTCCAACCCCTGTCGTTCTGTGATTCTGTGAAGTCTACTGTCTTCCTTGCACAGAAGAAAGCATGTACGAGTATAGGTTTCCCCAAATCAGGTGTGTGTCTTGGCTGTTAAGCATAAAGAGGGAAGAAGCTAAAGGAAAGGAATAAGGGGAGAGAACAGGAAGGGCAAGAAAGTGTTTCTTATTTCCTTTTTTCATATTCATATGACCATTTCCTTGTCTTAGGCGCATGCAAAAATAATAGTCTCTGCTGAATAGGACATGTTCTTTAACCTGATGCTTGATATACCTGTAGAAGCCCTTCTTGTTGCCTTTCACCGCCAGATTCAACTCCAGATGGGCTTTGACTTTCCAAATCCCATTCCTGTGTAAGGATCCTGGGACCACTGCCCCTCCTGGGGGTTTGGCTGCAGGGGCTCACAGCCAGCTCAGAACTGGTGTAACCAAGGGCAGACCCAACCCCATTCAGACAGTGTCTCTATATTTTTCCTAAGGTTCCTGTCCCTGTTTCCACCTTTTGTATACGGTGGTTTTATGACTAAGTTTTGTCAGGATCTCCTGTTCACCTAGCAGGCCTTCTGCCACCCTTACTTGACGGTCTTCATTTCAGGATGGACCATGTTTGAGATTGATGAGATGATCCTTGAAAATCAACCAACTGTCCCGGATCCCACTTCTCTCCAGGGCCATATCCCACGGGACTCTACCAATGAAGTTCTTGAAAAGGCCAAAGTCTATCCCAAATAGGGGATATAAAGGTCCCAAGATATCTCTACAGTCTTCTGGGTTATTGCAAGACAAACATGAGGTTACCAGACAAGGCTACTCAAATTAAAGTAGCCTTGATAGTCATCTGGCCATGTTCACAGGCGTGGTTTAAGATAACTCTTACTCTGTAACAAATTTATGTCATTAATCTTGGTATCTGCCTTCAATTTCCCCTTTCAAAACAAACAATTAAAAATCCATATTTTGAACAGTACAGTTTGAGGTTAACTTTGTTCCCCGTTGGGAAACCTGGAGGGTCCATGCTGATCCCATGCTGGTTTCAGAAAAATCCAGCCCCACTAGCTTTGCGAATGGCATCAGTCCTGCAAACAGCAAAACACCTGCTCAGCTGTGACAATTCTTTGCTAT
This sequence comes from Phalacrocorax aristotelis, assembly GCF_949628215.1. Taxonomy (NCBI): domain Eukaryota; kingdom Metazoa; phylum Chordata; class Aves; order Suliformes; family Phalacrocoracidae; genus Phalacrocorax; species Phalacrocorax aristotelis. Next base: position 68,820,670 of record NC_134276.1, on the reverse strand, counting down.
TTAAAATTTAATGCATGCTCAAAGACCTCAGAAATCAGGCCCCACATCAGATTAAGCTCACCCAAGTAGATGTAACCTATTGTCATATTTACGTATGTTAATTCTGTCACGGAATGGAGAGGAGCATCTCAGTAATAACTACACTCATGCTAATAAAACCAAGGTGCCTAGCGAAGATAATTACTCTATGACCTTGCTGCTTCACGGTGAATGACCTTGGAAGATTGGAGAGTAGAAGTGGTTGAAAATGTTCTAGTAGAAAGTTTTTCCTTTAAAGAATGATCCCAGAACTGGGACATTGCACAAGAACATACACATTGTCATGAAGATTGTGACACAAAATTGTCGATGTCGTTTGTTTGAATACTTCAGCAGCTCACAGCTTAATGTCATCACAAAGCTCTGTTTAAACTAGTGCATCAGGATTTGAAATGCGTACAGTACAATATAAAATTCAAAGAAAGAAACTAAGAATGAGGACTTGCAACAAAGTAATGTCAATGTTTCTGATGCTTTTTAATTTGCTCTGTGAAAATTTGTTTACTTTTCACTTCCAACATGAAGAAGGAATGAAAGGCAGAAAGTTTGTCATTTTTTACCTAGAGGTACTTAAAGAAGTGTATTACCAAGGCAAAAGACAGACCAGCATCTCCTGGATAGGCAAAAAGGTGTCAATTTAATTATTTTGGAGTCCTTTTTAATTTATATAAATAAGGCACTGAGATGATAGCACTGTTCTCACGGTTTGGGAAGAAATACCTGCATTCTGCAGAGAAAACAGATGATTTATCAGACTCTGAAGAAAATCAGCATATTTACATACACACTTTTATGTTTAACTGCCAGTTTCTGTTTCCCAATTAAAGTGCTTTATTTGACTGTTATCTTTAGCTAATTAGTACTTATTTTAGGGAGTGAATACAGAGTAGGTTTCATGGGAAAATAAACTCATTGGCTCCAAGTAGGGGGAATAGCTTGATGGCTGAAAGAGAATTGCCCCAGATAATGAATTCATACGTGTTTTGTAATGTAACCTAATGCCTCATACAGCTATTAAACTCCCAGATGGCCCAGCAGAGGCACATACTCATCAGGTGACATATTAGCCAATTTAAAAGATAATTAGTAAGCACCACTCTTTCTGTATTCTTTAAGCATTAGGAAGATTCACGTTCCACTCTTTTACGTACTGGCCTCCAATTCAAAACATATGGAGCAATTTCTTTTTTTTTTCTGGAGGTGCTGCTCTCCTGCTGCTCCCACTGACTTCAGCACATAGTTATTTGCTAAAGATGCTGCTGTGCATTTTTGCTACTGTTGCTTTGTTTTTCCAAGCATCTTCACCTCTTAAAGTAGTCACACTGTCAGGGTGTCTGCTGTTGCAGGTGCCTGTTCCAGGTTTCAAACTAGGGCAATTTATTATTAACATTCTTATATCAACAGTCCTGATGCTTTACTTCACCAAGACAGGTGTGATTCAACTGCTGGAGGATGTCAGTGCTGTTTATGTATTGGCATTGCGACAAGACAAAAGTTTGGTAAAATTATTCACCAAAACCATGAGGCAGATGAGGCAAGTCCAGGAAATGGATCCAGAGGCTGATTTAAAACTGAACCACAGTATGAGCCTGGCTCTTCTGGGTTCCCATCTTTTTAGACAGATAAAAACTGAGTAGCCCCAACAAATTGTGTGTATAACTGTCTATACAGCTGAGTGAGTTTAGTTCTCTTTTGCAAGACTTAGGCTGGGAAGACTCTGAGCCAAAGGGCACAGCTGCTCTGTTCTGGTGTCAAGTAGATCACTAGAACCCTCTCCTCAAATCATCCCAGCCTGATTTCCTTCCCCAAGCAGGAAAAATTGAAAGGTGTGAATTATTGGGCCAAGTCTATGGGACTGCGACCTGACCCTTCCCATTCTGAGTTTCAGACAATTTAGCCTGTGTCTGCTTTGCATGCCTCTGGTGCCCAGCCCTACAGTTAATTTCTCCATAGAATATTGACATCTATTCTAGCAGCTGTTTATAACTTGGAAGGGTTTTAAGCATAGTCAACACACACAGAATAGTTGCATATACTGGATTGAGTTGTCTGTCAAAAGATCTGTTTGGGGCTTTTGATCACAGCTGTTCTTTCTTCCATTTTTTTCCAATTGCTTTACAGTCATAAACTTCATTTTTTCCTGTTTGCTCATACCTCAGCCTCAATTTTCTACCATTAAAATCTTGACAGGACAATTATATAGGTATTATAAATAGTAAATTCCATTTGAATACATGTCGTCCACCTACCAGCTAGTCTCATGGAAGTGCTTGAGCAGCAGTGTTTAGTAGCAAAATCCTAAGCCTAACTCTTGATCTGTAATTATTTCATGTTAATCCTTTATATGTAATTTGGGCAGTTCCACAAACATCTCTACCTGTTTGCTCTGTAGCATGTGGTTCCTGCTGAGTTCAGTGATACACAAGAGGAGCAGGCAGCAATCCCACTCCTCTCCCTGGGCTCAGGGCCTGGAGCTTTTGCAAAATGTTTGCATTTTTGGATGGTTTGGCCTTTGCTTTGGGCAAAGCACTGGGTGACACCAGAAGGTATGATTTTCCCAGGCTGTGGCAAGGATGGCACCCATATGATCACCTGGGGAGTTTCCATACTTTGCCTTTGCTTCCCTTCTTCGTTATACTTATATACTTTGATATACAGCAATTTCTTCTCAGCTCTCAAGGCTGCTGTTCTTCAATAGCCAGGAATTGTCCATCAGAGTTGTTCATAGGTGTGTGGCCACCGTTTACAACATGTGCCGAACTTTCAAGTCCTTCACTATTATCCCACAATTAAACCACATGTCAGACAGCAGGGACGCACGTGCCAAACTCCAGTTCAGACAGCAAACTCCAACAGTGAGTTGATAACAAGCCTAGCAGGACAGGAGAGGGGCCTGGCAGCATAAGGCAGGGTTAGCAAAAAGCCTGTGGCTTCTCTTACAGGGCTTGCTACTTCTCAAATGCATATGAGGAGTAAGGAGCATTTTCTGTCAGTGATGCACTAATTACATACCTCTCCAATCACTGTAAGGAAGGGATTCACAGGCTCTGACCTTTCCAAACTCCATATTCAGTGGCTGATCATTGCACATGCTGCTGATGTGGGAAAATTAGGAAATACAGTAGAAAATTCCCTTCCCCGCCTTCAGAAGTACCAAACAAGTTCAGCCTCAGTAACTTTTCACAGCGCTGGCAGGGAGCTACTACTGAAATTTCTGTCTCTGTGCCTTCACTTGGAATACGTCCCAACTGTAATCACCTAGGTCTCTGTTGTGGGTTGCAGAAATGCGGGGTAATATCTGGATTTCATAAGCTGCTTATTCTGTGCTCCTTCAAATTAAGGACAACTGTATAGGTTTCTGTGAAGTAATGGTGGGGGAAAAAAAGCTCAAAGACTTAGAGATGAAATTTGTTGCAGCTGTGAACGTATATACAATCAAGTGTTAAAACCTTGAAAAGGAGATTAAATGTGTAAATAAGAGGCATTTCAAAGAGACAGCAACAGAAGTCTGTGCAGTAAAAATTAGGGATACTATGTAAAAGGTGTTATTCTGAAGAGGGAACTTAGAAATTCCTGTGAATGGAGAAAAGTTTAAACCATAATTAGTCCTGTTGATGGACGAGAGGTTTTGCCTATTGAAAATACATTGTTTATAATAACTGGTTTATACTAAGAGTATTATGGCTATGAAACTCTAATGATCTCAGAGACAATGGCTCAAATATTAGAAGACAGTTTTAACTGTGTATTGGAGGGGACATAGTAATGATTGGACTTAAAATGTACAACGAAATTATGAAACAGGTTTGTTCTCAGGTATCTGTGACATTCAAAGGTAAGAGTCTAATAGAAGTTTTGCTGTCCTTAATATCTTCAGGGATCTGCCAGAGGTTTTGAATTATAGTGTGCTTACTGAAATAGGCAGCTTTTGGCCCTGAATTTTGGAGACAGTTTCGTTAACAGAAACCCCACTGTTATGCTGGTCTCTACCAACTAAGAATGTGTCTCTTCAGGATGTACTACAACCTCATGTCACAATATGAAAAAATATATATTGAAGTCAAATCAAGCTGGTGGAAAGGCAGTGGGTCTGAGCCCTGCGTCGTTGCTCATGAACAGCTCTGACAGGTGCCCAGCAGGTCCTCTCCTTCAGTAGGAGACGCAGTATTTGCTTCAAAGAACAAAACCAGCTCTCCCTGAAATCAATAGAGACACCCACGCACTGAATTCAGTGGGAGCTGCATCAGACACTGGTGACCAGCTCTAAAGTTCAAAGACATTTCATCAATTTTTCAGCTAGAGGAGGTGTGCTCAGCAAGACACAGCTTGGGCCTTAGGAGTAAATGCATTTACATCTGGCTGGTGAATAATTCTATATAATGTATATTTTGCACTACAGTGTTTATTAATATATGTGGTAGGAACCTCTAAAATGTTTAATAACGTGGTACCCAGAAGAATGAGGTAATTTTCAGTGCATCTCAAATAAGGTAAGGAGGTTTAGTGTTAATACCCCGAAAAAATCTGTACAGGCTACTCTTTCAACATGGCAAGAATTATGTATAAGATTTAGGGAATAATTATATTCATTAAATTAATGGATGAAAGCTTATATATTGCAGGAGTCTCCTCCTACTCAGCTTTCCTATAAATTATAAATAACATTCAATTTAGTGTGACTCCATAGAGAAGACAGTGCCCTTAATCTTCAGATGGATTTCAAGCTTATAGCTTCATTAATCAGAAGAGAAGGAGTTCTTTCCAGCATGTTTTAAATTTTTGCAGGAAAAAAGAAAAGAAATACTACACATCTTAGGTAGAGAATTAAAGTGAGATTTCTTTCCCAGAACCCCTACAATGAAGAAACAGAGATTTTGCACATTCCTTTATAACAAAACTATTTAGAAAGAAAAATATATGTACATTTTACTTCCTGGTTCTAATTTAAGATTCAGAGGTTATAATTGCTTTCTATTTGGGACAGCCCAAGAGCTTTATTAGTTTTGGTTTTGAGCAAACTTATAAGAAAAGCATTTCAAGTACAGATCTGAGATCGAGGCAAGATTGGGCTTGATTCTGTTGCGTAGTGACAAAACATACCATTTCTTCATGTTCTTCTGATGTTCTTTTGTGGCTATAACTAATGATGTTTGTCATGTAAGTTCAGTTGAGTTTCAATACAAGACTGTGCTGAACTGAGACTGGGCTTGAAAGGAGAATCCTTAGGCAAAATTATCTGTGTCTGCACAAGGCAACAAGGTCCTTCATGTTCCAGAGCTGACTTGTAATTATAACTAGGTTCAGATTCAAGTCAATGAATGAAGCACTTAAAAATTTGAAGAGGTTATACTTTGAGGTTCCATTACTAAATCCTTCTTCCTTCCCCCCTTCCTCCACACAGGAGTGCTTTACGACTTTTTTATTATTATTTTCCATTATAAGCAGTGCTTTTCTGGTCTCCTTTCCCTTTTTCCTCTCATAACCCCTGAATGTATTACCTTGTTCAGACATTAAAAAGCTGCAAGTATTGTAATAAAACTGCTTAAAATCATTGGAAAGAAGCACTGGAGCAGAGGACTTTGCATTCCAGATCGTAAAACCAACACAAATAATTTAGTTCAAATTGGGAGGACTGTAACTCACTGTTCACCAGAGGGGCCTGCTGCTGATCCATATTTTATGGAACTTACATTTTTAATGAATAAGGAACGGCTTTCCATTTCGAAATGGAATGAAATACCGATTGTTCTGTAATTTAAAGAAAAAAAAAGAAGGAAAAAGAAATCTCTCACTGCTCCTGGCTGCAATGACACACTTGATCGCTCATTTCCCTTGTAGGTCAGTTCTGTTGGCTCATTTCCCCCCTTCCCCAAAGATCACTATGCACCCCCTCACTTATCCTTCCTCCTCCTTCTTACCCCCCCTTCTCCCACCCCTTTTCCACAGGTACCATCCCAGGACTATTCCTCCTTCCTCCTGGACTGCCCAGGGGTTCCCGCAGCACTTCCCAGGGGGTGCTGCCTCCACGTCCAGGGAGGCTGGAACAGATTTTCCATATCAACACTTGTCTCGGCCATCTGTGCTGGACTCCTCCACACTTTCACTCCCTGAACAGGGGTGTTATTCAGAAACCAGGAGCCCCCTCCATAAATCCACGTGCCCTTCTTTGCCCGGACCCCTTTGGGCAGGGCAGTCTAAAGAGACGATTGTTACGCTGTGTCTGGAACAAGTGGGGTTTGTGCCACGAGCTTCATCTGTCATTGTGGGTTTATTTTGATTTAAGGTAGCTACTCTACTGTTCTCAGATTGCCTTTTGCTCTTATAAAGAGGGGGTGTAGATTGATGGCATTGGCAAAGCAACACAAGGAAAGGCGAACTGCACATGCCAGCTCCCTGCCTGGGCTGAAGAGAAACTTTCTCCTTTCACGAGCGCTGTACAAATGCCCAGTCATCCGTTCCCTAGCAGGAATAAGGGAGAAATTATCCTGGCATCTGGCACATTGCCAGCGTACCGCAAGGATTCATATACTATACGTAGCAGTGCTGCATTTTGTATATTTTGACTCCCAAACGTTTCTGCGAGAGCCACCGCTGGGTCTTTTTAATCGGCCGTGGGACCTTGCAAAAGGGAAGGTTAACAAGAGGCCTTCCCGCAGAAGGAAACCTTTCCAGGGGCTAAAACCGGCTGAAATCAAACTTTGCCTCGCCAAGCGCCAGCCGCGGAGGGGGCGGGCAGCGCCCCTCAACGCCGCTCCTCGGCCGCCCTCTAGCGGGGCGCCGGCCCCCGGCACGGGCGGGCACCCCCGGCACGGGCGGGCACCCCCAGGACGAGCACCCCACGGGGAGGACGGGCACCCACCAGGACGAGCACCCCCCGGGACAGACACCCCCTGCACGGGCACCCCCCGGGACGGGCACCGCTGGGTCGGGCGGACACCCCCCGGGACTGGCACCCCCCGGGACGGGCACCTCTGGGACAGGCGAAAAGCCCCCGGGACGGGCACCCCCCCGCAACGGGCACCCCACGGGGAGGACGGGCACCCACCGGGACGAGCACCCCCTCGCGACGGACAACCCCGGGAGGGGGACCCCCCAGGACAGACCCCTCGCCGGGACGAGCACCCCACGGGGAGGACGGGCACCCCCAAGGGACGAGCACCCCCCGGGACGGACACCCCCGGGACGGGCACTCCTGGGGCAGAGAGGCACCCCTAGGGATGGGCACCCCCTGGGATGGGCACCCCTGGCCACCTCCTATCCCCTTTCCTGCGTCTTCAGGAATGAATCTGCTGGCCACAGCTGGTTTTCTTTCTCTTTTTTTAGCCTCCTTACACAGACCGCCATACTCCTCTGAAGGAACAGGAGCTGCACGGCACACAGAACTTCTGTTGTATGGGGTTTGTTCTTCTTGTACTCTTCTTTCAGTGCACAGAAGTAGGGGGTGACTAAGCCTTCCCCAGCAATTGCAAAAATTCTAGGTGTTTGAAAAAGAAAAATCACTCCATAGTTAGTTCTCCTAAACAAAACGTAAGAAGATGAATGAATCAATAAATTCTGATGACAGCATCTAGGCAGCTGTTGTCAGTCCTATATTAAATCTGACTAGTAAATGGGATATGCTTATTCCACTTTAAAGAGTATCTTGCAGGATGTTTGGATCAGGTCTCTCTGTCAGCTGCAGCTCAATTAATTTCGTATTATAGAAAGTAGCAGTATGGAGACCGGCAGCCAATGCAATTATTTACATCCTCCTGACACAATTATCTGGTGCAACAGCATCTCAAAATTAGTAATTCACAGTAGATGACTCATATGCCTTCCCTTTAAAATGCAGACAGTGTATGTATATGGCCATGCAGCACCCTAAAACAGAGTACTGCAGTCCTGCTGGTTTAAAGCCAAGGTTACTTTAAAAGTAATTTAAAGCTTCATATCTGACCAGCAAGTACAGCACATGAGACATTTTCTATCCTCCACCAATAAAACACTCACTATATTCTCCAGGTCCATATTCTTTTCTTACCGCAAAGCCAAAGGCAGAATCTGACTTCTTGCATTTGACAAATGTTCTTGCTGGAGCAGGAAAGTAAGAAGCCAACTTGCAAATTCCCCAGCTGCGGCGAGGTCCAGATCTCTATTTTGGACTGGTCTTTCCTTCATGCACTGAGGTGCCAGTTGCTCACTCTAATGAGCATACCTGTCAGTTACATTTCGACAGTCCTACGCAGAGGGCATTTGGTTTTATCTTTACCTCCTACAGAAGCATAGTATTTTTCTAAGACAATAAATTTGAAATCAAGAGGGAACACTTAACCTGTTCCTCAAGGTGGTATCTCTTTCCCTGATCAAATGTGCGATTAATACATAGCAGGTGAGAAAGTGAGTCCCACGAGGGTGATGAGGGAAGACTAATGCTACCTTTACATCATGGTTAACCTGTAACAAGAATCCATTTAAGCCTGGAGATTAGATGAGCCTTTTCAATTGTACATTTATTCAGCCACAGATTGATTTTAAAATATGTTAGCTGGCTCTTTCGAGGACAAGTGGTGCTTCTAATCAGTTCCACCACAAAACTAGTTACTGTTTACATACTATAACTGCAGGCATCCTTGACTTCTGCAGATTTGCATTCCACGGATCTCTGTTGCTTTTTTCTTCTGGTACTGTTATGGCACTATAGAAGCAGAAGACTCATCTGCCAGCGTTAGTGATCTTTTTCTTTTTCTTCTTTTTATTTTTACTGTTGCTCTCTGCTTTGTGTATTCCTGACATGCACAAGATTTGTTAGAAACACGCTCACTAATTGGTGTTACTGGTTTGCTCTGCTGCAGGGTGTACTGTGAGGATGTACATTTTAGAGAGAAAAAGGAAATCAATGACTTTCTAGCAGTCTGTACACCATTTTCAAATACCTTCTGCCTTACATCTAACTCAACATCCCAGAGGAGGCCAGAAACTGGATGAAAAATAAGCGCAAATAACATTACTAACTGCAATTCTGTATGTTACATATATTATGTGCATACAATATGTATATAGATAGAGTTTTATATATCTATATACTTAGGTCCTCTTTCTTCCAGGAGAATCCTGTCATGGTGGCAAACCCCTGCAACTGAGTTTCCCAGTGTTGTAGTGGGGCTTGGAACAGCTCAAAAGCCCAGTATGAAGCGGCACATACTCCAGAATTTCCAAAAACAAAGGACACAGCTTGAGATAAAGTCATGAAGAGGCAAAATGGTGCTCCTTGGACTTCCCAACTGTGTCAACAGACAAGGTCGTGAGTCAGATCAGGCGGGATCTGCAAGAAGTTCAATCAGCTGCAGTGGTATTTTGGATAATGCTTGAAAGGAGACAGAAAAGCAGTAATTTAGTATCTTGTTTCAAATTTCAGCTTCTAAAAGTGACAAGTTTCTGTTTTCTGTGACACTTGAATAATAAACACCGTGTCTCAGTTTTCCGTGCTGGGGCATCGGGTTAGCTCTGACTCACAAGAAAAGAAAATTCCTCCTATTTCGTAATGAACATTGTGTCCCGCAACTCTCAGCACCTATTAGTCACAAGGGAGAGGGCTCCTGAACAGTTGTATTACTTATTTCAGGAACCAGCAGTAGGATAGACAGGACAGTTTGTCTTTTGCATGTAAATAGAGCTGACCTCATTGCTTTTAGGTCAGTAGCTAATTAGGAAATCTGGAAACCTCTGATATTAATCTACTAACCTCAAGAGGAAATCATTGCAAGAGAAGACATTACAGTAATCTATACCGAACCACCACTGTTGTTGGGTATGGATAGCAAAGTAGTTAGACCTGCGATGCTAGTCTCTCTCTGCCTTGCATGGGTGAAAGCACAGACTCTCAGATGGAAACCGATTCCACCCATGTTTCAGGAGCAAGCGGTTTAATCATTTGTCCGGCAGGTGGAACCCTCCTACTTCTTGTTTTTCTTCAGAGCCACTTAAGAGCAAAAGGAAGGCCGCCACCGTCCTTGTGCCGGTTCAGCTTTGCTAGTGGAGCAGCCCAGGCTCCCCCAGTGCCCTGCTCACTCCTCATCTCTGCCTCCACTGTCACTGTCCCCAAGAGGTGTATTGGACCTTTCAAAAAAAGGGAGATAAAGTTTCCTGTGGCCTGTGTTTCATTGCCCGACTGCAAATGAAACTCTGAAATGCTCTGAAAATTGAACAAGCCATTAAGCTCTCTTGGCAAATGTGTGTTTGTTTTCCCTCCTGTCTGCAGGTAAGGAGGTCATTTATGAAGCCATATGTTATTAGCCAGAAAGGATTCACACTGACCACATCAGTGTTTTCCCAGCTTAGCTACATGCCTTACAGGCATCTTCTTTTCCAACAAGCAAGGCAGAGCCTCCTTAGGCCGCACGGCAGGGGATGCTTTGGCTTGTCAAATCAGGAGATGCTGCAGGGGCCATAATCATGCCCAGCAGCTGGGAAGCAGACCTCTGAGCACAGGGCCCCCACCAAACATCATGTCCCCATCCACAAGCACGGTGTTTCCTGCTCTGCAAGATGAGGTGCTGGTTACAGCCAGAGGGTGAGGCTGAGGGGGTATTTCTGAAATGTGGGATTGCACATCAGAAGAGGGGTGAGGGATATAGGAAGTTAAGGCCTGGCTGAGGAGGAACACAAGGCAGGAACCACAGTGGGACCTGAACCATCGCCACCTACCTTGCCTTTCCTGCAGCCCCTTCATTCACCAATGGAGAGTGAACTTTGTTCTGTACTGCCATCCCTGTTCACTTCCCCCCAAAATCTATCAAGATTCAGTAAGTGTCTGGCCAAAAGCTCTAGGCCACTGATCAAAGCATTATCCTTTAAAGCCTGAGCATTCAACATCTTTCACACACAGCGTCTTATCTAAGAACAGCCTTAGACAAGATTTTTTTCAATATTGTTCCTTTATTATTACTTTGCTTTCTCACTCTCCTTTTCCATGTTCCACACAAGGATTGGTTAACTCTCCTCCCTTTGAACACATCACCTTATCAGGATATTCAACCTGCTTGTCACTATAAATTATTTGATTGGTAATATAAAATAATAATAAATTCTAACCCTTGATGGTTTTACCTGTCAATTAATTGCTATTTGGTATCTCTAATGAGCGCTTTTTTTAGAAAAGGTAAAAATTTTGTTATTTTTACTTTTTGTAGAAATCAGTCCCTCTTACCTCTGGAGTAATTTTAATCATGTGTAACCAACAAGGCCTAGAGCCAACAGAGTCATGTTGGAAGAGAGCTGCTGCTTCCCAGCACCTGATATATGTCCTTACATCCCCTTTCCCCTCCATCCAGTTGCAAGTTCTACCAACCTTTTCTTTCTAAGCTGTATTACATTACAAATACTTACCTGTATATCCTCTTTGCTTTTAGCATTACTGCACCAGAGGGTTTTCCTTCCCATTGCATAGAAGTGTGTCAGCTTCATTTTTGTCCAGATGGATTAGCTTCATGTTTCCAAGTTCAGCATCACTCCTTCCCCAAGAGTACTTAAAACTGCTCCCTGGACTCCTTTCTGTGAAGCTCTGTCACTCCTGAGGGCTTCACTGTTCAACACTCCTACTCTTCTGTTTCTGTTTATCTTTCTTTCCTAAGGCAGATCTGTCATTTCCTGGCTTGTCTCAAAAGAATAGATAATGTAAAGAATGAGACACATAAGTTTTAAGCTCTTTGGGAAATTTTACTTCATTATTCATTGTTCTTTACCAGCAAACACTTTAATTTTAGTTATTAAAGTTCAGACTCCTTCTACAGCTACACTTAACGACATACCATATAGAAGTATCCTATATATAGTCTTATATCAAAATTCTTGGTTCCTTTTAAAATGTTTAGTTTACCATTTTTTTTTTTACTTCATCACTGAAAATTATATTGTGTTTTATTACAGTAGGCCATTGTTTATATCTTGCTATAAGGTATTTATACTACTCTGATGATCTTCCTTTTTTCACTCCCAAGCTTTTTTTCGTAAAATCTGAAATAATAGTGCTACATGTTCATCATGTGGTGAGGAAGGGGTTACAGCTAAGATTTTTCACTTGCAATCTCCAATCTTTTCTGACTGACTAATGGCTGGCCCTAAATTCCCACTGTATTCCAAGAGAGAGTCTTAAGAAACTCATGTTACCAATATTACTCAAGTGCAAAGGTATTTTTTGTGGAAAAATGTATACTCACATTTGTATATTCAATGAAATATGATGTGTATTCCATGAAGGAAAAAACGTATATTCGAGACATTCAAGAGCTGTATCATCATTCATCTGAAATTATTAAATTCTGGGGAGCTAGAAAACATCCACTATCCTCTGGTCCAAATGACCACAGGTCTCTGAACATGACTATAGCCAGGTCTGCTGCCCACTTTTTTTCTTTTTTAGAAAGGAGAAGCATTTTTTCAGTTTTCAACCACAACTGTTTGTTGATGCAGCCAGCTCTGACCCTCCATCTATATTTTTCCTTTTGGCATTTCTGTGAGTTTTGAACTTGTAAAAGGTCTCTAACTGGCAACATTGGAAATGGTGCATCTGTATTTATTCACATAACAAGCCTAGCACGAGTAGCAGCACCAGTGCTGCTCTGCTGCTGGCTCTGCCACAGAAAAAAGAGGTCCAGTCCCTCCCTTCTATTCCAACATATAAATCATCTCAACTACAGACAGAGATGCACCATGTAAACAAACAAAAAGCAGAGCCCACTGTCACAAAAGCTAAATGTATCCTTAGAATATGTCATTAAAGTAATGTGTGTCTGCTGAAACTGAAGTCACTTGCAGGGGAAAGGGAGAACCATGCATTACAGATGGCAGGTACAAAATTTTGGTTATTGAGCACAAGAATAAGGTACCACTGCATAAAGTAAAATATTGATTTGTAACATGACAGCTCCACTGTGATAACTGCTTGTGTTTACCACAAGATAATTGAGAGGCAGTACCCCAAAGCGAATGTGAGATAAAGCTGCCCCACGTTTGCCAATGAGGCAGAATATGTCAATAAGCAATAGCAGTGCAATAGCTAATAGTAAATCCATTCCCTCCTGAATGTGGCATCCATGCCTGTAAAAACCTTCTGAGATGTGTACAAAATCCTTGATGATTACGATGTGTGAGAGTCTAACCTGAACTGGAAGCAAGTGCCCATGTTCAATAGCCAGTTCTGGATGTAGATTTGTTCTGCGGTCACACTGAGAGCATCAGCTCATTCATAGCAGCCACCCAGTGTTTGCAATATGTTAACAACTTCTTCGCATGTTAGGTTTCAATTGTGAATTGAAAGACAAATAATTTTCCTGGATTATCCCTGGCTCTTTACTGGCTTATTTTTCTGTAAATAGTTTTTTTTTTCCCTGTGGTTAGGTTTGGAGGCAGGGAACAAAGTAAACACTGTTGTTTTCTCCTTCTTGCCTTTCCACCTGTGGATATAAAATATATTTAATGAAATCCAAAACTGTTATTCATGGAGGCAGTAAAAAGCTGGGTCTGTGGTGAGTAAAGCTAGACATCTCACTCAAGGTGTTTGTGCACAGCAAAGAGGTCTGGGCACTGATGTAATGGCTGCAGAAACATTAGCAGTATTGACGGCTGCTGATCAGGCCTGGGAGGAAGCTGATCTACTTTCTGTGCCATGTCTGCACACATAATAATGACCTCACCACCAAAGATTTCACTCTGTGTTCTAGCAAAAACATTCCTTGGAAAGAGTGTTCATTCTTATTGCAGCCATTACAACGAACACCCACTCCCAGAAGTGAATGGAGACCAAAGCAGGTCCATACCCTGCGGCTGCTGGACCCAGCTGCAGCAGCCTGCAAAGACTGTTGGGAATAGCTGGGCTGCAGCTCCATAAGGCATCAGTGTTCTGCTACTTGGAAGCACATTTAACATAGTAAGGACTAGTGAAGGAAATACAGGTCTGAGGGAGATGGCAGCCTCCCTGGATTGCACACTTTCAGGTGTGGACAGGTTTGTTGTGCTTTTATAGTGCTGTTCCTGCCATGGCCCTTGCCCAGTGACTACTATTGAATAACTAAAAGGACTGTGCTGGTGACCTTGTGCGGTAACTTGTTGAAGTCACCAGGCTGGTCTACATCTCTTATTTCTGTCCAGCCAAATAGACATTTCTATCCTTTCCAATGCAGATTAATAGAAGGATGCATGTAACCTAGTATAGATTAATTTCCCTTCACTAGCTAGGTTGAGTGCACTATCCATAAAGCTAATCATGTCCTAAGCTTCATAACGTTTTACAAAAGCGAGCCACCAATTAGTTTCATGCTTTCCATTTAACAACCATGGTAAAAGTGCAACAAGAGTTGCCTATGAGAAAAACCCTACAATCTTTATATATCACAATGGTGATTTTTCCAATAGTCTCCTCCGTTTTTCCCACAAGAAAGATACAATGTGGCACGTCTGTATGACCTTGTTATCCCAGTACCAGATGGGATAATGGGCTTAAAAACCTGGTCCTATTTGTCACAGTGCTTCTTCTAAATAAAAGGCCCGAGGAAGGAGTGAGAACTATCTCTGTCTTCTCTTTGCTCTCCTTGAATGAGCCAAGGATTAGAAGCCGTGGCAGGGTATCTCTGATCTCTGTTAAGAGAATCAAAGAGTGAACTTCCCATCTGTGCCCCCTTGCACCCACTCAGGGAGAGGAAGCCCTGTTCCCACCAAATGCTGAGGAGAAGTGACAAGTGTTTTGTTCGCCCACCGGCTCTCTTGGAGGTTATCACTGTGTGACACTGCAGGAGCAGCCTCCCTTCCCTGAGCTGTGGGTGCGCTTGGTGAGTAATTGCCTTTGCTAATTTCGGGCTTTTCACACTCCAGCAGAAATCATACACTTGGCTGTAATCTTTACTAGTCTCAGGTGGCTCTTCTCACACAAAAGGTCTGGAATCACAGTACCTTTAAACTACTACTTTCTTCTTCTACTCTAAGAGGAGTTTGAGATGTGGCCAGATGCAGTGGTGCCTTGTGTTCCTCAGTAAGGGACCCACCTTGACCCTAGGCTCAACACTGTAGATGCACAGCTGACCTCTGCAGATGTCATCCTGCAACATCACTTCCAAATAATATAGCATACAAAAGCCTGTCAAGCCTGTCACTGAAAGAAATCTTCTTTGGGGTCCAAAATGCAAACCACCAGCAGGATGAAAGGATCTGTGATAACATCTCCAGTTGCATCTGCTTACTTCCAGTGCCTCTAGTGCTTCACTGCTGCACCGTGCGGGCCTTTATCTGCAAGTATTTGTGGCAAAACCAAGGAATTACCTCAGAGATTGTACGGAAATATAGTATTTCATAACCCACAGTATAATTCTGAAAGAGTATGCCTGAAACACAGAAATATTCTTAAATAAAATGGACAGACATAAAAGTAATCACGTCACTACAATCCTTTTACCCCTCCTTTAATTGAACTTTGGTACCTCAAAACAAACATCAAATGATTCTTATTACTCCATACTGTTACTGCAGGAGACTGGCATTTCTAAAAACATCTAACACCCAATGCTCTATCTTAAAAAACACCACAACATCAGGCTTCTTGGGCCAAAATCTGGCTCTTCGTAATGAATATAAGACAAAATAGTCTGGACAACAGGGTATTTGTTCAGAAACAAACTTTTGTAAGAAACATGAACAAGTGAAACATTTTGCAAAGCTGGATACCATTGACTGATTAGATAGACAAGATTCCCACCTGGGGAAAAGAATAAATAGTCTAAATCAGCTTTGCCTTCCCATGCCAAACAAAAGCTGAATAAATCAGCACATGGCTACAAAAAAACCCTGAATTTTCCACAAATTTGGGGAATTTTCAAAGCAGCAGTATTATCCCAGAGGAGTTTGGACGGTGTCCACATTTAGCCTGCTGGGAGCTGATCACAGCTCTCTTTGTGGCTTCCCACCTCCGTTACTATAAAGCAGCTATGCAATCAGATCCAGTGTCACACACTAACCACTTATGCTTTTCACCTCCTCCAAGGTCTGAACCTCCATTAGGAAATCATTTTATGATACCGAGGCACTCATTCTCACCAATGTTGAGCATCGCACATCCCTGACAGAAAAGCAGCAGTGATTTTTGGGGGTACTCTGCTGATGAGATCACACCTATTAACAGGCAGGCAGCTCTCTAATGGGGTGTCAGTAAATAAAGTAACTCCACAGCCCACTCAGGGAAGCGGGTGGTAGGAAAGGGATGGGGGGCTCTTCTGCTTGAGGCAAAGGTGGGTGAAATGAGGCAAACGCACCTCTGCTTCAGGAGGTGGGAGCTGTGCCAAGGGCAGGGGGAAGCTGTCCTGCCTGAGGCGGGAAATTAAAATCAGGAGCATATGGCAGTAGGGGCACAGGGAAGGAGTGACAGTGCTGGAGCCACAGCGGTGTGACAGGCAGGCAGGGAAGCCACTCTCCCACCGAGCTCCCCTCTGCGCCTCCATCCCTCTGCTGCTGAGCGCAGCTTTCCCAGACAATTCCTATTACCGCCTGGTGATTTATAGCTGTCTCTCTCAGATGAACCAAAACACATGTCTCTTCTGATGGACTGTGTTCTGCAAAGCATGAGGTTTTACAATACAGCTGCTATGTGTTATCCCCCGCAAAGCAAATGTGGGAATATTTATACATTTTTTTAATACAACTAATATATTTCCCCAGATGCTCTTGACTGAACATGTTGCTAATGGGAGCGTGTTCAGCTTTCCAGAATAAAATGCCTTTAGAAAGGAGAGAAAATAATAAAAAGCTCAAGAATCAAAGGTGACTTTTAAAAAATAAAACAAGCTTTTGACTGCATCTGTGATTCTTTCTTCTCACAGCTGCTCTAAAATCTGCATTATAATATTGCTCATTAGCTCCTTCTTCTTTGTGCTGGTTCTGACTGGGATAGAGTTAATTTTCTCCATAGTGGCTGCTATGGGGCTGTGTTTTGGATCTGTGCTGAAAACAGTGTCGATGACACAGGGATGTTTTCATTACTGTTGAGCAGGGCTTACACAGAGCCAAGGCCTTTTCTGCTCCTCACCCCACCCCACCAGCGAGTGGGCTGGGGGTGCACAAGGAGCTGGGAGGGAGCACAGCTGGGACAGCTGACCCCAGCTGCCCAAAGGGATATTACATATGATAAGCCATCATGCATGATGGAGACCTGCTTTCCTGGAGATGGCTGAACACCTGCCTGCCCATGGGAAGTAGTGAACGAATTCCTTGTTTTGCTCTGCTTGCACGGAGAGCTTTTGCTTTACCTATTAAACTGTCTTTATCTCGACCCATGAGTCTTCTCAGTTTTACTTTTCTGATTCACAGGGCAGGAGTGAGTGAGCAGCTGTGTGGGTCTTAGTTCCTGGCTGGCATTAAACAACACATTCTTAAACATGGCATTACCCATAGGAGATGTGTCATATTAGCAGCGGCGGGTGCAGCACAGTAATGGAAAGCAAGCAATGCCACACCATATGAGCAGGCATCTTGTATGCTAACAGTTGAATATAAGCCCTGCTAATGGGCTGGAAGGTGAGTCAAATATTAAACATCACAAGTTCTAACACTCAGGTGTTGGATGAAAACTTTGCTCTATTTATTTCAAGATTATATGAGCCTCCTCCTTAAATGTCCATAAGGCTATTTCCATTTGTGCCTCTTTTTACTGAGAAGTGTTAATAGATGCCAGGGAGTCAGACCATTTGTTGTGAGATGCATCTTCGTATAATGCTTTCTTAAATTTGAATTAAACAGATTACCGCAATCAGTGCCTGGATATATAACTTGATGCATGTTCCTCTTGGTTCTTAGTCTCACTGAAATGAAGGAAGCATATTTCGTTGTGAAGAATAAGGTATCCCAAAGAATTTGAGAGTCACCAAGTAGATCTTAACCACTTTCTTGACAGTCCACTTTAGACATGGGCCACTTTCACTTTCCATGTGGTTGAACAATTGTAACTCGTCAGTATGTTTGTGATCCTCAGTCACTTGAGCCTTCTTGCCACAATCACCACGTTAGTTTTCTTGACTGAGAAATACCTACAATATTATGTGCTAAAGAGGTATTTTCAACATAGTTGGAATTGCTATTATTGACACAGCATTACTAACAAGAGCTCCTTTGCCAGCTGCCTTCTTTGTACTTTGTCATGTGTGTTATCAACATGCAGGCTGCTTCTTCCATCATCCACAAATCTGCTTTTATCACAGACTTAAGTCTAAAGGACACGCACTCCTGTTCTTGTGCTCAGCCCTCTAAATCTCCCTTTCACTTTTTTTTCAGTGAAATGAGGCTACTCCTACTTCTTTTGACATCTGTAATACTTTCAAGGCTTAGAAAGTGTTTCTAGAATAACAATATCTAGCTACTAAATATAAATGAGTAGCTTTCTTTGAAATGTATGTATGTGCTACTAATAAACACCATTCTCAAGCATTTAGTAGAAAGTGCAGTAAAAATATATATGGTATTTTATGGCTGCTAACAAATAGTTTAATTGGAAAAGAGCTTTAAATTTGTCTAGTTTCAAGATAGTGTTCTTATGATTAACATCTCTATTGGGCTATCTTGAAACAAATTCTAGGTTCCACTGAAAACAATGGCAAAATTGACACTGAACTCAGTAGAGAAGATATATCAATCTTTAATTTTTAGCTGTCTATACTTAGATACATAAAATGCAAAAAAAAAAAAAGGGGAGAGAAAAAAGTAATTAAAAGTATAAACAAACTGCAAGTCATATAGATATTCAATACAGCTGCAAAAGGACAAGACCCATTCTGACAAATATTAAGACAAGATTACAGACTCTGAACGTTGAAGTAATCCACCTGATATACTCAGCTCAGATAGTCAGCCTACTGCAGAACTGCATTTTGCTTCAGCTACAAAATTTTGAGGAGGATAAGAACTCATCGAAGAGAGAAAAGCAGAGAATGACCAAAGGCCATACGACTTTACCTATAAGGAAAACAAGCATAAATTAAAATAATTATAAAAGAAGAATGAGATGACCACATCACAGTATGTAAAAAGTAGGAAGAACCTCCTCTTCACTGGTAGGCAGCAATGCGCTTAAATAACAAAAATTAAGATATGGTTAGACATTAGAGAACAGATTCTAACAGTAGAGTCAATGCCTGGAATAGGTTGCATGGAGGCAATGTCAAATCATCGGCAGATCTTTGGGCAGACATTTTCCAGCGGAGATCTAGGTATAATTAATCCTACCTTGCAGAAAGGCATGGAATTTTTTTTTTGAATTTTGGTCACATTTTTTGCTATGATTCTATGTTCTTAATTTGAAACATAATCTTAACATTTGATAGCTTCAGTGGGTCTTCAGTTTGTACTAAAATGGTTTCCTGAATTGAGACAAACCTTGAAAGGCTAAATTAATTTTTATACCTATGGATGCCAGGCATTCACTATCGAAGAGCATTATTGAAGATTTCTTAATCAATATAGTTTTCAGGTGGCACTAAAGGAATTAGGTGATCAGATGCTACTAAATTTGACCAGATCTGTGTATTGAACATCCTCTGAACAAAACGGATCTAAGAGGTACTTAAACACATCTGAAGATTTTTTTTTTAAGATAAATTCCCACCAATCCAGAAGCTAAAGGCTAAACCGGAATGGAAAACAGACAAAATGGCCTTCTTGTAAACATACCTTTACAAATAAGAATACACTATAATCTTTATATGCTTGCTTCTACTGCTGGCTGCTTGTTCCTGATAACTTCAGGTGATGCAGGAAAATTTGCATTTCCCAGGCTGTGTTCGCATCTTGAACAGAGATAGGGCTTCATCTCCAAACTTTATTTTGATATCTTGGCCATCACTAAACTGTGTACAGAGAACCCAAACTTCAGGTAATGCATATCAACAAAGTACCACAAATGCTATGGAAGCATGGTAATTCAGAGCAGTGGAACTAAAACTGTAGTTGAACCGGGAAAAAGGGCTCTGCTAAGACTTACAAATCTTGCATAGAGGAGTAGGATTACTGTTTTTGTTTAGTATTTTAGTGGTTTATAGGCAGAGATAATAGTCCTCCTAAAGCAAACTTATTTGATAAGAGTAATCTCTTGATTAACATCTCCCCTAAAGATTTGCTTGCATCTCAGATTTTGAGAATGGCATGTACGTAACCATTCGTGTTACTGCCACAGCCTCCGTTCGCTCATTTGATTGCCTTGTTATTGTTTTTCTGTCTTCTCGTCTATACATGTGAAATCATCTTGCCCCTTTCTCCTTTCTGCCTGTTTCTCAGCTCATTTAACAATGAGCCACGCTGTCCATGTAGCCCTTTCAAATGAGATGGAAAAGAGGAAAAGTATGGTGGAGGGACAGAAAACAGAAAAGTCAGCATCAGATCCATATGAAGTAATTTCCTTGCTGACAGTGATTTTGCTCAGTTCTTCCAAAAATCATTGTTTCTATGGGGTCATATTTCAGTGATTTGTTACTACAGTTTAGCTTTATTTCAATCTGGAAATTCTGATATTGTATTTCTCTTAAAAAAAACACACACAAAAAGACCTAACAAAAAACCCTGTATTTTTATTGTACTTACCATTAATATGCACTGAAAATTACAAAAGTGATGAAAACATTCAACTCCCATTTCTTTAACCTTTTTTTTAATACTATTTACAGTAATATTGCCACCTTATTCCTGAATAACCATAACTGTGTGCAATACAATGCAGTGAGCGCCTTCTTGAACTCTGCTACTGGGTCTGCTGGACTGTAGCCCAGACCACACGCCTGCTCAGGGGACACTCATAGTTTGGCATTACCTCCACATACCTTAAGGTTGGGGTGCCAGGGCCAGTAGTTGCTGACTACCCCTCCTACTGAGCAAGAAAATGGGTAAGGGATTGGCACGTACCTCACACCAACTATCCAGGCATGTTATTTCTGCTCTTTGTCCAGCCCAATAGCATACGGGAGCAAAGCCAGAGACAAAGTGGAAGGTTGCCTGTCTGAGGAGGGATTCCTTCCTTTCACTGTGCCCCTCAATGGCACCTGTGCATCTGCCCTGACCCAAGGCAGCTTGCATGCTCACAGTCTGACGTGCCTGAGACATAACTGAGTTCCACAGGCTTAAACAAATGATAGTATTCAGCACCCTAAGTGATAACATGTTAGTCTGTACATTATCTATGACACTAAACTGTAAATGATAACTGAACAGTGCATTGTGCTGAATTTTTTTTTAAATACATGTCACCTACATAGCGCATGGGTATAAGGCAGTGTAATACCATTTATTTCATCAAATTAGCTTCCAGTGTTGCAGGCCCTGGTACATAAAATAAGAATATTTCTGTGGTCTGCGACTCTTCCCTCTGTGCGAGTGAACTAGGAATAATAGAGCGAGCAGCAAAGTAAGAGGGGGTATGGCCCATCAGCATAGGCTGGCTGTTGAAGAGTGGGATGCAGTCTAGACATAAAATAAGATTGTCACAAACAATTTCCCCCGAAGCAATGTAGAAGCAGGGAACCACAATGTGGCCATTGCTTTTTCATGATATGCTGTTATTACAGCACAGCTATGCCCTACTCTGTAATGAGAGGAAATAATATTGTTAGGAGGAGAATCACATAAAGAGGAGGAGAGGAGAGGAGAGGAGAGGAGAGGAGAGGAGAGGAGAGGAGAGGAGAGGAGAGGAGAGGAGAGGAGAGGAGAGGAGAGGAGAGGAGAGGAGAGGAGAGGAGAGGAGAGGAGAGGAGAGGAGAGGAGAGGAGAGGAGAGGAGAGGAGAGGAGAGGAGAGGAGAGGAGGGGAGGGGAGGGGAGGGGAGGGGAAGGGAGGGGAGGGGAGGGGAGGGGATGAAACCTGTTCCATGATGTCCCCAGGTGGGTTTAAATTCTGTGGCAAGAACTGCAGAAGTGGTCTGGGTAACAGACCTGAAATGCCACAGGAAATTCCTTATGATACAGAAGTGATACTTTTCCAGTATTAAACGTTAGATTTATGGACAGATCAAGTTAAACAGTAGGGTTTTTCCTTTTAAAAAAAAAATCAATATTTCTTGTACTTTGGGACATCATCAGATTTCCAGGTCTAAGCATACCATAGATATTAGTAAAACGCCCAGCACTCTGGCACTATAAACAAGTGTTCCTGACTTTGGCAAATACGGCAAAACCTACTTATGGCAACATATGATTCAATCCTTTCTACACCAAGAAATTTGCTTGTATTGGGTTTACATAGCAAGGTTTTGATAGCGGGTGGGCAATCATTACTTGATGGCATCAGAAAAGCTGATTGATGGCATCACTGAAATTGCCCTTGTGCTAGAGGAAAAGCGGAAAGTTATGGCAATTGCATGACCTCCTTTCTGGCATATAAGAAGTTTAGTCAACAGCTTTGACCTGTGGGATAAGCACCTCACCTTAGTCTACTGGGATAATTTTTAGTTCACTAATTTGGACGGAGAGTGGCAGAGAGAAGGGTGAAAAAGGGCGCATACCATATATCTTCTGGCAGTGAATGGCAGTGCATATAGAAAGAGCTTAATCATGTACAATTTCCCAGAAGAGTGAGAGAGTCAGAGATATCTCAGAAGATGCTCCAGTCCGTCTCGAGAGAAAATAATCTGTCTTCCTTGGTTGTATACATGGCCTAGGGAAAACTCAACTATTGGCTCAGGTAGTTCTATCAGACACCTAAAATTGGGTAGCATATTTTCAGCCTTCACCTCCAGTCTTTATCATTCGTCCATTTCAATGGATGAGTTTAGAACATCCTTCTTATTCCCTGAGGCAGAACTGTTGCTTCATGCTGTCTGCAGACTCCAATACTGCATTAATTTTTTCTGCATTTGATTTTCATTAGACTAATAGGAAGAAGAGGTTTCATTCAAAGTATACCCTGAATCCAAAACAGGGAGTTTTAAACACTTTTCCTTTAATCACCTCTATCCTATAATGTAAATTTATCTGCCTTTTCACTCTATTTTTCTGTATCAATAATAGATACCAAAAAAAAAGGTATTTGAATTGAGACATATTTTTCAGCTTCCAGTGTCTCTTGAGTCATTTCACCTGTTTTGGTTGAAGTTTTTAGTGGGAGAGAAGTTGAAAAATCAAATAAACTAGTGAAGTATAACCAGCATCCAAGATGGTGGGGGGAATGTGAAGCTAAATTAGTTATTGTCTCATATATAATACTCTTGTCAGAGGCTGATATTTGAAGTATAAAATGCATATAGAGGAAGTTTAATGTGCAGCCGTTTGTGGACTTTTGTCATAGCTTGTGTTTCAGTATGACTGGAAGTATCTGAACAAGTCAGATGCTATCTGTCACTTGATGGCACATCCTCCAGGTGAGTGTGGGGTTGTGTGGGGTTTCCCAACAGCCTCCCCACCCCTTGAAACTTAATCCTCCCAAAGACATTGGCTATTCTGGATGCTTGCCCAGTTACTTGCATACTGCTTAGTGTCAGTGTTCAAGGAGTCTGTCTGGATAAAAACAGGCATCTGCAGTGGATGTATCTACTTCTGAAGCAGTTACCTCAGTGTCCATTTTTAACCACTAGAAGGAATCAGAGTGCAGTTTGTCTTGTCCTTAACAGATGTCTTTAAAGATTCAGGTGACCTGCACCCTTTACTTCTGTTGAACACACACTTCACCGACCATAGAGTCTGGACTTACTGGCTCACATGAAGATATCTATGATGTTTGGGTCTGAAGTTAGGTAGGAAGGCTTCTTTTTTCATTAAGATTGTCACAGATGAACCACAGACACTATCTACTGCCGCCATAGTACCTGGTTTTGATACAGGTTTTCAATTCACCTAATGGAAAATGTAATTATTTCCCAAGTCATTCTTGGATCAGAATAATGAGAAATTAATGACATTGACAGGATTTTGTTGGGTTGGTTGGTTGGGTTTTTTTTTTAATAAATGCAGTGTCACATACCACATATGCTTTGATGTTTCTGTTGTGTGGGAATCTAGCCCACCTCCCAGTGAGACCGTCCAGTGTTGTTCTTCTCCATGGGAAGGGAGGAAGAGAACAAAATAGTCTGTTAATTTGACTAACATTGTTGTCTGATGTCGCTCAGAAAACTTCGCAGTTCAGTCACCTAGTAGCTATCTAGTCTGTAATAATTTAATGTTGTTACTTAACAAGTGGGGGTGGGGGTGGGGATGGTGTCATAACTAGTATTACTCGCTCAGACAACTATTTTCAGAGATGGCTTCCTATCATATATCTAGAGTAACTGTTTTCTAAAAAATAAAGGAAAATACAGCGCTTACTTCAAAGTGTTAACAGTGTCCAAGTAGCTTATTTATCCAGTAAAGCATGATTTACTCCATTTTTCATTGCAGTGTATATTCTGAGGTCTTAGAACACGTGAGACCTTCATACGCAGTAATCATTCTCTCTTCACTCCCAACACACGGGTTATTTGGGTGACTGAAGCTGATCTATGATGCCAGCGATAGGCTGTTTATCGAACATGTATAAATTCATACAAGATTTGTTCAAGGCGGTCAGTCCTTTGGGAGGCTTGTGAGCGCCGCCCGGCACCGCCGTTTCTGTCCATGGTGCTGATCTCCCGCAAGCCCGCCTCGAACCGCTGCCCCAGGGAGCAACTAACCGGGGGAGGTGGGGAAGTGAAAATTGTACTTTTACCGGGAAGTCAGTGACATTATGAGGTTTTAAAATGTCTAAATTAATTTTAAAATAACTTATATTCGTTAAATTCTAAATATAGCAATTAATTTAGTTGCATAAATTTTAACATAATTCCTCGTGTCAATTTATGTCTTGAAATTACAGCACAAACCCCACCTACAAATTACACAAAGAAGTTAACAAAATCAACAAAATTCATAACCAAATACAAATATACGCCTTGCAGTTTTCTTCCCTACACTGTTATTTTTGATTACCCTAAGCAGAGAGGGAGAGATTGCCTTTTAAGTACCTATATGCAAATGCATTTTAAACCAGTGTATAACCATAAAGCACATATAATGAAGCACTAAGTCAGAGTCAGGAGGCAAGTGGGAAGGGATACTGGGTTTCAGAAGAACCTCTTATTTGCTGAGACAAGTTTAATGAGTTTTGGTTGTAAAAAACTTCCTTTTCTACTGTTTAAGCGTTACTTCAGGTTTCCTCTTTCCCAATAAAGCACACAAGGTCTTTTTCTTGTTCTCATTATGTCTAAGAGCTGCAGGATGGATAGCCTGTATACCACAGAGCATGTAATAAATAATGAATCACTTTGAAGCATTGCTTTCATGAAAAGTCACATACAAATATGATGTTTACTTGTAATTTGTTTAAGTTATAAAAACACTAGCTGAAAGGGTGACTTCACAATAAATCTGCTAGAGTACTGGGTAATGGAGCCTAGCTTCTTTTCTTTTCTTATTTTTTAATTTTTCACCTCAGCTAATTTACGAGCCCTTTCAAATATCATGCTCCAAAGCACATTTTTTAGCAAATTCCCCAACTGAAATGCACCTGTGGAATTGTCACTAGGTTCACTTCATTTTTTAATATAATTTTTCCCAGCTTCGAGTTCAGTGAACACCAAATCATAGAAAAATACTGGCTTTTGTGCTATTTGCATTTAACTCCCAGGTGTGTCAAAGCACTCATACCTTAAGGATTAGTTCACAAATGTGAAGTCAGTTATTTCTATTTTTTAATAAATAAAGCAATTATGCTAATTAAGTAGTAATTATGCTAATTAAAAATTGAATTATCAGAACTGCCACAGAAGGTTGTTCTGACAGTGTCAGTTCCACCACTGCTTTAGTAACAATTACATATTTTAAACTGGATATGTAAGCTTCTTACAGATCCGCAAACAAATTTAGCAATGCTATGCAAGCTTCCTTCTTTCTTGTTCTGCTTATGACCAAGGTCTGCAGGAATCATAGATTTTTTTAAAGGTTACTTGTTCCTTTCCTTGAGTACATCAAGATTAGCAACTGACAGCAATCATGACTATGAAGTGTGTTTTTTGACACACAGAGAACCCAGAATGCCTTGCAAACAGCACCAAGAGCCCAAGAAGATAAGTAGCTGTAGGCACAAAGTTTTCTGGCCAACATAGGCCATTCCAGTCTCAAAGTCTTCTCCCCAAATCCTTGCTGTGATCAGATGCTCTTTTATCAAGTATCTCTGACTCACAGCTTGGGGTATTTTTTGTCATTTACACTCTGCTTTGCTGACCAAGACTCCTGTAATGAATCTATGGCATTTTGGGACTCAGTTTTATTTCCCTAATTCAACATTCTTTTATGTTCTGACCCAAATTTTACTGGAGTCAGTTACAGTATTTCTGCCAGGCACTGGAGCAGTCCCCTTAAATTGGGATTATGCACTTACTGATACATAGGAGTTACACTGAGACATTATTCAGAATTTTATCAATACGGATTTGTGTGTCAAATGCTTTCTGACTGCATTTAAAGTATTAACACATAGATCAGAGAAACACAGAAATAAACAGTGCTTTTTGGATGACAGCATTCTCACAACAAAGAGGAGCTCAGACATTTTTGTCCAGGGTTAAGAACTTTTTGCTGAAATTATTTTTAGCTTTGACTTATCAATTTCAAGATACATGCAGATACTGAGGTTCTGATTTAAAGAAGTTTGTAAACCCAGTAGCGGAACCACTGAAATCTACAGGATTAGTCTGATTAACAGTTAGCTGTCCATAGGAAGACCTGAATTGCTGAAAGCAGAACCCAGTTAATAAATTGTGGCAAAGGACATCAAAACACATAAATAATATTCTTCTTAAATAGATTTCATCATGGATACAATAAGGAAGAAATTTGTATGTAACCAGGAATGACTGAAACAAATGACAAATTGCTAAGCAAAAGAAAGAACCGTGTCTTGTGTCAAATACATCTGTGTACAAAGTCCTACACAATGTCTGGCAGGGTCTAAATTTTACTGAAGCCCTTAAACTGAGATAACTATTTTCATATTGAATCTTTGAAAAAGGCAAGTTTATCTTGTTAGTCCAGTTGTCTTCCCATTCTGTTCCAAAGCCTTTGAAATTACAGTATGATTTCAAAAGGAAGAGGTTTTACTTGAAGTTAGAGGTGCGTTTTTAATTGCATCCATTTCAACCAACTTGTTCTAAAACAAGCAGAAATACTCCAGTCAACTTCAACCAAGCGTTGTGGTACTCTCTCAGACAACATTTATGAAGGCACATTAGTAAATGAATGAAATGCAAACCAATGTACTTCTCTTGAGAAGCTTGAGGTCACTCAGCAGTCATAAAATAATAACTTGTGGCTAAAAAGCAGTGTCCTGATGAAGCTAGATAGTATTTCAGGCCAGAAGTATTGAGCTTGTGACCCTTGTCATTAAATGCCCAAGTATTTGACGGGTATTGACAATTCTACATAAATTCAGGACATTTTTAATGAGATTTAACTACTGTAGAGCTTGTAGTTACACAGCATCTCTATAAACTCCTATGTATTCTGTTTGAGATTATTGCTACCCAAAAGCCTCCACATTCATTTCCTTCACATTCCTCCAAGGATATCCTACTGTGATATTCTTTTCCCAAACTAATTAAGAACCCTGTTTACAAATTCCTGGTAGAATAAGATTTGCTTATAAAATCATCTCTTATCAGTTGAAGTTGATGAGAAAAATTACTTCAAAAGGGATAAAATCAGAATAATTTTATGTTTTATTTTCATTTTGGCTGCAAATACTGTTTTAAATTCTCTGTCTCAACAGCAGTGAAATGATACATTTTCCATTTTTGTTTAGACAGATGATTTAATTTGAAAAGACCAAATTACATTTCTCATAGATCACTTATAAATTAGATCACAGAATGCAGAAAATAGCTCTGAATTGTGCCCTGATGGCTGTATGCAGCTCGTTGGCCACTGAGACGCTGACACTTTGGTTTTTTAGTGTAAGTGGCTTTTTACAGTAAGGGTTACCTTTTTGGTTCTCCTCTGTTTGCCCATGCACTTTGTCTTGTGTGTGCTTTTTAAGAGATCAGTAAGTCAGTACATACTTCAATCTTCCTGAAGCAATGGAGTGGTGGAGCAAGTGCACAGGTAAGGATGTTTGAAGAGATACTGTGTAACTTTAAAGACAGAATAAATTTCAAACCTCTGCAGAAGACAGGTCTCATGTTTACTGTGTTAGACTCAGTAGTGTGAACAGGCATGGAGATATCATGGTTTAATGGGTTACCACTGTCAATGACTGACCGCCTACATATGCCTCACTTTAATTGTGAAACAAAACATGCTAGCTTAAATCACATTTTATGTGACTTTCACAACAAGCTAAGCAGGTATAGACTTTAATTAGATTTCTGTAACTATTATACAGGAGATCCATAAATTGTTCTGGCAAGGGTTTCATTAAAAACTAATTTAAAGCTGATACATGTTTTTTCTCTCTCAATATTTTGAAATTGGCTGACACTAGTTTCAACTTTTTCATTATTACAGACCATGCACATAGCAACAGATGAAATCATTGCCCAGATAGGGTCATCTGACTTAGGCTGTGTAGATATTTCAGCTACACTACTCAAAAGCTACTGTTGTTTAAAAAAAAAAAAAAAAAGGGGAGGGGGGTGAGTTGATTTATCTAATCCGAAAATCCTCACAGAATCCAATCAATATTTTCAGTTTTTCTCTCAAGAAATCATTGATTCTTTAGCCAAAATGTATGGACATGAGTGAAAAGAAAATCAGTCCAAACAGCACCAGTTTTTGATGTACTAGTCTAGGCAGTGGCATAGAGACAATGATTTTATACTGTTTAGGATAAGTTATAGGTAGTAATGCCTTCCCATGGTTAAATGTCAGTGGGATTTTTCTTCTGATTTTTTGCCGGTTCCTACTTGGTCAAAATTATGTGCTGAAAGTGATCAGAGGGTTTATTTAGACATGTCTAGTTTAAGAACATGAGCACCATGCCTACTAATAATAGTAGCATTTGAAGTAAAGTTTATACAGTATCTTTGGATCATAGTTAACAAAATATAATAGCTGTGCGGTTTCATTTAATGTTTAACATCTCCATTATATTTTTTTAATTCAGTTTTCCTTCTGATCTCTTAGTAGAAGGTGCTATCCATGGATCTATAAAAGGAATAATATTCATGTGAAGTTCATAATGAGAAAGAACCAGTCAACAGAGACTTTACCAAAACTTTTCACAGATTTCCTCTAATTACTTAAGTCCTATTGGAACAAAGATTGAAACTACATGAAGCTGGGTTGTTGTTCTTTTCAGTGAAGGTACAGAAGCGCTGTCTTCTAAATTCTCCTAAAACTGCTTTTGTAAAGATCCCCATACTATCGCCAAAAAAAAAAAATAAAAAAAAAAATCCTTCCTGAAATGAAATGCAAAAGCTTAATGTTCTTAAAATCCTTTCTCAATTCCTACTTCTTTCTTCCAAGGCAGCAACAGAAAATTGGATAGTAAGTAATGGACATTTTGAATTCAGAGAGATTAACGTAAAGCCCTCATGACTGGCACTGCAGGACGAAGTAGCTTTTTTTTCTTGCATTGCTTGCAGTTCAAAGCCAACTTCAGGACTAAAGGCATCTGCAGTACGGTTAAGAATATTCATATAGTCAGTCATAGCTCCAAAAGCGTTTCAGAAGCTGCTTTCCCTCCTTTGCTCTCTCTTTGCTCCAGGCTCTCTCTTCACTGTGATATGGCATTTGATTATCATCAAGGTTTGCAAACAGATCTGTGGCCCACTTCTGCATCAGTTCACACATGACTCTGTGACTTTATTCACCGGGGTAGAGCCCTTGCATCCCCCATTTACCATGCCCCTTTTTTCAGTTTCTGTTGGGTTTGGATTTCTGTTTCCCATGTGGATGTGAGGTACTAACGTATTTTCAAGATCATAATGCCCACATAGGCATGCTCCTCGCCTTCTTGGGTATGTGGTTGGTCACTGACACACTGTAAGTCATCACACAATGCAAATTATAAACGGCAGAGATGCTAACCTAGCTGAGGGTGTTCCTATGCCAACTGTCCACCAGTTCAACGACCTTTTACTGTAAGCTTGATAAATGGTGGGTCTCCATTCAGACACATTTATTGCTCAGGGATAGATTTCCCCAGAAATCCAATAAGCATTTCAGTCTGCTTGATCTTGTCTAGTTCAAGGCACGCCAAAGAGAGGTGGATCCTTGGTTTATCTATTTATCTATCCATCCCCTTTGCTGGTCCTAACTTGCCGTCTTTTTCAAAAATCAAAAGGAGAAAGACAAATATTATTTCCGAGTGGCTTGCCAAATAGCTATTTTGTGTTATGTCCTATATTAAGAATCACTAATTTGCATTATAAATTATTTTGTTACAGTTATTTTATTTTGCTTAACCCTCATGTTGTTCAGTGATGCTGCTCAGCAATGCAGAAAAGCCTAAAGGAAAAAATGTCATTTCTGCATCAGGGTCTTCACTTTACAATACATTTATATAGCACTTATTGCAACGGAGCTTTGATGTGACTGGCTTCTGGGAATGACTAGCAATACCAATATTAAATAATGATAATACACAACTTCCTCGCTTGTTTCATTTTAGTCATATGCTCAGTACAGTTCAAGTATCACAGTTCACCATAAGGCAGCATATGTCTTGATCTGATTCACTCTTATTTACACTCAAGTACAACAGGAATAATGCAACACAGCTGGTGTAGGAGAATGGAAAAAACCAAACACATTCTATTTTTTCTTTCAATCCTTTAATTTCAAACTTTTTATGACAGCTTTCTTACAACAGGTGTTGAAAAGCTAGCTCAGTTCAGGTTGCCTGAAATTTCTCACAAAAAAAGCCTTACTTTTAATTGCATACAACTTTGCCAGGCATTAGGCTACCAGCTGAAATTTTTCACACCAGATGTCTGACTTAGATTGAATATTGATTTTCTTTTCTTCAGCATTTCAGCAAAAACAATATTAGTTTCTTCTGAGATTTGTGCAAACATTGAATAAAGCAGGAACACAAATTGTTTGGAGCTACACTTTAAGTATTTAAATCTGTACAAAAATGTTACCCATTTTCTAAGTGTGTTCTACACATAAAATTATCTGTATTTGTGAAGTACCAGTTTTGTTTTCATTGCAAACTTTGAATGAAGTGTAGTGTGCAAGGCCACGTGGTTAATGAGGAAGATAAATAGAAATAGTGAAGATTTACTCTTATTGAAAGAGACAGGCATCTCAGGGAACAAGTAGTACGTGATCATGCAGTTAAAGACTATCATAAAAAGTATGTGGACAAGAGGACTGTATTAAGATCTCACACATGGTTTTAACTCTGCTTTTCTTATGTTTTCAAGTACTAAACTTTACAGTCTTATCATTCTTTACTGTTTTTTTTTTAAACTACAGACTGACAGAAACAATGCCACACAGTATTAAACAAAATGTCATGTGTAGCATTCGCCACAGTAGGAGAAAAGAGCTGTTTCCCTGACATTTTATCTGGTTTACTATCAAAAGTGTCACACCAGTGATCTACACTGTCTGGAATCCTGAGAGCTCAAAACTGCAGCTGTATGTGTATCTTCTCGCAAGGTAACCAGGGACTGTTAATGCCTTTCAAATATATCTTCCAAAATGGTTCTTGTCCAGGTGGTTTTTCTGAGCTGTTGAGCAAATGGATGCATAATTTCTTTGGGGACTCCATGGTTAATATAGAAACTGCAGAGGGAACCTAAGATGGATACTGTCCCAAAAACCACAAACCGATCAAGAGGCCCTTTTTTAGAATAATTCTACCATAAACATTTCTGTAGCATCTGTCTCAGGAAAGCCTTTATTACAGGCCTTAAACTAAGCTGTAGTAAAAGCTTTCTTACTAAGGGAACGCTCATCAAAACCCTGTTGTATTTTTTTTAAAGGAAGCTAGTGGTTTTTTAAGTAACTCTGTAATCCAATCTTATAAAATGCATAATTACACCATGCAAATTTTAAACATAGAAGTCTATCAGAAAACAGAATTTTACCTCAAAAGTTATATTTGGCCAGATAGATATTAATTCCTTAGTGGTTTTATATCATGACTTTAACCTGTGGCTTCTCAAATATTGTGAATTACAGTCCTTAACACAGATGTTCACTGGGGTTAGACTTCAGTTTCTGTCCCTCGCATTTCCTGTTGTTCAGACTCATCTGAAAGACCAACTAGCAGGGAGCATTAAGGAAAAGAAACTGGGTGGCAGTTTAGCCTGACTGGCTCTAAACAAATGTTTTTGTTTTGATCAGATCCATGAGTTGCATCCTGGGCCACCTTTTCCTAAGCAAAGTCTCAGTGACAGACATAGGTTTAAAATGCAGAGTCTTTACTGTTACCAAGAGAGAATTCAAATAACTGCCTGTAGGCTTAAGGAATCTTTGGAAATATTGTAACATCTTTGCTTAAAAAATGACAGATGTTGTACATGAAAGCTGATTTCCATTGTTTCCACAAAACATTTCTCAATAGCTGTGTAAAGAAGTGAAGGAGGAAAGAGTAACAAATACAGCTGGATAGCAAGAACTGGCTTGAAAAGTAAAAGCTCAAGTTATGACATCTAATTTGGGATGAGAAACTGTGTTCTGAAACAATCTGAGTAGAGACCTGTACCTTTAGCCTTCTGCTCCTTGATTGGCATCCCGCCTGTGCACAAACTCTCCACAAGAATATTCAAAGAACGTGACTGTCACTGAAGTAAACATTCATATTTGAAAAATTGCCACCAAAAAAAAAAAGTAAAAGGAGGACTTGAGGCCAGTTTCTATTAGTGGAGTAAATCTCAAGTGCATTCAGTAGCTTAGTTTGAATTCTTCCAGGTTTAAACTGTGGCTAATTAACGTGAAACATGGCCCTTCATCAGTGTTTCATAAAGCCTGTATTTAGAATTTAGAGCTGGACAGCCCAGTGCAGGATGAGCCCTTGGAAGCTTGGAGCAGGCAGGAGTGAGGATTCAGGGTTATTTACCAAGGTACCAGCATTTATCAGGTTACTCTTTAGTGCTTCATACCAATTCAGCTAACAACCTAAAGTGAAAGAGCCGTAAGGGATCTTCTGTCAACCCACCCTACCTGTCAACTTTGGACTGCCCCACTATGGGGTTATCAAGTCTACTACTGTCACTGTTCAGAGCAAGACTTCTACAAGGGTCACAGGCAGCCCATGGTGATGGGCAGCCATGAACCACCACCACCAAGGACAGAACATCTTGAACATGAGTCAAGGTGAGTAATTGCAGGCTTCTGTGCCATCTTTCTTAAATATGAAAACTAAGTTTTAAAATCTCTTTTTTGAACAGCGTGTTTTTTAGCGATGTTCTTAAAAAATTTAAAAAAAAAAAGAAAAGAAAATTATGTTCAAACAAAGAATAATTGGTTTAGAAACCACAAACTGACAATGGACTGCTTCTTTCTTGGAAAAGATGTCCTGTACTAAGTGTTTCGATAGAAGTAATTCTCTTTGGAAATGTGGTCAGGCCTAGTATGGAATCCACCTTGCAGCTGCAGTTAGTATCTCTGGCACCATAGCACATCTTTTCCCAAGAGCCATAATTACTGGTACTCATTTGTGCACACCCTCAGATATCATGAGAAAAGAGCTTTGTGTATGGCTGTGGTTGATGGATGCTGTTGGGGTGCAGCTGGCAGAATGCACACAGGGATCCAGTGTAGCAGGGTCCTTTCCCAAGAGAAAGCACCTGAAAATTACCTGAAATAGTTAATAGTGCATGAGCAAAAAAAAGGATAATAAATTGTTAAATCAAATAACATTTATACCTCATTAAAATTATCGTCTCAGTCTTTCCCAGCTACATCCAGGTGAAGGCAGCTTCAAACCCAAAGCTGTATCAGCTCAAGGAACCTATAGCTTAAATTAACATCTTGTGAGAGAATGTATGACTTAACTAACCTGTGGTTAAGTAACTACAGGAGTAGTTACACGTTAAGGTAAAACTTGGCCAATGTAATTGATTCACTGGGTGGAAGGCTGCAAGCCATTCCTGAGTATTGGAGACAAAACTTGTCAAAAGACTCTACATAAATAAAAAAAAATAGATGCTCAGGGTTCATTTTAATTACTTCATTAAAATATCATTAATTTAGAATTAATTAATTTCTAGAAATGAAAATAATCATTTCCCCACTCCAGTGCAATAAACAGGTGTTAATTAGGCCCATTAAGGACAACAGGAATTTCTTATAGTCTTCAGTGAAGACCGAAGTTGGGATTTAATCTAAGAAAGGATTTTTTCCCCATTGGTTAGCATTTTTTTTAGTTTGCCTAAGACAGACTTTGGTCAACACTTTTTTCCCAGAATTTTCCATACTTTGTGTTGTCATGACTTCTTTCTCTGCATTAGGCTGGAGAAAAACAGACTAAAATGTAAGTAAAACTTTCTGGGAATTTAATATAACATCCATTTTAGCTTCCAAGCATTTTCTATCACATTTTAATTGCTGGAACGTCTTTATTTATTCCTAATCGAGGCATCCTCAGCATTGTTTCCAAGGTCTCTGACTTCTATTTATTATTTATATTGTGTTTATTTATGACAGGATTTCTGTTTAGAGGGCGCCTTGATGCTCCCCTGTGTCTAAAATATGTCTCCGTTGCCTTCTACTGGGAGGGGCTTTTTACTGCAGACTCCCAAAGCAAACATTGCATCACTAGCGTCGTTCAACAACCCATGAGACTGGCTGACGAAAATAGTAACATCTATAACCTTTAATTTTTTGGCCACCTTTATTTGGACGTCTTCAACCGAGCCCAGGGACTGGAAAGCAGTATTATGCACACAATTTATGAGTATGCAATCATAATTTGTTGCATATAATGTACATAATAAATGGCTGGGCCTAACATGCTGCTTGGCGTGACACACTCAGCAGTCCGTGAGCAGGCAGCTAAAGCCGCTCTGCTGGCCAGGCAGTTGGCAGACAGGTAGGAAGGTGCCAGCCCTCGGGTCATTCCTTGCAGTGGGCTGAACTTTGCTGATTTGCTGCCTTCGTCCTCTCCGGTTTTACATCTTCCCACATTGCATTTTCCTCTCAAGTCTGGGATGATTTTGTATTTTCTGCTTTAAATTAGTTCTATTACCAGTCTCAGTTCTGTACTCCTGTGGGCTTTTTATTTCTACTTTTCCATCCTGCACGAGCCAATGGCCCACGTTACCTGCCTCTCAGGAGCTGACAATGACTGCTACAGCTCAGCACGATCTTCCTTTTGTAAAAACTGGGGCAAGGGCAGATGTTGGTCGTCTTTTCACATGTACCCTTATTCTCAACACTTGGAGGCTCGTTGACAAGCATCATTTGGAGACAGAGAGCAAAAGTCCTTTCACGGGAAAGCTGATACTACCATAGCCCTGTGGGTGAGGTTTATAAGTGGCATGGCAAAAAGGGAGACCCCCAAGAATTAGCTGCCCTGCAGCTGGGAAACAGGGCTGCATGTTCAACCAGGTTTGGAAGGGAGCTGTGGGGAAAGATGGCCCTGACCAGCCCCACGCAGCCGTGCCTTGGCTTGCTGTTTGCCCAGTGTTAGGCCCAAGGGTAGCACAGGAAGGGTGCCAGGGAGGGCGATGAGAGCACAGAGCCCACCTTCCCTCTCCCTACCTCAGCTCTCTCCCCTCCCTCCAGCCCTCCTTTCAGCACGTCTCTTTTGATCAGCTCTTTCTTCATTTTCTTTCTCTTTCCCGTTGGTTTGGCATGAACCTGTTCCTTCCCTTCTCCCCCTCGTTCCTTTTTGTTTTCTCACCCCAGTTTTACTTCCCAACCCCGTTTCCCTGCCATGACACGACAATCACTCCCCCTTGAGTCATCCTTACTTCCCCCCAACGTCCCCTAGCACTCTGACGTCTTTCCCCCTTCCTCCCCCCAGCTCTGACGGACACGGTCCTCTCACCCCACTCAACCCTCCTCCTTTATAAAGGGATTTTCCTCTTTTTAACCCACGAGCCCCC
Organism: Phalacrocorax aristotelis; assembly: GCF_949628215.1. NCBI lineage: Eukaryota > Metazoa > Chordata > Aves > Suliformes > Phalacrocoracidae > Phalacrocorax > Phalacrocorax aristotelis. Next base: position 68,784,631 of record NC_134276.1, on the reverse strand, counting down.
CGTCGCAGCCTCAGCACTCGCGCACCGCCGGCACCGCGGGGGAAGAGAGGATCCTGCCTTTGAGCCTTCGCCCCCCTCCGCCCACCCCCGCAAAAGCGGGAAACCCCCCGCCGGGGGCAAAGCCCCCCTCGGCTCAGCCCCCCCACCGCCCCGCGGGATGGGCGGCCGTGCCCCGCGGGCTGCGGGGCAGCGCGGCGGCGGAGCGCAGGTGGGGCGCCGGGCGGGGAGCCCCGCCGTGGGACTGGGACTGGGGCGGGGTGCGCGGCCGCGCAGGGCGGCGCGGAGCCTCCGCGGAGCGCGGCCGTGTCGAGCCCCCCCCTGCCCCCCCGGCGGAGCGCGGTAGGTCGGGCGGGCTCCGCGCAGGGCTCCGCGCAAGGATCCGCGCAGGGCTTCCGCGGAGCCGCCGGGAGCGCGGACGGGTCGTGCCGGCTCGGCCATCGCGGAGCGGCGGGGCGAGAGCTGGGAAGGGGCTCCGGGAACGGCTGGGTACGGGGCAGCCGCGGCTTATGTCGCCCGGGAGTTTCCCCACCACCACCGCCCCGTAGTTCCTATACCTTAACTATTTCTACCCTTCTACAGCTTTTAAGCTTTCCGTTTGCTTCTCAGATGGCGAACGAGAATAGACTGATACTTTAATGCTGGGCAATTAAATGATACAGAAAAGAAAGCGCAGATTTTTAAATACAGGGGAAAAGACGCCGCATTCCAACACAAAGACTCAAAAGATGTGTTTTGTTGTTGTAGCTAGTACTTATCAACAGTTCTTCTGTAACTTTAAATAGTTTTGTGGCTTGTCTTCTAACTAAATAGAGACTTTCATAATAGCCCACATGGCAAAGATCTTCTGTCTTATTCCATGCACCAAACTGTTTCTTGACTGAAGAGTTCCCAGACACTGGGGATGCTAAGATAACTCGGCGCTCAATAACTGATTTCTAAGGATTGCGTAGCTTTCAGCCACATCATTTGTTTTCTATTGCAATCGCAGGTTGCAGTTGTTGGTTGTTGCTCCACAGGCATTTCAACTGGCGTGTAAACTTAAATTGAATGACATCTCAAATACTCATTTCATAAATTCACCAGAATAGTCTCTTTAATAACCATCTGAGTTTTCTTTGTACACTGATTCTAAAAAGCATCTTACCAGGTTTGTTAAAAGCAGATGTATATTGCATTCTCTCCAGAGGTCTTAAGGAAATAGCGATCAAAGAAACAGTCGGGACTTCAGCATGGCTTTCCATGTGGAGGGGCTGGTGGCCATAGTTGTATTCTACCTGGCTATCCTGGCAGTTGGGATATGGGCTGCTTGGAAAACCAAGAACACCAGCAGCGAAGGAGACCGCAGCGAAGCTATTATAGTTGGTGGAAGAGACATTGGCTTGCTAGTTGGTGGATTTACAATGACCGGTACGTAAAAAAAAATCACCTTTTATTTTTTTCCTAATCAGCATATAATTTGTCAGTTTTCTGGCTGAATAATGAAGTGTGATCTGCATGTTGAATAAAACAATTGCTGCTAACATTGTTTATTGAACAGCCAAATGTAGCATCTGTATAAAAACAAATATTTTAATATCATACATGAAGAATATCTTCTATTTCTTATTCATTGCTTTCATATTCATCTGTAGATCAGACATGTTTGGGACAGAAGTATAGAATTTATAGAGATTAATAAGAATTCTACTTTTAAAATAACAGTTGTTGTTGTTAAAGCCATCCAAATTGGTGAGTTATATTTTGTTTAATCTGAGTAAAGCAAAGTTTATATGCATAAAAGATACAGGGTGGGGTGTGCAGCATCAAAGCATCAGTTAAGAATAAGTTTCTAAAAGAAAAATGGCATAAATCCAAACTTGTAACTCCACTGATTTCAGCAAACCTATTTCATGGATTCTTTTAGCGTCTTTTGCAACAGTTTGGCAGAATAATACACTACTGTCGGTAGCAATATCAGTAGGAAAAGCCTGGGTGAAGGAAGAGTTCTTCAGTAATTTTGTAAGCAGTGCTGTCTCCCAGAGCCAGTTGAACAAGGTGTCCTACCTGGGTAAACAAGGTATTCACAATATGATCCAAAATCTCAGGTCTTACAGCCAACATATGGGATCGGAACAAAAGGGCATTATAAGAAGAGTGAATTGGCCCACCATTTTTATTTAAGCAATTTATTTTTTAAGCATGCTTCATTTAAAAAAAAAAAATTTATTTATTCTAAATCCTATTCAGGCAAAGCCCTTTCAACTGCCAAATTGGATTTATCGGGTTATATTTATCTTTTGCTGTTTTGCCCTGTTCTGATTTCATAATTCTCTAATAAGGAAGAGACACATAAAAACTTGGGCCAAAATTCTGTGTTTTTTAATCAAGAGAAATTCCCATCACCTTTCAGGGGTATTTTGCTCATTCAGAGATTGACTATTTGGATATTGCGTAAAGAATGTTTATAAAAGTCAATAAAATTTGAATACAGGCAGTTATTCTACTTTTCACACTTTGCTATCACTTACTGTATCACGTATCCATTGGCCACTGAAGCATCAGCTATGATAAGATTCTGCTCATAGCAAGAGCTGGTTTGACTGCATTCTGCGGAAGGAAATGTTTTCAAGAACACTGAAAACAGAATATTCTGCAGAGCTATTGCTTGCCACAAAACTGTAATCATTAGACTGGGGGAGTGGAGACAAAACAAGACATCCCCCGCACAAGTGGTTATGATGAATAGCTTTGCCTGTGGAAGAAGACACAAATTCTGGTCTCCTTAATCCTGTTTTACAGAATATTTTTCATAACAGCTGAAGCAGAGATAAGACTTGAACTGGGGCCTCCTATATTGCAGGCAATCTCTATAACTGCCACAATTCACACCCACGTATGCTCATCGCGTTTCATGCAAGCTATAGAGATGGTGTAGTATATCATTGCTGAGGTAGAATATCAAGCTGACCCTAAAGCCTTTGCGCAGCTAAAATCATCATGGATTTTATACTATCAGGGTTCACATGCTTTCTCACCTCTGCCTTCCATAAATACAGCAATTAAAGCTTGAGATGGCAAGTAAATTACACTTTCAGTTTTGGGGTACCATGCCTGGCACACAGAGTTAGGTGTGGGCACAAGTCTATTGAATCAGGGGTTAGTCCAAGTTTTTTTCTCGGTGAGGGGGACTGGGGCACTTAGTTGGTAAAACCATAACAAAATAATTCTGAAAGTAAGCTTATCAAAATCCACAATAGTTTTTACTAAATGGTCACATTTTTCGAGGGTGTATTTGCTCCTTTAAAAATGTTAGATGCAGATTTTGCACCTCATAGCCATGACTCCAGAGATATATGGCTATTCCAATATAGTCTTTATGTTTTACAGCTTTAATATCTAAATATGAATTAAAAAGCAAAGCCTATCCCATAGAAGAAAAACACGACATTTTTTAAGATCTCCAGAAAGGATGTTAATACGGACATGAAGTCCTTAGGGTTACGGGATAAGGCCTAATTCTGTCTTTCTTGCCTGAGACGAACACTACCATCTTCCACGGATATTGGCTAAAAAAAGGTAGCAGCTTTTGTGGCTACTTGGTAGGGAGGAGGCCGGAATTTATCCTATAAATCTAAAATCAGATTCAGAGCATAAGGATTGTGACTTAAGATCCCTGGTGGATGGAATGGGATGGACCCAAGATTCCTGAGTAATTATAATTGATTTTCTAAATGTAATTTAAAGGCCTTAAATCAAATGCACTACCTATGACTAATGGCTGTGGACATATTTGGATGTATACTGTGATCCTGAAGAAACAGCTGTATGAACTAGCTACCGAAACGCCTAAACACAAAGCCTGTTGAAGGCTGAGTGTGCCTGCGGTTATCAAACTAGAAAGAGTGAGAACTGGGGATGGATCACAGCAGCTCATATTAAAATGAGCTAACATTGTACCATAGTAGACACGGCTTTAATTTGTGTATCATTTTTATGTAATTATAGGTAAAATGTTGCATTAGATATTAGCGTTCCCTAATTTGTGGGTGAAATTCTTAAGAAGTGGTACCTGCAACAAACCTGAGTCTATTTTGATTTCGGTGATTGAGTTTAAACCCTAAAGGAAATATTTGAGATTATATAATCAAATGCTTACAAACATGTTGAAAAAGTTAATAATCTATTGATGTCATTTTTTTCGTTTTAGTTGGATCGAGCTATGTATCTTTCCACAAGAAAAAAAGAAATATTACAAAGCTCTATCTTTTTTTTTCCATCCTTAGGTCAGGATTTTAATTTTACAGAACTTGATGAGCTGATTCAATAATTTGAGTGGTCAGACAAGGGATAGTTCACAAAGAAGTGCCAAAAAATTTGATTTTCTAATATGTATAAATGTATACAAAGATTAATTTCTGTGTTCCTCGTATGATGTAGAGGCAGAACTGCTCTCTGTATCCTCAGTATTTGTCTGATTATTTTTTAGGGTGCATGGTTTAAATGGATATTGGTATTTGCTGCATTTTTTGGTCCTTCAGATGGCAGGCAAAGAGAGGATTAAAATAGATTACTACGTGAGTGTTTCTGTAGATTATTCAATTTTGTATTCCTTTTGTCTGATTTAGGGGAAAAAAAAGAATTTCACCAAAAAAAGGTATTAAACTAACTTTAAAATTATGGCTTAGCAAACTGAGAATCAGAAAATTAATATCTAGGGTTGAAATCCTGTCCTATCATATCCCATTATTAAGAAGTATATTTACTCATGTCATTGTACGTGCTGACTACACATTCACCCCCTCAGAAAAAGCCGTAAAGCACCTTCCTAGAGCTCTGGGGCCCTTGGCAGATGTTCCAGAACAGTCGTGTGCACAGAAAAATTGATCAGCAGCTATTTTTCAATCCCCAATACAGAAATCAAGAAATAAAATTGAAAATAAGTGCTAAATTCTCCATGCCACCCTACCCAGCAATACCTGCCCATAGGGCACTGCTCCTGTCCCCAGCCAGGGAAGGGAAATGGCCCCTGCAACATCACACAGGAGGGAAGTGACCTGCCCCTCTCCAGAAGAAAATAAGGCAGCTAGGTGTAGCGTCCAAGGGCCCCTTGGGGAACACCCGCCACCTCAGTAGCAACCCCAGGCAAACTGGTGCCTGATGTTGAAGCTTCCTTGCACCACAGCTACGATGCTAGATGTCTGTCCTCGAATATGGGATATTATTCTCCATCTGGAAGTGGGTATCGTTCATGCAGAATCCATGCTCATGCTTTTTACAGGGAAGGAGACAAATACAATTCCCTTTCTAAATATTTGCTTTTGTTAATTGCATGCAGGTGCTTACAACCTATTCCATAAGTCTATGCTGCTTGAGACACAATAGGCAACATACATCCCACGTAGTCATGGACTCAGCGGTCAATGGCTCAATGTCTGGGAGAGATCGGTGATGAGGTGTCCTTCAGGGGTCCATATTGGGACCAGTATTATTTAACATCTTTGTCAGGGACATGGACAGCGGGGTTGAGTGCATCCTCAGCAAGTCTGCAGATGACAGCAAGCTGAGTGTTGTGGTTGATACTCTAGAGGGAAAGGGTGCCATCCAGAAGGACCTTGACAGGCTAGAGAGGTGGGCCGCTGTGAATCTTATGAAGTTCAAAAAGACCTAGTGCAAGGTCCTGCACCTGGGTCAGGGCAATCCTAAACATGGATACAGGCTGGGCAGTGAGTAGATTGAGAGCAGCCCTGTGGAGAAGGACTTGAGGGTAGAGGTGGATGAAAAATTGAAAATGAGCCAGCAACATGTGCTAGCAGCCCAGGAAGACAATCACATCCTGGGCTGCATGAAAATAAATGTGGGATGTGATGCTCACCCTCTACTCCACTCTTTTGAGACCCCACCTGGAGTACTGTGTCCAGCTCTGTGGCCCCCAGCGTAATACAGACACGGACCTGCTCAAGCAGGTCCAGAGGAGGGCCACGAAAGTGATCAGGGGGCTGGAGTACGTCCCCTACGAGGACAGGCTGAGAGAGCTGGAGTTGTTTCACCTAGAGAAGACAAGGCTCCAGGGAGATCTTACAGCTGCCTTCCAGTACTTAAAGGGGGCCTACAGGAAAGATGGGGAGGGACTCTTTATCAGGGAGTACAGTGAAAGATCAAGAGGTAATGGTTTTAAACTGAAAGAGGGTAGATTGAGATTACATATTAGGAAGAAATCCTTTACTGTGAGGACAGCGAGACACAGAAACAGGTTGCCCAGAGAAATTGTGGAATTGTTTAAGGACAGGTTGGATGAGACTTTGAACAACCTGGTCTAGTGGAAGGTGCCTCTGCATGAGCAGGGCGCTTGGAACTAGATGGTCTTTAAGGTCCCCTCCAATCCAAACCATTCCATGATTCTATGATTCTAGGACTCTGGTAACCAAAGTATCATACTTCTACCTACATTAATTCACACTGTCAAGAAGCACAAAATCCCAAATGTCTGACAACTTTTTATCTAGATTCTGTATCCCTGCCCTTCCCATCAAGGATCAGTGCTCACCCATCTTCTCCACGTGGTCCCACACGGGCATCACTCGCCCAAAAGTCTATCAATAACAGGGCTCCTTGGGTCACTTTTGTTGCAGAGTTTCTCTGCATGCACATTACTCATACAAGCCCATTATACTATTTCCAACATCAGAATTGTCCATTCCTGTGCTTCAAAATGCTAAAAGGGGGACAACTGTAATGCTCTGATTGCTGAAGATCTTTGATTCTAAATCTGTGGTGTAGTTTGGCACTGAGTTTAAAAAAATACCCACAGGTAGTATTTGCAAGACATCACATTTAAGCAGAAAAGAGTGGTCATATAGATTTTAATTAGATTTCTTTAGGAATTTTAATGACGTTTTCTTCATTTGTGTTTATCTCCAACTGTTTGTCCTAAACACAAAATCGAGTTTGCTTGTAAGATAGTGGATGCTGGGAAAATTCTGAAGAAGGCTTAAGGAAAAGGAATTTCTTACAGTTGTGGATTTTTACACAGAAAGCCTGAACTACTCTTTTATGAGAGGGCAAAAGCTGCTAAGGCAAATCAAAACAGCATTACAAAAATCTAGTACTTATAATGATCTGCCTGCCCGTCCTCAAACTACAGACCCAGATTCATAAAACTTACTCATTATACATTAGATAAAATCAAGAACTTTTTGCATGGAATCTGCAAACAAGAAGAGATAAACTTTATTACATAATTTGTTATGAATTATTTTTGCAGATGTGATCACAATACATTTCTGTGCTGGAGATTTTCTTTCATACATACTAAAAGTCCCAAGTTCTCAAATGTAGAAACTTCCCTTCAAGGCAAAGAATCAATTCATTAAGGGTCTGAGGTTGGTATATTAAAAATACTGCTGGTTTTTAGAGAGATAAAAACAGAAATATTATGGATAGCACAATTCACTTCTAGAATATGTCTTCAGGAAGCACAAAAATAAATGAGTCCAAGTTTAGAACTTAAATAGCAACACAAAACCACCGTGGTCCTGTATGGAAATAGAGTATTTAGAGAAGTCAGAGTTTACTCAATATTCTTTGTGTAGCCACAAGTTAAAATTTAGCAAGGTTTTAAGGGCAATTTTTTTCATGAAGGCCCTATTAAAAGATGCATTCACTAAACTCTTGTCTAATTTAAATGCTTTGAGTTTTCCCAGCTGGAACGACTTTATAACTGTATGTTTATTGTTCTTCTTCAGATCCCCCCCTACATCTCTCCTTCATTTGGACTAACACAAAGAAAGTGGTAATGATTAATGAGTTGATGTGCTTCATTCATTGTAAACAAGTTGTGGGGGACTCAGCTCTCACATCTTCACTGACTATACAGATGCTTAGACACCTTGAAGATTGTGTCAGTCCATCTGATTTATTTTTCATATGCTGAGGTTGTGAGTTTTTCAAATTAGGGCATCCTTGTATAGAAGGATGTCATGTCTGGCACTTCTCTACATATAGTAAAAAATAACAATATTGTAAGTGATGACAATTTCATTCCATAACATGGGAGGTTTTCTTTCTCTGTACATTCCTCTGACTTTTCCACCTCTTCTTTTTCAGCCACATGGGTTGGAGGAGGTTACATCAACGGGACAGCAGAAGCTGTGTATGTCCCAGGCTATGGTTTAGCTTGGGCTCAGGCACCTATTGGATATTCCCTTAGTCTGGTTTTAGGTAAGCAAAGAACTAAAGTTAATAGTCTGTCATTTTAAACAGTTCTGATAACAAGTCCATCATCTGAAATGAAACAACTAGGGTCTGATAAAAGGACACTGGGGTAAACTGGATCCCTTCTGCTGATAGGTTTGGCTATTAAAAAGAAAAACAGAAAATCACTATTAATAGTTTGATACCTTAAGTCTCCTGGCATGCCTTGGCAAGACCTATTTGATTATTACAACCATAGTGATCTATGGAGGTCACAACAAGAAAGGCTTTGTTGTGGTATTTTTTTTTAATTATATATACTAAGTTTTATATATTCAGGTTTTCTTTAAGTGCCTATATGACCTGGAACATGATAGTATCAGGGTACTTATAAATCCTGGAGTTCAAGAATGGCAAACAACCTTTCAAGTCAGGGAATTGCTTATACCTTACAGATCTTCACCAAGAATCTAAGTAACTTGTCTACTTTTGTGTAGGAAGTCTGTAGTAGAACCAATCTATTTCCTTAAAATTGGACCAAGCATCTTCTTAGATGCTGTACAAAACTCCAAATCACACGTCAAAATGCAAATACACAGTCCTGCTATATGCAGGGTCAGGGTGTAAAATACAGACAGTATTATACTTTTGAATGCTGTGGCCTCTAATTCCTGAAATGTAGTCTCAGAACTTCCTTACTTTTCTTAAAAATAATAGCAATTAAAAATTTCTCTCCATGTCTGAACCATGTGGAGCAGCTCGCAACAAAAGTATTGCCTTGTGAGCCATGTTGGAGACACCACAAGGTTGTCAACTGCGTCCTCTCAGTTTATGAATAGATCGTGTCCCTATCGCAACAAAAAAGATACCATGTTTTTAATCTTTTATTGTGACTGGTGTATTAGCCTTTCTAATGATACTTGACCTCTCAGCCAATTTTGAGTCTTTTCTCATCATCCTCCCACCTAGTCTGTCCCTTTGTTTCCTTGGCTGATTATCCAGGTTTTCTTGTCCCTTTTATTTCTTCCTGCACAACTTGGTTTCCCTCCTGACTCTTTTTTTCCCCTTGGAAATGTTTTCCTATGACCTGTCCTGGTTCTCCTCTCTTCCCAGGCAGAAACCTTCCCCATCATAGGTGCTCCTCTCTGGAATGTGTAGGCCATCTCCAGTTCCATTAGTAGTTCCCATCCCTGAAAGCATCTCTATTTCTTGTAAGGAAAACAATAACAGCAGATGTCTGCTTGGAGATCTGGAGACACAAGTTAATAATAGCCCAGAACAGGTTGACCTACCCTCTCCTCTCATTTCCAGCTGTTTTTAGATATCCAGGATTTTTTTCCTGGGAATTATAATGGGCACTGCAGAGAAAGAAAGTCTGTATCATGTGACCATATATCTCTCTGCAGAGCACAGATAGGAAAGCATTTCTGTAGGCGTATCTGTATATGCGGGTTTGGGGGGAGGGGTTGTTTATCCTTCTTTTTTTTAAAAAAAATCAAAATTATAAATACGAGTCTAGGACAAATATTATTGCTTTTAGACTGGAAGGATTTAATGTCAATATAATCTCCCTGTTAGTTCAATGTTGTGCTGCATACCACTTCTCCTAATTCTTCATGCAGTTTAGTTTTAAAGGTTAGAATATCTCCTATTTCCTTTGACAGACATTTGAACATACTAATGACTCTTTTTTAATTCTTTTATTTGTCTTTTGTAATGATCTAAGGATGTAATGATGACATAACAAGTAGAATAGGAACAGGATCCATGACTAATACAAGAACAATAAGAAAATGCTGGAGGGTTTCTGCACCCAAACAACGTGCCTAAAGACAGGATTAACAAAAATAGTATAAATAAATTGTGATTGGTAAGCTAGTATCTTCTGTTTAGGTAACTTAATGAAATGAAGAAATAAGGCAATACATAGAAATGTGGAAAATCTTCTGTACAATATGAGGCATGCATTACATATCTTGAGATGAAGAACTTAACTAAGGGATGCCAAATACTGTACAGTAGATTTTATTGGGAACTGACTGGTTTTCCAGTTTTTTTATTTTACCCTATAAATTCCATTTGAGCAATTTTACCATGGTAGGTGTCTACTTAGTTATAGTCATGTGCAGGTCTCAACTACACAGGTTTCCATAAAAAGCCTCTTTCAGCTTTCCTGAGATATGTCCTGTTTTTTCCCCAGCCAGAAAGAATTTGACTGTACATTAGAAAGGTGAGACCTTTGCACATTTATGTACATATCCAGCCCATATCCCAGTCAAGCAGAGCAGAATTATAATATATCAAAATTCCTGACCAAACATAAGTGAAATATGTGTATGACAAACGTCTGGGGGGCCTGACACCTGCAGAGCTAGGAAGGCATCTAATCTACCCCACAGGTGTAGTAAGGTTGATTTAAGCATACATAATAAATCTGAATTGTCCTGAAAGACTCATATTTGCGGTGTGTGCACTACACCATGTGTGAACTCAAATTTCTGATCCAGGAATCCCAGACAGCTTTATTTTTAGAACAGAACCAAGTGAAAATTCATGCTGGATCCTGCTCTAAGAGTGAACAGGATTAGGCAGAAAAGCCTTTCCTTTAGACTGATCCAAAATAAGACAAAACTCTGATAAACTTCATAATGCCAGATTAAGTAAACTGAACCAGACAAAATAAGACAAACTTATTTTGCGTTATCAGACCATAGATATTAATGGTGTGGATGTGTTTAGGTAATTCTGTGGACAGATGTAAGGTAAGAGTTCTTAGAGGATATTTCAACTGTACTTATTTCTTAAAAAAGAAAAAAAACAGTAATACTGATATTTTTGTTCCCATAACTGTCAATCAATATTTTACTCCTTGATGGCAATGCATTCCTCCACTGCAGCTGGTATCCTATGCTACTTTTCTTTGTAGGTGGCCTTTTTTTTGCAAAACCCATGCGATCCAAAGGCTACGTGACAATGCTAGACCCTTTTCAGCAGCTTTATGGAAAAAGGATGGGAGGACTACTGTTTATTCCAGCTTTAATGGGAGAAATGTTTTGGGCTGCTGCCATCTTCTCTGCCTTAGGTAAGGAATAAGCAGTATAAAGAAAAGAATTTTCTTTAATATAATATAAAATTAATATAAAGAATTAAGAAAATCAGAAATGCATGAAAACTCTGGCCTCAACTGCTAACTATCCTAGCCAAATGATTCAGAGTATGACAGGTCTCAGAGCCATTCTAACTAGTAATTAAACCTGGTAATGGTACCTCCTTAATTATTTTAGTAACGGAAAAACACACAAGGTATCTATTAATTTTCAGGTACCTTTAAGTCGTCCCTTTTCAAAGAGCATGAAAAGATTTAGCAACAAATTTCCTTTCATTTTGAGGGTGCCGTGAGCGATTGCAAGTGTCCCTTTTGTGTCAAGGCTGACCCAACTTCTCTTTTATGCCACTGAGATCACAGAAGTGAATCAAAATTTCCCTTGAAGTTATGAAAGATTATCGTCAATGCATCTAAACAAAATAACCCTTTGCATATAGGAGACCTACGAATACAGAACTTGCCATAGCACAAATAATAAAACAGATGCCGATCAATAGGTTGAAGTATTATTCAATTCTAAATGGGTTTCTACTCAACAAAATGAAGAAAATACTTAGGAATCAAGAAAGGATTCAGAGAATTAGTGGAACTATGACTCAATAGAAAAATCACCCAACTACTCATCCAGTCCTGAAAAAAAAATCAGTTTCTAGGGTTTTTAATTATATTTCAGGCCTGAATTTAGCAATCCCTTCAAGAATTAAGAAAGCACTTGAGTTGAAGCACCAGTAGTTGACTTTTACCAGCTAATCATACTCATAGTGCACATGCATGTGGTAATGCTTTCTAGCACAAGCTATTTTAAACAGAAAATAAACTTTGAAGGCACTCTCCAACTGTGCTCTGATGAACTGCAAAGCAATGGGGAGCTTGTTTACCACCATTTCATCACAAAATCCTTAAAGGACTAAGTATAAACTACATGCTGAGGTGATAGGAGTTGAGTAACTTGAAGAACACTCTGAGTATTTGGAATATACTTTCTTTTTGATTGAGGACAAACTAATCTGTGATATTTCAAAGCAAGCGGTATGAATAGCTTTCTAATAGGTTTATATTAACAGCTGACAGTTAAAGACTGTCAATAACTATAAAGGTCATTGAGGGTTTTTATTTTAACTATTCTGTGAATTCTCTGGTTATATTTTAGCTCCTAATTTGCACACTTGTCCTCACTGATGAATATTTAATCCCAGTACTCTTCAATTCTTGATCTTCCTAATGATTTCTTGCTTGGCAGGGTTACAGAAGGGAAAGACAGGCTTCCAGCCTGTGAAAATGGTCTGAGCTTGTAATCCTTAAGCACGTGAACTTTAAAGGCTCACTGCCCAACAAAAAGCCACCTGGCAGCTCTCAGCAGCTCTTATATACCACACACCATGTTGTGTTCTACTGCCAGAATATTTTCACCTGTGTGGTCAAGAATTACGCATCTACAGACCTGCAAGGGCTAAAGGTTATTGAACCATGCTTCATTTCAATTATCCTAATTAGAAGGAGAGGAATTTAAAAAGAAAAGACAAAAAAAAAAAAAACAAACCATGGTTTTAAAAAACGGCAATCACTTTAAATAGCTAATACATCTAAGGGAAATGTGCAACCATCCTGATAGCTGCTGGAAGAGCAGTGCAGGAGGCACAAGCAATTCAGGAGGTTTATTGAGTTCACTGACAACAACTTCCTGAAACAAATGATCTGGGAGTTGATGGAGGGAGGTGCTCTGTTGAACCTGTTAGTTACAAACAAGGAAGAACTAGTTAGAGATGTGAAGGCTGGAGGCAGGCTTGGCTGCAGTGTTCATGAGATGGTGGAGTTCAGGGTCGTGAGAGGAGGGAACAAGACAAAAATCAAGACCACAACAATGGACTTCAGGAGAGTAGAGTTTGGCTTCTCCAGGGATCTGCTTGGAGGAATCCCATGGGAGACAGCCCTGGAGAGGAGTCCAGGAGATCTGGTTGATATTTAGGAATCACCTCCTCCAGGCTCAAGAACAGTCTACTGTGACAACTAGGAAAACAAGCAAAGCTGGCAGTAGACCTGCATGGATGAAAAAGGGGCTCCTGACTAGGCTCAGACATAAAAATGAAGTATTCAAGAGGTGGAAGCAGGGATAGGTGACCTGGAAGGAATACAGAGACACTGTCCAAGCATGCAGAGAAGGGTTTAGAAAAACCAAAGTCCATCTGGATTTGAATCTGGCCATGAAGAGCAGCAAGAAAGGCTTCTATGAGTACATAAACTAGGGAAAATGTGGACTGCTGTTGAATGGGACAGGGGGACTTGGTAAGAAAGGGTATGGAAAAGGCTGAGGTACTCAGTGCCTTCTCTGCTTCATTCTTTGCTGGTGGGACCAGCCTTCAGGAATCCCAGGACCTTGAGAACCCTAGGAAAGTCCACAACAAGGAAGGCTTGCTAGAGGAGGATCAGGTTAGGAAACATTTAAACAGACTGGAGAATCACAATTTCATGGGACCTCATAGGATGCATCCTGTGAGTGCTGTGGGAGCTGGCTGATAACATTACAAAAACACTCTCAGTAATCTTCTGAAGGCTGTGGTGATCAGGGATGTTCCTGAAGACTGGAAGAAAACAAATGTCACTCCCATCTTCAAGAAGGGCAAGTAGGAGGATACCAGGAACTAAAGGCTGGTCTGCCTCACCTCAGTCTCTGGGAAGGCGACACAGCAAATACTCCTGGAAACTATTTCCAAATAAAGGAAGGTCAAGAAGGGGATTAGGAAGAGTCACCATGGATTTATTGAGAGGAAATGATTCCTGAACAACCTGACATCTTCCATGACTGACTTGATTCACAAAGGGAGAGCAGGTCATGTTGTAGATTTCAGAAAGGGTTTTTTACACCTTTTCCCATAATACCCTCGCAGACAAACAGATAAAATGTAGACTAGATAAGTGGACAGTGAGGAGGATTGAAAACTGGCTAAACTTCTGGGCTCAGAGGGCTGTGATCAGTAGCATGGAAGCCACCAGGTGGCCAGTCACTGGCTGTGTACCCCTGGAGTCAATACTGAGCCCTATATTGTGTAACGTCTTCATTAATGACCTGGCTGACGGGACCAAGTGCACCTTCAGCTAGTTTGAAGAAAATAAAAACTGTGAGGAGTTGCTGATAGACCAGATGGGTGTATTGCCATTCAGAAGGACCTCAACAAGTTGCAGAAATGAACTGACAGGAAATTCATGAAGTTCGACAAAGGGAAATGCCAAGCCCTGCACCGGGGTGGGTGGGGGTGGTGTATAATCTGATGTCCCAGTACAGGCTGGGGCATAACCAGCTGGAAAGCAACTTTGCAGAAAAGAACCTGGGAGTATTAGAAGGCAATGAAGTTGACTATGATCCAGCACTGTGCCTTTGTGGCAAAGAAAGCCCATTGGCTTTCTTATCCTGGACTGCATTAGAAGAACCACTGCCAGCAAGTCAAAGGAGGGGACCCTCTACTCAGCACTGGTGAGACACATTTGGAGTGCTGGATCCAGTGCTCCCCAATGCAAGAGACATGGACACGCTGGAGAGAGACCAGTGAAAAGCCACAAAGACAAGTAAGGGACTGGGGTATCTGGAGAGGCGAGATAGTTGGGACTGTTCAGCCTGGAGAAGACAAGGCTCAGGAGGTTCTTATCCATGTGCATAAATACCTGATTTGGCAGTGGGGCGAGCACAATAAAGAAGGCAGAGCCAGACTCATCTCTGTGCCACCCAGTGACAGGACGAGAGGCAATGGGCACAAGCAGAACTACAGAAAACCCCATTTAAACTCAGGAAAAAACTTTTTTTTTTTTACAGTGGGAGAGGTCAAACACTGGCACAGGTTGTCCAGAGAAGTTGTGGAGTCTCCACCGCTGCAGATATACAAGACCTGACTGAACGTGATCCTGAGCAACCTGTTCCAGCTGACACTGCTTGAGCTGGGGCTTGGGCTAGACAATCTCTAGAGATACCTGTCAGTCTCAGCAACTCTGATTCTATGAGCTGTTTTGTGGAGACTGACTGGTCAGCTCAACATCGTGGTTTGTTTTCTACAAATGAAACCTGATTGATGGTGCTCGGAAAAGTTCTTGGTTTCTAGGTTAACAATGGAGGATGGATTCTCCAGTTTGCAAAGAAACCCACTTTTGTCCCATGTAAAAACTTCAAGGGCACTTTAGAAGGCTCAGTGGACAATCGTCTCTATCGCTGATGCCTCCTCTACTGTTCTGTCCTTGGTCAAAAGGGGCTTACGCAGAGCATAAGTGATACGAAAGGGTGTGATGTGTTGCAGCAGACCTCGCTGAAGCACAGCCATTTCTGCAATGATACGCTTGCTCCCATGTGGCTGCAACTCACCCAGGGATGCTTCAGCTGTCTGTGCGTGGCTGCTTGTCCCTAGACAGAACAAGAGAATGTAGTCCTTCCAGAGCTTGAGCAATGTAAGGAAAGGCAGTTGGGACACTTCCCTCCTCCATTTCGTAAGAACCTGCGAAATGACACATGTTAAGCTTAGACCAACAGGAGCCTTTATTCTCCCACTCTCTCAAAGGTACAGAAGGGGTGTGCAGAAGGTACAGGGGGGAATATTTTCATGCTGTTGCTAAGTGTCAGACCAGCACCTGTACATGCAACTTAATGAAGGTGAGCCTTCTTATCAGACAAACTGGAACATACACTAACACAGAGTGTTTTGTTTTTCCCCCTAGGTGCCACTATAAGTGTGATCATTGACATCAATGTCAATATTTCAGTCATTATTTCTGCCCTGATTGCAACTTTGTACACACTTGTGGGTGGACTTTATTCTGTGGCCTACACCGATGTAGTTCAGCTCTTCTGCATCTTCCTGGGACTGGTAAGTTTGGCTTTTCTTCCCTTCTTTGTTGAGGATTTTGTCCTGAGCATTTTGATGATTTCACAGATCCCTGACTCTTTAGAGTCTGCATTTACATCCATGTATAGCCTGGACTTTGACAATAATGCTGACCAAGAGGCCCAATTCTTTGGCTTTTTTCCATCCAGTCTGATAGTGCAAACACTCTTGCAATTTTCTTGCTGAGTATGTATCTAACTCAGGATAGGACTGGAGCTGACTCTTTCTGTATCTGTCCATAGGACTGTGACATAGGCACTGGAAGGAGGCATCAGACGTAGGAAAGAGTCAGTAGAGCAGTCCAGAAACACTGCATTGGACCTGCAGAATGGATGCTCCCCTAATTCTCCTGTAGCTGTCACCTACTCACGCAGCTTAGTTAAACCTCCTGTTTTAAATTACCTTCTTGGATTTTCCCTCATTTCCCTCCATTGTGCTTGGAGACCATAGCATAAGAAGTCTCACCAGATAACCTTGCTGTTTGAATATGGTGGTATGAATACCCCTTCACCAGCTCTCAATGACATGCTAGTGGGTAGCCTTTTCTTTTATTTACTGCTGTTCTTTAAGCCCTACTCTGAAAAGCATCAGTGCAACAGGCCTCAGATCACAGGGGTGCAATCAAAGAAGCTGCTGTCCTCGTTTGCCAGTGGCAGTAATAGATGGTCACAGGTGTGCAGAGATCTGAGACAGGCTGAAATAAATGGGGTGGCTCAAGGTGAAGGAACTGAATGGTACATTGGGGACCCAAAGTTGTTTCCCTGCTTTCACCGGCATTCTTGTGCAGCTCTAAGGAAATTGCTTCAGCCAGAGCTTACACAGTTGGTCACTAACCAACCCTGTGTGTGTCCTCCCTTCTGTGGCATCATGCTATGAGGCCTATGGCCTTAATTGCAGAAGTGCTTAGCATTCCCTGTTGTAACAGACTTCATGGGAATGGTGGTAATTACCTTGAAAAAGCAAATCCAAGTTCCAGCTGACCACCTCAAATGAAGTTATTCCAGATCTTCTCTCATACTTTTGTTCTTCACCTGCACAGTGGGGAAAATACTGTCTACTTCCCTAACATGCATGTTAATATTTGTGAACGATTCAGTTTCTACAGATGGTGTGCATTAAAGAAATTCCCCAAATTGTAGATAAATCCAAATACAGAAATGCTTTTCCAATAAGAACAACTCATGCACCGCTAAAGACCCTGATCCTATAGGAATAACAACCTGTGATCCAGTATTAAAGGCAGCATGAGCCTGACAGGGAGGGGAAAGCAAATGAAGGTTGTATAGCAGTCTTCTAAATGGTTGCATCCGTAGCTTTAATAATGTTCCTTTAACTCAGAGTAGGCTTTTTATGTAATTTCCCATTTAAAATAAACAGCAATAATGTCATATAGAAGGAACCATATTCATAACCTCAAGAGTCATCAGTGGGCCTGGAATCCTCAGAGAGCATCTAAATGGTCATGCTCTAGGTGAGGCAGTTTTAGGTGAGATGGGACACGTTCACAGTAGGTGTCACAGCAGAAGGCGTCACAAGCTCAGGTATCCCAGCTTCCCCTCCAGGAGCTGGAGCAGTTTGTGTTCCCACTGGCACAGAGCTTTACTGCTCATTCCTCTAATGTCTGTTCCTCTCCTGCCCCTTACCCAAGAGGAGGTGCTTCTTGTAATCACTTCTGTTCCCTATCACAGCTCCTCATTTCAGCCACAGCTCCTTCCTTAGGCTTCCATAACCTCTACCCCAGCCAATCCACGTACTTCCCTGGTTTTCCCCTCACAATCCCATGTAGTCTCTGTCCTTCCCTCCTCACTCACCTGTATTCATATCTGGAATTCTCATCTCCTTGTCGCTATTTTGCCTAGTGAGTCATTCCCTGATCCTACACTGTATCCCCCCTATTTACTGACTCTTCATCTCAGCTGTATTATTATTTCCCAGTCGTAAACTCTTTGTCACCACGTAGAAGTTCTTTTTTTCTGCTTTCCAATCCCATGAGGTCCAGGTCCTTTTAGCTACCTGCTAGTTCCACCCACAAGCTTCAATTCCCAACATAAAGTCACAGTTTGTGCTTCACTTCCACAAGCCTTGGTTTTATTTGCCCTCCATTCAAAACAGTGAATTTCCTACTCCGGTTAGAAAGGGCTCAATAAAGAAAGTCCGTCTATGTTTATATTAAGCAAGTTAAACAGTATCAAGGTGAAAACACAGGATCATCTGTAGTGCAAAGCAGTCCTGGCACTGTTTTGGCCCGCACCAACTAGTACTTTCCCAGATAGTTCCCAGGAACACTGAGAGCTGTCCTTTTAGGCAGGGAAAGGAGTCTAGATGTATGGATGTAAACCATGACATGTCAGTGAACTGCAAGGCCAGAGAAAGTGTCTTGACTTGTTTTATTTACTAATATAGAGGTAATCCTCCTCTGGCATAACTTGAGGCCATTTCTTCTTGTCCTATCACTTGTTACTTGGGAGAAGAGGTGGACACCCACCTCGCTACAACCTACTTTCAGGCAGTTGTAGAGAGCGACAAGGTCTCCCCTCAGCCTCCTCTTCTCCAGGCTAAACAACCCCAGCTCCCTCAGCCACTCCTCATTATTACTGTTAGGACCAAATATTTCTCTACAGCGTGGTCCAGGAAAGTGTATAAAGAATATATGTGGAGTTTAGGGAAAATAAAATGAAGATATATCATTCCTGTGTGTAGACACAGGAAATGTGTCTTTCCTGCTGATTTTGTGATTTACACTGGTTAATTCTCTGCTTATACTCACACTCTCCAGAATAGAGGTAAGCTATCCACTACTAAGCTCTCTGGATTTCGGAGATGCTCCACCAGCACATAACCTGACTTTTCTGCAAGTCATCTCAGCAACTTGGCTTTTGATCTGTAGCATGTGAGAAGAAAAAAAAACCAGACCAATATTAATATTAAAATTTCCTGGGTGTAGAATGCCTTCTTTAGACCTGAACAAAGTGCTACTCTTTGGTTTCAGTGGATCAGCGTACCTTTTGCGATGTCCCATCCTGCAGTGACAGACATTGGGCTCACGGCTGTGCACCAGGTGCACCAAGCACCATGGCTTGGATCTATCAACTCACTTGACATTTACACATGGCTGGACAATTTCCTTTTACTGGTAAGTGACAGCTTGTATGAAGGAATGAAACATTTAGGCACTCACACTGTTACTGTGACAGCTGCAAATAATAGAGAGTCTAGTTAAGAGTTTCCAGCAAACTGAAAACTTTTACCCTCTTGACTTCTGTTCAATATTTCTGCACATTTGAATGATTGCAGTGAAATATCAGTAGAATATTGTAGCACAGCTGTCAAAGTCAGCATTGCCAGGAATGCAGTTTAAATATCATCAGGCTGAAAGAGTTGACTTATGCTAAAATTAATTAAACTTATGCAGCTAATACTTAACTGATGTCATTCTTGGCAAAGGAATTTATATATTGCAGAAGGCAATAAATATGTTGCACAAATGATTAAATATGCCTTAGGTATAGGTGATGTAGAAAAAGCTTCGCAGAGATGGATGGATGGATGAATTCGTACATGCACACATGCCAGAATGAACTGGGGGCTTTCGTTATTTAATACCCATGTATTACACATGGGATTGGTGGTTATTAAGTACTTTCCATTAGAAGTTCTAGCAACACATGCTAACATTTTCCATTCTCAGTGTCCCTGAGCAACTCTACACTGTTTTTATTATCACATTGTACTTTGGGATTCCTTTCTCTGATTGGTTGGTCTTTTTTTTTTTTTTAATAATCTAAGCCAAATATCTTCAGAGTTTTCTGATAATTTGGCTATTAAAGTATATCGATTTATCCAGCTTAAATCATTCAGAGATTCTCAGAAAGCCAAAGTATGACATTAGCTCAAGTGCCTGTATTCTGTGTAAGCCTGAAGGTTTCGTCTCTGATGATGACCAAAGGAAAGCTCTGATGCTGCCAAAATGTGACACATTTTCTTTTATCTTGTTTTTTTCATTATCACTCAAGAAATTTATACATGCTTGGAAAGCTTTGTTAAAGGAACATTATTAAGGCTGCAAAGGAGAGCAGTCATAAAGAGCAAGTCAAAATCGGAGTTGCCTGTGAAACATTCGTTTGGTCCCTGTGTGTGTATGAAACATATATGAAACACCTGTATACACACTATTTGGTCCAAATTCCTCCTGCCTCATTTAGTGTGTAGAACTGGCCTGTGCACATTCAGTGAGCAATTTGCTTTGTTTTCTTTCCACGCTGTCTAGTCATAGGCACTTACTTACTTAGGGGAGGCTATTCAAACCCTGCTCTCAAGACAGAATTTTTAGCACTTGGTTTTTCAGCCTTTGATAATACTCTTTTGTGTCATATTTTGCAGACATAATTTAAGTCTAATCAGGATCTTCATTGTTATATACCCAAAAACAGAGAAGCGTTGCCACCATAAAAGAAAATTTTCGTCTGCTGCTTTATCTGTAATTTCTATTGGTGTCATATTTGCTCAAGACAGTGTGAGAATAACTTTTCGGATTCTTGAGTTCAATGTATACAGAACATGTTGCCTTGTTTTGATGACCACACGCATTCATAAAGGAAGATAAAATCTTGCTTTCGAATTCTATAAGAGTTTAATCTCATTTTGGCTGCAGGAGGGTACTGGAGGCCAAGTTCTTAAAATATGAAATATGACAATAGTATTTTATAACCTTTCGTATGGCTTTATCAAGTATTTATACAGCTCAATATCTGGGCATCAGAGAGACTATGTAAGCGTGAAGTGTTGTTGCTAATTGTACAGAGGAATAACTTGTCTAAAAGAACGGGATTTAAGTGGCTTTACAACAGTGACATTACTTGTGAGAATGAAAGTTACAGCTGTTACTGACTGACTGATATTCAATAAATAAAGAGCAGCAACATGCTCCCTCTACTGTGATAGCAAAAGAAAATCCAGAGTTAGCCCCCAATGACGGGATGCCATTGTGTTTGCAGACATTGGGAGGAATTCCATGGCAAGCATATTTCCAGCGAGTTCTTTCCTCATCTTCTGCCACATATGCTCAAGTTCTGTCATTTCTGGCTGCTTTTGGCTGTCTTGTGATGGCTCTTCCTGCAGTACTCATTGGTGCAATTGGAGCATCTACAGGTAAATGATTAAAAATGAGTAGTACAAAAAAAGTAAAGTGAATAGTACAATAAATGTATGAAAACCCTACAAAGCTTATGCTAGATATAATCTAGGCTGGTGACATCATTAATCAATTCATGACTTCAACAGGAGACTACACTGAAAAGTAATACTGTAGAATATTTCTCCCAGGGGGAATTGCTCCTACCCCAGAGGTGGAGACTAATTCATTTTGCACATTCTAGGTACGTACAGATGTAATATTTCTATTTAATGTTTGAGTTAGATTCTGGTACTTTTATTTGGTCCTAACAGTAATAATGAGGAGCAGCTGAGGGGAGCTGGGGTTGTTTAGCCTGGAGAAAAGGAGGCTGAGGGGAGACCTTATCGCTCTCTACAGCTACCTCAAAGTAGGTTGTAGCGAGGTGGGTGTCCACCTCTTCTTCCAAGTAACAAGTGATAGGACAAGAAGAAATGGCCTCAAGTTGTGCCAGAGGAGGTTTAGGTTGGATATTAGGAAAAATTTCTTCACCAAAAGGGTTGTCAAGCATTAGAACAGGCTGCCCAGGGAAGTCTGGTTGAGTCATCATCCCTGGAGGTATTTAAAAGACATGTAGATGTGGCACTTAGGGGCATGGTTTAGTGGTGGACTTGGTAGTGTTAGGTTAACGGTTGGACTCAATCATCTCAAAGGTCTTGTTCAACCTAAATGATTCTAAAAGATTTTACGATATATCAGGAATTTCTTATCTTGACCAAAACATCCTTGTCAAGGCCTTTGCCACAGTGAGACAAATGCTTTATTAGAAATTTTTAATGTGTGGCTTGGATTACAGACTCAAAGCTCATTTGTCATAAACAAACATGGATCCCAGACTTGTTTTACTGAGGAAAATGAAATTTATGAGCCATGCAAAGTTTTAATATTAAACTTCCTACTGGTTAAGCACAGGCTGTGGTCAGACTTAGCTTAGAGACAAGTTAAAATGCCGAGCAGAATTAAATCTGCCTAAGAGAAACTAGTGGGACACTGCCTCTCTGAAATGCCATTGCTCTGGCCCTAAAAACAGTTTGGTCATTGAACGTGAATGAAAATGTGGCAATATGAATAGCTCACTACACATGAAGTCAAGAGATGCCGTAGCTGATGACTACTACTGTTACTAATAACATACTGGTGTCCATATTGCAGCCTGGAACGAGACTGAGTATGGTGTCCCTGACCCCATGACTAAAAAAGAAGCAGATATGATTTTACCCATTGTGCTCCAGTACCTTTGCCCAGTCTATATCTCATTCTTTGGCCTTGGCGCTGTATCTGCTGCTGTGATGTCGTCAGCTGACTCTTCAATTTTATCAGCAAGTTCTATGTTTGCTCGGAACATTTACCAGCTTTCCTTCCGGCAAAATGTGAGATTACATTTTCATTTTTACTTTTACAGAAAATTTTAGGTGAGACCTTAACTAGGTGATGCATAGACTGTAATGTCATAATGAAACACCCCTTTACACCCCTTTCACATTCCTGCCTATGACTAGAAAAAGTATAGCATTTCATTCCTAACAGTATATTGAATAAACTGAAAGTAATAAAAATATTTATGGTTGTGACTGACAACAGAGATGAAAAAGCTAGCTCAGGGGAGGTGGTATCAAGAGTTCTCGTGGCACTGCAGTTTATCCAAGCAGCTCCTAACTATCGCTGCAACCATAAGTTTTACTTAAATCCTTAACAAAATGGGACATCTTTCTGAATTATGGATTTATCAGGAAATCATTTGACAACAGAATTGGCTAGTGAGTCAGGGATTTTCTTAAGAAATGGAGAAGAAATTCTGATGCTGACATTTTTTTCAGCTTGAGCCATATTGTGCTTATATTTAAAAGTTATTTCTAACACTACTCTTTTATTCGTTGATGCTTTGTCAAACTTTTCTTTATGCTCAAAGATTAATGACTTTGGGAATGGCAACCATAACCCTTGGGTTTTTTTCACTGCACTTGAGACAGAGATATTTGTTTGTAAATATTATTGAATATGTCATGCAGTATTTTATATTGACTATGTGCATAAATGTCGGCATACATACATTGCCTTGAAGAAAACACCTAACACTGCCCCTTTTTTGCAGGCTTCAGACAGGGAAATCGTGTGGGTCATGAGAATCACTGTTTTTCTGTTTGGAGCATCAGCAACAGCAATGGCACTGTTGGCTTCGTCAGTGTACGGCCTGTGGTACCTCAGCTCTGACCTTGTTTATATCATCATATTCCCCCAGCTCCTGTGTGTGTTATTTATTAAAGGAACCAACACCTACGGTGCCATTGCAGGATACTTATTTGGCCTTGTTCTCAGAATAACCGGAGGAGAACCGTACCTCTACCTTCAGCCCTTGATCTACTATCCTGGCTGCTATCCAGATGAAAATAACATCTATATCCAGCGATTCCCATTTAAAACACTTGCTATGCTTACCTCCTTCTTTACTAACATTATAGTCTCCTACTTAGCCAAATACTTATTTGAGAGTGGGACTTTGCCACCAAAGCTGGACTTCCTTGATGCTGTTGTTGCCAGGTACAGTAGAGAACACATGGACAAAGCAACTCTTGTAAAAAGTGACAATATTGTATTAAATGAACTTGCACCTGTGAATCCACGGCACAGTCTAACTTTGAGCTCAACTTTTACAAACAAGGAAGCCTTCAATTATGTTGATTCAAGTCCAGAGCTATCCAACACTGAAGATAATTAAAAAATCTGGTAGCCACAGGCAAAGCAATGTGAAGCAGGATATTCTACAGAGAATAGTAAGAGGCATTTTATCAGAAAAAAAAAGCAAGAACTGGGAATAAAATGCCGCTGCACAATTCTTTAAGTTGTTTCCAGGAGCGGGAGCATCCTATGGGAGGAACTCTTTTCTGTTATTATCTAACATGTTGCATTAGATCATAGAGTGTTTACCAAAAGATACACTCAGATCCCATTCTTTCCACCCAGAACTATATACTGTGTAATTAAAGAAATATTTACAATTGAAAATATACATAACAGAAAAAGTACGATGGTTATTTAGCTAGGACATCGTATGAAGAGATTGTAATGCAATCACTCTGAAATACTATCAGTCAACATTTTATTGGCATTAAGTGAAAATATATTGTCACAGCTATAAGTGATTTATTACTAAAGAGCTAGTTGCTTGAGCAAAGACAGATACATAACTTACCTGGGTTTTTGGTCTCGTTGGTTTTTTCCTCATAAAGAAATTGAAATAATACAAATCTAGTATTTTATTATTTGTATAAGACAGCAAAATGTACAAATAGTAAT
Source organism: Phalacrocorax aristotelis (assembly GCF_949628215.1). NCBI lineage: Eukaryota > Metazoa > Chordata > Aves > Suliformes > Phalacrocoracidae > Phalacrocorax > Phalacrocorax aristotelis. The sequence continues at coordinate 68,760,030 of NC_134276.1, read as the reverse complement.
AATTCCTTATAGGATTCCTGAACACCATATATTAATTAAAAAACTTATAACGAAGTCACCAGTGTAAAATTACATTATACCCAATGCAAGATGACTTGAAGCCAAATATGTTACCATAGGTATTCTTTTTTTCCTGTGGTTAGTGGATGTCACCAATGGAGGATAACAAAATTTTTAAAGCAATAATTGGAGTTGAAACTCAGCTTGTGAGAAATGACAGAACTCTTATGAACTAAATAGAACTTTTCAATGTTGAGAAAAGAAGCCTTATCTTGACTTAGCATCAAAATGAACACTTAGCAAAGCAGTCTGACACCAAGCAACTTCATCAATGGAACAAATATTAACAAATAGGGAGAGTCAGGAAGGCTTGGAAAAAAACAGATGAGAGGGTTTTCCATGAGGAAAATTCCCATTTTTCACATAATAAAAAAAGTATTGTCAAAGTCTTTCAGGTTGGACTCATTGAGATTACTCTGGAAAGTGTAGCATTTCCATGGGAAATCACATTTTCTCAAAAATCTGATTTCCCATAGGAAAAACAGGTTTGCTGGGCAGCTTTCCATGTCTGTAAGTGTCTACCTCTGAAAGCAGCAGCAGCTTGGAGGGGAACTGAAAGGCAAGATGAACCCACAAACATAGAGAAAGGCACAACGGTGTCTTCTGCTAAATTCTGGAGTCCTTCGTTAACAGCCATCCTCCTGGGCCATCACGGTGACTCTGCAGAGCACCAGCAGCAGCCAGGCACAGGGGAGACTTCACTCATGAATGGAATGCTGGCCAGAAGCAGCAAAGCAGGGAGGTGAGGCTTCTTCTGACTTGCCCTGGCCAGGAAGGAACACACAATGTCGTTTCCATCTGCCCATGGCTGAGACAATTGTGTCTGTCCCCGTTGGTACGTGCCTTTCACAGTGGGAGATCTAATAGCTAGATTTCTGTACAATTAAGAGTTATGCTCCAATAATTCTTTTTGATATCTACACGTGACACAAAATGTTCAGCTGAAATCCAGATCTCCTCCTGTTGCTGGTCACTGGTGAAAATTCTTTAATGTTCAAACAGGAGAAGCTATACTGGAAGACAGGAGAGGTAAGAATAGGTTTTGCTGCTAAAGGAAGAAGCCATCAACTTGTGCATTCAATGTTGACATAAACTTTCACAAGGTTGAATCCTTAGATATGTTTTTGCTCCTTTTGTGGAGTTTTAACAACATATATATATATATTTTATACATAGAGAAAATTAATTTTAGAGATGTTGATTTTTTTCTCCATATACTACATTTAAAAATAACACTGCATCTCAGTTCTGAATATGCATTGTGAACTGCGGTACTACTGTGCTAACAGATATGGAGTGTGCTATGGATCTGTGGGATCAAAATCAGGATCTGCACTAAAAACCCAGAAAAGCCAATATAGCAAAGCAGTGAAAAGTTCCTGCAGGGTGAGTGAATGAGCCACCACTGAAATTCCAGGTGCTGAGGCTCTCGCAAACCAGGTGCAAGCCCAGCAGTATTCATTACCCCATGAACCATGGAAAAGAATAGAGGAAAGAGATCATACAGAATAGAGGGGGGACAACAGAGCTACTGCTGAATTATTATCCATTTCTGGCCCAAATCCACTAGCCCAATTCCCTTCTTACAAGAAAATATCAAACAAGCTTTTTGCTTGCTTACATAGCCAAGGCCAACTGCCAATGCTGCAGTTCCAAAGTAAGTCAGAGGATCCCATTTTACAGCCACCTGTAGGTCTTCCTGAAAATTTTCAGATTTGTGTAGGAATTGCTAGAATTTCACTATGAGATGCTGCATAGTGGCCAGATGCTTTGAATACAGCAGCATTTCTGTATCTTTTATTTCAAAATTCCCAATAGTGGGAGGAGAAGGAAAGGAGAAGGGATTCAGCTGGAATCATTTAAGAAACCATGGCTGAAAAATAAAAATCTTTCCTTTTCCCTTGTATTCCCTTGTTGCCATAAAAGCATAAAGGCTTTTAAAATGCTCAAAATGAAAAAGTTAAGTGAAAAATTAAAATGCATTAGTCCAAAAATTTGAAGCCAGATGCTTTCAACATTATGAGTATTTTATACTGTTTATCCTATTGAATATTTTTGTGAAATCACTGTGATTTCACAAAGTATTCCTGTTTAGATGGAACTATGCATTCTCTGGTGGAAAATGGTTCCAACAAAGCTGTCCAGTGCTCTCTGTGGAAGCTGAAATGTTCTTGCACTTTTAAAACTAGCACACCATGGAAGCTTCATCATGCAAAGCAGAGAAGTGGCACTGAAGACTGTTCATCGTGTGACCATAACTCTGCTTTCCACATACCAAGTCTCTATGTGTGTTGTTGTGTGAGTCAAACTCACACTGCAAGTGGTTGCAGTGGTGGGCTGCGTTGTGGAAAGGACAACTCCAAAAGCCAAACTAAACAACCCTGTGCAAAGTCTGTTTACAAGTTTTCTTGCCTTAGTTCAGCTGTCCTACCATTAAATTTCTACAAAGATATTCATACAACCAAAGGCCATATCTATAAGTGATAGCTCGGGGGGGGGGGGGGGGGGGGAAGCAAAACCAAAAACAACACCCCAAAAAAAAATATAACAAAGTACAAACAAGTTACTTCCACAAGTAAAATGCCAACAGGATGTGATTCTTCAAGTAGACCTTATTTTCGTGGGAATCATCAGATGCTCCTTCTCCACTTTCGAAATTTGTAGACAGTAGTACAGTGCACTAAATTGTGTCTATAATCAGTGAAGCAAACAGTTCATTTTCAGACACTGAGGTTATTGTTTCTGAGCCTACAATTTCTAGCTAAAATATTCATATCAAGATCATACATTTTACTTCCATGTAAATCACATTTGTGAATAGCACTTATTTGACAGGGTTTTTTACCTCCTTTGCATGAGACGTGTTCATAAAATCAAGGTTAATAACATAGCTGAGATGTCAAAAAAAGTTATTATTTCATCTATATTTGTCCAATCGGGATGGTATATGTATTATCAATAAAACATACTTTTGTGAACCTGAACTGAATGTAAGCATTAAGTGGATCAAATAAAGTAAAAGATTTAGTCTTTTATTTTCATATAGTAGAACGATTTAGGATTTCAAGTATAAATATAATAGGAAAAAAACTGTTAATCATTTTTTCCTTCTGCCCTTCGTGTGTATTTGATCAAGTCCCATGTGCAGTTAGACTGTAAGTTATTGTAAGTCTGCTATTAATCAGGGCAGTATTTGTGGCTGTTGTTAAAAAAAAAGTATATTTTTGTCTGTGTCAGAAATCCTATATTAAGACTATACCTAATGAAGCAGATAGGAAGCATAATATAGATATCTATGTTTTAACTTCATTTGTATTGTATTCAATGTGCCCATGCAATCAGGAAAATACTGTCTGGTTTTGGGTCTGGTTTGTCCGTCTATTAAAAATAAAGACATTTATTTTATTATCATTCAGCATCACCTGAAGTTTTGTGTGGCAGGCACAGGCCTGCAGCGGTGAGGTGGCCCTGGCAGAGTGGGAGCTGCCCCTCACCCGGCGGGTGAGCGGGGCCATTGTGGCTACAGCCCTGCCCCAAAACCTGGCTCCCATGGTGGAAACAGAGCTCTCATTTCAGTCATCTTCTTGTCCTCACAGCCACAGAGAAGAGCAGAGGACCCTGAGCTCCAGGGGAATCTACACCTACTGGGACTCCCGCCTGCGGATCCCTTGGCAAGGACCTTTCTCTTTGGGGTGTTGTACTGGGACAAGGGCTGCGGTTCTTGCTGCAGGGTTGGCAAGGAGCACAAAATGTGCTACAGGAGCAGGAATCCACGTGCCTAGAGATTGCAGCTGGGTTCCGCCTTTCATGTGAGCAGTCTGGAGCAAGGGTTTGACTGTTTTTCCCTTTACAGTGGGACATAAAGTCATCCTCGGTATTGCATGTGTTATAAATAGAAAGATTTAGAAATCAGAATTTTAGCTGACCGAAAACTAATTCTGTGCTTTCATACTCCTATTAAGAGTTTGATCCATTGAAGTCAAAGGAAAGACACAACTGGGTGTCTATCCAAATGCTACTAAAATGACACATGCCAAATATACAGTGCATTTATCCCCCAGATGCTTTGCAAAAATATCTAGGCAATACTGTCTCCTCATGGATGGGGGAACCAAGGCACACTGGCTTGTTTTCCAGGGCACTAAGGTACTCACTCATGGAGTGAGGCACAAGATGGGATTTTCAAACAATGTCACATAGCATAGACATTTCCTTGAGGCTGTAATGCTCCAGTGTCCCTTGCAATTCAGGGGTTTGATCCCCACTCACATCTTTGGAAAAATGAAGGATGTTTTAAGGCAAGAGACCTCATATCTTGTATCTCAGGATGAAAGCGAGAAAAAGCACAAAGTAAGGGTGCGCTGATGATTGCCTTGGAAGCATGAAAGGAACTGTTTTGCCACATGACATCACAGGTAAAATGCCACGTGCAGGCCAGCTGTGGCCAATTCCACAGCAAAACCCTACTGAGGAGACTCTATTTAGGAAGCAGTAGAAACTTTTTTAAAAAAAACAAACAACAAAACAAAACAATAATAGCTTAGGGTTTTGTAAAGAATAATTTAGGGAAATATTTCCATATTTTTCTGTCAAATTCACAAAAGGGACAGTGGGCATAAATTCAAACAGTGGAGAAGTAAATGGGTAGAGAAAGAAGTTAAGGTCCCTGATGTAAGCATTGTCAATTAATATTGAATATTGAACAAATCACTTTCCACCACAGCCACACAAGGACTGATGGCAGGTGAATACCAAGTGATTACATGAAAATATGAAGTCTCTCTCTTTAAATTACATTTGGTTGCCAATTGCAGTTTCAGATCCACAAAAAGGACTGAAAAGACCACAAATACTGAGTAGTTTTCCACTTGAAATGAATGAACCTGGGTAGACCCAAATGGTATAAAATTATTCCAGCTGGGACAGTATCAGACTTCTCCCAAAAGGTTGGAGAACCATTACACCAAGCTTGGGAGACACTTCAAAGAAGTTTAAAGAAAGCAATGTTAATACATGAAACAATGCACAGAATTGTTCCCAGGCCATTAAGGTGGTCTCCATCCTGCTTTTGCCTCAAGCCAAGTGTCAATCTCCCAAACAGGTGCCCAGGCACAGCTTGGGGGCTGGACTGGTCCAAGGGCTGCAGAGGGCCTTTCCCAAAATAAACTTTGCAAGTAGCTTGCCCTTTGCAAGGCTGGCAGAGACTGCAAGTGTAGCCTCATGCCGTATGAGTCCAGTGCCCAGAAACATGCCTGAGCACCTTCAGTTTAGTGGTGAGGATACAGCCTCAGAGATAAACAAAGCAGTTCTCCACTCCTGACCTGGCCTTTTAGGCTTCTTTTGGCATCAAAAGAGAGAAGATGACACTTCTCAAACATGACTAATCTTATCCTAATGCATGCATTACTGCGAGATGGGTCACACCATAGAAATGCCCATACAGGTGTTTAAACATTGGTGAGACGTGGCCCACTCCTTCCTCTTTCTCCTTGAGAAGGAGGTTGAAGCCATGCATATGATGACACCAAACAGCTGAGGAATTAGTCATAGAAGGGGGGCTTTGGGGTGTTTAACCTTTAGGAAGCTTTCACAGAAAAAGCATAGTTCTTAGGGAAGGTTTTGTACCTGACTGACTGGGACACCGACCTTCTGTGACCGAGGCTACAAAAACAGACAAAGGAAATCATCAATCTAGGTTGCAAGGGATGTGTTGTGACTGGGAAAGACACACGCTATCTCCACAATAGGTGTTAAAAAATAACAGGTGAAAACAATGTGAGGCTGTAGTCTCTACGCTAGAGGTAGTGGACAGCAGGGGAAAAAAAAAATAGAAAGTACTTCTATGGATGAAAGAATTTATCAAGTTGGCTGTATTTAATTGATTTAGGAAACATTGTGAGGTCAGAAGGGAATAATGAAGTTGTTTGTGGACTAATGCAGGAAACCTGAGTAATGAGGTGGAAGAACTAGAACTACCAAAGCAAGATGTGAAAAGCTCCCATACAGATTCGGGGAAAGATGATAGAATAGCTCTCAAGATGGAAAAGGATTTGAAAAGAGCATTTGATGATGTTATATGCTGAGTTATATAGGCCTAAAGAATTTAACTTGAATGTGGACAGACACACTTTTAATATTATTAGTGGAATAATATTAAATACGAATTTATTAAATATTAAATTAATACGCACTATACTATTAAAATGAAGCATAGTGAAAGAAATACTACTTCAAACTGCATGATCATGTAAATGAAATTTGGTAGACATTGGGGAAAAAAGGTGGTTGTATTAGCAGAAAATTAGTAGTTTTAGTCCTGTGGGTAATAGATTACTTCCCCAAACAGACAATGCATAGACAAAAAGGGGCGCTATTTCAACTTTGAACCTAGTGCATAAATACAGTATTAGAAAGTATCTGGTGACAGAAAATAACCTTATATTGGAAGCTGAGAGTGAATAGATTTTCTTCATATACAAAAAGCAGTAAGAGGAGATATTTAAGCTGAAAATATATTAAATTCAAAGGCAAATGGGTCTACACCACCATAGAAAAGATTTGGAATGGGAATGACAAACAAATTCCTCACCACATGATTGAATTTCTGAAATATTGTAGAGAAAAAGCAGAAGTAGTGCTAAAATAGATACTGTGAACAACAGAGCAATGATGGTCAGGTCCTGGGTGTGTTGTAGTCCTACGTTCCATTATTGCTCCTGATCCTGATATGCATCATCCTAGGAGTCTAAGCACACCTGAAGTAAATTTAAGTGGCGGTCTTCAATGTAAAATGGCAGTAGTAAATCAGTTCTTAGCCACTTGTTAATTCTTCCAAGTAAGATTTTCCTGTGGCTATGACTGAAGCACTAAAATTCATTTACTGATTTGGAAATGGACAAGGACATTTTTTTGCCAAGCTACTAATGAATTTCACTGCAAGCAAAAGGAATTGAATATATTCTGCCAATTCACTAATGGCATGTAATTACTATCTGCACATTAATAACAGAGATCCGAGTGCTGCACTGCACCTTGTGTTACTCAGCAGTTCACATCCATTAAAGCATTGGACACAATTTTCAGAAGGACTTAAAGGGAAAGATGATGCCAAAAATGATGTGTCACTGAGAGCGTGCCATTCAAGGAATGGGGTGGCTCCAGCTATCTGGCTTCTTGTGATTTCAGCTTGATTAGGTAAGACACAGATTTTCTTTGATAATATTTTGACAACAGAGGTGTCCACTTTACGTTAGCTATACCAATAACCACTGCAGAGCCATGACTGTGAAAGGCTTGTCCTCCTTTGAGGTTGGGCAGGAGCATGGCCATGGTAAGAGCAATGAAATGGTGCCTGCTGCCCACCAGCCTCTAGGTCTTGCCTCTGTCTCTCACTCCTTTGGTGACTGTGTTGTTCTGGTCCATGGTCAGCCATAGTGATTAAGTCTGTCCTCAGCACCACAGTGGGTTGTCTGGGTATGAACTTGCATATAGCCTAAATACCAATGGTCAGTCAATAATGGGAGAGAGCCATCTTTAAAAGATTATATCATCCCACAGAATCACAAAAAAAGCAGTGAAGGTCTGCTGGGTTTAATTGCATGTTATACTGAGCAGTTCCACAAGCTATTCTTTTAACAAATTTTAAGGTTTATTTTAAGGTTTCCTTTTCTTCTGTCCTATATACCAGCACCTTTCAGTTCGAGGGTACCTTAATTTGCCTTCCTTCACAATGAGGTTTTCCCACTCCAGTAATGATCAATGGCTACTGTTGTCACCGCACAAAGTGCAAGCCTAGTTGCTCAGCATGTAAGAAGTATACATATGGTCAGCAATAAAAATGATTTCTAGCCTCTACAGTATGTTTCTTACACACAAAGATGAGGTGACAGAAATATGACAAAGAAATAAACTGAATACCAGGAGTAATATAATTGTTCAGGGCTAGTATACTAGAGAGCTATGCAAACTTTATTATTCTGTGTGACTGTGAAAAAATATTATGTACCAGCAAAGCAGTGAACTAGTAAGTTCTTCTGCTTCATTCTTGTTTCCTGCACATCAGGAAAGTAATATTTCAAGAAATTATGTTCTTCAATATGAGTTAGCTGTTCTGCAGGATATTGTTAACTGTACACTTTAATTATACCCTCAAAACCATATACTAATTGCAGATTAGTGATAAACATCAGTAACTATATGTAAGTCAGCCAGCCTAGACAGGACAACTTCTGCTTTTTAAATTTTAAGGTAGGTAATTAAAATTAATTATTCCATCCGTATAAAGCTTCACAGAATACCAGGTTCTGGCTTATGGTAAGAGGAAAGAAAAATAACTATGAATCCTAGTTCAGATGGGAGACTTTTTTTACTCCAAATATTGTCAAGGCAACTGCCAATAAAAATGTAGATGTCTGGAAAGTCATCTTATACAGCCTCTGGAGTGCAGCCATGCAACCATGAACATCCTTCCTGGTATCACGCATGTGAAACATGCTGTCGATCAGGATCAGCTGCACATGTGGAGGCAGAAACACTTATGTCCTATGCCGTATGTAGAAACACATCAGGAGAAAATGAAAGAAAGATTTGGAGAAAATGGAAGAAAGGTTTGGACTCAGTGAGTTAAAACTCCAGTCATCCAGAGATGTTGTAGTGGTTACTGCCAAAGGCTGATTGGTATTCCTCTACTGCATAAATTAGTGTGATATTTGCACAGTCTCTGATATTTGTTTCTGCACTCACTGCAGCAGCTATCAACTTAATGAGTCCATGTTGAGAAGCAAGGGCAGTTACCCAATTTCAGGTTTGAAAAACAACTTTATATTTTCCATCAGTCTAAAATTAATTTTTGTAATTCTGGTGAAGTGTCCTCAAGGATTTCACTTGATGAAAATTGCTCATTACATAATGGAAATGTCTTTTTAGCAGCATAATATAATATTTGAATAAGAAAATAAATAAGGTATATTTTCATAAGGAGTTTATTTCCCTTCTAAAAAGGAAAGATGGAGCCTTCATTCCTGAACAAGACCTCTCACAGGATTTCAATGCTAACATTTCAAGGGAACCCCATTTTTAAAAAGAGTTGAACTCTAGCTCCTTGTACACTGAATCTGCTTAAGCTACTTCAAAGCAGAAATACAAACTTAAGAAAATCTAGGCTGTACAAGCAGTTCAGTCCCATGCCCAGTGAACTGACTACAATGTATGCTTATCTCATCTTGCATGAGTGCTTGCATCAAAACTTGTGATACTTGGCACTGCCTTCTTGTAAAATATTGTCATTCATTAGCACTTTCTATTCAGATACACTATGAGAAAAATACATGCACCATTGGCAAGGCAAAACCAAAAGTGAGTTAAGTCTTGTAGCCCATATGTTCAGAAAGCAAGGCTTTGTCTGAGGGATTTCTCATGTCATTCCCTTTTACCTAACCTAGTAAAGCGTTTACAGTTGCACCGCTCACCCATTTCCCTCTCAACATGTCATCTCCTGTAGATTTATGTTGTTTTCTAACAACCTAAGGAATATGGAAAAGGTTTTTAATGAGACTAGAGAAACTGTCAGTAAACAGATTTATTTCACAACATTGTCATTTAAAAATAAACACACAAAAAATGCAGAGGTCTCATAGCAATTACAGTATCTGCAGTTACAAGCAGAAATGTCAGAGAAAACAGGCATTTGGCAATATGGCACTGAATGGCAATATCAGGACAACGCTGAGTAGTTCCATTATTCAGTTTAGTAATGAAGGCTAATGGTCCTGTCTGTGCTGTAACCATATGCCAGAGTAGTCCTGAAAACAAATAGTGGGGATGCAATTAAAGAGGTACAAACTGCAATTGAATATTCAAAACTAAAAGTCACATGAGTGATAGATTCTTGTTAATCACACAATGAGCCAATGTGACAGATCTTATCAGTGCAGAACGTCTGATTTAGCAACCCATTTGAAATTCATGGTCTGGGATGGTTTTCAGTCATGCAGAACATCGTAGGGTAACAAATACCTGTACCAAGAACAAACAGAAAGTATTGTGCCTTACTAAACAATATGTATCTGGAGACCTTGAGCAAGGAGGGAAGAATGATAGCCACTAATAACAAGCTAACTTTCATTTCTAAATCAAGGCACTTCCAACAAATGAAGACAGGAACATACACATTAGATGTGCTCATCCTGCACTCCATCTCACCCATGCAGTAGTCAGCAGAGCCTGTATATAAATATTTTGTATGGATAGGTACTCAGCTTCTAGACAGGTAGCTGAGACCTTGTAACTGACAGTCATTAAAGCATCAGGAAATTGGTTTTCTAAATGCAGGTCCACCAGGTCACATATATGTAGCTGCAACTGAGGGTCTGTGGCAAGGAAGAGAAGAGTAGGACTCACATAGCCAGTGTCATTTGGATTGCACTAGGAGATGCATTACAGTGGGCTGCAGCAGGCCTTGGAAGTGTACGACTTCTTTCAAGGCTTCACACAGCCTCTGTCCAATATTTGTCCTCCCAAGCTGTCAGTAAGAACGGGAGATAATGAAAGCGTTTGGATCACATATTTATTTGTTCTACCATAATGAAGATTTGTTCTAGTGATTTTGTCTCATTTCTATAGTTTATATAATTCCTCTTTATGCTTTTATGTTGATTCTTACAATTATTGCAAATGCCAAATGGATGCAGTTTCACTGTGCTGAAGAACAACACAGATATATATGTAGGGAGACAAAGTCCCTGTTCTGGAGAGTTATTCACATACACCTAATAAGAGAATATATGCAAAGCTAAAAGAGATAAATTGGCAGGACAAAGACAAACATTCATACAAACTAGCTAAGCACACAACTTCTGAGGTTCAGCCTATATTTTTGCTTTTAAAAATAAAATAACAGATGCCAGCTTAGGCTACGTGCCTCTTAAGTGTCCTGTCTTAAAGACCTAACAGGAGCAGTGGGACCAGGAAGGAATTGTTATTGTCTGCAGTACCAGGGAACAGGGCAGGTGGCAGATCCACCCAAAATTGTCTTCTTTGGTGTCTTAGACCATCTTGGACACTTGTACAAAATAGGTGTTTGATGCTACTGTTCTAGTTCAGGCCAGCTGGGCAAGCAGCTAGAGCAGGAGCAGGTGAAGGTGGGGGAACACAGGAGGAACATACCTGACCTTTCCTCCTATCAGTCACTTGTTGCTGGGCCAGAAGTCAACGCATCTCTCTTTGCTTTCACTTTTCCTCATCTTGTCTATTTTGTTTTGGTTTAAGATCTCTAACACATTAGCTCTTCCTCTGTGTCTGCAATATGCCTAAGGAGGCCTATATTTGTCTAGAACACCTACATACTTTTGTAATAAAAAATAAAAATAGAAAGAAGATATACATCCCTAGCCTTCTGCTTGGACAGCCATTTTCCCAGTACAATACTATAAGCAATATTAATACGAAAGCTGGCTGTTCTTTGGCTCTTGTTTGTTCTGAGTAATGTCTGGAAGGTTTTATATAACCTTGTGAATGTAATGTGGTGTTAACAATTCAATGTGCAGAAGAATTTCCTGCAGTAAATGATTTATAAAACTGTCATGTTGCTGCACAAAGACACCTCCTTCCAGTCAAATACTGTATTTGGCATGATATTTACCACTAAATTAGCAATTGCTAATTGGTTATGATAATATTTTTGTTTAAAGAGCCATTTCATTTCACATGAGCTGCCTACCCTTTTCCAACATTTCTGTATTTGATAGGGAAATTAGAAACATCTTAGAGGCTTATAGATTCAGTGCTCTGTATCAATGCCTGAGACAATCCCCTCTTTAATGAAATGTGAATCCTGCAGGATTAGCAGGTAATGAACTTTGTAGTTGTTCATTTCCCCAGCCTGTTTTTAAGGTCTGCGTTATTGCTTTTATAAATTATCTGTGGTATCATTATCTAAGATGCAGGGTTGTGCTGTGTGCACCTGATCTGGTAGATATTTGAGTTCCATTGCTGGCTCTTTCAGAATAAAGAACTGTTCTCTCTTTCAAATACTGAAATGTCTCTTTGAAGCCAACTATTGAAGAAACCTGGAGTAACAGCACAGGTCCTAGGCAGCCTGTCAAACATATGCTGACAATATCATACATTAATACTAATCCTGTGTTAGAAAGCAACCTTTCCTTGGATTTCACAGTGCGTAACTTTGATGTTAATTGGATTTTTCGTATGTATGTAAGCAATTTTCTGAAGGCCTTTAAACTGTAAGCTTTAAACCAGGACTTATGTTTATACTTGTCTCCCGTTCTTGGCCAAGTATTTAAAAAAAAAAACCAAAAACCCCAAACTAAAACAAAACCTAAAGACAATAGCATTTTTCACATGGTTCCCAGATTAGATACCAACTGGCTAAGACTTAATGTCTTCTCATTGTAGACCATGGCTTGAGTTTTGCAGATGGATGTCAAGATAATGTCTAGAGCACCGAAGCAATTCTAAGAGTTGTGCAGAGACAGTGGAAAATTAATTTTATACATACATGTAAGCTTGTAAGTACATATACAGAGAAAGAACTTAGAACAATTAGAACTTACATATATTTTATCTCATTTTTAAAAGGCTTGAATCATGGAATCTTTGAAATATATTGACTTATAATAACAGAACAAAAATATTTCATTCATAACCTTCTCGCACCATGGTTCTGTGTCTTGTAGATTCTTAAAATTATTTAACAAGCAATAAGTGTAAGTAAGTGAAATGTCAGAGGAGCCTTCACAACAACCATCAGGAATTCCATAGTTAATGTACTGTGTGTAAATATGTACACAATTAAAACATTTCATTTCATTATTGCAATATCCTCTTCCTCCAAAATTAGATGGATGATAAACATGATATTCTTCTTAGAGAGAAAGCTCTTGGAGCAAAAGCTCTCAGAGGGTCATTTGTCTTTACTCTCCAAGACCCAACTGAAGAAGAAATACTTTGCAAGTCAATCATTTTGTATGGATATCAAACTGAAATCAAGAGGGAGAGTGAAGTGTAAATCACCGCTATCAATTCTGATCTTGTTGCAGCCAAAACCTCCAATGCAAGGTCAATGCAGGGGGAAATGAAAAACTTTAGATGTTGAAGGTCTTGCTTCCAATAAATAAAACTCCCAGGTGCATATTGGTCCCTTTCCACTGTTACTTGAAACGCTTGGCATATTACATTACTCCCACCATGAAAGGTTCATGAAGGGTTTTGAGGAAGGTTAGTTTAGTCTCTGCAGTGCTTTTGTCTGACCATGTTAATATTAACCATCTCTGCCAAACCATAACATCTCAGGCGTGTCTAAGATAAGCTTGTTTCTGCAAAACAATCCCAAAAGAATTCTGAGCATATCAGTGGCACTTGAAATATATCAGAAGGAGATTAAAACAATTCAGCAATCTTATGTTTAATGAAGATGGGAATGTCTGTTTGAATAAAGCATTGAGGAAAGGTGAAGCTATGCTACTGCTCTGGAGCTGCCCTGCAGTAAATGGATAAAGAGGGTGGAGGCTTTCAGAGTTAAGGCCTGGCATGACACAGGTATCACATCACCCTGCACCCTTACGGGTCCTAGATTACAAAAGTACTGTAATGTCAGTATTTATGTAAGACAACAAAAGATCTAAGATCACATCACATTCATATAACAAAGAAGTAATAAATCATGAGAGAACAAAACGCAGTTGCCATAGCCACTTGAGCTTTTCCCAGCCCACAGCTTCCAGTATATTTTAAAGTTCTTTTTCTTGTTTTATTAAAAAAAAAAAAATTCAATGCTGCTACAATTTTGCCATTTGCCAGGCTGGTTGATCCAAGATACACTAAGCTATGACAGCTTCTCAGCAACTTGTTAGCTCAAGTTGGAAGCATATTTAATATCTGTGGTTTTTTAAGGCACTAGCAAGACCCTGAGCATTGCTGAGGCAATGCCCAGGCACCTGTACACAGAAGAAATAAAGCAATTTATAGGTCCATGCTACTTTACATACTCTGCCATTTAGATAGCTCGCACATAGATTAATCACAGATCTGAAAAAAAGGCTTCTGAAAGAGTCACTAAAATTAGGCAGAGAGCAATATGAACAGTCATGCAAAATGGGATGGAATGATTTCATCATCTCACCATAGGCAGAGCTGCAAAAGTGAGCTGTTAGAAAGATTGGTGAAGAAGATGCTCTGAAGCACATCTGCAGAACTGCAAAACATGGTATTGAGAATGCATGGTATCGGGAATCCAGTTCTTAGATGTGGGTTGTCATGTTGCATTAAAAAAGTTATTATTTGTGGCACATACTTGAGGCCTTTGTTGTCTGCACAGGTAAACGCTGCATCTTACATTTCCTCATCAATATGTGTCTCCAGAGGTACTTTTCTACAGGCCGGTCCTGTAGGGAGCAAAGGCAAGCTGCCTAAAACCTTAGGATGGCCATTTTAATGCTAGCGAAGTGTTTCATTCACATCCAGGGAAAAGTTACGCTCTCACAACCTTGTTTATTATAGGTCCCTATATCTACACCCTCTGGTACTCTACAAGCCTGGATATATTGCTCACTTTAAACAGCTGCTCTGTTCCAAGTCTGTGGTGGGATGCTTTCAAATCCTTTGTGCTTTCAAATCCCTTAACATAAGAAGTCCTGGGCATGTACTGTGTTATTAATACTAGGAAGATGGAATGCTCCTTGTATAAAGTTGGCTTTTCTTAAGTTACCTTTCTGTCTATGTTTCTTAGGAAAACATATATTCTCTAGCTGAAAATGTCATCTGATACAGGAGACTGCACTAATCAGGGAGTTAAATTATCAAAATGTAATACCATGAGACAGATATACTTGGTATTTACGTGTCTTGTGCGCTAGTTTAAAATGATGGCAGAATTATGCCCAGAACTTCTATTGCAGCCAAAAGCTATTGTGGTTTTCTCCTAAAAAATTTCTTGCTGAACACTTGTGTTGAACAATTTTTGAAGATGGTTTCTGATTTTGGTGATTTTATTTTCATTGGTCCAATTTTATAAGACACTCTCCATCCCTCCTTACAACTGCTATTCATGAGTGATCTGCAAGTGCAAACACTGGACTCAGCATGCCCTTGGCTTGCAATTAAATTTCACAAATGGACAACTAAAAGAGCAATTTTGTTAAAGCAAAAAAACTGTCATGCAACAGAACGTTATTATATTGTTAAAAAATCTGTAATTATTTGTTTGATTTCCAAAGCTGATTCATTAACCAACATTAACCATCCATGGGAAGATGTGCACTTTATAAACCCAAGGTATTGACACTGTGCTGATAGCTGAATGAGGACATTGCAACAATATTTGCAGTTACAGACTTTAAATACAGAACGGCAAACAGACAAATGTCTCCCTGCGGGGCTTTTAAGAAGCAGAAATCTTAACGAGCTCATCACTTACAAAACCTGAATACCTGCCTGGGGACAGACAATGTGAATGGTAGAGGAATCACACGGTTACGTTTCCCTTTAAGCTTAGCATCCAGCTAAGCTCGACTGATGTTTGCTGTCGCACAATGCAACGTGCACCAAAGCAAGACTGAGCAAGACAGAGGTTATATTAACCCAAAGCGACATTTTGTTTTCTAGTCATTCCTACAAAGGAGAACTCCTCAGACAAAGTAGGTTTTCTTCTCCTTTGCAGTTGTTTATCCTCTTTAGTCTTTAACTGCAAATATGGCTTTTTGAAATCTTGGGTGCTTCTGCAGGACCGAAGAAAGTGGGTACCTTCATTCATAAAATTTAATCATGACTGGTCAGAAGTACAATATCCACTAAACCACTGACTTTTATCACCTCTCAAACCATATAAATGCCCAATATTAACATTTTGGAGCTTGATTCTTCCTGTGGAAGAAAACATAACACAGATTTATTTTTTTCGTATTGGCTTCTGGGAAGTATTTATAAGCACTTAAACATATAAAAGTAAAAATCTGCATGTGTGTCTCTCTGTTAGACAACATCTATGACAAAAGCTGTTTTAACCTGAAATACTTCCAGTGTCCTCAAGTTCTCCATACAAATCCAGTTATCCTCGCAAATGAGATATGTTTTAAAGCTTGTTCTGTGAGCATCCTGCTAAACATCTTTCAAGGACCTGGACAGAAGTTCCTCCAAGGGCCATTTTAGCCTGTCTGATGTGAGTTGTTTTTGTGTTCTTTTCTTTTTAATTTCTGCTCAGCAATTCAGGGGCTCAGTGAGTCACTTGCTCCATGAGTATTCAAGATGGTGCATTAAGCCTGGGTAATTGTTAAACTGAGGTGTGGGGGAAGGATTCTTTTTTCCCTAGTAACTGGCTTGGGAAAGGGAAGACTGTCTCCTACAGAAAACAGGGTATGGCCTTGGTGCTTCAATGCAAAATCCCAGCTGTGTGTAGCCTTTAGGCCGGGCAAGAAAGGGGGCTTGTCTTTCCCCAAGCTGCTGTACATTAAGGAAAGAAATGTGACTGCACAGAATATGTCTTTGATGACAATTCTTCTGGCTGGCAGCAAGGTAAATATACAGCCTAACTGTATGCCTGGCTTTTTTTCTTCTTCAGCATCACTTACCTGTGGGTAACACAGCAATGACAGGACACACGCCCAGATTCAGCGACCAGAATCTTTTTCCTTTTATTTTCATGCTACACATTCTCCTGCCGTCTACTGGCCTTTTATCATAGTAAAGCCCCAATTAGGCATCTCACCACCGCCCAGCCTCACTGTGTGATACCTACCCTCCCTGGGGGCTGACATCAGCCAAAAAAGCAGGTGTCTCATCCCTTTACTAACTCACCATACAGTCAGCATCCCACAGGCACTTCAGGCACCTAGAAGTAAGCAGATGGTCACTGGCTCCCCACCTTCATGCTAGGTGATGGAGGAGCACTGTAGAGATGGCCGGTCTATAGATGTGGTCAGGTGTCCTGCAGAGAGCTAAAACAGACTGATTTTCATAATATTGCTGTAGTTGTATGGTATAATTTCAAACTAGTCTGTCTACAAAGAGAACTAAGCCAGATTATTAAAAAAAAAAAAAGAAAAAAAAATACATGGGAGGGGGCAATCTACCAAACGAGCACGTGAATACCACTGTAGGCAGAAACATGCAGAAAGAAAAAATACCAAGAGAATAAATGTTGTTTTACAGTAGCATTGTTGTCTCTGTTTCTCCAGCCAATTTCTTTGTGACTTCTTGGATTTCCAGCAATATTGCATGTAAACATGTTTTGTTTTACACCAGCCTTTCCTACTCTTTTAGCTTTCGAACTGCTTTTTATGACCATTTTAATTATATGCTCCAGCTGGGGACCTGAGCTGTCAATGACTAACAACTGCAGGAGCTGATTTCACATAAACCAGGCAAAATCCAGCATGTGACTTAGAAGTAGTCTTTCGGCCAGAATTCATGACCTGGAGGAGTTCACTATGGCTCTGCTACTTGTACCTATAGCTCTTTGGTCATTACAGGGCTGAAGGCTATACTCTAGTACAGGGCAAATCGGCTGCAGCTTGTCTCCCTTCATCCTACTTAGAGCTAAATGGAATAAACCAGCACAACAGGAGTAAATGAGCCATGGCAAAACTGATCTTAACCTCCACACCCCTGATTTGGCAGGCAGGCACTAGGGCAGGAGCCAAGATAATTTCTGTCAGCTCCGGCGGGCTCTGTAATGCAATTTGACAAATTGAATAGATAGCTCTTATTAACGTAACTAAATGAATTATTGCAAATGGGAGAGGTGGACATTGATCTGTCTTCATGTATACATTCTGCTTTGGAGGAGGGGAGACTGGCTTTCAATTCAAACTGCTGCTGCCTGAGGTGGGAAGTCACTGTAATGAATCAGTTCTGCAGTGTCGATGTCCCCACGCCACCCATTTAACACCAATATCAATAAAGATAAAGGGGAAATACAGAAGAGCACTATGGATACAGAGATATCACTGTTCATAATTGGACATTCAAGTGAATATTCAGGGCCAGACTTCCCTAAATATGAATGCCTGCTTTGCTTTTCTGGTGATGGAATGGGACTAACAAAGATATGTACACGTTGTCTATTTTGTTGAATGTTATTATCCCAATGAAAGAGAAGGATACCCTGATTACATTCCTCAGTAATAGCACTTCCTACATAAAGTGCTTAAATAATATATTTCACAGCACATATGGTGCAAATACACAGATAGCTTCTCCAGTGAAAGCATCCAAGTCCAGATCTCTAAAACCAGGCACATAAATTCAGAGTGTAAAGAAACATTAATATTCTTGACACATTATCAGGACTGTGACACAGGAATATCCAAGTGTCAAAGATGGATATTTGATTTGAAAATTTACTTTCTTATATCTCCATATTCTCCCAAGTCAGGTCTGAGGAAGCTACAAGGTAGCTTGTGGCTCCCTCTCCCCTCTTGTCTGTACACAGAACCAAAAATCACACCGTGCAGATGTCAAGCATACCTATGCTGGCTGAAGCATAGCATGTGTTGTGGTTTTAGCCAGCAGGCAGCTAAACACCACGCAGCCATTTGCTCACTCCACTACCCCAGAGAACTGGGTAAAAAAGTAAAATTTGTGGGTTGAGGTAAAGACAGTTTAATAGGACAGAAAAAGAAGGGAAAAGTGTAATAATGATAAAAGAATGTACAAAATAAGTGATGCACAATGCAGTTGCTCACCACCTGCTGACCAATGCCCAGCCTGTTCCCGAGCAGCAGTGTGTGTCCCTGGCCAACTCCCACCAGTTTATACACTGAGCATGATGTCACATGGTAGGGAATATCCCCTTGGCCAGTTTGGGTCAGCTGTCTTGGCTGTGCCCCCTCCCAGCTCCTTGTGCACCCGGCAGAGCATGGGAAGCTGAAGACTCCTTGACTTAGTGTAAACACAACTTAGCAACAACTAAACCATCAGTGTGTTATCAACATTATTTTCATACTAAATCCAAAACACAGCACTGTACCAGCCACTAGGAAGAAAATTAACTCTTCCCCAGCCCAAACCAGGACACTATGGACGACGTTCCAGTGATGGAAAAATTAAGCAAAATAGTACAAGCAGAATAAAGACTTATTTAGCATGCAGTAAAGGAAGTAATCTTGGAACCATGTAACGTGATGGACTTCTGGGAAAGGAGATTAAGCAACTCTTGGCTTTATATACCTATCACTTTCAAGATAGGACTAGCAACGTATCTTGCTGACCCATTGTGCTGAACTCGTGAGATTCTCTCAAGTGGTTCAGCTAGGATGGTTCAGCTTTCTGCATCCTGCAAACTGGTGATGTATTTTCTTTTGTCTCCATCCAATAAAACACTTTCCCTGTTCAGCTGTGCAAAAATTTTGGGTTATTTTTTTTATCCCTACCAAAACAGAGTTCTAGTTTTTATTTCTTTTGATTTAGTAATTTTAGCTAACAGTGAGTAGCTGATTTAAAGTACTTCTGACAATTTTTATAGTTTTTATTCAAGGGGTCTTTTTAAATCATTCTTCTAACATCACAGTGGAAGACTGTTAGTGCAGACTTCAAGTATGCCAGGTAGGAACAAAATCCATGCTTCACAAGTATAAGTGAAAAAAATGTGACTGGGAGTGCAATATTAGCTTAGATTCCTTGAAGGTATCTTGTGCATCAGCTCACTGTTATGAGGAAGACTGTCTATACACCAGAACAGAAACCCAACCTTTCACCAGTTTTGAAAGTTATGAACAATAACAGTGCATCTAAAGATCTTCCCCAGCTTTTTGCCAAATTGCCCCTTTAAAGACATAAGTCCTGGCTGCAGAGACAGGGGGCATCACAGCTGTCACAAAAGCACGTCCTCTTAGTGCAAAAAGACCTCTGCTACTACTGACAATCTCCATTAATCTGAAGGTTTCAGGTAATTTCAGTAGGAAGTTGTTCAAGAAGCGTAAGCAGCAGAAAACTCTCTGAGAATAAAGCATTAGTTTCCCTCTGTCTTCTTCTGCCTTCCTGTGGAAGGATATTACAATCAACACTGAAATAAAGACATTCTCAGGATTATAGAGGGAGAAAAATCCCAGCATCTCAAAGTGGATCCATGAAATGAACCTTAGGGTTGTCCTGCTTCCCTCTTGTTTTGCATTTCTGATCCAGGGATAACAGTTCTGTTATACTGGCAAAGGTACATATCCCTCTCCCAATCTGAGAAAGACACGGCCATTGCCTTTGCAATCACAGAATCACAGAATGGCAGGGGTTGGAAGGGACCTCTGGAGATCATCTTGTCCAACCCCCCTGCTTGAGCAGGCACACCTAGAGCAGGGGGCACAGGAATGCGTCCAGTCAGGGTTTGGATGTCTCCAGGGAAGGAGACTCCACAGCCTCCCTGGGCAGCCTGTGCCACTGCACTGGCACCCTCACAGGAAAGAAGTGTCTTCTGCAGAATGAGTTACTGATATCTGTTTGCTGATCCAATATACCGTGCTGTAATACACCAGGGACCTTGGATTACTTCTGACTTCATCTCTGCTTTATGTTCTATAAAGATGCCCGTTCCCTCAACAACCACTGCTAAAAGATCTTCCTAAAGTATTGCTGGGCAAATTGCATGGCCTCCCAAATTTAATTAACTGTTCAAGTCAACATATCTCAAATTAGTTTCTAAAATGGGCCTGGGGCAAATACTGAAGCGGATGAATGACAGTGTTGCTTACTGGAGTTAAGTCATCAGTGTGTACAGCTCAAACGATCTCTGCTCAGGCTGATGGTAAGGTAGAAATTCACTATCCCTAGGGAGGGTGTGAAGGGAAAATAAGAAAAAAGAAATCTGAATGTAGCTTCCATTTCTGAAAGTCCTTACACCACTAATCATGGTATAGACAGGCTATAGCAGGGGAAGGATCTCTATGCCTTCTTCATATCAACATGTATCAGTCTGCCGCTCACCACTGTCAGAAGCAGATCTGCCTTTAAGTACTCTGCATGTATGTGTATATGTGCATGCAAATATACATGTACATATATGTATCTGTATATATTTTAGTCTGGAAGAAAAGAACCTAATTGGTCTGACTTGGGTTAAGAAACACTGTTGAAAAAGAAAAGGTCTACAATGGAAGAAGCTCCAGAGGGCTTGGAACAAGTACTGAAGACAAAAATCTCCTTCCTCTTAGAGATGACAGGTCAGCTGAGAGAGCAGTCCCCACACCTATACTGGAGGAGGTCAAAAATGGCAATTATTATCTCCCCTCATAAATCAAACCCTCAAAACTCAAATGGGACCCAGTCTCTTGCCCTGCATAATTTCCTTGTGTTTTCTGCTTCTTTTCTTTGGGTGACAGGATAAGTGAATTTTTCCAAATATGCCATCTTTCAGTTTTAATTAAATTGAAATATATATTGTCCATCATTTCTTCACCTGGCAACCCTGCAATTTTCAAATCACCTGGGAGAGTGAGATCCTGTCATGGCAGCTGCAAACCAATGAGAAGACAGACACATATGAGCCCTTCTGTTTCTGCTTATCAGTTTTTGTCGCTCCTTGAGCAATTAACTATGGTGTGGAAGTAGGACACAGTAAACTTTCAGTTCAGGCACGGTTAGACTACAAAGCCTGGTGCTTTTATCTTCTTGCTGGCCTTGTCTCAGAGTTTGCTCAAATGTTTATTTTTCCTAAAACTTCAATAAATCATGATGTCTTCTCTCCATACAGACTAACATCATCCAGAGTTTTTTCTTCTCTTTTCTGAATTTGTAAACCAGGCCCCTAAAGAAAGGACATGGCCAGTTCTCAATGATTGGTAAGTCCTAGATATCTTGGCCTCCTATTTTTGTCACTCTCTTGCATTCTTCAGCTGGTATCCCCTCTCACTTTGTCCATCCCTCCTGTGATTTCACCACATGTGATCATTTCACCAGTGCTTTTGTATATGGGCTTTGCACTTCAAAGACTGTGTTAAAAAAAAAACAAACCACGTTTCCAAAGCTGAGTCCACTTCATCCTTTCCTTCTAACCTCTTTCTATACCAAATGCTCCACAAATTACCTATTTTAGACTATGTGCATTTGAGATGTCCCCTAATCCTGAGAGCTGAATTCTCTGAGGCTTTATAATAAAGTAGGAATTAAGCTTTGATGTGAAGGGTCTACCCTGGGTGGCCTAAGATGTTTCTGTTTGTCTTCTACTAATGGAGTCACTAGGAAGAGTGAAATCTTGCCAGAGGAATAATGTGATACCTCAACCGCTATTACTGTTCACTGTGGAAAGAGGAATAAAACTATGGATTCACCCTCTTCCATCATGATCTGCCTTTGGAGAGCTGCCATTTTAGGCACAGAGGCCAGGATCTTGGAGTAGCTTCATGTCCCAGAGGAGGCTGAGCAGCCATTGAGCAAGTCCAAAGAAAGAGGAGGACCCAGCAGTTCTTCTTCTAAAACATAAGTGATGGAGTTTGCTAGAGCTGGTTTTGACTAAGGAATCCAACAGGACAGTAACAGTATAGAGATTCTTCACATTCCCAAGTGCTGGAAGATCAAGCAGGCCGTAAAACTTTGTCCTAATTGGTGATCGTGTCTGAGTAAAAAGAGTCAGGTGCCATCTGCTTTGACCTTTCACAGAATCACAGAATCACAGGATCACAGGTTGGAAGGGACCTCAGGGATCATCCAGTCCGACCTTTCTAGGAAGAGCACAGTCTAGACAAGATGGCCCAGCACCCTGTCCAGGCAACTCTTGAAAGTGTCCAACGTGGCCGAGTCAGCCACTTCCCTGGGGAGATTATTCCAATGGTGACTGTCCTCACTGTGAAAAATTTCCCTCTCGTGTCCAATCAGAATCTCCCCAAGAGCAACTTGTGTCCATTCCCCCTTGTCCTCTCCATGGGACTCCTTGTAAAAAGGGAGTCTCCATCTTCTTTGTAGCTGCCCCTTAAGTACTGGTACATGGGGATGAGATCCCCTCTGAGCCTCCTTTTCGCAAGGCTGAACAAGCCCAGCTCTCCCATCCTATCCTCCTATGGCAGCTTCCCTGTCCTCTGATCATCTTGGCGGCCCTTCTCTGGACCCCTTCCAGCCTGGCCACATCCTTTTTGTAGAGCGGGGACCAGAACTGCACCCAGTACTCCAGGTGTGGCTTGGCAAGCGCTGAGTAGAGTGGGATAATGACTTCTTTTTCTCTGCTGGCGATGCCCTTTTTGATGCAACACAGCATCCTGTAGACCTTTGGCTAATACAAGAGCATGAAAGAGGGAAAGCAGAGATAAACTGGATCTGCAAGACTTTAGATACCTCTCTGATCTGTGGAGACAGAAAATTACTTCCTGATACATTTACAGTGTATTGTGGCAGTGAATCACTTGAGTTCTTTGTGCTACTGAGTTAAATAATGGAGGTCTGATCTTACGTTGCATGGTCTGGATGGGTTTTTTTTTCCTTGACAGCAAAAACATTATTTCAGCAGTAAATTGCATAGGGGACAGTAGTTTTAATGATTTGCTTACTTGGAATAAAAATGCAAAAGCTAGCACATAAAATTTTACTGCCTTTCAATGCCAAGGTCAGACTGAAAGAGCCAAAGAAACAGCACTGGCTTTATTAGCAATCTTTATTGTTCAAAGCACTAGATATTGGGAGAGCAGAGAAGTAATAATCTGTATTTTCATTGGTTTAAAGGTTCCCTTGGGATGAAAGTATGCATGTGTATTTTCAATAAAAATCCAGCACTGAGCTCACTGCAGTGCCTAGGGACACAGCATCTGGATAGCATTATTCCACCGTATGCATTCCTCTTACTTATTTCTTTCCACCTGCAAACAGTATTCACCATAAAAGGTTATATCTTTCATTTGTCCTTTTGTTTTATGTTTTACTATGTATAACTAATAGTTTAATAAGCCATTAAAGCATATTATTCTTATTATTTAAGCTTCTGGTCCCGTTGGCTGTGTCTCACCTGATAGGCTTGGGAATGCTTCCAAGCATCTGTGCTCTGCTGCCTGTACCCTTATTGACTCCTGCATATCTATAAGAGCAAGACTCAGGCACACAGCCTTCTTCCCCTTCACCAAGCACGGTTGCCACACAGAGAAAAGCAAATTACTCAGAATAGGCAGGTGCCATGGCATACTCTTGTCCGAGTCCCCTTCCAGACAGCTGAGGACCCTGTACCCTGGGATGTACTTCAGTGCATAGCCACCACTCAGTCGTGGTGAGAAAAAGGATGTGCTCATTGGCTTTAAGGCCTGTTAAAGGATGTTCTTAAACAATATGTCCTTTAAAGGCTGGGGGATTTGGTCTCTGTAAGAACCTGTAGCCATTTTACAGCTGCCCAAAGCTTTTGGAGAGCCAGCTGGTGATGTGCCAGGCCTTCCATCTTCTTTGAATCATTCCTTCTTACTGAACTGAAAGTGCCAAGTATCTCTATTAAATTTTAGTCTCTTAGGTCTTAGCAAAAGCCCTCTCAGCAAATTAAGGGATAAATGAACATTACACTTGTTTGGCTTGTCCCCCTGCCAGCCATGGTTCCTTGACCATTGCAGCCATGAGTCCATACCAGAACTATCCTAGAGCTTTCCAACTAGTCAGGCAGTGTGGTGAGCAGCAAATCACTGGCATATTGCTGTCCAAGATAGTGGAATACAGCTGCCCAGCAGCAGGAATCCAAAGTTGCCAATACAAAATCTGTTTTCTACCCAAAAAAACATAGTCTAATACATTCTACTGCGTGTTCACTAATTGCTTTCAGTTTATCTGTGCATTTCACACAGAAGTATATAAAACCTCACACATCTGCTGGGGCAAATATCTGTCTAGATATCTGGCACTCTGCCCACTTGCAAGTATTTTCCTGGAAATTTGCAGGTGTGGTTTGGGTCTAGTGATGCTGAGGGGCTCTGGTTTCTGTCAGGCATGTCAAACCCGACAGGGACAGTATTTTACCACAGTACAGGACCCGTCAGCAGAAGCTGACAGTTTTTCTATGAGCTGTCATGTATAATTCTTGGAATTAAATAGGTCCCAGGCTGTTTTAGAAGTATATAGGCCTCTTCAAAGGACACGAGTCTGTTGTCTGCATTGCCTGTCCTGCAGAAGAGAAGACACCTGAGGGGAAGAGAGTGGCCAGAGACTTGGGTGTCTGTGGTACAGAGCCCCAGAGAGGTTCTGTATGCATGAAGAGAGCAGCTTAGAAAAGCTGTTATTTTCCATTGTGAAGGGGAAACAGTTAAAGCGACAAGGCAGAGGCTTTTTCAATGTGAGAGAAACCAGCATAATTTCTGTACTATTATGACCTAAATGCTGCCCTGGGAGTCTTAGGGTGAGTGTGAGCTCATGTGGAAGCAGAAGCAGCGCCAGCAGAGAGAAGCATCCAATAATTCACCCTAGACAACCAGGAAAAGTGATGGATGTTGCACTGACCATAACAGGTTTCCAAAGAACAGCAGTGTCATTACAGGAGGCACATGTTATGCCTCAGAGTAACACAATTAGCTCTGAGGAAAGAAGGCACCCCTCAGTGCAACTCCATTAGGTGAGATACCTGAGGAAAATGAGGTACAGAAGTATTGCTCTCTCTTTTACTTGCATTTTTATCGATGGATTTATGCTTGTCAGGTAGTCACAAGCTAAGAGAGCCTTAAAACTTTTTCATGTCTGTCTTAAATAAACGAACAGAATTATATTCTTGGGCAAAATTTTTCCATTCATCTACATTCCAAACTGTTGGCATCACTCCCAAGGGGAAGTCTAGACATAGGTATGGCAATAGCTCTTCATTTGTACTATATTGTTGGGAACATGAGATCATCTTCATGCATTTAGAGCTCTAACAATCTTTCACCAGCACCTGTTGCTTTGAATAAGCCTATTCTGAACACTGTGATGATATGCAGAGATACTTCACATAGCCTAAACAAATGTGTATGGTAGCAGAAGCAATCTAGATGTACCTGCACAATCCACCACCCAAGCTAGTGAAACCTGATTGCTGGGGTAAGGTTGCTTTCAGAGGTCACGCTACCTCTAAATTAAATCTCCCTCTGTTAACCCCAGAGCTAAAGCAAGGGCTGTTGCCCAAGAAGCAAGACTGTGGTTAGGCAGGGGACAAGGACCTGTGGCAGAAATAGTGAGATGAAGCAGCCAGATGGTTGGGAGCAGTAGACCTTGCACACATCCAGCAGGCAAAAACAACAAAAAAAAAGAACCTCATGACAGCTCCAGGTGTCTCTCTGCAATATCGAGATGTAATATGTAGACATACCAGTCAGGTCATAGAATCATAGAATCATAGAATCATAGAATGGTTTGGGTTGGAAGGGACCTTTAGAGGCCATCTAGTCCAACCCCCCTGCAGTGAGCAGGGACATCTTCAGCTATATCAGGTTGCTCAGAGCCCCGTCCAGCCTGGCCTTGAATGTTTCCAGGGATGGGGCATCTACTGCCTCTCTGGTTAACCTGTGCCAGTGTTTCATGATCCTCATTGTAAAAAATTTCTTCCTTTTATCTCGTCCCTTGAGTCTCTTTCAAGTCCATCTGAGGGAGACGCTGATCCAGTAAGGTGAGGATTGACCTGAACTCACAAAAGCTCATCTCCCAAAGGCTGGAACTCCGAGTGTTAATCTCTCTCTGATTCATTCTGTTGGACACAATACATTACTCATTACATAGACATAGTGCAACCTCCTCAGGATCATCAGCTCAGAGTAAAATCCCTGGAGGATGGAAAAGTTAAAGTGAAAAATCAGTCCTTACAAAGAAAACATTATGATAAAACTGAGCATTTAAAGTGTAACAAACATATTTAAGAACATAGAAAGGTTCAACTGTGACCAATCAGTCAGTGGGAATATTTATACTGGAACAAGTGCACTTAGTTAACAGACTATGGCTACTACCACCCTCACATGTGGTATCTGCAGTTCATCACACTAAATTCATTTACAAACCTAATGGGCAGCACCACTGCCACGGATACACATGGCTGAGTGAAAAAAATATGGATCTGAGAGGGTCCAATGTGTGCTTCAAGCAGATACTCTTCTTAAACGCATTAAACAGGGCACAGAAAGAGTGGAAGTAATCTTTGATTTGTGGCTTCTTGGACTGATTTCCTTTTGCTGGGTCCACTCTTGAATATGTATGAAAGGATGAAGAAAAGGAAAGGAAAAGGGGTTAGTTTATAAAGGCCATGTGTTAACAATTGTTTTCCAGACTCCTTAATATAATGAGGTGCCAACTACCAGGCTTTCACTTCATTTTATCTTGTTACCCGCTAGTCTTAAACCCCTGAAGCATTAAATAGCCTGCTTGTACCATTCACTTCAAAACAAGGAGATATTTCAAAATTCCTCTTAGCATGTGTGCTTCTCAGAATACTAGGATTAACTTCATTGTCAGTGTTCAAAAGTCAAATGCTTTTCCAAAAGCCTATCATGTGAGCCACCTTTACCGAAATGGGGTTTACAGGCATCCAAATCAAGCAGAAGATATTAGATACACTGATTCAATAGTATCTATCCAGCCAATATAATAATGCCATTTATCATGCTGTAATACAAAGCTTCTGAGTTCCTTCAGAATACACAGTCACAACCCACAAGGGAAAATGCATAAAAGCATTTTACCTTTAGCTTTTGTAATCTGGTTTCCATTTGTTTTACACAAAGGTTCAGACCCTCTTTTATAGAGAACTATGTACAATGTACCTTTGTAATAATCTAATCCAACCACAGGAATCAACATATGACACCATCATAATGTGGAGAGTCAAACATTTCGAAAGTTTATCACGGTAAAATTCAGGTTGCTATGCAGTCATAATGGTGAAATTCTTTCATAAACAAATATGTGTCTCCCAAATAGTCATGAGGCTATTCTCACTTAGTATCAAACATATCTGAGAGATCCAGCTGGGAGTGTTCCTTGAAAATAAAGACGTCTAATATTTCTTGCATTCATCTTACAGGGGTATTTTTTATATTTAGTGATTTACACCATTTCCTACCAGCAATTTGTCTCTCAAATAAGCTTATCTGAAGGTCAAACATTAAAAATAAAACTAATCCTTCATCCTGAGAGCATTCAAATATTTGTAGAGAATTACCATATTTCTCCAAGTCCCAGCATTATTTTCCAAGCTACCGATATTTAACTCTCTGGCTTTCCCTCAAATTTAGTACTGCTTGTCTCCAAATGGAAACTTCATTTCCATTAAAATATTACTCTCTGCATTTCGATTCAAAATGGCACTGCTGACGTTAATATTAACACTAGTTATAGAAATATGGAATTTCTTCATATTCCATTCATAAACAAAACACAGTTTTATATTATATCATATTCTCACTTGTCATAAAACAGTGGGGCTTCATCAATTCATACCCAGCAAGGACTGCTATAGTTCAATTTTCTGGCTAAAAGAAATGAGGCAACTCTTGCATATTCTAGATTGGAAAAGTGCAATTCTGTTCTGTTTTCTGTGTCTAGTACCATTAACATGAGTGAATCTGATCAGAAGTAGAAAGTAAGCGATTGCAGTTTATTTCTTACCAGTAAAAAAAATCAATTATGTGGTTTCATATGTAGTTACGTATATATGCACACACATATATATGTATGACCGTAGTCCCGCCATTTTCTTCTGTGTGAATTCACTCATCACTGATCAGCAGGCTTTTGTGTTCCAGTAACAACAGCTCCTGTCATTAAGATTTAGGGTGCATGGGGCACTTGTATTGAAGTTATAAAATCTATTTCTAAAAGAACGATTGATTCAATTCATTACCAGATTTCAGCATAAAATAAAACCTTTCTGAACCATAGAAAAAAAAGTCATGAAGCAAAGCCAAGTGATAAAAAAATCTCCTCTATAAATGTTAACAAAATGAACTCAAGATGCAAAATTCACCCTGCATTGCCCTGTTGAATACTCTATAAATAAAACATATTTTCTTTTTCACTAAGTAACAATTCAATGTGTTAAAATAATTCAATGTAGCTGAAAATGCTTAAAAGCTGGCTGCAGCAGAGTGCACAGTAAAGGTCCTTATTGACTGATTAGCAATTTGTTTCTACAAACACTGCACAGCAGTTGCCCTACTTTGCAGCAGGCTATTAGAGCCTAATGAAAAATGTGCATTTTCATTAGAGTTAATGGCCTTGAACAGAAGTCCTATGCTTCTATGAGGCCTTATTTTGTACTTAAATTCTGGATTCGTGTCTGTGATTATAGCTGTTGTCCCTTGCCTGTATAATAGATGCACATTGCAGAGTTTCGTATTACAGCGTGACTCCAGTGAACATGAGGAACAAAATCCGTCACTTTCAGATGGTGAAGGCGCTGTCCTCTGAGAGGAGGCAGCAGGTCCCCATCAGCAGGTGGACTAAGGCCCGAATGGCAAAAAGCAGAAACATCTTTTCTTTAGCTAGGTGTTTTCTGCTTTTGACATTTCAGGCTCTCACTGGACTTTAAAAACTTCAGTGCAGTTGTCTGCTGTACATGACAGCTGAAGTTAAGAAGTGACTTGATAAGGAATCACATGGTAGATGAAGTTCAGGATTAATTAGAGACTTCTGTGCAGGCTAGGGAGTGAGCTGCCTGGGCCAGCCCAGAGCTGTGCAAGGTGCAGGCACCAGGGAGGGGAGGGCAGGGCAGCACCACAGGGAAATCTCTCTGCTGCCACCAGGCACGGGAGCGCTGGATGCCAGCACAGCTAACAGCAGCCCGTTGTACAAATCCAAAGTAACAGAAAGCTAAGGATAATCTAAATTTGCAAGTAAAATGAAAGAGGTACTATTTTACTGTTTAACAGATGGTAACAGAGGCAGAGCTAAGCTAAATGATCTTCCCAAGTCTTACCTGAGCCATCCATAATACTTTCTTCTTCCATCCTAATCTACTATCCTATCTCAGTACTGTTCTCATTTTTGTAATACTAGGGAGCATGTTTTGCATACCACATCCATCTAAAGCTTGTAAATCAGCTGATCATTTTCACAACACAGTCACATATGCACTAGCAGCAAGATGCTTCTCACAGTCTTGGTCTCTTAGATTTTTCACATCAGTCATTGCTTATTTCCAGGTATACTTTAGGAACATACATCAGGCTGATTTTAGGGTGGAGCTGCATGTTTCCCCTCATATGTTATTTGATACCTAATTTGGGGTCATGGGGATTCAAACTAAGCAGGTAAATCTTTGTGCTTACCTGAGGATGTGAACATACATGCATGTATGTCTACACACACATTATATGGTTTGTGTATACAACCAGCTGTTTACCAGATTTGGCTTCATGTGCATTGGAGCCAGTTTTCACAGACATCTTTGGCCTATATAAGAATAAATTATATGGCACATATATATGTCTGATTTTGAAACTTGCCTTAAAAACAAATCTGGTGGCCTTCTATGACAGTTATTTGCCTGGTTGACATGGGGCGGGCAGTGGACATTGTCTACCTGGACTTCTCCAAGGCCTTTGATATGGTTCCCCATGGCCTCCTGCTGGAGAAATTGATGTGTTATGGCCTAGACAAGTGCTCTGTGCAGTGGGTGGGGAACTGGCTGACAGGCCGCACCCAAAGGGTGGTGGTAAATAGCTCTTCCTCAAACTGGCAACCTGTCACTAGTCGTGTACCCCAGGGATCGATATTGGGCCCAATGTTATTCAACATCTTTATAAGTGATCTGGATACCGGCATCAAGTGTAGCCTGATGAAGTTTGCGGATGACACCAAATTGAGTGGGGAAGTAGACACTCCAGAAGGGGGAGCTGCTCTGCAGTGAGATCTGGATAGGCTGGAAGCCTGGGCCAGCAAGAACCTTATGGAGTTCAACAAGGACAAGTGTAAGATCATGCACCTGGGAAAACATAATCCAGGAGTGCAGCACAGACTGGGATCCACCTGGCTGGGGAGCAGCTCTGTGGAAAGGGACCTGGGGGTCCTGGTGGACAGGAAGCTCAACATGAGCAAACAGGGTGCTGCTGCGGCCAAGAAGGCCAACAGGGTGCTGTGTTGCATCAAAAAGGGCATCGCCAGCAGAGAAAAAGAAGTCATTACCCCACTCTACTCAGCGCTTGCCAGGCCACACCTGGAATACTGTGTACAGTTCTGGTCCCCGCTCTACAAAAAGGATGTGGCCAGGCTGGAAGGGGTCCAGAGAAGGGCCACCAAGATGATCAGAGGACAGGGAAGCCTGCCATATGAGGATAGGCTGGGAGAACTGGGTTTGTTCAGCCTTGAGAAAAGGAGGCTCAGAGGGGATCTCATCCCCATGTACCAGTACTTAAGGGGCAGCTACAAAGAAGATGGAGACTCCCTTTTTACAAGGAGTCCCATGGAGAGGACAAGGGGGAATGGACACAAGTTGCTCTTGGGGAGATTCCGATTGGACACGAGAGGGAAATTTTTCACAGTGAGGACAGTCACCATTGGAATAATCTCCCCAGGGAAGGGGTTGACTTGGCCACGTTGGACACTTTCAAGAGTCATCTGGACAGGGTACAGGGCCATCTTGTCTAGACTGTGCTCTTCCTAGAAAGGTCGGACTGGATGATCCCTGAGGTCCCTTCCAACCTGTGATCCTGTGATTCTGTGATTCTACTCGTCTTACATTCCTGAGAACTGCAATGCCTAGTTCTTCTCCAGTTCTGGTTCATAGTTAAAGTGGAATTCCCAGATGCTATTATCCTAAATAATAACAGAACTGTCTGTTTTCCTCCATTTCTCCTTTCTCATTCCTTAGGGATGATTTTTGGAGAGTTCTTTATTTTCTTGTCTTCTGTTTATTCTCATTTTTCTTTCCACTTCTTCAGCTGAAACAGGGCTTGCGATGATAATGACGGTAACAACAGCAGAATTGAATGTGGTGAATTTTTGTGCTCTTAAGATTTTGCTTCCTGTAAAAAATTGCTATTGATTGTTCATCAAGGTATCTGCAGCAACCCATTATTTATACGCACTCCAGTTCAGACTTTTGGGATGGAATTACATAGCTGATGATGTCAATAAGTGTTCTGTATCTGGAATGCTATTTTTTGATTGCTAACCAGAAACTCATTGCACAAGAAACTTGTGCTTTTGCTAAGAATCAAAAACTTCTGAAGTTAATGTTGATGAAATAAATATCTGTTTTCTTAAAATAAGAAACATATAAAAGAAACAGCAAGTGCCCCCCCCCCCCCCCGAATTCACTGACCTCCTCAGTAACTCAACCAGTTTCATGACTACCGTCAGGTAGTTACAAGCCCGTAAACACAGTCCATATACTCCAAGTCTGCAAATTACAGAACAATTATCTACACCTGTTGATATCACATCTCCTTTAGCCCTTGCATGTGTGGAAACATCCAAAACATCCATTTAACCAAAAATCTTCTCAAGCCTCCAACTGAAAGTGATGAGTAGTTGTGGCTAAACTGTGGTCAGAAGACAACGGGCAGTCCAAGGACTACTAATAAGGTGCACTGAGCAGTGTAATGTAGCAACTTGTCAGTTCTCCAACAGTGAGCCACAATGTTTTGGAGCATTTAGAATGACCTTTTGGCCTGGGAACTGATACTTCGGGGCAAGAGCATTCATACTGAACACTAAAATACTTGGAGCAAACCACTGCACACTGAAAACATAAGCTCCTCAGACCTCGCCTTAGGCACTGTTCACCTACAGTACAGGAGGCTTCTGCTGTATTCCCCATTATTAACAAACTTTGCATAACAACCAAAATACAGCAAAACTTCCTCTGACGCTAGAATCCCCAAATGTCTCAAAGCTCCAGTCTTCTCTTCCTGCCACTCCGCATGTTCCCACTGCTTCAGCTTCCGCTCACGGCTTTAATGGCTGGGCATCTTTTTACAGCAAGAGCCTATACAAACAACACGTCTTAAAAACACACCATAGGCAGTTCACAGACAATCACATTAACTGAGATTATAAATTACATTGAGAGGACTGATTTACTCATTCTGATTGCCAAAGTATAAGTGCTTCTCAATTTTAATTAGGACAACTGATCTTTATGAAAATTGCATAGGCCAGCTTAGGCTGTGGTGTCTCTGTAGCTTTTATTTACAACCAAAGGGAAATTAGATTTAATTTTTAAAGTGAATATATCACCTACATTTGCTAGCTTAGCTGCATGTGAGTTTCCATGCATGGAAAAGCGTAGAGCATTTTACTATTATTGCTTCAGTCATGTTGCACACTGCCTGACAATGTCTCACACAGCTTAATAAACACTAACCTATGGCCTTTAAAGCTATGAATAAAGAATTAGCCACTGGTTCAGATTATTTGTGATATAAACACAGGCACAGAGGTCTGACACATACCAACAGGACTACAAGAAGATATGGTTGCAAGGTAAGGCACGTTTATAGGCAGGAGCATGAGTCGACATCCTAATTTGGGGCAGGCAGGAATTAGATGACTAAGACATGTCAGTTCTCCCCACTTTTTAACATGAACTGGGGAGGTTCTTGATCAAATATACAAAGTCTTCTCTTGCCCACTCCCACCTCATCAGGTTGAATCTAGTCCCATCACTGCAAAACGGGATCCTTTGGGTTGGCTTGGGAAGTGTTTTGCTTTTAGTCTAAAAAGAAAGTGCAAATTCTGATTTTTTACATACTCCGGTCTCGCATAAAGGGAGTACATATCTTCTGCTTCCAGATAATGCTATTCAGTGATAAAAATGTATCTAAAGTCTTAAAGAGAAATTGCGGTAGTCATCTTTGCTAGCTCTCTCTTTAATGCCTGTTCAGAGTTACTTCTAAAGCTGAGTTTGCCCAAGCCATGAGGCTTAACCTTCTATGCCTAGGGAATTCTGTATTTCAATAAATTTTGTAACTTAAAAAAATAATACTAAAGGCATTTTTCCTTTTCTGCCTAATAATTCCCTCAAGAGAACTTTTACATTTGAAAACACGGCTTTACATTATCTTGAACTCAGCATGGGTTTTATGCTTCTTGGAGGAGAAGCTCTTCAGCTCTACAATACCTGTTCTTTCAGGGACACATTATCCTCCACAGTGACAGCACACAAAATTTATTGTAAGCTGCACATCTCAGAGAAAACTGACATGATATATGTTGCTATGCTGCTGCCCTCTCTGAGAATGCAGATGTTTTCCTTGCTTATAAGCTCCATTATTTTATAAAAAGTGAGAGGAAGAAAAGCCTGTTACTAAATTTTAACCTATTACATTTCCAGAAACTGACATCTAGTTTTGTGCTTTCCTGAAAGAATGGGAGCCACAGAATAATCTTCCCAATGGCTAATAGCTGGGCTGGCTCTCTGCAATGAACTCGGCTGACCTTAGAAGAAAAAGAAAATTGTATTATGCCAGACAGAGTCCAGATGCACTGCCTTTTTCCACAACAACTCTTGCTTATATAGAATCTTAAGGATATGAGGTTGTTAAAGGAAATCCTGGGGAGATTACAGGACATATGATCCTACGTAAAACCTTAAAATACAGAGAATTGAACCCATTGTATTTTTTTTTACAAGCATATCTGCTGCTTGGTTGATGTTGCTATAATCCATTTTAAATTACTACTGTTAATTTAGTGCATTAGTCATCAATTATTTACAACTAGACACAGAAGCATTTGTCATAAACATTGGAAGAAAAGAAGAAAAATGGCTCCTACTAATACTATTGTGTGTTTAATTTTGCCATACAATATGACCCAAGCCATTAGTCACTGTTGTATTGCCTTCTGGAAAGGGCAAAAGATCAGTTATACAGTTGCCCAACAAAATTATAGAACATACTTATTTTCTGCTGCATAACACAAGTTGACAATCACAACAGGAGAGGCTTTTTCGCACCCTGAATCTGTAACTTTTATCAGAAGGCCAGAAAAGGCTGCTTCCTCTTATGTGGTCCTGTTCCCTCTCTTCAGCCACCCAAAGAGCACATAAAACTATCTGCAAGAAGGTATATATTAAAGGGACTGTCATGCTGGCCAGGAGAAGCCAGCTGCTGCATTGTGTGAAGCTCTGGATCACAGAATTGCTGAGACTGACAGGCGCCTCTGGAGGTGTCCAGTCCAAGCCCCAGCTCAATCAGGGCCAGCTGGAGTAGGTTGCCCAGTACCGTGTCCAGCTGGGCTTTGGATATCTCCAAGGATGGAGACTCCACAACCTCTCTGGCAATCTATGCCAGTGTTTGTCCTCTCCCACTGTAGAAAAAAAAAAAAAGGGAAAAAATCTTACATTTAAATGGTATTTCCTGTACTTCTATTTGTGCTTATTGCCTCTTGTCCTGTCACTGGACAGCACAGAGATGAGCCGGGTTCTGTCTCCTTTACTCCACTCCCTCCACCTCCAAATCAGGTATTTATGCACATGAATAAGACCCCCTAAGCCTTGCCTTCTCCAGGCTGATGAGTCCCAGCTCTCTCAGCCTCTCCTCACAGAAATAATGCTCCAAACCTTTAATCATATTTGTGACTCTTTGCTGGACTAAAAGTCCAGTACCTTCATGTCTCTCTCATACTGGACCCAGTACACCAGGTGTGGCCTCACCAGTGTTGAGTGGAGGGGAAGGATCCCCTCACTCAACCTGCTGGCCATGCTCTTTCTAATGAAGCCCGGGATGCCATTTGGTTTTCTTTGCCACAAGGGTACACTGCTGGCTCATAGTCATTTTTGCTGCCCTCTAGGACTCCCAGGTCCTCCTCTGCAAAGCTGCTGTCATGGTATTTTAGCTAAATGTACATGACTGTCTACTGCACAACTTTTTCCTCCACACCTACATGGAAACCAACACAGAAACAAGAGAAAAATTGCCATGGAAAGCATAAGATTCTTAGAATATTCACAAACCTAGCAGGTGCTTTATGTCACATACAGTTTTTATTCCCTTCACTGTAGAAAAAAAGCAAATAAATGCCTCTCATGAACACATTTTGTTAGGACCTAAGCTCACTGCCCACACTCCCCTGCTCTACCTGTGGGTAGAGCCAGATGGGGCTCTTTCTTCTCTCGGTAAACAAGTTATGACGGGGCATGAGTGGTAATTTGCTACTTTAACTAAACAAATAGGTGAGTGCCAACTGTGGAAACAGGGTATGCAAGTTACGGTTTGCCTGGAGGGATTTAATTTTTCCACTGAACATTCTCATTCAACATCTCAGCTTTGCAGCCCAGTGATTAATCTTCCTGAACACCAGGATGCTTGAACAGGTTTCGGAGGTTCCTACCTGGAGCGTGCAGCACTGCTATTCAGCAAATCCACAGAACATCTGACATGCGTGGTTCCTAAATGAACCTGATTTATTAAGTATGTTTATTAATGCCATTTGCAGTCAGATACACAGAAATATTATGGGTAAAGTCATTGGCTGCACTTAGGAAGAATAATTAATCTGTTAAATAAGCCAGCAGGCAGTGGGATATAAATCAAGGCATCTGCTACATGTCACCTTAAGTCTGAAGGAAATTTTTGTTGTCTTTGGTTGAATGCTGTGTGGTCCTTTAGTAAAGTTCATCATCATGTTTGCAGCAATGTCAAATACTGTATGATATAGAAGGAATTAACAGATCCCCATGTAAGTGATGAATTAAAAGTTGCAGTGACCAGATGACTGTTTTTTACAGACAGATACCAAGAAAAATAATGTATTCTACAATATTATAGTACTAAACTTTTTTCTAAGTGCATGGTGAATGTTCTAGCTGTGGTATCTAGTATGTAGCCATTGATGGATTGGATTTACGCATGGTTTTAATGCAAAAGAATACATAAGGAGTCATCTATGCTAAAAGGTATTAGCATAATGCCCTTGACTGCAAAGAACATAGAAATGAATAAGAGCGTGATTTGGTGCCACAGACAATTAAAATATCATAAACAGATTAGGTGGATGAACAGAATAATAAAAGTGCCCAGAATCTGAAAGACACAACTCTGAGTGTCTCCATTATCATGCTGATGGAATTCAAGTATAAACCAGGAAGGCATTTTGCTATTCTTCCTATACAAGTTTCTTCTTACTATAACACTAAAAATAGTTCATTTGTCACAGCACCCAGCCACTGGTTCTGTAACTGTCCAGAAAGACAACAAGAGAACTGTACAGGAGAAGTGGTGCTTCCCAGAATACAACACTGATGAACCTTGATTTAGATGCTGGTCAAGCTCAAAGGCACGCTCTGACTCTGATGGAAGACAGGACCTGTTCATAGCTATCTGCATTTAACGTATAGGTAATTAGATTTTGCTACTTGGCCATTGACAATCAAGGATGCAAGAAAGCTGAACAGCATCATTATGAACTGAAGTTATTTAGTGCCCTGACAATGGGAATAGGAGACATAGAAAGCCTCAAAAGAAGCTCATGTTTCTTGATTCCTCTCTCTTAATACAGCCAGTGATTAATAGAAGCTAAAAAAGGTATGAGAATATATATTGAGAATGTTAACTCTGTTTTGTCTTCAACAAGTTTGTGCTGTACGTCTTTAAATTACCATCACAAGGATATGCCTAGAAGCTTGTACACCACAGGTACACAATTAGAAAAACTGGAAGTTACTGTGGAGTATATTTCAGCACAAAGAAGTCATAGACCTGGACAGTACAAAGTATTTCATCTCACAGCCAAAGTTAATACCCCAGGATAAAGACTGGGCTAAAGACTCCAGAATTGGCCTAAATGGAGCTACCACTTGCTCTTCTCTTATTTTCAGACAAAACCAGCTGGCATCTGTTGGCTAGTTAAGGCCATAAAGGACCAAGCCTCCTATTATCAGTGCACAATGGCTGCCAATGACAGTGAATGACAGTGTTCATATTAAAGCTATATACAAAAGCCCACATGATGATTTTCAGAAACACTCTGAAGAGTGCCTGAATTCTCGCTGTCTGTCGGCATGACCCTGAGCTTTGATCCACATTTGCTGTCTGCTGAAATCCGAGAAGGATGCAGCTTGCCAGCGAGGAGGCTGCCAGTACCACTCCTGCCCCTCACAGGGAGATCACACAGCCCCATCCCACTGATAAAAAGGCAGTTGTTTACCTTGGCTGCTTTAAACCAGTAAGCTTTTGTTGCACCCTGTGGGGAGAGAGAGTCCAAGGAGACCGCATGCCAGCCTGTGCTTCTTCTCTCAGCAGCATAACTCATGCTGAGGTCTTAAGCATCTCACATCATCACCTTACATGCTTTATTATTTTCAGCACAGAGAGAGAAGAATAGGAAAATCTTCAGGACAAAGACAGAATTATTAACTTTGGGAGGCGTTGGATTCCGGCTGTTCTTCTGATAAAAATGGGGAACATAAGCCCTCTCTACCCCCAGTCAGATCCATTAGGAGCAAATTGCACTAACCTCTAGGCTGGTATTAAGTGGGAATGTGAATAATCTGAGACTAACTAGAATTTCAAGTATAATTTAGGTATTGCTTTCTGGGAACTTTCTGTTCACTTACTCAACTGTCAGACCTTGTATAGTTCATAGTTTTCTTTGAATATAGTCAGCTGAAATGAATGTAATGCATTCACACATAATTTTGTCTAGAAAACAAGACAGTAAGTGTTTATTGTTACAGTCATGACCTACACTAAAAGCATTAAATATCATCTATGCAGTTATTTTAAATTTTTGAAAAAATGCTCCACAGAGTAAAAGTATTCTAAGAATTAGAATAAATATATATTAAGAATAACTATTCCAAGGATCACTCTATGCAGGCTTTGGAAGAAAGCAATGATTTGTTAATCCAGTTCAGCAGATAATTTCTAGAGCTTTACAGTGTCAGGACATATGTTCATCTTCACAGTCTGGGCCACAGCTTCTTAGTGAAGTCCGATGACAATTCATTTCTACTCAGTCTTCCCACAGCACACTATGCATATTGTCCACTACACCTTCCATTTGCAATTAAACAGCACCTGCGGTGTCTACTGCAAATGCATAGATCAGTAAATACAAACTCTTTAGTGATCTTTAGATAGGAATGTTGGCACCAAGCCACCCACCTTCTTTCTATCAATGCACAAGAACTCCACAGTAAAACACTGCTAAGTGACAGAAATACTGGCCGGGAGTTTCGAGTGGATGGCATTTCTCTTTCAGTATCCTGGAGCAAGGCCTTGAGCTCAGATATAAAGCCTTTCTCATCTCGGCCCCTCCTAGGTCCAACTCCAGCAAGCCACGCTGTCACATCAGCAGCTTTCTGCTCCTACCACCTACTGGAGTCTTCCAGCACAGATGAGGGGTCTCAAGGAAGTTCAATATGCCAAGCTCCTCTCACCCTGGATTGATGTTACAGAAGTCTGAGAGGCAACAAAGATCTCGTCCCAGTAGCACCAGGAAGCGAGACGTTTCCAGGAGTGCCTCCTTGTTGGGAGGTGGATTGCAGTATCTCCTGGCTTGACTTTGCTCCCTCTGATGTCAGTATTTCATTTCCTACACTATTCAGTTACACTGCACGTGGTCAATGTGATGCCGATCTGAACAAGAATTTCTCGTAGCAAGGGCAGAGCACACAAGGTTCACCGTGGGACTTCCCTTGAACTCAGCATCCATGATGTTTGCTTTAAAAAATTAGCTTTCTACTTTTTTAACAGACCCTGTGTTACAGGTTGGAGGTTAGATCCACATAACAATTTTGATTGCTTCTAACTTGTCCAGTGCAACTCAGAAGAACAAGGGCAGACATCCTGACATCCTTACATAATTAACAGAGAGAATTAGGCAGTTGTAAAGGGCAATCCAAAAATACCCCATGTACTGCACAGAAAGCCAAGAAATTATAGTTAATGAAAATTTCCACCTCCTCCCTAGAGTTTAGGCATGGTCCATTTGTGATATCAAGTGAGGTGCCCTCTCCTAGTGTAAAGTACTTTGAGATGCTTTCAGGAACAGGAAGCCTTAGGTCCTGAACCATGTCAAAAATACATGTTTCCGAGGAGCAGGTCCTCACCATTACGTCTATGCAGTGCTCCGAGTGAGAAAAACATTCAGGGACCCTCTGCAGCCCAGCAGCCAAGAAGATAAGAGCCTTCAAGGTTGAGAAGAGAAATGGAAATATCTTAATTTGTAACCTACTGATTACAACATTAACCTGGAGGGTGGGAGGCCTGGGCTCTGGTTTACAGGGTGAAGAAGTCCTAGCGGTCTTGCCAAGTAATCTCAGAGTGTCTGGACTACAGTCATCTTGTAGGGCAGAGTAAATGAAAAACAAATGTTCTGTGGATCTTCACAGCACCGGTAGGAAAGTTGTCTGCTGCTCTAAACCACATCGGTTGCTCTGAAAATACCTTCAATTTCAATGATGTCTCACCATGGAAAAGTAAACTTGATGATTACAGTGCAAATACTATGGTGGGTTTCTAGGGCAGCATTACAATACTACCGCTACATCTCCTTTCCAAAGCAGTGTTGCAATAGTCATTACAAACTGAAATACTTGATTGAATTATGACAGAAAAAGAAAATATCTATATTACTCTCATCCTTACTGGATGTAAGGAGAAAGACAGATATTTGGACAGGATCAGTTTATTATACTGAAAGTAAGAAAACTTAAAATTAAAAAGCAATAACTGATTATCACAGCAGCTCTAAAACTCTGAGTTATATTAGTCCTTGAATATGTATGTTGCATCTTTTAGTAAGCAGGATTGTTCTGCTTCAAAAAGAAAATCCTCGTTTTTTCAAACTTTCAGCCAAAGCACTTAAAAAAAAAAAAAACCTCACAACACTGCTGAAAGAGCTGATGTTCTCTTTGTTTGCAAGTGCAGTGAATAACCAGTTCATGGGTAGGCTGCACAACATATTTTAAATTACCCCTACAGAGGCTAGTAAAGCAGCATTTTTCAGAATAAGTAAGTTTGTATGAACTCAAAATCACAAAAATACTGATGCTTGTTACTTTCTTTTTCTTTGCAGCCATCACTGATTTTTGATCTGTATACTAGGCGTATGTAAAGCAGTATCATGAGGAGACTTTTTTACCTTTTTCTGTCTCGCTTTTCAAAAGCATCTGCACTCCTTAAATCTCCTCTTCATTCCAGCTCCACTCTTCTCTAAGGCAAGAAAATGGCCTATAAAATGTTTTGAAAGTTAATTTTGAACCAGTACCAGAATGGCTCTTAAAAGCAAGCCTGTACTATAAAATCCTGCTTCCAGCTACAATTTGCTGATGTCTAATGGCCATCTGACAATTAGACAGTCTGTACCCACATATGAAAGAAAGTGGATATACAAAGAACTCTCAATATTTCCATATCCCAGCTAGCAATAGCTCCAGTTCAAAATGTAGCTCTCCAAACATATGCCAAAGAATGGAGAAGACGGGTCAGGGGGGCAGTTGTTTGCGTCACCATAGGTTTCTCTAGACAGAATGCATTAAGAATATTTATGAGCTGGAGGAGCAGAGTCGCCCGTAATGCAATTGCAGCTCATTTAATTGAGAAAAGGGAATGAAAAACGCTTACCTCAACATGTCTGCTTAAGCCGTCTTCTGATTTACTCCATTTGTATCAATACAGGAAGTCAAAGAGGCAAATTGAATTTATGGGCCAGTGGAAGATAAACCAATTTTCTCTGGAGAAACCCAAGTAACATAGCTCATACCTAAGCTGCCTCTTCTGTTTTCACATCATTCACCGTACACAGCATTTTACAAAGCAGTAAACCAATTTAAATGATCCATAAATGTCAGCAATTGTACTGCTCACGCACTGTCCCTGCGGCGCAACTTCGCTCTTTGTTTGACTGCTGCAGCGGCACAACTCATCATTCTGCCCCCTGCCTGGCGTGAGGGTCCTGGCACAGGCATCTGCAACCTGTCTCGGGTCTTGGTGGCTTCAGTAAGGACCTGCCAAAGTGCTGGGCCCTCCTGATCCCCTCTTTTCCTGTAAATCTGCTCACTTGCAAAGATTCCCAGCTATCAGGGCTAACAAGTGCTCCCAGCCATCACCTAGCACCAATTTAATGACAACCTTGCCCCACCACTACCCCAAAGTCTCTCTCTTATGGGTAACATAATCATGTGTGCCT
This sequence comes from Phalacrocorax aristotelis, assembly GCF_949628215.1. Classification (NCBI taxonomy): domain Eukaryota; kingdom Metazoa; phylum Chordata; class Aves; order Suliformes; family Phalacrocoracidae; genus Phalacrocorax; species Phalacrocorax aristotelis. Next base: position 68,717,979 of record NC_134276.1, on the reverse strand, counting down.
TTCCGAGCTGCTTGTTCTAAGCGGCTTTTTCAATTATCTCAATTAATTCCAAATGAAAAGCAACAGTGTGTCAGAGAAAAAACTTTAATATAAACAGGTGTATAGTCAAAAATACAGCTGACAGAGCAGAAGTTTTTCTAGACTTGGCATTTTTCTGACAGAAAATGCCAGATGTATCAGAACTGAAATGTTCTAGGGAATATGTTGACAAAAAGTCCAAAAGACTCAAGGATGATTTCTGTGGAAATCTGGTCTGTCACTGCCCTCCCCTCTTTTCTCCCCTTGTCTCTCAAATGGCCAACATGGCGGGGATCAGGGAGCCAGGAATGATGCAGTAAGCAACTCCAGAGTCAGGGAGCTATACTCTTAGGCAGCCCATGAAGTGCATTTTGCTTTTGGAACAGTTTTTGAAAGATTTTCTTTCACAGTAGGCCGTGACAGGAGTCTAACCCAGGACCTTCACGTCCACAGCAGTTTCCTCCTTTTTGAGCTAGATGCAGGGCACTTTGGGCAGCATTACTTAGGTGTCCCATATGGGCCAATGTGTATGGCAAATGGGAGTTAATCTCAGCCATTGCAGAAAACCCTAATCCCCTTCATGACTGGCAAACTATGAACACACAAGAGAAACTGAGATTAGGTAATGCACAAAATTTGCCTTTAAACAGGCTAATGAAAATGTCATACATGTGAGACTGTTTGACGCATAAGTCCTAATAAGACTGGCTACTCAGGGAATGATTTTTTAAAAATCATTCAGGCCAGACTTTCAGTTGGTATAAATCACCCACAAAGTAAACAGAGCTACGCTGATTTATGCCAGTGAAAGTTCTTACTGTACTTGCCATAAACATTCTGATTTATATTTCAATTAAATTTCAGTTGAATATCTTTGACAGGTATCTTTATTTTGTAGCTGCTCCGTATTCTGGATTCTTTTATCCAAACCAGAAATACAGTCTTGTAACTTTAACTGGCGATTACCAGCTGAATTTCTGGTAGCAAACACTAGATAACCATTACTCTGTGCAAGATCTGGCTTGACTGTTTTAATCAACAGTAAATGTTTCATGATGGCTCCAGTTTTTTAGCTGCTTGACTGATGTCTTACTCCTATCATTAGCGGCATCCTTAATGCATATCAATAGCATGGTTATGATTTGTGTCCCTTGTCAATTAAGAAGAGCTGCAATTAGTTTGGGACTGAAAAGAAGGCATTATTAGAAAGATGTTGAAAAGGATAGTATCAGTTCAGTATGTGCAGGTCACTGTCATAATAGCTTCCATAGCTTAGAAAGTCCAGTTAAAAGTTAGGGGTAGTAAATAACATCTCCTCCTAAGAGTTGCTTTCTAGAACATGGCTACAGCAGAATAATGTATTGCTTAGTAGCACTAATATACCAACAAGATCATTACAGTCTCGTTGTAAATTATTTATTTCCCAGAGTTATTATTTAACAATAAAATTTGCTGTTCCCTTTCTTTCCTTCCCATGATTCTCTCCTTCCCCAACCTTTTGTACTCAGCGTTTGAGCCACATGAGGTCCTGGAATATTCGTAGAGCAAGAAGATATTTAAAGTCAGCACTCTTAGCCCTACTAAGAGAAATGGCAAATAAACAGCCTTGATGCTGCGCTAATGTGGATGTGCAGCATCTGGCTGGGTCAGGATACGTGCAGAGCTCATTCTCTTCTGCTTGAAGACCACATAAAAACACCACATGGCAGATATTGTCTCAGTTCCTCACTCAAAAGACTAACATCATGTCCACAGTAGGAAAACAAAGGCTCTACATACGTCAAAGTACAGACCACCAGGAAAGGGAATCCGTCTCTGATTTACAAAACCTATGAGAATTAGAAACCCTTTGTTTGGACTTCCCCTAGCCATCAGCTGTGTTTTGGATGCCCAGGTTTTACTACTTTTACTGAAAACACGGCCTTCTCTGTTGCATCTTCCCAAGCACCTTAGAAGAAATTGTCTTATAGTAGGCTCTTGGCTGAAATCCTGAGCTATTTGAAAGTATAGGACCCAGACAACAAGCTGCCTCCTTTGAAGTAAGTATTTTGCTGGCAGGGAAGGTCATCTTGATGGCAAAAGTCATCTAACAAGAGTCTGTTGTAACGAAAGCAAAAGTGATCATGAAGTTGCTTCAGGGAATGGAAGACTTCAGAAGGTCCAGGCCTTGTTTTGGCCTTTTTTCACTAGAAAGGGAAGTGAGACAGGAATAACGAGCAGAGGAGTGCACTGGGACTCAGACATTAGGGGCACATCCATGGAGCTGGGCCAGCCCCTTGCGTTTCCACCTTTGGAAGGGGATGCTAAACCAGAGCATGGGCCAGGTTCCCTGAGAGCTGCTTGGTGAGTTAAAAAGGGCTATTTTGCCAAGGTTGCCACTAAGCAGAGTGACCTCAGCTGCTATACAGATGTGGTGTAGACCTCCTAACTGGGATTCAGCTGACCTTTGGATGTCAGATGACATCCTGTTTTAGGATGCAGATTCCCTTGCTGTCTATGCCTAAAGTTAGGCAGAGTGCATCCCACCCATAGTGCCGAGCACTTCAGGATTCCTTTGTAAACATATCAAAAGACTTTGTTCCACATGAACACAAGGTCCTTCTGTCTTTGGCATCTCCTGGAAGAGTTCCACCAAAATCATCACAGATGGATGCTTACATGCAATTCTCACTGTGTTCATTCTCCATTTTTTTCCTTAATCAAGATCACGATTGCAGTATGATTATTTTTCTGTTTGATTCTGGGAGGAGAGCTAGATGCCATCTCCTTGCTCTGATGAAAATTGTGTCTGCCTTCCCCACACCGTAATTATACACAGGAATCTTGAGCAGCACGAGTCTGATCTACAATGGCTACAGATTAGAAAAAATGCACTTGTACAATTGATTCAAGTCTTTTTAGTAAAGAAAAACAAATTGCAAAGGGCACCCCATTATTTTTAGTGTTTGAGATTTCATTCCAGGATAAGAAATTGCTAAAACACTGAGTTTTACCACCACCAAAACATAAGCTCTCAAATGGCAAAAAGTTCTCATACACATGGTTTTCCTGAGTTCATGAATAATGTTGAAGCAGAAGGGCTCCAGGCTGATTTAAATTGGCCCTCAACTTGAGAGACATTAACAAAGATGGGGGTTTGAGTTTGCTGCCTTTTTTGCCTTTTTTTTTTTTTTTGTGAGGGGGTGGTAGTATAGTTATATAAAGTCTTAATTCAATAACTAGAACTGCCAAACTCAGCAAGGGAAATAAGGCGTGACATATAGAAGTTTCAGAAGAAGGATGCAAAAACTATTAAGGCACTAGCTGTATCATTTATAAGGACAACATAGCCTGAAGAAAGACTGTGTGTGTTTTAGGAGGGTGACTCCAGAAGCTAGACTTACATAGAATTAGCAAACAAGCAAGAGTAATCGATTGTTTGTGACAGGTAACAAACTGACAGCCTTGACAACAGAGATAGTTATCCCTCGACCATGGACAGCATGGAAAATACCACCAGCAATAGACCGTTTCCCACCTTCCACAGAGCTGTCCACAACCCCAGTGTGAAAGGATCTCATCTGAAAACAGAGGATGTGACTCTGTCTCCATGTTCCTTTCTTGCTGACTAGATAGTCATCAACTAGTGATCAAGCTTACTAGAACAGAATTGTAATCCCTCCACATATTCTCCATGGCCACAGAAGTCCAAATCTGGACTTCAGTTAGCTTAACCTTCTTTCCTTAAAGCTCTCCAATAAATGTTTGGAGTCACCATTTGGAAAATTCAAAACTGGCAGGGACAAATGCCAACACAACTTCTGTATCACACTCAGAGATACATGCATCCTTCTTCTTCCATGGCACAGTCATTTATTTTTTGTATATCCTGTAGCTGTCCCACCTTTGAGGTCTCCTTTGCTTAGAGCTGCCTTTGCAGTCGACCTTGAAACCTTCTGTCCTTCCCACACCCTTCTTTTTGACATTCTTTGTGAAACCAGTGTCAGGGTTTCTTCTTACGCTTTGGAGTCTTACTTGGTATTTAACAGTTCCACATACACCTTTTCACATACTTCTGTGTAAGAAGACCTGGCCACAGCCAGCTAATAGCTGGGAGGCTCTGTATCAGGAAAACAGAGCCTGACAGTAGATTTGTAAAGAGATATTCTGTTCCATTAAATAGCCCCTGAGAAAGAAAAAACACTTGCTCCTCCACCCCCATCCGCCCATCCACCCAATGTCTCCCAAATATACCAAAATAAGTGAGAAAGACACGCCCGGCCTCATTCTGCAAATCAAGGTAGGATTCCTGGGCATCTGAGAGGACATAGTTACAGAGCAGATATACATAGAAACTTCCAAATTTTGCACTACTTAAATCAATTTCAGCAACTTCTCAGTTTCTCTTATGCTTCCTTCAAAGTAGCTTGAGTTGCTTAAGGAACCTTTTGTCACATAGACAGCAAATTAAAGTAAAACCCCAGCACCTTTCACAAATGTCACCCTTAACTTTCTAACATCATAAAGACTTCCCACTGATAACAAATCTTCACTTGTTAATAGCCTCTGGCTTTTCTTCATTTTGGGTCACACTTACAAGCAGTCTCAAGATTTCTGAACAACTGCCAGTCCAAAGTTTTCTTTTCCCTTCTATTTTGGTTGTATAAAAGGACCTTATGTTTTGGCTCATTAACTTTATGCTGTCTGGGAAGCGAAGGCAAAAGCTCTGCTTCTAGACGTAATTTGCATGTAGCTGACAGCAGCAATTTATCAAGTTCTTGGATCTTAATATGTAAGAATCTAGGCCTCAGTTTAATTTTTAAATCAAGTAAATCTCCAAAGCTACAATAAGGCAGGATTTTATAAAAAAAATCTTAGTACTTAAGATATTGTAATTGTCATGGTATCGTTGCATTATGAATACTTTAAGCAGGGCTTAGGCTCCTAAAATCGTAAAAGACTCATTGATGTAAGGTAACCCATTACAGAATAATATGTATGGTCACATACACACATATCTACCCTTTGATATCAGGCCTCAAAGACTACCTAGAGGAAAGTCTGGGGTTTCTTATTTGTAAGATATTTTAGGAAGACAATTTTAAAATTATATACTTTATGAACACTTAAAATAACATTTGTCGGTTCATCAATCGTATAATACTACTTTGTATTTTAAATAAGCAATCTGTCTCTCCAAACAAGTTTGAAATCACCTCAAAGAGAAGTCAACCTTCCAGCCAGAACGTCAAGCATAGGGGAAAAAAACCCACTGAATTCCTCTCTCAGGTGAAGTTAGTGGGGGGGGTTGCCTTTGATTTTGATTCAGGTACATTTTAACTGTGCAGATCAATTTCTATAGTCCTTTCTCAGGTGAAAGTCTCACTTTGTTTTTCCCTGAAGAAAATTTTTGTTTGCTGTAACCGTCATGTATTTGACTGACCTTTATTTGGTTTTGGAGTCTAAAGTGTTAGCTAAGGTCTTAAACTCAGTTGCTGGTTCTGTCCTACATGATTTGGTTAGACTGGTCAGAGACAAATACGGCCAAGAGCTCTGGCTCAGAGCAACTGGAGTAGGAGGAATTTAGTCACCAGCATGTAGAAACGCAGTCCAGAAACACCTGCTTTGCAGCATGAGAAACTGCTTAATTGTGCAGCTGTCACACATGCTTTTGTTCTGGACCATAGAGGCCCTGATTTCCAAAGTTCCAGAGACGATCAGGATTAACCCTGCTTTGGCAGACTGATTGAGACCTCGGACCTGGGTCCTGCCAAGGCGCAGCTCTCAAGCACTCCCACACCTTCCTCCTGTCAGCCTACCGCTAAAAACATGCCTAACATACACTGCTGGCAGGTTCACGTTTTTCTGGAGGTCAATGGACCTGAGGCCACTTTTTCTTCAAGAATGGTCCTGGTTTCTCAAAAAACCACAAATTTTACCTGGTCGATTTTTTGTTTTGTTTTGTTTTTTAATACAGCTTACTCACTGAAGCCTAAGACTTGTAGGACCTGCATTCTAGCCCTTTATTCATCTGAAGTAGTTCAAAATCACCTCGACTATCAACAAGGGTGTATATTGAAGTTGCCCCTCTGTGCTATAACCAGACTCTGACTCTGCACTACCCAGGGTTGCCCTAGGACATCTCTTCAGAAAGGGGGAAACCCTGAGTACCAGCTACACCTGAACAACTGCATCAGGGTTTCACATTATATAGCTAATATACACAAACAACGCCCAGAGCAAGGACCTGACGCCAGCTTTTCTTACCAACCTGAGCACTAGCCTCCACACTACAGAGTAATTTGTTCCTCCTAACCTCATTCTGCCCTTGGTTGATTATTGAAATACAGTGAGTCCATTTCCACAGAGTGAGTGAAGAACATCTCCGCCCAAATAACCTCCTAGCTGTGGACACGGCACTTCTGGAAAGCAGTTTTCACTTGCGATGAGGCTCAGCTGTGTTTGTAGGCAAGAGCTTTTGTCCTGGCCCACATGTTACAGTTGCAACAAGTCCCAGAACATTTCTGCTATTTCACCATAAACTGAGGACTGTCACGGCAAATGACACGCACTGGGATACAGGTTAGCTGTGGTTCAGGCTTGTGGTCTGAGCTGCACAGTGTATGTGGCAATGTCTGGATCGATTATGCTAGGTTTTAAGAAAGCTGTAATTATTTTCAAGTGTCACTGTTAATTACACTTTCCCTTTAAAAACATCTGAGCAGGAAACCTTAATGCTGTAATCAATACTTATTGAGAATACTGTGTTTTATTCATTATTTTGCTTACTGACAGATGCGAAAAGAAAAATGAGGCTGTCTGTAAGTTACTTCAATCCTTGACTATGATTTTGGGTTTTTTTTCCCCTGTAGGGACATAAACATATGATTTGGAATGGTCAGTTACAAAACCCATTGTTTAAATCATTAATGTTTTCATGTTTCACCTGTAGTTTTATTTTATTTAAAGAAAACAATATAAGAAACAAATTATTTACCAATATATTCAAATTTGAAAGAAGCTGGAACAAAAATACGTGGGATGCTTACTTGTGTTCTGTCAGGCTTTTGTACTAAGCAATTAGGAAGTCTGAAGCCACTGATTAAGATTTTTTTTAATCACCCACCTATTTAGAAAATGTTTCCAGCAATTTCTTACATCATTTATTTATTTTATGAAAACTAGAACAGAATTTATCTGATCTTGCAGTTTGTTCTTTACTTCAGGCTATAATCTGGAATGACATTCATTTATCTTCTTTGGAAGTTTACTTAAAAGGAAACAAACTGAACTTTCAGGAAATGGCATGACAGTTCTTTGTGAGGGCAAAAGTAAAACAAATCTATTTTGGAGATGCAGCTTAAGGCACTTCAGTTAGTTACTGGAATAGAATTAATGGCTTGTCACTAAAAAGCCAATTCTCTGGCTGGAACATCTGGCTAGGATATGACAATTGTCTGCTACAGACTTTATGTTGGTGTCACATTATGTGATAAGTAATAGGAGAAGGCAAAATCTCTATGAGAATGAAGATCTCGTTTTATGGTCCTGTTCCTACCAACAAGAAGTATGGGAAGAAAGCCACACAATGTATTTTTTGTCCAGTTTATAAGTATCTTGGATGATATCTACATTCTCTTCTTACTGTTTTTATGAGACTATATAAACTATTAAACCCAAACGTATCCTGCAGTCCTGTTTTTGTTTTCATTACACTTTCCTATGCACTTCCAAGAACATTAGCGCAATTCAAGTTTTACTTGCTGCTCAAACGAGCAGTTATAGGGTGTGTTTTCAGTGTTTTCAAGTCCATGGTCTTGATTTGAAATAAAGTTGTAAAATTCCAGAATTGTTTTGCTCAGTATATGCAGTTACCCCACATTTCAGCCACTTTTTCAAGATTTTCCCAAATTAAGCAAAAGCAAATATTGCTGTATTGTACTCTGTGCTCATTACTAGAAATAAAGCTTCTGTCATTGCAGAAACTTAATTTTTGAATAATTGAATGCCACATTATTTTCCAAGTCTCACTCTTGTGTTCTATTTGTGCATTATGTGTGGTAATCCTTTAAGTGAAGCTTTCCCTGTTAGTTAATATGCTAACCTTTCAGAAAGCCAGACTCAGCAATGAAAAACAAAAGAAGAAAGAGAAAGTAATCCCGATGAAAGGAAGCTGTTAGTCACAGAATACACGTTTTTCTTTTCTTTTCTTTTCTTTTTACTGAACCAAAGCAGTCCTTAAAGCTATCCAGATGCTATAGTTTCAGAGGAGAGCCAAAGTAGAAAACACAAAAGTACTCTAATTGTCCCAGAATGATTAAATTCAGAAGAGGCAGTGTATGCACCAGTTGAGTTAATTATTTTTTTTTTTAAACACAAGCAGGTCAAACTCTGAAGCATACCAAGCCATGCTTGTGTATTCTTGGTTTTCCTTAAGTAACTGCAGCACTGTTATAAATTCATTCTAGTTGTGCTTTCTGCTTGGTAGCATGCCAAAAGGTCTCCTCTTCATCCACTCTGCAACATTCCCATTTCTTTTTGTTCTGCCTCAGTAACTTCAGAACTTGCCGTCTAGGTACACGCACATCAGCAGATGCATATGACTACAGCCTTTACAGAAAATCTTCTGTCTCCGAGGTAAAAATAGAACAGATTGATGGGGTCAGTATTAAACTGGCTCCCTCTAATGAGTTAAAGACTCCCATCTGTTCCATATAGTAATGTGGTTGAAGCCTGCAAGGAGGAGAAAAAAAAGATCAATACAAATTTACGGGCTCTTCATAAGCATTAAATTAAGAGCAAGAGAAATGCAGGGTTGTGTGGAAGGGATGCTCATGATCCTCTGAGGCTTATAAAGCTAACTGAGCACAAAATGATATAATTATGGTGTTAAATAAGACTTCTAGGGTAAAGTTCCTAGACGATAAAAAAAGATGCTTGCTACAGCCTTGACGATTAAAGAAGCCTTTCCTAAAGGAAGTCTGCAACTTCAGCCTATCTGTTTGGGATCATCTACCCCCTCACTCTCTCCCTCTTTCTGTCTTTCCAGATCCTCATATTAATCCTCAGCATTTCCAAATCTCCCATCTAATTCCTTACCCCTGTATGTTTCCCCAGATCTTTACTTCCTCAAGATTCACTGCTCCAGCTGAAATCTATTCAGTGAGCTGGCCACCACACGGCACTGCTGCTTCTCTAAATTCACTGTGGCTAAACTTCTCCTCTTGGCCATCCCTTCAGCATCAGCCATTTGCTCCCTCATGACTTCCCATCAACTGGCAGAGCCAGCTCCCTTTTTTCCTCTGCCGTTTTTTCCCTCTTTATATGAATACTGTGTCTGATGCTCTTCATGCTTCATTAGCCTCCATTCTCACCCTTTTTGTCCCATTCCTTCCACGTTAGGCCTTACCCATAAACCCAACAAACATCTCTAGAACCTGCTTGTACATTACACCTTCCTGTAGAAATCCCAGTCCCCTGCTGCAATTTCAGTTCTGCCATCTTCATAGCTAAACGAATCTATGCCACCAATTTTGTGTTGGTGAACCTGTTGAAGCTGAACCAACACTTCCAGTGGTTCAGTTCTCTACCTTTGGGCTGCTCCTCAGGTCCATTCTTTCTTTTCCTGCCATTTCCCTCTCTGTATAGACAAGGTCCCAAATTTCTCCCATCTAACCTCCCTTGAACTTACCCCTTACTAATCTCTCTGATTTCTCAGTCATGTCTGGTTTCTTCTATTTAGACTGTAAACATATCTGCGTAATGTGAGCAAATGTCACTCCAATCTTCAAAAAGGGCAAGAAGGAGGACCTGGGAAACTATAGGCCAGTCAGCCTCACCTCCATCCCTGGAAACATGATGGAGCAGTTCATCCTGGAGGTCATCTGCAGGCATGTAGAGGACAAGAAGGCTACCAGAACATGGATTCACCATGCCTGACCAACTTGATAGGTCTGCTACGATAGCATGACTGGCTGGGTTGACAAAGTGAGAGCAGTGGATGTTGTCTATCTTGACTTCAGTAAGGCATTCAACACTGGCTCCCATAACATCCTCACAGACAAGCTAAGGAAGTGTCGGTTGGATGAGTGGTCAGTGAGGTGGATTGAGAACTGGCTCAACAACAGAACTCAGAGGGTTGTGATCAATGGAGCAGAGTCTGGATGGAGGCCTGTCACTAGTGGTGTTCCCCAGGGGTCAGTGCTGGGTCCAGTCCTGTTCAACATATTCATCAATGACCTGGATGAAGGGATAGAGTGTAACCTCTGCAGTTCACGATGACACCAAGCTGGGAGGAGTGGCTGATACACCAGAAGGCTGTGCTGCCATCCAACAAGACCTGGACAGGCTGGAGAGCTGGGCCGAGGGGAACCTCATGAAATTCAACAAGAGCAAGTGCATGGTCCTGCACCTGGGAGGAATAACCCCACGCACCAGTACCGGTTGGGGGCTGACCTGCTGGAAAGCAGCTCTGTTGAGAAGGACCTGGGAGTGCTGGTGGGCAGCAAGCTGACCATGAGCCAACTATGTGCCCTTGCGGCCAAGAAGGCCAACGGTATTCTGGGTTGTATTAAAAGGAGTGTGGGCAGCAGACTGAGAGAGGTTATCCTCCCCCTCTACTCTGCCCTACTGAGGCAACATTTGGAGTACTGTGTTCAGTTCTGGGCCTCCCAGTTTAAGAAGGACAGGAAACTGCTCAAGCAAGTCCAGCAGAGAGCTACCAAGATCACAAAATCACAGAATCACAGAATCCCAGGTTGGAAGGGACCTCAGGGATCATCCAGTCCAACCTTTCTAGGAAGAGCACAGTCTAGACAAGATGGCCCAGCACCCTGTCCAGACGACTCTTGAAAGTGTCCAACGTGGCCAAGTCAACCCCTTCCCTGGGGAGATTATTCCAATGGTGACTGTCCTCACTGTGAAAAATTTCCCTCTCGTGTCCAATCCGAATCTCCCCAAGAGCAACTTGTGTCCATTCCCCCTTGTCCTCTCCATGGGACTCCTTGTAAAAAGGGAGTCTCCATCTTCTTTGTAGCTGCCCCTTAAGTACTGGTACATGGGGATGAGATCCGCTCTGAGCCTCCTTTTCTCAAGCCTGAACAAACCCAGTTCTCCCAGCCTATCCTCATATGGCAGGCTTCCCTGTCCTCTGATCATCTTGGTGGCCCTTCTCTGGACCCCTTCCAGCCTGGCCACATCCTTTTTGTAGAGCGGGGGCCAGAACTGTACACAGTACTCCAGGTGTGGCCTGGCAAGCGCTGAGTAGAGTGGGATAATGACTTCTTTTTCTCTGCTGGCGATGCCCTTTTTGATGCAACACAGCACCCTGTTGGCCTTCTTGGCCGCAGCAGCACCCTGTTTGCTCATGTTGAGCTTCCTGTCCACCAGGACCCCCAGGTCCCTTTCCACAGAGCTGCTCCCCAGCCAGGTGGATCCCAGTCTGTGCTGCACTCCTGGATTATGTTTTCCCAGGTGCATGATCTTACGCTTGTCCTTGTTGAACTCCATAAGGTTCTTGTTGGCCCCGGCTTCCAGCCTATCCAGATCTACCTGCAGAGCAGCTCCCCCTTCTGGAGTGTCTACTTCTGCATTCAACTTGGTGTCATCCGCAAACTTCATCAGGCTACACTTGATGCCGGTATCCAGATCACTTATAAAGATGTTGAATAACATTGGGCCCAATATCGATCCCTGGGGTACACGACTAGTGACAGGTTGCCAGTTTGAGGAAGAGCTATTTACCACCACCCTTTGGGTGCGGCCTGTCAGCCAGTTCCCCACCCACTGCACAGAGCACTTGTCTAGGCCATAACACATCAATTTCTCCAGCAGGAGGCCATGGGGAACCATATCAAAGGCCTTGGAGAAGTCCAGGTAGACAATGTCCACCGCCTGCCCCATGTCAACCAGGCAAATAACTGTCATAGAAGCTCACCAGGTTAGTCAAGCACGATCTGCCTTTAGTGAAGCCATGTTGGCTTTTCCCAATCATGTGCTGCAATTGACTTGTGATGGTCCCCAGGAGGATTCATTCCATAACTTTCCCAGGGACTGAAGTAAGGCTGATGGGCCTATAGTTACCCGGATCCTCCCTCGAGCCCTTCTTGTAGATAGGGGTAACATTTGCCTTCCTCCAGTCCTCAGGGACATCCCCTGTTCTCCATGACTTCTCAAAGATTATGGAGAGCGGCCTTGCAATGATGTCAGCAAGCTCTCTCAACACCCTTGGGTGGATGGTGTCAGGGCCCATTGATTTGTGGGGGTTAAGCTCCTGTAGTAGTTCATATACTAACTCTTCCTTCACCGATGGTGGGTCGTTGTTTGGTTCAATTGGCAATTTTGTTCCCAAATCCTGGGACCCTACAGTGCTGGTAAAGACCGAGGTGAAGAAGGTGTTGAGGACCTCTGCTTTTTCTGCATCAATCAAGATGATTGATCAAGATGATCAAGATGATATGGGGACTGGAGCATCTCCCTTTATGAGGAAAGGCTGAGAGACTTGGGTTTGTTTAGCCTGGAGAAGGCTGAGGGGGGATCTCATCAATACTTAAAAATATCTGAAGGGTGTGTTTCAAGAGGATGGGACTGGACTCTTTTCAGTGGTGCCCAATGACAGGCCAAGGGGCAATGGGCACAAGTTGGAACACAGGAAGTTCCACCTCAATATGAGAAAAAACTCCTTTCCTGTGAGGGTGCCAGAGCAGTGGCACAGGCTGCCCAGGGAGGCTGTGGAGTCTCCTTCCCTGGAGACATTCAAAACCCACCTGGACGCGTTCCTGTGCCCCCTGCTCTGGGTGTGCCTGCTCAAGTAGGGGGGTTGGACAAGATGATCTCCAGACATCCCTTCCAACCCCTACCATTCTGTGATTCTCTGCTTTTGTGATATCTCAGTCCCACCCCTCCATTAAGCTATTAGTGTGTTCCTTTCTCATTCTTTTTCCCTTTTCTGCTTTGATCGCTAAACTGAGTAGAGGCATAATCTTTAATAACCACCTTGGTTCTGCTCTCCTCTCTCCAGTCTGACTCCTATGCCTTTGAACATTTGTTGGCTGCAGTGATTACTGGTTTTCAGACGCAAAAGTCTGCCATTTTCTCCTTTGGGCCTTTAAGTATCTTTTGCAAAGATACTTGTAAAGTTGTAAAGATTTACTCTCTCCTCCAGCTGTTAAGTAAGACAGTTCCTTCTGCGCTGCAAAGTACGAATGTTACTTATTGAATCTATTGACATGTAAAAAATTACCAAGCAAACAAACTAAAAATGTTTTGATTCCTACTGAATCAAACCAAAACATAGGCAAGCAGTCATGCTGGCCCAGATTTCCCCATATTCATGGCCCTGCTCTTCCCTATTTTATCCAAGCCCAGGAACCAAGGTTCTATCTGGTCTGGTGGTTCTCCTACACACCAGCCACAGAGCCTTTCTGTTCATCTAGTGGATCTTGCAGAGGGTCTTCAGCAAAGTGGCCTGTTTCCAACAGGTGAAGGGTTGATGATGCCATGACCTAGCTTAAAATTATAATTGTAACTTCTCCTAGAAGATAGGACACATAGGTCTGAACCTTCTCAGGCCTGAAGAGGAATTGCTCAAAAGGCAGAAATGCTCCCATTTCTTGACAAACGGTCCAATCACAGGAAGGTAATCAAAAAGGAACACCATACCTACTCCCTGTATATTAAAAAAAAAAAAATTGTAGTCATGGCTGCATTTTACAAAAAGCCTGTGGGAACATGCCATGAGTTTATTAAACTGGCTTATCAGATCAAGACCTTTGGAGGATTATACACAGAAGAATGAACCTTTTCCAGCTCCCAGCTCGTCTCCTGTGAAGTCTCTGTCCTGCTGAGCCCAGGCTGTCATGCAGATGTGCAGAAGGAGAATTGCCAGGCTGCATAGCAGCCGCGGCAGCTCACGATGCCCCCATGCTAGGTAGTGGAGCAAGATTTTCAGGATCTAAATGCCTTCTCAGTCTCACTCTACTCAGCGAACAAGTATGCTGTCCTGCAACAGTCTTCCTTGGCAATGAGTCAGGAGTACTTCTATGGATATAGCTTCAAGTGTTGCCTCTAGCTGTCAGGGGCATGAATAGAATTTTAAATGTTAATACATATAATTAGAATGTTTTCAGGAGTCAGTATTTTCCTTGTTTTAACAAAACTCTACTAACATAAATCTCAACACAGACGACTACATTCCATGTGGAGTCAGCAACAAAATCTTGGAAAACGTCATTGATTTTTGGAGATTATGTAAGTTTAGAGAGGGATTTGATTTTCTGATTCTTAGTAGGTTGCTGAAAAATAGCATCAGCCTTTACTGTACTCTAATTACATTTGATGCTGAAAAGCAACATACAGATTAAAATCAGCTGTCTGAAAGTGAGCATCTTCTGATTTAAGGAAGTGAGAATAGTGAAATATAGATTACTATAATTCAGTAATGGGAATTTATTACATTACTGACAATAAATGGATTTATATTTTTAACATAGATAACTGGACTTTACTTTGAAATCTGGCAATAAAAGATTAAAGAAGCCATTGTTTTAACTGTGTGTCTGACAACTTGGAATTAGTCCCCTGATCATCTTTGTAGCTCTCCACTGCGAAGATGATCATGGGGCTGGAGCATCTCCTTTATGAGGAAAGGCTGAGAGACTTGGGTTTGTTTAGCCTGGACAAGAGAAGACTGAGGGGGGATCTTATTAATACTTATAAATATCCAAAGTGTGGGTGTCAGGATGATGGGACTAGGCTCTCTTCAATAGTACCCAACGACAGGACACGGGGCAATGGGCACAAGTTGGAACACAGGAAGTTCCACCTGAATATGAGGAAAAACTCCTTCCCTGTGAGGGTGCCAGAGCAGTGGCACAGGCTGCCCACAGAGGCTGTGGAGTCTCCTTTCCTGGAGACATTCAAACCCCACCCGGACACGTTCCTGTGTCCCCTGCTCTGGGTGTGCCTGCTCAAGCAGGGGGGTTGGACAAGATGATCTCCAGACGTCCCTTCCCACCCCTACTGTTCTGTGATTCTGTGAAGACAGCTTCGCTAAATTTAGAACAAAGCAGTGT